>NC_139556.1:82804457-84004457 GCF_965112155.1 Podarcis liolepis
AAAGCAATTCTGAGAAAGGAGGAGAAGAGGAAGAGACGAACGCAATCAAGAGAGGGGAAGGAAAATGGTGGAAGCAGCGGGAGAAAATGTGAAGGAAGGAAAGGTGCAGTGGGAAAGAAGCACAGAGGAAAGGGTGGTCTGAAGCGCTGTAGGCTTGGAATAAACCCCCAGATGTTAGATTGCAGCTGCATATCAAGAAACTGACAATTTTTGTGACACATGATAGGAGTAAGCCAGCCACTACCTATGTTACATTTTCTGGTCCAGAGGCTTTCTTAATCCATTATAATTAGCAACCCCCCCCCCACCCATGTGTTCAATCCTTATCCCTGTTAACATAAGGTTACCAGATTTTTTCCAATGAATCCAGGGACACTTTTCAACTTCAATGGATTTTGTATGGGGACTGATTTGTAAATCCGGGGACTGTCCCCGGGAAACGGGGACACCTGGTAACCTTATGTTAACATTGTCCTGCATGTTTATCTTCCTGGTTTTAAACTGAGATGCTCTGAAGCTGACAGTGCCCTCGCTGCCTTTTATCGTCAGTGAGTAAATACGTACTGATCAGCGCTGGTTTGTAAGCTCAGGCGCCTGCTCAAGAGGCAGTCAACGGTTGCCGTGCCACTTCTGCATTTACGATGTTTAGTTTCACGTGTTACATGGAAACGATGCCACGTTTTGCGTGATGCATAGAGTTAAGAATTTGTTTAATTTGTCCGTAATGTGGAGGTTCTCTTGTCTGCAGGGAAAAGGCGAATACACAATGGAATATGTCAAATACCAGCCCTGCTTATCCAGTACCCAGGAAGAATTAGTTAACAGATACCTAGAAGCAACAGGACAACTTCCTGTGAAAAAGGGCAAGGCAAAGAGCTGATTCCCTGCATGTGAGCTGATCGTGAGGACTTGCCACCAAACTTCTACTGCCGCTAAGCTCTATTGATTTAATGACTCTTTAATATTCAGAGCAGACTACGGAGTTTCATCCTGGATCGATACTTCGACTTTATTAAGTCACCAAAAGATTGTTGCTGAAATGTTCACATAGAAATTCCATTAATTAGTCACTGTCTTAATTTAATAAAATGTCTTTAGCTTTACTTTAAAAATTATATTGACTGCACATGTTCTATTTATCCTCCCATGTGAGCCCCATGATAGACAATGCCAGCTGTCCTGTTGCAGAGATACATGAATTCTTTTTAAAATGCTTGTCTTGATAAAAGAATTAGGAAAGCTAAAACTGAAGTAGAGAATTACAAGATTGCTGGAGGCGGGTCGGTCTTTAGGAGCAAATTTATCATGCGCTTCAGAAAGTGTCCCATGAAAAGCAGTTCATAATTTTAATCGGTTTTCACTTTCCCTGCATATTCAGTACCTTCTCCCTGCTACACAGAATAATTTTGAAATTGACCAACTCATGTAAAATAAGACAGCATACACAAAATGTACCGGTATTCATTTTATTGGAGATGTTAAAAGTTAGCATCAACTGTTTTATTTTCAAAACTTAAAATATTTTATCAAATATTTATTTAAAATGGCAGTTTTAAGAAACTTAAAAGACATTTGTTTATATATTAAATTTGTCTCATACAAAGTTACCTCCTACCAGAAACTTGGTGACAAATCAGTAGTTTTTACATATATTCTTTTCATTAAAAAAAAAGGTTTTTCAGAAGTTTTAGCAAAAATATTTTTTTCTTTTCAGAAATTACAAAGAAAAGAGGATATTTATGGTAGCTCAGAAGTGACTAGTGCAAAGCTTTGAAATATGCGGCAATGATTTATATAGAAGAATCACAACAGTGGTTTTGGAATATTAATGGAAGGTCATCTACACCTTCGCCAAAAAATGTTTACAGCTTTTTAATGCAGGCGTTCTTTCTACTTAAAAATTACTTTCATCATATTGAAGTATGACCCCATTAGCAGATCCCTCTTCCACCCCAGAACCATCTGCAGATTCTGAAGAGTCGTCCTCTGAAGAGCAGTCATATTTCACTCGTGCCGTCAAGCCAGGTCTCCAGGCAACACGCACATGGCAGGTAAGGTTCTAGAGAAGCATGCAAAGTAATCAGTATTTATGTAGCACTGTTGAGTGCTTGAATGCCCAATTCTACACTTAAATACTCTGAAGTCTTATATTCATTTATTTACTTAGATCCCACCTTTTCCCCCAGACAGACAAAATAGGAAAAAAACCCAGTAATTAAAAAGCAATTAAATAGTAATGGAATTAAAACTAACTATTCAAGCGTACAGATAATGGGCCATAAACATTTAATGGCACAAACCCTTTCGTTAAAAACAGCCAATTCCTCAAAGCCTGTTGACATAAGTCTTCACCTGCCAGTGGAAGGACTAGCTTCTTTTAAGCAGAAGTCCCAAAATCTGGGAGCAGCCACTGAGAAGGCCCTCTCCCACCAAGCCTGCCACTTATAAGTCCCGTTAAGTTTAGTGGAGATTACTCCCCAGTGAAAAGGGTACAAGGTTGCAGCTTAAGATGATCATAGACACAGTCCCATTGAACACAAATAAGACTTGCTTCCAAGTAGATAAATAAGCCCGCTTACTAGGGATCAAACCCTATTGAATTTAGGGGGACTGCTGAATAAACACATAGGATACTGAAGCTTTTTATTCTGTTTTACTGAGCCTGAGAGAGAGAACAACTTGACAGGCCACATAGTGAATTCATGGCTGATGCACTCTAATTTCAGCTCAGTTTCTTAGCCACTTACTATGCTGGTTTTCAAAGTAGACGATTGCTGCACAATCACACTTATTACATGAGTGAGAAGCAAGCATATGTATTCTTACCTCTGAGGAATCACTTGTCAGCTGAGCGGTGTAGTCAACTTCAAAGAAAGTAATGTACTTTCTTACCTGGGCAGGAAACTAAGTTAGAAAGAAAATGGTCAATCATAAATTCCACTTAAAAAATGCAGTGATTTGCATTCAGTGAAATATGAAAGAAACTGTTATTTGATCCAGGGATGGTGGGGGTGGCTCTATGCAATTTTGTGTATCATGTTACATCAGCAAAAACTACCTGTTTTTATTCCAAGTGCAGTCAAGAAGTGCCATAGCATTTCTGGTATACACAACAAAGCTTCCTTAGGACATCCACACACCCCTCCACTGCTTTTGCAACTAGCTTGAAGCTACTGTTGTTTATCATTGCTTATTGCACTGAGGCTGTGCCCGATCTTGGAACTTACCGTATTTTTCGCTCTATAAGATGCACTTTTCCCCTCCCAAAAAGTAAGGGGAAATGTGTGTGCGTCTTATGGGGCGAATGCAGGTGGGAGGCTCTGCTCAGCGCTCCCTTTAAAGAGCTGCACACACGCTCCGCGCGCTCTTTAAAGGCCTGGAAACGATGCCTTATGAGGAACGGCTAAGGGAGCTGGGCATGTTTAGCCTGGAGAAGAGGAGGTTAAGGGGTGATATGATAGCCATGTTCAAATATATAAAAGGATGCCACATAGAGGAGGGAGAAAGGTTGTTTTCTGCTGCTCCAGAGAAGCGGACACGGAGCAATGGATCCAAACTACAAGAAAGAAGATTCCACCTAAACATTAGGAAGAACTTCCTGACAGTAAGAGCTGTTCGACGGTGGAATTTGCTGCCAAGGAGTGTGGTGGAGTCTCCTACTTTGGAGGTCTTTAAGCAGAGGCTTGACAACCATATGTCAGGAGTGCTCTGATGGTGTTTCCTGCTTGGCAGGGGGTTGGACTCGATGGCCCTTGGGGTCTATTCCAACTCTATGATTCTATGATTCTGTGATTCTATGGAGTGCGGCTCTTGGGGGAAGCCTTCCTCCCGCTGCCCAGGAGAGGCTGCGCGCGGCTATCCCATAAGCCAAAACAGCAAGAGGCTACAGAAGCCAGATCCCTCTTGCTGTTCTGGCCTCTGGGATCCAGAATATCTTTTTTCTTGTTTTCCTCCTCCAAAAACTAGGTGCGTCTTATGAAGCGAAAAATACGGTTCTTGATAGCATTACATTTGTGTTTGCATTTGATGGCAGAGAAAAATGAGTCACCCTTTTTTTTTTAAGCTTAAAACATACTTACCAGGGAGTAAGCACCACTCGACTGCGTCCAGCCAGTCCACCACTCACTCACACACACACACACGCACACACACACCCCTCCTCCTCCGTACAAAGGCAACACCAAGACTAAGGAGGCTGACAGGCACCGCACCCCTTAGACTGGCTGTAAGTAAGGAGGTAGACAGATGGAAGGTTGTCCGAGGGCACAATGAGCTTTGCCCCCGCTGCTGCTGAGGCCTGCAAAATCTGCTGCCCGTTTTCCCCTTGTGCAGGCGTAGAATTTCACCTACCCACGGCTTCAAATTTGTCACTTGTGTCACGGTGTAACTTATGCGTTCAGATGATTTCTCCCATGAGATGTAACTGTTTCCAATGGCGGCCAAATTCTGCAGAAGATCCTGAGAGGGCTTGTTGCCATCTGCAGACAGAAAAATAGTGTATGTATGTGTTTGTGTGTGTTTTTAAGGGAAAAGGATAATGAGATTCTTTTATGACAAGCAGACGAAGGCTCTCCTGGGGTCCTGTGACGGATGCTCAAGGCCTAGTTGCATATGCTGCAAGCCCCCCCCCCGGGAATTTTAAGAACGAGGGTGAGAAGAGTTGCCAATATTAAGAATGGCAGAGCTGGCCTGATCGTGCTTCCATTTCTTGGAAAACAAAAATCCATTTATCTCCGGTGAACTTTGGAAAAACAGATTATGTGAGTTTTTGCCTCACTTCGGCTTCAGTAGGAGGAAGCTGGCTGCAGAAAGCACCAATTTGACCACTATAGCTCAGTGGCAGAGCATCTTCTTTGCACTGAGAAGATCCCCAATTCAATTCCTGGCGTCTCCAGGTCGGGATGGGACAGATCCTTGTCTGAAAATCCTGGGAAGCGGCTGCTAGTCAATATAGACAATGCTGAGCTAGCTGGACCTCTAAATATACCGTATTTTTTGCCCTATAGGACGCACTTTTCCCCCTCCAAAAATGAAGGGGAAATGTGTGTGCGTCCTATGGGGTGAATGCAGGCTTCAGGAAGCTATCCGCAAGCCTTGCAAGCCCGGCGGGAGGTCCCGCGGGCTCGCGGGCAGCAGCCTGCAGCCCACAAGCTCGGGGGATAGTGGGGAGGCGGAGCGCCGCCACCCCGCTATTCCCTGACCTGATCTGAAGGCTGGCGGGGGGAGAAGCAAGCCTGCTTCTCCCCATCGCCAGCCCCATAAGCTCGGGGGACAGCGGAGCAAGCCGCTGCCCCATGGAGGCTAGAGAGGCTGTCCCTGAAAGCAGAAGAGGGAGATGGAGCGCTCCATCTCCCTCTTCTAGCTTGGGGATGGCTGCGTAAAGCCTCTGCAGGGCAGCGGAGTGCGCTGCCCCACGGAGGCTAGAGAGGCTGTCCCTGAAGGCAGAAGAGGGAGACAGAGCGCTCCGTCTCCCTCTTCTAGCTTGGGGATGGCTGCGCAAACCTGGGGGGGAAATAAATTTTTTCCCCTTGATTTCCCCCCCAAAAAACTAGGTGCGTCCTATGGGCCGGTGCGTCCCATAGGGCGAAAAATACACTAATAATAATAATTTATTACTTGTACACCGCCCATCAGGCTGGGTTTCCCTAGCCACTCTGGGCAGCTTCCTACAAAGATTAAAAATACATTAAAATGCCACACATTAAAAACTTCCCTGAACAAGGCTGCCTTCAGATGTCTTCTAAATGTTAGGTAGTTGTTTTTCTCTCTGACATCTGGTGGGAGGGCGTTCCACAGGTCGGGTGCCACTACAGAGAAGGCCCTCTGCCTGGTCCCCTGTAGCTTTGCTTCTCACAATGAGGGAACTGCCAGAAGGCCCTCGACGCTGGACCTCAGCGTCCGGGCAGAACGATGGAGGTGGAGACGCTCCTTCAGGTATACTGGGCTGAGGCCGTTTAGGGCTTTAAAGGTCAACACCAACACTTTGAATTGTGCTCGGAAACGTACTGGGAGCCAATATAGGTCTTTCAAGACCGGTGTTATGTGGCGACTTCCAGAGTTCTTGAATTCTGCTAACACATTTCTCCCCCACCATGCCTTTTTCCAAATGTCAGGAGCTGATTTGCAACAGTCCCCCCCCCCCTTAAAAACACTTTGGGTGTGGGAGAGGCGAAGGATGAACATTTATACAAATGAACATATATGTGCTACTTAGAAAGGAAAGAAAGAGACAGACTGCTTCACGGACTCATAATCATCTTGCCAATATGCATGTCTGTCATGCAAGCTGTGAACCTGAGGGAATGCCAGAAGTGAAGGACCCACTGCGACTGCTCTTAACATCCTGCTTTTCCACCCACAAAGACGCTTTGGCCAAGCACTGCGCTGGGCTGAAAGGAAGGAAATGGTTCCTCTTTGTGTGCAAATCACATAGAGGGACCAAGTTCCTTATTCATTAGGAACTCAAAAGGATTAAGCCTCAGCAACTTGGCTACCCTTCTGCCTTCTCCCACAGTCAGAAAAAGAAAGGGGAAATAGCTACTGATTACTAAAGAAGAAAGCCCTCGTGTTACTGGACTTGCAAACCACAGGCAGCTGTAACAAGTGCAGGATCACGACATTCATCACTAGTTTTCCTGGCATCTCTTATCAGTCCAGGTTCATGCAACATTGATTAATTTTGCTAACTGGAATGAGAGATACCATAGAGCTCATTTGCAAGAGATATACCTCTGATGCTGCGGAACAAGGCGACGTCCTGTAGCATATTCTGCGGAAGATGGCCTAGGCCCTCTGGGTCTTTGCTGTGTGGGCACACAATATCAACCTTCGGTTTAGGCTTTTCTCTCTGGTACCGAACAGTTGCAAGGCATGAGCCTAGATTTTGCTTAGGGGGAAAAAACAAAACACAAAAAGATGCTATTTACTTCCAATTGAAAGTCTTTTACATTACCACATGCCTGGTCCAGAGAACCCACTAGTGAGTCCAAGAAGCACATTCTGAGAATAAGTGCTGCATAAGCAAATAATTTCTGGAGGCAAAAACTAGGCTGGGTGCGTGTGCTGGGTCAGAAAACAGTAAGTGGGGGACATATTAACCCTTCTTCCACATGCTAGAATGTCAATCTGGACTCCTAGTCTTCTAGGCTTAAAAACAGCTGCAACCAAGTCATATGTTCTGCTTATACAGAACAATTTTCAGCAGGTGTCTAGAAGGCAAAAGGGAATCCATTATAGCCAAGGGTTGTGCAGACCCTTGTTTGCCAATAGGTCAAGCACCAAGAAGCCACAACAGGTTTGTTGCTTTCGCTGTGGATAAGAGAAGTGACTTGGGCAGCGGCCAGCGATTATCAAAGGAAGACTCAGCAAAAACATGTCTGGGAAGTACCACATGTGATACAAAGTTCCATTTTATTGTGCAAACTTACCCCAGACTTAGCATCTTTTGTAGCAAACTTCAGGGAGTACTTGCGCTCAACTCCTGGGATAAACTGGAAGAGAAAGAAGCAACAGTTGCACTTCACAGCATTATTTTTAAAAGAACAACAATGAATCCAGAGGCATAAAAAAGCCCCCTAGAAGCATCACATTATAATCATACTTAGAATTCAAATGATGTCCTGCTGTAGGTTCAAAGTTGGAAACTTGATTGAAAGAAATGGTTCAAATGAGCCCTTTTGTGTGGCGATTTAAATCAAACCTTCCTAACAAATGTTGTGGGGTTTGTTTTTGTTTTTTTAAAAAAAGAATGATAAATATGTAGCGAACTTCTCCTTAATTTATACGTTGTAAGAACTTGTCTGCATGATCCAAAAACAAAACTTCCTTTCCAACCCTCAGTAAAACTTTCAAAAGGTCTTTTTTTGGTTTCTGCTTGCCCAAGAGAGGCTGCATTCGTATGATTATATCTTGGCTTATTACTTCAAGGTATTCACAACCATTTTGTCTGCACACACAAGCCCCTTCACATGAGCTGTGATTAGACCACAAAGTTTCTAATTGAGCATCAGGAAGAACTGGCTGCAGTTACAGGCACAAGGGCAGAACGGGAGCTATCCAATTAATTGGCAGCTGTAGTCATCCAACTTCACGATGAAACTAGCCGTGTGTGTCTGTACAGGGCTTAATTTCCATGCATCTCCACAGTTATTTAAAAATGCTTGGCCATTTGGAAACACTCCAGTGAACGACACTGACCTGGTCCCTAAACTCTTGTCCAAAACAGCAGGTACATTTTCAAGCACCATTTCTGCATATCCCGAAAGGATGCAAGCTAGACAGATAAGGAAGGGTGAGGGAATTCCAGAACGGCTTGCTAGAGAGTTTAGACCTTGACAATGCACTGCTTGTTTTATAGGCTCCTCGCTAGCAAAGAAATGCACTGAGGAATCATTTTACCTCTGCAAGATTAATCTTTCAATACAGAAAAGAAGAAGCAGAAAAAATACTGCTTCAAGAGATATCTAGCTTCAGGCATTACATCTGGCCACTGAATACTGTTCAGGTTTTAATAAATGTCACTTATTCGTGGATTTGTTTAACAGCATTTCTAGCCCTGGTAGCATCACATTGCTTAGACGCCCCTATCTGTAAAATTGATAGTAACATGGTGTTCTGTTAGGGCCGAACAAAGTAACCTGAGGAATCATTATATAGCTTTTTATAAGCCAAGACCCTGGTGTAGGGTTGCCATATATCCGGAATTTCTTGGACATATCCCGAACACTACATTTGGCAGCAATGTCCAGGCAGAAATCATCTCTCCTCTCCCCCTCACCAAAAAAGCTGTCCAGATTTTCACTGTTTGAAACATGGCAACCCTACCCTGCTGGTTCAGATATAATGCTAAGTATGGTTAAATGCAGAGTATTGGGATGCGGGTGGCGCTGTGGGACGTTAAACCACTGAGCCTAGGGCTTGGCGATCAGAAGGTTGGCGGTTTGAATCCCCGCGACGGGGTGAGCTCCCGTTGCTCGGTCCCTGCTCCTGCCAACCTAGCAGTTCGATAGCACGTCAAAGTACAAGTAGATAAATAGGTACCGCTCTGGCGGGAAGGTAAACGGCATTTCCGTGTGCTGCTCTGGTTCACCAGAAGCGGCTTAGTCATGCTGGCCACATGACCCAGAAGCTGTACACTAGCTCCCTCTGCCAATAAAGCGAGATGAGCACCGCAACCCCAGAGTCGGTCACGACTAGACCTAATGGTCAGGGGTCCCTTTACCTTTACCTTTTTATGGTTAAATGCAGAGGCAGTTTGAGGGTGGCACGACTGGTATGGCTGCACTGGGCACTGATTTGCAGGGGGCACCAAAATAATGCTCCAGAACAGAGTGCAAGAGGCAGCAATGGGGGGAGGATTTTAGTGTCGCACGGGGCGCTGCTGAAATTTGAGAGCCCAGTGTTAGCATCATGTGAGTCTGGCTTGTATACTCCTCCTCCAGCATCGCTAGGAGAAGGCAATCAGAAGCCTTCATTTCCATTTCCAACCAACCATAGTTTGTCAGTGCATGCAATGGTATAGTGGCAAATTCAGAGGTTCAGGGTCCCTTCCTGATAGTCACGTCTCCGTTTAAAATTACCAGAAGTAAGCTGAAAACTTAACTTTGTTTATATTAGTTAGAACAGGATGTTTAAACCTGCTGTGGTAAAACATAGTCAGCAGTCTTGATCAAATTTAGTGATAGGCTGATCATCAGAGAGATAAAAAGTCGTTCTAATAAAATCCTTTATAGAGCTGAAGATCAGTGTAAGTAAAAAAGGACTATTGCTTTTTAAAGTGAATGCCTTGTGGTTATACGCAGCATTATTATAACAGTGATGTTTCTCAGGGCGGTTCATGTGATAAAATACGAGGTAAAAGCACAACTAAATACTTAAAACAAAAACAACAAAACAATAAATGCACCACCACCTCAAAGACATTTAAAAGGTTGTAGAATATTAACCAGTCAAAAGGCCTGGTTGAAGAGGAACATTCTATAAGCAATATTATCCACCAATGTCCAGCCTCCTTTGAAAATTTAGAATATCAAGTCATACAGGAAGACAGACAAGTTTATGTATTATACACAGGTGTTTGCCAGTTTCAAAAGATGTGTGCTGTTTAAAAACTACTTCTTTTTGTCAGTCTGTTACTAACAGCACATTATCCTCTGAGTGATAATGTATTGCTCATCCCTCAGTGATGATCCTGACTCACAAGCAAACCCCTACGACTGTATTACTATGTCTGACATTTTACATCAACAAGCAGGCTGTTTCTGGGTCAAACTAGACCTGACAAAGGAAATGGAAACGTGCGACTCTCTCTATGGTCTCATTAAAATGCCGTAAATAACAGCTGCTTTGGTAAAGGGTGTGAAGTGAAACCCGCCAACTTTAGGACCACAGGGCTGCTTTCAAATTTTGTCATACTCAAAGCAGACCCTCTGAAATCAGTGGATTTAATAGGAACTATTCGCATCTTCATAATAAACAATGGAAGCTAAGCACATTTTTTACAAGGCAGCCCTTATAAGGTAAAGGGACCCCTGACCATTAGGTCCAGTTGTGGCCGACTCTGGGGTTGCAGTGCTCATCTCGATTTATTGGCCAAGGGAGCCGGCGTACAGCTGTGGCCATGTGGCCAGCATGACTAAGCCACTTCTGGCGAACCAGAGCAGTGCACGGAAACGCCATTTATCTTCCTGCTGGAGCAGTACCTATTTATCTACTTGCACTTTGACGTGCTTTTGAACTGCTAGGTTGGCAGAAGCAGGGACCGAGCAACAGGAGCTCACCCCGTCAAGGGGATTTGAACTGCCAACCTTCTGATCGGCAAGTCCTAGGCTCTGTAGTTTAACCCACAGCGCCACCCACATCCCCTCCCTTATAAGGTACTGCCACATTAAAAAATACTCACCCTAAAGCAAGTTCCAGGAAATTAGCTTGTAAGAGCAGGATTGAGGTTGACGTTTGGGGAGCTTGCTTAAGGGACATTTTGTGTGGGGGTTTTTTGGGGGGGGTGTGAAAGTGGCAGGGCAGTCCCCCCAAAAATGCCCCTCTCCTCAGTATCTTCTTATATGGTAATCCTAGATACATTTGTATGGGAGGAATTCCCTTTGCGCCCAGTAGGGCTTTCTTCTGAATAGGAATGCCTATGGCCGAGTTGTTAGTTGTGTTAGTCAATAAGGCCCACCGTTTACTTAATGAGACTTATTGCCTAATAAGTGTGTTATAGGATTGCAGCCTAAGTCAACTGAAATCAATGAAGTTTGCTTAAGAATTGTGTTGTATAATGTCCTAGGTGTAGAACAGGGATTGGTAGAAATCAGATTAAAAGCAGGGAGGTGGGGGCAGAGTTAGAAGACAGCCAAATTCTGTCCCGGATCAGATTCCTATCTTTTAGATAGCTGCTTACTAAGGGAAAGTTTGGCAAGCCCGGCTTCTAATATCACTGTGCTATGCTCTGCATCGGAGCACTCAAGGAATGGAAGCTCTGTGCAAGAGGAGATCTGGCAGCTGGAAAGAAACAATAATGAATTTCACCACTGCAAAGCAAGCTGGATATCTGGGAAGTGAAGGAATCCCCATAATGAATCGTCTCCTTTTATATTTAAAAGCTATATCAAGGTTTCTACTAGGAGGGAAACTCAAAACATCCAAAAGGGAATCGTTTTCAAGATTGTTCCAGCATGAGAGAGAGAGATCAGTAATGGAGTCTACCGAGATGTGATTCGCACAGCTTTTTTCCATACAACCCAATGATGGTTGTGCAAAACCTCCACACAGCCAGTTGCCACTTCCTTTGTTTGCTGTTGGGTTAAGAGTTGTATACAATAAGATTGTGGGCATAAAAATAGGGCATTGCTTAGATCAGAATGGTATAGTTGATAGTGTATTGGATCTGGACTGATGAGACTTGGGTTCAAGCTCAGTGACAAACCTATTTGTGCGATGTGGAGCAAGTCACACTCTTGAGTTATGAGGCTAATGTAATGTTAGTGCAATATGTCGGGTGAGGGTAATGTAGGTAAAATGGGGGGCGGGGGAACAGAGCTATTTAGGGGAAGGGCAAGAGTTTAAAAAATGGTGGTGGTGGGATAAACTGATTTACCATGGCCACAATGACACCTGTGCTTGCAATACTCCCGCAGCAACATCCAGAAAATGGTGCCAACAAGCACTTGCAGGCTTGACGTTGCAACCCAGAGGGATCACATTGTAGAAGGATACTTCCTTCCATTGGGTGTGTGAGCTGCAGGAACATTGTCTGAATCAAATACAATTTCTATCAGAGGGGTTAGCTAGGTTGGTCTGTTGCATTAAAAAAAAAGGAGCCAAAAGCCTTGTGGCACGTTGAGGACTTAGCAGATTTATTGTGGCATAGACTTCCTGACGCGAAAGTGTAAAGAGTGAACACCCCTTAGGTTACAGGCTAGAAGCTGCCAAATTCTAACCCCAAAGAGGTCCATGCCTGTAAAAAGGATATGGTAGGTGGGCATAGGTTGGCAAGGTGTATGGGCAGTCTTTTGTAGAAGATAATTGTCATTTCGAGGAGCTAGTGATCTAGCATGGTTATCTCTTCCTGCCTCTGTTTACTTCTCCTCTATCTCTTGTTCTGTTCTTTGATGGCTGAGAACAGCCTTTAATTTGTTGGAAAGAAGTGATAATGCAGGGTACCTTCTGACCTTCTTTGATTGTAGACATTGTTTGGAGGAATGTGCAGTATTGGAAGAGGGGGCTAGCGAAATAATAATCTGCACTAGCTAGCAGAGCAAGGCACATAGGCTAACAAGTTAGCTACCTATAAATCAGATGCGTTTTGGGCATAGTTCTGAGAAGCTCACGCATGAACTGATGGCCAGTGGGTCGTGCAACCGAAGGCTACCTAGGGGCCACTTGGCCACTTCTTGAAGGCTTCCCAGTGGCAGATCAAAGCCCTTGCTTGGTAATGTATATAATGCTTGCTGTTTAGAACAAGATCTTTAATCTTCTCACTCCCTTGTGTTTGTATTGCTTCTGAATCTCATTAAAAGAACCTCCTTGCATTTAGCAAGCCACAAGGTGACATCTACCATGCCAAGCAAGTATATATGGAGTCCCTGGAACTGGCAAGTATTTATGCCAAGCTGGAATCAAAGAGGTAGAGTGTTCTGAATAGGTTCTTTGAGCACATGAAATTGTGCTGCGTCTTCCCCACCGCTGCTTCCACCACCACCTGCCCTGCTCCCAAAGCAGTAGGTCTTTCCATAGAAGAATAGCTTCAGATCAAACTTCATCCAAAGAAACACACTTTTGATGAAGTCCAAAGGCTGGAAATGTTAACAAACACCCTCCTTCAATCCTGGCCAGACAGCTGGTTTGTTTTGTAAAACATTACAAAGAATGCTTACTCTTGTCTTTTTCTACCCAGCGAATACCTCTGAAATACAACAGAGGCTGGGGAGGAGAGAAAACATTGCCCCAGGCTTTTTGCTGCCTGTTTAAGAATATTTCTTCAGATTTTCAAAGGGACAGAATGGAATACAAGATTTATTATTCAAGTGGAGATTAGAGCCAGCCGCAGATCTTAGGAGAGCTTTGGTCTTAACCCACTTGGACTAGTTTTGCAGGGGGCTCTTTGAGATCTTCACAAGTGAGGCTGAATATGTTTATCCTCGGCTGTATACAGCCTCATCAGCACTTGGCTGTGCCAGAGATCCAAACAAGAAGCCTGGTTTTTCATTAGCATGCTTGGATAGCACAACATACCCCTGGCTTTACAATTGTATTCATTAGCAAACATTGCCTGTTTGGATAACATAATTTTTTTGAAAATGTGTGAATGGCTTTCACCACGAATTCCCATTCTCTTTGCTGCTGACAACTGAGCCTTTGTATGGTTTTGAGTGGGTGGGGGAGGATGTAGACTGTATGCAAAGACCCTTCTAACTCCTGGATCCAGCAAGTGTTAAAATATAAGCCAGGCTAGTTTCTTGTGGCGATAGCCTGGGAGATGGGCCATTCCCTTAAAAAAGGAAGGGGTCTCTGTGTGAGATGGCAGATGGGTGGGGTCACCTTCCCAGCTAATGGTTAGTTAGAGGGTTTGGAAGTGATGCGACCTAGAAGGAAAGCAGAAAGCTAGAGAGAGTCAGAGCAGAATTCGAGAGCAATGTTTGGTTTCTGTTTGAATCAAAGGCTGTGACTATGGAAGAAATAAGACCCTTTTGGTGGTGTTAATACTGTGAACCCCTCTATCATAGGCTTAGATTGTGTGTGTGTGTGTGTGTGTGTGTGTGTGTTTTTAAATAAATCATATATCATAAAGACACCACAGTCTCTGCTACGCCTCAATCCTGAAACCCCTGGAAATGCAAACCACTTGGATATTGGCTCACAAGATCCTAAATTGAAAGTTCATTTAGGAAACATTGGCAAAGTGACTACTCTCTCTTTGTGCCAAAAATAAATAAATGACTGTTAGCATTCTGAAACAGCTGTATCTCATTGTGTGAGCATGGCTGTAAAATGTCAAATTCATATGCCTCTCATTATACTAGAAAACTCAGAGACATCCAATGGGAAGGAAATGCAAGACATACGAAAGAAGAGAATTTTACAAAGGAATTAATTAATTTATGAAATTCACTGCCACAAGATGTCGCAATGGACTTTAAAATATGATTAAGCTATCACAGCCTTGTGGGCTTCCCATAGGCATCTGACTGGATACTAAGGGGGAAAGATACTGGTCTAGACAGGCCTCTGGCCTGACCCAGTTGGGACTATTCAATCACAAATGTACAAGGCAGTGCAAGAAGGAACCAATCACATTAAACCGATCCAGTTTTGCTTGGAAAAAGCCATTAGCCAACTTTGAATTATGGTTTTGTGCTAAACCCTACCGTTCATATATGATCCAAAGTCATAACAATACAATTTTAATGCCATTATAACTGGGAGATGCTAGAACAATCAACAGCATCTCAAAATGTGTGACAAATGCCAGAGGGAATACCTGGTCCAATGTGTCCTTTATCTCCTTTTCTATGAGGAGGAAGTGTGAACTTTGCTTACACACTGCTGACTGGGAGTCTACCCAGATTAACTAAGGGCAGATTCACACTACAAGTTACTACAAGATTCATACTGCAAGTTAATTTATTCTGTAGGACAGAACGGACTGGTAACTTAACACTGGGTGAAAGAGTATGTGATCAGGCTTAATAACAGGCCCCAATATGTGGCTCTTCTGGAATTTGTGATGGATGCGATTCATCTGCAAAACTGCCCCTTAAGAACCACTCATCAGGGTTTAAAGGGAGCACAGCAGCAGCCCAGTGTCATAAGTCAGAACAGCTGGGCACTGCAGGGTGGGGGAACCTTCCTTTCGATAGACCCTGCCCTGGTACCAGAATTTTTTGCTGCTGAAGGCACTCAACAGACACACCTAAAGAGACCTGGATGCCTTGAAGAAGGAACTCCACCCACCCAGCAAAGTAGTTCCATCTGGCTGCTTGTAACCACTTCTGCATTCGATAGGGAGGGAGCACTTCTGCTGAGGTTCACACCTCCAATTGTCCCTTGGGGGAAGCTGCAAGCACCAGCCCTATTCCAGCCTCTTACCTCTTTTTTTTTATGAGTGTGGCTGTGCTCTGAGGGTTCTGAGGTTTTGTCAAACTAACTTTTGCCTCCCCATCGTTGACAAGAAGAGAGTGCAGGATGAGAGTCACTTCCTTTTTCTTTCATCTCTTATCTGCAAAAGCCAAGGTATGACTCATGGTGCTAGGGCAGTGTCTTCCTCCGGAGACTCTCTCTTTTCGTCTTTTATTTCAGATTAGACTGGGGAGTTGATCTTTTGGGGAGCGTAGGTGGTAGTCATGGATTCTTTGGGAGTAGGATAACATCAGCTTGTCCATTGTCTGTTGGCCTAGACATAACTTTTCTTAGAATCAAAGTTGGAAGGGACCACGAGAATCACGTAGTCCAACCTCCTGCAATGCGGGAATCTTTTCACCACCCAACATAGAGCTTGACCCCACAACCCCGAGATTGTGTCTCAGGCTCTGACTGAGCTATTTTGCCTGCACTTGTAAATATATTGTACTGATTGCTTAGATTACTTAGAGTTGTATTTTTTTCTGCTTAGATCTTGACATTGGCATTATGTTAATTGCTATTTTAAGGCCATGAGGGTTTTGGTGGTGGTTCTTTTGCTTAGCTGCTTTAGGCCTTCTTTAGAAGAAAAAAGCAGTGTGCAAATTCTGAATATTATGGGATCTCCATCTCACAGCATGGTATACAAACCTCAAATGCTCCTCCATGATTACAGAGTTCCAGCTTCAAGCATTGTGTTTGCAAAATACGGCTTAATGGAAAAAGGAGGTCACCAAGATTTCCAACATAAAAAACTCATGTTATTTGAATTAAGCAATTTTCTTGCTAAGTATTCACTGTTTGACACAATAACTTAGCACTAAGGAAGCGGCTTCCACTAAGGTCTGCTAAATAAAACTGTAGGTCCTTCAAATCAAACACAAACACTGAAATATTTCACTGCCAAGGCAACACCAGGATAAAGCATCCCATCTGGAGCAGTTGTGTGTAACAGAAATTTTAGGACCCTGCCCCCTTGTCTTTCTAAATAGTTCACAAGTGCCCTCTTGGAAACATTCTTCAGGAACAATGCTAAAACTTTCAGTCTAGCAGCTTTGCCAATGACTCCGCAGAGTTGGGGGGACAAATTTCTGGTGAACTCATGATTCAAAGTACCAATGAAATGAACAGCTGGACACTAGGAGTCATCAGTTCTCTGGAAATGTGCAGTTTCAGCCCAAGCTGTTCCCATCCTATCACAAGAACTTAAGAGTCCTGCTAGTTCAGACCAAATTTCTATTTAATCCTTCATCCTGCCTTCACAGTCCCTCCTTCTTCTTTTTTGAATGTAAAACATTTAATTTAAAAATGTTGACACTACAATATATAAAATAGCTATTATAAATGCACATAGTGTATTCTATAGCTGCCAGGTTTACGTTTTTAGGAAACTGTAAGTTACACTGTGGTTAAGACTTGTAGTTTTACCCTTCTGGAAGTCCACATTATATCACAGCGATGTACGGTCAGACTTAACAGCCCCAATTGTTAAACACTTGCATCAAGTTATAATCAGTTTTATTGCAAAAAGACCCTGTACACATTTACATAAATTCTAGTACCCTACAATTTTAGCTACCCAACAAGTCATTAACATACAGAAACATGCATGAAAAGCAAGAAAGATCACCCATCCCTTCTGCAGATTAGCAACTTGTCACTGTTGAGCAACAAAGCTCACATCACTGAGTTTTTATGTGAACAGTCCCTTCTATAGATAGATAGATAGATAGATAGATAGATAGATAGATAAATTTATTGTCATTGTCCGTATATACACAGTATACACAACAACGAAAATCAAACACCCACCCAAAGACCGGGTTCACATATACATTTGCACATATCTCCGACACTCTCATCCTATTTAGACATAATCTATAAAACATAACATAATCCAGAATATAGCATGACCTATTAAAGGCATAACATAACCTAAAACCTATCTCATTCCTTCCTACTCCCTGCTTACTAAACCTTGCAACTGGCCCTGAGATCATTATTTAGTGCAATCCGAGCTCTTGGATAGAAACTATTCAGAAGGCGTGTGGTTCGTGTTTTCATTGTCCTATATCTTCTGCCCGAAGGCAATAGTTCAAAGAAGTTGTGAGCAGGGTGGGTGGGATCTCTCAGAATATTATGTGACTTCTTCAAGATGCGAGACGTGAAGATCTCATCCAGGGTTGGTAGTCGGAGCCCAATAACATTCTGGGCAATTTTAATTGTTCTCTGTAAAGCTTTTTTATCCGTTTCAGAAGCTTGCAAGCAGGCCATGAGTGCAACATTACTCTCCCCAGCTGTGCCCTGCAGCAACTGGTGTCCATTTTCAACCATGAATAAGCTTATCCCGCATCCCTTTTAAAGCCCTTCAAGGCATTGCACACACTCCCATATACTCCACAACCAGTGTACTCCCACAGCTGGTTTCAGAAGCAGCGTACACACAGCATTAGCCACAATCCATATCTCCCTGGGCATCTAGCCTCTTGTTTCTTATGAAGTATTGTGTTTTGATGAGTTTTCCCCTAGGCCAGTTGGGATGGCTCACTCAGTAGAGAGTGAGACTCTTAATCTCAGAGTCAAGGGTTCAAGCCCCATGGTGGGCAGAAGATTCCTGCGTTGCAAAGGCTTGGATTAGATCTCTGACATTCCAGGATTCGAACCCAAATTGAGAAAAACGAACAATCTAGCTTCATTATGAGCCATTCATGTGAATACAGTTGGTGACCATCACTACAAGCCTGCATTATGCCAGAGCATCACACATGTTGGCCACACTCCCAGCAGGCAGAGCAAACAAGTTGCCCTGGAGCCCAGCTGAACTTTCCAGCTCCACTCTCTCGAGCTTGAGGGTCTTCCTGCTACCTTACCTTACCAAGCAGCATTTTACTGCAAATCAAGTGCAGGTGTGCATGGACAGGACCCAGTGGGCTCACCCACATGGTAAACTTCTGTGTGACAGTCCGCCTTTTCTTCAGTTTACAAGTAAATTCCATAGTATTGTACATAGAGCAAGCGGAGTTGCCAACTTTTTTTCTGGTGAGTCAGACAGAAGTTTTACAGGTGAA
Source organism: Podarcis liolepis (assembly GCF_965112155.1). NCBI lineage: Eukaryota > Metazoa > Chordata > Lepidosauria > Squamata > Lacertidae > Podarcis > Podarcis liolepis. The sequence goes on from NC_139556.1 coordinate 82,823,141, forward strand.
GCTTTCTCCAGAAAGGAGCTGAACACACACACAACTGCCTACTATACATTTCTGCCACCTCAAAAGGCACAAAGGCTGGGGGGGGGGATATTAACAAGAGGATTTCCATAGAGGGAACCATTTCACAAGCAAAAGCTGTCTTGTGGTGCCTTAAGGACTTGACACATTTATTAAGGAGTCAGAAGCTGCTTTTGCAGAATAGAGTCCACTCCATCTGCAAAGGACCACAAAAGGCTCTGTTCCAGACACTGCGCGTGGATTTTGGAGAAAGCCCCTCTCATGGGTTTGGCCAGGATTGCGGGGGTGGGTGGGGGGCAGAACCTCAGTTAAGCATTTTGTACTGATTTAATTGATTTAGGGGGGCAGCCGCCCCTCCCTGCCCACGCCCATGGGCCCCACTCCCGGTACAAATGCTTACCCCACATGTTACTTAAGCCACGCCCCCTTGAGCGATTCCCACGGCGGCGTTCCAAAGCGCCGTGCCTCTGCCCATGTGCAGAGTGCAGAGTGCGCTTCCCTGTCCCCCTAGACCATTCGGCCCAAGGAGCCCTGCCCTGCCTTACCTTGGAGGACGCCTTCTTGACGTACGCCAGACTCCGCAGAGAGCTGGGCGAGCTCTGCAGGTAGTTGAAGAAGTCGAGGGCCGTCTGCGCGGGCCGGCGGGCCAGCGCGGTGTAAGGGTTCAGCGACAGTCGAAACTGCTGCTGCTGCTGCTGCTGCTGCTGCTTCCAGAGCGCTTTCGGCGGGGCCGGGTCGCCTGCAGCGGGCCAGAACAGCGCGAGCAGCGCCGCCAAGACGAGGGTCGTCTCCGAGCGCAGCATCTTCTTCCCCGGCAGGAGGCGGCGAGCGAGTGGCTGAGCCGGAGAGGCCGGCCAAGTACAAATAGTGCGGGCTTCCCTTCTCCGGAAGCCGGTCCCGCCTCCTCCCCGCCGCCCGCCGCCTGGCTCCGGCCCCAGACAGGAGGAGGCGCCCTTCGCAGCAGCGCCCACGCCCTGCGGCCTTCCGCTCGCCTCGACGGGGGCGTCGAGTAGGGCAGCGTGACCCGCGCCTGGGAGGGCTGGGGCGGATTCTCGGGAAAGGAGCCAGCGACCCCTTTCCCCCCAAACGACAACGTGGTTTAACATCATCCTGCCTTTCCAGAGGAAGAGGCACCTGTTGGATTTGGTCATTTCCAGTAGACATACACGGCAGGAGCGAGCAGCTGCTTTAAAAAGGCCTCAGTGCACCTTCCAATATTTATTTAACTGCTTCCTTTGTTTCTTGTTCGCTTTTATATAATATAGGTAAAGGTAGAGGGACTCCTGACCATTAGGTCCAGTCATGGCTGACTCTGGGGTTGCGGCGCTCATCTCGCTTTATTGGCCGTGGGAGCCAGCGTACAGCTTCCAGGTCATGTGGCCAGCAGGACTAAGCCACTTCTGGTGAACCAGAGCAGCGCACGGAAACACCGTTTACCTTCCCGCCAGAACGATATCTATTTATCTACTTTGATGTGCTTTTGAACTGCTAGGTTGGCAGGAGCAGGGACCGAGCAATGGGAGCTCACCCCATTCCAGGGATTCAAACCGCTGACCTTCTGATCGGCAAGTCCTAGGCTCTGTGGTTTAATCCACAGCGACACCCGCGTCCCTTTTATACAATAAAGGTATTAACTTTTGCATTATAGTTTAGTTATTCTGTTTCATTTTGTCTTGATTTTTTTCAATGACTGCAGTTGTAACTTTTTATCAAACTTCACTGAACAACCTTTACAAAGTGGCATTTTTATATATATAAAAAATGACTTCAGCCTTGAGTAGTTTACATTTTAAATTACAATTCCCATCATTCACAAGCAATGTGTTCTAAATTTACAAAGCACGTGTAGTCACTCTCAAAGTACTATTAATCTGCCTTTAGTGATACGTATCCCTGCTTGAAAGCATAGCAAGAAAACAATATGGGCTCCTGCTGAGTGGTACTGAACAGGATGTTATTGGGACTCCAGCTCCCATCATCCCCAGCCAACAGGGATGATGGGACCTATAGTCCCAGGATTCCCCCCCCCCATTGTTTTTATTAAATATTTTCTTGGGTTACAGAAGTACATACTACGTCTCTGGTTTCAGTTCATAGAGTCCTTTATAGAGATCTGTTATCAAAGTGAGACACTAATGTTTTTGACAGTATAAGGTTGGGGGAGAAGAGAGGTGTGTGTGGGGGGGAGATCAGGGTTGGTATTGGTGGGAGAATAGGGCTGCCATCTTTGTTCTGGAAAAATACAAGACAGGTTGGCAGTGGGCAGGCCAGGAGCAAGGGGAAAGAGGGTGTTGGGGTGATTTTCTTTTCCACCTGGTGCCAAAATGACTTCAGAGTAATCCATTACAATCTAACCAGATGGCCCCTCTGGAAGTTGTCACACACACACACACACACACTTGTAAAACTAACTGTTCTTTGCAACCCAGAGCTGAAATACATGACACACCCTTTCACACACAAGTACTATACTGCCATACATGCCGACCGGGGTAATAATAATAATAATATTAATATTATACATATTATAATTATATATGATGAGGTGATGAGCTTTGTTCCGCATGCTAAATTTCTAAAGGGGGTGGGGAATATTAGGGGACAAGGGGAAAGGGCAAGCCCTGTGGGAAGCTACTTCTCCCCTACTCTCCTCTCTCAAATATCATGTAGATAACTCTGTTCAGAACTGGGGCTTCTGGGCTACACTGGCACAAAACCGCTTGTCTCTAGAGCCTCAGGACCTGTTGCTCTTTGAGGGAAGGGGTCCAGGCCAGCACTCCGAGGCTGCAGCTCTGCAGATGGCCACCTTAACCCAGCCAAAGCTTCGGGAAAGTGGAGGCGACAACAATGTCCAAAACATTTGCCTTTCTCCTGCCCTCTCCCATTAAATAAAAATGAAAATCCATCTTTTAATTTTGTTGGTAAGAATCACTCTGCTAATAATTGCCAACATGTGTCTTTCTACTGTTGTGGAATTAATCTGGACAAAACCCAACGTTCTTGTTTTGTTCCCTGGCATTTCGCAACTAGATTTTACGAAACAAGTTGTTTTTAAAGCATCTTCAACTGTGCACACGATTTTCTTTTTTAAAGACTCATTCAGAATTCCACCCTTTCCCCCAGTCTCTGGATAATTGTTTTTCTTTACATTTATTACACACCAAGCTTGTCCCCATGCCTGGTAAATGAGGAAGGGCCAAAGCTTTGTGGTAGAGGGGCAGCTGCTAGGCATGTAGAAGGTCTTGGGTTCAAACCCTGGTACCTCCAGTTAAAATGGGAAATCTATATTCAGAGGCAGTTATACCTGTGGATACTGAATCCTAGGAATAAGTAACGGAGTTTGTTTGTCAGCTTCTTGGAGAGCATATGGAAGGCACTTTTGAAAAGAGAGTGTTTAATCCGAAGAGTCATGACCGGAAGGAAAATAGCCACTTGCCCTGTTGCCCAAATGCTTGAACAAACAATGATATATTAAGACTTAGTTTCACTTTTCTTGTGCAACACTTGGGTGTGAGTTGCAAAACAACCCTTCTCTAAGTGGAAGTTTTCACCCAAGCACAAAAACGTGCCTTTGATTGATATAGCTGGATGTTGATATAACTGAACCTATTGTCTAATTCGTCAGAGTTTTTCCTCATTGATTTACAATACATCTTGATGACTGCCAACTAGGCACCACTCTGACACAAGGAGTGATGGGCAAGGAAGAAAAGAACTGATTTTTCACAACCTGTTTTCTTTCTTTTTTTTAAGTGGGCACATTGCTATATAATTGGGCTTGTGTGTTTGAGAATTTTGGATTTTCCAGGATAGCAGATTTTACTGTCAACTGTAATAGGGAAATATTTATGGATGGACAATTTTCCACAACTTTTACAGCAAAATATGGGTGATGTAATTGTGTATAGCGTGCAGTTGAGGGAACATGAAGAAATATACCATTTACCTCATAATATGGTTGCAGAAGAAGTTTGAAACAAAATAAACTACAGGTCCTGAGAAAATAAATTGTATCTCTCTGCTTTAAAGCTCAAGCAGAAATTTAGCAGAGGAATTATCTTTATCCTCTTCTTCAATCTGCACTCTTCTACAATGTCCATTTAAGACAGGGGTAGGCAAACTAAGGCCTGGGGGCCCAATCGCCTTCTTAATCCGGCCCACGGACGGTCTGGTAATCAGCGTGTTTTTACATGAGTAGAATGTGTCCTTTTATTTAAAATGCATCTCTGGGGTATTTGTGGGGCATAGGAATTCATTCATTTTCTTTTTTTCAAAATACAGTCTGGCCCCCCACAAGGTCTGAGGGACGGTGGAGCGGCCCACAGCTGAAAAAGGTTGCTGGCCCCTGATTTAAGAGATACTTTGCCCAGATAGACACACTTAATGGATCAGTTCTGAATGATACATGAATTTATAAATGCTGGGGTCCCTTTTGAAATATGTGTGAGAAGGATCTAGCAAAGGGTTCCTGGTATGGATTAAATGGAAATGAATTTTGAATTGAAAAACTGGGATTTATCCCATGCACCTGCTTTGCATGCAGCAGGAACCAGGGCCAATCCACGGGAACTCCAAATTGTACTGGGAATGACCTGTTTGAAATCCTGGAGAAACACTGGTTGGAACAGGCAATGCTAACCTAGATCATGGGTAGGCAAACTAAGGCCTGGGGGCTGGATCCGGCCCAATTGCCTTCTAAATCTGGCCCCAGCGTGTTTTTATATGAGTAGAATGTGTCATTTTATTTAAAATGCATCTCTGGGTTATTTGTGGGGCATAGGAATTCATTCATTTTTTCTCTCTCCAAAATATAGTCTGGCCCCCCACAAGGTCTGAGGGATGGTGGACCGGCCCCCTGCTGAAAAGGTTTGCTGACCCCTGACCCCTGACTGAGTCTAATGATCTGACTCAGTATAAGGCAGCTTTCTAAGTGCCTGGCCTTTCTAATTGATTCTGTGCAAATGGATTTTGTAATTTGGACCCAGTGTGCATTGCAGCAAAGGTTATGGCATCAAGATGAGAGGCAGGAAATCCAAGTTATAGATTAAGCCATGAAGCTCACTTGGGTAGACTGTGTCTCTTAGGCTATTTGCAGTGAGGCTAGAACATCACTCCAAGTCCTTGAACGGAATACAGGCGTAAAGATTCATTACATTGGAGTTCATTCCTTTATCTTCGTTTCTTCTTTTTGCACTTTCAGAGGAAGTGTGCAGATTGCATCTAATCTAAATGAACCACCATGATGACTTTCCCAGAAATGCGGTTTTTACGCTGTTGCAAAATTGTACATTGGTTAGCTGTGCGCTTCCATTTCTCCAGACTAGCCCTGTTCCTCAGCCCCACTGCTGCTTTCATACCCAGCTCAGTTTCTGTGTTAATAAACCAAAGTTTCTGTTCTCTCTTAAAGCCTTGGCAGGGTGGGGCTCAGTTTTATAGCAGTGCTGGAGGAGCTGATTAACCCTTCCCCTCCATTTTCTAGGTCTAAATTGCCCTCCTGAAAAACTGCTAGCAGTTTTTAAAATAAGTTGGTTTTGTAAAAAGAAGCAGAAGCAGCATATTTTTATTAAGCATTTTCAATATATGCAAATAAACAAGTATAAAGAACAGTATGATTTTTAAAAAAGAATACACGGACAATCCCCCACCCCACCTTTAGGCAACAGACAGCCTTGAAACAAATAAACCCAAAGAGCAGAGGACATACAGTACATGTGAAAAAGTTGACGAGAATGACTGAATTACATTATCAGATTATACCATGTCTTACTATTGCCTTGTTTGCTGGCAAGAATGACTGCAGAAACATTTCCATGGAAGCAAGAAATCACAACCATTGATTCTTTGACCTTCGGACAGTAGGCTAAGTTCTACACAAACTCCTCCTCTCTATCCTTCATGCAGACAAGCAATGTAGAGGTAAAGGTACCCCTGACTGTATAGTTAAAGCTATGGTTTTCCCAGTAGTGATGTAGGGAAGTGAGAGCTGGACCATAAAGAAGGCTGATCGCCGAAGACTTGATGCTTTTGAATTATGGTGCTGCAGGAGACTCTTGAGAAGCCCATGGACTGCAAGAAAATCAAACCTATCCATTCTTAAGGAAATCAGCCCTGAGTGCTCCCTGGAAGGACAGATCCTGAAGCTGAGGCTCTAATACTTTGGCCACCTCATGAGAAGAGAAGAGTCCCTGGAAAAGACCTTGATGTTGGGAAAGATGGAGGGTACAAGGAGAAGGGGACAACAGACAATGAGATGGTTGGACAGTCTTCTCAAAGCTACCAGCATGAGTTTGACCAAGCTGCGGGAGGCAGTGGAAGACAGGAGTGCCTGGCGTGCTCTGGTCCATGGCATCACGAAGAGTCGGTCATGAATAAACGACTAAACAACAACCCCTGACCATTAGGTCCAGTCGTGGCCGACTCTGGGGTTGCGGCGCTCATCTCGCTTTATTGGCTGAGGGAGCCAGAGTACAGCTTCCGGGTCATATGGCCAGCATGACTAAGCTGCTTCTGGCGAACCAGAGCAGCGCACAGAAACATCGTTTACCTTCCCGCTGGAGCGGTACCTATTTATCTACTTGCACTTTGACGTGCTTTCGAACTGCTAGGTGGGCAGGAGAAGGGATGGAGCAACGGAGGCTCACCCCATCACAGGGAATCGAACCTCTGACCTACTAATCGGACACTTCAGCTAGACGAAAACACTCATGGGATGAAGCACAGCCAGGGAAGGATGTGGTCCGAGGACAGTTATGAGACTCCCCATCCTTGAATAAAAGAATTATAGAGTTGGAAGGGACCACAAGGCTCATTTAGTCCAATCCCCAGCAATGCAGGAATCTCTTGCCCAACATGGGGCTCGGACCCATGACCCAAAGATGAAGAGTCTCGTGCTCTACCAACTGAGCTACATCCATGTCGGTCAAAGGGGATTTGTGGAAGGACAGGCAAAGCTTGAGAAGAGCTCAGCAGACATTCCCTGCTACGTCTCCATTTCTGCACAAGATATAGATCAGGAAAGGAAACAGCCTGGCAGAGCTACAGACGTTTTCATTCAGGTATTTAAAAAACATTTTTTTAAAAAACCACACACCAGGCATATGTACCACGGAAGCATATTCCCACGGAAGCACTTTGTAAGCGCAAATACTATGAAAGGGAAATGGGAAGGTAGCCATTATGAAACTCTGTACATCTTCAGACTGGACTTAAATGCCTTGCGCTGATGATAAAGATGGGTTGGCAAAGCCCCCGATCAAAATCTTCATGCCCACATTGAGGTACAGACATTCATTGTCTGCGCAGTCACATTGGCATGGGAAACAAGGATCTGGCAGCTCTCGGCATCACATTTGCATCTCTCCACTCTGAAATATTAATTTGGTCCCTGCTGGTGTTCCTTTTCTCCCTTTAAAGATGTCTGGACAGCAGCAAACCCCAAGCCCTTGATACTTTCGATTTTGTTTACAGACATGGCAGCAACAATTTGTCAGGAGCCATTGTAGTCTGCTCTGAAAGGAATTTCGCTAATGAATGGGCTGTGTTGTGCTGGTGATAAGACAAACCAATGTTTGGAAGGGCCAACTGCCAGGTAGCAGAGAAAGGCTTTTTAAAGGCTGAAAGAAGAACCTGGTGACAACTCGTTCGCATTGGCTGTGGCTCACAATGTTGTCCTGGCCAGGGCTGATGCTTGCAAAGAGAAATGGGGAAGCAACTGTCAGCAGGCTTTGCGGCGATGCCTCCATTGATGCTGCAATAGAGAGAAGGATGCAAACGCTGTGATTCTTCTTGAAGTTTGGCAAAAGGAAATCCTGGGCCTTAGCAACAGGTGGGCGAGTGCCAGAGAAGCCATTTCACTTTGGTTTGCTCTGTGTCTGAATCATAGCTGTCAAGTGTCCCTTATTTGAAGGGACAGTCCCTTATTCTAGCACCATGTCCCGCTGCTGTCCCTTATTGATGGATGTCCCTTAAATGATGTCCCTTAAATTTCAAAGGATTTCTCCCTCCTTCCCTGCCGGCCAGGGAGGAGGGAGGCTCCAACTGTGTTGCTTGGCTGTGTTGCTCACCCAATAAGAAGTCTAAGAACGACTGGGGGGTGGAGCTTGCATGCCTTGTGTGTGGCTAGTTAATGCAAGCTGAGGGGTTTTTTGAATGCTGGACGCCATTTTGTTGCACATGCTGCTGCAAACTTTGCAGTGCAAAGCCAGGCCGGGGAGCCATCTTAAGTTGAGGCTGCATAAGCCTTGTGGTGCATGTGATTCAGATTCTATTCAGTTGAACCCCTGGTTACAAAGTTGGTTGGACAGTGTTCTCGAAGCTACCAGCGTGAGTTTGACCAGACTGCAGGAGGACAGGAAGACGGGAGTGCCTGGAACAGGTGAGGCTGCAGGTCCCTTATTTTGGCTGCTGGTCCCTTATTTTCAAATCTGTAAGTTGACAGCTATGGTCTGAATAACACATCTTATGAGTTAAATGCCTAAAACTAGCACCAAAATTTTGGCATGAAGGATTCAGATTTATGTCTTCTTGCTGGTCCCTCAGATTGTTTGAACCAACTAGGGTGTGCTCTTAGATCGCAGGTTTGGAAACACGTGCACTGTGCACTCTAAACCAGGACACCCTGAAGATGTTGTAGATGGCAACTCCCATCATCCCTGACCATTGGGCATGCTGGCTGGAGTCTAAAACACCCGAAGGGCACCATGTTGACTACTGCTGTTCTAATCAGTCCTTGTAGCATTAGGGTAAAAAGAGGGGGGAAAGATCCCCCTATCATATATTATTTTATGCACCCCTCCAACATTTCTCTGATGAAAATAGGGATGTCCCATTCCATAATGATAACTTTTCTATTTATACTCCACACATCTTACTGGGTTGCCCCAGCCACTCTGGGCAGCTTCCAACATGTATTAAAACATAACAAAACATTAAAAAAACAACAAAAAAAACCCTTCCCTATACAGGATTGCCTTCAGACAGCTCAGGGGCTGGATAACTCCATACCCTCCAACATTTCTCCAGTAAAAATAGGGACATTCTAAGGAAAAGTGGGAAACTGGCATGGCTTCCCTAAATCAGGGGAATCCCTGGAAAATAGGGCACTTTGAGAGTCTACCACTTTTCCAGACAAGGTTGCTTGTTTAGTGGAAATGTCTTTTGTTTCTGAAATGGGGCATCCCACCCTCCACCAAGGTGGCTGACAATCGGATAATAAAACAAACATGAAAATAATAAAATTCAATGAAACAATAGAATATAGCAGCAAGAGACAGCAAAGAACCTTGAGATAAAATCAAACAGTGCACTAAACAAACAGTGGACGTAACAAGGCGGATGGCCATGGAAGGAAAGGAGGCCGGGAGTTTCAGAGAGCCCTGTTGCCACAATGAAGGAGGCAACCTTCTAAGGCCCCCATGCCAGAGGCAGGTGGAGCCAGAGGCGAAGGTGGGTGCAGACACTAATGAAAATGTCGCCATTGTGCGTAGGCTAGCCTGGCTAGCTTCTACACACATTTGCACACTTCTCTATCCAAATTAGCAAGAGGCACTGCCAGAGTTCAAGGGCATTTCCAACCAGGCAAAAAAATCAAGGGGGGTTGGGTGTGCAAAGCAGGGCCAGTTAGGGGCGGGGCCTGGGGAGAATTCCACAGGCCAGAGTTTCCCAAACTTGGGTCTCCAGCTGTTTTTGGACTACAATCCCCATCATCCCTGACCGCTGGTCCTGCTAGCTATGGATGATGGGAATTGTAGTCCAAAAACAGCTGGAGACCCAAGTTTGGGAAACCCTGGGCCAGACAGACAGGCCTGCAAGGCCATGTTTTGGCCCTTCAAGCCTGAATTTCCCCATCCCTGCTTGAAAATACAGTGGGATAACACAGCTGCCTTTTCATTGCAAGAAAACTTACTTCATTTCTAAAGAATTATAGAATTGCCAGAGTCATGTAGAAACTAGGCTCCATCCCAGAACCTCTTTGAATTTTGGAACGCTGATTTTTATCTATTTGCTCTTCTTACTTTGCTTTCCTGAATGAATGTTTCCGAAAAGCAACGACTAGTCATGGTCAAAGAACTTGTGCAATAATTCTACTCATTGCAGTTTTGTTCTTGGAGGAACTTGGCTTCTGTATCTGACCACACTTATTGGGAAATCCAGAAGACTTATTGGGTAATAGAGAGGATGTTTCACTAAAGAACAACTCGAGATGTCTACTGGTTTTCCAGAACTTTTATAGCCATGCGGTGCTGCTTTTGAATGCTCAGTGCAGTTCGGCCCTTTAATTTTCCTGTGCATTGGTGAATGCGGACCGCAGTCTTAAAACATTTTCATTCTGAATCAAGGACGCTACAGACAAGATGATCACCCTATATGGATTACATTGTGTTAGTGCAAGTGAGAAGTCCCGTGATGTATGGCAGATGTGCATACTAGACATGAGGCGCATAACCTTTGCCAGGATTCATTGCCGTTTCTGCTGCTTCATATGACGCAAACTCTTTTATTTTCTTCTGAGGCACAGCTCATATTCAGTGCTTAAATTCCCCATATGACAGGCCCTCTGCTCCTAATCTCAAGGATTTGGAAGGGGGCTGGTTGCAGCTCTTTAGAAGTAATGAGTGTATGTTGGAATCAACTTGACCCCCTTCCCCCCTTTCCTTTTTCCTTTCTCCTTCTGTGATGGAACTCCTATTTGGGGACCTCCCTGGCTTTTTTCCGGCCCACATAGGACCAGTCTGGATAGTTGGCCTTGGTGAAGATTTGACGTTTTCATACCCAAAAAGTTTTTGATTTGAGTTTCTACTGAAATGAGGCTGCATTTTAATGTTGTATTTTAATCTTGTTTTTAAGTTGTATTTTAATCAATTGTTTTTATACCTGGTGTTAACCACCCTGAGCCTGGTCTTCGCTGGGGAGGGAGGGGTATAAATAAAATTTATTATTTATTATTATTATTATTATTTATTATTATTATTATTATTATTATTATTATTATTATTATTATTATTATGTTCCACTTCACAGACCCTCCAAGTGGTCCTCTTTTTCAGGCATGGTCCTGGATTTACAGATCCTGGAATGTCCCACTTTTTTAAAAAGGTAAAGGTAAAGGACCCCTGACAGTTAAGTCCAGTCGCAAATGACTCTGGCGTTGCGGCGGTCATCTCGCTTTACAGGCCGAGGGAGCCAGTGTTTGTTGGCAGACAGCTTCCGGGTCATATGGCCAGCATGACTAAGCCACTTCTGGCAAAACCAGAGCAGCCCACAGAAACGCCATTTACCTTCCCGCCGGAGTGGTACCTATTTATCTACTTGCACTTTGACATGCTTTCGAACTGCTAGGTGGGCAAGAGCTGGGACTGAGCAACGGGAGTTCATCCTGTTGCGGGGATTCGAACCACCAACCTTCCGATCAGCAAGCCCAAGAGGCTCAGTGGCTTAGACCACAGCGCCACCCCTATTTTCATTGGTGAAATATCGGAGGGTATGGTAGGACGTACCTATTTTCAACAGAGAAATGTTGGAGGGTGTGCTTCTTGCAGGTATCTGGTTGGTCACCATGAGAACAGACAAGCTGGGCCATTGGCCTGATCCAGCAAAGCTTTTCTGGTGTTATTAAATAAAGCCGGGATATTTGGGATGGAGGACTAGTTTTGTCCTCACTGCAACAAGTCTTTTTCAGCAGATGAGTGGAAGGCAGCTATCCCTTTCCATGCCAGGAACACAATTATACTGAACTGCACTGTAATGCACTAAACCGCAGCAGCTCCCAGCCCTGAAATACTATGGGTGGAATTGGTGGTCATTTTCAGACAAAGGAAGTGCTCCACCACCAATAAAACAAAGGGCTGCAGCCAAGGCAGGATGGGCTGCAGGCTTGGCTTAATATCCTCTGATGGGTCACCTCTTATGACATTTGGCTACCCTGATGGGCTTACCCAGTGGCAGCAGTGGTCCTTCAATTACCACGACACACTCACAATTTTAATTTCCCACTTTGTCCCCGATGTAGCATGGGGAAACAAAAAGTTTCCAAGGCATCCATATCAGATATCAGTGGTGGACCATTCTGGAGCAGTCCCCCCCCCCCCCGCTAGCTGCTTGAGGAGGTTTCGTTGTAACACCAGGTCTGTTTCAGGAACAGCCTGTGGGTGCGAGATAAAGCGGCTTACCTATCCCTGTGTTCTTGACAAAGGTCTACAGGGAGGACCAGGAAGGTGAAAGAAGAGTTTAGGTAAGGAAGTCAGACCATGGACAGCTCTGAGTAGACAGGCAAGCCGAATGCAGAGCAGGAGATTCGTATGTTGCTCCAGCAAAAATGCCACCACTGAAAAGGCCCTGTCTTCAAACATCACTCACTGCACCTCTGAAGACAGTGGTATCCAGGAAGGACCTCTGGTTTCATATGCATATAGTCAAAATCTTGCAGAGCTGTATTCTTACTATGAAGCAAAAGCTCCAACTCCCCACTCTTCCTGGCCCTGGTACTCAGAAGATCATTCACCCCCTGACCAACCGCTTTCTCTCTTGTAGCTCCTTTTGACCTTGGATTACCCAATTAAATGTGTAAATTTAATGGCTAAAGCAAGTGGAACAGCTGTTGCTCTATAGACACCTCCATAGCTCAGTCCTGTAAATCTCTTTTAGCAAACTGTCCTTGCTTCTGCTGCCACAGCTGAAGCAACATTCCCAACTGGCAAGAGAGCAGAATTGTCTAGCTTTGCCCCTTGCCAGGGAAACTCCCACCTTTCGCCTTCGATTCAGACAAAGGCATGTGCAGCCGGGGTTTTGTCTGGTTTCCTAAGTTCCTTAGCAGCCTTTTGGCAACAGCAAAACCATCCGTCGCATCACCCTCTTCCTAGCCCTGCCAGTAAACTTAGTGAGCATGACAAAGGGAGGCTAAAATATTTGCTTACAAAAAGAGATGGCTAGGAAGGATCCCCCCCATTTTGTTAAAAGAAGAAGAAAAAACACCAACACACCAACACACCCGTGTTATTAAACCTTTAATGAATTTGGCTGGTTTGAAATAAGCAGGGAAAGCAGAATAAAAAGGGGGAGGTGTTTGTGAACCCTCAGTGAAATCTATGCTTGGTATCTCTCAGGTTCCAGGAGTTTTGGGATGCCAATGTTTTAGAGAAGGGGCCCAGTTAGAGTGAGAGGGACAGAGCGCATGCTTTGCATTCAGATGGGGCCACAAAGCGTATCCATAGATCTTAAAGTCAGGAAAGTGTGCAGAAAAAGCTCTTGAGATGCGGCCATTCAGACAACAGGGTTCAGCTGTACCATTAGGCAGAGTAGAGTGAAGACTCCTCAAACCATATGGCTCACCAATCTTCTTCTGAGCCCTCCTTGAGTGAGTTTGCATGGCTCTTGGAGAATGGAGAGAGCAGTTTTCCCCTCACAGAGCTGCCATTTCCAGCGCTCTTAACAAATTGCAGCTCCCAGGATTCTTGGGGGCAAATCATGAGCTTTAAGTGTGTGTTGAACACACTTTAAATGTGTGGTGTGAATCTGTCCACAATAGCCAAAGATGACTGGCTACATGGGTGCCATGTTCATTACCTGACCCCCTAAATTTGCTGGGATTGTGGACTGTATAAACCCTTTTTGAATGAAAAATAAATGGCTGTGAAGCAGCAGCTGGTGAAAGGGGAAGGAATGGCTGAGAAAAGGCCCCTCCTTCCTGCCCCAATGCAAGAGGGCTATTTTACCACATTTTGCAGTAAGTGAGTCTAAAATGACCTATCTGTACCACTGTGGACTGCTTAACCCCCCAAATGTCAACCTCCGTATCAAAACTGGAACCTTGTAAAACGTTCTGTTATAAAACTTCAACACAGCATGAATTCTAACCTTGTTGTGGGCAGAACAATAAAAACCATATGTTCCTTTCAGGAAATGATGCGTTTCCCCACCTCTGCCACTTTTGAGAAAGCAGAAACGAGAGTTCAGCTCATTTCATAGAATCATAGAATCATAGAGTTGGAAGAGACCACAAGGGCCATCGAGTCCAACCCCCTGCCAAGCAGGAAACACCATCAGAGCACTCCTGACATATGGTTGTCAAGCCTCTGCTTAAAGACCTCCAAAGAAGGAGACTCCACCACACTCCTTGGCAGCAAATTCCACTGTCGAACAGCTCTTACTGTCAGGAAGTTCTTCCTAATGTTTAGGTGGAATCTTCTTTCTTGTAGTTTGGATCCATTGCTCCGTGTCCACTTCTCTGGAGCAGCAGAAAACAACAATTTATTTAAATTCCTTCTAGCATAAGACTTGATGCTTTCTATAGGTTACGTCTGGATCCGGGGACGACGGCAGAACCAGATATGGATGCACATTCTTTACCTCCTTGCATTATTGCCCAAACCAAACAAAGCAGAAGGCCTCAGGAAGGTATTTTTTGCCCACAAATGGAAATGGGAATTTGCCAGCACAGGACAAGGGCCTTTCCTGCGCCATTGGGCTGTGATCACCACAATTCTGAATTCCTAATGACATCAGCTGCTGATTTCTGTTAATGTCAGCACTTGGGTTCTGCACACTGGCTTCCCACAGGCATCTAGTTTGCCACTGGGAGAAGCGGATGCTGAACTACATGAACTACATGAACTACATGAACTACATGAACTACATGAACTACATGAACTACATGAACTACATGGGCCATTGGCTTGAGTCAGCAGGCTCTTCCTACCGTCTTATGCTTCTTTGTTCTTTTCCGTGGTCAGTGGTCACGGTCAACTCTATAGAGTGCCTCCGAATTTCTGACCACCTAGACTTGCTTCTGTTATTCTGACTTTGAAAACCAGCCCAAATAAACCCAATGAGTCTTAGTTGAGTGCCTGGTGCTAGGGGTGGGGCTTAAGGACCCAGAGGCTGCAACACAGGGTTTGTTTTGCCAGGGCGGGCTCTTCCACATATGGAAACCTGCATATTAGGAAGTCTGAGGACTTCACACAGACTCCTGATTCCAGCGTCTCCGCACAAGTGATGCCAGAGGTCCTAGACTCAGAGGGATTCCTGATTCACCTCCACAGCTGTCTCGCCTACATTATCAGGGGGTCAAAGTACCTTCCAGCCTCAGGAAATGCTGGTGTCAGAATCTTCAAGTAGCCCCCCATTGATGGAGTGTGTGCACTCCTGGGAAGCAGAGAACCTTGAATTCTGGGCAAACCGCTTGCAACTGGCCTGTGGGTGGGTGACCAGCATACATAAGCTCCCAGTTGAACTGTTATGTACTGAGTTGAATAGGATCCAAATGCAGCAGTCTGATTGGTCCTAGAACAATAGGATCCAAAATGCAGCAGTCTGATTGGTCCTAGAACAATAGGATTCAGAATGCAGCAGTCTGATTGGTCCTAGAACAATGCAGCAGCATGATTGGTCCGCAGGAGCCACCCAATCCAACTCCAGGTGGAAGTGAATCCGCAACCTGATTGGCCTACAGGAGAATCCAGGAATTAGCCAATCACATGGCGCCCATTGAGTAAATAATGTATATAAAGCAGATATTTTGGGGGAACTTTCATTCCTCACTACTATGCGCTGAATAAAGAGCATGAAATCCACACTCGACTCCGAGTATATTTCATGAACACTGTTCCCTGCTGGACCAGCCCAGATTATTGACTGGCTGACGCCTGGATTCAAACTAAGACTTCGCTTTGGGGATGTTGCCTGCCCTCTGCTGTGCTTGGCCTTGGTTTTACTTCACAACCATGCTATCGGGCCCTGATGTCTTGCTATCCTATGCCTCTGTAGTTTAGCCAGCCCCCTCTCCTAGCTTCCCCCTTGCCTCTGGGACCAAGCCAGGAGGAGAACATGACACTTGGGAGGCCTGAAAATGACTCAGGTCCAAGAGTCACAATTTCTTTGGAAATTGCTAAATTGTTGCCCCAGCAATTTCCTTGCGGGTGGGTATTCCTCAGCCCCAGCACAGGTGTTTCCTGTGGCAGTATAATGATTCACCCTCCCTCTAGAATTTGCTAATCTAGAGGCTCTAAGTGGCAGAGGTTTTCTATTTTCTTCACACACCCCACATTCCTGTCTTGTTTTTGTAAACTCCTCTCCTGTCATCTTCTTCTTCCTTTCACTTAATTTGCACCTTTCCCCCCTTCCGCCAAACTACCAGTTTCTTTCAACTCTCCTCCCTGTTCCTTTTATATCCACTTCATCCCTGAGGTTCCCTCTGTTATCTCCTTCCTTTTTAAGGTATCATACATGGTTCTCCCCCTACTCAATTAATCACCACAACAACTCCATGGGGTAGGTTAGTCTGAGAGAGGAAGGTGAGCTTCCTGGCCAAGTGGGAATTTGAACCCTGGACTCACAAGTCCTAGTCCAACACTCTAACCACTGCACCACACTGGCTCTCAAACAAGTTTTCATGTCCTTTAGAATTCTCATTCTGCCCTTGCAAATGCTCTGAGGACATTAACACAAATAAATCTGCAATACAAAAATCAAATCGAAATGAATGTCCGAAGTGAAAATTTAAAATATAGCAGCTAGCACTGAAATAAGAGCTAAGCTCAAATGTCGTCAAGCCCAGCAATCAAAAACACTTAAGCTGCTAAGTGGTGGAAGAAACAGATATGCTTTGCACTGTTTCCAAAAGACTAATAAAGATGAGCCTTTGCAAACTTCCCCAGGCTAGACATTCCAAAGTCTTGAGGCAGTCATAGGAAAGGCCAAAGCCTGCCCTGCTTATGAGCTTACTTCTCGCAGTGATGGGATTTTCAACAGAGCCTTTCCTTTGGGTGGGGAAAGATTTCCCAGAGGCAGAAGAGGGCTACTGGAGATCTGTTCATCCTTCCCACCCTATCTACTGACTTTAGGGAAAGGGGAACTTGTGGATCACTCCAACTTCCATGAGCTCTGGACAGCATGGGCAATGGTGAGCGATGATGGGAGTTGTATTCTATGGAGGGCGACAGGTTCCCCAATGCCTTTTTTAGTCTATCTACAGGATGCATAACTCTGGCTGCCTTTTTGGTTCTGCTGGAGTATAACCAAGGTAACATATGAAATCCACGTTGAACACTTCAGATGCTACAGAGGCACAGAAGTTATACAGGCAGGCACTGCTATTCAGAATGGAATCAGTGTGGTGCTTTGTAGTGAGTGATGCCAGATGTGCTAAGATCCCACGAAGATCAAAAAATGAGAGGGAGAAAAGTAGCTCATATATACTATCCCAGACTCCTGAATTCCCTGAAAAATGAAACAAATGGCATTGCCCTCCAAAATCCAGATCCTTCAAGCATCCCTATTTTCTAGGGACAGTCCTGGATTTACAGAAGCTGTCCTGGTTTCTGCTTTGATCCTGGAATGTCCCGCTCAGTGCTCATCTCGCTTTACAGCTTCAGGGTCATGTGGCCAGCATGACTAAGCCGCCTCTGGTGAACCAGAGCAGCACACGGAAACGCCGTTTACCTTCCCACTGGAGCAGTACCTATTTATCTACTTACACTCTGACGTGCTTTCAAACTGCTAGGTTGGCAGGAGCTGGGACCGAGCAATGGGAGCTCACCCCATCGCAGGGATTCGAACCGTCGACCTTCTTATTGGCAAGCCCTAGGCTCAGTGGTTTAGATCACAGGGATGCCCCTATTTTCATTGGAGAAATCCTGGAGTGTATGGAGTTATGTGACCTCTGAGCCAAGGAGATAAGTAACTCTACAACCTTTAGAAGACATCTGAAGGCAGCCCTGTATAGCAAAGTTATTTTTATTATGTTTTACTGTGGTTTTATATATGTTGGAAGCTGGCCAGAGTGGCTGGGGCAACCTAGTCAGATGGGCAGGGTATGATGATGATGATGATTGAATAGGACGTCCCTATTTTCATCAGAGAAATGTTGGGGGGTATGAAAATCCCAGGTGAATGTATCAACATGATACATAAATTCTGAACTCTCTTAAAGCTGTATTAGCACAGGAAGAAAACTAGAAACTCCTGTCCCAATAAAAATGGATTATTATTTATACTGACCCAGGGAAATCCTGGTTCTGGCCCCTTGATGGCAGGTAGAACCCCAACACTTGCATTAAATGGGGTTATTTAATTTGCTGCAATCAGTTTCCCATTGGTATCTGTTCTCTCTCATCAATGAGCAGGCCAGGCAAAATTCGTTTGCCCCCACTGATGAGTGGGCTGGACCAAAGCCTAATGAGAGCCTCACTGCATAACAGGACAACACAGGGCACCTTAGCAAAGAGCTGTAGTAACTACCTACTGCTGTTTCCATGCCTTGTGCTTGAAACCTGAAACTGGCTGGATAATCTGGTACAGAGCTTCTACGCAATGAACCAAGGTGTGGATTTGCACCTGCCTGACTCCCCATCAAATACTGTATAGGACTTCACACGGTTCAGGACATGTCCACTGGGATGTGAACAAACACTGGGATTGGGACGACATTATGTGGATACCCCCTACATTAATACAGAGACAGGCCTTTGCAAATCCACATTTTGTTCCAATGTGAACAAGTCCACAACTGGATCCCTGCCTTTACCTGCTCTCTCACATACTTCCATTGGTTTTGCACACCTTGTTAAGGTATAGTCAGGTGCTCCTTAATGCAACGTCCATCAGGAAAAAGTATGCATTTCCAAAGACTGTGATGGTCCAAGACGGTGGTGTGTTTGAGAAATGTGGAAGACCTTCATCGTCCTTGTAGCTGTGCAACCCTCCCCCCCTTTTTTTTTAGGATCAGGCTATGATTCAGTTTGAGTTTTCGAGAAAAAGAAGCAAAACCTATTGCCACTTTTGTAATAATGGTCTATATGGAGATACAATGAGAAATATTTTTAGAGCAACATGACCTTCCAGTTTTGTGTAACTTGCCTTCCATGAGTTAATATAACTCCATGCTTATTTATTTATTTTTTAAAAGAGCAGTTTGGTTATTAATTTGTTTGGCCTGCTTTAATTCACTTTATTCATTGTCCTTTACTATAAAAAAGCTGGGCCATATATACACATTTCTCCTAATGTAATGACTCATATTTATGAAGTTATTTGGAGCTTCTAAACCGCGGGTGATGAACTCGGAGATATAAAAATTGCAAAGCAATGCAATCTCTACGGAATGAAAATTTTAAATCAGCTGCCGAGCTAGATGCCCTTAAGGGAAATAAAATATTCTGTGGTTTTTTGTTGCTGTGTTAGCATATTTTTCATTTTCGGCCCCTGCAGGAAATAAAGATGCTGCTCTATAACACAGCAAAGGAAGCACTTGGTTTGTGGATTGGTTGAGAATTATATGCCACGAGTCCCTGCTGCTTTTTATGATTGCTCAATCAAAGTATCGTCGCTTGCTTAACTTTATTAAGTAATTTGTTCTGCCAGCTTTTTTTTTTTATCCCTCCTTTGTAACAACTGTTGGTTTTCATTGCATTGGGTAGCTGCTTGCAAGATCACCTTATGCCATATCAAATGCCACTCAAATACTTTGATCTCAGGAACTGGTGCTGTTACGGCTGCCACATAATGCTCGTTCTGCACTTGTAAGAAATTGATATTTTAGTGTGGCAGCAATTACATTTCAAAACTCCTACTGACATCAGGCAAGCGCCTCCACTGTACTCTTTTTGGCACCTGCTAAATACAGGCAAGCCTGTCTCGACCTGTGGAATCTTGACATGTGTTTTAATCCGGTCTTTTCTTCTTGCTGATTTTAGTTTTTAAAAAATGTTTTAAGTACTTGTTTTTAACATTTTACTGAAAATGTCATTGCTTTTATTCTTTTCAAACGCCACCTTGAAGCTTTCATACAATGAAGCAGTATATAAATGTTGTGAAATAAAAATAAAGATGTAAGTAAAATACTTGTCTCTTCTTTCCCCAATTGTGTAGCAATCTTAAGCATTTAACTTCCCTGAGATGCAGATTAACAAATTCACATTATTGATTGATTGATTGATTGATTGATTGAAGCTGAAGAGGTAACAGGGCTTAGTGAGCTGCAGATTTAGAGAAGCTGTTCTGGTTTCTGATTTGACCCGGAATGTCCCACTTTTCCTTTGTTGTTGTTGTTTAGTCGTTTAGTCGTGTCCGGCTCTTCATGACCCCATGGACCAGAGCATGCCAGGCACTTCTGTCTTCCGCTGCCTCCCGCAGTTTGGTCAAACTCAGGCTGGTAGCTTCGAGAACACTGTCCAGCCATCTCGTCCTCTGTCGTCCCCTTCTCCTTGTGCCCTCCAGCTTTCCCAACATCAGGGTCTTTTCCAGGGAGTCTTCTCTTCTCATGAGGTGGCCAAAGTATTGGAGCCTCAGCTTCACAATCTGTCCTTCCAGTGAGCGCTCAGGGCTGATTTCCTTCAGAATGGAGAGGTTTGATCTTCTTGCAGTCCATGGGACTCTCAGGAGTCTCCTACAGCACCATAATTCAAAAGCATCAATTCTTCGGCGATCAGTCTTCTTTATGGTCCAGCTTTCACTTCCATACATCACTTCTGGGAAAACCATAGCTTTTACTATACGGACCTTCCTTAGGATGTCCCTATTTTCATCAGAGAAATGTTAGAGGGTATGGAGTTAGACAATCCCTGAGCAGTCTGAAGGCAATCCTGTATAGGGAAAGGGTTTTTTAAAATGTTTAATGTTTTCTTATGTTTGTATATACAGTGGTACCTCTGGTTGAGAACAGAATACTTTCCTGGAGCCAGTTCACAACTTGATAAGAACACAACCCGCGTCTACGCATCTGTGCATGCACAGGTCACGATTCGCTGCTTCTGCACATGCGCGTGATGTCATTTTGCTTGTCTGCGCATGTGCGAGCGGCAAAACCTGGAAGTAACCCGTTTTGTTACTTCCGGGTGGCCGTGGGACGCAACCTGTAAACGCTCAACCAGAAGCAAACATAACATGAGGTATGACTGTATGTTGGAAGCTGCCCAGAGTTTACTGTGGGGTATAAACAGTAAACGTATCATTATGGAATGGGACGTCCCTATTTCCATCGGAGAAATGTTAGAGGGTATGGAGCTGGGAGAGTCTGGGGCACAGAGAAATCCAGAATCAGAGGGAGAAGGTGAAGTAGGCAAATGGGATGAGGGAGGCCAGGAGGAAGAGGTGAGTCAGGCTGGTGAAGAGTCACAGGTGTCTCCCCCTTCCCCACTTGGCTCTCAGAACCAGAAGAGGCGTGAAGTGGGCAGAGGTGAAGTTGGCTGCCTGCAGGAGCAGTCTCTGATTGCTTGAGAAAAGCCCTGGGGATGAGGTGGGGACGTTCGATCTCTGCAACTCATTTTCATGGACAAAGACCACCGGGAATGAGCTGCTCTGCTCAATAGGCTTGACATCCAACCATAAGAGTTAACTCCATTTTCAAACAACAGTGATTCTAATACAGTCCAGACTTCACATAAAAACCAGGAAATGATTTACAGAAAAGGGCTTAGAGAGGTGCCGGAACTGAGTTCCAGAGAGTTCCGGCTGAAAAAAGCCCTGTGCATAAAGATGTGTGGCATATCATCAATTGGAAGGTACACACAGTTCCTTTTATGCATTTTTCATGAAGGAAAAAAAGTTTTTATTGGATTAGAAGGGGCGTCAGTCAGCTGCTTTCATTTTGGCTGAAGCCCAACATAAGCAAAACAATAGAAGTGGCAGGAAGGGCGTGAATTTCCTGCATTTCTGTAGACTCATAAGGTTTGTCTTCTGCACAAGGCAGCATCTCTGAAACGGATTTTGACCTAACCTCATTATACCAATGAGGCCCTGCAGAAGTTTGCGTTTGTGCATTTAAAATGGCATGACTTTGAAGATAGACAAATGTTCCTATCTAATAGCAACAGGGTCAGAAACGAGCAGATTTGGAAAACCATTAGGTTTTTGGCCATGCTGGTTACATTGTGTTATTTTAGCTGACCTGTTCTGTTTCTGTGCCCTCCTTTTATTTCCCCTGCAACCTTTATATATCTCAACTGGCACAAAATGCTGTTATGTACCAGACAAGCTTGTTTTCCAGATGGTTTGTGCAGTTGTGCTGCGTATATCTGTGCAGATGGACCAGAGAGCTGGTGTTTCTTACATATCTATCCATTAAAAAGTTAAATAATATGTAAGAAGGTGCGGGAGGCAGTGGAAGACAGGAGTGCCTGGCGTGCTCTGGTCCATGGGGTCACAAAGAGTTGGACACGACTAAACGACTCAACAACAACAACAAGAAGGTGTCTAATAGCTAGGACAGTATCTTTTATTGGCCTAACTCAGGATGGTCCAAGGTGTGACAAAAGGGCCATACAGTGGTACCTCGGGTTAAGTACTTAATTCGTTCCCGAGGTCCGTACTTAACCTGAAACCTCAAGCACCACTTTAGCTAATGGGGCCTCCTGCTGCTGCCGCGCCGCCAGAGCACGATTTCTGTTCTCATCCTGAAGCAAAGTTCTTAACCTGAAGCACTATTTCTTGGTTAGCGGAGTCTGTAACCTGAAACATCTGTAACCTGAGGTACCACTGTATGTGACTCTCAAGGGTATTTTTGGGTGGCCTTTGGTAACATTTGATGCCACCCAAGCCCTATTGCTGCCTTACCAAAGTTGGGTAAGCGAGGTGCTGGGTTTTTGGAAGGAGAAATGAGGGATCTGACAGGATCCTAGAGTGCTCCCTCCCCCTTCCCAAAGCCTAGTTAGTGCTTTCCCTCAGTGATCCTTACAACAATCTTGGATAGCTTATTTGATCATTTTTTTACTTGAAAATTGTTCATGGATAAGTTGTACAGTATAACTATGTAAAAAAAAAGTGTCGCAAGAATGTCATTGACATCATCTCTGTATATAACTGCTGTGTACTCTTGCTTTCAGTAAAAAAAATGTTTGAAAACCAAAAGCCACAACAGCAACCTTGGATAGCAAGACATGGCTGCTACCCTCAGAATTTCTGCTGGGAAGCTGAAGATGAAAAAACGCCAGCTGGCCTAAGGACTCTTTGGCTGAAATGCTAGGTCTCTTATTAGGAAGCTGAGCACAATGGGACTAAGGTTTATTTACATCCCTCCTTTTTCTAAGTCCGGCGCTCAAGGCAGCTTACACAGATAAAACAGAACTAGCTGAAAGACGATCATTAAATTGTAATTAAGCACTAATACAATTAAAATAGTATTAAAAATCCATCAAACACAGATAAGAACAATAAAAAAAAATCACAGCACCAGCCCTTTCCTCAAAAGCAGTCAGTTCCCTGTTGGAAGGCCTGTTGGAATAGAAAGGTCTTCACCTTCTGGCACAAAGACAACAAGGAGGGAGCCAGTTTAACCTCTCTAGGGAGAGAGTTCCAAATTCTGGGAGCAACCACTAAGAAGGCCTGAGAATATGTTCAGGATTGTGCTGCTAAAATGCAAGCCCATGCATGTTTATTTAGGAGTAAGTTCAATTGACTTTGATGGCCCTTATGCCCTAGTGTGCTGGACTGCAGCCTTAGTGAGACTGGTCTCACTCATTTGAACAATGAGCGGGCAGTTTTGACATATGGGGTTTTCTTAGGTAGGTCAATAAATCCTGATTAATATGAGATTTAAAGTGGCTCCTGGCCATGGCAGACTTGGAACGAGAGTCTAAAACCTTAATTGGACAGAGCGCTTATTTGCTTTCCTCTTGACAACAGCTGCTTCCCAAAGACCAATGTAATGAAAATGCCCCCTCATGATTCAGGTGGGATATGAAGGCATTCTCACAACTCACCCTCTCATCTGTGATCAAGCAAAAACTGGAATAAAAAGAACAATGGAAGATGTTATGTGCCCGAGCTGGGCTATGTGTTGATGCAACAGTTGTATGTTCAGGACAATAAAGCTGAAAGGCTCAGAAAGGGACTGTGTTGTCTGCGTTACAAACTGGATCCTCCTGAAGGGATCAGATTATAGTCCCTATAGGTCAACTACACATTACGCTTCTAAGCCTGACAAAGGGGAGAAAGGACAGGACAAAGGAAATGTGTTCCCCATCAGTCACTTTTTGCCAGAAGTTTATGCTGCGGCTGATTTTACCTGCATTGGGTTTCAGACTTGTGTTTGCCATGTTATGTTAGGCCTGGAGGATGACAGCTTGGGATAAAAGATAGAGGAACATAGGATTTCAGGGTACTGGAAGGGTTAGTGTTAAGCACTGTCTGTCTTTCTTCCGTGCAAGTTTTCTTCACTACTTTGCACGGGGAGAAGGTGTACTTGGACTTTGTGTATGTAGCTGCAGTGTAATGTTTAGTTAGTTCGGTGACAGAAAGACCCATGTGGCAAGGAAGAAAAAGTTGATGAGTGCAGTTGGACTTGGTGTCATGTAAATGTGCATAGCTGTATCCCTTTGGGCCGCACCCTCCTATGTGCTATTTCCTAGGTCCACGGAATGCAGTGAAACTTACAAATAAAAATGCATAGGTTTTCGCTGCAAAATTGTATTGGCTACCCTCAAAAAAGCCCTACTTCTTTATTGCCGTTTTGTTAAATTTTGCAACATATTTGCTCGAGACCATAATAATTTTTTAAAAAGAGTAACTCTGAAAGCTAATAGTTGTTTCAACTGAGTATTTATTATCCGGAATGCCGAGAAAACTCTGATTGATTAGGGGTGATGCAAAAACGTGAGACTGCAGGCCCACGAATTTTATAGCTCCTATAAAGTGCTGTATACAGCTTTTGCTCAATTTTATGCTGTTAAACCAAACATTTGGTATCATATGGCACTTTGAGTGCTTTGATTTATGTAAAGACAGCAATTGCTTCAGTAATAAACATTCTAAAGTGTGGGCTTAAGAGTAGTCTACTGTATTTATTTGTGACATAAACACTTACCTGCAATGCATTTGAGAATCATCTTAGATTTAACTCATACCGTATATTAAAGACATTAAGCTTCAGACACAACAAGGTCATCTCCAAGGTAAAGGCGGCCGTGATGGAAAATCAGGCAAGGATAAAGTGGTAACTATTTTGAATTTAAACTGATGGGGGAGAGCATACTATTTCTCCTGAGAGATGTTCTTTATTGAACTGAATTGAAAAGCTATAGTGCAAGCTATTATACTTGATTTAGTATTTAACCTAAGGATATAATAGTGCATTTCCAGAGCAAATTAACTGTATCTGAAAACTGACTTTAATTATCTGAAAAGAAGAACACAGGTGACTTTGAAGTGGGCATAGTTACAGGAGATGTTTTTTCGTGGAGAAAACTCCTGCTTTTATTAAGGGCCATTAAATAGTCATTTCCTTATTTTTGGGAAACCCTGGAGTAGTTTGCGGTGTGTGAAGCATAGCTGTCAACGTTTTCCTTTTTTAAGGGAAATTCCCTTATTCCGAATAGGATTCCTCACAAGCAAAGGGAAAAGTTGACAGCTATGGTGTGAAGTGCCCTTGTGAAACTGCAATATCCCAACATTCTTTGAGGGAAAACCATGACAGTTAGTGGAGTTTAAGTTTGTAGTGTAAAAAGGTAAAGGGACCCCTGACCATTAGGTCCAGTCGTGGCTGACTCTGTGGTTGTGGCGCTCATCTCGCTTTATTGGCCGAAGGAGCCGGCATACAGCTTCCGGATCATGCGGCCAGCATGACTAAGCCGCTCCTGGCGAACCAGAGCAGCACATGGAAATGCCGTTTACCTTACCGCCAGAGTGGTACCTATTTATCTACTTGCACTTTGACGTGCTTTCAAACTGTTAGGTTGGCAGGAGCAGGGACGGAGCTCAGCCCGTCGCGGGGATTCGAACTGCCGACCTTCTGATCGGCAAGCCCTAGACTCTGTGGTTTAACCCACAGCGCCACCCACATCCCTAACTTTGTAGTGCAGGTAGAGTCTATTTGTGGACTCTCCTTCACTGGAAGTTTTTAAGCAGAGGTTGGCTGCCCGTCTGTCATGAATGCTTTAGTTGAGATTCCTGAATTGCAAGGGTGTTGGGCTACGTGACCCTTGGGATCTCTTCCAACTCTATGATTCTGTGATAGGATATTAGGGACGTGGGCCCTGGAACTGCTCGTTAAAATAGAATCCCATAACCATAAGACTTTAGGCCAGGGATAGGGGACTTGTGGCCATCCAGAGTTTTGGGACTCGCTCTCATCAGACCCACTGCTGATTATCTACACATTGCATCATGAGTGGAGAGAATTAGGTCCAGAATGGAAAGGAATTGGGGAAACGATCAAGTGGCCTCACCCTTCCTGTAGTATGGTGAGTGCAAGAGTTGTGACACCAAACACGTGAATAAAATGTCTACATTAATCTGGTGGTCTTCGTTGCTTTTCTCAATCCTTAGGCTGCATTGGCAGGATGATAGCTGCCAAAAATGGAACCTAACAAATGTCTAACAAATGTAAGGAACCATTGAAGATGACCTTGGGAGTCTCTGTAGGGCAGGTCTTTCTATAAGGAAGAAGATAAGTCTATGTTTATTTAGTCCTATACCATTCAGTCAAAACTTTAAACTGGGTTTGGTAGCCTGTAGACAGCCAGTGCAGCTCCTGAAGGAATGGTGTTATATGTCTCCATATTTACTTCCAGTACAGTGGTACCTCAGGTTACATACGCTTCAGGTTACAGACTCTGCTAACCCAGAAATCGTGCAGGTTAAGAACTTTGCTTCAGGATGAGAACAGAAATTGTGCTCTGGCGGTGCGGCGGCAGCAGGAAGCCCCATTAGCTAAAGTGGTGCTTCAGGTTAAGAACAGTTTCAGGTTAAGTACGGACCTCCGGAACGAATTAAGTCCTTAACCTGAGGTACCACTGTAGTACCTTAGAGACCAACTAAGTTTGTTATTGGTAGGAGCTTTTGTGTGCATGCACACTTCTTCGGCAGACCGACACGGCTAGATACCAGTAACTAGAACTATCCATATTTACTCTCACCCATAAAAAGTGTCAGGGATATTTTTGGTTTTTCTAGTATTTTCTATGTATATTTTATATCACATTTGGCAAAGATTGATACTTTCAAGTACGGGTGAAGAACAGTTTCAGAGTCTTAGGAAGGATCTACTTCTTCCCTCTTCCTTGTTTTCTTCTTTTATTAATCACCTTCTACGCAAGTGTATCAAGGAAATGGGCCATAAAAAAGCAAGAAACAGTTAAAAACACCACCCCCCCAGCAGATATATTTTTAAATGATGCAAAGTGAAATTATTTATTTATATGTTTGCTTATTTGTTTGATTTATATACTTAGCATACGATCTTAGGGCTGTTTACAGAATATAATCAATACAAAATCAATACAAAATAGACACCCATGATTGAGACCCTTTCACCCAGCAGGAAAAACCTCTCAGAACAAAAACAGAATGTGCATGCCAAGATCCATTAATATAATAATAACAATAATTTATTATTTATACCCTGCCCATCTGACTGGGTTTCCCCAGCCACTCTGGACAGCTCCCAACAGAATATTAAAAACACGATAAAACATCATACATTAAAAACCCTAAACAGGGTTGCCTTACATGCCTTAATATGTATCTGAGGGTAAGTGGCCAAGGTGAGAATATAATTTTTAAATGTTAGCAACAATTGGAGTTGACCTTTAAACATTTCCCCTCCCCCCAAGGACTGAGACAGCATCCAGATTCTAGAACAGGGATGAGGAACCTGCAGCCCTCCAGATGATGGAGTTGAACTCCCTTTAGTTCCAGCTAACATGGCCAATTGTCAGAGATGGTGGGAACAACATCTGGAGCACGACTCGGCTCCCTGTCCCTGAATATATACAGCCCTCCTACCCAAATTACAAACATGAGGGTGCATGATGTTAAAATTCACCAGGGGCTGGCTGGTATATGCCTGGATAGAAAAACGATTAAGCCATCCAAAGTAGAGTGGGATAAAAGCACAATAGAATAAACAAGCAAAACAGAATGCCCACAGCTGCTGTAGCAGGGGCTGTAATTTCCAACGCAGTACAGTAACAGAACCCTATTTATTCAGTAAGGTTCTGCTAGCAGAGTGCTTTGATTATGAGGCTACCAGCTTTAGTTCTCAGAATATAGATTTCACACTTGTAATAATATAAAAAGTTTTACTCGTGTTAATCATGCAAAGGAAATACGGAACACTTTGCCTGGGTTTTTCTTCAGCAAGCCCAAAGGTATACAGCTCTAGAGTGACACCATCTGTTAAAAGACCAGTATCAGCGTCTCAAAAATAAAAGATATACAGTGCTCAAGCCAGGCCTATGCAGTACCGATTTCCTCTTTTCGAGTGGCATATGATCTTATGCCTCTGGCATAAAAGTTACACTGAAAAAAATTGAATTTGCATTCTAGAAAATATGTTTGGGAGAAGGCACCGAAGATGCTGCAATTACAGTAATCCTTCCATCTCCTGAGCACACAAAACTGACCTCCTAGTAGTGCTTCCACTTACTTAGGAGCGAGTCCCAATGAATTCAGTGGAAATGACTATCAGGTAAAAATATCCATAGGACTGGGCTCCACAACTCTGATTTATTAACTTTAGTTACAATCCCATCAACCCATACTAGGCATGGTAGTCATGGGTTGAGAGTCACTGCACTTTCCTCTCCTGCAGTTCCAGTAGCTGGTATTCAGAAGCATGCTGCCTCCAACAGTTTTGGGCGATTAATTTTTTGGTATTAATTTGTTGCTAAATTAGATGTGTTTCCATAAAAAAATATAGCAGCAAGGGCAGGGCTGTCTTAAGCATATGCAGAGCTGGGGTGCAAAGATCCGCCCGGCGCCCCCTCCAGGTTGTCCAGTCCCAGGTGTGCAGGAGGGCGGACCAGCCGGTCATCTCAGCATCTTGCTGGCTCGGTCGCCCCTGAACTCGTGGCGCAGAGCCGCCCATAGCAGAAGAGCCCGCAATGGCGCTCCGAGCGACAGGCTGGCTCTTTCCCGGACTCAACTCTCGGGCCCCGGATTCTCAGCCTGGCACCCCTGAGAGCCCGGCATGCGGGTGCCCCACACCCCTAGCACTTATGGGTAAGATGGCCCTGAGCAATGGCAGGAATTCCTACCTTTTCTGACACAGGTCTTATTTTGTGTGATGTTCATTATAACAATACTAGCAATACAAAAACAAAAAACAACCAAACAGAAATTATGAACATAAATAAGGCAGGAAGAGAATAGAAATTGCTTTTAAACCTTGCCTTTACTTTTCAGGTATGTTTTTTTTCTATTTGAATAAACTAAAAACAAGTGTTTCTGGGTCATGGTGCAACATGCAGGGTTCTGGTGATGTTTTGATGGTTCTAGGCTCTGTTCCAAAGCAATGTTGAGACTGGTGGAATTTTCTGAGCTTATTTAACACCTGCTGAGAAACAATGCCACACATAGAAGTGTAGGTCTCCGGTGAGACCCTTCGTATGTTTCAGTTGATATGTCAATTTCTGTGCCATTGCAATATTCCACGTTCTGGAATGCCATCTGTACAATATTAAATGTTCAACATTGTTCCAGTGCCAGGTGAGTTTCATGTGGCAACTAATTAGTTACTTAAATGTCAAAGTATTGTTATCTCCTTCCCAGATGTTAAAGAAAAGTCGGTGTGAAAATAGCTGCATGTTTTGTTTGGTTATTTACTTATCCAATCAAATAGTGTGCTAGGCAGTTCCAGAAGATATGTGCCTCTCTGTGAACATCCTATCCAACAGAAGGTGTTGGCAGTTTTTGAGATTTGCGTCACCTTCAGTGGGGAGAGGTACCATATTTTTTATCAGTTTTAAGGAATTCTCCCTGACAGACTCAGAGCAAATTAAGGGAGCACAAGACTTCTGAATGTGATTTACCCTTAATTTTGGCTGGAAGTGGATGGGGAGAGGGGTTTAAATGGGGTGTCCTTTGCTCTAGCGGTGGATCTGAAATAGCAGATTTTCTTCAGACCAGCTTTGGCCCTATTTCTAATCTGAAAAGGCCTACAAAGAACATGCAACAGCCAGAATCTCAAGGTGGTTTTAATCTTCCAGATACAGTGGTTGCTGTTGTTGTTTAGTCGTTTAGTCGTGTCCGACTCTTCGTGACCCCATGGACCAGAGCATGCCAGGCACTCCTGTCTTCCACTGTCTCCCGCACTAGGTTAAGAACTTAATTTGTTCCGGAGGTCCGTTCTTAACCTGAAGCTGTTCTTAACCTGAGGTATCACTTTAGCAAATGGGGCCTCCTTCTGCCGCCGCATGATTTCTGTTCTCATCCTGATGCAAAGTTCTTAACCCGAGGTACTATTTCTGGGTTAGCGGAGTCTGTAACCTGAAGCGCCTGTAACCCGAGGTACCACTGTAGTAGCCTATATCATAAGGCATATTTGTTAAAAATGATTGACAATTTTCTCCTTCTATACTCTAGCTTGGGTAATTCCAGAGATGGTTTATTTAACCGCTCTCTTTGGCTAGATAGTGTTGGGGTCTAAATATAATAAAACAAAGTTTTAGCAACAACACAGGGTGTATGTTGGCTGGTCAGTTTTGATCCATATACTTGTGCTAAATATATAATGCAGATCTGAAGATCGTGAGGAAGTCTTTAGTGGAAGAAGTAGGTGGAACTGATAATGTTCAGATGGATTTTTTTTTTAAAAAAACCATTTCCTGTTTTACAGCTTAAGTACAAATAACCCATGAGTGTAGAATGGCAGTATCTTCAATTACAACATCTGTTGGTGTCTATTCATGGGCCATCTACCGCCACTGTCGGATCCTTACAGAAAACTAAAACCTAAAACTGCTGTTTGTAAATTCTTGATGGATTTCGGTAAGGTAAAAAAGTTTAGGTATGTAGAGAAGCGTGGGGGGAGTCAAGCAGAAGGCACGCTATTTAGTGTCTGAGGTGCCACATGACGAGACTCGTTTGCATTTGTGCTTTTATTTTGCATTTACCTGCTGTGAATCGCCCAGAGACCTCCGAAGGACGGGAAAACAAATTTAATAAATACTAAATCATAATAATTGACATTGTGTGGCTACCCTTCCACCCCCTGTGCACCTGCTCCCAATTTATTATTTCCTGGGTGGGGTACTACAAGGGCCAAATTTAGGTTCGATGAGGCCCTAAGCTACTGAAGGTAATGAGGTCCTTTATATGTCCAGCTGTCCTTTGTCAACAACAAATTGTTGCTGTATTTTGTGTTAAATATATGCTATACGGTAATTTATGGACCTAATAGGTATCTAAAGCTATTTGCACATAACAAATAGGAGCCTACACAACACAAAACGCTGTTGCTGTATGTAGGTTTTATTTCATTTGTTTATTTTTATCTTATATTTTGGAAATGTACATCCAGTTCCCCCCCTTCAATCTTTTTGCCCCCCCCCCCAAGAGAGTGGGCCCCTAAACTACAGCTTGTTTAGCTTTATACGTGAGGGAAATCCGAAACCTCCCCCTGCCTTGCCAGTTTTGCACTGCCAGTTGTCCTGCGCTGGCGAAGCTTTCCCACCAAGCTCTCCCCGGACGCGTGTCACGTGACCCGCGCCCTCACGTGACCGCCTCGCTCCTCGCCCCGTCGAGATGGCGGCGCCTGTGGAAGAGGAGCAAGCGCTGCTGGACGGGGACTCGTCGCCGGAGCACGATGGCTGCCCTGCGAGGAAGCCGATGTCGGCCCTGTGCGACCCGCAGCGGCTGGCTCATCGGATGCTGGTCCTGGCGCTCATGTGCTTCCTGGGCTTCGGTGAGCGTAAAGCGAGGCTGCCGCTGCTGCTGCACCCTTTCTCGCCCGGGACTGGTCTGCAGTTAAGGGGGCTCTTGGGGAGGACGGTGGGAAAACCTGCCTTGGGGAAAAACCAAACCAAACCCCGACAGCTGCTTGATCGTGGGGCCGGCAGGGCGGCGCGAAGCATGTCTTTTTCAGGAACCATTGACCTTTGGGGAGTGATCTTGGGAACGTGCCAGGAAATGCTAATTTTCTTTACTGTGTGTTTTAGGGTGAAGCTAGACCCCGCCCTGAGAACTGGGGTTTTGCATTTTAGATTGCAAAAAGAAAAAACAAAACTTGCATTCCTGGTGTTCTTTGATGATTGCTGTGCAAGCACCAGAATGGGGAAGCATCTATATGCCATGGGGAGGAAAAACCCTAAGCAAACAGGGAAGTCAAGCACCCTGTGTTTGATGACTCGCTGAAGTGGAGTTTCGCTTTTTAAATTCTCCTCCCTATGGAAGGATTTGTAGGAGGCGGTGGAAGCTTTTAAGCATGTAAAGAGGATATAGAAAACCACTTTCTGCTGAGGCAGGCATTTGATTGGTCTCATTCAGTACTGGTTATGCCAGCCTTTCCCCAACCTGCTATTCAGATGTTTAGGATTACAACTCTTATCAGTGCCATCCAGCCTGGTCCATGCCTGAATGAGGCTAATCTGAGTTATAGTTCAGAAGGTCTGGAAGCTGCTAGGCTGGGGAAAGCTGGCCTACCCTTCTGACCAACTTCCCTTCAGGGTTTCAAATAGGGATTCCCCCTCGCCCTGCCTAGAAATTTCAGGGATTGAATCTGTGCCCTTACACATACCCTTCCCATCAGAAACATTACCTGTTGCTTGAAGGCTGCTGAATCTTGAGAAGGGAAGGTGGAGGTGTAGCTGCTCCTTCTCTTGCTTCTCAGTGGACAGAAAATGGAGGGCATTTTTTCTCCTGCCTCTTCCCATTGTGGTGGTTTGGTATGATCCAAAATGTTTACCATTATTGCTATTAATACAGCTTTTCCAGGTTACTTAAAAAAAGGGGGGCGGAGTTCATGTTTAATTTTGTTGTCTTAATTTTCCTGTATAGGCAGCTATTTTTGCTATGACAACCCCGCAGCGTTGCAAACTCAGGTCCAAAAGGTGAGTGATGTACAGAATATCTGCAATATGGTGGATTTCCCCCTTTTCCCTCCAGAGAGGTTACCTTTTTAGTCATACGTTAGATTTACTAGCAGTAACTGAGAAAAAAAATACTGTGCTGATCTTGCTTAAAAAAAAAAAGGACCTATAATTAAACTGATTGCTGTTTCACTCTCTGGTAACAAGAAACATCATGGCTAAATATGATGTGATTTATGTGTTAGGTTTGCTTTTGTTTGGCCATGAATGCTAGAGGTTGATGTTCCCCACATTGCACCTCCCACCAGCCCTGATGGGTCTTTCCTGAAGAGTGACCCAGGAGCTCTGCTCATCTTTTTAGAGGGATGTGGTATAGTACCGGCAACCAGCCCCCAATGTAGACTTTCATGGTGCTGTAATGAAAAAGCATTTCACTGGATAGATGTTTCTGTATGAATGTGTCATAACACAAAGTGGTGTCAAAAGATAGTAATTCTTCTGTGTGCTCTTCCTTTTAGGATATGAAGGTGAACACAGCTGAATTCATGGCGCTGTATGCCTGGTATTCTTGGCCCAATGTGGTTCTCTGTTTCTTTGGAGGCTTTCTGATAGACAGAGTCTTTGGAATAAGGTAACTGTATAACCCAGGGGTCAGCAACCTTTTTCAGCCGTGGGCCGGTCCACCATCCCTTAGACTAGCGGTTCTCAACTTGTGGGTCCCCATATGTTGTTGGACTACAACTCCCATCATCCCTAAGCTCTGGCCTTGCTAGCTAGGGGTGGTGGGAGTTGTAGTTCAACAACATCTGGGGACCCATAGATTGAGAAAGGCTGCCTTAGGCCATGTGGTGGGCCAGACTATATTTTTTTGGGGGAAATGAATGATTTCCTATGCCTCACAAATAACCCAGAGATGCATTTTAAATAAAATGACACATTCTACTCATGTAAAAACACCCAGATTCCCAGACCGTCCGCGGGCTGGATTGAGAAGGCAATTGGGCCGCATCCAGCCCCCGGTCCTTAAGTTGCCTACCCCTGGTATAACCCATCCATCTCGAAAGTAACAACTTGATCCACGTTTTGCTTCTGCCCAAATAATGTGAAGTTTTGCTAATATTTGTTTAATTTTTCAAAACACAAGTGAGGAGAGTGCTGTTGCGCTTGGCTCCTCCCTTCAGGCTTCCACATGGCGTCTAGTTGGCTCTTGTGAAAACAGGATGCTGGATTGGGTGGGCTCTTGGCCTGATCCAGCAGGCTCTTCTTGCATTGGAGTTTTGCAGGCTTGTCTCCAGAGATGCAGGAGAGTTTTACAGTGGTACCTCAGGTTACAGACGCTTCAGGTTACAGACTCCGCTAACCCAGAAATAGTACCTTGGGTTAGGAACTTTGCTTCAGGATGAGAATAGAAATCGTGCGGCGGCGGCGGCAGCGGGAGGCCCCATTAGCTAAAGTGGTACCTCAGGTTAAGAACAGTTTCAGATTAAGAACGGACCTTTGGAACAAATTAAGTTCTTAACCTGAGGTACCACTGTATTTCAGTCCTAGTCGACATTAACTTACAACATTAGTCAGCCATGGGGTTTTGTATAGGGACAGTTCTGTGTAATAAGCTAACCATGTGAAACTCTTTGCCAGCAGAAGTTCAGGAGGAGTCATCTCTGCTTTCAGGTGTCTTTTAGAAACTGTTGATCAGACGGCCCTTTAGAACATTATTTTTTTTACCAGTCAGTTTTCCTTGATGTGCTATTGATATTTTTACCTGAAGGAGCGTCTCCACCTCCATCGTTCTGCCCAGACACTGAGAACCAGTGCCGAGGGCCTTCTGGCGGTTCCCTCACTGCGAGAATCCAAGTTACAGGGAACCAGGCAGAGGGCCTTCTCGGTAGTGGCACCCGCCCTATGGAACGCCCTCCCACCAGATTTCAAAAAGAACAACAACTACCAGGCTTTTAGAAGACATCTGAAGGCAGCCATTTTTAGGGAAGCTTTTAACATTTAATAGACTATTGTATTTTAATATTGTGTTGGAAGCCGCCCAGAGTGGCTGGGGAAACCCAGCCAGATGGGCGGGGTATAAATAATAAATTATTATTATTATTATTATTATTATTATTATTATTTACTATAACCATTGCAGTATTGCATTTTTTACCCTAACCCTTGTTATATTTTCTAGTTGCAAATATTAACATAGGTGTTTTTAAAGTCTTCATTTTCTTGCAGGTGGGGCACAATAATATTCAGCACCTTTGTCTGTATTGGACAGGTGAGTGAAACAGATAATATTCATGTACTTTTCAATGGCTAAATACAGAAAAATTAATGCTTATGTCCCAAATACGGAAAAATAAATGCTTACTATTTAACCTGCTTTTTCAGTGTAAGATTCCCTAACATTGCAATCATATACATGTCTACCTAACTGAGTTCATTGGGGCTTACTCCTAGGAAAGTGTGTAGGATTGCAGTCTGAAATATACGCATATGGCATGGCTCTAACACTTATTTGAAATGTGACATGCATTCCTTTTTTTACAGGTGATTTTTGCTGTGGGAGCAATATGTAACGCTTTTTGGCTGATGGAAGCCGGCAGATTTGTATTTGGGTGAGTTCACACCTCAGCTGTGTCTCAACATTTGCTATATACCCTGTCTCCCTCTTAAAAAGCAGGCAGCCCATACGGAACTATATGTTGAAAAATACCCTGCACTCTTGCATCTGAACAGCTGGATTATTTGCCTTTTGGTTTTCTAGTTCTTGCGTTAAGGTAAAACTTATATATCAGCATGGATACATTACTGTCATTAGAAGGCCGGTGTTTCATCCACGTTGCTTCAAATATCTGTATTCATGAACTTTCTTGCTTCATTTAGGATTGGTGGAGAGTCCTTAGCAGTGGCGCAAAATACCTATGCTGTCAGTTGGTTTAAAGGAAAAGAATTAAACCTTGTGTTTGGACTGCAACTCAGCATGGCTAGAATTGTAAGTCTAATTTTTTTTTTTGTTCTAATTTTAATCATTACTATCCTGACATTTGTCATCCATCAGTGTCAACCTTTGCTAGTAAAGTGGAACTTGCACATCCCCTCTCTGTGTCTGACACTCCCCCCCCCCAAATATGCCCAAAAATGTTGGGAGACCCTTCGAAACAGGTGGGTGGGTTTCATTGCAGGAGAAGGGGAAGCCACTTGCATAACATTGACTGTCACCCATGGTGATGGATTTTCCTGTTTACAGTGGTGCCCCGCAAGACGAATGCCTCGCAAGACGGAAAACCGACTAGACGAAAGGGTTTTCCGTTTTGGAGGTGCTTCGCAAAACGAATTTCCTATGGTCTTGCTTCGCCAGATGAAAATGTCTTGTGAGTTCCTGCGGGGTTTTTTTCCTCCTCCCCCCTTTTTCCCAAGCTGCTAAGCCGCTTAACAGCTGATCCGCTAAGCCGCTTATCAGCTGATCCGCTAAGCTGCTAAACCGCTTATCAGCTGATCCGCTAAGCCGCTAATAGCGCTAATCCACTAAGCCGCTAATGGGCTTGCTTCGCAAGACAAAAAAACCGCAAGATGAAGAGACTCGCGGAACGGATTCTTTTAGTCTTGTGAGGCACAACTGTATTTCTCTCTATGCACATTAGAGTGGGGAGAACAGTTCTTAACTAGGGACATAGGGATTGTTCTGCTTGGAGAACACCCATTGAGATTAATGGGCATGACTAACTTAAATATTTAAATTAATTTCTATAAATCAGATACAGTGGTGCCTTGGTTTAAGAACAGCTTAGTTTATGAACAACTTGGATTAAGAACGCTACAAACCCAGAAGTAGGTGTTTTGGTTTGTGAACTTTGTCTTGGAATCACATGTTCCACTTCCTGTTGAGTGTAACTTGAGCCCTCCGCTGCTATGAGAAAGCATGTCTTGGTTTAAGAACGCTTTGGTTTAAGAACGGACTTTTGGAACGGATTAAGTTCTTAAACCAAGGTACCACTGTATTCAAATATAGATCTTATTTTAAGGTTTTTTTTGGCCTATTTGTAAAATTGGTTGGAAGTATATGTTACAGTTGCAGATCATCTCTCTTCCAGGGGAGCACTGTCAATATGAACATTATGGGATGGGTGTACTCCAAAGCTCAAGATCTGATCGGTTCTACGGGTCACACCACTCTTGGCATAGCTCTCCTGATAGGTTAGTAAATGCTTTCAGTATTAACTTTGTACGAACATTTTGGTTTCCTCTATGATGAATTGGAAGATTGTGGGTTGTTAGACTCAGATTAGACCCATTAAAATTAGTGGACTTGTGTTAGTAATCACTAACTTAATGTCCCATGATTTCAGAAGGCCTTCTCTGTGTATGGCTTAATTGGATAAAATACTAAGGCTTGAAATTCAGTTCCAACTCTGTAAACCCACTTTTTTATTGTAAACTACAAAGTTAAAAGCTTCAGTTTGAGGCTAGATAATGAGAGCAATGGAGGACTTTCTGATCTTGACATCAGAAAGGTTGCTACCATGGAATCATTTTAACTCTAGATCTGAGAGAAAGAGAGAATCTCTTATTTGCATATTGCATATCTGCTGCTGTCTGGCACCATACACCAGGGACACAGGTGGCGCTGTGGTCTAAACCACTGAGCCTCTTGGGTTTCCTGATCAGAAGGTTGGCAGTTCAAATCCCCACGACAGGGTGAACTTCCCTTGCTCTGTCCCAGCTTCTGCCTACCTAGCAGGTCAAAAGCACACCAGTGCAAGTAGATAAATAGGTACCACTGTGCCGGGAAGGTAAACGGTGTTTCCGTGCGCTCTGGTTTCCATCACAGTGTCCTGTTGTGCCAGAAGCAGTTTAGTCATGCTGGCCACATGACCCAGAAAGCTGTCTGTGGGCAAATGCCGGCTCCCTCGGCCTGAAAGCGAGATGAGCACCACAACCACATAGTCGCCTTTGACTGAACTTAACCGTCCAGGCATCCTTTACCTGTTTTTTCTTTTTTTACCTTTTATACAAACTGACACAATGAAAGCAAGGCTGCATTAGAGCTGCAGCATATACATAGCCTTTGGTGAACTTTTTCAGGGCAATAAAGATCGAATGAGTCAGTAGTTTACACATGACCTGCAGCAAGTGGTGATGCAGCTGTTTCAACATCTTTACCAAACACTGAATTATTTGTGCTTAATGTACTGATCTGTGGTTTGCTCAGCACTGAACTGCACAAACATTTTAGTAAAATCTGGAACTCCTTTCCGTTTAATTTGGCAGAAGACTTGCTTTTATTCATTTATATGTGTTTATAGGATATTCATAAATATAATACTTAGTAAACTTTTGTAAATATTTGTATTTATTAGTATTTAACCATCTGACACCTTGGATTAAAAAATTAAGCTGTTTTACGGCAATTAAAATAGAAATTAATTAGAAACACACTGGATAATTGGGAAGACAGCATTATGAATAGCGTTGTGTGATGACATAACTCAGATTCTCGGACTAGAATGGTTCTGTGTTAACTGTCTTTGTGCTTCATTGTAAGTGCCATGCGATGCCAAGTTACAATGATGAAGCTCATGTTCTCTAGCTCTGCTAATGAAGGGACTGAGTCAGACATGTATGAATATCACTCAAATGATGTCACAGCTAAATTTGTGAACTGTCTATATTTCTCTAAAGTACCTTGAAATCTTTCTTGGATGAACGGCAGTATACCAATGTAGCAGTTAGTGATAAAAGTAGTGGTATTTAACGCTGGCTGCTTCGCCCATGTAAGTCATTGCTTAATTATACAGTCACCAGGTAATAACATGAATGGATTTTACAGTTCCGTAAATGGTGAGTAGCTTCTGCTGGTAACACTGAATTTCTCTGCATTGCAGGCGGTGTGTCATGTATCTTTTCACTACTTTGTGCTCTCATTCTTGGTTATCTGGATAAAAGAGCAGAGAAAATTCTTTGCAAAGAGCAGGGAAAAACTGGTAAGTGGGTGTCAGGCCTCAATAATGGAACCTTAGGCTGCAGTCCATAGTTTTTGAAAATGTATGTTTACACTGGAGGAAGCAGAGACGATCTTTTTGAACATGTTTTCCCCACTTGTCAGAATGCATGTGTAGGTTTCCCATAACGTGATAGGAAAACTCAAAACTCATTTTGAAATGACCCAACTTCACTTTTCTCACAATTCTAGAGTTTTTTTCCGTTAAGAAACTGCAGCTTCTGCTTCCCACCAGTAAAAAAAACAGCTAGAATTAGTCAATGACAGGAAATGGGGTTTGCTGATTTTAGTTGGCCTTAATATAGAAATGATTGAGTTAAAATAGCGGAACTGATGTTTCTCCTTTCTCAAGGTGAAGTGATAAAATTAACCGATGTGAAAGACTTCTCGCTGTCCTTGTGGCTCATATTTATTATCTGCGTTTGCTACTATGTGGCCGTCTTCCCTTTCATTGGACTTGGAAAGTAAGTGCATGCTTTGACAAAAGACATGCCACTTTGTAACTTGTTGCAAATGTTTGATATACCTGATTATTATTATTATTATTTATAAAAACTGTTTATGTTTTCTGTTGTTTTGATTTAGAATGTCCCCTAAAATGTGTTGCTGTTCTGGTGCTGTCGGCTGCTTTGGGCACCTCTGTGTAGAAAAGTAGCCTACGAGTTGAAGAAGTAGTAATTCCACTAGCAACACTCGGAGGCCCAAAGAGCTATATAAGGCAGGAAGCCAAATAAGGCACTCCAGCCTCTTGAAAATCTTTCTCATCCACCCTACTTTTTTCTGGCTCTGAC
Organism: Podarcis liolepis; assembly: GCF_965112155.1. Classification (NCBI taxonomy): domain Eukaryota; kingdom Metazoa; phylum Chordata; class Lepidosauria; order Squamata; family Lacertidae; genus Podarcis; species Podarcis liolepis. Next base: position 82,862,674 of record NC_139556.1, read on the forward strand.
GTGGCACCAAAATGTGCAAGCACGTGCATTGTAAGTGTGCGCCCTGTTTTTATGGCCTAGAAGTTTGCCCAACATGAACGGATGTTGCCGTTAGGTTTCCGAGTTCCAAATTTTGTGGCTCTAGAGTGTTGACTACCAAACTGGAACATGCAAGAAGATCTGGGCATGTGCCATTTCTATGACATATTCCATTTTTGGCTCAAAATCTTCTGAGGAAGGAGTCAGTGTGTCAGTTTGCAAAGTCTTGCTTAGGGGGTATATTTTCTTCAACTATGTAATCTGGTTCTGCTTTGACACTAACTTTCAGTTCTGCACTTAAAACTCGGATATTCTTCAGAATCTAATAATTATTATATTCATTCATTCATTCATTCATTCCCCGCCCATCTGGCTGGGCTTCCCAGCCACTCTGGGCAGCTTCCAACAAAATATTAAAATACAGTAATGCATCAAACATTAAAAGCTTCCCTAAACAGGGCTGCCTTCATGTGTCTTCTAAAAGTCTGGTAGTTGTTCTCTTTGACATCTGGTGGGAGGGCGTTCCACAGGGTGGGTGCCACTACTGAGAAGGCCCTCTGCCTGGGTCCCTGTAACTTGGCTTCTCGCCATGAGGGAACCGCCAGAAGGCGCTCAGCGCTGGAACTCAGTGTATCCTATTTGATACTCTTGGATTAATCTTTTAGGGAGCAATCCTAAGTACAAGGAGCTGGCGTATAAAGTTGCTGGAGATCCAAACTCTGATCGTCCCACCCGGAATGTCTCACCTTTTTTGTATTTACAGTGGCCTTAGTTTGGCCAGCTTTAGCTCAGGCATCTGACCTCTGGCTGAACCAAGACGAGCAGGTTATACCAGCATGTCTTCAGCGGAGCCAGGTTTGAGGACCTAATGCCAGCTGAGCCAGAAACCAGCCAGTAGAGCTGGAGATCCTCTGCATCCTAAGCTTCTCATGCCAACACACCTTGACATAGGATTGCCCCCTAAATGTCTAATGTGGTGCATGTTCTAGTTATCTCCCAGTTGGACTACTGCAATGCGCGCTACATGGGGCTACCTTTGAAGGTGACCTGGAAACTACAACTAATCCAGAATGTGGCAGCCAGACTGGTGACTGGGAGTGGCTGCCAAGACCATATAACACCAGTTCTGAAAGACCTACATTTGGCTCCCAGTACATTTCCGAGCACAGTTCAAAGTGTTGGTGCTGAACTTTAAAGCCCTAAAGGGCCTCAGCGCAGTATACCTGAAGGAGTGTCTCCACCCCCATCATTCAGCCTGGACACTGAGGTCTAGCTCCAAGGGCCTTCTGGAGGTTCCCTCACTGCGAGAAGTGAGGTTACAGGGAACCAGGCAGAGGGCCTTCTCGGTGGTGGTGCCCACCCTGTGGAACGACCTCCTGACATCAGATGTCAAGGAAATAAGCAACTATCCTACAGTGGTGCCCCGCAAGACGAATGCCTCGCAAGACGGAAAACTTGCTAGACGAAAGAGTTTTCCGTTTTGGAGGTGCTTCGCAAAACGAATTTCCTATGGGCTTGCTTCGCAAGACGACAATGTCTTGCGAGTTCCTGCTGGTTTTCCCCCTCCCCCCTTTTCTAAGCCTCTAAGCCGCTTATCAGCTGATCCGATCAGCAGATAAGCCGCTAAAAGCCGCTAATAGCGCTAATCCGCTAATCCGTCAATGGGCTTGCTTCGCAAGACGAAAAAAACGCTAGACGAAGAGAATCACAGAACGGATTCTTTTCGTCTTGCGAGGCACCACTGTACTTTTAAAAGACATCTGAAGGCAGCCATGTTTAGGGAAGTTTTAAATGTGGCGCCTGCCCTGTGGAACGCCCTCCCATCAGATGTCAAAGAGAAAAACAATTATCTGACTTGTAGAAGACATCTGAAGGCAGCCCTGTTTCGGGAAGTTTTTAATGTTTAATAGACTATTGTATTTTAATATTTTGTTTGAAGCCGCCCAGAGTGGCTGGGGAAACCCAGCCAGATGGACTGGGTATAAATAATAATAAATTATTTTTATTTTTATTTTGCTCCGTCTTGCTATAATTTTCATCCCCCTCCACCCACTTTTCATTTCCATTAAAAGCCAAGTGCCACAACCAGGGCTTATTTTGGGTCAGAGTGTTTTCTCCTAGCATCAGTCTCTTGAGTAACGTTATGTCCAGTCTACTTCATGCTGCTCTCACAGCTTCCTTTTCTGGGGAGTGTTAGCAGATATTTATTGTATACAATTTCGTATTCATCATTACTTAATAATTAGCAGTCCTCTTTCAACAGAGCTTTTCTTATTGTGGCCTAGTTACAAATCAGCACTATTAGAATTGCAGGCTGTTTCCCCCCCCATAGTTATTGTAAGCAGGTGTAAGATTGTAAAACTTTTTATATGGATTTTTACAGGGTTTTCTTCATTGAGAAATTCAAGTTTTCTCCTCAAGAAGCAAGTGCAATCAACAGGTAAGTGTTGTCCATTTAAGTAAAAACCCCCAAATAATTGCATTGCATGCATTTTTTCAGCTCAAGAACCTCGACTTTGAGCAGCGCACCTAAAGCAAACACACTTGGTAGGATAAAAGATCAATAAAAGAAAGTGAATATTTGCTCTGAAGCATATGTATGCAGTATACAGTTACATTCCTTCCCCTTGAATCTTCAGATTTCTTACTTAAAAAGGTAAATCTCTAGCTGTTGTGATTACAGAAAAGTGCGCCGAAAACAATACAGTCCTTTCATGTAGATCACTTCCTTAACCACCTGAAAATGGCATGATCTTCTAAGATAATATATACTATAACAAAAATGTATAGAAAAGATACAATTTAAAATGTATTTTCTTTGTGAATTGTAATTCCACCTTGCCTTGACTGCTAGTGTAGCTTTTCAGTGATAATTCGATTTTTTTATAAGAGTTGACCAATCCAGTGAAATCACCATGAATTTATCGATGGGCATGACTGCATATCACAATATATCAGGCCTAAAAAATAATTCAGGAACTGAATTTTTGCGGGTGGGGGAAAAAGGAAAGTCACAGCACACTGGAAAACCTAGAGTGGTTGTAGCGTTTTGTATCGTGATTGTCTTGCTCTTCTGAAATAACCTTCCTTTGTGCAGCATTGTCTATATCATATCGGCACCCATGTCTCCTGTCTTTGGATTCCTGGTAGACAAAGTTGGAAGGAATGTCACCTGGGTTATGTGTGCTGTAGTGATTACTCTGGCTTCTCATATAATGCTGGCCTTTACCTTCTGGAACCCCTGGATTGCCATGGTAGGCATTTTCCCCAACTTTCTTTTATCTAATTCAATAAGGCGCATCTCCCACAATAAACCGCATTTTGTGCATTATATGGGATGTAAAATAATGGATACTTGTGTGTAACCCTGATTCTTTCCTCCCAAGGATGCAACATATACGCCAGAAACTATTTTTTTATGGCAGTCCAGGCCGCTTTATGACATTAGTATACTCTGTATGAATTTTGGTACTCATCAACTCGGCAGCTGTGCTAGATGCCATTTGTTGGACGTTGCACCTCTCATACACTGTGTTATCTCTGTCGAGGAGCTTTAAATATGCACACGCTGCTTCAACTTCAGAGCAAGCTAGTGTAAACATCCCCTTAAAGGTAAAGGGACCCCTGACCATTAGGTCCAGTCGTGGCCGACTCTGGGGTTGCAGCGCTCATCTCGCTTTATTAGCTGAGGGAGCTGGCGTACAGCTTCCGGGTCATGTGGCAGCATGACTAAGCCGCTTCTGGCAAACCAGAGCAGTGCATGGAAACGCTGTTTACCTTCCCGCCGGAGCTGTACCTATTTATCTACTTGCACTTTGACATGCTTTTGAACTGCTAGGTTGGCAGGAGCTGGGACCAAGCAACAGGAGCTCACCCTGTTGCGGGGATTCGAACTGCCGACCTTCTGATTGGCCCCCTTACAACTGGGCAAACTGGATAGAAATGGGACACCTAATTTGTGAAGCCCATATAACTTGTCCCCTCTGGAGCTGTTGGTAGATCACGTTTAATGTGTGTGTGGTTTTTTGTAATGCTGTTTTCTGCAGTGTTTCCTGGGAGTGGCTTATTCCCTGCTGGCCTGTGCCTTGTGGCCTATGGTAGCTTTCGTTGTCCCTGAACACCAGCTCGGAACTGCTTATGGCTTGTGAGTAATAGATATTTGAATCTCGATACTTTGGAGTAAGGATTTGTCTTTTAAACTTTGGGATTAATAGCACGATACCGACTTGTTCTCATAAAGCACATCCTTTCACTGCAGGTCATTTAGGAATTTCATTAAGACAGTGGTTCTCAAAGGATGTGGCAGGAAGATTCAAGGGCAATCTGTATTATATTATGGGAATAATTCATGTTCTTATGTAGCTGGGGTGTTTTATACTTTATAATATGTCCCATGATCATATTGGAAAGTAGTTGTGTTCTATGTTATGAATCAAGCACTGCCAGGAGTTGTTTGCCAATGTATTTTTTATCATTTAAAAAATGGGTGTGGCAGGAGCAAGTTTTTGTACTGAAAGTATGGCCCAGAGAAACCACTGCTTTAAGATGTCTTTCACTGCACCTGGTTCACCAGTTCAAAAACATTGAAACTGGGGCTGCTCAATGGATTTTCTCGGCCTGATGCAAAACCAGTGTCCAGGGCCTTGCCCGGTTTTACAGGCCTGACTCCAGGTATATCGCTTTCAGCTTGGAAGAATAGAAACCTAGCCATCTGAAATAGCGTGTGTGTGTACCAGATCGCAGGTGTCCATGTATGTCAGATCTTGAACACGTTTTATACCTTCCTCTCATGTGGGACACCTTGAGGGTACGGTATATTCCTGCCAGCCTGTCTAGGTCAGGTTGTGGGGCTGTTATGAGTGTGTCTCCCTGGAAGTGGCGTTGCTTTGGAAGGCAAATTAACCCGCCACTTTTTATTTTATTTTACCAGCTATATCTCATTGTTTAATAGATGCATATGGCTTTTTATTTGCTCATCTGTCAGCTCGTTTGGATTTTATGAGCAAGTGGGGGCAATATCTTTCAATTGGTTTCTTTTTATTAGTTGAAAAACTGAGCTTTGTAAGCTAATCGCCTTAATGCTTTTCAGCATGCAGTCGATTCAGAACTTGGGCCTGGCCATCATTGCCATCGCAGCTGGCATGATCCTGGATTCCCGGGGCTACCTCTTCCTAGAAATCTTCTTCAGTGCTTGTTTGTGCTGTAAGTACAGTCATATCTCGGGTTACAGACGCTTCAGGTTGCGTTTTTTCAGGTTGTGGGCCGCCGAAACCCAGAAGTACTGGAACAGGTTACTTCCGGGTTTCGGCGGTCACACATGCGCAGAAGCGCTAAATCGTGCTTTGCGCATGTGCAGAAGTGCCAAATCGCAACCCGCGTGGGCGCAGACATGGGTTGCGAACGCTGCGGGTTGTGAACGTGCACCCCGCACGGATCACGTTTGCAACCGGAGCGTCTACTGTATGATGACATCTTGTTGGAATAGCTAATAATTCGCATGAAGCTATTGCTCAAAAAGAACGATGCCGAACCATGTGGTGGGTTCTGTGCTAGGCCCACAATGTTCCTCTCTCTTCCTAGACCTGCATAAAGGCCAATGTACCCTAGTTCACAGGGATTCTTGAATTTGAGTGATTTCACGTAGTGATTGGACCTGTGTGCGTGTCATGCCCTGGCTGGACTCGAGAGGGGTGGTGGGAGGCAGCAGCTGGGGAACCCCGAAAGGAAGAAGGCTCAGAGCCGGGGGATGGGTGGTGGGACGATGAGTGGTCAGAGGGAGAAGAGGAAGCAGACTGGGAAGCTGAAGAGTTAACAGAGTTAATGAGCAGGAAGAGTCTGTGGCAGAGTGAAGTCCAGAAGCAGGAGAGGAAGGAAGCCAAGAGGCAGTGATCAGGCAGCCTACTGAAGAATCCAGGGAGTCTCTCCCTCCTGCTGTGATTAGCTCCCCTTCGCCCTGTTTTCCCAGAATGTGCAGAGGTATGAAGAGGGCAGAGCAAATACAGACAAGGCGAAGAAGTCTCGGGTTGCTTGGAATAGGATGTTGGGGAGGAGGGGACTTAGGCAGCAGGGACCTTCAGTCCTCGCAGCTTCCTCATTGGGACAAGGCTTACTGGGGACAGTTGCTGTGCTCGCTAGATCTGAGCTGTTTTGTGTCTTTGACTAGACAGCTAACTTCACTGACACCTTGTGAGTTATTCCTGACCCGTTCCTGACTCCCGCTTTAACAGTGCGGGCTTAACTGGGGAGCTGCTGTAGGTAAAAGCAGGTGAAGGGGAAATGCCTAGCTTTGTGAGTGAAAACCCTGATGTTACTTATTAGTGACTGGGACCAGTGTAAATGCATAAGTGTCTAGTTGGGCTGGCATACTGATCTGAGCCACAAGGGGGTGCTACTGTTCCTCTGGGCTTTGCCGCAGACCTGTTTTGTATTCAATTGCCTTGTTTGCATTTAAATATTTGTATACTGCCCGGACGCTTCTTCCGACCACAGTATTCTGGCTATGTCAGGGAAATTCCGGATGTATGGCAGTCCTACTGTATAGGCAGTTCTCATCAAATTTAAACGGAGGAAACACAAGTCAACATTACAGTATCAAACAATTTAATCTTAAAATAAAGGCAGCAATAAAAAGATAAAATGGAGCAGCAATAAGAAGATAAAATTGAGCAACATTGCAAGTTTAAGAGCCTGAGCCAGCCTCAAATTAATCAGTTAAGAGCTGATGTAAGCAGATAGGTCTTTAGAAATAACCAATGAGGGAGCTATACACACTTCCCACATAATGTTACTTTTTTATTTATTTATGTCCTACCCTTCCTCTCGAAAGAACCCAGGGCAACAGACACAGCAATGTTAAAATATGAAAAAAACAAAACAATACAAAAACTATTCCAAAAAGCAGTTAAAAACACTTTCAACCACTGATCTTGGGCTTGTCAGGAGTCTTTAAGCCATCAAATGCCCAGGTAAACAGGAATGTGTTTAAATTTCTCCTTAAATTCAATAATGAGGGCGACAGATGCTCCTCACCCAGGTGGGAGTTCCACAAACAGTGAACTGCCACTGAAAAGTTATGGTTCGTGGGCTGTTGGGCAGTCCCTAGTGGTGGCACTACCAACAAGTCTCACCTACAAATTGTAGAGTCTGAGATGATAGATGTTAGGGATGATAGATATTTATGGGCTTTATGTGTCAACACGTATATGCTAGACCTAGTAGCTCACTTGCAGTGAGAGCAGTACTTTCAAGACCCACTGCTGTGCCCCACTTGCCAGCCTAGCAGCCACATTCTGCACTAGTTGCAGCCTCTGGATTGCATAATGTTATGGGGCCACCACTAAGAAGGCCTTGTCTCTTGTACCTGCTGGCCTGATAGACGGCTGGTGGGCTGTGAGCAGGGCTTCTCTGTCTCATAAGGGTTCAAGGAGTCCTTCATATAACCTGGCTATTTGTCTTGAGCCTATTTAATCTGCTTTCTTTCTTGATTTTTGCCTTACCGCACTGAAAACTCACTATTGAGACTCGCCTGGTTTGTATACTTGAACTTTATATAACTTCTTTTTTGCTTTTTAGTGGGCCTCATTGCTGTTGTCATGCTGTACTTTGTGAATCTCCTCAGGGGTAAGCCTCTTCATTATATTAGTCTTGCGACTAGTAAATTTCTTTTTTTAAAAAAAAAATAATATATATTTTATTTGTTTACAATCAAACAATTTATATAATAATCTCTTGAGATTCTCTGAGTCTCTTGACTTCCCCCTGTCCCCTACATGGTTCCTTATTACAATGTTTGTAACTACATATTAATCCATTCTCCAAATTTCATTTTTTCAAATCATCCATACATTATAAGTGAGTGTTAGATTCCAAGTAAAGTTTTAATTTGCTTACAGTGGTCTCCTAAGTAAATTATAAATTTTCCCATTCTTTTTCAAAATTCTGGTCTTCTTGATTCCCGAGTCTCCAAGTTAGTTTTGCCGTGTCGGCATAGTCCAACAGCTTGGCTTGTCATTCTTCCCTAGATGGGATTATTTCTTCCTTCCATCTTTGGGCTAATAGCATCCTTGCAGCTGTTGTCGCATAGCAACTCTGTCAGAACCAGCAGAGGTGGAGCAGAGATGGACAAGATGTCAAAAGTCTCCAATTGCTTGGGAAAACCTTGAAGAGGAGGGAACTGTAGGAATAGAATCATAGAATCATAGAGTTGGAAGAGACCACAAGGGCCATCGAGTCCAACCCCCTGCCAAGCAGGAAACACCATCAGAGCACTCCTGACATATGGTTGTCAAGCCTCTGCTTAAAGACCTCCAAAGTAGGAGACTCCACCACACTCCTTGGCAGCAAATTCCACTGTCGAACAGCTCTTACTGTCAGGAAGTTCTTCCTAATGTTTAGGTGGAATCTTCTTTCTTGTAGTTTGGATCCATTGCTCCGTGTCCGCTTCTCTGGAGCAGCAGAAAACAACCTTTCTCCCTCCTCTATGTGACATCCTTTTATATATTTGAACATGGCTATCATATCACCCCCTTAACCTTCTCTTCTCCAGGCTAAACATGCCCAGCTCCCTTAGCCGTTCCTCATAAGGCATCGTTTCCAGGCCTTTGACCATTTTGATTGCCCTCCTCTGGACACGTTCAGAGGACACGTTCAGAGGAAGGCAGGGACCTTCAGTCCTCACAACTGTCTCATTGGGGCAGGATCTTCTGGGAAGTGTTGCTGGGCTCTCTGGGCCTGATCTGTTGTATTTCTTTGACTAAGGAGTTAATTCTCTGACAAGAATTATCTGTGAATTTTTGCTGACCTGCTCCTAACTCCCACCCTGACATGGGGCGGGCCCAAATCTGCCTTTTATTCTTCATTTCTAAAGAGAAGGCAGAGGAATGTTATTTCCTGATCTTGGCACTGAACCCCACAGTACTTGGTATGGGAGCACTTCAGGGGAGAGCTCCTTTTGTCTAGAGCTGCTTCTGTCTTCTTACTTCCTATAACCTTCTAGATTTTTCATGTAGCACACAATACTTACACCAAGTGAACTGTGGTAAATACTTTAACGGCCCTCATGGTGTTGTACCCACAATATACATGGATTGTGACTGTTTGTAAAAACATCCATGCACTCTGTTAAAAGACATGCATATATCTTTTCTGTCGTAGGAGGTGACCTTAACTGGTCTGCAAAGAAAAGGGAAAAACTACAGAAACTAGCTGTGGCTGAGTAAGTATGTCGCTGTGTTTCTAGCCTAGAGTATGCATTGATGTATTACAAAACAATCAAGACTACAGGGGCAGATTGGTTTGGAAAACACAAAACGGTGTAGTGCCAAAGATCTAGGAACGGATATGGTAAACTTGAGTGAATGAGGCGGAAGTATTCTTCAGCAGTGGGGCAACTCTCATTCATGTCTTGTTGGAGATAGCTTAAAGCAGGCCATTAAAAAATCAGTGTTGCGGTTCACTTTTATATGGCGCAATGTGTTTTGCCAACAAATTTAACTTCTGTGTTTGAAAGGCGCATAGGGTAAAATAGTAATTGTTGCAGCGTGTTAAAAGTTGCCTGGTGTGTGATGTTTAAATATAGTCTCGAAGCAAGCAGTTTATGCGGCTTAAAAATGAGATTTTTTAAAAAAACACTTGTATAGCATTTTCATGGTGCTGCAAAAAAAAAGGACATATTTGTCTCTTGAAACGTTAGCAAGTGCTCGCCGGGCTTTGGGAAGGTGGATGGAGGGCTCTGGGATAAGCAGCCCTCCACCTTGCCTGGGGGCTGGTTCTGGGGGTTCCTCCTGGCTTAACACATTTTTGCGTATATGCCTAGACCCCCAGAACGCAACCCGAGTTACCTGTATGTTGCTGTGATCAGACTGCTACTTGCTACAGAGCAAAATTCCCAGTGTATACCATGCGGAGATTGCTTTGTATGTAAGATGTAAGCTGGAAACTCACTCTCTCTCAAACGACAAATGCAGTGAGGGCCCTTCCTTCCTGGCTAGAAAAACTGAGCTTTCATTAGCCAAATTTCCAGAGTAGTTTCGGAAAATATTTCCATTACTTACGTTAACAAAAGTTATTCAGTATTTTGATATATATTCATAGTCAAGTTGATATTGTTCTAAATAAAAAATTACAAAGGAAGCATCTGTAAATCAACCATTAATAAATCATTTATTACTGAATCAAGTAAAAAGCAAATAATTTTAAATGAAATTGAACAAGGGATATGATTGAGTGTTACCTTAACTTGACAGGGATTGGCCACCAATCCAGTAGGCTTTGGTTCTCTTTTCAGTCACCTGATAGGTGGTTCCCTTGTCAGTGCACAATTAGGAATACACCTTAAGGTTCCTGACTGTTCACTGGCGGTATTACTTGCCCTTCACATGACATCACAGGTAGTGTGTATGTTTGGAGAGAAACTGGAACCCAAATTTGGAACCCTTGAAGGTTGGATGTTCCCCACCCCTGTTCTAGATGAGAAGTTCATTTGGGATACTGGATTCTTGGGCCTCACTGCCATTCCAACTAAACTGTGACAACAGTACATAAAACATTTGACACTCTGTAAGAGAAGCCCTGTGAATGCTAAGCTCTTGGGGAAGTGTGTTGGTAACTGAATGACAGCTGGGAATTTCTGAAGAAGCCCAGGGTTCCTCAGAACAGAATTTGAAATTAAAAGAAATTAAACTCTACATAGAGGTCACTCTAGATGTGCCAGAATTGCCATATGAAAATCATTTCCTTGTAGGAAAATAGCCTGGCGATAACCTTGAGAAGAAAGCAGATGATGCTGAAATGCCGTGATGCACATGGTTATAATTCTCAGTGTTTATCCTCCCATTAATAGCTATAGGTGAAATGTGTAGGAGCACTAAACTGAGATAACATAACTTCACATAAAGAAGGAGGAGTCCTGTGTTTGTTCAAATATATTCCCCTGGAAGGTGCTTTACAAAGCAAAGATGCTGGTGAAATCAGCAGGTCATTGCAAATATTTCCTTTGAGGGGGAGGCCAGTTTGCTTTCGTGAAAATATCTAGATGCAGGTCTTTCAACATGAAGGGACCAGTGTGATTATTGGCAGAGTGTTGGGCTGTGGAAAACTAGGGTTTAAATTGCTAGTCAGCCACTGACCTCACAGGGTAATGTTGGGCTTTCCTCTCAGTCTATCATATTTCACAAGGTGGTTGTGAACTTACAAGTAGGGGGAAGAGGGAAGGAGCAACTTATATGCCTCCATGAACTTCCTGGGTGAAAGTTGGGATATAATCATAGTACCGTCATACTTCATGTTGCGTTCCGCTCTTGTTATGGACTTTCAGCTTACAAATCCGGAAATGTTTACTTCTGGGTTTGCCACCCGTGCATGCGCAGAAGCGATCTTCATGCACTCACAGAAGCACTCGATCGTGCCGTGCACATGCACAGAAGAGGCACTCTAGTTGCGGACTTTTCGGGGTGTGAATGGCACCCCGAAACGAATGACCATATATACTTGAGTATAAGCCAACCCGAATATAAGCTGAGGCATTAATTTTAGGACAAAAAACTGGGAAACGTATTGACTTGAGTATAAGCCGGTTCACCACACCACAAACCTGGTGGCAGAAGAGGAGGAAGAACAAGCAGCTCAAAAGGGCTCCTTTCGGGCTGCTCGTTCCTCCTCTGCTGCCTCTGCCGCTCGCAAGAGCAGGCTTAGGAGCCCAGTTGGGAGAGGCATGATGCAACATCGCCTCTCCCAACTGCAGTTCCTTTGTCGCCACTCGTCCTTCCGCCGCCACCCGCCGCACTCGAGTATAAGCAGAGGGAGGCTTTTTCAGCATAAAAAATATGCTGAAAAACTCGGCTTATACTCGAGTATATACGGTAAGTCCACAACTAGAGGTACCACTGTAAATAAAGCATTTGCCATATACAAGAGCTGCTTCTGGTGTCCTCAGAATCTCAAAAATACTTGCAATTTGTCTGCTGGACAAGATTTGAAATGTGTGGGAAAGACACTCTTACACTTGGCACTTTCAAATGATGGGAACATTGTCTTTTATTTTTGTACAAGTCTATTCAACATTGCAAGCAGAACCTCAAAATTCATGCCGACCATTTCCTCAGCTGTTGAAAGCTAGCTTTTCTTAAATGTTTCCCTATTGAAGACTGTGCCTTTTTGTTTTCATATTTCTTGTGAATATTTTGAAAATGGTTAGGGGTGCTAAAAATGTGTTCTGTATATTTCCAGCCCCAGCCAGCCTAATGAATTAGCCGCAGCAGAGGTTCTGCAGAGAGAAGCTGCAGCCTCATTTAGCACTTTCAAAGGAGTAAATGCAAAAAAGTATTAAAGTCTGTAATAATGTGTCACCCCACCACCGCTTTCTATACTGGAATAGCTTTACTGTTTTACATGCTTTTTTAACTGTATGCTTTAATTGCCACCTGCCATGGGAGCTTATGGCGAAGGGCAGGCAATAAATTGGATGTATAAAGTTAAATGCACCAACTGCACCTCTTGCACCAACTCCCATTGAAATGAATGGTTGGCGTATGAGAGCACACAGTTCTCCCTTCATGCTTCCCATTTATTTAAGTGAAACATGTTTCCAACTGCATTGTTCCCTTAAGCCAGAGTGGACATCTCAACATGAAAACAGTTGCTTACTTGTATCTGAAGCTTTGTCTGGGAAGAACCAGCTCCTTTGTGATGGATTCTTAGCCCCTTCTCAGTTGATATCTAAAAGCTCAGTATAGCGCCGTGACACTTCTGACAAGCGACAAAGAGCCTGTAAGCAAACTGTTACAATAACCTTTTGCTAAACTATTTCTTGCAGAAAAGAAATCTGAATAGGAAATACCTACCGGAAGTGGGGAGCGCTTGATCAGCAGCTTGGCCAGTCGAAGAGTGGTTTATTGTGTGTGTGTGGCGAAACTTTGATGCCTAGCGCTTGGACAAAGTAGTTGGAAAACTTAACTAACTTGCATAGAACTTTTTCGAGACCTGGACTTGTGTAAATTGTCAAACTTGCTTCTTTGTCAAAGCACTTTGACCGCAGTTGGAGCAAAAACTCGTGTATTTGGTGTATCTACACATCGCTGAAGAGACGGTTGCTGTTGAACTGAAGTCGTCTTCCAACTTGTTGGAGCAGATCTTTTGGTTTATGGGCTGCAGTTTTTAATCTTTCTATTGTGGAACGACGATGGTTTGCCTACTAATAATGGCACCTTGTTACTCCATTACTGTAACTTGTGTTCTGAAGGGGTGATTGCCTTACTAAATGTGGTATTAATCTGCAGTTTCTTATTTGAAATTCTGGTTTCATAATAAAAAAAACAAACATGGTAATGACTTGCAAGGATCATGAAATCTTGGTGTGGTGGTAGACTGATTTGGATAAGTTCTGCAAAAGCAAATACAATGTCATTTGAGAGAAACAAATCTGGATGGATTTTCTATCAGGCTGCTAGGCAGGCTGTCTTGGTTGGGGGCATTTGTCTCTGCTTTTGTACTGGAATTGTATTTGTTTTAAAGCATTTTTGTTGTTAAAGGCAAAGCTTAAAACTCGACCGACTGTGTCAAAACTTGCACTTTGCACTCAATTTTTCGACCTTTATAAATAAATAAATGAAGATAGTGTCTGTCTTTACTGCCTGTCAAATTTGTATGACTTACTCTGCCTCCATTTATCTGGCAGCTGCACTTAACTGTAACCCTGATCTAGGTGTAACGTGCAACGAAACTTCTGGGCACATTTGTGTTAATAGCAGTTCCCTTTTTTTTACAGAGCAAAAAGACGGGAAAAAATCAGACGTCAGAATGAAGATGACTTAGCCAAATTGCAACCAAAGAATGACTTTAGTTTGAGGAATAGGTATCTCTCCAGATTAGGTGCTCAGGTACTGATAACCAAAATATTTCTTTTTAAAAGATTGCAATATGTAATGCTCTAGATAAGGATATCTTGCCAAACCACCTTTTGCACTAAATACTAGCCCAATAGAGCAAGTCAGCAAAATGTTTAGTTGGTGGCAAAGCATATTATTTGCTTTCAGAAAATCTCAGTTAAATGGTAGCTAGGGCCACGTAAAAACTTTTGGTGACACATTGGATTTGGCTTGTCAAAGCAGTCTGTACAGATCAACTTTGTATGCTCAGCATAATGAAGTACAGTCGTACCTCGGCTCCCGAACGCCTTGGCAGTCGAACGTTTCAGCTCCTGAACAATCGAAAACTAGAAGTGAGTGTTCCAGTTTTCGAATGTTCTTTCGGATGCTGAATGTCTGACGGGGCTTCCGATTGGCTGCAGGAGCTTCCTGCAGCCAATCAGAAGCCGCACTTTGGAAACTGAACATTTCAGAAATGGAACGGACTTCCGGAACTGATTCTGTTTGACTTCTGAGGTACGGCTGTATGAGCACCCATCCAAAGTAAAAGAATTTTCTCAGGTTCACAGCCTTTTATGAGAAATGGTCACGAACCGTGGCAATATCACATGTAGCTGATGGGCTCTTTATAGGACAGAGACAAGGTGTGCTTGATTCTCTTGCCAAACTTCACTGTAGTAGCAAAGGACAAAACCAAACGTGAGATAAGTAAAGAGCTGTGAATAGACTCCACTGAAAAGCGTCACCTTTAAAGGGGTTTGAAAGATGCAGCTGTGGCGAATATGCCTTCCCACTGTACATGCCCATGGTGGGTTTGCGCTGCGCTTGCCAGGGGGTGAATATGCATGTGTGAACCTGCCCTTCCTTGCTTAAAAAATAGCCGATAAGCTGGAAATACTTGCTGATGAGATGCCTTACTCTTTCTTGCTTTTGCAGCTGCCAGACACCTATGTTTGCCACTTAGCTGCACTGGCACACAGAAGTGTGTTGAAATAGCAGAATTGTGTTCAAGATGTGGAAATGGCAGTGTGAAATTTTGTGCAACGCAGGACCCCCCCTACTCTTCTGTGGAAGAGAGCGGCAATATACAGAATGGAAAGCGGTCAATATTAGATCTTGTGCCAACAAGCATTTAGCTGACCTCTTGGAAGATTTTCAAGATGCTACATAGAATTCTATGCCAAAGTGGGTGGGATGGAACTACTTTTTAAAAAGTTTCCATGGATTTACAGCTGTTTGCAGTCACCTGCTTTACTTAGAACTCATATCTGCTTACTGTTTTCCTGCACTTCGAATAGAATTTCATAAACAATATGAATTTGAGGCAAAAAACAAAACAAAATACCTGTTCAGTATAACCACACTCTGAACTCTCATATCTTTTATTTACATTCTAGGTTTCTTTTGCTCTTAAGAAGGAAGCAGTGGAGCCTTAATTCACTAGACTATTTATTTCTGTGAAATTTTTAGCTTTTTATTAGAAACCGTTTAAACACACTACTACCTTAAAAGTGACTTCTTGAAAATGTAGGAATTTTCATATTTTGTGTTGATGAAAAGCAGAAGCATGACATTTCCTATGGAAATAGCTTAAAATGTATTTCTTCTTCTTTATTAAGGTAATGGTAGCAATAAAATGGTAAAACTTGCTGTTTCAGTTTGCTGCAATAAGAAAAGCCATTTCTTGTGGCTATAAATGAAATGGATTAAAATTCCAGGAGGAGACAGGCCTCAGGGTCATCGTCAGGCTTCTATCGCTGCAGAAATGTTTTAATATGAAGCAGTTAATAGTTAAATATTGCATTACTAGCAATGCAGTCATCAATTGGTTAACACTAGATGTTACTGGCGGTTATATAAGCTGGTGCACCTTTCAACTTGAATGTTGATCCCAAGATAGTACAGTGGTATCTTGGTACTCAAACGGCTTAGCTCCTGAACAAATCACCTCCCGAACGCCGAAAACCTGGAAGTGAGCGTTCCAGTTTGCAAATGTTTTTCAGAAGCTGAATGTTCAACATGGCTTCCGCAGCTTCCAGTTGAGTGCAGGAAGCTCCTGCAGCCAATCGGAAGCTGCGCCTTGGTTTTCAAATGGTTTCAGGAGTCAAACAGACTCCTGGAACGAACTAAGTTCAAGAACCAAGGTACCACTGTACACAAATGTATTGTGTGGAATCTTTTAGGCTACAATCCTTTACATACTTAACTGGGATCATATCCCATTGAATCTAGTAGAAATTCCTTTAGGTTGGCATGCGTACAATTGTACTGCTCATTTTCCATTATCTGAGTAGTTTAATGTTGCCTAAGCTATAACAAAGGGGCTGGCAGGTGGTGCTGTGCTAAACCACTGAGCCTAGGGCTTGCCGATCAGAAGGTTGGCAGTTTGAATCCCCGCGAGGGGTGAGCTCCCATTGCTCGGTCCCAGCTCCTTCCAACCTAGCAGTTCGAAAGCACATCAAAGTGCAAGTAGATAAATAGGTACCACTCCGGCGGGAAGGTAAATGACGTTTCCATGCGCTGCTCTGGTTTCACTAGAAGTGGCTTAGTCATGCTGGCCACATGACCCAGAAAAACTGTCTGCTACAAACGTTAGCTCCCTCAGCCAGTAAAGCGAGATGAGCACCACAACCCCAGAGTCGTTTGCGACTGGACTTAACTGTCAGGGGTCCTTTACCTTTAAGCTATAACAAGCAGTATCTACACAGTCTTGGAAACTCTGCTGAAGGCTCTGGAACACAGTTCTCTTTACTCAAGCACAAGACTTGTTTTTAGAACACACCATACCTGAACACTGATGACCTAAAAAAAAGTCATATACTCCCAAGTCAATTGGATGCATTTCTTTTACTACTTATTTCATGAGAAATAATAATAATAAAATATTTTAGAGGAAAATGTAAATTCTAAATGGATGGCTTATTTGTAATTGTAATTATTCCCCCTTCTTGCTAATAAAGCCAAATAAGCACACTAGTATGCCGCCTTTTAATATTTGTTTTCACTTATTTTATAGCAAACATACTCAGGTGGATGGGAAGTTAAGTGTTGCAAGCCAGCATATTATGTTGAGCTCTTTATGTATTATTTGAAGTATTAACAAGTTAGGGCTACTTTTATATCTGGAGAAACACTGCTGGTGGGAAATAATATGATAAAGCTATTCTTTTATGCAGATAGAGATTTTAATTCTGCCTTTTGCCCTGATATATTAATACTCTTAGCTGTGCACTGCAACTTCCCTTCTTTCCTCTTCCCATGCCCCCACCCCGCTCACTAAGAGGGGATTCCCACCATTTTCTGAGGCAGATTTAGGGGTTGCGCTGGGAAAAAATGTCATTCTAGTGGCACAACTACTTCGTTGGATACTGCCCTACTCATGAAGTTTCTCTGGTGTAAATACCTACTTCCATTGGCTAAAGAGCCAGTGTGCTGTAGTGGTTAAGAGCAATAGACTCATAATCTGGTGAACCGGGTTCGTGTCTCCGCTCCTCCACATGCAGCTGCTGGGTGACCTTGGGCTAGTCACACTTCTCTGAAGCCTCTCAGTCCCACTTACCTCACAGAGTGTTTGTTGTGGGGGGGGGGGAGGAAGGGAAAGGAGAAAGAGAGCTGCTTTGAGACTCCTTTAGGGTAGTGATAAAACAGGATATCAAATCCAAACTCCTACTACTACTACTACTACTACTACTACTACTACTCCTCCTCTTCTTCTTCTTCTTCTTCTTCTTCTTCTTCTTCTTCTTCTTCTTCTTCTTCTTCAGATTAAGCTTGATGCTACGTAAAATGACCTGGTTTTCATGAAATTGCATATAAGCAAATGGGCCAAATGCCATCCTTTACAACCTCCCTACTTGTTGATTTTCAGTTTCAAACCTTCCATTAGGTTTTGAGTTCAGAATTACTTTTTGAAGCAGGGGTGGCCAATGTTTTTGGGACCAAGGGCCTGATCTATGGTCAACTCTCTGGGGGTAAAATGGTTCTGTCCAATACCTTTTCTTCCAGGTCAAATTTTGGTGTTATTGGCCACAACGTTCAGAGAACTACTGCCAGTATCTTGAATAGCTGTCCTCAATGGTAGCCAGCGACAGCCTCTTCCTCCAGAAATTTATGCAATTCCCTTTTAAAGCTACCCAGTTTGGTGGCAGCCACTACAGAGAATTGGTTGCTTGTTATGAAAACACAGCCAGGCTGTTAAAAATGCAGTGTGCAACGTTTTAAACAAAAAGCATAATGATTTCCATAGTTTTATGCTGCGTGAGGCAGATTCCTTTTGCCCATTCAACTTCCCTGGATGTCCTTAGGTTCTAGAACTTGGCTTCATGAAAATATGTGGGTCGTTGGTCCCTTTATGAATGCAGGCTCACTTACAGTATATTATTCTGGAGGTGATGGCTGCAGGGGAGGTGTGTGTTTCTCTCTGTGTGTGTGTGTGTTCTGGCTTGATGGCTTTTGGTTTTGGGACAGCAGTCACCCAGCTCCTCCAAGTGCCGATAAATTTTCTGCTGTTTAGAAACTTGCGCCATTGTGAAGCTGGTTATTAAGGCTTTTTCTACTGAGTGCTGCCAGAAGCAAATGGGGAAACATTATACTCAAAACAAATTACTCTGTATGAATTTTATGGTTCCATTATGTCTCAATGAACAAGTTATGTTTGATGGCTGGCTTGAATTGAAAGGTAATTATCTGAAATGGCTGTTCCGTTGAACTATGGTGCTCTTTGTTTCCCCAGCAAAGCAGCTTTGCAGTCTAGGGCAGGGGCAGGGAGGGAGCCCGTTTGGATTGGACCCAAAGATCCGTCCAGCATTGACTTCCAAAACTAGATGCTTCTGGAAAGCTAACAAACAGGGTGGGATGGCAGCAGCCCACTGCTTTTTTGTCTTCTAGCACCTGTATTCAGAAGTACTTATTTGTGGTTGCTGAGTTTTTAAATGATAACATATGGGCCTTCCAACTGGGGAACTTTGAGCTTCTGACCACAGAGTCAGGTATTGTCACAGCCTCCTGAGCTTAGGCAGAATTTGCTGAGACTCTTAGTGGAGGAGGTTTTTTTCTTCATAATTTATCTTTTTACCCCCATATTCCTCTCAAAAGTATTTTCACCCATTTCCTGTAACTTCTCTGATCCTTTCACACGCAACTTGTACCTTATCCCTCCACCCAAAATGCCATTTTCTTTAACCTTTCCACATTCACTTCTTCTGAGAGCTTTCCTCTCATATCTACTTCCTTGCTATTGTTAGATTAATAATATTAAACCTTTTGTCTCACTTTCGGATTCCCTTCAACACCTCCAAGTTTTTCTTCTCTGAGACCTTCCTCCCTATCTCCTGGCTGCCTCAGCTCAACATGCAAGGAGTTTGGTGTCTGCATTGGTTCATCTGAAAGCCTGTGGTGGGGCTGGGCCAGGCAAATGATAAGGACTGGGCAGACTGCAGCACTGAGACCCACCTGTAAGTTCACCCTGGTTTGTATACCTCTTCTGAAGGCCAGCTCCCATATCACACTGTGATAGAGGACACCCATCCTCTTGGCATTCCAAACACAAGGACGCTCTGACCTTCCCCAAGACTTACATCTACCCACTGTCAGAAATGATAGTGCTGGAGTGGGCGGGTTCTGTTTTCTAGGGCAGGGTGTGTGTCTCTGTGTGTGCTTTAAGGCAGTTGGTTCAAAACTCAACTTGGTTAAAAACTTGAGAACATTCTGGTTGGGGGAATGTATATATCAGAGGCAGGGGGGCAGACTTTGTGTTTGTGCAATCTACGTTGTTTCTTGATACAGTGGTACCTTGGGTTACAGATGCTTCAGGTTACAGACTCCGTTAACCCAGAAATAGTACCTCCGGTTGAGAACTTTACCTCAGGATGAGGACAGAAATCGCGCGGCGGCAGCAGGAGGCCCCATTAGCTAAAGTGGTACCTCAGGTTAAGAACAGTTTCAGGTTAAGAACGGACCTCCAGAATGAATTATGTTCTTAACCCGAGGTACCACTGTAGAATTCCAAGGTACATCAACCAGAGCCAAGTACAAAATAGTGGCTCAGTATACATATGTCAGGGAACTGACATCGGAGCAGAGGGAGAAAGCAGTGCTTCCAGACTCTGCAGAAGAGGGAACGAGTAAGGGTAGAGAGAGAACGTCATCTGGGGAAGAATGTCCAGGTGACACCAGGAAGAAGGGAGAGGGAGAGAGCATCTCGGAGGAAAGGCTCCGAGATTCTGGCAGTGAAGCCAGTGAGGAGGGTGGAGGGGCACCACTAGGCATGCCCACTCTGTGCAGAAGGGTTACGCGCAGAGAGGCGAGGCGAAGGTTGTCCGTCAAGGAGCTCTTATGCTGGAGGAAGTTTAGGAGACGCCCACTCACGGATTCGTCGAGCGACTGAGCAGCAGCAGCACCCAGGCTGCTCAGTCAGGGAAAGACACAACTGCCCCTAAGCAGTTTGGAACAGCTAGAGGTTTACACACAAGCAACCCCAATTCCCGTGACAACGTATGCTAAAAAACTATTAATAGAGTGTCTTTGAGGAGGCAGTTGGTCAAGGAATTTGTGCTAAAACCAAGCTCACAAATTCCTTAAAACAAACATCAGCTCTTGGTCTTTCTCTCCCCCCCCCCACCTCCTTGTGCATTTTCAGCAACCAAATTTGGGTTGGGGGAAGCTTCTGTAAATGATTTTTACTTATTTACATCTATCTTATTGTGGAACCTGCAACCCTCCACATGCTGCTGAAACCCAGTTCATGTTACAGTAGCCCCAACTGGCTTGGCTGGTAGTCAAGATGATGGGAAGTGTCACCCAACAGGATTACCACAGCCCTTAAAGGCCCCTCAATACAAAAGAAGCATTTTTTCCTTGGCCAGCAAATGTTCCAAGAAAAAAAGTTTTTTAAAAAATTGATTTATTTTAACAACTGTTACACAATAAAGGAGAAAATTTTTTTTTGGGGGGTGACCATTACAATCTGAACAATACAGAAAAAAGTAACTACGGATAAGAGTAAAGACAAGGAGAAACATAACATTTAGAGTACAGTGGTACCTCAGGTTACATACGCTTCAGGTTACATACGCTTCAGTTTACAGACTCCACTAACCCAGAAATAGTACCTCCGGTTAAGAACTTTACCTCAGGATGAGAACAGAAATCGTGCTCCGGCGGTGCAGCAGCAGCGGGAGGCCCCATTAGCTAAAGTGGTGCTTCAGGTTAAGAACAGTTTCAGGTTAAGAACGGACCTCCGGAATGAATTAAGTACTTAACCTGAGGTACCACTGTAGACTGTAGCTGATTATGCTGATTAATAAAAAGTGATTAGGTAATCAGTAAAAAACCAACAACACCATTTTTAATCCTTGGACCTGTAGGAACAAAGAAGGTGACTTGTACTGAATCAGACAGTTGGCCCATTTTGCTTAGCCAGCTGCACTCACTTCAGCTTTGGGGAAGGCCTGATCGCATGAAGGAGCTGCATGAGTACAGCTATTTTCCATTCAGAGCTTTGCTGAATGCAGAGGTGTGGAGCCAGCCAGTGAAGAGCTAGGAAGACATCTCTTTTTTTTGTATGGGACAAAAGTTAATATATTTTTGTGAGAGAATATCCTGTATCCTTTATTTATTTGTTTTTTTAAAAAGGTTTCTCCATGTGAACCAGGAAGCTACTTCTCCAGATAATGGAATGACTCTTCTTTTCTTATCTCTGTAACTGCAATCTGCTGGGTGTAGTGGACACCGTTAGGCTGTTGAATACACATGTGTATTCTCCTCTATTTCCCTCCCTCCCACTCACCACCAATGCATGGCCTTGGGCACTGGCAACCCACGCTACGCCACTCCTCAAATCTTTGTTTTGTTTACTCAACAGAAATTATATAGAGTGCTTTAAAAAAAAAATCAGCTTCCAAAAGTGGTTTGCAAAAATATACACCGGCAAATAAATTTGTATAAAAATGGAAGACACTGAGGGGCAGTATTTGGTTTTTAGTCAGGTACATATCTTCCAGCAGACCACAGTCGTTCATATGGGAGGCCAGGATAATGATCACTATTTGCACAAAGCCTTTCTTGATAATCAAGATGGGCTTTTTTTTTGCTTATTTTGAAGCAGGAGGGTGAATATGTGGTGTAACTCAAGCTGCTGCTTGGGTTGTAAAGAACAAAGAGTTGGTTTGATAACCCCAGGTGGAGGTGCTTCTTGGTCTATAAATAGGCTTACATAGTGGTCCTGCATTGGGGAGGACTTTTTTGTGGCGCAGAGGTAGGTGCTTGTTGCAGCCTAAGGAGACTTGAGATATTTATTAGGCTTCATGTACAACCTAGGGAACGCTTTGCATATTTTTGCTTTCCAGCTTCCTTTCCACATCTTTGCAGTATTCACATCTAATTAGGGAAGTTCGTGAAACAAGTTTTTGATATTTAACCAGCGGGTCCCTTGTGTGAGACTGCAGGGAGTAAGATTTCTATTCATCCAGGAAAGAAAAGATGTTAAATCTGCATCCCACTTCAAATAAGTTTTTAAAATCTCTCCCCCCACCCCGGAAATACTTCAACTCATAGCATGGAATGAATTGTGGGGGAAATCAATTAAGCCATCATAGGCTGGATCTGGAATATTAACTATAACACCAACATTTAACCAGGATTAACTCCTCTTCTTCCTAGTAGGATACTATACCTTTCATGGCAGGAGCAAAATCCATCAGCTGAAACATTTTCCACCATTACAACTGCAAGTATTTCCTCTTCTGAGTTTCTGCCGATTGCAGTTAAAAATTAAAGAGTCCACCATCCAGCGAAAGTGTTGGGGAGCCCTATAAATAATATGGTACCTGAATACCAGATGTAGGACCATAAAGAATGCTTTAGCACTGGCTTTTCAGAAAACACCAGTGTTGTTATCTGCTGTTTAATACCCTACTTACCAAATAGATGGTTGCACAATAAAGGCTGTAATGGAAATCGATACTGCATACTCTGTTTCCGACACCCTCATGAGAGTCGCCTCAAAGTTGTTTCAATAATCCCAGAGATTGAAAGCGAGTGCACTGCCTCATCTGTCAACCTGTGGATCAATGTTTTCCAGTGGCCACTTCTGAGAGTCTGAATCATCATGAAATACTTTCTGGATTCCCTTGCCAGCATTTTTGTCGACAAAACCAAATTGGCTGTTAGGGCCTGCACAGTGTTTTCCGTTCCTTTCCTTTCCCTTTTAATTTGTATACCGTCTTTCTATTTTACAATACCCAAGGCGGTTTACAAGCTGAAGAAACAAAGAATATACACCTTGCAACAATCTAATCCAATACAAAAACGTGATAATAAGACATAACTTTTAAACAAGCAACTTATATCAAAGTAATATTCAACAATCCATTAGAATAGAATAGAATAATATTAAATACCAGCATATCAAAATTAAACAGAAATACACTCTTGACAATTACAATAAATAATTTCTAAACTATAATCAATAAAACAATGGCGGGTCACAGTGCATAAAATAATACAACACAAACTGAGAAGCAGAGGCTGGAGGGTGGGGCAAGGCAGGTGGAAAGAGGCCTTGCCTGATGGAGTCTCTCCCCTCACAGTTCTTCCTTCAGAAGAGCCAGTGTGGTGTAGTGGTTAAGAGCGGTAGTCTTGTAATCTGGGGAACCGGGTTCGCGTCTCCGCTCCTCCACATGCAGCTGCTGGGTGACCTTGGGCCAGTCACACTTCTTTGAAGTCTCTCAGCCCCGCTCACCTCACAGAGTGTTTGTTGTGGGGGAGGAAGGGAAAGGAGAATGTTAGCCGCTTTGAGACTCCTGAAGGGGAGTGAAAGGTGGGATATCAAATCCAAACTCTTCTTCTTCTTCTTCAGGAACAGCTCCCTTATGAGGACTCCCAGGGCTGTGGGGTGTATAACAGGGAGCATGCTGCATTTATTTGCAGATTATAAAGATTCTATACACTAGCAGTTTTAGCAAGTCTTCAAGTAGCATCTGGTTTTATTTTTACCCCAATCCAAGCCCCTTGTTCATACCCACAGCTGCAAGAACCACATTCCCACATGGTGTTATTGCTTGAGGCTGCAGTGCGTATGAGTAGCACAACTGCTTGAACGTGGCTGACTGCATGGGTCTTTCTCATGGGCTCATCCTGCTGGTTTAGCACTGAAATGCTTGCATGCCTCCAGAATAATGAAGTTCTACTTGACTGGAGGGCTTCTTAGAGCATAGCTTAGCCACTGATCCCCATTACCGATTTTCCATCTCAGTGTATTTTGGAGTATAGCCTAGAGACTCAGTTCTGGTGGAAACATTTGTTGACGTGCACTTGGTCCCATGGCTTGTCCTAAGAGTGTTGCTAGATTGGAACCTTTAACAAGCCTGTGGAGAACTGCGATGTTATTTTACATTTCAGAAGTGAAATCCCAGAGTTACTCACACTGGAGATATGTTATTAAGCCAGCCACTAGATGTCACCAGTATCCTATTAATACAAATCAATGAACCACACCACACCCCCACTATTTCATACAGAAAAGTGACAGTCTATATAAATAATGACAACTCCTGTAGATGTAATCACTGAAGTAGAGCACATCTCTTGGACTCACTCCACAGTATCACTTAATTTCCACATTATCGAGAGTTAGCTCAAGCCAAATTTGGCAACATCTTTCCCCTGAGAGAGTACGACCAGTTTTTAAAAAGTCAACGTGTGAGAGCCTTTTATTCAGTAAAGCAAAACCCGCCTATGAATAAGTCCCCTTCATTTAATGACACTACTACTTAAATCTTTTCACTAAGCATGGGATAAATTGCCATAGGACTAAAGTCTCAAGTTGGCCCAGCCATTTCTGATCAACCCAAATCCTTCTAATTTTAAATTCTGACTCAGTTCTCCTATTGTTTTTGTTTATGCAGTCAGAGTGGCAACAGCTTTGGGCAAGACAGAGGTAGCAGCATACTTGGGGGAATCTGAAGAAATGCAAAAGTTTGGGGATTATAATAACAATAATTTTATTATTTGTACACCGCCCATCTGGCTAGGTTTCCCCAGCCATTCTGGGCAGCTTCCAGCAGAATAGAAAAACATAATAAAACATCTAACATTTATAGCCAATGCCACAAAAGGACTTCCCTTTACCTTCTCTGTGTTCCCATCGACTCCTGAGGGTGCTTCTATTAACAGAGCCAGAGAGAAAAGCCCTGATAACACTTTACTGAGCAAATGGGAAAAAAAACAGTGTGCAGTTTGAGGACAAAGGAACAGAGAGCTTTTGCATTTCCTGCTTCAGACCTTGTTCGTTCAGCCAATCATATGGAGGGAAAGACTCCCGCAGAGCTACCTCAATGAAGACCATGCTTGGTCTCTGCTTGGTCACTAGCTTCACCTCCACCCAACACCCCTTGGTTGGCTGACAAATAACAGAATTAGCCTTTAAGTCACAAATAGAAAGATTTCTGCTCTTGCCTTTCCAATGCCTGCAGGCCCCCCACAGCAGATTTTGAGGGGGTTCTCGGGCTAGAGAATGGGGGAATCCACTGCACAGCTTGCTGCTGGAGTTAAATGGTAGTGTTGAATGCAGGCATTTGAAAAAGAAAAACTAATGAAGGACCCTGCCCAATAACAAGGACCCTGCGAGGAGTGAGCGTGCTCAGTGCCTACAGATGCTGACTGATGGTCAAAAGGGGGCGACCCTGAAAGCTGGATGGGATGGCTGGAAAAGGTAGATGTAGGAGAGAAATAAAACTAGTGACTGACAGAGTGGACGTGAAGGGTAGGAGCACACCATATATTTTAAGCACATCCAGTGTTCATGTAAAGCACATGACTTCCCCCTAAAGAGTCCTGGAGACTCATTTCCCCCCTCACAGATCTACAATTCCCAACAGTCATAGCAAACTATGAACTTCAATTGTGTGTTGGATATTCTTTAAATGTAAGATTAAAATACAACATTAAAATGCAGCCTCATTTCAGTAGAAACTCAAATCAAAAACTTTTTAGGGATGAAAACGTCAAATCTTCACCAAGGCCAACTATCCAGACTGGTCCTACGTGGGCCAGAAAAAAGCCAGGGAAGTCCCCAAATAAGAGTTCCATCACAGAGGGAGAAAGGAAAAAGAAAATAGGGGAAGGCGATCAAGTTGATTCCAAGCCAAAGGCCAGGTGGAACAACTCTGTCTTACAGACCCTGCAGGGCCCTAGTCTCATGAGACAGAGCGTTCCACCAGGCTGGAGCCAGTGTTGAAAAGGCCCTGGCTCTGGTTGAGGCTAATCTGACTTCCTTAGGGCCCGGTACCTCTAGGGTGTTGCTATTAAAGGACCTTAAGGTCCTCTGTGGGGCATACCATGGATGACGGATTTCCATAAGTGTTGTGTGTGCTCCTTAAAATGTATTGTTGATCCAGCATTTAGAAATAATTACTGCAATTGAAATAAAAATGGAAAATATATATATTGATGGGTAAGACTGTGGCCAGGAAACCAGTGTGCCTGCTCAGTCTGCTGTCCAGCAGCTGGCTGCCCCTGTGATCTCCCTTATTGTGCTTGTTTATCTTTAAACAAGAGTTGGACTGTACAACTTTCCAATGGAGAACACACCTATGTGAAGCAAGACACAGAGCCACTCTCATTGCTCATTCAGCATATGATATCCTACTGGGATACAAACTGTGACACTGGGACTGATCACACTCACTGCATGTAAAGAAAACACAGTCCTCTTTGAGGGGCTGTGGCCTAAAATATCTTCCCCCCTCAGGAAGATTACATGCATGCCGTCCTGGCCTTAGTTTGACTTGCCAGATTATGGAATTGACTGTGTGTGCAAGATTTTGTTGCCTTACGTTTTCTTGAAGAGGAGACAATTGAAGCCTAAATTAAATATATTTAATTTTCCGATGTGCCTGGAGTTCTGTAAACACGAAGCTATAATGTGCTCCAAATTACTGAAATGCTCTATTTTTCTAAGAGCATAATCACTGCAATTAATTGTGCTGTTTACATGTTTACAAAGCTTGCTCATGGAGCTATTATGCAGCTGTTAATGTCAGCAACGGGGAAGCCAGTTAGCTACTACTTTGCATTTGCCCTGCCTGGGCAATTCAAACTGAAGCCTTCCTGACAAGCAAGGGACCCTTACTATATTGGCCCAATTCTGCAAAGGTATTCTGGGCATGTAATGTTACCGGCATGAGTAATGCCAGTGAAATGAATGAGGCTGCTGATTGACTCATTATTGTCAGATTGTCCCAGAGCTGCAGTCAATTAGATCAGGATTTAATTGTCTTAGGTACTGATACTGCCCAGACATGTGACTCGATGATGTTCCATTCCTCAAAGGTCTTACTGATTGCCCAAATAATACAGCTGATGGATGCAACCAGTAAACAAGTGGACTGGATGTAATATCATGAGATAAGACTGTATTATGGGAAAGGCCTTGGTAATGACAGTTTAGCTGGGACAAAGTTTGTATAGTCTGTTGTAGGAAAACCAACTTAAAACTTAACAAATCTATCATGGCCAAAAATTATGAAGACCAAAGTCCACTTTAGCAGAAGTAGGAAATGGTCTCCTAGGTAGACAGTAGCAGTTGTGTGTCTTGCAGAAATGGTGGTTTTGACTCATTTCCTAGATACATTTTCATGGCTACTACTTTTAGAATACATTACCAACTTAAGGTAAATATGCTGATGGGCTGCCAATTAGCTGCGACTATCCAAGAAACAGATCTTGGGGTCCTAATGGACTGCTTGTGGAGAGCATCGGTTTGTTGAAAAGGGCAAGTGCAATGCTAGGAATTATTAGGAGGGGAGTTAAAAATAAAACAACAATTACTGTCTCAATTAAGTCACGATAAACCATGGTTTATGAGCCTGAGGACAAACAATGCACTCAGGGGCCTTTCTTGCTCATGTGCTCAGCTCCCTGTGCCTTTTTAACTGAGAAACTAGCTTAATCACTGCTTACAAGCTGGAATATGATCAATCCAATGAGGAATGAGGAAACTGCAATTTCCTCATTCAGACGTTAAAGGAAACAAGCGGGGACAGAAGTGTCAGGATCTCCGCTCGGCCAAGCTGATAAAGCTCATCTCCCTCCAGAATCGCCCTCCCGACAAATAAATAACGACCTGAGCCTTTGATGAGGCCTCAGGCACATTCCCATTCAGCAGAGAATCAAAGCAGCAGAAGTGATGAGATTTATGGCTACATTGCTATGCTTTTTTCTTACTACGCAGACAAAAATACATCCTCTTCCTGTGAGAGCAGAGAGCAACTCAACAAAGGAACAAAGGAACAGGAAACCACTAACGTCACATCCCATCTCCCGTCTCCCATGAGACTTCCAACAGCCTGGACTGTCTCTGGAATGTAAGCAGAGTCCTGTGACTCTAAGCAGCTGCACAGTGGCAAACAGAAACTAACAAGAAGCACCAAAGTGGGCACAGGAGGGCAGGAGGGAGCATGCGGGCCTGTGGCTTGTTATCGGGTTGATGAGCCATTGGCTCATTGTCTGCTATGTCTGAACCAAACTATTATTAAATAAGTCAAGCTATCACATCTCTGCAGCCATGTGTGGATTGCTTTCTAGAGGAGATAAACAGTTCAGACAAGGTTCCGAGTCCCAGAAAGACATCCAAATTACAGATGGATAAGGTTTTTTAAAAGACTTTAAAAACAGCTGATAAAACCTTTCTTGGAGGAACAATGCAGAGCCCCTTTATGCAACTCCCTGCTGAGCCGCCATCTTCTGACTCTTTTCATTATTTGTTACGTTGTCACCACAATCCAGAAGTTTTTTCCATGGAGCTAAACTGTGTCTGGACATATGGCAACCCTACAGTTTTCATATTGGGCAAAAAACCTCAACAACTTTTGTGCCTGGATTTTTACCTTTTGAAATATGACATACCTTACCTATGAGAAGTAACAAAAAAAAAAGCTGAAGCTTTTAGTTCAGAGAAAAGTTGACTAAGGTCAGGGAGTATGTGACAGAAGATTATGCAATTACAAATGGAGTAGATAAGAGATTCCCCCCCCTCCATTCTCATACTTTGGGTTGGCCAGTGCAATTGATTGGAAGTAGTTAAGGGCAGACAAAGGAAATGATTTTTGCACAATGCATGAATAACTTAGAATTTACTATCACAAGAGACAACATGGCTATCATTTTATAGCCTATGTAGACATTGCTGTCACTGGATAATCCATGGCTGCTCATGCATGTGGTCAGAGTAAAGTAGAAAGATGAAACTCTCAAAAGATCATTAGTTCCAAGTTGTGATTTTCCTATTTGCAGAAGAGGAGCTATACTGCTACATATATTTATTAACCTAAGATGTTTAGTTGACATAAGTAGGCCATTCATGTGAGTATGTAGTTACCGGGATTAGCCTGCTGGACTGATGACCTAAAGGGATGAGAGGGCTTTATGAAGGTTGAATCTATCAACATGCCTGGTAATTCAGATGCTCTAGTGTTGCATTAAGATCCTTGGGACCAACTAGGAATAATCTGCTTAATGCCATTCTAATTTGTGCCTAATGGAACTTTGTTTTGATTCTGAAGGGTACCGTATTTTTCCGTGTATAAGACGCCCCCATGTATAAGACGCCCCCTACTTTTGGGGACCCCAAATTTAGAAAATGGGCATATGCACTATCCATGTATAAGATGCCCCAGATTTTTAACCTTATTTTAAAGTAAAAAAAGTATGGTATTGACATTCTTGCTTGTCTAATGCAGAGAACCAGTAACCGTGTGTGTGTGTGTGTGTGTGTGTGTGTACACCATTGGATACAATTCTTTAGCTGCAAATTCAGGTGCAAATATAGGCATTTATTACAGATGTATAGAATCAGCTAGCCAAGATCTGACTTCCAGTTTTCCTCTGCAGAGACTTATTTAAAAATAGTAGTTTTAGTTGCTGACAAAAAAGAGAAAGATGTTAAAATCATTACCTGCGGAACCTGTCATTTAAGATCAGCAGAGCGAAAAAGATGAAGAAAGGAACGTGGAATCGTAAGGTTTAATTTAAAGTTAAGACTTATCCTTAAATATTTTATATTATTGATGTATTCTTGTGCCAATACGTTCTGACATAAATATGGCAATCCATAACGTATCGACTGCAATGTCAACATTATTTTAAAGCTGACTCAAGAAGAATACCTCATTGTTGCTGCTGATATATACATGCTAAGTTTTATGAGAGGAGCAAACATTTTTAAAACCATTGAAAATACAGCCTGGATTTAACCTTTTTCTTTCTGTTCAGTGTGAAAATCTTTCTGAAGGTTTGTATAGAGATACTGCATAACCCCTGGCCTCAATGTCTCTTGGTTGTATGTGAAATATCTTTTACATTCAATAAGGAATCTAGGGGAGCTTATCAGATCCAAGCAAAGCGCAGATGCACGTACTCTCTCACTTTATTGAAAATAGTGTATCACAATAATTTACAGGTGCAAAACTTCCTCGGAATTCTGTAGCTAGCAAAAATTTGAATGTCAGGCCATATTTCAAATGTGGTAAAATGGTGATATGCAGGCCTTGTTACCTCAATTCTGTGCCATCAAAAATGCCAGCATCTCTGCTTTGGTGTTTTAGAAGAAGAGAAGAAGAGTTTGGATTTGATATCCCGCCTTTCACTCCCTTTAAGGAGTCTCAAAGCGGCTAACATTCTCCTTTCCCTTCCTCCCCCACAACAAACACTCTGTGAGGTGAGTGGGGCTGAGAGACTTCAGAAAAGTGTGACTAGCCCAAGGTTACACAGCAGCTGCATGTGGAGGAGCAGGGAAGCGAACCCGGTTCCCCAGATTAGGAGTCTACCGCTCTTAACCACTACACCACACTGGCTCTTATATATATATCTTTTCTAAGGTCTTTATGGATTTCTTCCCCATAAGTACAAATCAGTGCCTTTAGCTCCAGACCCCAGGGATTTATTTGCCCATTATGAAGACCTGGGGGGTGTTTCTTCCATCTGTGAAGTTCCAAAGTCTTTTTATTCTGTGCCCAGCTCAAGCTGATATGGAAATTCTAGCTTGTTCAAAGAGGGATATTGCCTGAAGAGACTATCATGCAGTCATTGTCTTCAGACAACCTCGTTCAATGTTCCTGCAAATTCTCAGAGCTGACGTACACTACACTGGCACACACACACACACACACACACACACACACACACACACACACGAATTAAAATTGTAAGCATACCATATTTACAGCTCAAGTGTATAAATGTAAATATGATCTGCTTTCTGAGAAACTCTATTTGCATTTTGGCATGATTCAGAATTTGGGAGGAGGCAAGCCCAGAGCGCTGGGAATGACGTAATTATTTTTAAAAAATATAGTAGACTTCTATCCTGGCAGGTGGCTTCAAAGAGCCCTCAAGGTGCCTTGCAAAATACCGAAAGAGTACAAAGATAACTTGAGAACATGAGAGCCCTGTTGGATCAGACCAACTTCGATCAATCTTATACTTTCCCCACAGTGGTTGTCTTGTTGCCTCTGCAGAACCCAGAAGCAGAGTCTCTAAAATGAGAGGGAAAAGAAGCAGACCAAGTGCTTTCAAGAGGGACTCAGGCTGCCTTGGTTTTGCAAGCTGCACTTTGAACTGTTAGCTGGGGGAGAATTGGGTGGAATTTGTTCTCGAATGTGCTTTGTGCTGTTGAAAACAAGGCTGGCCGATGAATAAAATTCTGTATGGAGAGAAACATAAGTCTTGGGCTTATGGAAGGACCCTTCATATGATAACTTGAAAGAGGGGAGTGGGTTAATGGTGTAAGTAATAAATCAAACTTGCAAGGAGAAAACTGTCTGAGGGTACTATATTCACTTGGGGAATTAGTACGAAGAATGTAGAAAGGGTTCGGTGTGTCTTAAATAATGAATCCCAAATAATTCCAAACTAGCTAATTGTTTACAGTGTAAGAAGAAGAGTTTGGACTTGATAGCCCGCCTTTCACTCCCCTTAAGGAATCTCAAAGTGGCTAACATTCTCCTTTCCCTTCCTCCCCCACAACAAACACTCTGTGAGGTGAGTGGGGCGGAGAGACTTCAGAGAAGTGTGACTGGCCCAAGGTCACCCAGCAGCTGCATGTGGAGGAGTGGGGACGCGAACCCGGTTTCCCAGATTATGAGACTACTGCTCTTAACCACTACACCACACTGGCTCTCAATGTAAGTCTCAGTGTAAGTCATTGCCAGTTTTTATATGTGGATATCTTGTTATTTCTAATTTGCTCTCCATTACCTCCCCCCCGCCTTTTCCATTATATTAATATTTTAAGATATTATTTTAAGGGTCATCTCTAGCTAAGTTGCGCTGACAGTAGGTCCATTGAAACTGATGGATCCATGTTAGCCACATCTATTAATTTCAGTGGGTCTACTCTAAATAGAACTAACATGCTAACTTACCCAAAATTAGGGTTGCCATATTTCGAAATGTAAAATTCCTGACACCCATGAAGTGCGCAGGAAGTAGGGAGACCCCAAAATTGTTGAGCTTTTTTGGGGAACAAACCCAAATTGTTGAGCATTTTTGGGGAAACAAAAATAGTGATTTTAAGCTTATTGAGCTGTTTCCGCTGCTTTCCCCACCATGTTGCCATACATCCAGGTTTTCCCATAAATTTTACTGATTCCCCCCGATGCCAATTTTACACCTGAAAACCAGAACATGTCAGGAATTTTCCTGACGTATGGCAAGCCTACCATAAACCTTTCAACCAATTTGTGCACTGGTATTGCTGGACTGATGCTGAAAGTAGCCTTCTGTACCTATCACTGGCGGAGGAAGAGGAGAGCGGGGGGAGCGCACCGCCCCCGGCAGCATGATCCTGGTGGGGTGCCATCGCAGCTTCTCCCCCCATACGCTGGGTGCCACGCCCACAGGACACACACCAGTCCCGCCCCACCTGCTCTCCGCCCCCTGGTGCTGGAGCATGAAGCTCCGCCACTGGTACCTATGAACTAGGGGGCCAAAAATGGATTTGATTCATAAGATCTGGACTGTGATTTGCTGTCCTCCCCCCACCCTTAAGAACTTCAACTTTTATTGGGGCAGTAGCAGTTCGGAAGCACGTCAAAGTGCAAGTAGATAAACAGGTACCACTCCGGCGGGAAGGTAAACGGCGTTTCCGTGCGCTGCTCTGGTTCGCCAGAAGCGGCTTAGTCATCCTGGCCACATGACCCGGAAGTTGTGCACCGGCTCCCTCGGCCAATAAAGCGAGATGAGCGCTGCAACCCCAGAGTCGGTCACGACTGGACCTAATGGTCAGCGGTCCCTTTACCTTTACCTAGCTTAAGGTGGCAGGTGCCAAATCTTTTCTCTGTGCTATTTCCCCTGTGAAATTCATTTCCCCAAAGCTGCTGTCAGGTTTGTTGGAGGAGAATATATACTGGTAGCAAGGTACTGTGCCTATCTTTATTCCCCAGTATGGCTAATACATTTCTTTAGGATATGTGTTTGTGGTGCATGATTTTGATTAAAGCAAGTGGTACAGAGAGAACAGCTAAGTAAAACCTTCCTCAGCATCACATCTCAATCAAATTCTTCTGTCAATGAATGCTAGAAGGAGATGCGGTTTTGGTTTAACTCTTGGAACCATTTCCCCTGATGAATATGATGAAATGCAGTTGGGAACTATTTATTAGATTATAGTTGTTCCCCATTTGCTTTGACTTTTGCATTTTTTATTTTCTCTTCGCAACAACCCTCAGCTGCAACTTGTAGTTTAGAAAGAGGGACATAACTCTGCCGGACATTATCTTGAAATGCGTCTATGGTTGCATGCATGTTTGCAAATGCACATGTTGCACCATTCTCACTGTTCGGTTCTCATGCACAGTCATGCTTTATTGGCATGTTCATTCAGCCTTGCTGATCTAATAAGCAAGATCTTAGTTGGTATCGCAGCCAGGGTGCTGCAAGAAACAGGCGCTAAGGTGAACTTATTGACTTGAAGCATTTTTACTCTGCCTTCCACATACCAAGGAATCAAGCAATAAAAACAAAAATGGATTCATTCATAGAGCACTCCTATCCTCTGGGTGGTAAAGCTCTGTCGATCCCACTGATCAAGAAGGAAAATGAGGTGGCAACAGCTGCCACGCAGAGGCCACGGAGAGGCAACAGGATGCTCCTTCACTGCCGCTGCTATTTGGGACAAACGCCGGCTCACCCTCCTTCTTGAACTTGGCAGCAGCAGCCCTGGCAGGAAAAACAGGGACATTCTGGGGTCAGATCAGGAGCCGGGATGGCTTTTGTAATTCTGGGAATGTCCCTGGAAAATCGAGACCCTTGGAATGGAATGGGAATGGTGTGCTTGCAGATGGTGCCTCCAGGAATGTTAGCAGCAAGACCACTGAGCATGTTCCCCAACCCCTAATGGTGTTTACCTATCCTATTCTGGCACTAGTGATGTATGGAAGTGAGAGCTGGACCCTAAAGAAGGCTGATGGCCGAAGAATTGATGGTGCTGGAGGAGACTCTTGAGAGTCCCATGGACTGCAAGAAGATCAAACCTATCCATTCTTAGGGAAATCAGCCCTGAGTGCTCACTGAAAGGACAGATCCTGAAGCTGAGGCTCCAATACTTTGGCCACCTCGTGAGAAGAGAAGACTCCCTGGAAAAGACCCTGATGTTGGGAAAGATTGGGGGCACAGGGAGAAGGGGACGACAGAGGACGAGATGGTTGGACAGTGTTCTCAAAGCTACCAGCATGAGTTTGACCAAACTGCAGGAGGTAGTGGAAGACAGGAGTGCCTGGCGTGCTCTGGTCCATGGGGTCATGAAGAGTCGGACACGACAAAATGACTAAATAACAACAACAATTCTGGCACAGCACCTGAAGAGGGCTTCATTCTTACAACCGCTTGAACGGATCTGCACAGGACATGAATACGGATATATATGATTTAATATCACAGGTCAAGTGACAGGTCCATAACTAAGTATGGATTTGAACATGAGTCTCGGGCTAAGTCCAACACACTTATCTCTAAAGCAGCCTCTCAGCGTTTATATAAAGCTCCACTACTGTGGGAAAGATTGAATATGTGTGTGAGTGACTTCCTGTGAACAGAAAGTTGATTTGTCTGGAGAAAAAAAAAACCCAATCAGCCTGCATGATCAACAGTTAATGGATATCCTTATTAATCCACCTAAATTTGCTGACTCTTGTATAATGCATACGTGAAGCTGCACTTATACAGCCCTCATGTCAATAAAACATTGTAAATGTTGCATTACTCTGAACCGAAACAGTGGCACTCTTGGGACTTGAGATTCAAATTAGCTGATCATTAAAGGAATGAATGGAGGATCTAAAACCAATCTCCTCTTGGATAGAAAGCACGTTTGTTACGGAGCTAGGAAAAGTAATTTTTGCTCATTTGGAAGCCATTTACAAACTTTATTAGGCAATACTCAGGTGATGGATTTCAAGAGATATACCCTGTACAAGCAGCTATGGCTTGGAACGCCACAATTAGGTTAAAGGAATGAACGCACTTTCCCCCATTAATTGCATGCAAAAGGCAAAAGGAAAACACTGGGGACAAATTCATACGTTGGTCCATTACATATATACCGTATTTTTTGCTCTATAAGACGCACCAGACCACAAGACGCACCTAGTTTTTGGAGGAGGAAAACAAGAAAAAAAATATTCTGAATCTCAGAAGCCAGAACAGCAAGAGGGATCGCTGCGCAGTGAAAGCAGCAATCCCTCTTGCTGTTCTGGCTTCTGGGATAGCTGCGCAGCCTGCATTCGCTCCATAAGATGCACACACATTTCCCCTTACTTTTTAGGAGGGAAAAAGTGAGTCTTATAGAGCAAAAAATACGGTAGATGCTTTATGACGTGGGCATCTGGTTGGATGCTGTGAGGAAGCTGGAGTAGATGGTCCAGCAAGACTCTTCTGATATTCATATCTTCAGAAACTCCCAGAAATCTGGGGAACACATGATCAGAGTATTGACCAGTGCTTTTAGGGAAAAGGGCTTAATTTTTTATTTTTATTTTTGTAAAGGGAGATGTGACAGCGTTTGCCAATGGACTGAATATGAGGAACAAAGGCAAGAGAAGAGTAGGGCAATGTGTGGCTTCAATATCTCAGATATTTCTGCAGGACATGCAATTTCAGCGAAAGGAAGAGAAAGAACGAAAAAGCATTGTCTATAATTGAATTGTGCTTTTGAATATATGTAGAGCACTTATACCAGAGGCACTGGTGTGAACTAGAAATGAAGATTCCTAAACAGTGTTAGATGGGGGGCAGGGCGGGCAGGAAGGGGAAGTAGAATTAGTTTATTTGGGAGAGGAAAAAGAAGTCGGATGGTTTCATTTCAAATTAGGCCAGGCTCCATTTTGCCCATTGAAAAGAAGTGGGATGGTTAGGCTCTCCCAACCCACTTTGAGCACTGGTTGCTAAACATAAGCAGTTGCCTTATATTGCATCTAGAAACCCATTTTATATTTATGTTTAAAACTATTCAGCCAAGGGGACTTAACTCTGAATTAGATCTCAATTGTCTTATTTGATTATCTGTATCTTTGCTGTTACTTTGTACTGTGTCTTTAAACTCGGTCTCCTTGTTATTAGTATCGCCTGGGGTTGGCTATATATATATTTCAAAAAATGATGTTAGTAACAGTGACTACATGATAGCATGAGCACTGTTTCAGAGTATTTTTCATTATATCTGTTCGAAAAAAGATTGGGTATGTAACTTTTTTATCTTGCAGTTTATAATTTCTACGCTATTTGAAGTTGTTGTTATGAATGTGCAGGTCATTGTTTGAATATTTTATTTTCAGTTAATGAAGAAATTACATATCTTTCTACTTACAAGTGTTGAGCTAATTGGCTGATGAAGAATTCAGTGAAACAGTAGCTGTTATCCAGAAACACTGTTCAGCAGAGTTCAGAGTTGGACATCAAAATTGGACATTTGCTGATTATACAAAGCTTCACAGCTTGCTCTCTGCCGGGTAAAGTCTGGCACCGTGATTCATTTAACGACTTTCAGAGACTTCAGTTTGTTAGTTCTGATGTTTTGAATTATTCCATAAAGTTGATCACATTGTTATTGTTTCTGGCCATTGTGTTGCTTTTGATATTGCTGACTCATATTTTGCAACACAGGGGTTGGTTTGTTTACTACTTATATTGCATCTAGCCTAGGAGTGGGGAAACTCTGCCCCTCCAGATGTTGTAGAACTTCAAATCCAATCAGGCCTAGCTAGCTAGGAACATCTGGAGGGCCAAATATTACCCACACCTGGTCCAGCCCTCCAAATGCCAACTGATAACCTCTCTCCAAGGTCACATAGAAGTTTTCCCATTCTCCTACTACCAGAGATACTAACTGCAGGGGCGGCCCTAACATTAGGCAGGGTGAGGTGGCTACTTCAGGTGACCGATGCTGGGTAGGCAGGCTGTGGCAGTCAAATGTGCCATGCAGCCTGCCTTACAAGCCCTAAACTAGCCTGCTGCCCTCAGGTGCAATGGAGGATGCTATCCTGACGCAAGAAAGGAAGGAAGGAAAATTTGCAGTTAGGGTGGCTCCTTTACTTACCCCTCACCAAAAAAGAGGGCACAGATCTGCATAAAAATTGCATATGCTAATTGACGTGTATAGGTGCAAATTTAGAAACAATTCCTGTAATTTAAATAAAAAATATGATATACCTCCCCATAGTGGGGAGGATTAAGAATACAGGCTCACACGCATTAATTCTGCATACAAGATTGGATTAGTTAGCTAATTTTTCAGTCCATGAAGGCACAAGTAATTTCTTGAATAAAGGAAAGGAAAAACTGTGTTTCAGCAGTTCTACAATGTTGCTTTTTTGTGCCCTGTAGAGAGACCTTTTTAAGGCTTAACGGGATCCTTGACTTGTGAATGGGAAAATGATTACTTTAGTTACTTTCCAGTAGTTGCCTGGGTTTAGAAAGAGCTTCTAAATTAACAGAAAATTGGACATCATTGCATATTACCTTAGTACGCCTGATGTATTGGTTTTGTTTTCGGCAATAAGTAGCTTGTCACAATGTGTTATGACACATAATGAGGCTCTCCCCACCTCAAATAAGCTGTAGTCCTTTGAGCCAATGAAAGGGTCTGCGTGCCAGCGTAATAAGGATCGTGCATCAGTGGTGAGTTATGGACAATCATGAAGCATATTTGGGCACAATAACTTTCAACTGGCAAGTGAAGAAGCATAAACAAAAGTGTGTGTTGCTGCTAAGCTGCTGAGAAAGCTGGCCTGCTATTCTACCAAAATGCCACTGCGCCACGTGTCTTTTTTGTGTCTTTCACCCCCATGTAGTTACACACTTCTTTCTTGCTTCAAAAGCATTTCTATAGTGAATCGATCCAACTGAATCATAGCACCGAATGTTATGGCGAACAATATTTATTTGCAAGTGTCACACTGGGGTGCCTAATTTGTCCCCAAGAGAGAGGTTTTCTGCTCAGACTGCAAAACACGGCGATAAAATTCCTTGATTGATGCTGATTATCAGATTAAATGGCTTAGCTCTGGGGACAAAAGTTATAAATTACAGCCACCCAGAAGTTGTGATTGGCGACTGGAGATCTTTCCAAGTGCCAGCGGTTTTTTTTTTTAATGAGATCATATATTTTCAAGTCTCTATGATGCATCAACTTTTTGAAGCTTATCGAAACAGTGTTTTAAAATAACACTGCGTCAGCTTTTAGAAAATTCAGATACATTCTTGATTTACTTGGCCAAAGATTCAAAGACTAAATAAAACACACCAACTTTCTGTATAATGCAGTACTTAACAGCTGAAAACTCAAAGTGGGGGTTCCCTACAGGGATGTTAATTTAAGGGCAGATCCATACCACGCATTCAAAACACGTTCAATGTACATTGGCTTCCTCCAAAGATTCCATGGAACTGTAGTTTGTCAAGGGTGCTGCGAATTGTAACTCTGTGTGAGTGAGAAGTACAGCTCCCAGAATTCTTTGTGGGAAGCCATGTGTGGATCTGCCCTAAAGGTGTATCCTGGTAACATTTCCATCAATTGAAGAAAGTGGTGTAAATATCTTTTAGTGAGGTGTTTCCCCTTCGTAACTTTATCTCCATAATTTACAACTTTCCTTCATAATTTCATTTTCAGGTACACAAATAAGGCATTTCTGTTCCTGACACCAACATCCCCTTCAAATATACCCTAAGCGGTTTCAAAGAATGTTCTGGAAGCTATGTCTAAACCTCTATGATTCTGACAAAGCTGGTAAAGGGTCATATGCTCAGTAAACACTACTTTTCCATATCTAGCTTTGTGATCAATATTTGATTATATATAGACACCGTGCTGATCTAGTTTGCAATTCCTCGGTTTCTCTCTCAGCAGGCTTTGCTGGTCCTTGAGCAATGTACAGCCAGCAACTGCTGATTTATACATTTTCTGTATTGTTACACACCACTTCCAAAGGCAGATGCGAATTGGACGAGATGACTCAAAGTTTTCAGCTTCCATAAATTATGACGAGTTGTAGTTACAACTGCGTGTGTGCTGTTTAGGTAGAGGTTGGGCATAGTTTGGATAGTGGTTGTGTGGTATGTAGCATGAAACTGGGAAATAGAGAGTTTTGAATTTGGAGATACTTGTTGCATGTCAAGGACCCAAGACCTCACCCATTTCTTGAAGAAGATGAAGAAGAAGAAGAAGAAGAAGAAGAGTTTGGACTTGCTATCCTGCCTTTCACTCCCCTTAAGGAGTCTCAAAGTGGCTCACAATCTCCTTTCCCTTCCTCCCCCACAACAAACACTCTGTGAGGTGAGTGGGGCTGAGAGACTTCAGAGAAGTGTGACTAGCCCAAGGTCACCCAGCAGCTGCAGGTGGAGGAGCGGAGACGCGAACCTGGTTCACCAGATTATGAGTCCACCGCTCTTAACCACTACACACACTGACACCAATATTTTGAGTTAATAGGATAATTAAGGCCACAACTTTATTGGTTACAGATGTGAGTGGTATTGGCTTAGGCATTGGAACTGAACCAACTATATTTGACTCCTGCCTGCCATACAGGTAGTCTCACAAGGGTCAACCACCAGTAGGGGAGCCCTGTTGATGTACATCTACTGTGAGTTCCCCCAGGGTCCTCGATGGGGTCATGGCATGGCCCTTACCCAGGCTTTGGGCAGGATCCACAGCCCTGGATCCCTTTAATGAAATACCCTTAATGAGGAGGGGCAGGTGAAGGCCACAACCTCCCCTCCATAAACCAGGTTTCACCAATGCCTAACTGCCAAACCACACAAAGCTGTGATGATTGCTACGAGGCAGGCGAAAACCACATGGCTGGAAGGTGGAAGCAAGGAGAAGGAGCCCACAACCATGTGGTGGTTTAAATAGGGCAAGCCATGCCCCCGGTCGACCGGAGTGGTCAGCCAGGGGCAGTGGCGTAGCGTGGGTTGTCAGCACCCGGGGCAAGGCAAGTAATTTGCGCCCCCTAACCCGTGGATTTGCGCCCCCTAACCCTAACCCCCAGATGTTGCGCCCGGTGCGGCCGGCACCCCCTGCACCCCCCACGCTACGCCACTGGCCAGGGGGCGTGACACGGCTGGGACTCCCAGTGACATGGGAGGCTTCACCATGCCCCCCCCCACTGTACACGGGGAGTACATGTGGCCTGCCTGCAACCCCGCCCCCCTGGGAAGGGGAGCGGGCCTCCCCCCCCGCCCTGCTGTTGCTAGACCAAGCTGACATGGGAAACACTCTTTCTGCGGATTTTCAGGCAAGATAGAGTGTATGTGCCCTTTCTATTTCTCTGCAGTGGGGATAGGAAGTTTTGCGACATTAGCATGGGCGTTTCATTAAAAAGGCAGGGCAGGCTTTATAATCCTACCCCATACCTCCAACATCTTGAGTCTCAAAACCAGGACTTGCATCTTCCTGCTTGTGCTCCCATGTGAGTCATGTGACTTGTGCAAGATCAGGAAGCCCCAGTGATGCATTTTTTCTGGGGCTGTGCTCTAAAATGAGCTTTTTTGGGTGCCGCATAAGATTGTGGCCCCCCAAAAGTTCTTTTTCTGGATGAGATCTTGGTGACAAAATGGGATGTCCCTTTGCGTGGGGAGTTCCCGCCCCCCCAGTGGAAATAATGACACATGACACAATCATTCAGGTTAATGGGCCAAAAATTGGCCACAACTTTATTGGTTACAGGTGATGAGCGGTATTGGCTTAGGCATTGGTCCTAACCAACTATCCGGCTTCAGCCTGTTTGCTTGAAGGAAGGGTTAACTACCAGTAGGGGAAGGGACTTCCAAGGTGGCGCCATCAGCAATGGCGGACTCCCTCTGAACTGGAGGGACTAGCTCTGTGTGAAACGGGTCTTTTCCGCTACGGGGACCCTGCTAAAAATCACAGGCGGATGAAGCCTGTGACCATGGGACTCGGCGGGCACCCTTAGCACCCCCCCAACCCGCAAAGGAACCCACTAACGGGCTCCGAAGAGAAGAGGGGGAAGTGGCGCGGTGCTGTGAGTCAACTGCTATTTCCGTGGAGCGAAGCCGCATAGCCGTTGCCGGAGAGCGCTGCCTTTTTCCTGGGACAATTTGGCTTCTAAAATAAGCACCCGTGAGTACTTAAACTCTGAACAATCGGACTTTAAATAAGGACTTACGAGCAGAAAGGAATTGGACTTAAAAATTTACTTCAATTTGGTACTGAAACGGGAAGGTCTAAACAGGAAGTCAGCCTTCCGTTTCTTTGTAGACAGAATAAAGCAAAGACAACGTAAACTAGAGCTCAGAAAATCGCTTCTAAAGGATTGGCTTTCATCATTTAAAATCGTTGAACCCCCCTTCGGCAGCAGGAGAAGAAGGGGGATCTTTTTTGGACTGTTTAAACCTGCAGAAGTGAGTTTAAAGTAAAGTAACTTTCCACCGTCCTGATCCTGGAGCGGGGCGTCAGGACTGACGTTTGAAGCTCATTGACCAGAGACAAACGTTTTTGACAGATAGTTAAAGGAAGAGAAACATAGTGATTCCACTGTTTCCTTTCGCAATTTAAAGGAACAAATATTGACAAAATATCTCAAAAAGGATACTTTATTGCAAGAACAAATAGAAGTTCTCCCCCTAGAGGGAGACTGTGAAACTGTAACTAATTCCAGGGAGCTTGCAGCTGTCTCAGATTACAATCGTGGGAATGGACTTGGGACCTTGTAGGACAATGTATTCAGAGGCTCTGTTGTGTGATGTCTGTAAAACAAGTGCCCTACTGGAACAGTTAAGTGAGAAGATGGATTTGATGACTAATGCGGCCAGAATTTTTGAACAGGCAGTGGGAAACTATGTGGAGCCCACCCAGGAATTACCGTATTTTTCGCTCTATAACACGCACCAGACCATAACACGCACATAGTTTTTAGAGGAGGAAAACAAGAAAAAAATATTCTAAACGAAACAGTGGATGTATGATTTTTGTGGTTCATGCTGTGGCCACAGACATGTGATCTGACAGTGAGTTTGGAGTAGCTCAATGCAAAAATCCTGAGGATCCATGTGGATCCATGCTTTGTAACCACGTTTTTGCACTACTGCAGCCCCAGGCAACAGTGGGTGTGTGATTTTTTTGGTGCAAGATGTAGCCATGGACATGCTATGTGATCTGATGGTGAATTTGGGGTGACCCAGTGCAAAAAGTCTGAGGATCCATGTGGATTCATGCTTTGTAACCACGTTTTAAGTGGGGAGGGAAGGAAAAGCACTCAAGGGACAAGGAGCATGCGTGGGGTGGGTGGAGAAGGATGCTGCTAATAATGAAGAAGAGGGGTATAAGGGGAGAAGGCTCCTCTCCTCTCCCACTTTGCTCCTTTAAAGCAAGCAGGCTCTGCTTTTCTCTCTCCTCCCCGTTCATCCCCGGCTTAGCGAGCTGAAAAACTTTGCTGCTATTTAGCGAGCTAAGTGGGGAGGAGAGAGGGACAGAGAGCCTGCTTGCTTTAAAGGAGCCAACTAGACAGGAGCCGCTTACACTCGTGTAAGCGGCTCCTCTCCTCTCCCGCTTTGCTCCTTTAAAGCAAGCAGGCTCTCTGTCCCTCTCTCCTCCCCACTCAGTGGCTCTTCTCCCGCTTTGCTGTTTCAAAGCGAGCCACGGAGGAGGGAAGGAAGGGGAACCATGGATCCTCTGCTCACGACTGCAGCAGATCCCCCCACCATCCGTAGGCATTCGCTCCATAACACGCACAGACATTTCCCCTTACTTTCTAGGAGGAAAAAAGTGAGTGTTATGGTGCAAAAAATACGGTAGATCAGGAGTGTGTCCTGACAGAACAGATGAGAGAAGAGGACATTGCTGAATCTTGGGCGCCAGAGATGGAGGGAGCTGCGGCCTTGCAGGAACATGAGCTTTTGGATTTGACAAATGAACTTGGAAAAAGCCAGATTTGGAAAGATAAAGTTTGGATTGGATTGGAAATGGGGGGTTGGATAGACCCCCCCTATGCAGGGATGTTTGGACTTTCCGAGTCTGGCAATGGGCCGTGAGATGTTTGGAGCTGTGGGGGCTCTCAATTTTGGAGGGATTCTGAAACATGTTTCTAAATACCACATGGAGTTGAGTCTGGACTATGGAAAAGGGGCTGATTTGTTGAAAAGGGTCAAAAACATCACCAAGCTGGAGTTCCCACGAGTGAAAGGAGAATATGAAGAAGAGCTGTGGAAGGGACATGGAAGAGATTTAAGGGCCTCGGATATTAGGTTACCAGGTTAATGCGCTAGATCAATGGGATAAAAAGGACTGACAAAACCCGGGACCAGGAGGAAGGGACGCTGGATGAAGATCGGATTGTTTTTATTTCTCTTTTTATTACCAGGATTGTTTTATAAAATTG
This sequence comes from Podarcis liolepis, assembly GCF_965112155.1. Taxonomy (NCBI): domain Eukaryota; kingdom Metazoa; phylum Chordata; class Lepidosauria; order Squamata; family Lacertidae; genus Podarcis; species Podarcis liolepis. The sequence continues at coordinate 82,906,442 of NC_139556.1, forward strand.
ATGAATGTTAGAAAAATGTTGGAACGAAATTACTTGGCTCTAGTAAAAATGTTTAAAGAATTAGATAAGAATATTATGGTTGTGAGAAGTCGGTAAAAATAAGACTTAAGGTTTAAGCTTTTAAGGTTTTTTATAAGATAAGATGAAAATAGATTAAGGTAATGTAATGACAGAATACTATGAAATATGGAAAGGATTTGCTGTGATAATTATTAACCAGGATACAAAAAAAGGGAGAAGGAGGAGGTCAAAGAAAGAAGGTAATGAGAGTTGAGAACTTGAGAATGATGGATTTATTTTTGTCTGTGTGCGGTGTATTTTTGTTTTTTGAATTCATATTGTTTGATGTGGTTTGTTTTTTTCTTTCTTTTTTCTTTTTTCTTTTTCTGCTTTGTTTTTTCTCTGTAATTCAAAAATTTTCAATAAATATAATAAAAAAAATAACTACCAGTAGGGGGAGGCCTGCTGATGCACATCAACTAGGAACTCCCCCGGGATCACCGCTCAGGGGCGTGCCTTAGGCCCTCACCTCCATAGGTTTCGGACAGGGCCACACCCCCTGGAATCCTTTACCAGACTACCCTTCAAAATGCGAGGGATGTGATGGTGCTTCCTCCCCCTTCATCTACATAACAATACCCATACCAATGCCTAACCGCCAATGCCAAGGAAGTTGTGACGATTTGCTACAAGGTAGGTGAAAAACCAAGTGGCTGGTGCCAGTTTGCCAAGTGGAAAAAATTTCTACCAGGCCCCTTAAAGGCGACCAACCGAGGTCCATAGCAAGGTCAAAAGAAACCTAAAGGGCGGGAGGGTGGGGAACCAGATGAGCTGCAGCGGCAAAGAGGGAGATCCCCGGCTGCGCCAATGTTAAATAGTGCAAGCCATGCCTCCCCTAGGCCAGCCGATTGGCTGGCCAGGGGATGACGCGGCCGGGGATCCCCTCAATCGCGCGGAGGCTGAGAGCCAGCCCCCACACACGTGGAGAGGGCGTGAAGCCCGTAACTCCACCTTCTCTCGAGCTCGGAGATGGCTTTTTCCTGGGATATTTGCGGGGTATACTACCCATCTCTTATCCATACAGAGAAAGCACAGACAAATGGTGCTGGGATTAAACAACCAACTGCAGCCTCTAGGCAGCAATTCAGATGATTTTGAGAAAACTAGAGAGGTGTCCATGCCAAGGGACACCTCAACCCGTTCATCTGTCCTAATGTCCACAATTCTAGATTCCCATTTCCCCCTTGCTTAGGGTCTTTTTCCATGGTAAGACTCTGGGACGGGGGCGGGGGATATTTCAGTTTTGTCTCTACTCAGCTTATACTCTTTTTTCTTGTTCCTTATGCACTGTCATAAACTAATTGCAAATCCTTTTAGTTGCTAAGATGTAAAAAGGAAAATGTACTTTGTAGAAGATTATATCAGACGGAAACAAACAGCCGCAATTATTATAATGAATTATAATAATTGTGCCTGGCAACATGCAGCAACCTAAAAGAAATTAATTTAGCATCCTTTAAATATGAATAAGTAATAAACACTGTCATGCTCTGTGGCTCTTATTTGTTTCAATTTTGCACATATATTAAAAGCTTTTTGCAAATTTACAGGAAAGCCCCCCTCCAAACCATATACAAAGTAGAATATAAAAAGAAACAAGCTAGTTCAAGTGCGAAGCGTCACATATTAGTAAAGGCTGTTGCTTGTTCTTACTTAGAACATAAGTTCCATGGAAAGATACCATTCAATGTTTTCCAGCAGGATTTGATGGTTTGGCTACCTCTAACCTCCCTGCAAAGAAGGCAACATACAGTAAAAATTAAAACAGTACCAGCAATGAGACAATAACAATAAAGCTACTAGGATATGGCATTACGTAAGTTTAGTAAAGATAAAAATAAATCAGGAGTATAAAAGGTTTGAAGGCTACCAGCACTTGAAAAAACCCCCAGCCATTCTCACCCTCTGGATTAGGGCCTCATTGCTGCTTTTAATTTTTGGGAGGGTTCGTACAAGAAAAAGAGCTCCCTTCACATACTCTTTGTTTTAAGCGACATTTCAAAATAGGCTTTCTGCGGTGGGTTGAAAAGAAACCCTTCAAATAATGGTTGCTGAAGGCCTTTGGCTTCCTTTTAAAATTTGGTTGATCTTTTAACCTAGAAGCAATTTTGTGTGGTTGAGATTTGCTGATACTGTAGTTAGGGGAGTTTCTGTAACCCGAGAGAGATTTCTTCAAGATCTCTTAAGAGCAGAAATGTCTCATTGTTCTGTGCTATATATGGAAAAGGAGGAGAAGAAGAAAAGCCCTTTTCTCAGGTTGAATGCCAGCGCACACATTTTACCTCAGAAAATGGAATGACACTGGCAAAAGGCATTTGTCTAAGAACCAGAAAAAATGAGTCGGGCAGAGTAGGAAGAATTGAAATGAAGGGCAGAGGAGACTTGAAGGGAAGTAATTCCTCATCTTATTGAGGCCAGCCTGCTTGTAGACTTGTGGAATTATATTTATATTGATTTGGTGAAGATGTCAGAAATAACAAATAAACTGCTTCGGCACAGTAAGTAAAGCATCTGATTATTGTGCGAAAGATATTTTGGCACCCAGCAGGTTGGTTTGTCAGCAGACAATCTGCAATTCTGTCTGTGCTTCCAGGGGGAAGTTCGGAGTGTGGATAACTGCAAACTTCAGTGTTGTCATTTTGGCTTCCATTTTGGGGATCAATTTAAAGCCCACTGTAATTAACTAGAAAGGACAACATCGGGGCCTGCTGCTGTCAGACTGTTGACTCCAAATCACAGGGCCAGCGGACGCCATCTGCCCTGTGGGAAGGAAGAAGACAGGGAGAGATACAAGCAAACAGAACATCAGGGCCGGCTGCAGATGGACTGTCCTCCCCCCCCCCCCGCCCCTCGGGCCAATTTTACATTTTATATCATTTATTTGGTTTAGTGTTTGAAAAATTATAAGCTGCCTTGGTGACCTGGCAGAGATGCAGCACAAAAATTACAAGTCATTTACTTATCAAGTGATCCTACCTGATAATTCCATACCTACTAACCCTTCTAAATGTGACATGAAGCTACATGTGACCTGCAGTTGCATCCTTTCTCTCATTTTTAAAAAAAACCAAAACCACCTCAAAGAGCAGTTATAATCTTGAGCAAAGGACTGCTAGGAGCTGCATAGTTGGTCAGCTAATTAACTCCCCTCCCCCTCAGGTCATTCCCCCTCCCCCAGTGGAAAACATATGGGCGCCATCCAGTCCCTCAGCCTATCTCCACCTCCTTAAATGTTTGAAAATTCAAAACAAGTTAATCCCTACTGCAGATCCTCACCATTCCCACCATAAGGAGGGCATCTTGCTGGTATGAGGAGAAATTGCATGAGGGCAAACTACAGTGCCCAGAATTCTTTCAGGAGAAAAATGTGCTTCAGATATGCTTTAAATGAGTTAATTTAAATCTATGCCATGATGCTTTAAGCCTTCACATGTTATACTGAACACAGGTACAAGTTGTTTCCAGTGGCGGAGGAACCCTCTCTGGCACCAGGGCCGGACGTCAAGGGGCGGGGCGAACTGCCCGGCGGCACACATGCGACATCCATACGGACTGTGCATGCACAGCATCCCATACAGACTGTGCACACGTGGCAGCCCGTATGGATGGTGCGCGAGAATGGCAGCCTGGACAGACGGCGCGTGAGCGGCACCCATACTAACTGCGTGCTCGCCCTCGACCGCTCTAGAGCTGGGGGGAGGCAGTGGGCCATCCTGTCACCCCCCCCAGAGTGGTACCCGGGGCAGACCGCCCCCTCCGCCCCCCCATACGCCATTGGCTGTTTCTATGCACGTACAAGTGTTTGTGTGAAAGAGTGTACCCTGGTTGATTTGTGCAGCTCAGTTAATGGGTACACAGGTACACAGAGTGTACATTTGTGGAATGCTATGGGAACACCCCATACAGTGGTACCTCGGGTTAAGAACTTAATTCGTTCTGGAGGTCCGTTCTTAACCTGAAACTGTTCTTAACCTGAAGCACCACTTTAGCTAATGGGGCTTCCCGCTGCCGCCGTGCTGCCGAAGCACGGTTTTTGTTCTCATCCTGAGATAAAGTTCTTAACCCGAGGTACTATTTCTGGGTTAGCAGAGTCTGTAACCTGAAGTGTCTGTAACCTGAAGCGTCTGTAACCCGAGGTACCACTGTAGTCTCATTTCAAGTGTCTTGGGGTGGCAGTGGAGAAGTGGAAGCCACCAATGGATGAGGGGTTAAAGCAGGCATCCTCAGACTCGGCCCTCCAGATGTTTTGGGACTACAACTCCCATCATCCCTAGCTAACAGGACCAGTGGTCAGGGATGATGGGAGTTGTAGTCCCAAAACATCTGGTGGGCCGAGTTTGGGGATGCCTGGGTTAAAGGAAGGAAGGAAAAGCAAATGAAGAAGTTGCCCTGCTCCTTGCCCATCAAAGTACCAGAATATTGGCAACCCAAGGCAAGAATAGCAGGAAAGAGGGAAAGTACACAACAAGCTGAAGCAAGCTCCAGTTGTCTTCCTAGGGACAAACCAGAGGGAAAACAACATCTAGATAATCTCACAATTTCAAGATAATCCTGGAGAACATGTGGTGAGAATTGGGGATTTTGCAAGTGCAAAGATGCACAGCTTTGAATACTTGGTGTTAAATAACAGTCCTTAAATAAAAACCACCGGGGGGGGGGATGCACCTGAGGACATAGTTTGAATGTCATGCATTGACAATATCTGACAGTTTAAAACTGTTCATGGAGGGAGTTTATGAATAGCTTTTTTAAAAAACAAAAAAGCCACACACATTTGCTTGCATAGTTTATCTTTTGAAGTATCGATGCATCTGTTCATTGGCTATCAGAGTACACCTGAAGCAACTAAAACATACCTTAGATGATTTTGGATGCTTTGCTTTCTGCTTAAACTGCACAAGGGAAGCAAACGGCCAGATGGATTACTGCGCTTTAAGCCTTCTGTCCGCAGACTTCCATGGTTTCATGGCCATGTAAGCAAATGATTCACTCTAAATTGAATTCTTACCGACCATAAAAATCACCTTGCAGGTTGAATTTTAATGAGCTAGAAAAACATTAACAAATATGACCTATTGCTGTGGTGCGGCATTTGTGGTAAGGCCAGTATTTCTTTATGGGCTGTGGGAGGTGCAGAAAATAGCAATTCATGTTTTGGGGGGAAGTGAGGGAGTTTATTCTTGGTTAGCTGTTGCTTACCTTTTTTTTCAAAATTAGCTTTTAAGAATTTATATTTTAATTAAAGATTAACGATGTTTAATTATGCTATTACTTATTTATTTATATCGTATTAATTATTTGGTTGGAAGCCACTTTGAGGAACTTTTGTAATGGTTATGGAAATTTGAAAAATGCATTTGTTTCTCCTAGCTTTTAATTGAAAGTGGTTTTTGTGTGTGTGTTTTTTAATGTATATGATGCTGCTGGAGTTTTTATGCCATTTTGAAATGTATTATTCAGTGGCGTAGCGTGGGGGGTGCAGGGGGGGCCAGCTGCACCGGACGCAACATCTGGGGGGGTGCGCTCGCACTCTCAGCTCTCTGCCCCTACCTGGCTCACTCACTCTCTCTCACTGCAGTGCTGGCTGTGCGAATCTGATCCGAGCCGCCGGGTCGCCGCCCACTGTGGAGGGGGTGGGTGCCAGGCGTGCGGTGCGGAGAGAGAGCGAGGGACTATCTGGGGGAGGGACAGTGCAGCGGCCGCCCAGCGCAGCGCTGAGCGCGGGAGAGAACCACACCAGACCAGACCAGGCAGCAGCAAGAAGAAGCTGGCAGCGGTGGCAGGTTAGGGGTTAGGGGGCGCAAATTACTTGCTTTGCCCCGGGTGCTGACAACCCACGCTACGCCACTGGTATTATTTATTCCTGCATTGTAGGGAATTGAGCTAGATGACACTTGGGGGGGGCGTCTAAGTCTACAATTTTACAATTCTGTGATTTATTTCATTTCATTACTGCATTTATATCCCAGCTTTCCTCCAAGGAGCTCAAGTTGGCCTGCATGGCTCTCCCTCCATTTTATTCTCACAACAAGCCTGTGGGGCAGGTTAGCCCGAGAGACTGTTAATGGCCCACGGTCATCCAGCAAGCTTCATGGCTGAGTGGGGTTTTGAACCCTGGTCCCTCCGGCCTAATAATAATAATAATAATAATAATAATAATAATAATAATAATAATAATAATAATATTTTATTTATACCCTGCCCATCTGGCTGGGTTTCCCCAGCTACTCTGGGCGGCTTCAAACAAAATATTAAAATACAGTGGTCTGTTAAACATCAAAAGCTTCCCTAAACAGGGCTGCCTTCAGATGTCTTCTAAAAGTCTGGTAGTTGTTTTTCTCTTTGACATCTGGTGGGAGGGCATTCCACAGGGCGGGTGCCACTACCAAGAAGGCCCCCTGCCTGGTTCCCTGTAACTTGACTTCTCGCAGTGAGGGAACCGCCAGAAGGCCCTCGGCGCTGGGCCTCAGTGTTCAGGTAGAATGATGGGGGTGGAGACGCTCCTTCAGATATACTGTTAACCCAGTACCCATCTTCCGTGGGGGGTGTCTGTCACAGCTTCCTTTCTGGAGGGTGGACGTTAATAACGATGTGTTTCTGCCTGATACAATAGGAAATCAATAAAAGCCAGCTCTCTGCTGCTGCCTAGTGCGATCCTAGGTACTGAAATAATGCAACGCAGTGGCCTTAACCCTGGGTTAAGGCTAGAAACCTCAGCTTTCCCCACACCGCATATCGAGAGACTTACCACTTTCTCTGGCACAGAAGGATCTGAAGATTTACTGCCTGTGAAACTGCCGTGTGAGTACTTGAATCAAACGGCTGTGATTGAGTTGTTCTCAGTGGGATTCAGTATGCTGAATCATTGAGTTATCTCTCAGGGAAGAAGCGATGAAATACAGTCATACAGTTTGAACCGAACATCTACAAGAGGCCATCCAAATTCCAGAACAGGAATATATATATGAGAGAGAGAGAGAGAGTATATTATGAATAATAATTTTAGCAGTTGCAATTGATTCTGCCTAGAGAGTTTCAAAAAAGCACTGGGACTGTCTTATCTCACCCATTTCCCCCCTTTTGTGGCTGCATTAAGCCAGAGGAACTGCTAGTGTACATCCCTCCCCAACAAGTTCAGAAAGGGAAAATTTGGCAGGTGTGAACTAAAGCAATTTTCTCCCTAATTTTGAATTGAGGGCACTTTTCAGGAATTGCGAGAGTTAAAAAGTGAGTAGAGGCTATTCCCATCGTTCCCCAGGTGAGCTGGCTCCTCTCAGTTTTGTGCATGGAGGTTCGAAGAGGGCTTCTGTATGCATTCATCCCTGTGCACACTTGTAACCTTTTGTGGTTCAAGGAAACAGCTGAAGAGGGTTTATGGCAGATGTGCAGGTGATCCTCAGCAAACAAGCAAATGTAGAATGGGCTCCAAGGTGGAAAGTTTGAAAACTATTGATTTAATCAACTGCTTTGTCAAAAATACTATACTATACACTTTGGGACTATTATGGCCATAGTAAGATATGTGTACACTTCCTTCTCTAGTCTGGTTGTGCTCCCGCCCACCCTACTAAATTAGCAACTGTAAATCCATAGTCATTTGCAGCAATCCTAGACTGCCAAGCTGCACAAGGACTGTAAATCTTGCTTGGCTATTCATCTGTCTGTCTTGATATATCAGAGAAGGCTTCCACTTTTCCTACTTACTTGAACTTTCAGAGCTTGTCCTTGAAATGAATAACGTTTGGTTCACAGCTGTAAAAATAAAATCTCATTCCAGAACCGTAGAAGAGAAATTTGTTGTGCTCCTTGTTAGACCTACTGTGTGTAAACTGTATGCACTGTGACACCAGCATTCCCCTTTAGCTGCAATTTTTTTTTTTAAAAAATGACAAGACTCCCATTGAAAATGTCTGCTTTTGTGTTGTATTATTTTGTTTCAAAGGCTCTAGAAGGTTTAGCTTTCTTGTGCTATGTGAATGAATTTGCAGTTTATATATCGGTGTTTATGGTGGCCTTGCATCCTAATTTACAGAGGACAGTACAGTGGTACCTCGGGTTAAGTACTTAATTCGTTCCGGAGGTCCGTACTTAACCTGAAACTGTTCTTAACCTGAAGCACCACTTTAGCTAATGGGGCCTCCTGCTGCTGCTGCACTGCCGGAGCACGATTTCTGTTCTCATCCTGAAGCAAAGTTCTTAACCTGAAGCACTATTTCTGGGTTAGCGGAGTCTGTAACCTGAAGCGTATGTAACCTGAAGCGTATGTAACCCGAGGTACCACTGTACTCTGTTTGAAGGGCTGTCAAAGGACAGTTCTCTGTTTCTGAAAAGCTTCCCAGTCCAAGGGCTATCAAACAGTGGTAACTGGTGTCCACTAGGACTCATAGAATGGAAAGCAGGGAAGCGAACGTTAGGTGAAGCTAACTACATAGGCGCCGACTCCATGGGGCCTGAGGGGGCCCGAGCCCCCTCAAAAATTCGTTTGGGGGGGGCTCCGCCCCTCAATAATCTCGGGCGCCCCTCCAGCAGAGCGCCACCGCCGCCCCTCCCCCAGCCCAAAATGCACAGGGTCGGGCTGCATGCCTCCTGCCCTCCCTCCCGAGCAAAAGCTCCACCCAATTTCCTTCGGAACTGATTAATAGGCGCAGCACGCTCTCCCCTATTCGCTCACGAGGAGGCGGCGCCACTTTATCTGCATATTCATGAGCTTATTTATTATTCATGAGCTTTCCCGGGCCCCCCCAATATTTTTTATAAGTCCGCGCCCCTGGCTAACTACCATACTTCTAGTTTTGTTTCCATCCTCCTCCCTGTTGTGTTCTGCAAGTGCAAAACAGAGGCAAGGGAGGAGGTACAGTAGCTGACAGCCAGGGCTGGCTGGGGATAGACTGGCACTGATGAGGTAGTGCTCCATTTGCCCAAATAGACCACCCCCAGTGCTACCTAAGGACAGTACTCTAAAGAGAGAGAACCATCAGAAGTGAGATCAGGGGCATTAAATTTGCCCATCAACAGCATCTGGGCAGCAGATACACAGGTCACCTGATCAGTCTTCCCTACTATGGTGAGATGTACCGTATTTTTCGCACTATTGGACGCACCGGTCCATAGGACGCACCTAGATTTATTTCCCCCCCCCCCGCCAGGCGCGGGGCTGGGGCGGGGGAAGCCCGAGCTTCCCCCTCCCCCAGAACGGGACCCAGAGCCATGCCAAAGCTGCGCGCAGCTTTGGCATCGCTCTGGGAGCTTGCGGGGCTGGGGGAGGAGGAAGCCCTCCGCCAGCCTCCAAACCATGTCGGGAGACAGCGGGATGGCGCGCTGCGCCTCTCCCGCTGTCCCCCGAGTTTGCGGGGCTGGGCCAGCCTTCTAACCAAGTCGGGGGACAGCAGGAAGGGCGCGCTGCGCCCCTGCCGCTGTCTCCCGAGTTTGCGGGGCTGGCGACGGGGAGGAGCAGGCTTCTCCCCCCGCCAGCCTTCTAGCCAAGTCGGGGGACAGCGGCAAAGGTGCGCTGCGCCTCTCCCGCTGTCCCCTGAGTTTGCGGGGCTGGCGACGGGGAGGAGCAGGCTTCTCCCCCCGCCAGCCTTCTAGCCAAGTCGGGGGACAGCGGCAAAGGCACGCTGCGCCTCTCCCGCTGTCCCCCGAGTTTGCGGGGCTGGCGACGGGGAGGAGCAGGCTTCTCCCCCCGCCAGCCTTCTAGCCAAGTCGGGGGACAGCGGCAAAGGCACGCTGCGCCTCTCCCGCTGTCCCCCGAGTTTGCGGGGCTGGCGACGGGGAGGAGCAGGCTTCTCCCCCCGCCAGCCTTCTAGCCAAGTCGGGGGACAGCGGGAAAGGCGCGCTGCACCTCCCGCTGTCTCCCGAGTTTGCGGGGCTGGCGACGGGGAGGAGCAGGCTTCTCCCCCCGCCAGCATTCTAGCCATGTCGGGGGACAGCGGCAAAGGCGCGCTGCACCTCTCCCGCTGTCTCCCGAGTTTGCGGGGCTGGCGACGGGGAGGAGCAGGCTCCCCCCCCCGCCAGCCTTCTAACCAAGTCAGGGGACAGAGGGAATGGCGCGCTGCGCCTCTCCCACTGTCCCCTGAGTTTGCGGGGCTGGCGACGGGGAGGAGCAGGCTTCTCCCCCCGCCAGCCTTCTAACCAAGTCGGGGGACAGCGGGAAAGGCGCGCTGCACCTCCCGCTGTCTCCCGAGTTTGCGGGGCTGGCGACGGGGAGGAGCAGGCTTCTCCCCCCGCCAGCCTTCTAGCCAAGTCGGGGGACAGCGGGAAAGGCGCGCTGCGCCTCTCCCACTGTCCCCTGAGTTTGCGGGGCTGGCGACGGGGAGGAGCAGGCTTCTCCCCCCGCCAGCCTTCTAACCAAGTCGGGGGACAGCGGGAAAGGCGCGCTGCACCTCCCGCTGTCTCCCGAGTTTGCGGGGCTGGCGACGGGGAGGAGCAGGCTTCTCCCCCCGCCAGCATTCTAGCCATGTCGGGGGACAGCGGCAAAGGCGCGCTGCGCCTCTCCCGCTGTCTCCCGAGTTTGCGGGGCTGGCGACGGGGAGGAGCAGGCTCCCCCCCCCGCCAGCCTTCTAACCAAGTCAGGGGACAGAGGGAATGGCGCGCTGCACCTCTCCCGCTGTCTTCCGAGTTTGCGGGGCTGGCGACGGGGAGGAGCAGGCTCCCCCCCGCCAGCCTTCTAACCAAGTCGGGGGACAGCGGGAAGGGCGCGCTGCGCCTCTCCCGCTGTCCCCCGAGCTTGTGGGGCTGGCGGTGGGGCTCTCCTGAAGCCTGGAGAGCGAGAGGGGTCAGTGCGCACCGACCCCTCTCGCTCTCCAGGCTTCAGCGAAAGCCTGCATTCGCACCATAGGACGCACACACATTTCCCCTTCATTTTTGGAGGGGAAAAAGTGCGTCCTATAGTGCGAAAAATACGGTATTATAATTCTATTTAAATTATAGTAATTAATTCTAAATTTGCATCTAAATTCACAGTGGTACCTCAGGTTACCTACGCTTCAGGTTACATACGCTTCAGGTTACAGACTCCGCTAACCCAGAAATATTACCTCAAGTTAAGTACTTTGCTTCAGGATGAGAACAGAAATCGTGCAGCAGCAGCAGGAGGCCCCATTAGCTAAAGTGGTGCTTCAGGTTAAGAACAGTTTCAGGTTAAGTACGGACCTCTGGAACAAATTAAGTACTTAACCTGAGGTACCACTGCATATATATAAATTGGGACATGGAATTTTAATGGAAAGATCTGTGTCCGCTTTCCTTGCAGTGTATTCATTGGCCATCTTACAAGTAGTGGCTCATGTCGATATGGAGACAGCTTATATTAAGGGAAATGCAGCTGAAGTTCACTTCCTTGAGGGTGATCCTCATGGAATATATTTCATGCTATCAGTACTTCAAGCAAAGTTTGCAAGTGCTGTAACCTGCTATGTCTTAGTTTATCATGTTTGCTCTGTTTCTGAATTGTACAGGAGACTGGATTGAGACTAGATCATCTCCAGCTCCCCCTGCTCAGTTATTTTATGGTCACCAAATGATGGAATCCAGCAGAGCAGGATCTCTGTTGAGGTCCTTTCTTTATCCAGTGGGTCAGATCAAAAAGGGACTACCTCTCTATGGGTCATTTTGACATGTGGGTGAGTCCCCAAACTTCTCAATCATCCGATATAATGAAGTCAAGTGGACTGGAACCTACTTGATAGCACATTCTGAAGTTGTCACCTGCTGACTGATCCTTGGCGGTGCTTAAATTCAGTGCCAAATGCAAGCCCCACTGCTTTCAACAGAGATCAGCTCCACTTGGGACCTGCAATCCTGAGCTCCCAAGTGGGACTTATTCCATTCAGAACTGAATGTGCATATCCAACAGGTGTATTGGTGACTGGAAGGCAGGGCAGGTCTGCAAATGTGTGAGAGCCCCTTCATGCATTCATACTGAATTCCACAACATGTTGCCTGCCACAAGTTGCACTTACAGAGGCGTATGTCATCCGAAACCCATGACAATCCAATTGCTCTGTATTCTTCTCTGAAAAATAGTAATCAGCTAGTGGTGAAATAAATGGCTGTTTTCTCAGAACCATGTGAAATAGTGGTCATTGGGTTCATTTTCTCATCTAACTGCTTTAAGGTGTGAACTGATGTCTTTTGGTGCTTTGAGCAATTGAGGTCAAGTAGACACAGCAGCTGCTGCTTTGCCAGACACCTTCTTTTATCTAGCTTAAAATTGTTTCCAGTACAGTGCATTCTGGGCTGCATTCCAGGTGGTAAAATTGCAAATATCTCAAATGTAGTCAGTGCATAGTCTATATATTTAGTACCCTAGTTAGTTAGGACCCCCCCTCTCTCTGTCTGCCTGTCCATGTTTTCCAGTCTATATGGCCTTTGGGTGAATAAGAGGAAAGAGACTAACCAACATTTGTGGTTGGAAGGTGGTTTGTTTGGTTGTTGCTGTTGTTTTGCTTTTGTTGTTTTTAAGGGATGGCATCCAATTTCGTTGCACTGGTGCAATGTTGCACTAGTGTAATGACAATAAAGAATCTATCTATCTATCTATCTATCTATTTTCTGTTCATCAGTGTACAGCTAATGGACAAGTTCACATGCTACTTCTACTAAACAGTCTAGACTGCAAGCATGCCACAAGCTCAAAGGAAGAATTACAAGTGCACGCAAGCCAGTTAATTCAAGCAGTGTGGAGCCCAGTTGCAACGGCGTGTCAAGCAGTCACACATATAACATGCAGGCTCACTTCTTAGCCCTCCATACATGAATGGAGGAATGAAGAGGGAATGTGGCTTCACCCAAAATGCATGTGCGTCCCCTGCTTCCGACATCAACATGTTCAGTGGAACATAAGAAAGGAGATGAGAGTGCAGGGTTCTTGATCCTTGGAGATCCTACGTCCATACAACTGTACGTTTCTCAGTTCTCCCCTCCCACTGAAATATACTTGGAGCCCTGTACTGATTTCATGCTCTTTATTGCAGCTTGTAAAACAATGATTTAATTGCCTCCCTAAACCTCAGGCTTTTATATACATTATTTACACAATGAGTCCCGTCTGATTGGCTGATTCTGCTTCCCTCCTGGAGCCTGATTGGTCTTTTCCTGCAGGCCAATCAGTTGTTGCATTCTACAATCCTCCCAGCCTAATAAGCTGATTAACTTCCTCCTGGAACATGATTGGTCTTCTCCTGCAAACCAATCTGTTGTTGCATTCTAGGATCCTACTTGCCTATTGTTCCAGGATCCAAGCTTAGTACATAACACCCACATTCTGCTAATTCATGGACATCTCAGAAGGGCGTAGGGGTGTAGTCGACTTCCCTCATGCATATGGTATATACACAAAGGCCAAGCCCTGTAGACACTCTTCTTTTTAGGTGGGGCATTTTTGAGGGGCAGCATATAGTACCAGCCAACCCTCCCCCAACACACTGGTGAAGAGGATGCAAGGGCCAGGCAGTGACCTTCCTCCTCACTGCTCTTCCATGCAGAGAGTATGCTAACGTTATATAACGGGCCTGCCATGGTCAGAAAATTGAGTATGAGCACCGTAAGCAACAGGCATATTTTTGTTTCATAAGAGGATGATAAGGAATACCAGTGGATCTCAGAGAGAAGAAGGTGGTTGCTCCTTAGAGCAGATATTTGCAGATGCCTTTGGAAAGTCATACTGCACCCTGCTCTTTATGCTTCTACTATCCTAAACTTGTCCACAGCTGCAAATGAGGCTTTGCTTCCCTTTATAACCAAGAAGCAGAACCATTTTCAGAGCTGTGGTGGAAATCAGAAGTGCCCTTTGGCAGAAGAAAGATAGCTGTGCTCTTTGTGTCGGGGGAACTCTCAACTGCATATCTGTGTAACTGCCTGAGCTGCAGCTTCTCCGTAGCTTACTTAGCATAGCGATTAATCCATTCCTGATCATTCCCTGCCCTGCTGCCTGCCTCTCTCCCCACTGCTGGCTGCAAGCCCGAGACACGAGACGAATGCTTCATGCTTCATGCTTCCCGTGGTCTGAGACTGGTCTTGAACTTAAAACTGGGGACCCTAACAAGAGATAGCGATTGAAGTTCTGACCGTAACAAATGAGTTCTGCTCAGAGAGATGATATACTATAAAGCGTGAAGTGGTGAAATGTTTATATTCATACATTACATTTTTAAAAACAAATATTATTCTCCAGAGCTGAATCCATCACATCTCAAATAAAAAAGGGCGAAAGCTTAAATTTAAAGTGTTGAGCATTGCTTTACAGCTTCCTGGGCTCCGTGGATTTGAGACATGCAGCATGCGGACAATTTGCATATGATTAAACGTGGTATTTATGATACATTTTTTATGTTGGTATAAGTAAATGGAGTGGCACTGACATTCATTTTAGCTGTAACCAGAGGCAATGAAGACTTTGTATAACAGGCTAGTGACTTTTCAAGAAGCAAACACATAGTTATTGCAATAATTCTAGTTTTTTAACTTCAGTTATGTGAATTCTGATAACCCGGGTTTAAGATAAAAATGCTTTAAATTCTTATTTGCAAAACCTGCTGTTTGATTATTTAATTCTGTTATTGCAGATTAGAGCTGCTACAGTGTAGCAGTTAAGAGGCTGAGCTATGAATTGGGACATTTTGTTTCTGGACAGACAGGCTGAATTAATATGCAATAAATAGATAAATTCTATTTCCTTGCACTTCTTTTCCTCTGCATATATAAGTCCCCCTGGTTCCCCTGGTTTAACTTCACATCCAGGTCAGCTGGGGCAATTGCAAGAGACAGACTGATTGATCTTTTGCTGCCCTGAAAATCTGACTGAAGGACGAGGTATGAATCCCTACAACAAAACAAACACAAGACACAGAATTGAATGCTAATGGACCACAACTGCCAAATTTTGTTCCATATTAATTCTAAAAAGCACCTACTAATTCCTCTCCCTAAAGTAGTTTATTGAGTTTTCATTCAGTACAACAAAGCTTTGGATAGACTAGCCTGCAATTGTCTCCATTCTCCAGACATTCATGAATAGTTGCTATCAGACCTTTTTGGACATATTTATTCTGGTGCCTCAACTCTACTTCCTAACTGAGACCACTTAACAAGCACCATGTTAATTCCAGTTAGGCTCACACCAGTTGTCTAAACTGCTTGAGATCTGAGGGCAATTGGTTATACCCTCTTTGGGCTCTCTACCCCTTCTTCTGACCTTCCTCTCTGCAGGATCTGATTCCTTCTCTACCTGCTTTTCCTGAAGAGATGTACTTTGCCCAACAGACTTGTTTGCTTAGGATAATTCTGCAAAGTCTGTCAGATAAGCTGATAATAGATTTACTTTAGGCTCTGCTCTAGCTGTGAGCAAGAGTCCTGCCAGCAGGCCATTGGCATCTACTAAGATGATGGAACAGACCCTTCATAAAGGTGATAGTATTGTTTGAACATTGTGCTGAAGTGCCTCCATGCGTCTAGGGATGTTGGTGAATTCTGATGAAAACAGAAACGAGAGTGGAAATTGCTGATCCTTGCTTATAGTACATCCCATGTCTGGAATGGAAATCAATTCAGCTAATACGATTGGTATTCACTGTTATTGTTGCTTTCAGTCCACAAACGATACACAATTGATTACTTCCCTCCCTCATTTGTACTGTGTTTCCTTTGCATTGAAATGAATGGCATAATGTAATGGCAACATAATAAACATAATTAATTACATAAGTTGCAAAACTTCACCATAGCAGACAGAGAAATGAATAATGTAGTTCTTGGCAGAAGGTGGAATGAGGTGGAATGTAAACAGCGCTGCATGCAATGAGTACAGGGCAAAATGGAAAATGATTCCTTCTTACATCCCTGTTCACACACGCACAAATACCTGCAATGTTTTCTATTAGAGGTTGGGACCAGGTAGCTTAAGTAAACCATGTGAAAGCAGTCAAAGCATGCCTTTTAAAGGTTCTTTTTCTTTTAAAAATAAAAATAAAATAAATAAAATAAAATAAAAAGGAGAGTAAAGATGTAGTATGCATTCAGACCAAGTAACTTCTGCAAACTTCTGTTGTTTCAGTCTGATGTGTGAAGATTATGTCATTTGGAGCAAGTTACATGAGTGGCTTTTTGCTAGGTTGAAATACATATTTAATTTTTATTTACCTACCACTTAATTGACAAAAACCTCTAAGTGGTTTACATAAAAACATATAAAATATTCAAAATACAATACCAATAAAACCCAATGTTAAAAACAAGAAGACATAAAATTTATCAAAATATGGATAAAATCAGTAATTTTTAAAATATTACATGTTTTCTAGACTTGCCTAACAAAAGAGTCTTTAGTGGGTAATACAGTGAAAGACACCTGCCTAATATTAATTATGAACAAGTAAAAGAATGTATGGGACGCGGGTGGCGCTGTGGGTTAAACCACAGAGCCTAGGACTTGCCGATCAGAAGGTCAGCGGTTCGAATCCCCATGACGGTGTGAGCTCCCGTTGCTCAGACCCTGCTCCTGCCAACCTAGCAGTTCAAAAGCACGTCAAAGTGCAAGTAGATAAATAGGTACCACTTCAGCGGGAAGGTAAACGGTGTTTCCGTGCGCTGCTCTGGTTTGCCATAAGCGGTTTAGTCATGCTGGTCACATGACCCGGAAGCTGTACGCCGGCTCCCTTGGCCAATAAAGCGAGATGAGCACCGCAACCCCAGAGTCGGCCATGACTGGACCTAATGGTCAGGGGTCCCTTTACCTTTACCTTAAAGGAATGTATGAGGGCAAATGAACCTCATCTTGGAAAGGAATTCCGAACTGTGGGGTTAAATTGTGTGATTGCCAGGTGGGACAACTTTCATATGGGTTTCCCCTATAGAAGAAATAAAAGATATGTGTGCATTACAACAGCTCAGATGAAGGGATGTGTGTGAATCTTGCCTTTTCACTGTGACAGTGGTCGGTGATAGATTTAGAAACTGAATGTAGATCACTTTAAGAATGAGGCTATTCTCCTATCCATTTTTGAGCACTCTTCACACGATTGATGAGACTGCGTAAATAGCAGTGAAAAGTTCACTTTCCTCTTTTGCCACATGTCACGTAAGACATCAGCTAAGCAGTAAAAACACATACTTGAGAGAACAATGAATCTAGTTTTCTCCATAATGGCTTGAAAGAATACACACTGTAGTTATTTACATCCCCATAAATTTGCAAAATTCACTGAACAGATGGTGGATGAAAAATAAAGCTTTCCTCTAACTCTTCTATAAACTATCTCAGATGGAAGGGTTTAGGGGTTCTGCAAATAGTATAACATTTGCTGTTTCCTGGAGATAGCAATAGCAAACGAACAGTGTAATCCTTCCTATGTTTCCTGGTTGGAAATAAGTCCCATTCTGTCCAAAGGGGCTTAGCTCCAAGACAATGTGCACAGGACCACAACCAAAGGCAGAAGAGCTTACACAAGAAGGAGAAGTTAACAAATGAGAAAGAGAAAGTTGAATTGTTCAACTGGGGATGTTGGAGAGTTTTGACAAAAACATGAGGGAGAAATGGAAGGAGGGCACAATATCAAGAAAGGAATGGCAAATGAAATTGACAGAATATATAGAAATGGCAAATTTGATGAGCTGACTAAGAGATCAGGATGAAAATATATATAAGGAAGACTTATGGAAAAAATATGTAGAATATCTGATGAATCATTGTAAACAGTGGTGAAGCTTCATGCTCTGGCACCGGGGGGCAGAGAGCAGGCAGGGAGGGGGCTGGCACACACCCCGGGGGTGGGGCGCACTGCCCGCAGGGGCATGGTGCCCAGCGCGCGCGGGTGGCTGGCAGCTGCAATAGCACCCTACTGGGATCGCGCTGCCAGGGACGGTGTGCTCCCCCTGCACTCCTCTTCCTCCACAAGTGATTGTAAACACATCAAAACGTCAACAGCATTAGAATAAATTCAGCAGTAAGAAATATTTTGATATAAAATTGGGAAAATGAGAATGGGGGAGGGAATAGAATATGTAGCAGAAAAGAGTTGATAAAACGAACCATGGACGGGATGGGGAGGGAAGTCGATGATCAATGTATGTTTTGCATTTGGAATTAAAGTTGTCTGTTTAAATTTGTAAAATAAATAAATAAAGGCAAAAACACGAGGGCAGAAATTGCCGATGCTTGCTTATCCACCCCGTGTCTGTAATGGAAATAACTGCAGTGAACACTGCTGTTGTTTTCAACCCACAAACGATATTTAATGACCTGCAATTGATTATGATATCCTCCCCCATTAAAATGGTGTGGAGCAACATAATAACAATGTCATTCATCACATAATTAATTATGTAAAATTCCACAGTAGTGGATAGTGAGTCAACTAACTGCAGTAGAATGGAAACAGCACCGCATGCGATGAATATGGGAAGAAACAGAGACTGATGCCTTGCTACATCTCTTTGCTCAACTCCTATTTTGCCCCCAACTTCTCCCCAAAGGGCAACTGTTTGCAGGTAAGTAGTATGACTTGCGAGGGTACAAGACTGCAATTCAAAATTGATCAGAATTGATCCTGATGGACTACGGAATGCTGCGTGGGACTTTCCAGTGGATAGCTCAAGTGACCCTTCTGAGGCTGCCATCTCACTGTGGAATGGTGAGGGGCAAAGGGCTAGTCACATGCTCACTTCTGAGCACCCTCTCTCTGGCGCTATGGAGCCCTCAGTACCCCCTGGTATTCTAGGGAGCAGCATGTGATGAAACTGGCATAGAATTCACTCTGAGGCTGACCAAGTTAGAGTGCATAATTACACCTACCATGTGGCAATAAGGGCAGTCTTACTGCATGGCATCTATTGCATACTGCAGCAATCCTCCAGCAGAGGTTTTCTGAGTCGTCCTATTAGCTGGGGATGCTCCAATTATATGCTCTCACTCTCGATTCCTTGCATCAAACATGGGGTTGGACTCAGTAACTTACTAGGCCCTGCCCAACACTATTACAGTGGTATCTCGGGTTACGGACACTTCAGGTTACAGACGTTTCAGGTTAGACCCCGCTAACCCAGAAATAGTACCTCAGATGAAGAACTTTGCTTCAGGATGAGAACAGAAATTGCACGATGGTGGCACGGCGGCAGTGGGAGGCCCCATTAGCTTCAGGTTAAGAACAGTTTCAGGTTAAGAACAGACCTCCAGAACGAATTAAGTTCTTAACCCGAGGTACCACTGTATTCTGATACTGATAATATGAAGTTTTTGCTCTGTAATCATAATACACATTTAGGGGGTTCAATTAAAAACGTAAGATCATATGCCCATCTAAACCAGCTTTCTGTTCTCACAGAGGCCGACCAGGTGCCTATGGGAACCCTGCAAGCAGAAACTGATTGCAACAGTATTCTGCCCATTTGTGATTCCCAGAGTCGACATACTGTTTTGGACAATTGGAGGAATAACATGCCCATTGTGGCTAGTAGGCACTGATAACCTTATCCTCCATGAAATTTAATGTTTAGGCCTGGGAATTTAGGAAGGAAGCTACAGAGGTTGATTAATTGCAGATTATCAATTTGATTACCTGTATTAGATGTTATGTTCATATCATATCGCCATGTTGTCCTTCTGGCTTTTTCTTGTTAAAACCTTTGAGCTGAACTGAACTGAACATGGAATTGAAATGACGAAACTTCAATAAGTGAATAAGATAATTAGTCATCACGAATCTTTCACAATTCTTCTGTGTATCTGGCTGATAAGGTAGAAGTTCCCAAGTTCAGACTTCAAAGCCATGTTCATTTATCCAAAGTAAACGCAAGCTTTCATTCCGTAATGTATATATATATAGGAAGTTGAAACTTCATGATCCTGCAAATAGGCAACAGCACAGAAGAGCCCTCTGCTTAAGCAGGGAATAATTTATATGTTATTTTGGCATGTAATTTCACCCCTGCTGATCTGGAAACTCATTACAAGGTAGCAGGGATTGCTAATCAAGATTTCTGGGTCCCATTCTCTTTCTGATAAACCTGCACACCATTAGATCATAATCTTCAGCTGATATCAGCATGTCTCATGTCTTGCCATAAGTGATAAAATGTAACACAGTGTTCTATGGTCCTGTTAAGTATAAATGAATAACGGTAAATCATCTGGAACAAATTAACTTGTTTGGGGGTTCTCCAGTTTATAGGGTACATTCTTTACAGCCCAGAATCTTCCTGAACATGGATCAGTTTTGAAGACTAAACAGAAGAGCTAACAATAAATAAACCTATCCACCACACAGAAATATTAAAATCGGTCCTGTTTTTGGTATTTATTTCAGCTTCTGAGGTTCGTTGTCATTCGTTTTTATGAATTATAGGTGAAATTGGTAAGTAAAATATGAGTTAAACACCTGTCTCTGGCTTTTTATAAGGGATCAGGTCTTTGTCTAAGTGAACATGTAACCGCCAAGTCTTCATGAAAGGTCGATTATATCAAAAGCAGAATAGGGAAACCCTCCCCCATGCCCCACAAATGGCAGATATTGGACCAGACTCTCACTAAATCAAGCAGTTAAGTAATTGTTTACAACATTGTTGTACAAAACATTTTGTAAATTCCCGAAAGCTGTTGCTTTGTCCTGGATATTAGGCAAGTCAATCGAAAAATTGTGGCAACAACTTTTGGGTTTTCCTATATAAAAAGCTCAGAAATTTTGGGGTTTTCCTAAAAAAAACACACAACTTCTCAACAAGTTTTGGGGTGTCCTGATTTTTACTTACTGAAATATGGCAACCTAATTACACTGGTCAGGATCCTGGGAGAGACTGTGTGCCAAGAAGAAGAAGAGGAGGAGGAGGAGGAGGAGGAGGAGGAGGAGGAGTTTGGACTTGATATCCCACCTTTCACTCCCCTTAAGGAATCTCAAAGCAGCTAGCAATCTCCTTTCCCTTCCTTCCCCACAACAAACACTATGTGAGGTGAGTGAGGCTGAGGCACCTGCTGCCTCAACAAACTGAACGAGGAGGAAGTAGCACTCAGTTGGACCTGCTCCCTGAAGGAGCCTGCTCCTTAGCCTGCCACAACTGGCCAGCGAGGTAGACCATTTGGCTTCACTGCTGTCTGGATATGTCCTCAAACAGGCGTTCATTGTTGGATCATGTCAAGCAAGGTGGCACTGGCCTGCAGTGCTGCCAAACCAATAAGTGGTAAGCGGACTTGTCTCATAAGACTAGAGCCTAGTGTCTGTCACCCATTGAAGCTGAATTGGTGGGAAATTCAAGCACTCCCCCCCCCCCCAAACCACATTGTGAGGAGACTTCTATTTTCATCACCGAGCTACAGTTCCCAGAGTCCCTTGAGAAGAGGGATTGATTGTTTAAGCCACTCTGAGAAGCGGAACACTGGACG
This sequence comes from Podarcis liolepis, assembly GCF_965112155.1. Lineage (NCBI taxonomy): Eukaryota > Metazoa > Chordata > Lepidosauria > Squamata > Lacertidae > Podarcis > Podarcis liolepis. The sequence continues at coordinate 82,927,869 of NC_139556.1, forward strand.
TGGTGGACCTTTGGTCCAATCCAGCAGGGCTGTTATGATGTTATTAACTGAACTCAGGCCCCATGCTGCCATTCTTTATAGTCAGCAAGAGAGTAACCCCCTGGAAAATATGACTAACCATGTTTACCACCTGAATACTGATGCTGCTAAGTTCAAGGTCACCCGGCCGTGCTGCTGCTTTTAATTTGGTATTGACCCAGCATTGTCTCCTTGAGTTCAATTTTAAGGAAAACCATCAATTAGAATAATCCAAGAGGCATCATTATAAATTGATTTTCAAATTTAAATGTCAGTGCTTTCGCGTATCACATCTAAAATGAAATGGATTTTTGTTTACTGCGGCACACGTTTAGGCTCTGTATTATTTGCCAAGAGAAACTATTGTATTTATCTGCTTTGGTTTGGTGCTCAGAAATTGCCTTCCCCCCACTCCACAACATACCCTTGCTCCTTTAAAAAAGGAATTTGTTTGGGAGAGGTTTATCTATTCATCATTCATAATGGTAATTTCTTCCTAGGCGCCTTTCCCTCCTCCCCTCAAGATTGCCTGAACAACTGAACATTAACGCCATCTGACTAGGTAATATTGTTGAAACAGACTGATACAACTTAGTGGCAAAATAGAGTTTAAATATCAAGCCATAAGGGGAAATGTGTGCAGTGTAGTTGGGCTGACCTGGCCTGAAATTCCATTTCTGCTCAGCTATGAACCTCCTCCTATAAATGTCTAGGCGATATATAGTAAGATGTTTTAACTTCCTAATGAAACAGTTCATGCACTATAAGTATTCTGAGTCCATCCAACATAGCTAAACATGAACGACATTTTAAATACAGTTTCCATTGCTGAGCACCCCTGCTGGAAAGTTCACATTAAGCCTAGGGACGTATCCCTATCATTAGACAAAGAATGTCTGGAATTTTAGTTATTATGGTCCTGAAAGTCTCCATTCAACGTGACAGTCTAATAGACTGCTAGGCCCTTGTTCAAACACAACAGCCTGAGGTCCACACACAATGTGTGTGCATCATTTTGTGTGTGTGTTGTAGCTTGGCATGGCAATGGCCTGTTGACTAACCAGGGCTCTGGCATGGAGCATGTGAAAAAAAATGAACATCTTAGTGTCAGCAGTGGTCCATTCTCTTCTTTTAACAGAACTCCGTTGGCTGAGGCCTTTTTGGATAAGCTTTTGCATTCCCTGCAGGAGATCCAAGCAACATTCTTGTGTTTAGCATGCCCGCCGTGATGGAGAGTTTCCTTCTCAGGTAGTATATTGATTGCAGAGAAATTGCATATCCTCTGTTCTCAAAACACAGAATGGAGTTACTGAGTCATGGGATTAGTCCCACCAACAAACGCTTCCTTTACTTCCAATAGCTGCAGGTATTCTGGTGGTGAGAGCATCATGGGCACCTATCATTTAGTGCCCATGACATCTCTAGTGACCAATGGCACAGCCATAGACCTCTCCCATCATGCTGGTAGCACTGTAGATCCTTTGAAAACTTTGGAGAGGGGAGTTAATTAATCCCCCCCCTTCTAATGAGCTCTTTGTCCTTTAAACACACACACACACAAACAAAACTGATAGACATCTGTACGCTCCTCCCCTTCTGCACAGACAAGTGATGGGTTGTTGCTTTTTACAGTATGAGATGGAGGAATGGGAGCCAAGTGTGCAGCAAGACTGTTCACACCAACACCCAGTTTAGAGCTCATACCATGTAAATATGGCTTTAGTGCCAGCAGATTTTTGTCTCCTTTTTTTGTCTTTCGGAAACATTCTCAATTCAGCCCTTGTATGCATAAAAATCTCTCAGCTCATATGATGATTATTTTTTATCTAAAAAAAAAAAGAATTTCAACAAGACATCACAGCAATAACATTTTAACGAGACTCTCAACTTCACCCTTCCCCACCCGTTATCATTCCCCACCCCCATTCAATAAACTTTCAATTGAACTGTCGATCAATATGCAAAACATGAAAAAGGAAATAAAGGGGAGGTGAAGGAAAGGGAGGCAAACACACATGGATGCAACAACTTAGATTTCAAATAGTTCCTGGAATCCTGCCCAAACCTTGTCAGTATACTTTAATCAATAGGTATGTTTCCCTTGTCGGAGATGTTTCTTCTGGGGGGAAAAACAGCAGAGTTATATGGGTATGTTTTATTAAAAAGAAGAAGAGACATACTGCCCATAGATATTTTTTTTAATGCATCTCCAAATGGCATTCATTATCAAGTACCTCCAAAGAGACAGGGGAGATAATAAAGCTATCTATCAGGAAGGTGTTACAATATTCTTCTTCTGTGCCACCCCATCCTCCTTTGTTTGTTTTGCCTCCCTTGCGGCTCTTCCTTTTCAGTCCTAATAAATTCAATCCCAAGCCCTGCAAGAGGCAGCTGCAGCTGGCGGTGTGCAGTTGGTTCAGTGGCCTGGCAAGAGTGACAAGAATCATGTCAGCGCCATGTTGCAATCCACGCCAGGCTGATTACCTGGCAAGATGCTTCCTGGTCACGATTGTCCTGAAGCACATGCCAACGCATATCATTTTTGTTTGGAACGCGTGTCTCTCCTAACAGACTGGTTGGCAATCCTCTTTATTACTCATTAATAAGCTCCTGAAGAGGACGTTGCTCTCTTTCTCTCTCTCTCTTCCGTGTTTTAAGTCAAGGACAAGTGAAATGTTCAATATGAATGGGCACTTTGGAAATGTGTCACAGGGCTGGGGATTGGACCCGCTTTGCATATCTGATTGCAGATAATTAACATAATTTGCATGAGCAAGTTGAATGTCAGGGCACTGTTGGCAGAAATGCCCTGTTTCACCAAGATGAATCTTGTCACCATCTGGAGTGACAAAGGACCCTATTATTTGCTCCCAGCAGATTTGCTCAAGGCAGCAACATGAGAGCCAATCAACTGCTTACCTCACGTGCCAGCGGTGCTAGACTTCTGAGGGTCCTAAAGATCAAAAACAGGTCAAGTCTTCAAGGGAATACTTTGGAAATGGGAAACCTGCAGCACGCCAGATATCGTTGGATTTCAATTCCTATCAGTCGCAGCCTGTTCATCAACAGAAATTGTGGTAGTTGCATTTCAGCAACATCTGGAGGGCCTCAGTTTCTCCATCCCTGGTCTAAGGTAAAATTCTTTGTATGTTAGGAGATAAATTTAACTCAGTATTTTTTTAGATACTCTGACTTTGCAACAATCATTCAGGCCATGAGATTATAACAGTCTGGTCATATTTAAAAATGCTTTAATTGCATGCATATGTTAGGGCACAATACTAATATTTATTTTTTTAAAAAAATAAATAGTAAAAATAAAATGCACACTGTAGTTCCCTTACTTAATGTTAGAATCATAGCATTGTAGAGTTGGAAGGGGCAGTGAGGGTCATCTGGTCCAAGCCCCTGCAATGCAGGAATCTCAATTAAAGAATCCATAACAGATGGCCATCCAACCTCTGCTTAAAAACCTCCAAAGAGGGAGAGTCCACAACCTCCCGAGGGAGACCGTGCCACTGTTGAACAGCTCCCAAGGATCAAGAGCTAAAGAACCACTCTTTAGGTCCTCAGACAAAAGAAGGCAAAATTTCACAGTGGCAGACCTGACCTAAGTGGTCCAAAACCCAGACTTAAACCAAGTAAGACTTAAACCAAAATGAAGAGGTAGAAGTTTTAGTAATTTAAAAATACCAGGCTAGAATGAAACCCGTTTACCAAATAGGGAAAATAGGAAAAGAAAATACTATTAGGAAGATGGGAAATCACAAAACAAGACAATAACAATTAAGCTAAGCTAAGGTAGCCTAATATAGTGGTACCTCGGGTTACAAACACTTCGGGTTACAAACGCTTCAGGTTACAGACCCCACTAACACAGAAGTAGTACCTCGGGTTAAGAACTTTACCTCAGGATGAGAACAGAAATCGTGCGGTGGCGGCGGGAGGCCCCATTAGCTAAAGTGGTACCTCAGGTTAAGAACAGTTTCAGGTTAAGAACGGACCTCCGGAACGAATTAAGTTCTTAACCGGAGGTACCATTGTATATTGTCATTTAATCCATGACCTCATGAGGAGGGAACACAGGTGCCAGTCAGGGAGGTAAAGACTTTCACTCCGTAACTAGCCTGACTCTTCCCAGCCCATCAGAAGATGCCTAGGTTATAACTTTCCAAAGCTGACTCCAGGATCCACATGTGACTTCACAGCTGTGGAATTTTTCCCGATTAGCAAACTGGCCATCTTTAGCCTTGAAGCTCTGGTACAGACTAGGTAGCACAGGTGTAATTAATGAGAGTGCTAGCAACTTGCTGAGAGAAAGACTGCTTTCTCATGAGCTTGCCTCTTTACTCAGAAGTCTACACTCTTGACGGAACCAGCATTTGTGAACAAGGCCTAATACAAGGCCCCTCGATATCTTGACAACTTCCTCCTTCCTGAGGTAAGCCCAACTTTGAGCTGAATTTAGTGTGAGGGAGATAGGTTTACATGTCACTCTTTCAAGAGTAGATTTGGCCTACAGGTTTCTTCTCTCCTCATGGTTCATCCTACTGGTTTGGAAGTGCTGTTTTCAGTTAAACATACCTCTGCCCCCCTCTCCTTTTAAAAAGCAGAATCAGCCACAAATGCTTGAGGGAAGAATAGTTGAATCAAGTTCAGTTCAGTTTAGTTTAAGTCTTCATGATGGTCATATCAGGTCATATCAGGTGTACAAAATGTAGTGGTAGAAACCTAAAAACAACTCTCAAAGAGGACTTTCATAGGATTCTGAGATATGGGGCCTTCCATGTTTTTAAATTGCGCATTCATGATGATTCATGCTCACGATGGTACCTTGGCAGTTCTATGTGATTCTGTTTTCAACGCTGTATGTAAAGATTTTGGGGCAGTTTCTAATTGGTACATGGCGTTGCCATAATGTGAACAATGGGTTAAATGACACAGTGCTTGGTTTCATGTCTTAAGGAGCACATCCCTTCCCTCTAGATGTTCTGAGATAAAGGTGCCAGGTGCACTAGGTTCCCATAGCAACACCAAGAAGGTGGACTGTATGACTTGCTGAGCCATTGCTTCAGGAATGTAGACAAGTATAATAGTTTCTAGGGCATTGGTTTCATTATGTCCTGTTGCACATCTGTGTCCTGATGCTGTACTGTTTGCTGTCAGGGTCTGCCTCTGAATCTGTGAGAGTTAGGGGAAGGGGCTGTGGGTTTTATACAGCAGCCTTGGCTAGTGTGGTGATAATGTTAGTGGATCTGCACATATCTTTACTTCAGTGACCAGAAGAACTATATATAGTAGATAGCAGTTTTTAGCTTTGTCTTGTATCTGGAGACAATAAACACTTTCGTTACTTTGAACGGTGTGGGAGAGGAGTTTCCCCCTTAACTGGGGAAGAAGCTGTTCTGCTGGGAGCAGGAAGTCTCTGAAGATTCTTCATAATCTGCTAGTAATCACACTGGGCAAGGTGTGTGTGAACTACCTGTTGACTTCCACAAGTGTGACTTCCACACATGTCCCATAGCTTCCTGCTGAAATCCTGTAACTTTTCCTACTATAAATGTTTGGGTGTGTGTGTGTTGTGTATTGTCCCAGAGGAACATCACGAAACAACTAACAAAGTGGAATGATCTGTAGACGTTACAGTATAAAATTCACCCCTAATACACAATTATTGCATTAATTACATGTTGAAGACAATACCTGCACAAAAACACAGGAAACACTGGTCCCCACTCTACAAAGCAGTCTGGAGGACCCCATAGCGTTGATTATGTTGGTTTCAGCAGCATTGCCAGTCCACTTCTCTCCCTTACATGCCAAGGCACCCGAGCCCCAAAGTTCTCAGGAACACAATAACTCACACTGACACAGAATATTTGGTTTATGGGTTCACATGGGCCACAGCTTTTATTGGTTACAGATGTGAGTGGTTTGGCTTGGGCATTGGGGTGAAGTCAGGCTATATATTGACTCCTGCTCATCAACAGGGAATCCCGGAAGGGTAAACCATGATAGAGGGTGCCCTATAACATGCGAGAGGGAAGGCAAGTACCTCCCTTTTCACCGAAAGGCTGTTGAGGCTCGGCTGACTGGCTGCAACGCCATACACCCAGTAAAAAGTGAACAGTCTTCCAGGTTTTCTTAAACACCAATCTTGGTTGGTGTTGTGTACTTATATGGCGGAACAAGAAACAAGACTATAACATCTTATTTGGTTGTAAGACCCTTGTCTGGGGTATTTATTATACAGATAAGGGGAAGAATGTAATTCATTTTGGTATGTTTTTAATGGCTGTTGTGGTTTTATCAAGTGCATGTTTCATTTATTCATCCTGAGCTCTCTGCACAGGTTGGCTTAAAAGTCATGTTTCCCTGACATGCAAACTTTGACCAAGAAAATAGCTACCTTTGCGTGAAAAGCAAGTACATCCTTTCCCTCTGTACATACGTGTACAGACTTGGAGCTGTACATACATCTTGCAGACTTGGAGCTGTGCAGGAAACAGTCCAGATACCACAATCAATCTATTTTTCTCTTTCATGATTTATCCTTGGTGTATCACCTGGTTACTGTTGTTCCCCAGTAACTAAGATTCAGCATATATAATCATCATTACTAGTAACCAGTGACCAACTTGTCCTCCATGAATCTGTCTAACTCTCCTTTTTAAGCAGGCATGGGGGACCTGTGATTCTTCAGGTATTGCTGAATTATAACTCCCATCAGTCCCAGTCAGCTTGACCAATGATCAGGGATGGTGGAAGTTGTAGTTCAGGAACATCTGGAGGGCCAGAGGTTCTTCACATCTGAAGCCCGTGTCTGTCACCATATTTTTGTGGTAGCCATTTCTAATGGTTAACTGTGCACAGTGTGCCCTCCTATTGTCCTTCTGAATCTCCTGCCAATCAGCGTCACTCATTTCCATTTTTATGTGCATTTACTAGCCTAAACTAAGAAGCCACAAACATTGCAACCTTTCCTCATAGGAAAATCAAACGTAGGATCTACTGCCCAATATAGCAACGACAGATGAACACTAGGAAAGTTCAATTTGGTGTGGTGCTGTGACAGCACACATAACTTTCTTAATTACTTGCACTGACAACAAACACTGTTTATCAGGCTTGAGATAAAGTGGTTTTAAAGTTAGAAATTTACTAGATCTATGTGCTAGTCAGATGGTTGTAATTTTTAGGGCATTGGTTTAAAGGGACATAAAGTAAGAGATGGAAAAAAAGGGAAGCAAGCAAGTTTTAAATTAAAGGAGGTGACATGCATTTTAATTTTGCGGGTTACTTTGCCTTGTAATATATCTAAAATAAACAGCTTCTTTCCATTTTCCCTTCTGAACCAGAGAACAGAGGTTGTTCCCTAACTGTGCCCCATTCAGTTTATTGCAAAGCCAAGGAGATGCTGAGATGGAATTGTCACATAGAGAAACAAGTTGCTGGCAGCTACCATCCTTCATGGCAAGGAGAAGCATGTAATACATTTCCTTCAGGGAGATAAACGCATCACTGCTCTAGAGATGTAGCAGGTAGAAAGGGCAGGGCGCTACCCTGTAAAAAACTGTACTTTTGCTCATTTAGGGAGGCAGTAAGAGAACAGAAGATCTTAAACTGATGGGTCCTTTTTGCATGTCTAGGGCTGTCAGGCTATATCTTTACACCGCGGTGTATCGTATTGCAACCTTAAGTATTAAAAAAAGCTGCATGACCGCTGCAGTTGTGTGCCTCAAAATATCAGCTTCTGGTGCCACACAAACAAGCAGGAGAGGCCTATTGCAAAGGTGAAGTTGACACAAATTCCTGCATTCACACATAAAATCTACTCAATGTTCTGTCAAAATTCAGAGCAGAGGTATTTTTCCTAGAAGTATTCAGATTCGGATTGACTCTCTCTTGAGTCACAAGAGAAGTCTTTGTACAGTGGTACCTCAGGCTACATACGCTTCAGGTTACATACGCTTCAGGTTACAGACTCCGCTAACCCAGAAATATTGCTTCAGGTTAAGAACTTTGCTTCAGGTTAAGTACAGACCTCTGTAACGAATTAAGTACTTAACCCAAGGTACCACTGTATAGAGCTGTATAGAGCTTCAAATGGGGTTACTCTCTTTATCAGTCAATGTTCCTTCACCCCCACAATTTCTGAAAAATACATGATACAACTTTTCTGAGCTTCGGGGATGGGGGCAGTGCGCAGAACCAATTGCACTTTCTTTTTTCTTTTTTGGATTGAACAAGGATTACAAGTTTTTAAGAGGCTTGAAAAAATATTGGGCTAGTAGATATGGGAGTATTTTTTTTAGTGATTATGTAGGTGGCAGAATGGAAGGCTAAGTTCCAGGCAACACCATTGTGGACTTTGAAAAACAGTCTGATTCATCATGAATGAGTCTTCCTCGCTGATGCTTTTTCGAACTGCAGAACAAAGGAGCAATCTAACACTTACATGCTCCCCTGATAAATTAAACACAAATTGGCTCCATTGGGGGGCAATATCCCACCACGCTTCAACATACTTGGCAATCTTTAGCATCCATCTGACACAGCAGTCATTCAATTATGCTTTCTTTCTTTCTTACTGGGGGTGGGAAAACCCATGAAAGCCTCAAGTTTGTTTACCTGGAGCTGTATCCTTGATGCCAAATGGAATGCTAGTGCAATCGGCTGATTGGCTTCCTGATTGTATGTATGGCTGCATAGCAAAAATCAGGTTAACGGGGTTGCAAACTGATTCTTCTCCCTGCAAGCATTTGACATGGAAATTAACACCAGATTTCCACTAAATCCTCCTAATTTTTCAGAGGTGGCTTTTTATGTCACATAAAATGCAAAAATCATCACATAAGGAAAGGCCAGGAAAATGGAATAAAGTGTTGTTTGAATGCAGCCGCTCTTTTACATCCTCAATGTACTTCACTCACAAGAAAACCCTGTTTAAATGGCTCACTCTTTCTGCTTTGTACTTCCAGCTCCCAGAAATCTATGATTCCTTCCTTTTTAGCACTATGCAGGGCCAAGGAGTCTAAAGGGGCTATTTAAATACAGCGGTACCTCGGGTTACATATGCTTCAGGTTACATACGCTTCAGGTTACGGGACTCCACTTACCCAGAAATAGTGCTTCAGGTTAAGAACTTTGCTTCAGAATGAGAACAGAAATCACATAGTAGCGGCGCGGCGGCAGCAGGAGGCCCCATTAGCTAAAGTGGTGCTTCAGGTTAAGAACAATTTCAGGTTAAGAACAGACCTCCGGAATGAATTAAGTACTTAACCCGAGGTACCACTGTACATCTTTACATCTCTCCCCCCCCCCCCACATGTGCTCTGGACTCAACATAAATTGGACTATTCTCATCTTAAAAACAGGAACCACTCAGAGGCTAATTCCCATTTCCTGTGCTGGGTATGTTTTATTAGTGAAAGGGCTCTAACATCATGTGAGGTTCAATCACATACTGGCAAATTCAGGTTGCGCAGTTATAGTTGATTGGAAAGTCTTGTGCAACAAGCCCGTGTCTCCAACAGATTGGACTTTTTGCAATAAGGGAAGCAATGGGGAAATACACTCAAAAGTGTGGGATAAAACTTCTTTTGATGAAACATCATTTAACCTGCAAACGAATAAGAATGAATGGGCATTAAATAGCCAACACTGTCTAATCTCTATGCAAACAAATCAGGATGAATGCTCAACAAATAGGTTGCCTTGGAGTGCCTGAAGCTTCTGATCTTGCTCATTAGTGTCTGAGGCCCAAATAATGGGTGATGAAAGCATTTTGGAAAAGCAGTTCATTCATCAAAACTATTTTTTATCTATAAACCTCTGGGGCTTGAGGATTTGATCAAGCCCAGAGTGCCTTTGACTAGAGCAAGGATGGAAAATCTGTGGCCTTGCAGATATTGGTGAACTACAACTCCCATCATCCCGTATGATTGACCATGCTGTCTGGGGCTGATGGAAGTTGGAGTCCAATGACATCTGTCAGCCACAGATTCCCCAGCCCTGCTCAGTACCATCCAAAATATCAGGGTGTGGCCAAATGAGATGCAGAAAGAGTAACATGTTGCTATTGTAGAATTAGATTCAAAATATTACCTGGGTTTAGGATGATTGCCTTGCAAATTGCTTTACAATATTCTCCCTACTTTTACACATTGGGATTGTAAAGACACAACATTTAGCACTTCACTGACTCCACCGCCCCCTTGAATAACAACCTTGTTGTTTTTCCCTGTCTCTGCAAATATCCTCCGAAAACCCTTCTGGGAGAGTGATATATGCATTATCCATTAACAAGCGTATTCAAGAGGGGCAGATTATTGATTCTAGTATAGCCACCCCTGCAAATTTTGTAAACAACTTAATTTTATGTTTGTTCCCAGGACACACAAGAAGTTGTTTCAACTTATTTTTCATCACACACTTATTTCCTCTATCACTGCTAGATTTTCATTATCAGTATTAAAAAAGTTTTTCTTTTCTTTCGTTCTCTCTTGAACTGACTGATTTACATTTGACTCTGGAGTTCCTTTGTAACTCCTTGACTAATTAGGAGTTGAAAAATCAAAGAAACAACTTTCAACCAATCCTGATTCTTGCCTCTTTGAGGTATGTTGCAAACTCTGGCAGATGCATTCCTTGTAGGACTGTCAACCAGTGAGGGAATCATCTGGTTTTAATTGGTCAATTGATGCAATTTATACATGTTGTTGCATATCATACAAACCATATTATGAGGGTCTTTTTGAGATATTAAAGAGAGTTCAAACTTTAATAATAAAAAGCCCAGTTCTCTGTAGAGATAGCTGTGCTTACGGTAAGCTCATTGAAATAGATGGACACAACTTGTCTCATTCTGCATAGAATCTGTCTGCAAACGTATCATTTATACTTGAATATTTTCTTTTGCATTCATTTTCATTCATTCTTTCAAGACATATTTTGTCTAATTATTTGCATTATTAAGTACATAAAAGCAAATCACAGAAAATGGGACAATAAAAAGTTATAAAACCGAACACTGCCTTAAAATGCCTGCTGGAATGTGAAATTCTTTTTTTTAATAAATTATTTTTATTCATTTTCCTTTCTCATAACAATTATTCAATATCATCATTTAATATCCATTTTCTAGTTTTCCCCCTCCTTGTTGACTTCCCCCAACTTCCATTTCTGGCTTGTTACACCACATGTTATATTCTGCTGTTTATTCATAATGTTCTGTTACCACTAACTGTATTTCTTGTTCTCTGTAAATAAAGTTGTAAATGTTTATTTAAATCCTGCCAACAAGTCTATTTTTTTGTTTCTTTCTGCAAGTATGTTGTAAAGGGTTCCCATTTCCCCCCCAAAGTCACTATTGTCCTTTTCACGCAGTTTGTCTGTTAACTTTGCCAGCTCTGCATAGTTCATCAATTTTTCTTGCCATTGCTCTTTGGATGGTATTTCTCCAGTCTTCCAGTTTTGTGCTATTAGAATTCTTGCTGCCGTAGCAGTGTACATGAATAATGTTCAATTTTTCTTCGGCATTTCTTGTCCTGGAATACCTAACAAAAAGGCTTTTGGTTTTCCACAAAGGTTATTTTAAACATTTTTTTCCAATTCATTATATATCATTTCCCTTTTTTTAATATATTCTTACAATCCCACCACATATGATAAAATGTACCTTCCCCTTCCTTACATCTCCAACCATTCTTTTGTTCTGTTTTGTACATTTTTGGCCAGTTTTAATGGTGTAATATACTACCTGTACATCCTTTTCATATAATTCTCTTTTAACAATATACAATCCGTAAATTTCAGGTTCACTTTCCAAAGCCTTATCCAATCCTCAAATTGTATGTTATGACCTATATCCTGTGCCCACTTAATCATTTAACTTCCTCATCTTTAGTTTTCCATTCCAACAGACTATTATACGCCTTCTTTAACAATTTAGAATTATCATCTATGATATCCTTTTGGAATTTGGAAACTGTGTAAGTGAATCCTCTCTTATTATCTTCCTTGAAGATTTCATTTAATTGCCCATAATGCAACCAACTCTGAAGGTTTTCCTTTATCTCATCGTAATCTTTCAATTTCCACTTTTCTTCTTGTTCTACTAATAAATCTCTATACGTTGGCCATATTCCTTTCATTGTTAACGTTTTAAGTGATAATGCTTTGATAGGTGACAACCACCACAGAGTTTTGGATTCCAGTAATTCTTTGTATTTTCCCCATACCCTTATCAGGGACTTTCTAATTATGTGATTATGGAATCCTTTGTGTACTTTTGCTTTTCCATACCACAGGTATGAGTGCCAACCGAATCTGTTGTCATGTCCTTCTAACTATGTTGTCTCCTCTTTTTCCAATTTAATCCAATCCCGAATCCAAGTAAGGAATGCTGCTTCATAGTAAATTTTAAAATCTGGAAGAGAAAAGCCTCCTCTCTCTTTTAAGTCTGTAAGTATTTTGTGCTTTATTCTTGGCCTTTTCCCATTCCAGATAAATTTTGAAACATCTTGCTGCCATTTTTTGAAGCATTGTCTGAAAAAGGAACAGCATTTTTTGTAATACGGAATGTGAAATTCTTAGTCATAGAACTGAAGTTCAGCAAGGAGTGTGCGTGTCTAATCTTGTGTCTAATTTTCCAGCAGAACTTAAGCAGCCTTAGAAAATGAACTGGACGCCGCCATTTTTAACTGATGCACTGAATGATAAAGTTTTCAACCCTAGCAAAATTTCAGAAAGATGGGAGTAGGCCCTAGGGTGTTAGGAAATCAACCAACCAACCAACCAACCAACCAACCAACCAACCACCCACCTCTGGCTTGTGTTCTGCTCAGTTGGTACCATAAGTCACAGAAACAAAGCTGATTTGTCAGGAGTGAATGCATAGGCATGTGGTCAAGGCATTCTCTAAGCAAGAACCACTAGCTGAACCAACAAAGAACACAGTACAGACAGGGATTTTTACACCATTATGTCAACAACCCTTCCTCAAAGCACTGTGATTAGATAGCCATTGTAAAAACAATTCCCTCTGATTAGAAGCTAAACCTGTCAGTCACAAAAGATCTCTCTCCCCCTCCCTCTGGTGATTTCCTTATTTGACAAGCTTGGGGAGAAATGATTCAGTTTTTGCAGATGCACATCTTCAGCATTTATTTATTTATTTATTTATTTATTTATTTAAAAATCTGATATCTCTAAAACATATTGAGGTATTTGGAAGTCCCTGCTTCTGTTTGAGGTTCCTTGGAGAAATCAGACTTTGGGTTGGACAATACCAAAATTCCTCTGAAATAACCCCACGTTGGTTCTGGATTCAAGATACATCTGGGATTTTTTTGCACAACCCTAGGAACTAGCTCTGCCAGCTGTCTCAAATAGGATGTCTTTCCCAACCCTGCTGTGTGAGATCCTCTGATTGGAAAGGCTGGGGATTGAACCTGTGACCATCTGTATAGACCAGTGTTTCCCAACCGGTGTTCCGCGGCACACTAGTGTGCCGCGAGACGTTGCCTGGTGTGCCGTGGGAGGGAGGCGGGCGAGTTGGGCGGCGAGAGGCGGGGCGGCGGCGGCGAGGAGAGGCCGCCCAGCGCGGGGCTCTCGCCGTCTGCCTGCCTGGCTGGCTGCCTGCGTGGCGCTGACGTCACGGGGCTGTAACGTGCCCCACATAGGCACACGCGGGGCGGCGAGCGAGCTCCCTCCCACATCCCATCGCCGCTCGATTCGGCCGGCCTACTGGGCTGTCGCAGGCGGAAGGCCTGCGCATGCACGAGGTTTTCGCGCCTTCGGGATTGCCTTCACGCCTTCCTCCTCCCGGGTCCTTGAGAGCGCGGGAAGCGGCAGCACGAGACCGGCGTTGAGCCTGGTAGGTATTGCGCTTGCCAAGGCAGTCATTTGGGAAATGAAAACTTGCAAAGCAAGCAACCAGTTCAATCTGAAGTACGTGTATGCTTAATATCCTGTATCTGAAACCTGTTCTGCCCCCTCCCCCACACTTGGTGCCATTTTCATCTACACATGCAGCAGAGTAAGTTGACCCAGAATAGTACCAATTCAGATGGCAGATGGGAGAATGACAGTGCTGAATGCTTTCCCATGTAGAACAGTCCCTGCAAATAAAAACCTAGCATATTTGGAAGAGGGATGCTAGCCTAACCATTACCTTCTATGCTGTTACTATTTTTTTATTTTTTTTTACATAAGTAAAAAGTGACCTTTCCCCATCTGGCATGGTGGTGTGCCTCGAGATTTTTTTCATGAAACAAGTGTGCCTTTGCCCAAAAAAGGTTGGGAAACACTGGTATAGACCATGTGTTCTGCCACTGATCTATGGCCTCTGACTCTTATTATAAAGAGGGATGGGGCATTGATGAGAATGTGAGATCCTTTCACACAATGGCAAATGTTGTTGCATTTCAGTTTTACTGAAATGTTTGGAAGAGAATCTCCTGCTGGACATGGAAGCCAAGTTATCAATAAAACATGTATAGTGATTTTTTTTTTTACTACATCTCCCTCCCCCCTCAGAAGGAGGTTGCTAAAGAAGGAGCCTTGAAAATGCAAGGTTTTCTCCCCCCCCCCTTCTGCTTGTTAGCTATAAAATGCGGTGAAATGTTTCATTGCAAATTACTGCCATAGCCTAATTAGCTACGGCCTGGAAACTCGACATTCTGACACAGGAGAAAGTGAGTGTTAATTTTGCTGAAATGAAAAAAAAAACAACTACAACACCCCACCACATTTATGACTGGATATAAAAAATAGCCTTAACTGACGTTCCTCTGAGCAATTTTAAAAGAAATTCTTCATTGTTAATAGTAAAAAATTCACTCACTTTGCTGAAACTATTTAGCTGATCACCTGGGTACTTTGTAGAACCTGTTTCAATATTGGGAACCTTAGCTAATTGGGTTGCAGATTCCAGTCTCGGTAATGAAACAGATTGTTCAGAAGTAACTGGAATGTCTATGCTGGTAGAATAAACTGATGATGCTTTGGAAGAGGTTGGCCAAGTTTAGAGCTGAATTAACTTTGTCACGACCTATATGATTTTGGTCAGAACTGGCAGGGCCATCAGAGGGAGAGGGTAGCTTTTATTCCAACCCTCTCTTGGAAAATCTGTGACCCATAGGGATAATATTGAGGGGAGGTTTGTAGCTCAGTGGTAGAGAATCTGGTCCCAGGTTCAATCCATTGTACAGTGGTACCTCGGGTTACATACGCTTCAGGTTACAGACTCCGCTATCCCAGAAATGGTGCTTCAGGTTAAGAACTTTGCTTCAGGATGAGAACAGAAATCGTGCTCCGGCGGCGCAGCAGCAGCAGCAGGAGGCCCCATTAGCTAAAGTGGTGCTTCAGGTTAAGAACAGTTTCAGGTTAAGAACGGACCTCCGGAACGAATTAAGTACTTAACCCGAGGTACCACTGTATCTCCAGGTAGTGCTAGAAATGTGTGGTGCCTGAAACCCTGGAAAACCATTGCTAGGCAATATTAACAGTTGTTGTTGTTGTTAAGTCGTTTGGTGTGTCTGACTCTTCGTGACCCCATGGACCGGAGCACGCCAGGCACTCCTGTCTTCCACTGCCTCCACAGTTTAGTCAAACTCATGTTATTAGCTTCGAGAACACTGTCCAACCATCTCGTCCCCTGTTGTCCCCTCAATCTTTCCCAACATCAGGGTCTTTTCCAGGGAGTCTTCTGTTCTCATGAGGTGGCCAAAGTACTGACCTAGATAAACCAATGGTCTGACTAGTTATAAGGCAGATCCTTCTGTTCCTGTATAGCTCCTGCCTTAGCTCAAAATTAGCATAATCCTCTGGAAAGGATGCTAAATGCATTGGGTTGTGTTCAGGTAACTTTTACTCAGAGTAGACCCATTGAAATAAATGGCTATGACGATGTTGTTGTTTGTTGCTTCTCCTTGTGTCCTCAATCTTTCCCAACACCAGGGTCTTTTCCAGGGAGTCTTCTCTTCTCATGAGGTGGCCAAACTACTGGAGTCTCAGTTTCAGGATCTGTCCTTCCAGTGAGCACTCAGGGCTGATTTCCTTAAGAATGGATAGATTTTATCTTCTTTCAGTCCATGGGACTCTCAAGTGTCTCCTCCAGCACCATAATTTATGATGATGTTAGGTCCTTTAATTTCAATGGGTCTACTCAGAGTAAAATTAGCTGAAGGCAACCCTATGAGTGAAATTCAATGTCGTGCTAAGGTGGTAATTCCACCAGCACAAGGATTTCTGCTCGCTAGATGGAACAATCTCTCATTTCCTCCACACTTTTGGGGGTTCTGCTGACTCAGATTTGGGGAGATTTGATATGGGGGTGAGCTGGGAAAGCAGAGTGGGGGAAAGTCCTATTGTGTTAGTGCTTCTGCTAGTGCAACAACTTAGTTGAAATCAGTCCATTGTGTGGTGTTTCAAGAGCTGATTCATTTTTCCATCCCCTATCCCTTGGGAAAACCTAAAATGATAACAGTAAACTCTTCTTTTGGGAAAGATGGAGGGCACAAGGAGAAGGGAACGACAGAGGACAAGATGGTTGGATAGTGTTCTCTCAAGCATGAGTTTGACTAAACAGTGGAAGACAGGAGTGCCTGGCATGCTCTGGTCCATGGGGTCACGAAGAGTCAGACAGGACTAAACGACTAAACAACACAACAACAACAAACTCTTCTTTGCTCACTGAGGCTACATTGCATCATTTACATAGCAATCTCAAGGGAGAGGAAGAAATCAAGGCAGAAGAGCAGTCTTTTCCCAGATGTGTTTGGGGGGATTCCCCCCTCGTTTTATTTGGCATTTTATGGTCACCTCACCCCTCACATCCACAGGAAAATGAAGTTCTCCTCCCTCAGTTTCTCTCTCTCTCTCTCTCTCTCTCTCTCTCTCTCTCTCTCTCTCTCTCTCTCTCTCCCCCCCCCCAGTACTGCTCTGCTGTTTCAAATTGTTGGTACATTTTTCAAATAAACAAAACAGACACATTTGTACAGAATATATATGGATGGTTTTAAATTATCTGTTGAAATTGTTATGTCCCACCTCTTCATCCCAAAAATGGGACCCCCACGCTCACCAAAAATCATAAAAACAACTAATATTAAAGTAATATAAAAACTAATTAAACAGAAATCCCCAAATCCCAATTGAGCCAGCCACAGTCATGGCAACATCTACAAACAAAAAATACTTAGAAAAGCAGATTCCAGCTTATTGAACCGGGAATGCTTTTCACCAACTGAACTATGGATGGGTGAAATCTGCCTATTTCTGAACTTTTGCATGTTTTGGCCCATAATTCTATTCTAGTGTTACATCAACCTACGTTGTTGTTTTAAAAAAGAAAACCCTCTCAAGATGCATACTGGTGTGTGTGTGTGTGTTAGGCTGTGGTGTACTGTAAGGACACATACAACTCAAAGGCATATTTGATCACTTAAATCAGAGGTGGGGAACCTGATGCCCAGAAGTGATTCTAGGCAGGCAAAAGCACTGAAGGTGCAGCCCCAGGGTGACTGAGTGTGGCCTGAGGAGAGTCCCAAGGCATTGCTTTGTCCATGGAGTTTTCTTGGCAGGGATACTGGAGTGGCTTGCCGATTTCTGCTCCAGGTGGGTCATGTTTGGTCAAAACTCTCCACTATGACCTGTCCATCTTGGGTGGCCCTGCACAGCATTGCTCATAGCGTCTCTGAGTTATTCAAGCCCCTTTGCCACGGCAGGGCAGTGATCTGTGGCCACCTCATGAGAAGGGAAGACTCCCTGGGAAAGACCCTGATATTGGGAAATATTGAGGGCACAAGGAGAAGGGGACAACAGAGGACAATGTTTTCAAAGCTACCAGCATGAGTTTGACCAAACTGCGGGAGGCAGTGGAAGACAGGAGTGCCTGGTGTGCTCTGGTCCATGGGGTCATGAAGAGTCGGACACGACTAAATGGCTAAACAACAACAAAGCATTGCTTAAGAAAAATAAAATAAAATATTTTCTTGGGTAACAATAGAACAGAGTCACTGTTTTCAAGTCATAGAATCGTTCAGAGTGATACATTACTATAATAGGTTGAGGGGAAAGAAAAGTGGGAAGAGAGAGGGGAGGAAAGAGGGAGACAGTAAAATTTCATTATTTTACACAGTATATGAGCAAAGCTTTTGTGTCAGCATCATGTAAACAGATACTTTATTTTTGCTGGAGATTGGAGGGCCCAGGGTGTGGTTGTCTACAGGGTGTTTTGTTTGTGTGTGAAGGGTTGAGGTGTTGCTGGGTCAAGTTATTTCGATTTGTATGCTTTCGGGGTGTGTGCGTGGATGTAATAAAGGGGAGCCACACCAGGGTGAAGGCACCCTCCTATGTTTGTCCCCATGTTAACTTATATTTGTTAGTTCGCTTTTCTAGTAGGGCAGTTTGGCACCAGTGGTCCATGTTCACTCCTGATAGATTGCTGGGAGGCATTGAGGAAGGTGCAGGGTGCTGCAGCCAGCCCTATGCAAGTACCCAGCTGCTGGGTAGGTGGTCAATCTGGCCACAGACATAGGCTGCTAATCTGAACCTGGGCAGCTATCCTTTCATCCGCCATGTGCTTGCATTTGTGCTCATTGCAGCAGCCTACCTCCATGCGCCTTAAAGATATAGAGAGTGGATTTCCCTCCCCATCAATTGCAACACAGCAGCTGCAGGTAGTTTCGCCTAATAAGCCACCTCACTGTCCGGTGTGTGTGTGTTTTTAAATGTGGATTAAGTGCAGTCAGCTACAAGGCTTCCATTATACCTGAAGAGCATTGCATACAGATCAGATCTATATATTAAGAAATGCATTAGTCACAGTGGGTTAATTTTATTCCAAGGTGTTTAAAGAAACTGTGATTCATGTTTGCATCACACCCAAATTAGGCGGCATAGTACGGATGTGAGGTAGGTGTTTAGCTTCTAAAAAGGAGAAAAGCCATTTATAAATCTCAGCATTTGTCCATGAAAAGTTGGTCACTGCACTGCAATATTTTCTGAAATTGCACAATATTAACCAGCATGTGGAAGCAATATTCTGTCCAGAGCAAAACATGGTTTTGTAGGCCTAGGATGCCATACTCGCTTCAAAAAATTCCACCAGTGACCTTTCCTAAGAAGTAATCTTGCCTTCCAAGAAGTAATCTTGCCTTCCACTAGTAATCTTGCCTTCCAAGCCCTCTGTGGCCTTGTCCCTCATCATTTCTCAGTGCTCATTCCCCAACATGTCCTTTCTTGTGACCTTTGCTCATGCAGTTCTTTACCTTCAGCCAGCCAAAGGCCTCCTGCTCCCTAAAACAGCTCCCCTCATTCCCACCTTATTGGCCCTTATGCTTGGAACTGCCTCTTAGAAGGTCTCTATGGGACTGCACCTTCCTTTGCCCCCTTTAAGTCTCTCCTCAAATCTCAACCTGTCCAGGAAGCCTTTGAATTGTCCCCTTCAAAACCAGGAGTAGGAACCATCAGACACAGGGATCAAATGTGTCTGGGCTTATCCATCTGGCCCTCAGAACTCAACCTACGCCACACCCTTCACGGATCCTACTTTACATCCCCAATGTTTTTTGCCTGGCTGAAATGTGTTCTTGAACTCTGACAATGCTATTTGCTTTTCTGGGCTTGAAATCTTCATTCTTTGCTCTGTATACTTTTGCTTTGGCCTTGACCACCACCAACATGTACCCTTCAGGTCGTTGTTCAGAAGGAAATACAGACCTCAGCCTGAAAAGATTCCCCATACCTGCCTTTGTCCACACAACTATGCCAAAGTATGTAAAATTGAAATGATCACATATTTCCCCCCTGCCTACCCATGGCTCCATTTCACACCCTTCCTGGGATAGGGACCAGTTATACATGTTCTTTGTGAGGTGCCATGTCAATAAATAAGCAATAAATAATAGCATTAAGGAAATAATGTATGACCACTTTAGAGTGTTGAGGTCATATGCTGTGCATACAAGAGAAAGGAAGATATTCTGAGCCTTGTAAAGATGCAGCTGAAACTCTTGGATGTGGAGACAGCTTGACAGTGAGGAAAATGGTGGCAAGAAGAGGGTTAAGCAGCCACCTCTCCTGCTGGTTTTTCACACAAAATGCCTCCTCCCCACACTGCTTTTGTTTACAAAATGGGTCCGTTTATGCTTGCATTTAATGTGTAGTTGGTTGCTTAGCTTTGGTATATTGTACACCAAATATTGTATACATTTAACTAACAGAATATTTTGGGGATATTGAAGAACAGATACTGCTGCTAATATCAAGAATCATGTTGAAATTTTCACTGTTCCAATGACATCTGCCCTGAGAGACAGTATTATCCTGTAAGGGAGAGGATGGCAAGGAAATGTGCTGTGTGCTAAGATGAAAAACAAACATTAATTTCCAGAGTGGTATTTGAACAACACAGCAGTACCAGAATGAAAAATTGCACGTTTAATCTGAATAACACTGGCTCACTGATCAGGGATCATTTGAATGGATCTGAAGGGCAAAAATATGAGCAATGCAGGTGTTGTGATTCTACACTCTGGGATGTTACAGAACGTTACAAATGGAAACTGCAAATAAATGTTGCTGTATAACCACACCCATTAATCCGAGGCTCCTATTTAAGGTACCAGCTAGGTTGTGCAAGGGGCTCAAATAGGCCAATTCACTCTTCTCACATCTCACTCTGCTTTTCTTTCAAGCCTTGCCCTATATCACACCAGAAATGTATGAAGGCACTAGTAATGGGCATTCAGCAGATTGCTATCAGCAGCCCCAACAAAGCTGCAGTGTTAGCAGTGCAGAAAATCATCTGATGTTTCTTGCAGTGGCGTAGCGTGGGTTGTCAGCACCCGGGGCAAGGCAAGTAATTTGCGCCCCCTAACCCGTGGATTTGCGCCCCCTAACCTGTGGATTTGCACCCCCTAACCCTAACCCCCAGATGTTGTGCCCGGTGCGGCCGGACCCCCCTGCACCCCCCACGCTACGCCACTGGTTTCTTGTGCTGTGCATAGTGCCCACATACACTACTTAATACGTATGAATGATTGAAAACCCTCTAGGCCAGTCCTATCTGACCTATCTGTTCCAGTACTCTACTCTGATTGGCCATAATTCCCCAAGCCCAAGGCTTGAACCTGGATCCTTTTGCATGCAATGAGTGTCCACTTACATAGAGTCCCTTCAGAGAGGCCAACTACAGACAAGCAGGGTTTGGGGTTGTTGTTTTTTTGTAACAACCCCATGGCATTGGTTTATGATCTAGACCTAATACAAAATGCACAAGTTCCCCCAATGCAAACTAAACTGGTGATCTCCTAATGTATTTTATTGTTTATATCATCTGGGTGGCCTCATTCCACACATTTAAAGAAATACAGATCCTTCTTACATATGTCGCCTCTTAATGAAGTAACACACTGTTAGGAGCCTCCCAAGTATCTGCAATGGCCCACTGGTCTCCAAAGCAGCTCCAGGCTGTTGCGCCTTGCTTATTCTCATAGGGAAACAATGTCTTGCTGTATTTTTGCTAGAGGAAACAAGGAATTAGAGCTGATTGTTATCATTAACTTGCATTTAAATATTCAGATTAATTATATTGTGAAAACCACGTTGTGGCAGTATTTAAATACTGTGACTTTTCTTTTGAACAAAATATTGATGGAATAGTGCAAAGGAAACTGGCAGAAGCTGACTATGCAAATAAGTTTCCGGAGGAGACCTGTTGTTTGGCCCTTAGAAAATGAAACTGGCAGTGGGATTCCCCCTGTGGGGTTTCTTCACTGGTTCAGCAAATTCATCAAGATGAGTGAGGGGTGTGCCTGTCTCCAAGTGAATGCAGTCTGAATCACAAGGTTAGGACTCTTAAATGGCAGGTAAGAGCCTAGGTTCTCATCTGAACACAGTTGTACCTAAGAAAATCTGGGTATCCCATATTTCTGCAAGATGAGATGTAGCACTAATTTGATTTACTAGGGTCCTTTAGCTACATAATGTTAGAGGCCAAGTTTTGCCTCTTTTGTTAAAATCTTCCTGTACTCAGAAAATGGTGGAGGTGGACTGCTGTTGCAAACACAAAAAGAAAATTACAATTCTCTAAGTGAATAGCGTCTACTACCCAGGGCATGGCTTCTTATGCTGCTTTCAATCTGCTTGATAAAAAGATCAGTCAGCTCTAAAATGGGGGAAGAATCAGTGATAATCTGTCACGCCTGTGATACTGTGATAGAATTTAAAATGTCATGCTGTGCTGATATAGTAGAATTTTTTATCCAACCTTTTGTTTAGCTTAACAGGACAAAAATCACACCACAAAATTACTTCTTAAGTTTGATCAAGGTCTGGCCTGCTTGTACTCGTGTGTTTGTTTCTGAAGTCTCCATCATTTACTTCCTTGTAGGATTTGAGCACTTCTTCTTTGACGATCACTCGTAGCTGAGTAAGATTGTCTTCCATAAACACGGTTTTAACAGTGAGTCTGTAAGTGACTGTGGGGGCCAGTTCTGGATCCACATGTCCTTCCACAATGGGGGCATAGGTTTCCGGGTGGGAGTTGATCACGGTGAGGGTTTGCCAAATGTGCCTTCCTCTTAGCACAATCCCTGCTTTCGTCCTGAGTTTGAGAGTCTTCAAAGCCCACGATACCTCTGGTAAAGGCTGTTCTCCAATTGGAGCACTTGCAGGCCGGTGTTTCCTAGTTGTCAGTGTTTATACTACATTTTGTTGTTGACCACCAGCATTACACTTTCTATTTTTAAGTTTGGAATAGAGTAGTTGCTTTGGAAGATGATAATCGGGCATCTTCACAACACGACCAGTCCAATGAAGTTGATGCTGAAGAATCATTTGAGCACATAACCACAACACAGAAACACAAGTCAGGCATGGTGGAATCTTTCTGGCATTTGATCGAGGAAAACCTACACAACTGACCCTACACAATTGGTTTTGGTACTCACCCACACCCACCCCTATTGTAATAGCATGGGATAGTGCCAAAAGAAAATGGTTTTGATGTAAAGAAGATCAACATGCTCTTTCTTCACCCATCTCTTTCTTCACCCATAAGCAAGAAATCCTAATTACTAAAGAGAACTTTTTCAGCAACCCACGGCAACATATTCTTATCTCTCTTCTCCCTCCCCCTCCCCCACCGATCCTCCCACTTCCTGCTTCAACTACTGTGTTCTGCTGAGGCCAAAACTTCTCAAAATTCAAACACACTGTTAATAGACTTCATCAGGTGCCTACAAGTTTCCAGGGTTTGGATGGATCATGATTTGCCCAAATGGAAATCTTGACCTTTGATGGGAGTGAGAAAGTGTATTTCCTGCCATCCACCTGTCCTGATCTGGAGTGGATTCAAATGTTTAGCACAAGGACATGATAGAGTTTCTTCATGAAGTGCCCTTTGGGCATTATATGCCTGATTGGGTCCTTAAAGCGCAGGGCAGGCTCATGTGGGTGCAGGCAGTCCTTCAGGCATGCCCTGCAAAATGTCTGAATTTGGCTTCTCAGTATGGGCACATCTTCTCATGCTCCTATTCTTCAGTGCCAGATGTGCAAAACTCTGTATGCTCTCATGGAAGAACACTGTGAAAATGTCCATTTTACCACGAGAGCCTGTGCTGAGGAGCTAATGTGTTGAATCTTTTTGGGAATGCTGCTAAGTGAAGTGTGTTCACATAGGAGGGGACCTATATCCTTCCCTCTCTGTAGAACGTTATGGGGAGAGTCAGAATAATGTTATATGGGCCTCTTATTCACATACGCCTTTGAATCTGGGATAGCAGCCAAAATGTTTAGTTAAGGGTAAATTTGTGCACAAATCTGTATTTTACTGCTTCTGTCGCCACCTGATTTCTCCCCCTCCCCTTTTTAAAAATGTAATCTCCACAGTCTCTCGTTTGGCACTGCAGGGCTGACCTGTTACTGTATTTATTGTGGTAATGCATTCATAAATTGCAGAATCCGATGGGTGCACCAGGAAATGGTTCTGCTGCATTATTATAAATGTGATAATGAGAGGCTGTATATCACTGTGAAGGGCAAAATCGTCTGGAAAGATCTGTGGTCACTGGTGCTTGTTTTTGATGTTTCAAAGCCTCTTTCTACTGTTGTTGAAAGCCTGTTGTTAAGCTGGTGGAAACCTGTATAGCTTGGCTCCCTGAAATGCATGTTGTTATTAGGGTAGTAGTAGTAGTAGTAGTAGTAGTAGTAGTAGTAGTAGTAGTAGTAATACTTTTCTGTAGGGGTTTTTAGTAGAAATTTGTGAAACCTGCAAGAGGAAGTATTATTATGCAGCTGTGTTTTCCATGCTTAAGGAACAGATTTCCATGGGAAACCCATCTGCCACTGGACCATTAACTTGTGGGAGTGTGATAGATGAGTGGTCTTCAACTGGTCCAGACTTAAGACCCACTAGACCTTGGGGTGAATGTCTACATCCTATCTCCATCCTCCCTGCTTTGTGAAAAGTTGTTTGGATGTGGTGGGTTCTTAACTGTCTTAAGCACCTTTTCCTCCAGCTGAATGCATGGTGCTGCTAACCTTCCTCCTTAAATTGTTACTAATGATGGAACCTCCAAAACATTTGTACTGGCTAACCTTTGCATGACAAATTGGTTTGGAATATTTGCAACACCAATTTAATAATATGTGTGTGTCTGTGTACATGTGTGCGTCTGTGTGTGTGTGTCTGTGTATCTTAATATTTTATTGGGTAGTTGTTGATACGTCCCATCTGTAGAACTTATTTGCTGGCGCAGAAAGTTTCAGGATTGGGTCATAAATTTGAGGGCATTATTCTTAGGCTCTTGAAAGCTTTCTGAGAGGCTGTGTTATCCCTTTCTGTAATGTGGTAGATTGAAATAGTTTCAGATGTCTGTGTGGCAAGAGCTATGGGAGTTCAGAAAATTGCTGGCCAAGCTAAATGATCTTGGGATAAACATTATGGCAGCACTCCTGTTGGGTTTCTCTTAAATTCTCCTTTCCTGAGATAAGTTTGTTAATTTCAGAAACCCTCTCTCCCATCCAAACCCTATTATAAGCAGAGACTTTTTTTCAAAAGAAAACTTGTCAAGGTACAGAACCTCAGAAACAAATGGGTTTAATTTGTTTTCATACTGCTAAAGCTGTCAAAATGAAGCAAATTGGGTGGCCATGAGAAGGACTAGTCACTTTAGTGCTGTGCCAAAGCAGGGGGAGGATAAACATTGTTTATGAAGCTTTGAAAGTCCTTCTCTTAAAACATCCTTTAAATATAGGCAACTTTGGTGAGGTTAATAAAGTCCAAGATGTACAGATTGTTTTACATCCCTGTTATGCAGAGTTCTGTATTAATCGTAGACCTTATTTCCTTTTATGTTTTATTCTATTCAATTTATCAGTCTCCTAATAACAATAAAACTCAGCAGCAAGCACAGGGTCCAGAAGTCATGATTCCAAGGCACACGACCAAGGCAAGAGATATAGAACTAAATGGAAACAACAAAGTTGCCCCAGCAGTTGTCACACTCCTTCTGCCAAGCATTTAAAGATGAGGGCAGGGTGAGCTCATGGCTTATGAGACTGTTGCATGTGCAGATGTGTATTCTGTCTAGGCTGGTTCCCCCCTACACTGGTGGTGCCTGGATCTCGGCAACAGTACTGTGTCCAGCCCCTCTGACCCCAGCTCCAGCACTATCTGCTCCTGCTCAGCCTCTTACACTGACTGATGGAAGTCCTACCCCTTCCTCAATTAGGCTTTGTGCTCCCCAGGAGGGGCAGTAAGGAGAACAGGCAGATCTGCTTCCTCCTCTTTGATATCTAGAGTCACAATTGGAGAACCTGCATCGTCCATCTCTGGGTGACAGCCTTCAAGATTCCCCTCCCAGCATGGTGTAGTGGTTAAGAGCGGTGGACTCGTAATCTGGTGAACCGGGTTCACTTCCCTGCTCCTCCACATACAGCTGCTGGGTGACCTTGGGCTAGTCACACTTCTCTGAAGTCTTTCAACCTCACTCACCTCACAGAGTGTTTGTTGTGGGGGGAGGAAGGGAAATGATATTGTTAGCTGCTTTGAGATTCCTTAAGGGGAGTGAAAGGCGGGATATCAAATCCAAACTCCTCCTTCTCCTCTTCTTCTTCCCCTTCTTCTGCTTCCTCCTTCTTGTCTTCCACCTAAGACTGCCAAACCATGCCAGATCCTGATGGAATTGAGGAGCCCATGGTGCTCCCAAGCATTCTTCTCTGTTGCCCCATAGCACCTCCCAAGCTATGCCCACCACCACACTTTGAGCTTCCACATGGACAACTGAACCCCTGAACATGCTTTCTCTGATGACTATGCACTCAGTTGCAAGCTTAGGTTTGCCTTTGTGTATTGTGTGAATGACTCCAGTGGAGGGCACAAGTAAATTTTTGGCTACAGTATAGCATAAAAAAGCTTCAGAGCACCTCTAAATTATACTGGCAGCTCTTCCATCCCCTGCAGCAACTCCACATGATGAAGGCATGAGCAATAGCCCCGTAGTGCATTGCTGCTAATAGCATTTATTACCTTATGGACTGCATTCAAAATGCCAGAAGTTTGAAAATGCTAATATATATACTTTCATGCGTTACTGCTTTGTCAGTTATTGTTCAGTTTCCACTGGGGGAAAACATTTTTTTGTTGACTGTCACAAAGTTGGCTTGGAAAAAATATCTTTTAGCCCTTCAGGGGGCTCTTTGAATGAAGACTTCACTCCTCTTTTTGTAGGGTAGGTGGTAAGACTTCTCTTTTCAACTGGTAGAAAATATAAATATAAATGTGGAGAACAAAGGCTTTTATTTTGATGATGTGGGATTTGTGAAGCCTTAAACTTTAAGGCTTAAAGGCATTAGGATAGGATCTTCATAAGATTTACCCTATGTCTAAATTTAAATTGGAGGAGTGAAAACTAGGAACCACCATGTTCTGCTGAAACTTCACTTTGCACCATTATTGACCTCTAGTGTGTGCAGCATTATTGTAATGTGTTAAAATACAAAGCTGAAGGGCAGATAAGACTGATTAGGTGTCTATTAACTTTAATTCTAAAAGGCAGGTTGTTGACAGATTTGAGAACCCAGGAACTATATTTAGTATATTTCATTTAGTAAAAAAATATACAACTGTATCTTGTTAGTAAATCATGCACGATTTGAGAGGGTGCTTTACTAGTTGACCAAGATTTGACAGTACTCCATATCTTTTCTTAGATTTATATTCTATCTTTCTTCTCTCATGGAACCTAAGGGGAGGTACATACAGGTATGGATCCCTGGCAGTTACCCTTCTAGACACTGACCAGGTGCAGACCTGCTTACCTTTAGTGAGGTGGCAGTCTCATGTATCCTTCAGACCACACACCACACACACCATAGGAGGATAGTATTGCTTTTGGTTACCAAAGGCAAAAAACCCAAAAACATTTTTGGGGAGAGGGGAATTCATGGCATGGTATGTTGATGACCTCATGCCCTATTTTGAATTATCCCTAGATAATTGGGGAGGATGGCAAAAACAAAACCACATGGCTTGTCCGAGGTAAGGCCCCAGAGTCCTCAAATGAAGATTGCCAGTGGCAAGCAACAAGGTTCAGGGTGGGCATCGTTCAGATTCTAGAGAGGGTAGAGGTTGTAGCTGCCCAATGAAGCTCAATGTTGGAAGATTCAACACAGGCCAAAAAGAGAGAGAAGTACTTCACATAGTTTAGGAGTTGCTTCATCATTTTGGTCACTCTTTTCTGAACCTTTCCTGTGTTATGTTTTCAACGTCAACCTTGTGTTTTCTGTAAAATCTGGTTTCTTGAGCTTCTTGATGAACTGCTAAGTGCAGCTTCCCTCTTCCAGCTTCCAGATACGTCTTAATTTGAGCTCATTTTCTGGGTCATCAGCTTAGTTTCTGAGTGCTTTACAGTCCCGAGGAATCCCATTTAGAAAAGGGTCATATCTTTTAATCATTGCTACCATTTCGGCTCCTTGCAGTTTTCTAACAAAGCTTTCAAATCCATGTTCATTTCCGTGACCTGGAATGCCCTCAGCTGTATAATGCTAACTGCATTGTGTCCATTGGTATATTGAATCCATACCTCATTGGTATCACCTCTTCAATCAAGATTAAAA
Organism: Podarcis liolepis; assembly: GCF_965112155.1. Taxonomy (NCBI): domain Eukaryota; kingdom Metazoa; phylum Chordata; class Lepidosauria; order Squamata; family Lacertidae; genus Podarcis; species Podarcis liolepis. The sequence goes on from NC_139556.1 coordinate 82,956,018, forward strand.
ATCAATATTAAAAGAGGTTCCAAGGTTGAGATGTTTTGATTAAGAAGTATTTCTCCAGTCTTGTAGCTCAATGGAGAGCTGAAGTGCTTAGTACATTGCACGTGAATGGTTCTACCATATCATTAAAGGTAAAGGGACCCCTGACCATTAGGTCCAGTCGTGACCGACTCTGGGGTTGTGGCGCTCATCTCACTTTATTGGCCGAGGGAGCCGGCGTACAGCTTCCGGGTCATGTGGCCAGCATGACTAAGCCACTTCTGGTGAACCAGAGGAGCGCACGGAAATGCCATTTACCTTCTCGCTGGAGTGGTACCTATTTATCTACTTGCACTTTGACATGCTTTCGAATATGAGTGCAATAGCCTTCTTTGCTGTGGTTCCCCAGCAAATAGTATTCAAAGCCATGTTGCCTCCTTTAATTTGTCCCATTATCACCACCCCACCCAGTGAGCCATCTATCTATCTATCTATCTATCTATCTATCTATCTATCTATCTATGTATCTCAGCATGGAAGTAAAGGGGGGGGGGATGAGGTTGGAGTTAAATGGCAATAGAATGGAAGAGTACAATCTGTGACAATTCAGTTAGAAGAAGAAGAAGAAGACTTTGGATTTGATATCCCGCCTTTCCCTCCCTTTAAGGAGTCTCAAAGCGGCTAACATTCTCCTTTCCCTTCCTCCCCCACAACAAACACTCTGTGAGGTGAGTGGGGCTGAGAGACCTCAAAGAAGTGTGACTAGCCCAAGGTCACCCAGCAGGTGCATGTGGAGGAGCGGAGACGCGAACCCGGTTCCCCAGATTACGAGACTACCGCTCTTAACCACTACACCACATTGGCTCTCAGTTAGAACTTAAATGCATGTAAATGACCTTTGACAGCAGTAATGTTCCAGCTTCTGTGGAAGCCTACATGTACAGAGGTCAATGTGTGTAAACTTCCACTGCTCAGAAACCCATGGACATTGGGGGCAATCTTGAAATCAAGAAATACACAAAGCCTGGCCTGTGGTTGTCTCAAAGGCATTGCCGTGTGCTATGGCAGAATGCAGGGAGAGAGCATTCAAATATTGTTTATTTGAAATATAACATTGACCATAGTTGTTCTAAAGAATTGTGCATGTGCCGTTTTGAAGAATCCACCCTGCATTTAAAAGATTCCTTTTCTGAACAGTATACAAATGATTTGCTACATCGTTGTCAGCATTGTGATATATATTACAATGCATTGTCTGCCTCCTTTGTGTATAATTTAGTGAAGCCAGTTTCATAAGGGAAAAATACAGTTAATAATAATTACATTAGACATCAGTGATAAATGGGGAAAGGGGCCATAAACCTGCCATTAGCCGCAAATGCTTTTGTGCGACTCTGTTTTCCACAATGCACCCAAGGTGAATTTCTGATGAAGTTATCTTTTGGCGCAGTCCACCACCTGTAATACGGGGATAATAATACCACATATTTCATGATAATATATATGAAGAGCTTTGAGAGGTTTAAAGCATTACATAAAGGATAATTATTTAGAGATGGGCATTTGACTAGGCAAAAAGGACTTGGTCAAATGACTGATCAAGTACCTTTAAATCACTAATGTTATGAGAATACCAAAGAAGATAATCAGAAGCAGGTTGGATGATTTGGTAATAATGGCATAGGCCTGTATCCAAAGTAATGCTAAGTCTCTGTTTCTGTTAGCACAAGCACTTTCCTTTGCACAATGGTTATTTCCCCACTCCTTCCTTGTGCACCACAATCTGCTCTGGAGTTAATATGTATTTAAACTACACCAACCCACACCCCAACCAACCAATAAATTAAAACCACAGTACAGTTTTAGAACGAGAAGGAAACAATTAATTCATATCACACCAGTGGATAAAATGTGGATTGGTGGGAAACTGGGTTGGAGGTAGTGATGTTAAATTCTCGAGAATAAGCTTTTGGAGAATTTTCTTGAGAATATTCTCGATTAATGAGGTATGTACATTTAAAGCAGCTGTGTAGACAACACAGAATTTACAGTTTGTGGAGAATATTCTCCAGAAAATTTTCTAGCAGAGAATATTCTCTGGAGAATATTCTCACATCACTTAACCTTACCTCACTAGTTGTAGGAGAGGGGGGTCTCTTATTTTTGCCCTAACTTCAGCTGCTTTGGAAAGAGGAGCAGGGATACCATTGCCCCAAAACTTCTGAACTTCTTGTCCTGCTCCTAAACTCCTGAACCGTCTGTTGGCTGTTAAGCCTGTACTGTTGCTTGCCTGAAAGAGAGCCTCTGTTTGCATATTTTGTGGTGGGGTTCTGGACAATGGGAAGTCCACAAGCAGGGCCTTAAGTGCAACCCCACTCTTCCTATTTTTGATTCCCAGCAGCTGGTATTGAGAGGCTTACCGTCTCTAACGGTGGAGATAGAACATTGCCATTGTGGCTAGTAGTGACTGAAAGCCTTACACTTCATTAATTTGTCTATTCCACTTTCAAGCTGGTGGCCATCCCTGCACCTTGTGGGAGAGAATTCCATAGTTTAGCTATGTGTTGTGTAAAGAAGTATTTCTTTTGCATCTTCCAACACTCAGCTTTATTGGGTAGTTTAAGGGTCTAGTATTATCTGTGTCAGAGAGAACCTTCTCTCCAGCCACTTCATCTCTGTTCAGTGATTTATATTTTTATACACCTCTGTCATGTCCCAAGAATAAGAGGATTGGTAGGGGGTAAAGTTGAAAGGGAGAGACCCAGATGTATGCTTGGGGATTATATGCTTATAAACCACAACAATAAGAGCTCAGCCATGATGACAGATCAGGAAAGGTACCACCAGGATGCTGGAGTGGTTAATGGGTGCACAGTTAAAGGAAGCTAGTAAAGGTAAAGGGACCCCTGACCATTAGGTCCAGTCACGGATGATTCTGGGGTTGTGGCGCTCATCTTGCTTTACTGGCTGAGAAAGCTGGCGTACGGCTTCCAGGTCATGTGGCCAGCATGACTAAGCTGCTTCTGGCGAACCAGAGCAGCGCACGGGAACGCTGTTTACCTTCCTGCCAGAGCCGTACCTATTTATCTACTTGCACTGCGTGCTTTCGAACTGCTAGGTTGGCAGGAGCAGGGACCGAGCAACGAGAGCTCACCCCGTTGCAGGGTTTCGAACCACTGACCTTCTGATCAGCAAGCCCTAGGCTCTGTGATTTAACCCACAGGACCACCTGCATCCCTTAAGGCAGTGTTTCCCAACCGGTGTTCCGCGGCACACTAGTGTGCCGCGAGATGTTGCCTGGTGTGCCACGAGATGTTGCCTGGAGGGAGGCGGGCGAGTCCAAAAAAGGTTGGGAAACACTGCCCTAGGCAGGGAAGGAGCCCGCTAAGGCCAAGGAGCCCCCTTCACCCCCAGCCCTGGCGCCGCCCCTCGCCGCCGCCATTCCCCGAGGCAGGAATCACCTCAGGCGGCCTCCCTTCCTGCCGCCGGAGGGTGGACGAACTCGCCTCCCCCTCCCCCACTCGCTCCAGGGCACCGAAAACCACCTCCCTCCCTACCTGCTGTTAAAGAACCACCATAAAGGGGAGGAGCCGCTCCGGCTGCGAGCCCGCCCACAGCCACAGCCAATAGGTGAGCCGGGTCCTTTCGGCTGTGAGGGGCAATCATTGACTCGTCGGCTTGTCACTCACACGGGCAAGAGGCGGGGCTCGGGGGTAGGATTAATCTCTCTTTCTCTTCCCCCCCCCCACGCCTCAACTCCACCGGCACCCATTTCTTGTCCCAGGAAACGGCGACGGGAGTTGGCTGAGAGCTCCTGTCGATCAGAGGGAAGTGGGCGGGGAACCGAGAGGCCATTCGCCCGGCGCTCCTGTCAGTCAAGAGAGGCGGCAAGGTGGGAATGCAGGGTATCTTCTTACCATCTGCCGGGCCCGTTAGTAGAGATAGGAAATGTGGTAGAATGACACGAGGAGGAAATGGACGGTGCCCAGGAACCTATAAAAACGCCCTTGCGCGCACAGCCCATAGAAAGCAATGGAGAAATCCCAGGATTTTACCCTGCCTGTTACTGAGCATCAGGCGCAACCATCCCCGAAGCAGATGTATCTTTCTAATTTGAGTCTTTTAATATTTCGAGTGAGAATGAGATTTATTTGTTAAGACATTAAAAATGCGCCGTTTTCTGTGGGCGCAAACTCTGCCCTGGTGCGGGAGGGCACAACGCTACCGAAGCGACTTTCATTCCTGCAACCGGTGCGGCGTTTTGCAACTCCGGATTCTGAGTTTGGGGGATCCAAACCACTCCACGATCCCACGTGCAACCTGCTGCGAGATTAACAGAAGGGTCGTAGCGCAGGGCTGGCGCGAGCCGGTTCTCAGCATCCAATACTGGACTGTCCTTGCATACTTACACACCATGTAAGTTTCTTAAGTTTCTCTTTCAAAAAGGAAACGTGGGCTAAAGCGGTGATGCCGCCTCCCACTCACTTTCCTGCTCTGGCTTCCCTAACAGTTTTCCGAGTTGCGTCACTGGATCCAGCCCCCTTTTCCACAGGTGACACGGGGCTGGAGGGAGGGAAAGAGGGCTGTACGTCGCGCACAAAGGCAGCCTCCTAGAAGCGCTCTGGGCCGGCGCCGTTTCGCCGAAGGCGCCGGAGAACCCCCACCCTCAGCTCCTTCAGAAAGGAAGCCCCGCCCCTCGGCTCCCTACGCCGGCAGGCAGCTCAGCTGACTGACGAGGACGTTCTGCGGCGGCGGCCGCCGCACAACCACCGCAGTTGCTGGCAGCGTCCGCAGCGCAATAAGTAACAGCGCCTTGTGCTGCCAACTCTTTCTCTCTCTCTCCCGCCCCCCCCGCCCCAAGCTCTCGCTCGCCCCGCATCAACATCGCCGCGCGCAGCTTCCCGAGCTCGAGGCCAGCCGCTGCACGCACGCGCCGGCTCGTCATCGGCTCCGGTTGTTGCCTTTCTCCGCCGAGGTCGGTGGACCCCGAGCCTAGGCTTCCTTCCCGCACCCCGCTTTCCGAAGACCGCACACCAGTTGGGCCAGTACATATTCCCCTCCCGTGACTGGAGCGGAATAGCCCTTTCTCTTCTTCCCCAACCCTTGTCGTTGGAGGAGTCCCTCAGTCCCTCGCTTTGCTGCCTCCTCCCCCCCCACCCCCAAAGCTTGGAGGTTCCCCGGCAAGGGGGAGGGGAAAAAATTGAAACTTACACTTTCGTACGTCCCTCCCGGCGTGACGCTGCGCGCTGACATCACGGGGCTGTAATGGTGATGTGCCTCGAGATTTTTTTCATCAAACAAGTGTGCCTTTGCCCAAAAAAGGTTGGGAAACACTGCCTTAAGGAAGCTATTAGAGGCAAATTGGACAGCTCCTCTCCTGCCCAGTACTAGGCCCTCCTGACTACTAGCATTGCTGGACAGCTCCTCTGCCTTTCTCAGAAGGCCAGAATGGGACAGCAGCCTCTTACTCTCCAAATCAAGAGTACCTTTAAGACTTGCTGCCAGTGGCACCTATGCCATAGGTTGTTTACCCTTGCCTAATCAGAATTATTATTTTAAAGGACTACATGATCAGCACAGTCATTTAGGTGAAATGCCCCCGCTCCACTGCCAGCTTCCCCCAACATGGGGACAGAAGTGATAGGGAGATGTTGTACTGTGAGACCTCTGCCTGCCTTGCCTGTGGAACAGATACCAGTCTGGTCTGTAATTCAACAAACACTCTCCACGTTCCCACAAATCCCGAGAAACCATAATATTTGACTGGTGTTCTTCATAGCTGCAATAAATAAAAAATTAGCAGGTACAGCTAATTTTACAGGATGGGAAAATGATTTTGTATATTTGGAGGCTCTGCTGGAAGTGGAAGCTGCTGGTAGACGCTGGAACCGATCCCAGCAGGGCAGGCAAGTGGGATGCTGAATCCAGTGCATGCTGAGTTAAGCTGTTTCTCTCCCCCTAAATATGCATAGCAGGAGTTCTTCTTAGCCCCAGTCAGATTGCATGCTAGTTTTCTAGAACAGGCAGATGTGCTTGGCAGGCAGATGCCATGCTCTGATTCCATTCATGTGAAACATCCCTTCTGTTTTTTTCAGAAATTGAGAGGAACGGTGAGAAACTAACCTTTTAGTTCTTCTTCTTCTTCTTCTTCTTCTTCTTCTTCTTCTTCTTCTTCTTCTTCTTCTTCCTCCTCCTCCTCTTCCTCTTCCTCTTCCTCTTCCTCTTCCTCTTCCTCTTCTTTAAAGAAAAGCAAATCTTATATAGCAAAATAAATTAACATTTCCAGTGTGGTGTAGTGGTTAAGAGCGGTAGACTCGTAATCTGGTGAACTGGGTTCGCTTCCCCGCTCCTCCACATGCAGCTGCTGGGTGACCTTGGGCCAGTCACACTTCTCTGAAGTCTCTCAGCCTCACTCACCTCACAGAGTGTTTGTTGTGGGGGAGGAAGGGAAAGGAGATTGTTAGCCGCTTTGAGACTCCTTCGGGTAGTGATAAAGCGGGATATCAAATCCAAACTCCTCCTCCTCCTCCTCTTCTTCTTTAATTATGCACTATATCACATGTTATGTTGGGGGAGGGGAACTCTGCAATGGAACATTTCCTCCAGTATTCTACCCTAGTCACTTTCAGAGATGTGGATACTTAATGGGTAGAGGATCTCAAGCCCAGGCACCAAATGTGGCCCTCCAGGCCTTTCAATCTGGCCCTTGGGATTCTCCCCAGCTGATATGTCCTCCTCAGCTACACCCCTCTCCCCTTGACTGTGTTTGCCTGGTGTAAATAGGACTCCATACAGTAGCACAGCTGATCGGCTGAGGACTGAAACTGACATGTGGGTAAAACTATATTCTGCAAGGGACATGTGGCTGCCACAAATAGCAGTAGCTCTGCATTCCCCCTGCCTCTCCTGGTAATATGTATGAAACAAGGCATTGAGATTCCCTACCCTACTTCACTTTGTTGACTGATGTGTGTCTGCATGTGTATGTGTAGGTGTAGGGAGAGCAGGGAAACTCTCTGTCTGGTTCTTTATCACCCTTCCTTTAATGGGCATTATGCAGAAGACACAAAATATGCACCCCTCCCTCATAATATGTCTAGTTTGGCTTATAATCTCATAGGATTCAGTTTCAATGAAACTTGCTCCCAAGCAAGTGCCCAGGATCGCTGTGTAAAACCAATTCCAAGGGACAGTTGGTGGGTTTGCGGAATGTGCAACATTTATTCTGAAACCTAGCAGGATTCCACAGTCATGTGGGGATGGATCCAGACTAAAACTGAAATCAGTGCGACAAATCATCCATCACGCAAGTCCCATTGATTTCAACCAAGAATTCCGACTGGCTGAATATGTTCCACCTTGTGCCAAGGATTTAATCTGAAACAGTGAAATCATGATAATGGGGTCATCTTTCTGGAGCAATGACCAATCATAAGAATGCTCCAACATTCCTCAAACAAATGATGAGATGAAAGCTCACCACTTGCTGGATTATCTTTAGAGTCAGGTAATGGTTGGCTCCTTGTCTGAGGTGTGTGAGTGGCTCAGTTCAGACTAAAGATGGGGCCAATAGAAGCATCCTGGAAGCAAAGATGAGCCACTGCTGGGCTTAAGGGTCAGCAAAACCCACATATATGTGTCAGCTTGGAGCTATTGCTAGGACTGCTCAAATTTGTACAGTCGTGGCATTGGATGGCCACAGGAAGCTGCCTTATACCAAAATCACACACTGGTCCTTCTGTCTTAGTATTGTCTACACAGTGGCTCTTCAGGTTTTCAGACAAGAGTCTTCCCCAACCCCACTTGGAAATGCAAGAGATAGAACCTGGAATATTTTAATGCAAAGCACATGCATTCTGGCCTTTGGTCCACTTCAAGCTCAGTATTGTCTACACCAGATTTCCCTAACCTAACCTGCCACCCTCCAGATGTTCTGGGCTTCAACTTGCACCAGCTGTTGAAGCTAGCATGGCCAGTGGTCAGGGAATTATAGTTAATAACATCCGAAAGGCATCAGATCTGGGAAGATTGGTGTACACCAGGGGTAGTCAACCTTTTTATACCTACTGCCCACTAATGCATCTTTCTTGTTGGTAAAATTTCCTTACCGCCCACCAGTGCTCAGGAAGGAGGATTCAGCTTGTGCCATAGAACCCCCTACTACCCACCTAGAATCCTGAAACGCCCACTAGTGGGCGGTAGGGACCAGGTTGACAACCCCTGGTCTATACTGAATGGTGACAGCTAGCCAGGGTTTCAGACAGAAGTCTTTTCCTGGAGATCTCAAGGATTGGAGTGGCAACCTTTAGCATGCTAATCATGTACTCTACCACTGAGTCTCAGACCTTCTTTAAAGAAATGCCACAAATTATTCATGAAAGGGGTAGACATTCAACTCAGTGGGTACTTCTTCAAAACAAAATTACTCCACATTAGTCTTTACTTGACTTGGTCCCACGTCTATAAAATTCGGGTGCATTGTATACATCAGTGTGGGGTGAATCTGAATATGCTGAAGCAATTTACGATGCTCACAGCACCAGAAGTTGCTGGGATTTTCAGTGGTTTAATTAATTTCAGGTGAGACTGCTGTAAATGTTTAAAATTTGATTAAAATTTTGAGCTGCTAGCTTTGATTTCAGAAAAAGGGAAGAGATGGGAAGCCAAGCATCTCTGTTGCTTGGGCACTTAAGCCAAGAGGCAAGCAGCCAGTGAACAAAGCCACTAGCAAGGCCAACATCTCCCCACAACTGCCAAGCGGCAGGCTTTGGTGCGGTAGAAGCATCCATAAATTGACTGAGCAGCTTGGAGCAGCATCATTAACTAGCCTGAAATTGGTAACATCCTTTGAATTCCTGTCAAGGGTTAGGAATCACATTTCTCCTATTGATTGAGAAAAAAAGAAAAGGGGAAAAAAGGGGAAAAATTTTCTTATTTTATAACTCATGACTTCATGGGATTCCTCCCAGTCTACCAGCCTTAGAAAATAGGTAGTGAAAGGATGGCGAACCTGTGTCCCACCAGCTCTGGCCAGTATTGCCACTGGTTAGGGATGATGGGAGTTATAGTCCAGCAACATCTGTAGAGCCATACATTCACCATTCCTCCAATAGTGTAATTGTCAGAGCAAGCTGATACATGTCAGTTTGTTGAGTTCAAAGGTATAGGATTGGTGCTGTTATGAGCCACCCCAGCTATTGTAAGATTTATCTTGCATTTGCAAAATGTCCCTTTCTAGTTGAATGGGAACCTATATGATAAATTCAGAGGTGAAGAAAAAGAACGATAGACCACATAGTGTACATGCAAAATTCAGTCTGCAGCACCCGCAGGTAGAGTTGTGAAAGGAATCCCAGAGAGAACCTTAGAGACAGGCAATATTAAGCTGGAAGGACCAATGGTTTGATTTGGTACAAATCTGCTTCCTGTATTCCTAAGCAAAAGTATAAAGGTGATACCCTTGAGTGCCACTGGTAATGAATAATAACAATTAATCATTATACATGACTAAGCCATTTTTCACCTTCTCACCCCTTGCCTTTTCCTGTAAGACCTATTGTAGTCGTTAAGAGTCGTCAACAGGCTCATCTCAGCTATCTGCTAATCTCCCATTCCCACCACCCTTCTGAGTAATACCCCTCCCCACCTTCTCACTATATAGAAGGATCTGGCAACTTCTGTTTCAGTGTATCTGAAGAAGTGTGCATGCACACGAAAGCTCATACCAAGAACTAACTTAGTTGGTCTTTAAGGTGCTACTGGAAGGAATTTTTTATTTTAACAATTAAAAAACAGACTTAACTTTTGATCCAACCTTTTTGCTATTCTAGGACAGGACAGTGAGTTCTCTGACAGTAAAATGATATATTGATAATCTGCTTCACTGGGGTTTTATGAATAACTGCTCAGTTTATCCATGGTAGGAGAGGGATTACTGTAGCATGGAGACTATAACTTTGGTTGGGCTGGGCTGAATTTTATCACTCTATGACCCTTTCCAGGCTGACAGTTTTGGAGAATTCTAGTCCATGGAAATGTTGTGCTGAGTTACCGCTTTACGGATCACCACACCTGAGATCCTGAAAAGAGGTAAGAGTATTATCATTAAATCCAATCTGCAGGGATGCTCACTCCCGAGGAAAAGAACCAAAAGGTGAGGGATCCCTACCAGTTTCCAAATGTATCCGATTACCTTAATGCCTGCCTACAAGTTTCTGTCTAGTTCAGTCAGTTTTCCTCATTTGTTCTGTCACGTGGACTGCATTAAAATAACCTTCCTCTTTTCCCCCATTTGCATCCTAGAGCTCTGGCACAACATTTATTACAAGCCAATTAAAACGAACCGCCTACAGATTGGCAACATGACATCTCGTTTCCCTCTAGAATGTTGCTCCATGCCCAATGGCAGTCCACAAAGCATATCTTGCTGTGCGGTTGTGTTCCTTAATAATACGCCTTCTCCCCCAGCTTCATTAAGGAGCATGTTTCTGTGCAAGGGGCTGTTTTAGTGTATTTCTTTCTTACAGCTGGAGGCTGGAGTTTCTGTTTTGAGTGTGTATGGCCATTTGTAAATCATACTCTTTGTCCAAAATGTTTTTCCCCTTCCTTGCTTCTCTGCTTGTAACCGCTTCCATGGCAGGGCTGTTGATAAATGCAAGATTATGATCCTTCTGAAAACCAGGAGGCTCTGTATACAAGAAGAGGAAAAATATTTGTTTGGAGTCAACCATAGATAGGTGAGAGATTGTTAGATATATATTTTTAATAATTCCTATGGTGTCTATCAGAATACAAAATGCTTACGGTTTCTGCTTATGTTTAAAATAACCCTGTGGAATACATTAAGTGGGGAGATTGCAATCTGGCAAACAGTGATTTGAATTAAGACCTCCATAGACTCAGTGCTCTAGCCCAGTGGTTCCCAAACTTTTCTGCCATGGACTTGAAAATTGCTGAAGGTCTTGGTGGACTACTTAATGATTTACCTGCCTGTTGTAATGCACTGTGCTAGATACTGTATGATTTCTAATTGTACTATTATTGCTTCTTATATATCTTCTATATTGTAGTTTATTGTATTGCAATTTTAATTCTATACACTACAAAAAATAAAAGAATCAAGTAAATGGAAATAAAAATCAGTGTGGACATTTAATGCAATTAAAATACTTAAACCGTGGCTAAGGGTAAGCTTGAAGCCAGGATATGAAACCAAATGCAACAGCAGGAGTACTGGATTGGCTCTGTTGGTGTATTTGAACTGGTTATTTGAAGTGTGCTGACCTCTCTTTGACTTTACCCCTCTTCCTCCAGTAAGCAAAAGTGAACTACCTGCCAGGAAGGTAGCATAGTGCCTCCACCACACCTGGTGACCTGCTGCTTCTGGCTGGACTACAACTCTCATTGTCCCTCACCAATGGTTGGGAGTTGGAGTCCAGCAACTTATGGAGCGCCACAGGTTCCCCATCCCTGTTCTAGCTGGTTGACTGATTCAGCCTTCAAAGAACATCAGACTGATTATTTGAGAGTGATATGCTTTTGACCAAATGAATTGGTTTAGGAATTGATTGATTGTATTCTGATGAACTATTTTGGAGGAATTGATTGGATGTTCAGAGCTCTGAGTGAAGTATCATTCTTTCTATATTCCATCTTCACTTCAAAGTTAATTAATGAATTGGTTCTTCTCTGATTAAAAGTATTTAACTAGCTGAACTGATTAGAGGCTCTGATTCTTAAATGGAATGAATGAGTTTCTTTTCTAATTGAAACAAAGAAGGTAAATGAAACTGAGTTTTTGAGCTAGCTTCTTCTCTGATAGATAGGAGCTCACTAGCACTGCAACCTCTAAGACCCAGGCTGCTGATGCTGGCACTGCATTGGTATAACGCAGGGGTCCTCAAACTTTTTCAGCAGGGGGCCGGTCTACTGTCCCTCAGACCTTGTGGGGGGCCGGACTATATTTTGAAGGGGAAAAAAAGAACGAGGGACGATGAGCAGTGTGTGAAAAGGCTCCAGAGAGGGGCTGCTTTAAATGGCGGTCTCTCAAGAGGGGCACTCAGCCAACCGCAGCTCCTGTGTCTTGTGAGCAGCAGGGGCTGGCGGTGGGACAATGAGCAGTGCGCAGAAGGGCTCCAGAGAGGGGCTGGCACCAACAAAGCCCAGTCCCCTTCCTCCTCTAGGCAGGGCGGGGAGAAGCCAGGAGGAGGGAGGGAGGTGGTGGCAGCGCCGTCGCTGTGTGAGGGGGAGGAAAAGAACGCACACTCTGGCGATCCATGCACTGGTGATCCACGCGTCAATTCCCAAACTGTCTGTGGGCTGGATTTAGAAGGCATTTGGGCCTGTGGCCCTTAGTTTACTGACCCATGGTATAACGTTATTGAAGTTCTGTGCATACCCAGCAGCAAAGCAGTAAACAAAACAATCTCAGCAGAAGCAAGAGACAACATTGTGGCACTGACAGACACTTGCACGGCTTCCATGGCCAAACCTAGCAGAGCAGTGCATTGATGATGCCCCTGCATTACCTATGAACCGAGTGCCCCAACTAATGTGGAGTATGGAAGAACAATCCCATGATTTCACAGTAAACAAGCTTCCATACATACAGAGTACAATGAGACAGTGTACTTTCCCTGCACATGTCATAACCTTGAGAGGACATCGAAACCCCTGGGAGCCCACCCAGGAGATGTCTTCAGATCTTGTTAGGCTCCAGTTCCCATCAGCCCCTGCCAGTTTGACGAGTCATCAGGGAGATGTATAGCATTTGGAGAGCCACAGGTTAGCCTCCCCACACCCTGCCTTAAGGAGTGAATGTGTACTCATTTGTCTAAAGAGAAATGGCTTTGCCTACCTTGATTTTTATATTTTTATATTTTTTTTACATATTTGGTGGCAAACATAAATCCACTTCCTTAAAGAAATTATGGATTATCAAGTACCTCTGGACTGTTTCACAATTCTTCTTTGTGATCTGAAAGAGCGAGTCAGAATGTATTACTTGAAATTTATTATTAATCCCTATTGCAGCATCAGGATAAACTTGGAAGCTAATTGGGAAAAGAAATGCTTGGGGGAAATGTGGCAGATAGACAAAATGACAAAATGGACAAATTACATGCGAGTTAGGGAAGGACGTCAAGTTGGTAATAGATTAACAGAACATTGGGTGTGTTGTTCAACTTTAGAATGATAAATTGAATTATAACATTCTGGTGTAGCCTTTGTTTTGTAAATTATTAGTGATACATTTTTTTCCTGTCTCTCACACTGAACCCACATGCAGTTATTTGCTTATAACCCTTTGTTATAATTCAAAAGGCATTTTCTCTTTGTAACATACAGTTCTGATTTCCAAATTGAGAAATACAGCTTCTGTTATTTATTGATTTAGTTTTTCTTTTTAAAACGCATACCTCCCCCCGCTCCCCGCTTTCTCCCTCTGCAAAGGGAGGGACATAAAACCAAATGATGATTTATGATACTTTTATCAAATGTTGCACTTTTATATTTCGTGTTTATATGACGTGATCACTTTGTGAAGCTTGCCTTTCAGATGTGGCCTTAAAATACCTTAATTTTTGTTTAAAAAATATTAAAAATGTAGCCCATCAGAGTGATGCCATATCCTTGTTCCCAGTGTTGATTTTGCTATTGGCACCAGTGCTGCTGCAAAGCAAGGCATACAGCTCCCCAGAGGTGTTATTTTAGCTGCTTATTCATTGCATATCTCTCTTGTCCTCCTTTCAAGGACCTCAGATTGGCACAGATGAAATTATATTATACATTTTCACCTCACAACAGTCCTGCTAGGGAGGCCAGGTTCAGAGAGTATCTTGCTCAGGGCTATCCACTACGCTTCATGGGGGAAACTGCCTGAAGTTAGACTGTTGGTTCGTCTAACTCAGTACTGTTTACACCAGCGTTTCCCAAACTTGGGTCTCCAGCTGTTTTTGGACTACAACTCCCGTCAAGACCAGTGGTCAGGGATGATGGGAATTATAATCTGAAAACAGCTGGAGACCCAGGTTTGGGAAACACTGATTTACACTGAATGGATGTTGCTCTCTGGTATTTTAGGCAGGGGTCTCTCACAGCCCTACCTAGTGACATTGGGGGCATCACTTCTTAATGCAGAGCAGATGCGCTACCTCTGAGCTACAGCCCTTTAAATTACCTGTGCTGTAGTGATTTGAACCAAGGTACCCCTCAGCTATCTACCATACAGACACGGTTTCTTGTAGAACTACCTCTGCCTGTACTGTGACAGCCCAAAGCAGCAACACAGGATTAATTTGTTTCCTTAATGAATGGTGTTTCTTTCGGGAGAAAAGCAACTTGTGCCTCTGTCTGCCTTTCATGTTCTACAAAATTCGCTTTACATAAAAAGTTAATCTGATTATGCAGCGTAGTACCTGCCACCCAGCCTGCAAGATATCATTACCATGTGTTTAGCCTGAACTTGTTTTTAGAGGACATGAGGTGAAGGAAGGTGATAACCGATTTACTGACCCCACCAGTCACTGGAGTCTAGCAAAATGAATTGCTGTTGCCCAAGAATTGCTATATTATCTGAGTTTACAGTTGGCCTTCCTTCCTCCTCTGGCTCTTTCTGTATCTAATTTAGCAAAATTGCATTTAAATTAGTCCCTGATGAGAGACCCAGAGCTGACATTTTTCCTTTAATAGACATGTTAGTCTCCCTGCATGCTAAAATTCCATAAATGGCTCTTTACTTTTCACAGGCGAGACAGCTATTATACATCAGTCAGTGCATTATATTCCTAGATTCACCTTGGGGAATTATTACTAGCCGTCACAGCATTTCTTCCAGGAGAAAGTCAGGATTTCTCGACTGGCTAATTTATATTTGTATTGTTCATACCCGCCTCCCCCTGCACAGCCATCTTGTAAAGGCTACTTTTCAGCAAAGTTAATTTAGGGAAAAGAAAATGAATTCAGTACAAATGAGATTATATGTCTATCTTTAGACTTGAGCTCTTGAATGTTAGATTGTGTTAATTTCTAGCCCGCCGATGATACACATTGTTGATGGCACCACTGAGGATGACCTACTCGGCTGAAACACGTTCAGTTGTCAAATACTACATTTGTCTGAAGTTATCGTCATCTATATAGTTCATTGTTAGATTAGCTGTTTTATTATTGATACGTATTGTACAACCATTTCCCTTTCCAGGTTGTTGGTTTTTTATCAAATTCCGTTTGTAGGAAAGGGATGCTTTACTTGAACTGGCTATCTGTTCCTAAACAATGGAAAGCTTTTTTCTCTAGCATGCTTTAGTGCCACAAGCTAAGAACCAGATTAAAACACATGCTAAAATGTTACACGCCTGGATAGGCTTGACTAAACTACCATGTTTTTAGGAGGTGATGGATAGAATACAGTGAAGGCACCTGCCTGATGTAAATAAGCAGGGGGTACCAAAGTGTAGATGTTGCCACACTAAATGACCAGTTTCTTACAAATGCAGAATGAGTGTATTGTGGCCTGAGCCCGTGGATCTTTGATGGCCTCTGATTTTGGAACTTGGTGTAAGACAACCTGCTTTGCATGCAGACTATGCCAGGTTATATCTCTGGCATCTCCAGTTGAAAAGATCAGGTAGGAGGGCATCAGGCCCTGCCTGTGGGCTTTCCATTGGCATCTGGGTGCCCACTGTGAGGTCAGGATGCTCGATGAGATGGCCCATTGGCTTAATCTAATGGTGTTCTTCTCATGTTTTTATGGCATGAGAAATGTGGGGTGTAGCATAAGCAGTCAAGTACAACATTTCCTGTTTGCCCAGAATGGACACACAGGGGAATGTTGCTCCAGCCAGGAGGACTTCCTGTCACACCTGGTCTGGAGCATCCTCCCCCTGCGTGTAAACAGGTAGATGGGTGTGATGCTGCAAGACCCCATAAAAGGGCTGGTCACATAGCCATCTCCCCACCCCCATCCTCCTCCTTCCATCTTGATGTATTTTGCTGTCTGCTGGCTCTCAGCCAGCAACACATGGGCTCATTCCCATATGGGATGAACTCAAACTCTCTTCTGTAACTCTAAGCTAAGTCTGCCTTCAGGGAACCTGCGGTGAACTGAATGTGCGTAAACTTCTAATTACTTTTAAAGAAGACTGTTGTGTCTTTATTCTTTTTAGGAGGAATAAAAGGGGGATTTACCAGGAACAAAACCCAATCTGGACAAAGCCCGATTGGATTGCTTAAGTAAAGAGATTCAAACAAATCTACCAACTAGCTTCCTGCTATATACTGGGGAATGTACTCTGCTACTGACTCACTAGCGTGAGTGAGGGAGGATAACATTTAATCAATGTATCCTCTCCTAGTATCCACAACATTCCCACAAGAAATAGGTATGTGGGAGATCCCAGCAGCTGCTGCCCATCAGAATAGACAATGCTAGGCTAGATAGACACAGCACCTAACTTGCTGTAAGGCAGCATCCTAGGCTCCCAAGAGATACCAGTGGAAATGTGTTCCCATTTCATTTCACGCGCCCTGTTGTACAAAAAGGTACTGGTTTGTTAAGCATCAAAAAAGAAGCAAGTTAAGGGGAAACCTTCAGATGGAAGAAAGGCTGTATATTATATACCTTTAGCTCCCATTCCTACAGATGATGCTTTTGAATTTTGACAGGCTCATATTATTTCAAATTATTGCTGGTGTATAACAGTGGAGTGATTTAGAAGTGGCAGGGTTTTATTTGCCACCCTAGAATTGCATGCCTCTGAAATGGCTTTAAAAAACAACGCACCTGCAAACCTACTCACACCACCCTTTAATGCTGAAAATTTTGTTCATTTCCCCTGCTAGGAAAGGAGCACATAAAACGTCTCTGGTGTAGCATCTTGAGGCTGCAAATAGCTGTGTTGATGGCTCTGTTCTGATTTAAAATGAGCTCTCATCTCATGTAGCGCTCAAAGCGTAGGGGCAGTTTCTCCCTTCGATGTCGCGCCTCTAATACACATGGGAAGCAACTGCTGGGTGGGAGGGATGCAATGCAGTTGTAGGAAATGAATGCCCAGGTAAGGAGTCAGAATGGATGGCACAAAGGGCCAAGAGTTGAGACGAGGCTCATTCCATTACTCATGCTCTTACTCTTGGCAGTAAAACTGTTGCCCGCAGATTGTGAGCCTGGTATCATTATATTCCTGCAAATGGGAAAGAGGTGCTGTGGCAATTAGGGGTGGGAAGCCGTGTCTGAAAAGTGCCGTGATGTGTCTTTAAAGGCAAAAAGAGCACCGAAATCCTTGGGTGGGCTTTACTATAGGAGGACTGAAGAGTGAATAACTTTTAGCGCATTGTGATGCCAGAGACTGACAGGAGTGATCTTTGAAGGCTGACCTCTTCGCTGCTCTTCAAAACCATCACAAAAACAACAACAAACCCACTACTGCTGCTTCTTCCTCCAGAATGTTTTAAAAGCTGTAAGAGATGGATTGGTAAATACACACACATACAGGGGTTCTTGGGCAGGGCTGCTTCAGGAATTTTATCTTTTTGAATTTTGATATTAACTCTCCTGATCTGCACCTCCTATTGTGCAGTGCAGATCATATTTAGTCTTTGGATTTCACGCTTTTTCAAAAAAAAAAAAATATTCTGATGCAGTGCTGAGGTTACAAAACAGTAGCAATGTGCATTTAAAATATGTGTTTTGCAAGAAAATAGGTTCAGAAATACTATTTAAATATATTTTTAAATGCAAACTTCCATGTGGACTATACATATGTACAGATTAGTGTATAAACTGGATGGAATGGACTTGTGAACGGCCACATGCAAAAGCGGCACAGAACAGGAACCAAGTGATCCACCCATCTCCTTTCTTGCTCCACCCATCAATAGGCTATATGGGAACAAGATCTCTGAAGGATACGTCAAGGCTACACTTGTGGTCCCAGTTACGACATTGGCAGTCTGCACCAATTCTGGGTTGGTGCCCCACGCTGCATGCTATTCCTGAATTTAAAGGAACAGTGTCTACTGTCAGCGACCTTTTCATTTCAGGCGGTGTAAGACCTGATGGGACTAGCAGTGTAAGCAGTTTTACAAAATTGGAAGCAACGTGGGAGTCACCTTGATGTATGTATGAACCTTAAGCAGGGCAAGAAATAGTGTGGTTATAAACCAAGGGAAGAATGTGCTAATTCTGATGTAATGAAAGTGCCCCCCCAACCACCGTAAACAGCCACAGATATAATTAAGGACCTGATTTTTCTTCCAGAGAAGGTCATTATTAAAGAACTCCAATGATTAGAGAGTTCCAATTAAGGGTTACTGTCAGTTTTACTCTTGATTTAGACTTAGAGAAAAAGCCATATTCCCAAAAAGAAAAGAAAAAAGAAAAAGAAACCAGGCACATGGACATATTTTCATGACTTCTTAAATTCAATGAACCAATTTAGTTTGGGAAGCTTTCTTGAAGCTAAGCACCTTAAATATGGCAGCATTCTGCTAATTTATGAAGCACATAGTGAAAACTAATAGCAAAGAGCTATAAACAAAATTGATGATGGCTGGTTCATTGTCATTCCCCAGGCTTCTGTGGGTAATGACGAAAGTAAATAACGTAAGTGGTAGAAATTGAATTAAACTTTCATGTGTTTTTTTTGTAAGTAAGATGCAAGAAAACCTTGAAACTCACCTCCCCCCCTACCCCCCTACAATTTTGATTTGCCTGTCTTTCAGCTTGAGCCCCAGAAGCTAAAAGAATAGTGTCTAATATATGGTGGGAAACACATTTAGGCAATATTGAATTATAAAGTTAAACACTTCTAAGCCTGTTGATTTCAGTGGGAAGTGTGAACATATGTTTAAATCAATGGTGTGGGGGGGGCAAGCTTGTATATTCTGCAGAATCAAGTCATAACATTTTTTTCTTGGAAGAATTCACTGTTGAAGAGAGAGAAGGAGAAAACAAGGTGGGGGGACGACCTGCTTGTAATGTCTCAATTCTAAAACTAAGGATCAGTGTATCAACTCTACTTCCCTGCTATTCCTCACTGCAGACAGCTCCTCCCTTTCTGTTGAACTGGTTTATTCAAGGCAAACGAACTAAATCAACATTTCTGAAATACTCAAACCAAAACACAGCCATCCTTTGAAATTTGCACAATTCCGTATTTTGCGGTGTGCTTCTCCAGTCAAGTAATGTGTACAAAAATGCATGCATAAATTAGGGTAAACTGTCCATGCAAATACAGATATTGGCCAAAAAAAGCCACACAAAACTATATTAGAGAAAACTGCTTTGCAAAAATGCATATATTAGGCAAAATGTGTTTATTAGGAGGAATTTGCACTAAAATGACAAATTGTCATGGGGAGAACAGAATATAAGATTGGAAAAATAAGAAATGGAGAAAAATGGGAATAGACAGATCTAGCCACTCCTAGTATACAATAGCTTGAGTTGCACTGATTTAAAAGCCCACGGGGGAGTATTCAAACATGTAGATTCACATCTGTAGCCTATAGTAGCACAGTCCAGCAAAAGCACTACCACCTGATTTTGCTGAAAATATAAACTGGACCATAAAAGTACTCTGACTGTTTCAGGGTCATATCTCAAGTGTTCCTTGCATGTCACAATGGACTTTAATACAATATTTATCTCGCATCCCTGAGTCTTTGACTCAGAAACCATTTACACAAAATCTTAAATAATATTGTTAATTACTGCATCCATAACTCAAAAGGAATGCTCTTTTTGGTTTCAGTTTATGCTTCTGTCTACCCCGTGCCATTTCCCAAATCATCACCTTATGGTTGATTTCAAAACATGTCTTCCTTTTTTAACAAGGCATTTTTATTTTGTAAATCAGCATCATTTTTATTTTTAAAAAGCCCAGATTATGTGCCTTGTTGACTGTAGATAAGAAGGGCCACTGTCTTGGGTTGTTTGCTGTTTGCTTATCTCAATTTATATCACTTTTACATGGCTCACAATATCAGGATACCAGTTTGAAGCTACCCTAATTTTTTTAGCTGTTTGGGAGATCAGTCACTGCTCCACATTTACCAGTTGTTTTCTTTTCTTTTCAGTACTTAAAAAAAAATCTGCCAACCTATTGCTGGTTCCCCTTCCCCTTTGATTCCTGATGTTGTTCTAAAACAAGATATTTCTGCCCATTTTCTGCTACTATTGCCAGTGGGGCTCCATATGGATCTATAGAAGGTCCTGCTGTACTAGTTAGTCCCATGTTGCCATTGGGACAATTTCTCTGTGAAAACAGTGGTGGCTCCAGCTGCTCCACTTATGACCCAGATATGCATTACACTGTAACCCAGATATTGATTCCTGCAGACCATGGTGGAGACCTGTTTACTGGCTCTAAGCTCAAGATGTCTTGTTGTTTTGCTTCAGCCGAATAATGGAGACTTGCTTTGGGGACTCCCTGCCGTTCTCGAAATGTGTGCCAGCAATCAAGAGGTATTCTGAGAGGCCTTAAAAATCAATACCGCATTTGAAGGGCAGAATTGTGGATATCCTCATGTACTGTGACCTTCCCTTAAATACTCACCCTATCCATATGTGTCTGTGTGTTTCTTTTTGAAAAGGCGTCAAATGCCTAACAGCCACCTTGCTAAAATGATGCCCCGTTACAGAATTTATATGGAATATCTAATTCTTGCAGTATCAGCCTGATGAGCTTAACTGTTCTGAATCGCCACAGTGACAGGATGCAGTACTTGTCCCTTTGACCCATTGTGCAAGTGGGGATGGTCATTACTGCTGCTTTGCTGCTCCTGGAAGTGTCCCCCAGCTGTGGAAGTTTGGTGTTTTACTAGATTTAATTACCTCAAGAGGATCCTGCGGCAGTTCTGAGCACCTCGAGGGAATCAGATGTAAGAGCATTAAAAATTACAGAGCAGATGGTTCCTGAAGTCAAAGTAATGGCTTCTAGCTTTGTGAAAAAAATTAAGATGTATAGACTGGACTTTTCCAACGGTGCATTCCATTTCCACAATGCTTGCTTATCCACTACCAGAAAACATGTGAGAGTGGAAGCTTTTTCGGAATGTCAAATGCACACGTTGGGGGAAAAGATCAAATTGCTCAACTTAAAGGATGCCCAAATTCGTCTGTCTGTGCTCCAGGTCACTTTTGCATGTAAGTCTGTTCATGCAGATTTCCACATCAGTGTGAATTTTTTTTGAGAGCCAGTGTGGTGTAGTGGTTAAGAGTGGTAGTCTCGTAATCTGGGGATCCGGGTTCGCGTCTCTGCTCCTCCATATGCAGCTGCTGGGTGACCTTGGGCCAGTCACACTTCTCTGAAGTCTCTCAGCCCCACTCACCTCACAGAGTGTTTGTTGTGGGGGAGGAAGGGAAAGGAGAATGTTAGCCACTTTAAGAATCCTTAAAAGGGAGTGAAAGGCAGGATATCAAATCCAAACTCTTCTTCTTCTTAAAATGTGCACAATGTTGCCATAAAAAACGTATTTTAAAAACATATTTTTCTCTTTAAAACACACATTTCTAATGTGAAGGAGCAGATGGAGGGAGGGCAGCAGCCGCCACCTGGCATTGGCATCACGGTGGATTACTGGGAGGTGGAGGTGACAGGTAACTTAGCACTGTGTAGTCCCACCAATGGAGCCAATCCAGAGTTCCTGCTGGCGTGTCTGCACAACACCAACCTTCCAGTCACCTTTCCCCTGCCTCCTTATTCCTGGTAAGCTGCAGAGATGCCAGTGGAGGGAGACCAGATATGTGCCAATGCTAATCTTCATAACTTTCTCTTTTATGTTTTACATTTATATTTTGTGGGCTTTTTTTAATTGATGGAACCCACCCTGAAACTTTAGGCTTAAGGGTAGGATATAGCTCTCATTCATAAATCAGTATTTTTTGTGTCAGTTCAAGCACTCTCTATTGCAGACTTACTGTTTATGACTTTTGATGGTATTCCTCTGGGCAGGTGCATACTTTAGTTTTCAATATTATCTACCACCTTATCATATATGTTGATTCTGGCCAACATCATCCGAATTGCTACTGAATTGGTTATTCTTCTGTGTCATGTTATGCCATATAAATAAGCTTTCAGATCAAACCATCATGACTGATGTTTCCCAGAGCTGAACCATAAAGATTTAAAGCCTAAGACATTTTTATATTGTCATACTTTAATGTGGTTGCTATTCTTATCTAGGAATGAGATGGTTAAGGTTATGCGAAAGTTATACTTAGGCTATACTGGCTTTCATTAGAAACCAGCAGCACGACTAATAAGCTTCGCCTTGCTGAATTTCTCTTGTGATTTTTGTTTTGACAACTCAGTGTGTCGTCTTCTCAAAGCTTCTGCATACATAGGATCAGCTATGTGAGTTGAAATTTCTAGTCATGCATCTTTCCTTAATAGAGTTTTTCCTCTAGAAGCCAGGTCAATGATTAGATCTTACAGTCATTAAACCTTGTCCTTTTATCACACATTGACCTTTTATTATTCATGTGGGAACATTGTTTCAGGGAGCATAATTCCATCAACAGCCATTTGCTATGATATTTATTTATGAAAATTATTTTCCCCCTTTTCCACAAGGCAGCTAAGTGGAAAAAAATCACTCCCTAGTTTAGAAAAAAAAAAGATAATTATGGAGAAGAGAGAGAGAGAGAGAGAGTTAATAGATTCACAACCTCTGGACAGCATTCACCCCCCTTCTCCAAAGACACGAAGAGCTCAGAAAGTGTTAGAACAGAAAGCGCAGAGGGTACAAGCTCAGATTACAAGATGTAGGAGTGATGTAGGAGTGACGTAGATTAATAGGGACGGAGGTGGGGAGTAGGCCTTAACTGGGAGCACCGCCGTTTCTAGGTAGACGTGTTGTTTTATCTCTTACTGTGATTATTAAAGACATTCCTTTCATTTGATCTTTTTATTTACTGCCATGAGGGAGGAATCTGATTCCCTGAAGCCTGGCAGGGCATCAGTCTGAGGCAATCAGTATTTCAAGAATTCTTTCCCAGCTGTACCTGCAGATGCCAGGGACTGAATCTGGACCATCTGCATGCAAACCCGATGCTATACTACTGAGCTAAGACAACTTTCCCCATAGAGGCTCCATAGATGTGTCATACATCAAGAGAATCAGTTCACATGTTCTGTCACCAATCACCAAATAGGGACAAACCATGTGATGTTGTGAGCCAGATCTTTTTTTTTTTCTTCAACAGGCACCCCCTGCACAGGTTCTATGGGAGGGAGGCTGAGCAATGAATCGGGCTCTCTCAAAAGTGTTCAAACTTCTATGGAGGTTACTAAGTGGAGTGGTCCATAAATTAATGATGGTAAGTAATACTTCTGTTCTGCGGCCAAGGAACAAGCCGTTCCATTTTGAGTGCATCCTTCATATGCTCAGTAGGACTATTTTTTGCAACAGTAAAGAACAGACCATTTGGGGATGAACTCATTTTACAAGGCACATTTCTTGCTCTCAGAACACTATTAAATATTACTCTGAGAAGTCTACACTTTAAAAAAAAATGTAATAAAAATAAGCACAGAAGGCTTTTATATAAAGCCAGGTCCATGATAAAACTGGAAGTAGAGTGTCATTGCAGCAGATCTCGAGTATGCTAGTTAATTATAAATGGCATGCAATAAAGGGATATGAGTGACAGAGGAGAGTTCTATGAAAAATGAAAGACTTGATTATTCCTACCTTCTTTTCTCACAAATGAGGGCTGAAATTATTGTCTTTACAGAAGACGTCTGTTTTGCTCTGTTTAAAATATGATACTCCTTGTATAATTAACTATGCAGCACCGTGCTCTGGGACCTTGAGCTTTCTCCTCCTGCTACAAATTTGTTGTGTTTGGGATTGATCTGTTAGAAATGCACCAATATATTAAATAAATGTGCAGAATCTAGTTATACCAATAAATATGTATCAAACTAAACCAGATATATTGCTTGGGGGTGGTGGTGTAACCACTGCTACATTACTTATGGCATTGCAAGAATAATTTACCACTATTTGCCTACAATTAAGTTCAATAACTTTTATGCTGTGATTAATTAAATCCTAACATTTCCCTGTAACCCCTGCATATATTAAACATGGAAATGAGTTTTCGCTACCAACTCATTAAGCATGTGGCAAGCCCAGTGATACAGTGGAGTTTCACTCTAATAAAAAATACTTAGTCTTTACATTGCATGTAGATCTTTATATGCATAGCAATCACTTCTAACTCTCTAGCTGACCCCCAGAGGGAAGCACAAGGCAGCAGGCAAGTCACAGAGCTGATGCAGTGATGCTGACAATGTTTTGCAACTGTCTGCTTCCATAGCAGGGCCAGTCCACGAGTAGAATATCTAAATGTTATGAATATCGGGTTATTGGAAATATACAGATTTTTCTAGCGAGGAATTAATCATCAGTTTGTCTTGTGTAATTCTGCATAACTTTCCTTGCACTTCCTTCATTTGAGTATGTTTTAATGGACACCTGCCACTCAAATTGGGTGGTTCACATAAATGACTTCGGATGGTACATGAAGGTGTGTTATAACATGCAATGTCACAAGCAATCTTTGGGGTCAGCAATAAAACTATGGGCTCATCTGCATGTAATATTCTTGCTTGCTTAACCATAGACAAGCAATCAAGAGTTGCCTGCAAGATCCTATGCTCTTCCTCTCAACTTTTCCCTCCTGCAGCATGCCTTGCCTGCTAGCCTTAACTATGGCTATACATACCATGGGTAGCAGCACCAAGGACTGATGTGTTTTGAATGCAAAAAAGTCCAAGGTTCAATCTCTAGCTTTCCCAGGTAAGTCTGGGGAAGACCTTTGTCTGAAGCCCAAGACACTCACTGCCCCTCAGTGTAAACAATATTGTACTAGATCAATAATCTCACTTGCTATACAGCAACTTTCTATTTTTCTAACATTATAGCAGTCAACATTGGTTAACTTTAAGCATAGTGAATACCTGGGCTGATGTAGCTTTGATCAAAGGTGAAGGCAAGTGGATGAAGGTTTAGGCTATGGAGAAGGCAGTATGAGATCCACCGGTCAGATTCCTCATTGTTTTACTAACTTTAGGAAGTAGACAAAGTTAAGGAGTCCATTTAAGACTTGTTTGAAAAGAGGCAACCACCCAAAGTGTGGATGTGTAGCCAAGTGCTTTATTCATTTAGGGAAACCTGTGGCCCAGATGTTGTTGGACTTCAAATCCCATCAGCCCTAGCCTGCATAGCTAATTGTCGGGGATATGGGTGTTGTAGTCCAAAAACGTTTGGAAGCCCACAGATTCCTCACCCATAATGTAGGCGGAAATGGAATAAGCACTTTTGTGGATGTCCAGAGATGCCCATAGCATTCCCACAGATATATGTCTGAAAGCTGCATTGCGGCAGTGATTGGCTCTGTTTTTCCAGCATCATTTAAAATTGATCTCTTTCGAAAGCTTCATTACCACAGAGTATGGGGGAAATGGGGTGCCAATATTCAATCTCTTAAAAATATATATGCAATGAATAATCTTTTCGTTTGAATGCCTTTGCATTTTGTATGTGCATTGGATAAATATTTGCAAAATGCACCCAAATTCTGTGAGGATATTTGTAATTTAAAAATGTTCTTGCAATTCATTCAGAGGGCAAAATGCTCCTGGTATGCAAATGGCTTAGCAATTCTTTCAATTTCACAAAATCGGCTTCTTGACATTAGTGAAACAAAGGGGCTTCAGAGCTGTCTAATAGCTTTTGTTTTGATTTATTATCTAAGATTTGAAATAGCAAACAGACCCAATGCTAAGAGATGGCTGGAATTTTTTTCAGCAAGTCTTTCCTGCACTAATTAGCTCCCAAGAGGTGAGAGATTTTTGTTCTGGCTTCGGCTTTGAACAGAAGGAGCCAGCCTTTCCCCCCCACCCCCACCCTGTTTCCCATTGGCATTCAAAATGTGTATTGTTTAAAATCAGAAGCCATAGCTGATAGCCATAAATGATTAATATGCTATTTATAGGGTACAATTTTCTGCAGTGTACAATAGGCACATCTAGAGTAATTCTTCTTTCAAGTCTTTCAAAGCCAAATTACATTGAAAGTTTGTTAGGCCTTAACGAAAGTTAAAAGCATTAAAAACAACGCAGCTCCAGAATGACGGGTGTGAAGCTGTATTTGCTGTCTTTAATTGATAAAAGCTCCTCCATCCCCGGATGTCAAGCGGGAATCTGATTGCACTTAGTAGAAACTGAAAAGTTCGGGGTGGTTCTCCAGTGCTTTACGGCTTCCTATCAAGATGTTATCTTGCAAATGTTTTGCATGATCATTGCAAAATGCAGTCATACCTCATGTTACGTCTGCTTCATGTTATGTTCTTTCAGGTTACGTCCCACGGTGATCCGGAAGTACTGGAAAGGGTTACTTCTGGGTTTCACCGCTCGCGCATGCGCAGAAGCACAGAATGATGTCACGAGCATGCGCAGAAGTGGCGAATCACAACCCGTGCGTGCACAGACGTGCCGCTGCGGGTTGCGCTCTTTTCATGTTGCGAACGGGCCTCTGGAATGGATCCCATTTGCAACCAGAGGTACCACTGTAGAGCAGGGGTGCTTGGGGAGTGAAGTGGCAAATATATAATAATATTGGGCCAGATATTCATCCGGCAGAAATTAACCTAGGGTGGGGAACCCTTATGAGCCCAAAGGATTTATTCTGTCCTGGGCAACCTGGTAGCCAGGCAAAAGTCAAGAGGTTTTTAATTTCACCCTCTTCTAATCTTTCAACCCAGGGATGTTTTTCAACCCAAGGCAGTACTGGAGTTAAGGAACACATTCCAGGCAAAGGTGCTCAAAGAAGTTGTGGATCAGGGTCGGTGAAGGGCAGGGCTGGATTTAGGTTTGATGAGGCCCTAAGCTACTGAAGGTAATGGGGCCCTTTATATGTCCAGCTGTCCTTTGTCAACAACAAATTGTTGCTGTTTTTTGTGTTGAATATATGTTATATGGTAATTATATGGACCTAATAGGTATCTAAAGCCATTTGCACATGCAGAATGTAGGCAACCTATATATAGAAATGAGCAAACCAGTGATATTTTAGGGAACAGGCTACCAGGCGAGGCCCATTACTTACATCATACACAATACAAAACATTGTTGCTGTATGTAGGTTTTATTTTATTTGTTTTTTATCTTATATTTTGGAAATGTACATCCAGTTTTTGTTCCTTTAAATTTTTTGGGGGCTGCCAAGAGAGTGGGGCCTTAAGGTATAGCTTGTTTAGCTTATACGTAAATCCAGCACTGGTAAAGGGTGTGGCTTGAGGAGATGGATTTGTGTGGTGGCCTGGGGAGCAGGTGTGACCTGTTTAGTATCCCAAGGACCAAATAGAGATGCCTAAAGGGCCACATTAGACCCCTGAGCCCAAGGTTCCCCATCCCTACCTTAAAAGGAGTATTACTGCCTGAGAAACAACTTATTTACTTTAGTCTGCAGCAGGGGTAGCCAACATGGGGCCCTCCAGACATTGCTTGGACTGCAACTCCTCCATCCCTTGCTATTGGCCATGCTGCCTTGGGCTGATGGAGTCCAACAGCTTCTGGAAGGCACGCGTTGGTTACCCCAGGCTACAGTAATGTGCAACCGACTCTTCTTTCATAAATCTTTGAGCACTCCTCTATTTAACTATCCTGTTCAGTATCATTTTCTATCAAGTCCTCTCACTTCCCTTCATCTCCGTCCCATCGGTTACACTTAGATTGTAAGCCCTCTGGGCATGGCATGTGTCGCTTTGGTTTGCTCTGCAGGTTACAGTACACTGTAGGAATCACTAGCGTTGGTAGTTTCTGATTTGCATTTTGAAAGCTACGGAGGAAGCGCTGATGTACAAGTTGATGTAGAGTGTAGTTGCTAAGCATTTTGTCTCACTCTTTCTTTTCAATGGCTTCACATCCAATTGACGACTTATAGGAGTTTAGGAGTCCTACACGAAAGGGAGGAATTAGATTTCACAACCTTCAAAGCAAAGGGTGGCCCTTCTTAATGCATTTTTTAATATTCTGTTGGAAGCCACTCAGAGTGACTGGGGCAACCCAGTCAGATGGGTGGAGTACAAGAAATAAATTGTTGTTGTTGTTGTTGTTGTTTATAGAACAACCCTGTGCAGAGGAGTTTCCTCTTCCTTTCATTGTGTTGCTTTGATCCCCTGGCTAAAGGGCAGCTACCAAGTTGAATCTGGTTGGAACCCCTGGTGTATATTTTGAGAATGCAAATCTCACCCTGTTTGTATTCTTCTAAAGTTACCCCTGCATGTTCTCAGTGGACTGTGTTATTAGTGAATCTGTGAGTCATTAAGGTAGGCCCTTGTGGAACTCTGCTTGTTGTTGTTGTTTAGTTGTTTAGTCGTGTCCGACTCTTTGTGACCCCATGGACCAGAGCACGCCAGGCATTCCTGTCTTCCACTGCCTCCCGCAGTTTGGTCAAACTCATGTTGATAGCTTCGAGAACACTGTCCAACCACCTCGTCCTCTGTCGTCCCCTTCTCCTTGTGCCCCTTCTCTCTTTCCCAACATCAGGGTCTTTTCCAGGGAGTCTTCTCTTCTCATGAGGTGGCCAAAGTATTGGAGCCTCATCTACACGATCTGTCCTTCCAGTGAGCGCTCAGGGCTGATTTCCTTAAGAATGGATAGGTTTGATCTTCTTGCAGTCCATGGGACTCTCAAGAGTCTCCTCCAGCACCATAATTCAAAAGCATCAATTCTTTGGCGATCAGCCTTCTTTATGGTCCAGCTCTCACTTCCATACATCACTACTGGGAAAACCATGGCTTTAACTATATGGACCTTGGTTGGCAAGGTGATGTTTCTGCTTTTTAAGGTGCTGTCTAGGTTTGTCATTGCTTTTCTCCCAAGAAGCAGGCATCTTTTAATTTCATGGCTGCTGGAACTCTGCTTACCTTCTCCCAACTTGATAATGTCCAATTCAATATTACTTTGGAGCGCAACTTTCCATCTTGTTGCCATAATTAGTGTTCTACCCAGAGTACCTGCTCTTTTGGATTTGAAGGCAATAAGCACACTTTTGGGTGAAGACTACAAGTTTAATAATAATAATAATAATAATAATAATAATAATAATAATAATAATTTATTATTTGTACCCCGCCCATCTGGCTGGGTTTCCCCAGCCACTCTGGGCGGCTTCCAACAAAGATGAAAAATACACTAAAATGTCACATATTAAAAACTTCCCTGAACAGGGCTGCCTTCAGATGTCTTCTGAATGTCAGGTAGTTGTTTATCGCTTTGACATCTGATGGGAGGGCATTCCACAGGGCGGGCGCCACTACCGAGAAGGCCCTCTGCCTGGTTCCCTGTAACGTGGCCTCTCGCAGTGAGGGAACTGCCAGAAGGCCCTCAGAGCTGGACCTCAGTGTCTGAGCAGAACGATTAGTTGCACAGCAAGCATTAGGCATAAAAATGCACACCAAATCTATAAAGAGCCTCCTCAGACTAAGGCAGACAATTGAGCATTTACACACAACAAGCACAAATTACTTCCCTATCTGCCAAGTGTTCTGGAAAAAAGAGACATCCTTCCTTTGTGCAAGATTGCAGTGGCTGCAAATGCTTTGTTTGGGGCAAGAGTGAGGTGCAGGTCATGTGACTTGCCCAGGAGAGCATCCTGGAAGACACACATCCTGGTTTTGGGTCTCTAGAGGTTGAGCAGTATGCCTTTCCCATACTGCTTCATTCTTACATTTCATCTGCTGTTGAAGCACCCTTGGGTGAATGACAGTGAATGCTTCTCCTTGGAGCTGACCAATGCATAGCACCAGTGCATAGCACCAGTATCTCCAGCTCCCATATTTTTAGGTTGCACTCTGCAGAGTAAGCTAACTTGTGCATTACTCATGCACACGTAAGTCACACCTCAGAGGTCCCAAGACCTCCTCATATGGATTAAAAGGATGAGACTGCAGGTGCATCTATCTCATGACCCTGCCTTTCGAGGTCACAGCATGTGACTTCACCCAGCTGGTGTCTAGGAGATAACCACCTGCCAATCATTGGCCATAAACTTTATCTTTTGCATTCCTTCAGCAGCGGCTGTTTTCACAGTGGCCAACCAGATGACAGTGAGAAGCCCAAAAGCTGGACCTGAGTGCAACAGCACTCTCCCAACTTGTAATCGTCAGCAATTGGTAGTCAGAGGCATACTGCAGAATATAACCATCATGGCTAGTGGCCACTGATATCATTATCCTTTCTAAATTTATCTAAACCTGTTTCAAAGCCATCCAGGTTGCTGCTACATCTCGTGAGAGTGAATTCCATAGTTTCCACACTGGGTGAAGAAGTTCTTTCTTTTGCCCTGAATTTTCCAGTGTTCCTCTTTAGCGTATTATCCCGGGTCTTGGGGGCACCCAGAGAAGGACTCGTGTCCAGCAGCAGTTGGACTTGCAGAACTATCCTTAGAAGCCATTGCATAAGAAACTGGCAGGCAAAGTCTGAGAGGCTTCACAGTGGATCCTGAAGCCTCCCCCTAATGACGATCCCTTTGGCCATGCATTAGCAGCACATTTGCACAAGCAAAGCCATCATTAAGGGCACCCCTCCCTCTTGGTGACTGCTCATCAATAGCAGCTGCTTAAAGGCCTCTGCTCCAGATCACTAGCCGCTGCTGAAACAGATGGCTCTGGACAAAGAAGCATTGCTTTCCCCACCCACCAGATTGGCATTACATTAATAAATAAAAGAAAAAGAGTGCTTGGAACAGAAGATTTTTTATTTTATTTTAAAAAATACTTTATTAAAAAGGACTTAGCTGCCTCCTCCTCCAACTCTGCTCCAGGAATGAATTCTCATAAATAATCTCATCTTTAATCAGCCTGGTGTTTTTTTATTAAAAAAATTACTTTCCCATCAGTTAATGTTTAGTTACTGATTAAAAACAGAGTAATAAAATTTAATGATGCTATCTTAATAAGAAGAACCATTCAGCCTCCTAACTATTCTAAGCTGAATTCATA
This sequence comes from Podarcis liolepis, assembly GCF_965112155.1. NCBI lineage: Eukaryota > Metazoa > Chordata > Lepidosauria > Squamata > Lacertidae > Podarcis > Podarcis liolepis. Next base: position 82,987,012 of record NC_139556.1, read on the forward strand.
CTGCCAGTGATCTGAGAGGCTACAACCTGGCCCCTGCCCAGGCATTTTAGAAGAGCTAGGGTGTAAATCATTAACTGCTTGGACAGTTCTTCAAAATAGGCAAGCTTTATGCCAGAGTCTAATGTCCTGGCCAATGGCCAGATTTGGAGAGGTTGTAATGCAGGTGAAGGCATGGACAGAGGCAGAAGAGGATGAGAATGGAGGAACTTCATAGAATCTGAAGGCAGGTGGACTGGAGCAGCATGGCAAGTGCAAGATAAATTGAGGAACTGCTACATGGTACCCTCAGTTCCAACTCCAGATGCCCCTGCATTTAGCTAGCGAGGGGAGACAGGGGCTTGTTGGTGGTGATGCTCCAACCATACAATGCTCATGCGAGGAAGACTCAAATGACACTTCATGTGGTTTTAGGTGCCAGGGAAAGTCAATTTTATACGGCCAATTGAACTAAAGTGCTCAGTTTACAGTGGTACCTTGGTTCTCAAACGTCTTGGTACTCAAACAACTTGGAACCCAAGCACTGCAAACCCAGAAGTAAGTGCTCCGGTTTGCGAACTTTTTTCGGAAGCCGAACGTGCTCCATTTTGAATGTTACACTTCCGATTTGAGTGTTACACTGAGGTCTGTCTGTTTTTGCTATTCATTTTGCATTTTTTGTTTTTGCGGCTTTTTTTGTTTTGCTTTTGTGACTGTGTGAAATCCAGTTCAGCTACTGACTGATTGATTGTGTGACTGCAGTACATTGTTTATTGCTTGCATTTTAGGGATCAGTGGTTTTGTTAGATAGTAAAATTCATGTTAAATTGCTGTTTTAGGGGTTGTTTTTAAAAGTCTGGAATGGATTAATCCCTTTTGCATTACTTTCTATGGGAAAGCGTGCCTTGGTTTTGGAACACTTTGGTTTTAGAATGGACTTCCAGAACAGATTAAGTTTGAGAACCAAGGTACCACTGTATGACATAGGCCCCAAACATCTGAAAGAGCACCTCCTTCTTCACACACCCTCTCAAGTGTTAAGATCAGTAGATAGGTCACTCTTGGTAGTTCTGCTGTCCTCAAAGATTCGGTGGTGGATGTTTGCAGGAGAGGACATTCTCTCTGGCAACTCTTCTGTTGTGGAATTCCCTACCCACAGAGGTGCATCTGGTATCTTCATTGTATCATTTCAGTCATATGCTGAAGGTGCAATTATTTGGCCTGGCCTTTGACACTTACCCTATTCCTATGCCTGTAGTTTTGCTGTTTTTAAAACTGATCTTTAGATTGTTGTAGCTTGTTATAATATTCATGCCTCTCTAGCTGTTGTATTGCTTGTTTATTGCTGCTGATTGTTTCAGGGCTGGCCTCTTCTATTGCTGTTTTGACATTTCTGTATGTATTTTAGCTGATTATTTATGTTAGCAAAAATAATGCAGGAAGGAAGCTCAGAGTTCTGCTTGAATAGAGATGTTCTCTCTCTCTGTGTGTGTGTGTCTCCCCAATAAAGCATTGTACTGGAACAGGCAACAATGACATTATTCTGTGCTGGTAGGATGTTTTGAGGGGGAAATCATCTCTTCTCCATGTCTTGCATTCTGTCTGACTAGCTGCAGGAAATATAATCGAATAACAGTGTAAATGGAGTTGTGCAGGAGCCAAAAATTATAGCTGTTCTGGTGTACATTGTTAGGTGATATCAGTTACACCCACGTGTGCACAGTAGACTGTCATACAGCAAATAGCAAACATCTCCAAAATATTGTTGGCACCTGTCTGTCTCAGGAGACAATGGAAATGTGTGCCTTCAGGGGTAAAGTCATCTGCAAACAACTTATCTCAGAGAAGAACCTGCTGCACTTTTGTCTTGGCGCAGACACATGCCAGGTTGAACAGACCTTCATTGTTTCTTGAATGGAAGGACACATCATCTAAGCTGAAGGCATAGGAGAGCGACGGGAAGAAGAATATGCCAAAGAGAGTTGGGGGCAAGAACACAACCCTGTTTCACACAGCGGGAAGGGAAGGTGTCCAAGGATAAACCATCATACTGGACAGTGCTGTTCATGTTCTCATGGAAGGACAAAAAACTGAAAACAAAACAAATGCATCATATCTGCTTTGCAACTTTCCTGTGCCTATTAGTAGCAACCTCGCTTCAATCATAGGCAAAGAATGAATTAAGAAGAAAGGTTCCTACCGCGTGTGTTATACTTACATAGCAGTGTGTTATTTATGCGGCACATAGATGTTTCTTCACAAAAATCTATTGCCAAGCTAACATTCGCATATTGAGGTTTCCTAACACACACTATATGGCACATAAACATAAAAGGTTATGACAGTCCCCGCATATTCCAAACAAAGTATGCATTGTGCGCCAATACGTCTAACATAAATAGGTGTTCTAAATGCACATGTTCAGGAAGCTTAGAAATGGGAGGACTCACCCAGTGCCAGCTATTAGCCATTATGCGTACATCACTGACCCTGGTGTTAGATTTATAGGATGCTGATAGTACTGTGTGTTCATATAAACTTAATGAGCTTTGGCAATTTATTGTGTTTACAGTGAGCCACTGTGCTGAATTGGAAGGACGTGGGAGTGGGTGTTAGCTGGGGCAAGACAGCCCAGTAGAGGCCGGTGTGGAGGAATATAGCAGGGCAATTGCCTTCCTGACACTAACATCACCACAGCTCACCTAGGCTGGAGTAGATCAATGTGGAGTGGATGGCACCAAGGCCAAGACTGTGCATATGCACCAGTGGGAATGCTGGATTGGTTTACAACATTATTATTATTTTACATTTTACTACATAAAGTTTTTGAACCAGAGATCGTCAGCTAACTATTACTGAAGAAGGTTTCTTAATTGTTTGCGTAAGCCTGGTAGCTTAGCAAATTCTTCAGGAAACATTCCAAAGTTAAAATAGAAGGTGCTTTGCTGAATCACTAGGGGAAGGGCTGATGACGCCAAAGACTCAGTTTCATGTTGGTGTCTTATGAGCCTCAGCAATATGGGGAACAACAAATGAAGCCCCTGCAGATGGGGTTGGTGATAGCCCTACGATGTAGGATGGTTTTCTGGTGGTCCTTAAAGTAACCTGGACCTAAATTCTTCAGCGTTTTGCAGTCGTTGGGCAGCCAATGCAGATGTTTTAACAATGGTGTTACATGTGAAGCCAGTCCAGGCAACTGCTTCACTAAGACTGGAGCAACCTTTAGAAGTCTCTTTGTTTTTTGTCCTGCTTTCCTTAATAAAGAAACAAACTGTAAGTTAAAAAACACACCCAGAAGCACCAATGGTGTTACATGTTGTTGGCCATGTGCCCTCAGCAAATGATCCTTCTGAAATGCAGAAGGAGGAGGGCTACAGGCAGTCCTTGTTATGACAGTTGGGCATTGCTCAGTCCCCACGTAAGGGGGGGCATGGGTTCAAGGAGCAATGGGGTTCAGCAAAGTGTTCTCAGTGGTTAAGAGCGATGGACTTGTAATCTGGGGAACCGGGTTCGCGTCTCCGCTCCTCCACATGCAGCTGCTGGGTGACCTTGGGCTAGTCACACTTCTTTGACGTCTCTCAGCCCCACTCACCTCACAGAGTGTTTGTTGTGGGGGAGGAAGGAAAAAGGAGAATGTTAGCCGCTTTGAGACTCCTTCGGATAGTGATAAAGTGGGATATCAAATCCAAACTACTACTACTACTACTACTACTACTACTCTTCTTCTTCTTCTTCTTCTTCTTCTTCTTCTTCTTCTTCTTCTTCTTCTTCTTCTTCTTCTTCTTCTTCTTGCAATGCTGCTTTCATTTTATTTTTCCTGTTTAAAAGAAGAAATGGTGTTGTTCTCTTATTTAAATGCCCCCTGATGCTGTTAACACTTTCCCATTCTTTTACTTTAAAAACAACACATAAGTATTATTCACTTTGCATTTTAATTAATTTATTTGCAGGTTCATTTGCTGCCTGCCTTCTGACTTTATTCACAACAATAAAAATAAACATATACAGTTACACTTGGGGTGTGGGAGGAACACCCCCATCCATTAGAACATGCCATCAAAGGCTTGTTGAAAGATATCTTTGAACCTGTCCCTCAGGTTAATGCCACTTCTTTTTATTTTGCAAACCCTTTACTGCTGATATTTTCAGAGTAATCACACATTTCAGCTGTTCTCAAAGTCCTGTCATGCTTTCGCCTCTTGCCTGGCAGGGGTATGCCTGGGATGTGCTTGTTAGCGCCTTGAAGTTCAGTTCCTCTTCCCTCTAGCTTCGTGGACTTCTGTGTTTATCCAGAGCCTTACACAGAAACTCTGGAATATAAGGGCCTAGCATTCATGCAACCAACTTCTCCCTATTCCATCTCTGGGATACTGTTTGAACAGAAGTAGGACAACGTAGCGCCCCAAATCCAGAGAGGAACACTTCTTTTGTGAATCACACCTGATTTTCCAAAGCCCAAATATGTCAAACCCAGCCAGGTCCCTTTAAGGTAAGTTTATCCATACATGGTTGCCATTGGCAATAAAGTTTCCACAACCAGAACAGTTAGTTGGTCATTTTGTAGATTTATGAGGCAGGATAAGGATACAGCTTGTTCTTCTGAAATGTGAATTAGCTCTCTAGTGAAAGTAGTAAAAACATGGCTATGCTAGTAAACTAAGTGGATGCATTTTAAAAGATACCAAGGGAGAGATGTAAAACATACGGTGTCCTTTAGTGTCACGTCTGACCATAAGAGAGCAAATCTGGGTTTATAATGCCTTCCAGTTTATAATGGTAGTAAATTGCAAATATACTATATATCTTTCTCTCTTAAAAATTCTTTTGCAAACAGTTCTATACCTGGGGAGAAAAACTCTTTTCCTTTCCCTTTGCTTTGCATAGATGAGCATCTTTACGGCCAATGAAAAGATGTGAAGCATTCTAACTTATAGAAATCCTATAAACTATTATTCTGCGTAAAGAGAGAGAGAGAAAGGCTTACAAAACCAAACTGGTTTTATTCATGAGTGTTAGCGCGTGATCGCCATCCAAATCTTCTTGTTACATTGTGCAGGCACTGGCGGATCCCTCCTGTTGTCTGCTTACATGTGAAAATGTTTTGTGAAATTGTTTTCTGGCTGATCTAAACTGGCTATAGCTCACAATTTTCATATCCCTGCTATGCGGAATTCAGCGCCAGCTGGAGCGTGAAAAACCCATCTTGTTTAAGTTGGAGTGATGTGACATGGGGCAGTGCCGTGGCAACAGGATGCAGACAAGATGCAGACTCTGCATGAGAGATCCTGCCAGAGGAACACCCTGGTAGGATTTGCTGCAGCAAGGCTGCGGAAATTTAGGCTTAAGAGGAAGGGTGCTACCATCCCAAAACTTCAGAGAGAGGGAAAGCAACCTGCTTTGTCTGCAGATGGTCCTAGGTTCAATCCCTGGCATCTACAGCTAAGGCTAAGAAAAGCAGCTGTCTGTGCAGGCAATATTGAGCTAGACAAACCAAGGGCCTGACTCAGTACAAATGAGCTTCTTATGTTCATGGGAGTACTTGGAGCCAGAAAGGAGAGATACGGAACTTCACCAGGTTGATTTCATTACATTGATACCTCGGGTTACATACGCTTCAGGTTACAGACTCCGCTAACCCAGAAATATTACCTCAGGTTAAGAACTTTGCTTCAGGATGAGAACAGAAATCGTGCAGTGGCAGCAGGAGGCCCCATTAGCTAAAGTGGTGCTTCAGGTTAAGAACAGTTTCAGGTTAAGAACAGACCTCCAGAACGAATTAAGTTCTTAACCTGAGGTACCACTGTAATGTATTTAATTTATTTACTTGTTTTACATCTCACTGTTCCTCAAGGCGACGTACATTGTTCTCTCAATCTCTGTTTTAAGCTCATGGTAACCCTGTAAGGTAGGTTAGACTGAGAGAAAGTGACTAGCCCAGGATCACCCATATATATCATTCTAGCTTTCTTCCCTTAGCTATCTGTTTCAGGGAGGAAACACAGAACTTTCCCTGCAGAGAGATCATGGTGTTTTTCTGTAAGTGTCATTATCGCCCAGAGGGTCTCATTGCATGAGGCAACTGATCTCTCTCTATATATAGACAAGCTGGATTGTGTGCAGAGGAGGGCAACCAAGACGACTGAAGGTCTGGAAACCAAGCCTTACGAAGAACCATTAGGGAAGCTGGGTATGTTTAGCCTGGAAAAGAGGAAACTGAGAGGAGATATGATAGCCATCTTCAAATCTCATAAGGGAAGAGGGAACAAACTTGTTTTCCTCTTCTCTGGATTGTAGGACCTGAACCAGTGGATTCGAGTTACAAGAAAGGGGGTTTCAACTGAACATCAAGAATAATTTTCTGGTGGTAAGAGCTGTTTGACGGTGGAACAGACTCCTTTGGAAGTTGGTGGACTCACCTTCCTTGGAGGTTTCTAAACAGAGGTTGGATGGCCATCTATCATGGGTACTTTCGTTGAGATTCCTGCATTGCAGTGGGGTTGAGCTAGATCAGGGACGTCCAATTCCCAAGAGATTGCGATCTACTCCCAGGGAAAAAAACCTGGCAGCAATCTACCCATTTTTTGGGGGGTGGACCAAAGTTGTTAAGCTTTTTTTAGGGGAGCAGGGTCCCTTTCAACTCTTCAATTCTACAAGTCAATGTTCCATTTCTTTTTAGCATTGTAGCTGCATGCTGTTTTGCCTCTCTTGACTTTTTGCAAGAGAATTTCCCTCTGTAAAACATATGTGGCTTTTGACTTTGCATCAGCATTATTGCTTCTGAGGCTAGAGAGGGATGGAGAGTAATGCAGGGCATCAGAAGATGCTGAGCCAGCCAGGCATTCTGCTTTTCCACTCTAATTTGTGGCTGGTGAGACTCAATACGCACATTAGATTTTCTACTAAAGTGCCCACATATTAGGGGAGTGTTTGTCGGCTTTTACCTTCTTCTTCTTCTTTTTTAAAGTATATCGAAAGGTATCCAAGTACAAAAATACACAAGCCTCTTATCAATCATGAAAGGCATGTGTGTTTCAAATTTGGCACATAGCCCTTTAAAATGTGCTAAAGTGCCAATCAGGGGAGGTGTTGGTGCCCCTGCTTTCAAAGGTACGCACACAAAATCTTATACATTTATTAATTTAACATAATTTAGATACCACTTGATTTTAAAAACACGCATACACGCCTTAGTAGTTTACAAAAATATAAAATAAAATTCTTGATTATAGCAGTTAAAAACACATATTTTAAAACATTCCAGAGATGATGAAAATCAACAGTAGATTAACAGAAGAGATTAAAAACTGTTGCATGTCTGGATAGACTTTCCTAAACAATTTTTTTAAATCAGGCACCAAAAAGCGTTCAGCAAAGGCACATGCCTAATGCCAATATGTGCACCCTCTTTAATGTGATAAACAACTCATCCATTTTGTACTTCGTTGTCCATAGTCTCATATATATACATATTACACACACAAAGTGCCTTCGTTGTAAAAAATGAGTTGCCAGTACTCACATCTTGATAAATGTGCTGTGTTTGCCAGCACACAATGACATAAAAAGTGGTGCCGGTATTTTGTACCAGTGAGTATCATCAGAAATACGTTTGTGTGTGTGAATGAATGGATTGCCTTTACGTCCAGAGCTGATGAGTCTGCGCTTGGCTTTCACAATCTATTACCTTGAGATAGCAAGTTAGAATAATGCTATATTTCTTTGCAGGCATCTGAACTCGACTGGACAATCTCTAGCTTTAAATTCACTCTTTCTTCTCGCTGCTATAATGTACATTAGCATGTCTGGTATTGATCTCCCTGATCCTGTTGCTCAGGGATTGCACAGTTCTTGCCTATAGCATATGTTTTCATAGAGTTATGGCTAAATAGCAGTCTTCAGTAAACATGACCCAAACTAGTAGAATTCAAAGGAAATTAAGGAGGAAATTATGGTATGCTTTTCTGAGCCTCTTTCTTCCACCCACCCACTCACACCTTTTTTTGCTTGAATGGGAGAGGAAGGACCTTTCCACACTTACCATTTAAAGCGGAACAGTTGCTGGGGTTTTCTGACAAGTCACCACATGACGGTGGCATCATTTAGCTGGCATTTCGAAAAAATGGAATAGAAACCTGCGTTTATATACATTTTTATTGGTTTTTTTTAACATATCGTTTCCAACAGTCATATAACATAACTTCTTATCTTATACAATATTTTAGACTTCCGTCAACACCTCTGATGATTTTCCTTTCTTTATCACTTATTCTGCATTTCTTAATTTCTGTATTACTCTTAATTATCATTAACTAATATTTCTCCTCATAGTCTTTCTTGCGATATTTCAAATAGTCCTCTTTACAAAACTTCTTGCAATCCTACCAGCGTAATCTGTTCATTGCAATTACTTTCCAAATAGTTCGTATATTTACTCCAGTCTAGAGAATCTCTGGTTGCGCAGGTTTCAAATCCTTCCTATTAATTTATCCAATTCTGCATAGTCCATCAATTTCGTCCGCCATTCTTCTTTCGTCAGTAATTCTTCTTGCTTCCAGAAACCTGCCTTTCCATCACATGTATGTGATGCAGAAGTGCTCTGGAGGAGCTGGCCACTAGATGTGCACTGTGTGAGTGATTTCACTCTCCTGTGAGATGCGAGCAGGGCTGCCTGAATATTTTATTCAACTGCTGACTACATATACAGGAAGCTAACCTGTTATCAGACCTAAAGGAAATTCAGCATAGGGTCTCCTAACAACTCTCAGAACTTTAAACAAACTACACTTCCCAGGATATTTTTTGGAGGGGGGCCATGGCTATTTAAACTGGTATGGTGTACCTGGGGGCCTCTACAGCATATTTAAAAGAAGTGTTAGCTTTGCACGTCTATTTTTATTCTCCCTAACTTTTGATAAAAGAATGGCTGCCATTTAAAAAATGTATGTATCTGGCTTTGTGCCAAGTTCATCGCTTATGTTACTAGGATTGTCATACGGCATTTCCTCACCCTTTTGACTGCAGAAGCTTGCCAAGTCCAACAGGTTTCTCATTAAGACTCAATTTCAGAATGTGCTATAAATTCCAAATGTGAGAGAGACCACCCCGCGCGCGCACACACACACACACACACAATATTGTATCCTCCTGGATACCTTGCTGAACAAGTTGAGTATTTCATGTGGAAAGCTTTTAAGCTATTTATACCTTTCTGTTACTTCATCTGTCTGACACAATGCCAGTCGTGGAACACTGCTGTTTTCACATGCTTGTGGCAAAAACAATAATATAAAAAAGCCACTGTTTGTGGCTTGCTTCTCTGCATTAATCGCTTTAGACAAGTTTGTTTGTGCCGTTAAAGGCAGTATAAAGAACCCAAAACAAGAAATTTGGGGAAATCTTTGGAGAGGTACATTCCTAGAATGTTTTTGGCATTGTGCATTGTGAAGCACAATCACGACCGAATGAGAATACAGTGGTATCTCGGGTTACATACGCTTCAGGTTACAGACTCTGTTAACCCAGAAATAGTGCTTCAGGTTAAGCATTTTGCTTCAGGATGAGAACAGAAATCGGGCTCCAGCGGCGTGGTAGCAGCAGGAGGCCCCATTAGCTAAAGTGGTGCTTCAGGTTAAGAACAGTTTCAGGTTAAGTACGGACCTCCGGAATGAATTAAGTACTTAACCTGAGGTACCACTGTAACTTCACACTTTTTTTCTTTTTCTTTACTTCTTTATGTATTTATTTGCATGATGTCCCTCACTCAAAACAAGGATGGGGAAGTGGTGACTCCCCAGGTGTTGGTGGACTCCACATCTCATCAGCATATAGTCCTCAGCTAAAACAAAACACACACTCCCAGTATAGCTCACATACTGGAATGGTCCTATAAAATAAGAGTCAATAATTAAAATACGGTTTTAAAATGTTAAAGTTGCAGAAGCAGCAAGGCTCAACACAATAGAAAAACATGTTCCATTTATTTTTATTTAAAACATTTATTTTTTTATTCAAAGCATTTATTTTTATTTTTATTGCTTTTTATTTTATTTAAAACATTTATTATTTCTACTTCCAAGGTGACATACATGGAACAGCACAATTAAACAGTACTAGGGATGGACAACATTTTTTGAATTTGAGTACAACTATCATTTGGAGGGAATTTTCCAAGAGTCACACACTGAATGTGGAGGAGGACAAAGCTGACTGTGGTTGGGTCAGAGAGTCACTCCACTCCCAGGAACATCATCATTCCATACGGCGTCTCTTTCTGCCTCTGAAGAGTCTTGAGAGTGAGAAACATTAAAGGGTGGGGATCATCTTAATAAGACAAAGGGCCACAAAGGGCCTGTGCCCCATGGGTTGTGTATAGGATTGTACTGCCCCACACCAATAATAAAACAGAAGAAGATGAGCAAAACCATTAAACAGCATGAAAACTTAAAATCTTATAATAGAAAGCTGCAGCAATCAAGTAAATGGGACAGTTTTGACTTGGTAATTGTGGAAATGTTCAGGATGGCAGGAGAGGATATATTGTTTATTAATATCCTTCCTAACTTGTGCTAGCGACTAAGCCGCTTCTGGCAAACCAGAGCAGTGCACGGAAACGCCGTTTACCTTCCCGCTGGAGCGGTACCCATTTATCTACTTGCACTTTGACGTGCTTTCGAACTGCTAGGTGGGCAGGAGCAGGGACCGAGCAACGGGAGCTCATCCCATTGCGGGGATTCGAACCGCCAACCTTCTGACCGGCAAGTCCTAGGCTCTATGGTTTTACCCACAGCGCCGTCAGTGTCCCTCAAAGACATATGTATGTACCTCATTCTTTTTCCAGTTTTCTCAATGTGACTTTCACCACACAGGAATGTGAACATAAAAATCAGCCTGTGTTTTCTGAAACAAATATTTCTTTAAAATATGAAGCAGCAAAAACTTGGTTAAAAGAAATCACGAGGCAGAGAAATTAATGACTTTTAAATTAATGACTTTTAAAAACATATATGTTTACCCAAGCTTTCATGGGCCCCAACTCTTCATTTTTAAAATTTTCTGCTTTGTACACAGATAAGCTTTATCTTTGTACACAGATCAGTATAGTTTTGTTCTTGTTTTACTTATTTTCTACAAATTGTATTGCATGTTATTGTTTGTTCTTTGCTTATTCTCTATGCAAATCATTTAGAGAGATTTTTATATTATTTTGTATAAATAAACAAATAAATAAATAAATAAATAAATGGGTGAAATGTAATAGGGAAACAAAACTTATATAATGCCATGTGTTCCATATAATGACACGTTGTCTAAAAGGCTTTTAAACTCACACTAGCGAATGTCACCAGAAACAGCTTCGAATGAGCGAATCCTGTACTGGCTTGCAACGTTTAGAACTGTTCATGGATTATAATTTTGTTCGTCTCCATGCCAATGTTCCTAGGAACTTGAATCAGGGATATGGAGAGCTGGTGTGTGATAATAGTGATCTCTGTGATCAGTAATGCAAATCCCATTGCCTATGGTCAATGATGGTAATGATGATTTATTAAATTTGGATAATGTTCTTCATCCAAAGGGAGTTGGAATCCAAGAACATCTGGAGGGCTTCATATAGGCTACCCTTCGGTTAGATGTAAATATTCTGGGTTGTCTGTTCTATGGGTCATGATGGGATTACATGGGGAGAGTTTGACTCTTCCTGTCAAAGCCTGTGAATGTTAATTGTCCACAGTGCCCTCTAACATATGGATTGTTTTGCCTTTTCCTTTTCAGTTCAGTGATACACCATTGAAGTTATGCATCTGCTCGACTTCCACCCTGCAAGTTATTTATTAAGGGGAATGAATTGGGGCTTAAACCCTTCTAGCTATTTCAACTGGGTAGACTCATTACTAATATCTGTAATATCTTATTTGCAAATAATTTGAATGTGCTCAAAATCTACCAGGAGCACACTTTCTCTCACCGCATGATGATCCCCCCACTGTCACTGTATGGTGAGATCCAAGTGGAACCAAGGTCCTACACATATATTACATTTCCTGTAGAGTAAAATTTATGGAAGAGCACAGGACGGCGGGGTGGGGCAGGTAATGTTGAAAGGTAGCCAACCCTGTGGATTTTTTAGGAAAGAGTTGTTAACAGGAAGGAATAGGAATCTGGTGTTTAGATCCTGTATCTTTTCTGCATGCTAGTTTTGCACTATAGTGCAACTTGCATTGGCAACCAACTGGTACAGTCCTAGTACATGCAGTAAAATTGTTTTCTGTCAGGTAATAATCAGCACTATAAGCCTGGAAACCAATTAACCCTTCTCCCCTGTCCTACTATATTCTGTGAGGTTTTATTCATAAACCAATATACAGTGGTACCTCAGGTTAAGTACTTAATTCATTCTGGAGGTCCGTTCTTAACCTGAAACTGTTCTTAACCTGAAGCACCACTTTAGCTAATGGGGCCCCCTGCTGCCCCCTGCACCGCCAGAGCACAATTTCTATTCTCATCCTGAAGCAAAGTTCTTAACCTGAAGCACTATTTCTGGGTTAGCGGAGTCTGTAACCTGAAGCGAATGTAATATGAAGCGTATGTAATCCGAGGTACCACTGTATCCTGTTCTGAATTCTTACACATGGATTCATCATTTACTACATTTATAGTCCACCTTCTCCCCAAGGAGCCTATATGATCCCCACCCACTATTTTACCTGCTCAACAACCCTGCAATATACATTTGGCTGAGGGAAAGTGATTTTCCCCTGACACCCAGTGAGCTGTATGGCCAAGAGGGGATTTGAACTCTCCCTAGCTAATACAACTAGTGCAGTGGTGGGGAGCCTGTTCAAGCCTGAGGGCCACATACCTTTCTGGGCTACTTTCCAGGGACAATCATACTGGGATGGGTGGGGCCAGTGGCAAAAGCAGGCAGAGCAACAAATGTGGTTTTTACCATGTTCAGTAGTCCTGTTTCTGCACCAGCCAGCTAGTTGCCATCCAGGCAAGCAAAAAGCATTATTAGAGTTCAAGGACACATTCCAACAAAAACTCTCAAGAAGGGTACAGAGTAGGACTGGAGAAGAGGAGTGTGGCTGGGGAGGTGGTGTGGCCTGGGAATTTTTTTGAGAATCTGGAGCGTTGCTTTTGGCTCCTGGTTCCTCATCTTTGACACAACCATTGGGCTCTACTGGCTCCCTCCAACAGAAGAATTGATCTGAAGCATGGACTCCTTTAACCAGTGGACAGATTCCTTCTGTAGGAGGTGGATTCTATCCATTTGATAGTTAAAGGAACTTGAGAATCAAACCCAGTATTAAATAATAAAAAGAGAGAGAAGGCTTCTCAAATTAACATTTTAGAAAGTTGTTATTTCTATTTCTTTGTATGTTTCGATCCCTCCACAACAAATATTTATTTCAGAAACAGACTTGGTTCTTGTGAAAAGAGCCCAGTGCATGACTTATCTGCAGCCTGAAAGACCTGAAGGTTTGCGTTTTGTGGGGTGACTTGGGAACTGAATGCCTGCTGGGCCATTTACGATATTCAGTTTGACATGGTTCCCACCATGGAGTCATCATATTTTTAAAAAATCTCATGATGATAGAAAAGCAGTTGTGTGAATTCAGCCTTAAGGATATACAGCATGAAGAACAACCTTAGAAAATGCATTTTAATCATATTGGTTGGTTTTTTGAACATTAATACTATTTTTATTTTCTTATTAGCCACAGTGTTTTTTTACTGGAACCAGCATGCAATTTGGTGAGTACTTGGAAAGATGTATTTCATTTTCGAGTATTTTTATTTTAAATAAGTGTAGTTTCAAAAAATATCTGAACTCACCTAAACGTGGGTTTGTTTTATGCTCTTGGAACAATTGGTCAGTAAAAAAAATATAGGGCTCAATCCAGATATTCATGCTTTAGAATTCTATACATGCCTACTCAGAAGTAAGCATGGGTTCAATGGGATTTACTCCCAGCTAACTGCTTGAAGGACAGCAGCCACATTCCCATTGAAATCAAATGGGACAAGTTTGTCATGGCTAATTTGACCCATTAATTTCAGTAGGACTAAAATACTATAACAAACTTCATCTGGATCCAGTCATTTAGTCTTTTCTTTTTTAGGGGGTTCTTCAACTGGGGAGATTTGCCTATACTGAATGGGTAGAAATGGCTTTCATATTAGGTGCAACTATTTTTACTGCCTCTTTTCACCCATATATCTACAATTTGTTGACAGCCATTTTTGTTCAGGGCTCAGATTTTTGTTCTTTCTTTATGCTCTTACTGAAAAGTCTCAAATACCTTCATTTTAATAGTGCTGGTCTCTTCTTGTATGAGATTGTGTGTGTTTGTGAATGAGAGAAAGATTTTTTTGGGAACTATATTTTAGTTTCTTGGTGTGGTATCAGAAATTCACTATGGCATAAAGCTGTTTATATGTCTAAAGTGCATTATAAAGAGGTATGAATCCACTTTCAGGCATAAAAGGAATTAGATTTGCTACAACAGCTCTGTGCTGGGATTAATAAAATGCAGAGCAAATAGCTGATGGAATGATCCGTTTGAAGTTGGTACTGGTATCTGGGGAAGCTGGTCAGAACTGCTACATGTGTGTGTGTGTGAGATATCTGTGTGTGTTTGTGGGGGGAGAGTCAGATTTGTTCAGTATTATTTCTGGAACAGCATTTTAAAATTAGCTGAGATAAAGCCTGCACATATTTGCAGAGCCGGTTAAGCAGGGACAAATCCATCTGTAAACCTAAGTTTCCCTTCATTTCCTTCACTATATATCTCCAAATTACAGTGAATTCATTCCTGGGCTGGAAAGGTGCCAGAAGTTTCTCATCTAGCTATTTGTGGGCTGCCTCTTTCTCTCTCTCTCCCTCCCTCCCTCGCTCCCTCCCTCCTCTCACTCCCCTTTGAGGCTTTCTGATGCCTATAGAGTGAGCTCAACTCAAAGGTTTTCCAGCCTCACACTTTGCTGGTATTCTGTAACAGTCAGATCAGGCTCTGTGTAATATTAAGGAATACTGTGGCAGCATCCGATTCCTAGTATTTTCTCTCTCCTCTGCAGGTGATCCTGCAACTTCACAATGCATCTGGTAATGTATACCTTTTTACTAAATAAACCATGCAGGGGTTTCCCCCTTGATTTTTATGCATCTTTCTGAGTGAACTGAATGTGAATATGGGGTGTGTGTGTGTTTCTGTATTAAGGTATATGTGTAGTTATGTGTGCTGTTTTAAAACTAAATGTATTTAAGGTGTCTGTGTAGAAGATTCTCATCCAAGTAACATTTTCTTTCGGAGCAAATCTTGTGCAAATAGAGATCAGCACAGGCAATTTAGAATGAGTAAGTTTTTCAAAGCAAACTGAAATTGAAGACTACTGTTCACACCAGTATGTCTGAGTGCTGAGATGAGATACTTGTCTGACAGCAATAGATTTAAAAGCAAGGACTGAATAAATATCTGGAGACTCAATGAACTCTGAAATAGCAAAGATCCTGCTGCTGTGGCAGAATCTTTGTAGATTTTTTTTTTAATAAAAAATATGTCTTTTGTCTTTTTGTTTTGCAACTCCTGTAGAGAGAAAAATGTGGTTGTGGTTCAGAGTAACCTCCTAGGGTTCCTGAGCTTCATTATTCAGGAGGCATTATAGCTGTTCTAAATACTTCACCTTGAATAATAAGTAGATCAATGTAAACCTCTGAAACCAAGTACTGAGTTGTTTTACCATGAGTATTTCTGGGGGGGGGGGGGCTACATATTTGTGTAAAAAGGCAGATCAGTTGTGCTCAGTTGAGATCTGTCTGACATGTGGCTCTGAGCTTAGTCCTAGTGTAAATTTGTAGTAATTAAAGTTAACTTATCAAAATGCTTTGGGGGAGACGTCTAAAGATTAGTGTCACCACTGATGGTTCACTAGCATCTAGTGATCTAGATGTGAGATGGCATAGAAGGATACAAAAAAGTACCGATATCACTCCCAAGTACAGAAAGGCTCCACATTTTACTTGTTGGCTGATAGGTGTGGCATAAAACATTCACTTAGTCTGCCATCATTATACTTACCTGGGAGCACTTAGTCTGCCATCATTATACTTACCTGGTGCTCTACTGACCACAGTCGGACTGACTTCTGAGTACAAAAGCATAGGATGGCACTGTAACACTGCATAAGCCGCTGTGAACTCACTATAATACTGTTTCCTAAAAATCTAATTTTTAATTTGTTGTTATATTCCCTATTTAAATATCCTCATGTATTGATTAAACTTTTACAGCATTGCTCTATCTTTACAAAACCTGTAGATAGGCTACATAGCTAAGAATCCAAGCATTGCATGCTATTAACTTAAGGGACAAATAAAGTGGAATGGTGCATTTCTGAGATGGCTAACTGGTATTCGGTTCAGATGCAACTATTTGGGCAATGGTAGGTTAACACTGGCAGGTTGACCTTTGGAAGCTGCATTCATATTTTTTTTATTGCATTGAGTGTGTCCTTTGGAAAGATACCTCTGGCGTGAATTGTAAGCTAATCCACAGTATTCTGCCATGTTGGTGCATCAAAGCTGTGATACGAGTTAAATGACATCGCAGCTTTGCATTGGTATTAAATTGTGGTCCTGGATTCAGTTGCTAACTTGCTCCAGGTTGAGGGTCTGAGTGCAAACACATTATTCAAGGAGGGTATCAAAAGATGATAGGGAGCAGAGTTGATGAAGACTAGGAGACTAGGAGAAGTGGCTGTAAGTTGGACCAATTCCACAATATCCCATGCACATCAGCATGTTGAGCCATGCCATATGGGAGTGTCCTGTGCCCCTGGTTTCATGCTTTAGTGCAAATCTGGAACTAGAGGAATCAGTACCAAGACAAAAGGTGCATCATAGATTTTTCTGTTATGAATAATACAAAAGATGCACAATAGATTTCACACCAGCAGTGCTCCATGAGAACTGCACCACAGCCTACAATTCACCACATCCATAAGCTGTGCAAGCCACCAGCAGCATGACAAAGCATGCTCTTGATTGGACATACTTCCAAACTACTAATTCCTTATTGCGTCCTTAGAAAACAGTCAAATAAAGCTCAAATATTTTGTGGTAGCAGCTCTTGGAAAGCCTTTTCAAGGTGGATTGTGTTGTCCCATTGGAATACTTTTGCTGTTCCACATGAAACTGCATGCAGTTCCATGGTATGATAGTAGCCTTATCCAGGTGTTCAAAAACAGGCAGCTGTAATTGTGTGAGCGATGGGAATGCGCCACACTTACCCACCTTCCCCTGCATACAAGGATGTCTGTGAATTGAGAACTCCACCTCATGGCAACACTTGACTGGCTGCCCAGTTTCAGATATAATATCACCATGTGGAAACATTGGGCAGAGCAAATTCACAGAACCCTCTCATGTGATTGTCACTGTATGTTTTTGAATGCTCAGATAGTGTCTGATAAGATTCGCTGTGAGACAACCCAATTTGGTAAAGATCTGTCTCTTAGGGAGTGCAGAAATCAATTCATGATGGAACAACCCCCCGCCTCAAAACCAATATGGTTGTGTGAATCTTGCACCAAAGGAAGTTTGTGTGTTTTGTTCAGCTCTGTTTGCTGCTGAACCTTGGACCATAATCTTTGCAGACAGGGTTGTATTATGACTCAAATATACGGTGATATCTGTTCAGTAGAATAATCTTACACCAGTTCTTGGCTTGGAATTTAAAATATTGACTAATGGGCTATGCAGAACTAATATAAATCTAAGCCTCAGCATTCTCTAACAAATTTATTGGACAATTACAGACTATTTTGTTAATTCACACAAATGAAAATGTGCATTAGTGATGATTAATTTACCAAAAGGTGGTTAGACTTTGATTCACTCAATTGTCCAGCCAAAGCCTCGGTATCCATTTGCTAATGGTTGCCTATATATTACAAATGTCAGCACACACAAAGTGCCAACCTTGGAACTTTAATTACATATTGAATACATAATTTATTTGAAAGGCAGCTTAGTGGCATAAAACACCGTAATTGTGCTCTACTTGTTCACAAATTAAGCCATTTTATAGATCAGAAGCTTCTGTCATTGCCTGCTTTGGGTTTCCTTCTCTTCTATAGGTTTGACTTACAGCCTAAAGAACTATAATGTTTCATGCACATCTGCGGGTGACTCTCCCATAACTTTTTTGTATATGGCAATTCTCATTTATGTGAAGAATGTGGATGTAATGTAATGTAATGTAATGTAAACTGACTATGCACATATATGTTTTGGCTCTGCCGTACATGTTGTGAAGTCATACGTGCTGTGAAATCATTGCAATCATTTCCAGTGAGTATAATAAATTGACCACTATATGACCTCAGGAAAGTTCTTTATAGTGGTTCAAATATCTGCTCAATCATGAACACTACTGGATTGTCAATTATTATCTCTGTCTAGCCTACCTCTCAGTGTTATTGTAGGATAAAATGGGCTACTCCCCCCCCCATATATGCTGCTTGGGGGTCCTTACAGGAGAGGTGGGATAAATATGTGACAATTGTGTACACTGTGTACACAATTGTGTACACTGGACTGTGCTTATGCTGGTGAAGCCCTTGAAACCAGATGGCATAGAATGTTCACAATTATTCCAAGTCCTCAGACAACAAAGCTCTTCGGACATGTTCAGCCCAGCTGTTGACTGTGGGAGAAGGATAAATTTCCAATTTGGCCAGGATTAAAACATCACACATACCGTATTTTTCCGTCCATAAGATGTCCCCATGTATAGGGGCCCTCAAAATTTAGGAAATAGGGGGGATTGAGCTTTGGGGGAGGATTATTTGGGGGAGGGATGCTGAAAACCACTCACCCACCAGAGAGCAGCACACAACCACTTGCGTCGCTTACAATTGCCGCTTCCAATCTCGGGCTCGGGCTTCGTTCCGGTGGGTGAGCGATTTTCAGCCCCCTCCCCAACAATCAAGCGGCAAAACACCACTTAAAATCTCAGGCTCATGCCAAAAAAACATTTGCCCACTCCCCCTCAGCACTACCTGTGTATAAGACGAACCTAAATTTTGAACCTCATTTTTGGGTCAAAAAGGCTCGTCTTATACACGGAAAAATACGGTATTCTGTGGGGGAGTCTGAGGACTGGGGTTTGCTGGTGGTCCAGAAACAAAGTGGCTGAAGGAAGGATGCAGAGTAAGTGATGGACCTATGCACAGGCACCTGAGGGAAGAGGGGGATATTAAAATAAATGGACAGAGAGGTTTTAAAAAATGGTCTGAGACAAGGAGAGGGAAACAGGGAACAGTTTCATATTTTGTTCTGTACTAATCAGCTTCTTCTATGGGCTGCTGGCTTCCAGAGTATATAAAACAGGATGATAATGACATCACACAAAGCAACCATAGTGATAGATATAATAAGGAAATATAATGTACCAAAGGAGCACACAGTGGACTTTGAATCTCAGTAACTAGCTCAACAAGTAAGGTGAAAATTTCTATAGATAGCTTGTCTGGCATACAAAAGCTCCCATTCATAAAGCTGTACCGCTATTTTAGGGTGGTACAAAACCCCTCTCCACACACAGTGCCTGCAGCTTGTTTTCCGTAGAAATTAAAATGAGTAGAACGAAATTGTGAATGAGTCCAGCTAATTGGATGAGGTGTTGGGAAGAGGATCAGTTTGAAGGTGCTTGTTGCATTTAAAAAAGGTAATAACTGGGAGCTCATGAGCAATTGATTTTAGTTTGCACTAGTTTCCATGGGTAACTGCAGGGTTAAACAGAGAAAAAAGTGGGTCAGTATGATATGTTTGGCAGTTCCAAATTTGGAAATTAATACTTGATTGATATAAAATCAGCTGCACCTGGAAGAAAATACATATTTCTGATCTATGATAATAAAGCTTTTTACTTTTTGTAGGGATGGGGTTGAGACTTTCAGTTTGCCTTTAAAAGTGAATCTACCAAATCCACACTTTTCAAAACAGTGCACAAACTGAAACAAAGATGTTCTTCAAAATTCACACTCTCCTGAATTTTGCAATGCAGCTCTCCAGTCAAGTAAGATGTACAAAAATACATATAACCATGGTAAAGTTTGCTTTTAAAAAGTGCATATATTAGTGAAAATGACATTTAAAAATACATTAACTTGCCTTGCAAAAATATGTATGTTGGGCAAACTTGCATATAGGATATGTGTATATTAGGAGAAATTTGCACTAAAATGCTGATGAATTTTCATGAGAACTTAATTTTTTAAAATGACAAACTGATAATGAAATAAGGACAACTGTAGACTAAAAAATGGGAAACGGTGAGAAACTGGAAATGACGTATTTACCCTACTCTAGAAAAATGCTGTTGAAACCAATCTGGCTTCTCCAGAATAAATTTTTTGATGATTCCAGTTTTTAAAAAATCATTTAAGCCAAAAATGTTTTTGATTTTCACAAGTGCAAAATTGGTCTCAGTGGCATGGGAAATGTTTGTATGTGAGCGCTGAGTAGAATCGCAGAACTATAGAAGTGGAAGGGACTACAAGGGTCATTTAGTCCAAACCCCTGCAATGCAGGAATCTTTTTGCGCAATTTGGGGCTCGAACCCACAACTCTGAAATTAAGACTCCCATGCTCTACCAACTGAGCTACCTTGTTTCGTTCAATCGCCCTGGTTCAAAGTGGTTCTTAACTCTCTGTTAATCAGAGTTCTTATTTGTGAATATGCTTCTAAGGCTGTGTACACACAACATTATATTCTACATTCAATGTGTACTGAGATCTTGGTGTGTGTGTGTTTTTAAGTGCTCCTGAAACCTGTCTTACTCCTGAATAAGCAGGTAATGGTAGCAGCCAGGAGTGCTGAACTTGTGCAGTTTCTACCCTTGCATAGAACAGGGCATTTCACCATGATGAGCCATATAACCTTGAGGGTTGGCTACTATAATCTACTCAGCGCTGGGCCGCCTTGAAGATGACTCAAAAGCTGCAGTGGCTGCACAATACTGCTTAATCAATTCAAAACAGATTAGCATGGCTGTAAGCCATGAGAGTTTTTTGTCGTGACAACCAGAAGTGCAGCCTTCATTTCTAATGACAATACATTTTCAAGCCAGAAGCGGAATAGCCACAGGGGATTTGCTATCACACCTTAGTGTGAATCTATGCTATAGCATCTGTTTGACCACTGTTGGTAGACAAAAAGTTGGTTCAGTTGCTGTCCTAGCCTTATTCTGGTCACAGTGTCCCATTCACCCCTTCCATGTGCATTCCTGTCTAGGTTATCATTCCTATTAACTGGTACGGGTCTTTCATTAACCCTTCTACAAATTTCCCCCCTTCATTTTATCTGTCTCGGTCCATGCATCCAGGCTGTCATTATTTTGTGGAAGGGATTCAAGTGGATGCCAGAATTTTAGGTTTCTGCATGTAAAGTGGAGTAAAGGGTTCTGTCGCCCTAACACAACAAACCCTCTTTTTTAAAAACATAGAATCATAGAATAGAATCATAGAATCATAGAGTTGGAAGAGACCACAAGGGCCATCAAGTCCAACCCCCTGCCAAGCAGGAAACACCATCAGAGCACTCCTGACATATGGTTGTCAAGCCTCTGCTTAAAGACCTCCAAAAAAGGAGACTCCACCACACTCCTTGGCAGCAAATTCCACTGTCGAACAGCTCTTACTGTCAGGAAGTTCTTCCTAATGTTTAGGTGGAATCTTCTTTCTTGTAGTTTGGATCCATTGCTCCGTGTCCGCTTCTCTGGAGCAGCAGAAAACAACCTTTCTCCCTCCTCTATGTGACATCCTTTTATATATTTATATATACATGGGCCTTCTTTCAGCTTGGAAAGGGACAGGGAAGTGCCTTGAAACATGTGAGGTGAAGAAATGACTTGAGAGAAGGCATTTAAAAAACCTCACAAGCAAATCAAGATGAATGGAGGATGAATGCTCATTGTTGTATGATCATCCAGAAATGAATCAGAACAAATGATCAGCAAAATTGGGATCAGCAAACTTTTACAGCAGGGGGGCGGTTCACTGTCCCTCAGACCTTGTGGGGGGCTGGACTATTTTTTTTGGGGGGGGGAGCGAATTCCTATGACCCAAAGATACATATTAATTAAAAGGACACATTCTACTCATGTAAAAACACACTGATTCCCAGACCATCCGCTGGCCGGATTTAGAAGGTGATTGCGCAGGATCCAGCCCCCGTACCTTAGTTTGCCCACCCATGGTCTAACTACTGCATATGATTTGTACAAGCAGATCAGGATTGATGCTGAATAAACAGGTAATCTGGAGGAGCCCTGGGATGGGTGTGAATATCACCACCAGTCTTTAAAAATGGGCATCACAGCTCCTGCAAGAACGAAGGGGTTACTCAACAGCACCACCTCCACCTTGTCTGGTCCATCTAGTCCAGCAGCCTGTTCTCACAGTGGCCTCTGGGAGCAGAACATGAGCAGAAGAGCACTCTGCCCTCCCGTGGTTTCCAGCAACTGGTTTTCAGATGCATTTCTGCCTCCCAAGTGCCTCCAAAATTTAGTTTCTTTTTGAGCTCCAAATGATCTCTTCTACTTGCTTCGTTTAGTTGTTAAAAATCAGACTTCGTGGAACACTGCCGGTTTGTGGACAATCATCGGTCAATTCCGGTAGTTCTGAGACAAAAATAATAATAATCAAGCCATTGGAACTTGAATCAGCCTGGGCCCCAGTGGTGGCTTGTGAGGGCAGCAGTGGCAGTGGTGTCTTCCTGGTACTGGCATGTTGCTCATTGAGATGGAGATGTGATGGGTACCTGCAGAGTTGCTACCAACCTGGAGCCTCGCTGCTGCCTCGCCCTTCCCTGTCCTGCCAAGCACAGTCTGCTGCTGGGAGGACACCATTACCCCCCTGCCCCCATGAGCACCCCAGCTTAGCACCCTAAACACCATACTGGACTAAAGGTCCATATGTAGGGCAATGCCTTATCTAACTCATATCTGGCTTCTCTGAGGGGCAGTGGCTCTCCAAAGTCCCAATCAGGTTATCTGCCCAAGCCTAATGCTGGAGATGCCAGAGAATGAACCTGTGGGGTCTTCTGCTTGCAAGACATGTTCCGTACCTCTGAATAAGTCTTTCCTATCTGTTCGGAACCAACCCTCTCTAGGAGGGAGGGTGCCATTTTAAATAGGCAAGATCTCTGGGTTTGGTCCCTTGCTCGCATGGTTGCATCATTTATACACAGCCCTCAGCTATGTGGGATGTAATCACAGACATTCAGCTCCCATGCGTGAAGGGTAGCTTGGTCACTAAGGAGTCCAGCTGCTGCAGAACAGCCGCCTAAAACATTTTCTCTGCGACGATGCTGTCTGTATAGTACCTGGTGCATGTCTGTGACAGCTGAGTCTTCAACACCCATTATCACCAGAGGCTTTGTTTCCATGCCAAATCCAAAACACTCCATCCAACGTGTGTCTTGCCAAACACATTTGGCTAGTTATTAATCTGGAACAGACCATATCAAGTTCAAATAGACTTCAGCTGGTTTCAAACAGCATGGAGAAAATAATGACATCTTGAACTTTACATTATGCAGGCGTCTGTGAGCTTCCCGTCAGGTGTTTTAAAATACCTGTCTCCATTTTTATACAGTCTTCTGATCTCCTGCTCATATTATGCTACCCAAAGGTCATTTCTATCTACTCTTTTGTCTTTCAAAATCAAACTCTAGTATTTACATGCTAAGCTCTCTTTTTTTAAGCTGTTGTTTTTCCCTTAAAACATTTTTAGCCTTACTGAATTAGCACAGATGCTCCAGCTTCTCCCATCTGTATACCTTGCAAATACCAGGTTTGTTTGGCAAGCTTTTGTGCTGTCAGGTTTCCTGTTCTATAATATGATTTCCTTTTACAGGCACTTTAGGTTAAAATACCCCACCAAAAAAATTCTACATGGGTCCTGCTGTTGGGCTTATTAGGAGTTTGGCTACTTTACCACAATGAAAAACTGTTTTTTCTCATTAGGTCTACTCATAACACTGAGTTCCATGTGGTTGCTTCAGAATATGAGCTGAACAAGCATATCTCAGTTTTGGCATGCACATGGTATAGAAACAACAACAACAACAACAACAACAACAACAACAACAACAACAACAACAACAACATCTGCACTGTAGACCTAAGCTGGTTTAGACAGGAACCTTTAAGGTTGTAATCAAAAATCCCTGGATTCTTTAGGGAAACCACAATGATTTAAATTCTGTAGTGTAGAAATTCCCAAAGTTTGTCTGCAATGGGGAAAGTGGCTATATGAAAGCAGCCTGGGCAGCTCATCCTCCCACACTTGGCCAGTGTGTATCTTTTGCTTGTTTTGTTAACAAAACAAAACAAAAAAATACACTACAGATCGCTTTTAAAGGCACTCTTGAAAAGTTTCATCTAAGCTCTAACTTATTCATGGACCATGTTCTCAAATGCCTTGTGTGCATCCTGGCTGCTGCATCCTAAGCCTGAATTTATAACTGTCAAGAATGTTCCTCCAGCTTTATAATGTTTAAAAGATGAACACCCAGAACACTCTGCTAAATTTGAGCTCAGGAGATTTTCCATATTTTTATTTATTTCACACAACAAGGCAACCTGCAACGACTCCCAACTGAACCCAAACAAGCATTAGAATAGATAAATTACATATAACCACCAACTCCAAAAATTGCATTACAAATTCCCAATGGTTGCATCTTTCCTAATATTTTCCCTCCGCTATTATTTTATTTATATGGTTTTATTGCCCTGGAGCTTCAGACTGAATTTAATCCCAGTTTATTTATTTTATTTATTTAAAAGCACGTCTAAACTACTTAATATTTAAAATCTCTAAGCAGTGTACAAAAACAAACAAACCTAAAAATAATAAAACCATATCAAAAAAACAAAGGGGAAAAAAAACTAGAAATCTAGTAATACTAGGGTCAATCTTATGGACCTGGGCAGGACAATAGGCTTTTACAAGATGTCTGAAGCAAATGATGGGTGATGGCTCATGTATGGCAAAATGAAGGGGATTTCAGAGCATAGAGGCAATAGCAGAAAGTGTTCATTTTGGGGTCATTGCCTTCTGGTATTCTGTAGAGTACTGTGGCATGAGTAAAATTTTCCCAAATGACCTAAGTCAAACAGAGCCAATGTGGTGTCTTCCTGATGTTGTTGAACTACAGCTCCCATCAGCCCAAGCCAGCATGGCCAACAGCCAAGGATGATGGGAATTGTAGTCAAACAATATATGTATGGCACCACATTGGCTATACTATAAACTAAACTTTAAACTAAGTTTAAATAGTGCCACTAACCATAATGCACAGCTGTCGGACACGTCGTACACAGCCTCCTAGTATTCCTGCACTTATGTAAAAGCCTAGCCAAGGGAAGTCTTCAGAAGACTGACCATTGGAGTGATGTTTGGTAGAACAAACATCCACCCCACCCCTCAACAAAGGGGCAACAAAGCCCCCACAATCTAATGAGTATCTCACCAAAATTTTCCACCCCATTTGATATTTTTGAATGCAGTATCTTTTATCATGAATTGACAAAGAATGGTTATTGGGTGAGAATGGAATAAATCTAAAGTGACTTTTCTTAATAGGAATCTGTAAAGTTTCACTATTTGGGTATGTGTCTGTCGTATCCCTGAGATTCAGTGCATAAAAGTGCTGTAGTGTAGCTGCCACTACCTTGAAAACATTTTGTTACCGTCCTTTGCTTAAATTGTCAGAAGCAGATTTCAGGACACCATTTAATTTGTTTGTTTGTTTGTTTGTTTGTTTGTTTTCCATTGAAACAGATTAACAAATGCAAAGGCTGCTTACCCAGTACTTGGGTGGGCGATGGTTGTGACCCGGCGCGGCGGCTCCCCTGTCCTCCAGAGCCACACCATTTTGTTTGTGGCCATTGGCCCCTTCTCCTGGCTGTCGCAGAGCATCCTGGGTTCCTGCCAAACCCAGTCTTGAATTATGGTCTATTCATGGTGGGCTGGGGGTGGGCTGGGGCCAGGGAGCAGATCATGCACCAGCAGTCTTCACTTTGGTCTGCTCCTTGGGCATTTACGTGAGCCCGCGACAATTCCTTCAACTGTGGATTGGGTCAAAAGAAGGGTGTTCAGATAAGAGGATGATTAACCATTTCCATTCTGGTTGTTCACACACACCAATCAGGTGAAAAACAATCTTCTTTTTTTAAAATAATTTTTATTAACAGGCCAATCAAATCACATTAATTCCAAATCACATTAATTCCAAATTACACAGCCAAATTTTTAATTTTTTGTTGGGGGTACCCATGCTTCGAGCTCAGAAAGGGATCCAAACATCTCTCTTGCTGCTGCTTTAATGTACACAGTTCTGTCCAAATATTATTCACAGTTCTGTTCAACCTTCTCTTTGTTATTTTCCTCATCTTCTTGTTGTTATCATATATTCCTCTTTGTGATCTCTGGTAGTCTCCACAAGTGGGTTGAAAACAAACGTTGTTATATCCTGTGTGGATTTTACACTTCTCCAAGAGCCATGTCAAGATAGACAGACGCCATTTCCGCACCTCCGTAAAAAAAAATACTCAAAGTCTGTCGGTTAATTTCCACAGGCCTGCCAGTCTCTCCTCAATTAGGGGGCCCTGCCAGGTCAAAATCACAGTCCGGTATAATAACAAACCATGGTCTTCCTCCCCCTCGATCATCCTGTGACCAGGCCTGCCGTAACAAATCTCTTTTTATAACTGCGTCACAAAGAGCTTCCATTCCTTTCCCGATGTTCCCGCAAGCCATGTCTTTGATTAGTAATTTATTTCCACACAGTTCTTAATCATCCTGCTTGTAATCAGTAATTGCAACGGTTCTTTCTTGGGGGGAGGGTTATTGGGTACTCAAGATAAAAAAATGAAAAGTCCCCCCCCCTTTTCAGTCCCGCTCCAACATACCAATCCTTTGATGAATCTTCTTCTTGATTTATTGTTGAATCCAGCCCGTCACTCCACTTCACAGAGATCACTTTAATTAGCAGTCTTATCTCCCGATCTTCACTCGAAATATGTGCATTTGCTTCTCTCTAATTGTTTATTTTGAGCTCCTGCAACCAGGCGTGCGATTAGAGATAGCTTCAGGGCGAGCCGTCTCCCACCAGGGCTGTGTGCCTAGTGCCGTCACCCCTTTTTTGAACCTGGGGGTGATTTATGGCAACTGCAGGCAAGGCAGTGTTCCCCATATCCTTGGGGTAACAAGGGAGGCTGCATACTCCCATATCAGCCTCTTAATTGCCTCGTGTGAGCCGGAGAGATGGTATTGTCAGTCATCTTCCAATGCGCCCCTAGCGGCCCCTAGGTGAAAAACAATCTTGCTTGGGAGGGAGCAGAAGGACAACCAGTTAAACTGTGACTCCTCCACTCTGAGTAATATCCTGTCTAAGGGCTTTTGGGTATGTTTATATGTGACCCACTGAATTTGTGTAGTGTAATTTGACTCACAGGGAATGGATTATTTTGACACTTATGGGAGCCAGATGTATTTTTCTCCCCTTCACTTGGCAATTTCCAAAGGCACAGGTGCGTATCAGAATGCAACTGCCTTGCTTCCTGAGTGTTTCTACATCTCTTGATTGCAATCCATGCTGAACCAGCTTGTATTATGAACTCTGTGGTTAAAAGTTGAAAGTGCTAGAGGCAAAGGTTGTAAGCGATGAGAACTGTTCAAGTGATCACTATCAGCCACAAGAGCACGGCATTATGTTAGTTAGGTTTAAATTAGCAGGAAGTAGAACCATTCTGAACAGGGCAAATCTAAAAATTACTTTAGTCCTACTGAAGCCAAGTGCAGCATTATCCTAGAAGCTGGTTGTAGTAGGGCACTGGTGAGGAAACTTTGGCCTGCCTGATGCTGCCATGCTTGGCAGAACTGATGGGAGTTACAGTTCAGCAACAACTAGAGGGCCAACAATTCCTCTCCCCTGCTCTAGGGTTAGGGACAGTCTAGTGAAACCACTGTTGAATCAAATGTGATGGCAAAGCCCATCCAATTTCAACCAAGCTGTGCGTTATATGTTGCTTATGGTTTGCTTATAAAGAAATATCCATGTGTATTCAACATACATTTTACTGGATTCCCATCTAAAGGATTTTCTGGTGTATGAACCTACCCAGTGCTGGGGATCCTGTGGGAAGACATGTCAGCTTTGGTTTCTTTTGATTTATCATTTTCCCAATCAGCTTGGTTTGCTCCATTTGTGATTTTTTTTTTTTAAAAAAGGTTCACATGGAAATTTATATGCCAGGGATGATTGGAGTTGAATGATCAGAGCTCTAACTTCAGGGAAACTGGTTGCCAACAATGATTTGCATTGAAGCAAAGTAACATTTGCACGTATGTATATATTGGTGAAAATTGGGTAGTTTTATTTCCTGCAGAAATCTGGTCACTATCCTCTAAAGGAGCACATTTTGACATTATCAGTAGAAGTGCACTCAGAGCCTGAGCAACTTGCTGAAGTTAATTGCCTGGAATTCACACAATTTAGTTATCGTTTAACAATAGGCAGCCAATAACAATGTAATGGTGCATTCCTAATTTGTGGTTATTCAAAGCCAGAAGAATAGAAGCAGTGAGAAAATACATGCCACAGATTTGGAAAGGCACAAAAAGTCCAAGAGGGTGCAAGCATGGCTGGTGAGTTAGAGTTAAGGAAGATCCAAAGGCCAAGAAGGCTTCTTTACAGAAATGGAAGTCAGGTCCAAATGTGGAAAATAAAAACATCCTCAACTCTGACCAAGCAACCATAAGCAGGCAATGAGGCAAGTGGAAAATAGATTTTTGAACTGCTAATAACAAAAAATATATATTTAAACGTTTCTTTAACTACATTAGAAGCAGAAAACCACCCAGTTGGCATGTTAGATAATGGCAGAGGTGTAAAAGGATTAATAAAGTTGAAGACTGCCGAAAAGTTCAATGATTTCATTGGGGAGAATATTGTAGAAATACCCATACTTGGGCTACTTTCTCAGGAGGGACATCTGAAGACCGATCCCCTGCTTGTTTATTCCAAATCAGGTTTCAGTGGATTCAAAAGCAGAAATTTGCCTTGGACCTCCTAGGGAGGAGGCATGCAGAAAAGGACCTCCAGTGATGATCTTGGGGTCTGGGCAAGTTCTCATGGGGAAAGTCCTGAGGTACAGAGGTCCTGAGTTGCATAAAGCTTTAAAGGTCAAAACCAGTGCTTTGAATTGGGCCCAGGTACAAATTGGCAGCCAGTGCAGTCTGGCCAAAACCAGTGTTATATCGTTATAGCTTCTGGTTCCAGTTAACCATCGAGCTTTGGGCTTTGAACTTTCCTGTGTCAACACATAGGGAGGAATCAGATAGTCCCATTACTAAGAGGGATACACAACACATGTGTGTATGTGTGCTTTGATGAATAAACTCCTTGATGTAATGCAGTTTCCTGCACATTTTCAGCCAGCTGTTCTTTTTTCCCCTAGTCTTAATACTATTTTTTAAAGAATAAAATAAGATCAGAGGTTAATTTTGTGATTCCTGGGGGGCATTTTTCTTTCAAAAAGTTTTACAGAAGCCTTCTAGAATATATTATGCAGGTGATTCCATGAATCCATAATATGAGAGCAATTAACTGAGCCTATCTTGAATATGTTTTGCTCCATATTAATTGAGCAATAGATTGTATTTGTGTGGTGGAAAGAAGCTGTGTAACAATAAAATTAAAATTAAAGTTGTTGTTTTTTTTTAAATCTCCTTCTTGACAAACATATAATAAAAGCCTGAGACTTAATTCCAGTTGATCCTCTCTCATGATTTGTGAAAGACACACCTGATTTTCCAAAAAGGTTACTGGTGATTTAGCATACTTCAAAAATAAAAATAAAATCTAATTTGAGTAGCAAGCTGACTTTTTACACTCACACACTTGCTAATTTACATAAAAATAAATGTATTTGGTGGTTGATATACGGTATTACTGCAACAGTAGGAGGCGACCAAGAATATTTGAGAGAATACTGGAGAGCCAGTGTGGGGTAGTGGTTAAGAGCGGTGGACTCATAATCTGGTGAACCGGGTTCGCTTCCCCGCTCCTCCACATGCAGCTGCTGGGTGACCTTGGGCCAGTCACACTTCTTTGACGTCTCTCAGCCCCACTCACCTCACAGAGTGTTTGTTGTGGGGGAGGAAGGGAAAGGAGAATGTTAGCCGCTTTGAGACTCCTTTGGGTAGTGATAAAGCGGGATA
The DNA here is from genome assembly GCF_965112155.1 of Podarcis liolepis. Taxonomy (NCBI): domain Eukaryota; kingdom Metazoa; phylum Chordata; class Lepidosauria; order Squamata; family Lacertidae; genus Podarcis; species Podarcis liolepis. The sequence continues at coordinate 83,017,283 of NC_139556.1, forward strand.
TCAAATCCAAACTCTTCCTCTTAAAAGACTTAAAAGGAACTGAACAGATTCTGTTAAACTGCTAAAAGGAATTTGAAACAGGATTTGCTCCAGGTCCAAGGGAGTGTGTGGTGGTAAAGTCCCCTCTGGTGGGCTCTCTTGTCTACAGGAATCCAGCTGGCTTACCTGGTAGGAGCATCAGCAACCGGTGACAACAGCAACAGGTTTCCCAGTTAGTCTCAGGTGGCTGCCACTTTAATTTCTGATCATAACCCAACATAGTGTCACTCCAGGACACTGTGGGAAACTAGAGTGGTGGTCAGGAGACTTGATTTAATGAGGGCTCAGGAAAGGCCATGCCAGGACTTTGGGTCTCTGGTAACTTTCCAAGGGTGCTGTATGCAGCCATTTTGACTGCTTCTTTAAATAAAATCTCCCTAAATATATTTCATGCATATATAATGTTTCATAGTGACTGTAACTTATGCAGGCATGGCCAACTTGTCATTTGCCAAGCTAAGCGCTGCCCTAAACTGGACAACAATTTCCTCATTCTTGAAGCCCCAGGCAGCAAAAATAATGCAATATCCTTCTAGGGTTTTGCATTTGGCTTGGTCACAAAGTTGTGCTGGCTTACAGTAATATTTATATCTAGCTTCTGTCATGTCATTTGCAACCGGGTGTTATTAGTGATGTCCAGCCTTCAATGAACCACTAAATCGAACATAACCTTGAATCACTAAGAATTGCTGCAAATTCAACCTTGTGTACACCTAGGCATATAAATTAGCATATGCAAATTAAATGCAAACTGGTGTCCTCTTTGATGCATTTCCGCTCTTTGTGGGTGTGTGAGTGGGTGTGTGAGTGGCCAGAGGGTACCTAGTAATTCCAGAGGGTACCTAGATGATTAGAACAACTTTTGGGGGACAGTGTAAAGGTTTGATGTCAGGAAGGAGGCAGGCTAAGCTCTGTTACCTGGGAAGAACTCCACTTTTGGATCTCTGGACGCTGCCCAAAGACTTTGGAAAAGCCTCTAAGGTTCCCTTAAAAGTGGCAAGATAATATTTCAAGGCTTTGTTAATTAAAACAAATGCACTTTACGCTCATATATTATTTCAATATAAACTTGTCCAGATACTATTATTATTCTAGTAGATGATTTATTTTTCTGGCGTGTATAGTCTCTGGGGTAACAGCTACCTATGTATTTATAACACGTTAACAATGAATCTTGAATACTTCCTTATTTGGAGCCTTTAACATGTAAGTATCACTCCCCTCCTCCCCATACATGCTTTCTGGGGACTCATCCGTAAACATGGTCCCAGAAATTGGGCTGTGCTGCAAATTGGGGCTGCATACATACTAATAAGGGATAAAACAGTCAATCTTTCTGGTCTTTGGGCATTTGTCTAAACGCTCAAGAAATGTCGTGTATGTAGAACATGGTTCATCTGCCATTTACCCTCTTCCCCTGAAATAAAGTTATGATCATAATGGCGTTCACACTTGATTCTCTTAAAACCTTATCTTACAGAACCCAAGTCAATGTTGTAACTCACTTGGCAATGTCTTTTCTTGGAGGATATTAAATATATATAGAATCAGTCACAGAAGGCGTTTTTGCTATGTAATTTTTCATAGAATAAAAATATCCTATTGTGATAGTTATTGATCAAAAGATTTCTCTCTAAATGGAAAACTTCTATAATGCTCCACAATCTTAGGCTGCTGATACTGATACATCTAACCCTTTGCACAGAGGTTACAATAGAAGGCATCTTCATAGTAAGTATGCAGTAACCATGCCCAGAATTTCAAGTAGATCATATGTGTGTGTTAAATTATATATATTGGGGTATAACACCTATGGCTGTAACAGATAAGTAGTAAATATAAAAGCCACCAGATTCCAAATGTCTTTTTGGAAATCCAGGTTTTCTTTTGCCCAAAGGTGCTCAGTGCTGGGACCAGCTGGGTCTCCCTGTGGAGAGCATTCCATAAGGTTGGCACCACTACTGAGAAGGCCCTGCTCCTATTAGACAGCCCGTCAGCAGGGTAATACGGACCAGAAGCTCAAGGTGTGCATAGGAAAGCACATCTAGGAATAGGATGTCCTTAGCACACCCAGGTCCCAATCCATTTAGGACTTTAAATAGAAGAACTAGTATATTTAAATTGAGCCTGGAGATGGAAAATCAACAGAGGTAGACTGAAAAATGCTGAAATAATATGCTCGAGTGATGGCAATCTGGTGGCGGTGTTACCAGCTGAAGTTTATGGACTTTTTAAAAGGCAGGCTCAGATTCCTCCTGGGCCACATCAATAACTGCTGCCTTCTGATCCATCTGTGGATAAAAGGCTTTGCCCTAACTCCTCTGTTTCTTTAAACCATCTCATTGTTTTGGGCAACTGAGTTTCCATGACCTTTAGTGGGATGGGAAGATAAAAGCAGAGACATGTGACACTGTGTTCATTGCAGTCCTTAATGCTGGCGCACTGCAGTCAGAGCTGCTATGTAATGTGTTCGGTGCATGTGTGTTAATGTGTGTAAATGTATTGTTGAATGCCTGGAGGATCTTACCTTGGGAACATGGGCAGGAGTAAGTGATCACAGAATTAATTTGTTTCAGGATTCATTTTTTTAAAAAAGCATTAGCCAAAGGAACAATAATGTCCATGTATGAAATTTGTATGTATTAACTATAAGAGGAATGTTTTATTTACTGTACTATAAGAAGTGAATATTGATTCACATGGCTTCTGTTTTGTTTTCCACTCATGTTCTGCAAAACATCTCCAAAAGGAGATGGATAATCTCTGTAATCAGCTCCACTACATTTTTTTTGGGGGGGGGGTCCCACATCCAAAATGATGTGCTCTTAAGCTTCATCAAACTCAAAGGAATTAAATCCCATTTATTCCAGTGGAATAGAAATATTCCACAATTTTGTAGCAAATGTACCACGCGCTCGGGAAATGTGGAGTTGTAACATAGTCACAAGGTTTTCATGGAAATCTAAATTACACTTTTTGTTGTTGTGGCGGTTGCTTAGTACCAGCAAATTAATGTCGTCTGGGTTGAAAATTTAAGTGCTACTCTGCAAATTAAAACCTACATTTTCCTTCACTTCGCTTTAGGACTGGAAGTAACATTCTTGAGTGAAGTTTTGTAATTAAAAGCAAAACAGAGGCCTGAGGATGATAGATGTGACCTGCAGCGCCAACATACTGAAAAGCCTGTGCAATTTTTCTTTGGCAAGGGATAGGCTGTAGATTTATCATCGGGACAGCAAACATATTCACTTGGGTTGGGGGTGGAGGAAGCAATTAAATATAGACCTTGGTGACAGTGCCTGTCACAAAGAAGTGTATGAATATCCTTACATGAATTTTAAATTAAAATCTGGGCTTTATTGTCCTTGTGAGTAACTTCATGTTCATTTCATAAGCCAAGCAATGAGATTAGTGATAGATACATTCCACTAAATGCAATATGTGGAGGTATTCTTGACATGAAGAGATAAAGCAGTCATAGACAATAGTTACTAGTGGTGCCTGTCACATAAACAAAAATAAAATAAAAGCATATGGCTTGCAGTCCTTTACCCAAGAGTAAAGACAGGCAGAGGATTGTGCTGCAAATAGCAATTGAATGTCCTACATGTTCCAACAGACAGTCTACCCTAGTGCTCTTTGACGGTGTAATCTGTATTCTTCTACTGGTGGATATGATTAATGGCCATCTAATGGCAGTAAGAAGCTGAAAACATTTCCTTTCCTCCCTACAAAAATCTGAAAGCATTAACCTAGGCATAAATGGCATAAATATTTGAAAACATCGGCTCGTTAGGACCAATAATGTGTATAATAACAGCACTTTTCAAGTTTACTGCTGTTTTCACTACCCCAGATGGCTGCAAAATTGGACCGTGAGCTTCCATTGTGTTTTTTCCCTCTGCCTAGCTAACAAAAGGATGCTAACATTTCCACTCACCATTACACAGTATGTATGTTAATTGTGTAAATGGCTTTATTACACTTCTAAATTTGCTCAGAGCAGCAAGGCAAGATGGGAGCTCTCTGAACGTGCGACTCGGGTTATGTACTGGTTGGGGTTCTTCAGCATGGATAACGTTGCACTGCTGTTTAGTCAGCCTGCTTTTCACAGAGTTTCTGTTATATAGTATTTGACTTTTGTTCCCCTGAGAGGCATCAAGCTCTAATATCTTCTTCCCATTCCTTAGTACAGCATAAAACTTCTTGCGTCCCCTTGCATTATAGCTTTTGGGGAATCTGGGTTTTTAGAAGTTACCTCCTGTTTGTGTTGAGGTTGGAGAGGGAAACTATGGTGTATAATGGTACATGTAACCTGCTGGGGAATATTACTGGAATTTATGAATGGGCTTTAAATGATAACCTGTCTTGGTTATAGTATGCTGTGGATTTGGGAAAGGTACTCCCTGTGGGAGGAAACCTTGCAACAGTTTTGTCCTAACACCAGGAAGCAGCAGGAGTCAGGAAAACTTCAGTAGCTGTATTTATTTGTGACCAACAGATCAACAACTTAGAATAGCAAATAGGACTTGCTAAAAGTTCCAAGGGAACCACATCCACATGGAGAGGAAAGCCAGGAAGTTTCTATTAGAGAACAGACTGACTATACTGTCTAGTCTTATTGGCTGTTGCTTACATATTCCCTAATCTTATGCATTGGTTAATGGGTTATTGGTTTATAATTTCATTTTTCTTAATCAGGTTTTTTTTTAGCCCCATTGGGCATCTCCTGTTGCAGGTATGGAGAACCTGTGGCCCTTAAAATATTGCTGAATGTCAGTTCTCATAATCCCTGACCGTTGCCCACCTAGGGCTGACAACAGTTGGAGGGTCAAAGATTCCTCAACCTCATTCTATTGGACACTTATATTTTTATTATATATTCATGGATTGTTCATTGGTTATTATTGGTTGTGTGTTGGTACCTTGTTAATAAGTTCTTCATTGTATTCTATATAGTAATGTTATGGGTTATTGTTTTGGGGGGTATTATATTTTGGGGAAATTATCATATTTTTAATAGTTTTGACACAAACTGTTACCTTGATCGTTATACCTCTTGCATATGGAAAGGGGGGTATTTTTTTTTAAAAAAATGACCATTAGAAGGGGAGATGGCAGACCTTTGAGAAGGAATGATATTTCAGCACCAGGTTATTGTGGTCAGTTCCAAAATCCACATGAGAAGTCAAGTGCATGGACACAATGCCTTTTTTCATTCTCTCTGTGTATCTATGCTTGTTTTACTGTAATGTTGGTACTATTTAAGGGCAATTGACTTTCTCATTCATACTGAACTCTTTCTTTAAATGACCTGAGATGTTCTGATAAAGAAGCGGGAGAGGAAGGGAAAGAGATTCGCTCTTCCTTTCGTTCTTCTAATAGGGAGTTAAGATCCCTCTCTCCATGAGAAGAATGTGTGATGGGGGCTGGAGTCCCAACAGACATTCCTCGTTCATCTGTGCTTCCAGCTGGTGTGTGAAGTGGTCGGCTTTGACTAGACTTAGCCCTCCAGGGGTCATTTACCTTTACCTTTAGGGATGTACCAATGTGTGTACCTAGAGCTCCTTCATGTGATGGGACCTTAAGTGGACCAGGATCCACTCTCTGCTTGTGTAGATCACTATGCACAAGAAGCTTGCTCGGTGGGTGGAAGACCAGAGGATATGGCTATTATGTGCACCACCCCAATATAATTGTGGGAGTCATCTGAATCCCCAAGTAGAATGTTCCATTTATAACTTAGATTTGGGTGGTGTTAGGTGCGGAGAAAGCAATTTATGCATTACGTTCCAGTATCAGAGATTGTATGCCTCTGAATGCCAATCGCTGGGGGAATCGGAGAGGGATACTGCTATTGCACTCATGTCCTGCTTCTAAGCTTCCCATAGGCATCTGGTTGGCCAATGAGGGAACTAGAAAGACTCTTGGTCTCACCCAGATGGGCTCTTGCATTCTTATGCATTTTTTTAATGAGTGTCATAGTAGAAGCACAATAATAGGAAACACAACTCACTTGTAATTCCTGTCCTGTTTCCTTCTTCAAATACCTCAAAGCTTCTCTTTGTGTAAGCCAGGGCAGACAACTTCTGCATTCTATATTCCACTGCCAGTTCCTTGCCACAAACGTCAAATAGTTAGAGTTAGCATTGTATCTGGGCAATGGATTGGGTTGGCTGCTTCTTTACCTTTGGATTAGAGAGTACGACATCATAGTGGTTGCACTGCCTGCCCTGCTCCTGGAGTCCAGCTTGGGAACTGTTTTTCCTTACAGTGTTTTTTCATAGATGCCAACATTTCATACATCACTAAATTTAGAGACTGTAATTAATGGCTTTTGTTTGCCAGCTTCAGCCAGCATAAAGTGCTCATCTGAAGTTGAATGATTTCATGTTTGTTAATTGAGGGAAGAAATAAATAAAATGCCAGTCAGAATGATGAAGCTTCTCGGTGGAGGACTTTGTACACTGTTGTAGATTTCCCACAGTTTTGGAGTCATCTGCATAATATGTCTCTCCCTGTTCGTGGTGTACATGAAAGAATATGGGTGGTGGTGGTTGGTTATTATTATTTTTTACATACATCATTTTATTTTTTAAAAACCCCCCAAAGCAATTTCCATAAAATGAGTATTGATAATAACAAAATCAACAAAGGATCATGAGACACTATTAAAATATTTGTAGTATTCAATAACAGCTCAATTCTATTTAGCAGTGATACAAAAAGAGAGATCCAAGCAGATTTAACCTCCAAAGGCTTTGGGAGACAAATGGGTTTTCATCATGGGTCAAGAGTCCATCAGTGGAGTGGCCATTCAAGCATCCAAGGGGAGGGTGTTTCATAACTGGGTGCCAGCACAGAGAAGGCCCCCTTTTAGGGTCCCTGTACAATGATAAACATCTTTCAAATGGTGTTCAGTATAATATATTGACTTCTTTTGTTGTCAACTGTATTTTGTTAGCATTTGAAAACGTTTCTGGTGTGTGTTGTTGTTTTAAGTGTCAGTGAGTTAATAGATTTGGGTACAGATCTTTTCTCTAATCCGATAATGTTACAAATGTCTGAATGTCAGTGTTCTAGTTGAATTTATCTGCATAAGCTATAGCAATATGAGCAGTTCTCATTGCAGTGACAGTGAGTGGTATTCAATTATGTTTTATTCAGAATAGAACCGCTGAAATTAATGGGCCTAACTTAATAATGTTCATTAATTTCAATGGGCCTACTATGAATAAAGCTTAGTTGAATAACACCCAGTAACTTTCCAGGCAGACGAACACTCCTCAGATTCCTTTTGGACCAGGTGAACATGCCGGAAGACATGCACATCTTGTCAGGCATGGGAAATGTATGCATGTAGAATTAGATAAATTTCTTAAAGCAACACAAAAACAGTAGGGTGGTTTTCTCTCTGCCCCTGCTTCCCATTTTTTTAAAAAAGGACACACACTTACCCTAATCAGGTATGTCCTTTGTGCTTGATGGGGCATATTTGAATTTTATACGCATGTATCCATACCAAACATTAAAGAGAGAGTTTTTATCCTGTATTTTTATGTTGTGAACTGCCCTAAGATCTGCAGCTGAAGAGCAGTATACAAATTTAATTAATGATGATGATATACATTATCTGGGTTTAGTATGAGGTTGTCCAAAAAACAGGAAAATCTGATTTTTTTCCAATCCAACTTGTTCCAAAAACCAATGCTCAAAACATGTTACATTCGGAATACTATATCTGAAAGCAGTGTCCGGGCAGAAATCGGCTAAATGTCTGGGAAAATCTGGATGTATGGCAACTGATACCAGCAGTGTTGTTTTTGCCAATTTCCCTAAAAAATAGCTGAAAGATGCCCAATTTCTTTGCGAAAATAAGGTGTGTCTGCTCAGAGCTGGTGTTCTAATGTCCAGGTGCTAACTCTTGATGGGAAACTTCAAGTCCCCTGCTCTGTCCTGTTGCTCTTTTATTTTTCAACTTGGACCCAACAACCCTTCAAACAGAGAATGGCAAAGTAGGTCACACAGCCAACCTTTGTGGGTTATTGTTTTCGAAACTTAAATTCAACAAGTCCAATGCTGTAGTACGACAACAGCATTCACATTCAAGTGCTAAACAACAAAGCAAAGAATAAGGGGAAATATACAGGATATTTGACCAACAACAAACTTGAGTTTGAATCCTTGGGTGTGGGCCTAGAAAAACTGATCTTATGATGAAATCCATCTGAGAAATGTAGACTAGACCTTGACCCTAACCATAGGTTGCTTGGTAATGTTGCTAACTTTTGTAAACATGGTTGTGGACATGATTAAATACTTTTAAGCTAGCCTAAAGTTAATTCTAGTGCTCTCCAGCTAGAAATTTCCGGGTGGAACCATGCTTGTTACATCCTGAAATTACATGTTCTGAATGATCACATCCATTTCCCATCCTCCACACCAACAGAGGCAGGCTAATGTGTGTTTCAGAGCTGGAAAAATCAGCAAAGAATAATTTTGTCTGTCAAATTTTGGTGACAAAACATTTACTTAGTGTTATACAAAGCACTAATAAAGAAGAGTCAATAGAGGCAAGAATGTGCAATCTATCCACTGTGAAGGGAATGTACTATGTGTTTGATCTGAAGTGAACCATTAGTCACTAAGATAGCCATTTTGTGTGCTTGTAAAGGCTCTTGCCATTTCTTTTTTTTTTTCCTCCTTAAAAAACCCCACAAAAAACCCCACCAGATATATAAACAGCCAGGTAATCATCACAGTCCCCTATTTCAAAATTGCCATCAAATGGAAATGTTTCTAATAAATAATTGCTCTGAATTTCAGAAGTGCATTATTGCTTTTGGGTGAGTACACTCAAATATGAAATGGATTCTTGTGGAAATCTAGCCAGTTGCCTTATTACATCAATGAGATGTCTGATATGACTAATAGCTTTTGAATAAATGAGCAGGGAGTTCAGCTAAGGACTTTCAGTTGCATATTCTAGGCCTTGGTTCTGTGCACATAGTTTCCATCCACTTCCAGGCATGCATACAAAGGAGGAATTAGTACCCACGAGTGTTTTGTATAATTTATGCAAGTAAATTGATTTAAATTATTCAAATAGATGTCTGTACCAAGCCTACCATCTCAGGGGGAAGACGGTATGCATGCCAAAACATTTTGGAAGAAATAAGAAGAGATGCGCAGTGTCGAAATGAGAACAGACACTGATTGTTGGGGGAGCAAAACATTCCCCTATATAAAAATTAATTAAGGGTGGTTCCAGATGGGGGCTTAATTTGCAAATGGGTCATTGAGTTTTTGCAGTTGGGTTGTTGGCAAAAAGTTACTTATCAGATTTTCCCTGGAAAGGGGAAGAGCCATAGCTCAATAGCGTAGCATCTGCTCTGCAAAGAAGGACCCAGTTTCAGTGTCAAGGTAGGGCCAGGAGAGACCTGTATCTGAAACCTTGGAGAGCTGCTGACAGTGCAGATAATATTGAGATAGATGGACACTATTTAAGGCAGATTCCTGCATTCCTAAACCTGGATTAAAGGGGTGGGAGGAGTAGGGGTTGGCAGTTAGGTGCCAAAGCTATTACTTGTGTGAATGCTGCAAAAAATACCTTGCACGTATGAGAAGCACCGATCCTACAATAAATACCTGTCTGGAAATATCCTAAGATACTGCTATAGACTGACAAACATTTTCCTTTCAAAGCTGGTGCGAATAAAGAGTTAAAATATTTGTTTAAAAACTGAAGTGCAAAACTTGCTTTCACAGAAATTCCTATGGTGCCTCAGGTTCTGTCTTTACAGGAGAGTTTCTAAGAGTTGGGGGCGATCCATCTTTTCTTTGCTTGCTTACTTCTTGCTTACTGCGCCGTTTGCTGCTGCATTCAGTACTATGTGCACCAATCAGACCTGTGCATCTCCACAGGACAGTAAGACGGGGTGGGTAGCCAGGTTCCTGAGGCCAAGGGGGCAAGGCTTACTGAGAAAAGCCTAACTCAGAATAGGGAACCTTTTCCAGTTCAGTAGTCACCAACATAAATCCTGAGCCTGGCTTCAGCCAGAGCTACACATGTCTAAGTGTCTCATCTCAAATCAGATCCACCAGATTTTGTTGTTGTTTAGTCGTTTAGTCGTGTCCGACTCTTCGTGGCACCATGGACCAGAGCACGCCAGGCACTCCTGTCTTCCACTGCCTCCTGCAGTTTTGTCAAACTCATGCTGGTAGCTTTGAGAACACAGTCCAACCATCTCGTCCTCTGTCGTCCTCTTCTCCTTGTGCCCTCCATCTTTCCCAACATCAAGGTCTTTTCCAGGGAGTCTTCTCTTCTCATGAGGTGGCCAAAGTATTGGAGCCTCAGCTTCAGGATCTGTCCTTCCAGTGAGCACTCAGGCCTGATTTCCTTAAGAATGGAGAGGTTTGATCTTCTTGCAGTCCATGGGACTCTCAAGAGTCTCCTCCAGCACCATAATTCAAAAGCATAAATTCTTCGGCGATCAGCCTTCTTCATGGTTCAGCTCTTACTTCCATACATCACTACTGGGAAAACCGGTGTAAACCCTGAAAAGGGGGTTTCCAGGTGAGTGTAGGAGGCGGCTAGACTTAGCTGGATCCTTAGCCTGTTCAGCTTGGTCATGTGACCTTACAACCCAGCATAGTCTAAACTGAGGGAAAGGGTGGTGTAACTCGGTTTACAAGGCTTGTTTTCCCTCTGCCAGGCTTAGATCGGCTCAGCAAGCAAGAACACTGCTTCTGAATGGAGCTTGGAACTGGCATAGTTTAAGCTGGCGTAACTTCCTCTGGCTTCCTTAGTCCATTAAATCACAAAAAGTAGCAACAGGTGCCCTAGCTTTGAGTCCTAGCTTTGAGCTCGTTCCATATGATAATCCCTCTCAATGCCTTTGCAGACTTGTCGAAACACACCACTGTGTCTTCAAATTGTTATTTGGGAAATGGCAATATATAAAATATATGCAAGATAATAATGCATTCCTTGTTATACCAGTTGGAGATATAGATATATATAGATATAGATATATATAGAGATATATATATATATATATATACACCTTTCCACATCCCTGCTCTTGTACAAGTTCCAGTTACATTTCAATGGACTGTGCTCAGAACTGCTGCCTATCCTTGCCATGTGTCAGTCACATTAATTTGAATGCAAATTCTGTTCTTGAAGCAGAAAGGGAGGGAAAGGGGGGGGGGGGCGCGAGAGAAACCATTTCCAGAAATGTCACTAAACTTCAACAAGCATACGCTTGGTGAACTTTATGTAAAGGGGTTTAATAAAGGAAAATGAAGCATTTGATAAAAACTCTTGTCACTCAGCCATGTACTCAGGTGTACTTGAGGTAACACATGGCTGTGCTGCACTTAGACCAAGATTATTTGGGCTGCAGTTTGGTGCTCACCTACCTGGTAATAAGCCCCATTGATTCAGAAGGGACTGGCTTATGAAGAGATGTGTAAAGGTTTGAAAACCCATTTGTTCTGAGCTTCTTTTCATTGAGAGGCTGAGGCTGATGGGAGTTGGAGTCAATCCACATGTGGAGGACCACAAGGGTCTCATTGCCTGGTCTAAACCGCTGCTGGTTTTAAAACTGCATCTTTTAAATGGTTTTCACTGGTTTGGATCAACATTGTGTTTGACTAACATGTTCCAAAACTGCTGTTTTGATTACTTTAGTTCAGTGTTTCCCAACCTTTTTTGGGCAAAGGCACACTTGTTTCATGAAAAAAATCTTGAGGCACACCACCATTACAGCCCCGTGACGTCAGCGCGCAGCGTCACGCCGGGAGGGACGCACGAAAGTGTAAGTTTCAATTTTTCCCCCTCCCCCTTGCCTTCCTTCTGTGCCAACCGCCAAAAAGCCAAGAAAAAAGCCAAGACTTTAGGGCAGCAGGTCGACACGGAAGAAGCTCCTACCTAAGGACAGGTGCGACGGCCGTGTCCTCTTCTGCCACACTTGGCAGCCCTGCCTCACGGTCGTGACTCCCACCCTGATTTCTCCCCGCAGGTCGAGCGGCACAGGCAGCCCAATGTGTCCAGCCCAGACACAAGCCCCGCTTCCCCACTCTAGATCCTGAATGTGACCAAGTGCTCTGGACTCCCGAGCAGGGTGGGAAAGAGGACTCGCATCTGGTAGCCTCCGGGCTCCTCGCCTGCTCGAGGGATGGCATTGCAGGCAAGCTGCCGGCCATCGCCATCGCCGCCCCCTCATGCGAGTGGACCTGCCCGGAGTGGTGGGCCGGGGGAGGCTCGCTCTCTGTGGGGATGTGGCCCGCATGCGCGGCCCCGCTTCCTCCTGCCCAGGGCTGAGCTCCTTACCCGCGATCTCGGTCTCGCGCATGCGGATCCCACTTATTCCGAAGCTTGCGCCACTAGCCGGGGCTCTCACACCGTGCCAGGGCGAGGCGGCGCGGCCCACTGACGTCATCGCGGCTCGCCGCCGCCCTCGACTTCCCTGTTCCCTCCGTGGTTACCGAGGACTGCAAGCTGCTCGGGCGAGCATGGGGCATTAAGTGGGAGAAGGAAAATTAAAATTAAAACTCGCCTGAAGGCCGCCTCTCTGGATATCTTTCGAATTTTTTAATTTTTCCCGCGGCACACCAGGCAACGTCTCGTGGCACACTAGTGTGCCGCGGAACACTGGTTGGGAAACACTGCTTTAGTTTTATTGGAATACAATATTTTAGTTCCCCGAATCTTTCATTTTTGTGCTTTTTAAAAGTTTCCCCTGCTTAAGTCTTCCTACAGAGTGGTACAGAAAAAACATGGAGACAGTGTTTTTGCCAGTTGCTAAGTCAAAATCGAACCCTCTTTGTTTACTAGTTTACTGGTCAATCAGTACAAAGGCACTGGCTTGACCCACAGGGACTTGGACACACGACATGCATATTTCAATTGTATTATATATTTTTAAAATTATCATTCATGATTGCATCAAAGAGCTTTAGTTTAAACAAATAAGGCTGCTTGCATATAAGTTTGGGTTGTTTCCGATTGATTAATGTTGCCACCCCCATACACGCGCGCGCGCACACACACACACACACACAGAGTGTAGCCTGAGGCTCACAAACTGCTTGGCTACAGACCGGCACCTGCTTATTAATCCAGTAGGCATTGTGTTTTAATTAAAAAAGCAATGGGAGACAATATTTGAGCAGTGCTGCCACCATAAAACCTGCATCGTTGTGTGTGTGTTGCTGCAATGCAGGAGGGAAAGAAAGGCAGCTCAATTAGCCTTATCATCACTTTGTAACTTTCCAGAGTTGACTTCCTGTAATAAACCTTTGTCACTGAACCGTATTCCTACCAGACACCATCACAACCTGTTTTTAAAACTAAACACTCTTTCTGTTTGATAGATGAAGAGAGGAGTGATGCAAACAACTTTTAATTGCAAACAAAATATATTCAGCTGCTTTGTCTCGTCCTCGATCTGGTCATTGCTCTGCTATCATCATCACTTGTTGTTTATTTTGTTATTCAGATCCCTTAGATCATGTGTAGAAGCCAGACCCTGTGTTAAAGAAGCAATGGCTGCTGCTGCTGCTGCTTCTTCTGAAATAATTATTTATTAAAGCTTTTCCATAATACAATAAGATAAAATAGACTAATCTAAATAAAAACAAAGTCAGAGGGAGAAATAAAAAAGAAAACAAAGAGTCCCTTCCCAATGGTAGCTCTTACCCTTTGTCTTACACAGAACCCTCTCAGCTCTCACCTGGGAGCTTTCCTTTCTTCTATCAGTCTCTCTCACCCTGGGAGGTCCTTCTTTCCCTGTCATCACTCAGGGTCCTTCCACCAACCATCCACCACCTTCATGTGTGTGTAATGCATGGACCCCCAAAATGGCCCAGAGCAGAGGACACCCAAGGAAAATAAAAAAAAAATAAGAAAGAAGAAAAATAAAAAGGACTTTCAATTTTCCGTTTGTCAGACGCATAGAAAGAAATTATTCAAAACATTCGCTCTAGAATGACATCCAGCGGTTAGAGAATATTTTCCCAATCTTCCAACCCAGATGTCCCAAATTCATGCATTTTCCTTTTCACACAAAAAGTCAAAAAGGGTTTCTCTAATTGCTATTAAAAAATGTCAGCAATGGGTTTTCTCTAATCAAATAACTTCAACAACCTTTCCTCCATATTAAACAATAATAAGTTATTCCGTCTTTGTCCAACACAAGAGTCTCTCTGCTGTGATCAAATATTAAAATAACATTCCATAGTTCTTTTCTTTTATTAACTCACACCCAGTTCTATATCTTCCATTCCCATTTCCTGTTGTATTTGCCATGGTCTTCCATCCTGATTTTAAAAATTATCCCTTCCCTTTACACATTTTCCATTCTCCCCCCCCCCAAGAAAAGAGCCAGAGGTTTGATAGCTTTTCTTCTAAATTCAGTCCAAGTTATACACAGAGTCCTTTTTCTCTCATCTCTATTTGCTGCTAGCTCAGGATGTCTATTCATCTCTCCATCCATGGCTTCATTCCACTTCTCCAACAGGACAACTCCACCATCTGGCTGCTTCATTCCTTTAAGCTTTTCCATTTCACCATCTGTTTCTGCCAACTCTACCATTTCACCCTCCTGTTCTGACAATCTTTTATCCATATGCTTCTCCAAAGTCTCTGTGTCCACTTTGATTCCACCTTCCCTATTTCATTTTTCTCTGCTGTACTTTCACTCCCCATTTCATCAGTCTTAGACCTAATCAATTTTACTTGCTCATCAAATATTTGCTGAATGTTAGAGAATGGTGTTGGGGGTTTTTTTTGGTTCTGCCTTCAGTCCTTAATGATTGACCCTTCCTTTCTTCTTAAAGCCAAAAAGTAGCACACACTGAATGCAAATTTCCACTGGCAGACGGAGAAACCTTTCTCAGTTGTAAATTATAACCATCTCAGAGATGATTAAGAAAGGGAGACTTTTGCTGACCCCAGGCCCATCAGGGCTCTTACTGGTTTTTGGGGACAATGTTGATTCCTCCACTCATAAGTTGCTCACCCCTGTCAGGGTTCCCAGGAGCTGACAACTTCTCAGTCTCCAGACATAGAAAATGGCTTTTTCAGAGCATCAGACATTCATCCCCTGTTCACTCTTTCTCCAGAGTGAATTTGATAGCCAAGTTTTATGCTTGGCTATCATCAATCATCACATAATTATCTCTGTTGGCAGCCTGCTGAGCAAAGACATTCAGTCCGCCATGTTCCTCTCCCAGAAGTCCCAAGCAATGGCCACTTCTGTAACTGCGGTTCCTGCAGCTCCATCACTCTATGGGCTGAAACAACCATGGTCTGGAAATGGATGCAACAGTGGTTGTATAGTTTGAGCTTCAAAGTTGCCTTCTGGGTGTTTGTAAGCCAGTTGTGTCTCCTTTTCTAGCATAGTTTTTGACAAAGGGAAAGTGAATATTTTGAAATTTGCACACATGCATATGGACAAGAACAAGAGACAGCTCCTTTCTTTCCTCTCCTACTAACTTGCTCCAAGAGATGTAGCCATGCTTTTTGTATATTTTTCACCAAGAATACTGTAAGATACTGCACATTTTAGAATACTAATGTACTGGTTTAGAATGAATAATTACCAAAGACTTGCCAAGAAAAATTAGGCTACCATAGGAACAGGAAGTATTGATCTTAATATACTGTTCCACTTTTTCTTGCCTGGTAATAAAACAGAGAGCATAAGGTTTAAATAGAAAACCATTCACTTCCCAATTGTTTTACTGTATTTGTTCTAAATTTAGGGGTAATTATGTCCTCATTGCTGCTAACAATTCACTTTCTGCTCTTTCTGGAGCATTTTGAATGATCAATATTTTGCCAAGCATAACAGTTTCCCAGCATCACTTTGTTTGTAGCAAAAGGTTTATGATCTTCTGCATACCGTCTGCTAGAGGAAGATGGATTAGCGTGTGAGTAAGATGATGTGGCCTGAATGACAACCACCTGTTTGGGGGGAGCTGAAAACCAACTCAAATTGATCTCCAAAGAGCATTTGTTTTTAGAATCTAACCACAGAATCTGCAGGCAGAGATATAATGCTACAACAAGCCACACCAGGCATTAGAAACTCATTTATTTCACCACAGTTAAACTGTTGAATTTGTTCCTACAAGAGGTGGGGATGGCCATGTTAGTTTCTGTTTGCCACTGAGCAGTGCTTTGGAGTCACAAGACTCTGTTTATATTCCACACATTCCATACTGTTGGAAGTCTCACGGGAGACGGATGTGAAGTTAGTGGTTTCCTGTTCCTTTGTTTCAGTTGCTCTCTGCTTACACAGAGAGAGGATGTCTTCTTTGTCTGCGTAGTTAGGAAAATAAAACTCTTTGCAATGTAGCCCAAACCTCTCGTCTCTTCCCTGTGCTGGAAACTCTGCTGAGTGGGGGATGTGCCTGGAGCCTTATCAGAGGCTCAGGTCGTCAATCACGTCGCGGGCGATTCCGAAGGACTCGGCCGGAGGAAAATGAGCTTTATCAGGCTGGCCGAGCGGAGATCCCGACAGGCCACAGTGACTTGAAAAGAGAATTAGGCAAATTCATGGAGGTTAAGGTTATCAGTGGTTACTAGCCGTGATGGCTGTATCCTGCCCCCACTGCCAGAGACAGCATGCTTCTGAATACTGGCTGCTGATGGTGAGGGTGCTGTTACACTCCAGTTCTGTTTGTGGGCTTCCCATGGGCATGCTGTGCACAGGAATGCCCTGGCTCTCCTCAAACTTGGCAAGAGCTGAAGTGTTCCACAAGGCATTGCCATTTGTCTCCTTGATGGGGAAGACAAGTAGCAACACTGAATATGGGAAAATTATGGCTCTCATCAAACTTGCTGTGAGCCAGGGTGCTCTTTCAGGCATTGCCGCTTGTCTCCTTCGCTCCAGAGGCAGGGAAGACAAGCAGTAACACCACATGATGAGAAGGGGGCATTCTGGGGGTGGCAGAAGCAGTGGGGCAGGCTGGGCACTGCCTGTTCCATTGCCTGAGGCAGGTGCTTCTTCCTGCCTCATAGGTGGGCCAGCTCTGCAGTCATATGCTTATAACCATAAGAAGAATGTACACTATTTCTATTGCTTGATGAGATAATGGGTGCTACTACGAACTCTTAACCATAGTTCACATGTCCAAGGCTCAGGAGTATCACAACATGAAGCTCTCTTCCCTAAAGAATGATACTATAAATAGTAAAGGATTTAAGAGGTTGTAATTATGTGTCATCTTATGCTACTGTGGTTTGCTAAAGGTTTGCAAGCTTCTTAAGTCATTCTTTATTGTGCTTCATTTGACATTAACATTAATACAATAAATTATGTCAAGATCTTTAATCAAGAATATTTTAAGCTAATTATTGGGGAGGAACAGAAGTTAAACTGGAAAAAGCCTTGTGGACCTCCATGCATCAAACAAATATTGCTGTTTTAAGACGTTTGCATGTGGATGTCTACTTTATAAGCCATTTGCACTTTCCGTAGAGACTGAATCTGATTACTTGCTAAGCCATCTATGACCATTTCTGTATCCAACAGTTGGGGGAAGTTCAGTGCTCGGATGTGTGTTGTTCCTTATATCAGAATTATATCTATGTGTGCACACAGAGAGAGAGGGGGGTGGGTGGATGAATTGGCTGATTTTGGTTTCTACCAGCTTATCATTTTTCAAGTCCTAAGTTTAGTTCTCCACATTTTGACATCAGTTTGCAATTTTTTTAAAAAAAACAAGAGTCACCATGAAACCTCAACACTATTTATTAGAAATGGTGTGTTTGTGTGTGTGTGTGTGATATATATATATATATATATATATATATATATATATATATGCAGGTTTTGGTGTCTTCGGGTGTCTTCCCGTGTAAGAGTGTGTAAGAGTGTATATATATGACATGTTGTGTCTGTGTTTAAAAGGAAGATATATTCTGTGACCTCTGTGACAACTATGAGGCCTTGCATAGTTCTAGTAACAAGCCTGTTTAGCAGTGGTTGCTAGATGACAAGTTATGGCAGAAGAAACATTTAGTAAGCGGCAGTTCAAATTTCTGTCTAATTGGCTAGAGGTTCCACTCTGTTGGACAGGTAATGGGCAGTTGGTGGGGGGTTAACTGTCAGTGAGAGGGGAGCAGCAGAGCATTGATTGGTGAGAGGCAATGTGTACATAATTGGCTGGGTTGGAGGACTGGGAGAAAATGGCTTGAGGGAAAAGCCACTTTGAGGCTTCTACGAGGAGCAGTGGCTCTCAAGTCTTCAGAAAATGCCAACAGTCACCTTTGAGGTATGACTTGCCCCCTATGTATATAAAGTGTGTGTGTGTGTGTGTGTGTGTGTGTGTGTATTATAACCAGTTTAAGTTTATTCCAGCTCTGATGGAAGAGTCCATCGCTCACCAAAGCCTAACCATGTTACCATAACCCTCCAACATTTTTTGAATGAAAATAGGGACATCCTAAGGAAAAGTGAGACATTCCAAGATCAAATCAGAAACTGGGATGGGTTCTCTAAATCAGGAACATCCCTGAAAAATAGGAACACTTGGAGGGTCTGTTACTGGCAAATTGTGAAGCATTCTGAGAGAATTGGTTACAGCAAAACAGTTAAAGAGGCACAAACACAGGTACAGTGGTACCTCGGTTCTCGAATGTCTCCGTTGACAAATGTTTCGGTTTTCAAACGTCGTGAACCCGGAAGTAAATGCTTCGGTTTTCGAATGTGCCTTGGAAATTGAACATGAAACTCAGCTTCCATATTGAGTTTTCCGTATTGAGTTTTCCATTTTAAGGCTTCCATACTGAGTTTTCTTTTTTAAAAAAAATAAATTCAGAACTTGAACGATCTTCCAGAACAGATTAATTCGAAAACCGAGGTACCACTGTACTAGAAAACTGAGGTTGAGAGAACAGGGATATTTGACAGGGCTCTAGAACGTTCTGTCAATGAAAGTCTAACTCTGAAATGAACACATCATTTGGCTCTAATAATGTAGCCTTTTTCTAACCAAAAGCAGCTAACCCAGGGCTCTCCCCAGAGTAGTCTAACTCTGCTACAATGGTAGACCACTAATCACAGCTGACAAAAGCTTTCTGATCAGCAGTGGAGGTTGACAGGCAGGGCTGGCCTACTGTTAGGCTGCATGAAATGGGGGCGGAGAGTGGAGTGAGGTGTTAAGAGGACAAATCTGTGTGCATGCCACATGGTCTGCCCAGGAGGGAATCTGCTTGTCACCAACGTCGAAATCCGATTGACCTGCCAGCCCAGTCAGTTTCTGTACATGGAATGGAATGCCGTTTTAGACTTCACCTCACGCAGCAAAATGGATTGTGAAGGAGAACCAGGTTTGCCCCAGCTCTGACTTCTGGGAAACAGGACAGCTTCTTTAGTGTCTAGCCAGAAAGCTGTCAAGCACCTGGCCATCTATCCAGCCTAGCAACTACACCATCGTTAGGTACGTTATACAATCATGGGAAAAAGAAAGTGCACCCTCTTTGAATTCTGTGGTTTTTTTCATCTCAGGACATCATAACAATAATCTGTTCTTTAGCAGGTCTTAAAATTAGGTAAATACAACCTCAGATGAATGACAACACATGACATGTTACACTGTGTCAGGATTTATTTAACAGAAACAAATCTTCAATATATGCAGCATCCTGGAGAAGAAAGAATCCATTATAGTCTGTCTTACTGCTGTGCAAAACTCTCCAATAATTTTCTTTCTGAGATCTCTTTTTCTTAACAATGCAACACTTACTCTCTGTTCTGTACACAATTATGCTGGCATAAAATTATATATACATAAATTAGGCATGCCTATTTGTCACTGACTACAAAAGCACTGCCCAAAGGACTTTTCTGGCTTTGGGAGAGAACAAGAAATGAAGTTTGTACTTTGTAATATTTGACATGTGCATTGCGAGCAAGTAAATAATGAATTTCCATTTTGTACTTCTCGGTATTCCCAAGGTAAGTGTGACATGGGCCATGTTTGGGGGAGAATGTAAAACCTATATAATTTAATTGTAATGGTATTCAGTTCAGGGCCTTCACCGTATTCAAAGGCTAAGAAATCCCATTGCCTCATTTTTCATGAGGAGGAAGAATGCACTTGTACAAATTTCTGCTAAAAGAAAATGGTGCAACACTGTGTGTGATGTTGACTTCCAAGTCATGCTTAGAGTAAACCCACTGAATCCAATAGGACTTCTTTTAAAGCCCCATTGAGTATGGTGGGTGTATGTTAAACGTGACTTAAGTTTGGGTCTAGCTTAACATACTTTCCGTTTTCACACTGACCTTTCTGCTATGGAACCCAAACACATGGAAGAGGTTTCTGGGACTGGTAGACTCTGTCCCTGGCAGGCCTTAGGCCCAAACTAAGCATGATACTGTCATGCATTTCCCCTTTGCATATTTCTTTTTTTTTTAATAGCCAATATGTGTGCATGGGGGAGCTAAATTGGGACTGGCCTGAGGGAAGAGGAGCATTAACCCTTTGCTTTACCATGGTCCCAATCAGAATCAACCCTCCACCCCAGTACCTGCTATTCGCAATGGGAGGGAAGCAGCCACTGGTGCCAATGGGAACTTTCCTCTCATTGTGAAGAACAGGTATATGTAGTCCTGATCAGGAGAGCAGAGGGGCAAAAAGCCAAAGCTGCTCTTACCACACGTCGGGATGCCAGAGAATTCAAAAAGAAATGGGAGTCCTCATCCTATGGAAACTGTGGGTATAACCTGAAATCCACCCAGTGCTCTTCCTGCAGCAACACAGTGCAGGGAAGATAAATTAGGATGGGCAAGTGCTAAGTTTTGCTTGTCATTTTTGATCATCATATCCTCACAAGCTTCCAAGGGCTCCAAAGTTAAGTTTCCCAGAACAGTTTGAAAACCACTGTGTTGATATATTTATTTTGGTGGGTATAAGGAAATAGCTGTATAATTCACAGGGCAAAGCAGTTAGGTAACTGGGGGAATTTCTGTGGCCAGTGTTGTTGTTGGCATCTATCTGTCTCAATAGACAATGAAGTGCACCTCCAGGGGTGAAGCCAAATGGCTGCATTAACAGTACCAAAGTGACCTCCCCAGGGTACAAGCCTGGGCAGTGTGTATGGAGGTCCTGGGCTGTCCAGATGACAAGACCCCCCCCTCTCCTGGCCTTGCTGATGTGGTCCAAAGGAAAGCAGAACAATACGTTTGTTACCAGCTTGCCTTCAGGAGTTGTCAGAATGGGGCGTACAAGGCGCCATCCAACCATCTTAGGAACTCCACTCCAGATTTGTGTATTCCTTTGCCTATGGTTGCTGTAAGTTGTAATATTTACATGAAGAATGGTAACCAAACCACTTCATTGAGAACAAACTCTAACACATATTAGGCATGAAATAGCCCTCCAGAAATTAGAGAGGTGAAAAGGCAACATTTTCTGTTCTGCCTTGTGTTTATTGCATGCAGCATTGTTGCTGTTCTGCTTCAGTTTGTCTTCTGCCAATAAATACACTATTTCACTCTCTGTCTGCTGTGGCAAAATTATCTAACATATGCAATATATGTAATTATGTACATTGCATAATTACTAGACATTTAGTTTTAATTATTTTGAACCAAGAGGCTTAAAACAGCCTGCAGCAGGTAACAAGGAGAAAAATAAGAGTTGCACACAATTTTTGGGATATGAATAGATCCTAGGAGAGTATATATTACTTAGATATTATCCTTCCTTCCTCACATTTGAGACTTCAGCAAAGTGCTGTCCCTTTGTAGCTTAAAGGGAAGCTTAGATAGGCTGGTGTTAGCCTTTTAGTTTATGTAATCTAGGATGCCTTAAGGAAGACTGGATTTTCCTGGTAAAGGTAAAGGGGACCCCTGACAATTAGGTCCAGTCGTGGCCAACTCTGGGATTGTGGCGCTCATCTCGCTTTATTGGCCGAGGAAGTCAGCGTACAGCTTCCGGGTCATGTGGCCAGCATGACTGAGCCGCTTCTGGCGAACCAGAGCAGCGCACGGAAACGCCATTTACCTTCCCGCCAGAGCGGTTCCTATTTATCTACTTGCACTTTGACATGCTTTCGAACTGCTAGGTTGGCAGGAGCAGGGACAGAGCAATGGGAGCTCACCCCGTCATGGGGATTTGAACTGCCAACCTTCTGATCAGCAAGTCCTAGGCTCTATGGTTTAACCCACAGCGCCACCCGCGTCCCTGGCATTTCCCCCTTTTCTCCCCCTTAGAACAACCTACAAACAGTATTATTAAATGATAAAAGTAACATTTACTCACTCAGAATACTTGTTGAAGAGTAACAGATACAGCAGCTTTGTTCAGGCAGGCTTAAAATGGTAATTCAATTACAAAGACACACTTGAGTCTAGCTTAAAACACAGTCTGAGCATGGAGCTCAGACTTAGCAGACGTTCTCACATTGCTGGCAGAGCGGAAAGAGATGGAAAGAGGAAAAGGGTTTGCCCAGGCAGGAAGGAGAATATATATACGTGGTTACACTCTCTCCCTGCATGGGCACAGTGGGCACAGAGTTCTCTCCAGCAAACTTACAGGAAAACTCTGTGAACTTCAGCTCCTATCATGTGCCTGTGTAACAAAACATGAGTTGTTGGTTCAACTGCACTTTAGTATAACACAACAACATCTGTAGGGCTACGCCTGGTCTAGGTGGTGTCCCTGTATTGCAGTTGGTCAGCCAGGTTTGCAGGCAGGGCAAATTGCCAGTGGTGCACGCCTGGACAGCCGTGTGACCCGATTTTGGATTTCCCACTACTCCTCTGCTGCCTTACATGAGCACAAAAAAGTCAGAATTAACCTACGGCCACTGTGAGGAACTTAATAAAGGTTATCTGTAAAAGTCCTGAATGCTTCTATTAAATAAATCTTTAATACTGAAGAAATGCTCATTATAATGTCACGAATTGTAATAACCAATTTTCAAAACTACAGCATGAAACTTCCGCACTGGAGATAATTCTTCTTCATTTACCGAGTGGAAATTTACAAGCTTGTGTAATGCTATTTATTTAAATAAGGAAATTAGTCCTGGAGACATTGAAAGCATTGTAGGAATGAACTTTGCAAACCTGCAATCCTAACTGTAAATACGAGAGCTGAAATTGTTTAAAATATTTGCATGATTTGGGTTTGTTTAGCATTAAAGACATATTAACACAGGAGCTTAGATAAGACTCCTCTGGTGATGCTGATCATAAAATATTAATATTTCTATTACAACCTTGATTTCCTGTTTGGAATGATGCCATTGTCTTGGAAGCATTTTGACTATGAAACTTTAGCCCATTACAAAAACAGAATTTGAAAAGAATATACCAAATGCTTTTGCCCCTCATATATAGTATCATAGCATGGGAAGAGACCTCAAGGGTCATCTAGCTCAACAGTTCACAGATAGAGGAAACCCATTCAGCATCCCTATTTGTTGTCCATCTGCTGCTACAATGAAAACATCCACATTGTGAGCTAGCCTTTCTCTATACTATATAATGAAGATGCCAAGCACACCTTTGTGCAGATGGAATTCCGCAAATTAGGACCTGCACTCCTCCAAACCTCTGAAGGTGGTGGAGCTGCGAAGAAGGCCTTCTTTCTTTATCTTAACATCCAATATGATCCGTAGGGAAGGAGACAGTCTAGAACCTCTAGAACAAGAGTGGGAACCTCCAGTCTGCAGGCCAGGTTTGGCCCAGCACAAGCCCCAATTTGGCCTGCAAGGTCATTCCTCACAAACCACACCCACCTGCCCCACACCTGACATCATTTGCAACATCAGGTGTGGGACAGGTACTGATGTGGCTACAAAGGTACAATTGGAAGCTTTAAATGAGCTCCTGGTTGTTCCTTTGCTAGAGCAACAACTGCACCCTGCTGCAATAGCAGCAGGCTGCTGGACGCTTGGGAAGTGAGAAGGACTTTGCCACCTGCAAAGGACTTTGCCAGGTGAGTGGGACAACCCACCTGTTAATCATCTGATGTCATAATGATACCAGCTGTCAGGTGGGTTTACCTGCCCACCTGTCAAAGTTGGCCCATGGGACAGATGACAATATGGTCTGCTGGGCCACAAATAACCTCTGCACTAGATCCTGCTCACATGTACTGCCCTTAAGCCAGGTATCACCCACCCTGGGTTTCTGCATCTGATTATTCCTACCTTAATACATTACCTTAGATTTATCTCTGTGAAAATTCATTTTAGTTTGGTTGCATTTTCCATCTTGTCAAGATAATATTTGATCCTATTTCTGTTTTCCAATGAATTTGCTACCCCACCCAGTTTGGTGTCGCCTGAAGATTTCATTAGCATCTTCTCCACTCCTTCATCTAAATCCAATTTCTTAAGATGCTGAAAAACACCACGGCCAGGACAGCGCCCTTTGAAGATGCAGTTGTCACTTCTGCCCATGTTAACAAAGAGTATTTGATTAGGACTCTTTAGGTATGGTCCCTCAAATCCACCTAACCCTAGGATAATCTAGGGTTACATTTTACTAACTTTCCAACAAGACCTTCAGACTTTGTTGGAATCTTTGAAAATATCAATCAATCAATATCCTTTATTCGACCGATAGTCAGAAATAAAACACAATAATTATAAACTATAACATCATAGGGGTACATAAATAAGGTAGGGCCACAGTACTAGACCTCTCACAGATAACCCACATCAAGGCATTCAGTTATACGTTTCCAACACTTGAGTGCCAGGAAAAGAAATTTAGCCACTGACAAAGTTGTTTTCCCAGAAGACTTATTTAGCAGATATGCTGTCTGCTTTCCTCTTTGTCGGGAACTGAGCTGGGGTAAGTATGGGGTTATAAGATACTGTCTTAAATTGTTGTAGCTGGGACAGCTCAGTAAAATGTGCTCTGTGGATTCTACCTCGGCTTTGAAAATATGTATATATTGTGCCCCCAAAGTATCTACAAGTTATGAAAAGCACATTGATGATGTTACCATACATTATAAAACTAGTTCTTGGATTTCTTCTTCTTGTTTCTCCAATAGTTAGCAAAAATTAACTAGGCCCAAGTCTAATTGTATGTTTGAATGCACCCATTCTCTTTTACCCATTTAAATTAATGGCTGCCATTTATTTCTAAGGACCAAAAGGAAGGAGGACCCTATGGACAATGTTAGGGTAGAGGAAGAACCTGCCTCTTCCACTGACACTGGAAGGGCACTGTAGGATCATCCTGGGTAGAACAATTTCCATCCTCCCCTTTCTGAAGTTGTGAGATGTTTCTGAAACCTACCTCTCCTCAGTGGCATAATATGAAGGGATGAGGAAGCAATATAGAACAGCAGAGGAGGGACAGCTCAGTTGGTAGAGCCTGAGACTCTTAATCTCAGGACCATGGGTTTGAGCCCCACATTAGGCAAAATATTCTGGCATATCAGGGGATTGGACTAGATGATGCCCATGGTCCCTTCCAACTTCATGATTCTGTGATCCAAGAATAAGGTGAATAGGGGCACTCAGAAAGAAGTCCCAATTGAATCAATGGAGCTTGCTCCCAGCTAAGCGATTGCAGCCTGAAGGAACTGAAACTGAAGGAAGTATTAGTTAAACTGGAAATGCAGACCAAATACATGGAGTAATAAATTTACTTGGTGCAATTACCTGACAGACTTGGGCAGCTGTCAGAGTCAACACTCTAAGCAGTGCCAGTCAGATGAATCTAGCTTTCCTTTTCATTTTTTACAGTGTCCCTGACCTAGTGTAGCTTTGGGATATAAAGGTAAAGGGACCCCTGACCATTAGGTCCAGTCGTGACTGACTCTGGAATTGCGGCGCTCATCTTGCTTTATCGGCCGAGGGAGCCGGTGTACAGCTTCCGGGTCATGTGGCCAGCATGACTAAGCCACTTCTGGCGAACCAGAGCAGCACACGGAAATGCCATTTACCTTCCCGCCCGAGCGATACCTATTTATCTACTTGCACTTTGACGTGCTTTCAAACTGCTAGGTGGGCAGGAGCAGGGACCAAACAACGGGAGCTCACCCCGTCACGGGGTTTCGAACCACCGACCTTCTGATCAGCAAGTCCTAGGCTCTGTGGTTTATCCCACAGTGCCACCCGCTTTGGGAGATAGTGGCAATTAAAAGGCTACCCACCCAGTGCTTAGGAGCAGTGCCACCACAGCCAGGTGAGCCTGCTTAGGCCACTTTAGAGGAACAGGCCCATCAAATGACACTTTGCCCAAGGCTTCCTACAAACCTAGTGCCGGGTCTGGTAATAAAGAAATGGAATGGGGAAAATCTTCCCATACACTGTTCCAAGGAACAGTTCCAAGTCAGCTTCTCTGCTTGGGAATGGTATGGATTGGGGATGGGATGGGATTTTCCATTTCTCTTCCATGCACCCACACCCAGACCATTACCATAATAATGTCTCCAAGAACATGCAAATTATGAATCCATTCAATTTGCCTTGGAAAAAAATCTTCATCCAGATTTTTAGTTTAAGGAAATTTATGCCACAATAAAATCTGTTGAAACATCACAATACTGGTGTTGCCAGATACTGCATTAGAGAGAGATAACCTAGATGCCCCCAGCCCTCGGTATTTCCACTGAGACTAGTCAGCTTAAAAGAAAATACAAACACTGTGTGCAGAGAGGAGGTCTTCAGTTTACCTTGCCTTTGGATTTTGACCTCGGAAACAGCAATGTGGCATCCAGAAAGTAGTGGCTGAATCAATTTATTTTGGATAGTTGCTATGGAGACTTCCTACTGATACAAAATACAATGAAAGGGTTAGGGGAGAAAAATAGGACACTGGGTTATGAAAGCTGACAGAATGGAACTACACTGTGTGGCACACATTAGGAGCCAAGTAAGAAAATTGTTCTTGGAATTATATTTATTGATTCAGTGATATAAAGATCAACAACCTAAATTAGGAGGAAAGCATCTTGGCTTTGAGACAGATCATAGCAATTAAACTATTTCATTGTAATTTTCTCCCATCCACCACTGCTCTTCTTCCCATGGGAAAGCCCTTCTAACAGTACAGGCTTATATCAATGCACAAGGATACAATGTGATGGAAATCTTCAGTGTTTTGTATCCTTCTGAGTCCAGTTCTGTACAGTGGTTACATTTTGGATTTCAGTGGAGTGGGATGGAACAAAGATTAGAGAGAGAGAGTGAGTGAGTGTGTGCATTCATTAAACACATTTTGGTAATGAACATTGTAAGTGTGAGGTCTCCAGCTCCGATTGAGGGGCAAAGAGTCATAGCCACCACCTTCCAACCCTTAATCTGGATCCCTGGACTTAAAGGTGGTGCTACACCTGTCTAGAGCACCTGGTGAGGTTTTCCTTCTGGAAGGGCTGTGTTTTAATGGTAGAGCATCTGCACTGCATGCAAAAGGCCCCAAGGCCTTGGCATCTCCAGGTATGGAAAAGAAGGATCCTTATTTGGAGAGCTGCCACTGGGTGGACTGTGGGGTCTGACTCAGAATAAGGCAGCTTCCTATGTAAAAAGCAACTGTACCCTGCCCCCAATTCAAGAGAGGTCTAACTCTTTGCCCCTCAATCCAAATCTTTAATCCAGGTAAGTGAATATAGTATTGCACCTGTAAGAGACTGAGATGCAATTTGGGAAGTCCCCAGTGCGTATCTCATCTCTGCCATAACCTTACTAGGTGATCGTGGGAAAGTCACCCATTCTCATTTTTGATGTCCCCCAACTTGTCTCAGGCCTCCATCTATAATATGGGAGTTAGGGGAGGGGTAGTACCTCTGGTGGAGGACACGTTGTGCTCCTTCTGGGGTGGTTTGTGCACCTTTGGCTCCTAGAAGCTGTCAACATGCAACAGCTGCCACATGCCAGGAGATGGCTTCAACTGGCCGGCTAAACCAGGTGAGGGTAGCCGATGAGTCTCAAACCCTTGGTGAGTTAGGAACTTCCCCTGCATGTGAAGACAGACTCCAGCAGATTGAGTGGACAAGACCAATTGTGGGTCCAACACAATTGAGAAGGTGGTTTCTGCATGTGGTATAGAGGGATGTGAGGGGCAGATGGGCCTCATCAACCTGGGAAGGTAGCCCATCTAATGGAAGCAAAATTCTGATCCTAAACCTCCGCTACTTTGTGGGATATCTTTGGGAGAAGAAAAGGATAAGGGGTAAACTCTACACAAATCTGGAGTCCCTAAGATGGAGGGATGGTGTCTTGTACACCTTCTGGCAACTCCTGCAGCCAAACTGGTGTCAAATGTATTGCTCTGCTTTCTTTTGGACCACATCAGTGAGGCCAAGAAGGGGGTCTTGTCACCTGGCAGCCCAGGACCTCTATACACACTGCCCAGGGAGGTCTGTTGGTGCCACTAACACAGCAGTTTGATTTCACCCCTGGAGGTGCACTCCATTGTCTCTCAAGACAGATGCCAATAACAATACTAACATATCTTACAGAGTTGTTGCACAGCTGACACCTAGATAATGTGTGTGAAGCACTTTGAATGGTTGAAAGTGTTGAGTTTTATTATGGTCTTGATACAAGTGTGTGCACAAGCAGTGAAAAAAACTACCCCAGACTAAGAATATGTATTTGGTTGTTTATTTATTCAGGTAATGTATTTACTGCTCCATATTTCAGAGGAAATTTCTGTTAAGTTTTCAGCATCAGAAAAACATCCCAAATAAAATTTTAAAACCCTCATTTTAAAGCAGCACAAAACAATTAGATAAAGTATCCTCTTAAAGCAGCAATATAAACTACAACAACCAACATATGAATGAGCGACAATCACTTTCACATGGCTAGTTCATGATCATTATACTTAGAAATGTTTCCCTGCTCTCTCCCCTCCCCCAAATTGACAGATGAATTATTTACTGGTGTGGGCTATAAATATATATCCCTTTAAAGGCACCAACAATTTCATACATGCTGGGACACCAGGAGGCAAACCAATATGTGGTTTGAGAAGGAAATGATTTGTATACACAAGCCTACTTTACATTCAAATCACCCGTCTTCGGTGACATTGGCTTTTTTGTGTGTGATACAGGAATTACAGGGCTTGTTACAGAAGGAATGAACATTTCCATGAAAGTGAATGAATGCTAAGTAGTTACTCCATGTTAAAATCTGTGTTTGAAAATAACAGGTTACGGTTTATTCTGCTGGTACCCCTTCACTAAAGGTTCAGAGAAAGAGCTGCAGCTTGCCCTGTTCCTTTTTACAAAACACATGCCCAGTATATTTTATGGCTGTATATTCCCACACTCGAGGGAATGCATCTATAAGTAATATTCAGTTCCTTTATTCAGGAGAAGAAAACCCTGGTGTGCTTGAGGCGAGCATACTTTAACCACTGTGCCTGACTATGCTCAGGAAAACATAAATCAACAGTTTAACATTACACTTGGGTGTATTTTTCTCTTGGTAATTTTATTCCATTGTATTTGTGTAGTAAGACACAGGTCAAATAAGGAAGGTTAGTTTAATGTCCCAATAAATAAACCTAAATCTGTTTTTCGGTAAAGAGAGTAGTTGCCTTCTAAAGTCACCTTGGGTCTCAAATCTTGCTACACTGAGAAAGAGGCACAATTTCTCTCCTTTCTGCAACACCATAGCTAGTCATCAGAAGGAGCTGCAGGTAATTCAGTTCTCTATGCAGTGGCGATGAATCCATTGGGGTGAATGAGGCATTGCCCCAACAACCTCAGTCTGCCCTCAGCCAACCCTCACCTGCCTGACTTCTTGTTGTTGTTGTTTAGTCGTTTAGTCGTGTCTGTCTCTTTGTGACCCCATGGACCAGATCACGCCAGGCACTTGTGTCTTCCACTGCCTCCCGCAGTTTGGTCAAACTCATGCTGGTAGCTTCAAGAACACTGTCCAACCATCTCGTCCTCTGTCATCCCCTTCTCCTTGTGCCCTCCATCTTTCCCAACATCAGGGTCTTTTCCAGGGAGTCTTCTCTTCTCATGAGGTGGCCAAAGTATTGGAGTCTCAGCTTCAGGATCTGTCCTTCCAGTGAGCACTAATGGCTGATTTCCTTAAGAATGGATAGGTTTGATCTTCTTACAATCAAACCAGCATGCAACACTGCTTTTCAGCACCCTCCTCCTAAGTCTCAGTGTTGCCCTTGTACAACTCAGCAGAGAGGAGGGTGGGGACAAAATGAGAATTAGTTGGCTCTGCCTGTTACTGGCTCCTGGCTCCCTGCAGTCCACCCTACCAGTCTCAATGGACCCAGCCACAACTGCCTCATAGAAGTTGCACCCAGAAAATTAGGAAATGCATTTACTAAGGTCCCAGATACATCTAATACACTCAACATATGCAAAGTTTATAACTTTTTAACTATACAGCCCTAACCATGTTTACTTAGAAATCCTATTAAATTCAGCAGGGATTGCTCCCAGGCAAGTAGAGTTAGGAATGCAGCCTAAAAATTCAGAATGTGTCCCCAGAGACCTGTAGAAAAGGTGGAGGGGATGACAGCCATTCATTTATTCTTATATGGTTATAAACAGAATAAGGCTGTTCATCAAAGCCAGATATCAACTCTGCCCCCATACGCTGTCAAGCATCAGTTTTACAAGACCTAATTACACCAGCTCATATCATTACTGTTATTATTAATTACCATACCTGACCTTCACCCTAAGGTCCAAGGTGAGTTACAACAATTTAAAGTACAACATTAAAAACAGATTTAAAAACCTCACAACCATGAAAATGTGTCCTGAAAATAGACTTCTCAGGTGTTTGTATAAATTTGTGTGAGGGGTGATGTACGTACATCTTATTTTCCTTTCCCTGTGGCTTACCTATTCCATGTTATTTTATGGGTTTTTTTTTGTCTAATAATGAACACTGATGGTTCCCCATCCCTTCATCCACACACCTCCATGGAGCTCAGGGTAGTGTACATAATGTGTGTACTCCAACTGTATCATTATAAGGAATGATCCCTTGTGGAATAGGTTAGACTAAGAGGATGATGTTCAATTAAATATGCACTAATTCCTAAGGATTTTGCCCCCTCTTACTTCCCCAGCGCACACCCTGCACCATCTCTAAATATTCTCTGGAGGGTTTTGGGCCGGAAATACCAGAAACAGATTGGGCAGGGGGGAAAGAGGGAAATAATGTTGCACTGTGCAAGGAGAATAATAGAATCATAGAGTTGGAAGAGACCACAAGGGCCATCGAGTCCAACCCCCTGCCAAGCAGGAAACACCATCAGAGCACTCCTGACATATGGTTGTCAAGCCTCTGCTTAAAGACCTCCAAAGGAGGAGACTCCACCACACTCCTTGGCAGCAAATTCCACTGTCAAACAGCTCTTACTGTCAGGAAGTTCTTCCTAATGTTTAGGTGGAATCTTCTTTCTTGTAGTTTGGATCCATTGCTCCGTGTCCGCTTCTCTGGAGCAGCAGAAAACAACCTTTCTCCCTCCTCTATGTGACATCTTTTTATATATTTGAACATGGCTATCATATCACCCCTTAACCTCCTCTTCTCCAGGCTAAACATGCCCAGCTCCCTTAGCCGTTCCTCATAAGGCATCCTTTCCAGGCCTTTGACCATTTTGGTTGCCCTCCTCTGGACACGTTCCAGTTTGTCAGTGTCCTTCTTGAACTGTGGTGTCCAGAACTGGACACAGTACTCCAGGTGAGGTCTGACCAGAGCAGAATACAGTGGCACTATTACTTCCCTTGATCTAGATGCTATACTCCTATTGATGCAGCCCAGAATTGCATTGGCTTTTTTAGCTGATCCTTGCCCTGATGGAACAGGCTCAGCTCTATGTTGGAGACAACCCAAAGGGTGCAGTTGGCCTGAGGTCACCCAGTAAGCTTCATGGATGCACACAGTATTTGCACCTAGGTCTTCCTGGTTCTAGTCCACCAGCTGCTTCAACACATCAACTCATATTCTATTGTAGATCATAATGACTAGAAGCTATTATACAACTCTGTTTGATTTTAATAGAGCTAGATTGCACCCACAATGGCACTCTGTTTTATGTAACGGAGGCCGGAGTCATGCACAGGAGAATGAATGCATCTTAATTTGAAGTCAGAAGTTTCTCGGGGATGAACTTTTCTCAGCATGGCAGAGAGCAGAACACAAAGCTTTTGTATTAAAGATTGAGGAGAAATACACTTAGGAAGAATGCATCAATATTTAAATAGGCGAAGGGAAAGAATCTTGCAACCACTGGCCTCCTTTATGGATCAGCTTCTTTTTCATAATTCAGCAAAGGGGTGGCTGACTGCACTTCTGTAATTTAGGGTGTAATCCTATTCTCACACTGCACCAGTGTACACTGGCAGTCCCTTGATCACTCAACCTGAGTCTTCTGCTTGAAATGCTGTGTGTATTATAGGGATAGTTTCATTGCATATTTTAATTATGGGTGTTTATATTTTAATGTTTTAATGGGATTGTTTAGTGCATATTTTTATTGCAGATTTTTTTAAAAAATTAATGTTTGTGTAACTGCTTAGAAGAATTAAGCTTCTTCATTTCTTTTTACTTGTGGGTTTTTCAAGGAGTTGAGCTTGGTGTATCAAGCCCTATATAGCTTCAGACACAAGGATTTGAAGGAGTACCAGTTCCATTATCTACTGTCCCCTGCCTTAATATTTCACCTTGTCAGTCATCCTGTTGATGACAGAGGTATCATCATCATCATCATCATCTCCCCTCCCCCCAATGTTGGGCGATGATGGTAATATGGGACAAGGCATTCATGGAATTCCCTCCTGGTGGAGATAACGGTTGTGCCCCATATTACAGCTTCTCGATGTCAAATGACCACCTGTCAGGAGCGAGCTGGCAGTAAATCACACTGTGCAAGTTGGAGTTAACTCTTTGCTAGCAAGAACACGATCTTCACAGAATTGACGGAGTTGTCATGCCTAATGAGCACAGCAGCTCAGCTCAGCCCTGGTAGGTCTTGCTTAGGCTGAAGGTCCCCACAGCTGTGTAATTAGTCCATGACACCATGCATATTTTTCTTCAGGCTTTTGGACATGGATGTGTGTTGTCTGTCTGCTGCTAGGTCATACATTCTATTGTACTGTATTCTAATGATGGCCGTTTCTTACGTTTTTATGATTTTATGTTGCACTTCATCTTAAATACTGTATAGTGCCCTGGGAACCTTTGAGCTGAAGGGTGATTTAAACATCATCATCAGTGTCCTCCCAGGCTGAGCACATGGAGGAAATGGTAGTTGTTCCATCAGCATCATGGAGCATAACCTGTTCACTCATAGGATGGCTCTGCATGGTGCTAAACCAACATAAGACCATAAGAAGAGCTTGCTGGATCAGGCCAAAGGCTTACCCAGTCCAGCATCCTGTTCGCCCAGTGGCCAGTCAGATGCTTATGGGAAGCCCACAAGCAAGACCCGGGTGCAACAGCACTCTCCAATTTAACATTTCCCCCTACCTCTTTCCACTTTTTCTTTTAAAGTTTCTTTTACCACCAGACAGTATTAATTTGCATCACGATGCACTCTAGCCAGCGCAAACCCTCCAAATACGCTGAATGCTTCAAATTATCCCTGTGTGTTTTTATAATAAAATGGAGGAACGCTAAATAATTTACATAGACAAATGAAAACTAATTTGCTAATTTTTAATTTTTATCCAGTTGCACGATCCGTGCTGGTGAATAATTAACAACTAAAAAATGAATTTCAAATCAAACTCTTTCTCTGTAGGGTCTCATCGTAAATGTTATCATCTGCATATCCTTCCCGAACGCTCATTTATTATAAAAACATATTTTTTTATTATTTTTTTAAAAAGAAATAAAACCCAGAGGAAAGAGTGTTCAGCATGATCTGGGCTGTAATAAGAAGAGTGGCAGGCTCTAGAGAGTTCATTTTGTTTCCATGTAGACCCGGGAAAATTTGTTGGAGGCTGTTTTTGAATTATTCACATACACCAAATGCTTGGCTTTTAGAGGCTGAATAAAACCAGCTTCAGTCATATGCTGCTTTTATAAAATTTGCATTTCTTGTAAGATGCCTTTCTTATTCAGCCACACAGCTGGGTGCTGCAGGATTCCATCCATAAACTATATAACATTAAGAATAGGAATTATATCTAGAACAGTGAATTTGACGATTTTGGTTCTCTCACTTTCTCACTTTTCCAATCTTAAATTCAGTTTTCAACATTTTCACAGCAATCTGATTTTCTTATATAAAAACCCTCATGAAAATCTTCCAGCATTTAAGTACTGATATCACCTAATAAATAATTTTTTGTATGCGGTTGTGACTAATACACACATTTTTGCAAGCAATTCCGCCTAGCAGCATGCATTTTGTATGCTGTTTTCACAAACATATGCATTTTTATGGACACTTTACTGTAACGTGTATTTGTGTACACATTACTTGGCTGGAGAACTGCATCTCAAAATTCAGAGAAGTGTGAACTTTAAAGGATGCCTGTGTTTTGGATCATTTATTATTTTGGAGCATGCAGATTTGGTAGGTTCACCTTTAAATGTGAACTGAATCAAATCCCCCCCCCCCGATCCCTACTGGGAGGTGGGTCTTGCAGCAACATGCTCCAATGCAGAGTGCTCCTGTTCACTATTCCAGCCAGCCAGCCATTCCATCCATTCCATTTCTCCTCTTCCTATCATCATCATCATCATCATCATCATCATCACTGAATCTCAGAATTGTAGAGTTGGAAGGAACCCCAAGGGTTATCTTGTCCAACCCTCTGGCATCCAGGGATCCTGCCCACAGCAGCCCCTGGGTGGGCTTGAACCACCAACCTTCTGGTTAACAGCCAGGTGCACCAACCATCTGACTGGGTTGCTCGAACCACTCTGGGCAGCTTCCTACATTTTTTTTTTTAATTAAGGACAGTAAAACATCAAACATTAAAAACTTCCCTATACAGGGCTTCCTTCAGATGTCTTCTAAGAATTAGATAGTTGTTTGTTTCCTTGACATCTGACATGTGGCCACTGAACATATCCAGTCTGCACCAAGCTGTTTTTGGAGTTCCACCATAGGGCCTTAAAAAAACCAAATCAAATTGTTTTCTTCTGCAAACCTTGGAGTTCCCCCAAGCATGCTGGTGCCTCCCTCTTGAGTGTGATTGTTTTGGGTTACATGAGCAATGACACTCTTGCCTGAACACCAGAAATAGAAAGAATGAAACTCCTGACATTCCACACAGTGCACAAGGAAGGATGAGTCCCGGAAATGGGAGAAATCTTGACAGAATTGACATTATTTGTTTTGACTCAGAGTTACTGTCGCAGAGGAAGACACTCATTAAAACTTCACAGGTTGAATCAACTACCCAAGTCTTTGTGGTGCTTTAAAAAATTATATTATAATGAGCAGAGGTGAGGAATCTCAGGTCCAGGAGCTGAATGCGTCCCTCTGGGCATCTTTATTTGGTCCTCAAGACTTTCTCCAGGCCACAACTCTCTTCTCAAGCCACACCTTTTACTGGCCCTGTCCATCTGCCCCTTCAGTGCTTTTACCTGGCTGGAATCAATCAACAAATTTCACTAACCTATGGAATCTAATGTACATTTTTCCCATAATGGATGCATTTTTGTACACAATTTTTGGTTGAAGAAACTACATTACAAAATTCAGAGCAGTGCAAACTTTGAAGTATAGGTGCATTTTGGTTCACATATTGTTTCAGGAAGCATGAATTAGGTAGAATTGCACTAGAAAATGCACACCGGATTGAATTTCTACCCCACAGCTACTCGGAGGATTGCATACCCTGTGTTGAGCATCCTCCACAGCCAATTTTGTAGGAGCTCTGCAGTCTTTGCTTAAAATCATTTTGAGCAGAGGTGCAATACTGGTGGCAGCAAACTCCTGAAACTCAGTGGAAGAATGCCTATGCTCAAGCCTAGTGCTGCCATGACTGTCCTCAGAGTTGACTACTAAATCTTACAGACAGGAATAGTTGGGGAAAAGATAGAAGAATCTCTTCTATTCCATGTTAGAATTCCTGCTCCATGATTGCAGTCATGGGATTTTTGTCTTTCACATGACGGTGTATGTTTTGATGGTGTATGACTCCACAGAGTGGGAAGTGACGGAGACAGGATGTTTGTGTCACTGTGTTCTGTGAAGTGGGACTATTGCCCTTTGTTCCTTTTCTCTTTGCTGTCTGATGCTAGAGAGAGAGGGAGCCATGTTGCAGAGCTTTGTGGGTATGTATATGTAAATAAAGTAGATAGCCAAAATGCTGAGTTGCTGTGGTCTGTTACGCCAGCTGCGAAGACTCTGCAGATCCCTAAGTGTGCCGGTGTCTGTTGGCATTGGTCGCTGTGATGTTCAGGCTGAAAGAACGCTTTTGAATCTCTTGAATGATCGACCAGGAGGGAGAGAACATGCCAGTCGGGCATGTGTCTCTGCCAGGGTCCTACTCGCGTGTAGGACACTCCATGCCCCTCTTTTCCTCATCCGTGAAAATGTTCTGCAGGTCTGCACCTTTCTATTTGTACACCACTTAGAAATCAAAGCACTGAATGCTGCATAAAATCAAATACACGATTTACTAGCTAATATTTTCCAGAAGCTATTGAGAAATATTTTCCTCCATGCTTTGATTGGAGGGAGGGCTAAGCAAGTTAGTTCGCCTTTTGATGTGTGTAGCTTTATAACAACCACCATTATTTTTTGAAGCACATAACTTAAAAAAGAACCCACCCTACGCATGTATGGTGGATAATGTTCTCTGAGCTCATTCTCACCATAGGAACTTTGTTTCTTGAAACACTTCTCCATGACTTCTCAGAGAAGTGAGAGAGAGAAAAAACTTCAAGTCAGTCTGAAGTCTGACATCCACTTTTATTCTGGTACTCAGGTTTGCAGTGTTTTAATTGGTATTTATCTCCTGCGGGTGAAAAATCTTCACCGCAACAGGTAATGCAGAGCAAAGTTGCTATGCAACCATATAAAAATCTTCCTTTTAAAAATTGGCAGTGGGAGAGAGATTAGATTAACTCCTGGGGAATTGAGAGAGGAACTGTTGTTATTGCATTCCCACCCCCATTTCTGTGCTGGTTGTTGCTTTCAATGAAAAGTTATGCAAAAGATCACACTTCCGAGTACACAGTTTCCCTTCTCTTCCATTTTAAAACAATGCCATTGTCTTTCTCATTCCATTACAGAAGGTGCCACTTTGATACTAATAAAATATCAGGAGAAGGAACATCACCTCCATAGGGTTTCTCCACTTGCTGGCCCCTTGCTGAACGGTTGCTACCGAACAGTGGTATATGTAGAAGAACTTGACAAGCTGGGACAGCTCAATCAGTAGAGAATGACACTCAGTCTCAGGGGCGTGGGTTTGAGCCCCACATTGGACAAAAGAATTGCATGGGGTTGGATTATATGACCCTTGGCTGGATGCCTGCATACTGCAACTGGATTGTCAGATATGCTTCTTGGTTGTTGGAGTGTAAAGCCTGCATGCAAAGCCCAGCGCAGGGGGCTGAATCTAATGGTGGCTTTCCCAAAGTGCAAAGCTACCATTGGATGCAGTCCATGAGTTGAGCATTGCTTGCACTCTCCCAACTTCTGCCCATGCACCCAATTTTTTGCTGACACCCAGTGCCTATTGCAGCCCTAAGGAGTACTACAGAGTCCTCTGGGGTAGCTTTGGAAGAGGGGTGGGGGAGGGAAAGAAGAGCCTGTGGTACATGGGGGGGTGTTAATCAAAAGTTGGGTGCCCTGAATAAGTGGGGACTTTCTACTGATGCAACATCACCCTTGGATACAACCCATATGATAAAGTAATACTGGATGGCACCAACCATTGGCTACAACTATATATGTTCATAGGTCTGTACAGTTGTTTAAAATCTTGAGTAGCCTGCCAGTTTTAATTATTGTTCTGTGCTGCCTTTCATTGCTTCTTTAATATTGCACACCACCCAGATGTTCTATGAGAGGGCAGTTTATAAATACATTTATAAATAAATAAACCCATAGTCAGTGTGGATTTGTAGCACCTAAAGGATTTTGATTTGATCTTCAGTGCTTCTCTTTAGGCCAGTGTTTGTGGGACATAAGACCATTTTGGAAGAGCAGCTCCAATATCCCTGATCCATTTCGCCATTTTGTTTCTTCTACATGGTGACACCAGTAATAAAATGAAATCAATCCCGCCTGTTCTTTCCTGTGAGTACTGCTCTTTCCATCCCCTTCAGTTTAAAAGAGTGTGCTCAGATACTTCATAAAAGTGAATCTTCCCACTGAGACAAACAAAGGTTGGAATCAGAGCTTTTCTGACAGAGAGGGTTTGAGTTCTTCCTTCCCAACGGCACAAGTAATCTGCAAGACTATTAAAATTCCCCCTCTTGTCCTGTAACGTATCAAAACGCTTTGCCCATCCCAGCTTCCGTCTTTCTTCTTTGCCAGGGATTGTTCTACTCCTACTCAATGCTTGTCACCTCCTTGTTAGCCGGATTTCAGTCACTTTGCACTCCAGGCAACTGCCTTTGAAGCAGACTCAGGTCATTTAAGCCTAAAGGCTATCACTTGAAACTCCTAGATCTGTTCTTTGACTCTTAGGCTCCAGGTAAACTGCACTGTCAATTAAAACAGATGATGCAACAGGGAAGTGGTTCAACATATTCCCTCTTGGTCTTTTGGTCTTTTTATGCTTCCTTCATGATGTGGTTATGCTCTGGAATGCCTCTGCTGAAGTGGATTTACTCCCAAGTAACAAGGGAGGAACTGGGCTTCTGATTATTATTATTATTATTATTATTATTATTATTATTATTATTATTTACTGCAGGGCTGGGGAGCCTGCAGCCTTCCTGATGTGGTTGGACTGCAGCTCCCATCATGCTCAGCAGCACAGCCAGTGGTTAGGGATGATAGGAGTTGTAGTTCAGCAACATCTGGAGAGTGATGGGTTTCTCATCCTTGTTTTTGAGATTATTTTTGTTTAGGAATGCAGCTGCTGAACTTACAATTTGAAAGGGAATCACACTATTAAGAAGATAAGAAGTAAGAACTGGTGTTTGAAGGTCTCATATAGCATTGGTTTCTAGAAGCTAAGCTATACTGAAAGACAACCAGACAGGAAGTGGAGGCAGTGGCGGCGGCAGGGGCATTTCCTCTAGCTGTATAACATCTTTACACTGTTTTTGTGGACAGAACGAAAGGATTAAGCTTCCAGTAGTACAAAATATATAATAGAAAATTACTGGCCCATTTAACTACAATGGAAATTTAACTCAAGCAGTTAAGTCACCACATCCCAGTCTGTCTTTAATCAAAGAAACTTGTATACCTTTTATACTATTTTAGTGCTTGTAATTTGTTGCTATTCACTGAAAAGAATATGTATTGGTGGGCAGCCTGCCTTCCACAGGACAGAGTGTCCTACCAAATTGCAGTTAAATAAATAAATACAAGTGGAAAGCAAATTAGACTGGCTCATTGAAAGAACCCTCCACCCCATCCCACCCCCTGCTTCTCAACCTGTTGCTTTCTGTGATGCTTCTTAAAATCATTTTCACTGCAGCTGAGATGTTAAAAAGATGCGAATGAATAGTGCGGTAATTTGCCTCTGAGTGTAATCTCTGGCCATCTTTTTTAAATGGTACAGTAAAATTATACACAGGTTGTAAAGAGACCACAGTGGATCGAACAATCATGTTAATGACTGTTATCAAGTAATTAACTATGGAGTCGGGTGTAGAGAGGATTGGATTATTTCACCTGTGAGATTGCCATGCTCTGTCTCTTAATGGCATACCGAATTAGTATGGTTCCATATTATAGTAGCCCCCAACGAGCTGCTAAGTTAAGAACTTATCAGTACAGTCTCCACTCCTTGATACATCATCTTGGCCATTGCAAACTGCCTTTGAGTACAGCCCACAATGGCAGGGATGTGCCACCCATTCCCCTCCAAATGCAGCTGGACTCCCAACTCCCATTATCAGCATAATCATTTATTAAAGTTGCATATTATCAGAGCCATCTTTCCCATATGGCTTAGTGGTGCATTGCGCCAGGGTGCCAGCCTCTCGGGCACCCCAGCGAGTGGGGAAGCTGCGTGGCTTTGCCGGCAGCCTCCCCTTTCCCTGCATGCCCACCAGCCTTATGGTTGGTGGGGCGCAGCTGATGGGCATGCAGCTTCCCTCCCAAGCCTCCTCGGGAGGAGAGCAATCCCTGCAGAGGCTTAGGATGGAAGCTGTGCCCCGCCAACTATAAGGCTGGTGAGCGCACAGCTTCCCTTCCAAGCCTCTGCAGGGGATTGCTCTCCCACAGCGGCATGGGGGAGAGTTGTGTGCACCCCCCATGGCTGTCAGTGTGTAGCTTTGCCCCCTCATCCATGGTAATTTGGGGGCACTGAGCAGATACTTGCACCCCAGCACCGCATGTGCTAAAGACGGCCCTGTATATCATCCATGATCTTTGGCCATGCTAGCTGATGGGAGTTGGACTCCCAACATCTGGAGGGTGGCAGGTTTCTCCTATCCCCTGCCCTAGGAAATTGTGCAGGGTCATCAGACATGCATGTCATTTGCAAGAGTGCAGCGGTCATATTATTACACCCAGGATTCTTGAGGCAAGGCAAGGGTTTTGGCTATCTAAGGGCAGTTTGGGGGGCAAGATGGAATCTATGTAGCAGTGCTAAATAGGGTGGGTGGTACTGCATTAGCCCCCTTCTAATGTAGGCATTGCAGCAACCTCAGCAAGGAGGCACTGTTCTTGTTAGATAGGTACAACCAAAGAAGGCACTCTGCTTTTAATGGAGTTATTTAAACGCTTACATACTCTAAAACCAGTTGAAGTCACTCCAACTATATTCCATACATATTTAGCCTAACGTTTTCTATTTTGATGGATGCTTGGTTGAAGCTCTTATTTTTGCAGGGCACAGAGATAATGGCTTGTGGTGCAGCTGATATGTGCTTGGATTAAGCAGCTTCCGCAGCTGATGAAATGTTTGCTTTGCAAATGCTCCCACTTCACATTCTCAAGTACCATAGAAACAGTCATTAAAAGAGTCTCAAACACATTATCAACAGGCTTCCACTTTCCAAGTGTTCCTGAGGCTGCAGTCCTATATCCACTTAACTGGGAGCAAGCCCCATTGAACTCAGTG
The DNA here is from genome assembly GCF_965112155.1 of Podarcis liolepis. Taxonomy (NCBI): domain Eukaryota; kingdom Metazoa; phylum Chordata; class Lepidosauria; order Squamata; family Lacertidae; genus Podarcis; species Podarcis liolepis. The sequence goes on from NC_139556.1 coordinate 83,058,467, forward strand.
GGACTTACTTTTGAATAGGCATGTGTAGGATTGCACTTTTACAGTGCAATCATGTGCATGTCTGCTCAGCAGAAATGCCTAGTGAGTTCAATGGGACTCACTCCTAGGTATGTGTGTGTAAGATTGCAAACTTAATTTTACTTTTTTGTCTTCTCCTAGTCTTTTTAGCAAAGGACCTTTCAATCTGGGAGATTGTTTTGATGAGTGAATAGACAGCCATACACTACCAGGCCAGGTTCCAGGTTTTTATATTAATTTATGAGGCCCTTAATGACTTGGATCCAGAACATTCCAAGGACTGCCTGATCCCTTATATCCCTGCCCAGTCGCTGAGGTCTTCACTATTAGTGGTCTCCCATAGCTCAGGTGCGCAGTTGGTACCTGTGAGTGGGGGAATGGATGGAACAGGGTCTGTCTGCAAGGCCCTGGCTGTTAGAGGTGCATAGGGGTAATGGCCGGCTAAGAGCAGTTGCTTGGCTTCAACTTTCTTAATCTGGCCACAACGTCTGTGTCCTGCCCCAGCCTCTAAGGAAGAGGTGCAGGGAGGGAACGACGACAGGGGTGGGACACTGAGGTAGAATATGTTCCTATTTTCATCTGAGGAAGAATGGAGGGTACGCACAGGCCTGAACTACAAACTGTTGCCTTTTGTACAGCAGCTACCTTAGACCGTTTTTGATACTTTCTCTTTTATAAAAAGAGCTATTCCCCTCCAAATTATTTGTGCAGCATAGGCACAAACAATTATTCCCCTCACACACACACACTTTGCTCCCCCCCCCATCTCAATATTGCCAGATGTTGTTTGTGAGGTGGATTCTGAATCGCACCGCTCAGCAAAGACATCACACAGGAATACTGCTCCAAGCTTTTTCCATTCATTATGACCATCTTCCTTATTTTAGTTTCTCGCTCCCACAGACTGGGCTCCGTTTGCATATGTGGCTTAAACAGCTGCTGGATATTAAATCCGAGCGTGTTTTATATTGATCCACCAAGAGAGAATAATTCATTTGAATAAGAGAAGGCAGGGAAATGAAAAATAGGAAGCGTTGATTTTCAATCCAGCTCTCCTTTGGTTGAGAATAATTAATGGATGGTTGATTCTTTAGGTAGCTTTTTGCTAAAAGTAATCCAAATGGCTTCATTTCTTTCAAGAGAAAGTTTTTCATGGCATAAACACAGCATAAGCCTATTCAAAGGAAATCACCCTTTATATAAAGATTTAGACTGTAATAAAAGCAGCTGGGTTCTAGTTTACTTAGAGACACTGGGATTACCAGTGCATTTGATCCATTCTCAGTTCTAAAGTTACAATCCTGCAAACACCGATGGGCTCATAAGTGTCTTGATTTCAGTCAGGTTATTCCTTTCATAAGCACCAGCAATAGAACTGCAGCCCTCAAATATTTTTAGATGCACCTGGACTGATATAGTAGCATTTTCAATGAGCTGTTAGCTTATTATACTGGGTCAATGGGTTGTTTTATAGAAGGCTGCTTAACAGGATGCTCTTGAAGCTGATTATTAAAGGGCTCATAATAATCAGGAAATGCATTTTGCATTTATAGTAAAACCATACACAGGGCCAAGCTTCAACATCTCTATCAGGTATGCTTGTTTATAGTCTTCTCTCTGCTTTTGTTGCAACTGAGATTTTCTTGCATTTACTGGTTCTTTCAGAAGACAAACCGAACAACTAGATCTATGTAGTGTGGAAACAATACAAAGGAATTGTTCCAGAAGAGAAAGACATGGTGTGATTTTTATTTTTAAGTGATACAATGCAATTGTAAGATGGCATTCAGAGAATTAATCTAGGCTATTATCAGTCCAAATTTTGGTGTACACCAGCCTTCCCCAACCTTCAGATGTTGTTTGATCAGCCCCAGCTATGGTTAGGAATGATGGGAGTTGTAGTGAAAATATCTGGAGGTCACCAAGCTGAGGAAGGCTGATGGACACAGTGCAGGATATGTTAGAGCAGACTTTCGTAAACTTGGGTCTCCAGCTGTTTTTGGACTACAGTCCCCATCATTCCTGACCACTGGTCCTGCTAGCTGGGGATGATGGGAGTTGTAGTCCAAAAACAACTGAAGACCCAAGTTATGGAAGCTCTGTGTTAGAGTGACTTTAAGGTCATAAAGGACCTCTAAGAAAAAGAGATTTAAAGCTGAAATTTTGATTAGTTACCTGTATTAAACCCCACTGAACACAGTGGGGCTCACTTTTGAGCAAACATGCATAGGATTGTGTACAAATCATGTGTCTGGGAACTAGAAAGGAGCACAGTGCAGCCCAAGCCTGGCTGATGTAGGCTGTTAATCACAGGTAGGTTTGTTTATTGCATTTCAGGGCAGTTTTCAGTTTTGAAACACCACAGCAAAGAAATGGCATGAAATGTAGAGCCATCTGGAGGGCACTGTGCTGGCTGCCCCAGCGCCGCATGCACCCTCTCATCTAGCTCTGGCTTGCATGCCTTTTTATTGCCTCCTTCAGGCACTTGTGGCCACAATCTCCAGTGACAAACATTCATGTATTTTAAAAAAACAAACAAAGCAAAACTCCCAAAACAAAAGAAACGTATTCTCTTTTCTTGGCTTTTGCTCATGTCAAAAACCTGGTGTATTCTAACATGTGGAGCTACCGCTGCAGCTAACATAAAAGAGATTTGTTTTAAAAAAATAGGGGTGTGTGTGTGTGTGTGTGTGTGTGTGTGTGTATCCTACATTTGAGTGCCCCTTGCGGTACCATTTTTAGGGTTTGTGTGTGTATTTTTTTTAACTCGTAAAGCCGTATGGGATAACTCATTACAATGGGAGAACAATAGGACCCTGCAGTTTCTTTTCATGCTACTGAGGCGGTAGGCATGGAAGAAAACAACTTATTAGCCAAAGAAATGGGACAGAGCACAGCATGTCTCAACACAGAGACGCATGTGGGTGGGAGATCTAAATAGGGAAATGGTCTTTGGATTTCCATTCTATTAGCCCGTGCTCTGTTATAAAAAGAAATGTCAGCTGTTAACTCTCCATTGCCTTCTTTATGTTCTCTCGGGGAACTTTGCTTCTCCTTCCACCTCTTCTTTCTTTATTCATTATCGTGGTTTTCGTTCATAATTCATTTGTGTCGTATGAGAATATCTGGATGGGATCCTACGGAGTGGAGTATTGTGCAATCTGAGATGAAGGAGGTGTTCCTGTTGTCTTACAATCTGAGCGAAACTGTGTGATAGTTGCCATTGTCATCGCTAATGCAGCCCTTGAGAAACATGAAAGATCTCAGTGGGAGGTAACAAGCCCCACACCCAGGATCCAAAGAACAATGAAATTAGCTCCATGAGATCAGTAGCAGTCTGCAGTGCCCAAGCATCACCCACTGAAACCAACCATCCAAGTAGGACTGGAACCACCACAAAGCAGTGCTGCCCAGCCTGAACTCAGCCCCCCACCAATGTATTGGTTAATAATAATAATAATTTATTATTTGTACTGCGCCACTCTGGGTGGCTTCCAACAAAGATTAAAAATACATTAAAATGTCACACATTAAAAACTTCCCTGAACAGGGCTGCCTTCAGATGTCTTCTAAATGTCAGGTAGTTGTTTATCTCTTTGACATCTGGTGGGAGGGCGTTCCACAGGGTGGGCGCCACTGCCAAAAAGGCCCTCTGCCTGGTTCCCTGTAGCTTTGCTTCTCGCAGTGAGGGAACCTCCAGGAAGCCCTCGGAGCTGGACCTCAGTGTCTGGGCAGAACGATGCGGGTGGAGACGCTCCTTCAGGTATACTGGGCTGAGGCATACATACCTTGGAAGTTGAAGGGAATCTGTTCTGGAAGTCCGTTTGACTTCCAAAACATTCAGAAGTCAAAGCACAATTTCTGATTATCTGCAAGAAGCTCCTGCAGCCAATCAGAAGCCACGGAAGCCCCGTCAGATGTTCAACTTCCAAAAATAGTTTGCAAACCAGAACAGTCAGTTCTGGGTTTGCAGCATTCGGGAGCCAAAACGTTCGAGAACTAAGCTGTTCGAAAACCAAGGTACGACTGTATAAGGATTTGTAGTAAAACTGCCATCTATAAACCTCCAAGATTTCTAGTCATATTCTGTTCAAATCTTACGAATGTTCCTGTGGAGTAGCTATAAGAACCTAAGAAAAGCCCTGTTAGATCAGATCAAAGGTCAACCCAGACCACCATCTTGTTCTCACAATGGCCAACCAGTTGCCTCTGAGAAACCTGGAAGCAGGGCCTGAGTGCAACAGCACCCACCCCAGAGTCAAAGGATGGCAGAACGTCTCGACTACATTTTAAAAAAGAACACACACCCTGTTTATGGATAGGCAGTATGCATACTGTGATGGGATGATGAGCTGCTTGTGCGTAAAATCCAAGTCCCTCAGAGTTTGGCCCAGTCCGCAAACCTCTGTCTGTAACGGAGCCCCTTAAGCATGGCTCCGTCAGTCGCTGGCAGATTCCGACAGTGGTTGCTTTCGGAATTTCTTCCAACATAAAAGCTCCTTAACGGAAACACGTCTTCTGGATTCTCTGCGTGACAGTTTCCGGCGAGGGGTGGGTGTCCCTACAGGAGGTCCTGAAACCTCCCCACTGTTTTCGCTGGAAGTGTCTCTGAGCCATCCCTCCTGCTCACTTTCCCTCGGATCACCTCCTCTCCTCCTGCTGGTTCCCTCTTCAGCTGCTGAGTCTCTCCCAACCTGTGTGAGCCCTTCCACCTCCCTTCCTTCCGATGGCAGTTCCCTGACACATACCTTCCAACATTTGTCCTATGAAAATAGGGACATCCTGCCCACTGCTATTTTTCTAGAAAAAGAGGTGCTGGAAATCACCAGGAATGCCTCCCTTGATCTATTATAATGGCAGTGGCACCCACCTGAGGGGTGCCAGAACTGAGTTCCACTGAGTACCAGCTGAAAAAGCCCTTTTCCTACCATACCTTCCAACATTTCTTCAATGAAAATAGGGACATCCTAAAGGAAAACGGGCTAGGTCCGTATAGTTAAAGCTATTGTTTTCCCAGTAGTGATGTATGGAAGTGAGAGCTGGACCATAAAGAAGGCTGATCGTCAAAGAATTGATGCTTTTGAATTATGGTGCTAGAGGAGACTCTTGAGAGTCCCATGGACTGCAAGAAGATCAAACCTCTCCATTCTTAAGGAAATCAGTCCTGAGTGCTCACTGGAAGGACAGATCCTGAAGCTGAGGCTCTAATACTTTGGCCACCTCATGAGAAGAGAAGACTCCCTGGAAAAGACCCAGATGTTGGGAAAGATGGAGGGCACAAGGAGAAGGGGACGACAGAGGACGAGATGGTTGGACAGTGTTCTCGAAGCTACCAGCATGAGTTTGACCAAATTGCGGGAGGCAGTGAAAGACAGGAGTGCCTGGCGTGCTCTGGTCCATGGGGTCACGAAGAGTCAGACACGACTAAACGACTAAACAACAACGAAAGGAAAGCGGGACATTCCTGGATCAAATCAGAAACTCGGATGGCTTCTGTAAATCCAGGACTGTCCCTGGAAAATAGGGACACTTGGAGGGTCTGAGTATGAATGGAAAATGGCTTTCCTAGGACCATCACCCTGGCAGGCAAATTTTGTATGTGAAAGGGCTTTTTTAAAAACCACCCTAATTCAAGAGAACATTCATAAATGTAATCCTCCGTCTGTGGTCCTAAAGTGTTCCAGCCCAGAAACATATAATGTGCAATGGACTACTGATGGTGCTCTTCCGTCTCGCATGGTGGCTGTGCTCTGCCAAATGTAGAGCTTGTTGTGCTGGTGCTAAAGATGTGTTTTTGAAATGGTCGCAGGACTCTTGATTATTGCCCTGTGAATAGCCCCTAATAAAATATAGTAGGGCACACGTTGAACTGCAGCATCTGCTAGAAGGGAGAATAATGAAACGAAGAGCAATAAACAGTATGAGTTAATTGCTTGGTGGCTACTGCTCCCGTAAGTGTATTCCATTTATCGGGTAGGTATTTAGAAATCTTGCTTGCAGTGCCATCACTTAACCATTTCCACTAAGCATCCACAAAGCGTAATGTTTATCCCAGTGGTGTTCTAATTAGCAGTTATATCTTTCCAGTTTGAAAGGCTCCAATTATTCCTGCCCTCCAGCTCCTGCTCTTGGCTTCATTTTCTGTGCAACATGACACCTTCCTCTATTCTGACTTTCATTGGTGTTTGATTGATGTATGTTGTTTAGAAATACAAATGCATGCATGAAAGCACCCCAATGCGCCCGGCTGTATATTCTTATCACCTCTAACGATACAACAACAACAACAAATGGCTCTGCCAGGTTGCCACCCAGAGAAAGCTTGTTCACACCTAATACAGGTGCAAGCTGTCTCTGCAAGTGCTTGTGTGAAAGAGCGTACATTTGTTGATTTGTGCAGCTCAGCTGTTGTGTACACAGGAACGCAGACTGTACACTCTGAGCATTACACGTGAACAACTCTATGAGCATAACAGCTTGACTCCGTGTAAACAGGGACACAGATTGTTACGTTAGCTGAATGTTACTGCTGAAACCCCCAGAGTGGAGAGCTTTGAAAGCACCAATTCATTGAAGAGGCAAGGGATCAGCAATTGGCCCTGTCCATCCCACTCCTAGGGACGTGGGTAGTGCTGTGGGTTAAACCACAGAGCCTAGGGCTTGCCGATCAGAAGGTCGGTGGTTCGAATCCCTGCAATGGGGTGAACTCCTGTTGCTCGGTCCCAGCTCCTGCCATCCTAGCAGTTCGAAAGCACAAAGTGCAAGTACATAAATAGGTACCGCTCCGGCGGGAAGGTAAACGGTGTTTCCGTGCTCTGCTCTGGTTCGCCAGAAGTGGCTTAGTCATGCTGGCCACATGACCTGGAAGCTGTACACCGGCTCCCTTGGCCAATAAAGCGAGATGAGCGCTGCAACCCCAGAGTCGTCTGCGACTGGACCTAATGGTCAGGGGTCCCTTTACCTTTACCTTTACCCCTCTCCTAGTCCTTTTGTTTGCGCCTCCTGCAGCAGGAGTAAGGCAAAAATTGCTACTGCAGATGGGTTGGGAAAAGCACTGGGGGAGGAATGGTCGGTGCAAACTGTTTATTTTTCCATAGACAAATCAGTGCATATACATATTTGTAACCATAAGTAAATAAATAATTTAAAATTGTAGAAAAAGAAAAGAAAGAAAATGAAATGAATTTTATTACGGTCCCAGACCAGCTTCAAAGAAAGAAAAAGGAACAATCAATGACTTCCCTGTCAGGGAAACAATTTGATGTTGCCATAAATTAAAACTTTCTTCATTTTTGTTCTTTTATAGATTTTTGCAGGAGGTACAGGATGCAAACTTCCACCATCAATCATCAGTGTTAGTCGGCAGGCATCAAGCAGTCCAATGCTTGTGGTCTTGTGAAGAGGCTATAAACATTTCAGGAACAATTAATAATACATTTGGAGATAAAAATTTGTTTATACCCTAAAATAGGTTTATTAACTCATCTAAAAGGGGACAGTCTAAAAACAGAGGAACACTGCTGTTCCTTATGAGAGTAGCAGCTAGTCTCAGTACTTGGTAGAGTAATTAATTCCAAAACTAAGAGAATAATATGTTAAATTGTGGTGAGGAAAACAATTTTATTTGTTTCATTATTTGTTTGTTTGTTTGTTTACATACATACTGCTTGATTGGAAACAGAGCCTTAAGTGGCTTACAAAAAATTAAACTTCTAGTTTACAAAAAAAAGTCAATAAAAAATAAAAATAGGTATTAGTATTTTTATTAAATTAAATCAGCATTTAATTAAAATGAGCGGTTGGGTCATAATAAAATGAAACACATGCCAACTTCTACATGTCTGGATAAAGGTAAAGGTAAAGGTACCCCTGACCGTTAGGTCCAGTCGCGGATGACTCTGGGGTTGCGGTGCTCATCTTGCTCTATAGGCCGTGGAAGCTGATGTTTGTCCGCAGACAGCTTCCGGGTCATGTGGCCAGCATGACTAAGCCGCTTCTGGCGAACCAGAGCAGTGCACGGAAACGCTGTTTACCTTCCCACCAGAGCGGTACCTATTTATCTACTTGCACTTTGACATGCTTTCGAACTGCTAGGTGGGCAGGAGCTGGGACCGAGCAACGGGAGCTCACCCCGTTGTGGGGATTCGAACCGCCGACCTTCTGATCGGCAAGCCCTAGGTTCAGTGGTTTAGACCACAGTGCCACCCACATCCCTACATGTCTGGATAGACCTACTTAAATAATTTTTTTAGCAAGTTCCAAAAAGAACACAGCAAAGGCACCTGTCTGATGTTAATAAGCAGGGAGTTCCAGAGTATAGGTGCTGCCATGTGAAAATATCGATTTCTTACCAGCGTGGAATGGGTATCATCTGGCACCTGTAACGTGTGCCAGTTCTGCAGATTATAGAATCATAGAATCATAGAGTTGGAAGAGACCACAAGGGCCATCGAGTCCAACCCCCTGCCAAGCAGGAAACACCATCAGAGCACTCCTGACATATGATTGTCAAGCCTCTGCTTAAAGACCTCCAAAGTAGGAGACTCCACCACACTCCTTGGCAGCAAATTCCACTGTCGAACAGCTCTTACTGTCAGGAAGTTCTTCCTAATGTTTAGGTGGAATCTTCTTTCTTGTAGTTTGAATCCATTGCTCCATGTCCGCTTCTCTGGAGCAGCAGAAAGCAACCTTTCTCCCTCCTCTATGTGACATCCTTTTATATATTTGAACATGGCTATCATATCACCCCTTAACCTCCTCTTCTCCAGGCTAAACATGCCCAGCTCCCTTAGCTGTTCCTCATAAGGCATCGTTTCCAGGCCTTTGACCATTTTGGTTGCCCTCCTCTGGACACGTTCCAGTTTGTCAGTGTCCTTCTTGAACTGTGGTGCCCAGAACTGGACACAGTACTCCAGGTGAGGTCTGACCAGAGCAGAATACAGTGGCACTATTACTTCCCTTGATCTAGATGCTATACTCTAGATTGAAGCAATCGAGTCGACATGTTTGTTTTAGGGCAATGCCTCAAGAAAACTGGTCTTAAGCTCTTTTAAGCTTTCTTGAGGAAACTAACGTGGTCCATCAGGTTAAGCAAGGGATACGTACTACATATGTCTGAGACAGAATGCCAGTTTATTAGGCCTCATTGGACTGCTGGAAAAGATACAATAATTGACAGTCCACATCATAAGAAGAGCCCAAAGGCCCATGTGGCGCAGCGTCTTGTTTCCACAGTAACAAACCAGACAAGCCTGAAAGGAGGACTTGGGTGCAACTGAACCCTCCCCTAGAGGCAAAACACATATAAAGCCATTGTCACTGACAGCCATTGATAACATTATTCTCCCAAGTGTGGGCCTTTTGGTTTAAAGAACAAAGTTTACCGACACTGTCAGCCTCTGTGAAGCAGGCAATACTTTTTGTGTTCTCTCATTAGTCCATCAGTCTCTGTGCTGAACAATCACCATGGCAACTCACCCTTAAATGATAGGGACAATTAACCATGTAAGAGCCACAACGCAGATGAAAGCTGGGATAAGAAGAAAGTTGCATTTAGATGTGTTATTACACTTCAGGTTCTCTTGGCTGGGGTTTTCAGTTTTGTACATTTGCATAGGCTAAAAGGCTAACTGAAAGTTTCTCATATTATTATTATTATTTGTATATAGAAAGATGATGTGTTGCTCTGTGTGTGTGTGTGTGTGTGTGTGTGTGTGTGTGTGAGAGAGAGAGAGAGAGAGAGAGAGAGAGAGAGAGATCATGGAATGCCTTCTAGAAAGGTTCACCAGGCACCAGTGTTACGTCATTTCAGGCATGAAATGACACTTTTTATTTGCTCAGACATTTTAAGTATTATACGTTCTATGGGTATTTATTTATTTTTTATCTGCTGGGTGCCCCTAATATGCTGATCAATTTTATGCATTTCTTATGTTGTCCTTTTCCTAGATTGTCCAGGAATAATACTTTAATGAAAATTTACACTTTTCTTTTTTTTGTAAACCCAGCACTTCCCCCCCAAAACCCATCCAACATACTGCTTGAAAACTGCTGAAGGCCTGGGTGGGTCTGCTTTTGTAGCAATTGACATGCACTCTGATAGGTGCTCTGTGATTTTTCATTGTGTTTTAATTCCTTCTTTTTATCTTGTATATTGTATTGCTGTAGTACAATTTGAATCCTGTGTAATTCACATGGAAATACAATAACATACAATATAAGAAAGAAAAGAAGCAATAAAAATAGAATTAAAATTAGTAATAGATATTTAATGTGGACAAGCTGCAGACCACCAGAATGCAGCTTGTGGACCACTGATGGTCCACAGAACATAGTTTGGGAGTCCCTGTTATAAATATATAGGTATTGAATGTTCGGCCCCTAACAAATTCAAAGGTTACCAGAGCATAATGGGATCAAGTTGTGAGGGTGTGATTCTGACATTGCCTAGGAAAACACATGGACATCACCAGTTGTGTGAAAGAAATGTTGGCAGAGCTGGAAGAAGTACCTAGAGGAGAGTAAAATGGCCTACTGCACTTCATTCCTTGATAGACTTTCCCAAGTAACACTTGCGTACGGCACCACAATATTATTCCTTAACAATATAAATCTACAAACTCCATAGACACAAGCAAGAAATGAGTAACACTTCCGCACTTCAGAAAGCAAGGTTGCATTTTTGGACCCCCCCCCCCCGTCCTTTCTCAACAGCGGGGTTGGGAAGAAGAGGTATCACACTGAATTTTACAGTACATTTACATTATAACAAGTTTATAGAAGCCTCGTAATTCACCGTGTATTTCAACAGAAGTTTGGACTGCTTCCAATTTAATTTTCTGAAGTTGGAGTTTGCAGCTGGGTCACTCCCGGCATAATCTAGGAGATGTATCTCCTAAGGCTGTGAATTGGAACAACAGCATCTCAGCTGTAGCCTGTCACCAGCAGCCATCATTTACGGCACTTGAGGTCTCAGGGCAAAACATCAAAATCACTTTATGTGGACACAGCAACATGGCTGGCTTCATAAATTTTGTTGCAAGGAGCAATAATCAATACTTCATGTTTAATGATGCAAAACTGAAATTAGTATAGATTTTATGTCTTCTGCTCTTCCAAATTATGCAAATTTTACTAGCCCCTTTTGTAGTTGTCCTATTACAGCTTTCCATAAAAAACAAGCCAATAATATTTAATCGAATGATTGAATGGTCCAAAAAATGTTGCAGACATTTTTTAGAAAGGGTTGTTGTTGTTTTTTACTAAGTCTTTACCCCTAGGTTAATATAAAATGATGTCAAACACATGCACAAAATGATTTATGTAAGTCATGTAGGTTTTGTCACCCTTGGCTATATATAAAGTCAATTGTAAATTGTTTCCACATTCTAAATTACCTTATGTTGCTTTGGGATACACTGAAAACAAAATTGACCGCTGGAGTGCTTTGGAAAATGAAAAAGGTTATCTTCTAGAATCAAGTACTATAGGCAAGTAATTTTTCAGGAAAACTTGGGGAGTTTTCTGAGTTTTACACATGTCAAAAAGGAGAAACTATTTTTGAGGAAATCTGGAAATGGAAGATGAGTTTAATGACTGGGCTCCTCCAAATGACTTTTAAATTGTTCTGCAACGGTAAGTGTTTAAAATCATATTGCAACATTTCAGCCATTTGATGAAGTGGTTAGGGGGGGTGTCGTTCAGAAAATGAGAAGTTGGAAGATGCTTTTTAACGCATCTTGACAAATCTACTTTATACCTGATACATTGTTGAAGTATTGATCAGTGTTTCCAAGTTGATGGGAAATGAAAGTTTGCATCATTAGTAAATCTGTAACTGACTGTGATGCAGTGTCCATTTTTAATTTCTGAAAATTCTGCTTCCCCACAGCAGGAACCTAAGACTGTTTTGTGTGTGTGTGTGTGTGTGTGTGTGTGTGTGTGGTAGAAGGTACATCTACCAACTTTCAGAACACTATAACTTTGCAATCTCATTGGGTTGGGTCCAAGCTTTGCCTTCTGCAGATGAAAAGGCTCATTCTGTCAACAGTTGACTTTTGAGCCAGTGCAGAGATTCTGCAGCTGCAGGAAATGGCTTATTAGGTGGGGCAGAACTGCTTTGCTAGCTTCCCAGCAGATCATAGAATCATAGAATCATAGAGTTGGAAGATACCACAAGGGCCATCGAGTCCAACCCCATGCCAAGCAGGAAACACCATCAGAGCACTCCTGACATATGGTTGTCAAGCCTCCAGTGGCGTAGCGTGCGGGGTGCCAGGGGTGCCGGCCGCACCGGGCGCAACATTTTTGGGGGCGCGTTTGGCTGGCCCCACTCGAGGAAGCGGGAACCTCTCCAAGGCGCAGCGCGCCGTCAGTGGAGGAAAAGAGCCTCGCAGCAGCAGCAGCAGCAAAGCCGGGAGGAGGAGGAGGTGGAGCGAGCCTGCTAATTGCTTGCTGGGAATTAAGCGGCTCAAAGGCAAAGGAAAAGAGGTGGAGCCGCTGGCCCGGCCGGGAGGAAGCTGGAGAGAGCAGCGCGCCAAGCGCACGTGACGCAAAGGGCCTGCCCACGTGCAGGCTGAGCTCCGTGTGGCGGGGGCGGAGGGAGGCGCTCGCTCTTTCCAAAGAAGGACCCGGCTACTGGATCAAGGCCACAAGGGCCCATGTAGAGTGAGTGGCCAAGCAGACGCGTCAATGAGAAGCACTCAAAGCAGGACCGGGGCACAAGAGCGCTCTCCCTGCTGTTTCCAGGGGGTGGAAGCGTCGCTGCCTCGAGGGCTTCCGAGATACCCTGGGGTGAAGTCCCGCTTCACCTTCTTGGGAGTCCCTCCAGTGGCGTAGCGTGGGGGGTGCAGGGGGGCCGGGCGCAACATCTGGGGGTTAGGGGGCGCAAATCCACGGGTTAGGGGGCGCAAATTACTTGCCTTGCCCCGGGTGCTGACAACCCACACTACGCCACTGCAAGCCTCTGCTTAAAGACCTCCAAAGTAGGAGACTCCACCACACTCCTTGGCAGCAAATTCCACTGTCAAACAGCTCTTACTGTCAGGAAGTTCTTCCTAATGTTTAGGTGGAATCTTCTTTCTTGTAGTTTGGATCCATTGCTCTGTGTCCGCTTCTCTGGAGCAGCAGAAAACAACCTTTCTCCCTCCTCTATGTGACATCCTTTTATATATTTGAACATGGCTATCATATCACCCCTTAACCTCCTCTTCTCCAGGCTAAACATGCCCAGCTCCCTTAGCCGTTCCTCATAAGGCATCGTTTCCAGACCTTTGACCATTTTGGTTGCCCTCCTCTGGACACGTTCCAGTTTGTCAGTGTCCTTCTTGAACTGTGGTGCCCAGAACTGGACACAGTACTCCAGGTGAGGTCTGACCAGAGCAGAATACAGTGGCACTATTACTTCCCTTGATCTAGATGCTATACTCCTATTGATGCAGTCCAGAATTGCATTGGCTTTTTTAGCTGCCGCGTCACACTGTTGGCTCATGTCAAGTGGTCAACCAAGACTCCTAGATCCTTGGATTACTGTTGCTTACTGGGAAGAAGAGGGTAGAGGCAAAGCAGTGGGAAGGTTAGCATGGGGAACACACACAAGCAGAGTCACCAAGTAAGCCACTTTTTGGGGGGGTGACTTTTTTGGATTCCTCGCCCCCGTGCTGCCCCCACAGTCTTCCAGATGGTTCCTTAACTTTCTGGAACAGTGTAGAAGGTGGAACTGGAGTAGGCAGGAGGGAGAGGAAAATTGGCAAAAGTTGGTAAACCTCAGTTAACCAAAGAGCAGCAAAAGAGTGCATAGAATGTTGGACAGAGTAAGACATGGGTTCAGATTCCTGGTCAAGCTCCTTCCTGGTGATCACAGCGAAGCCACTGGCAGGAGGTCGGGTGTGCAGTAAAGGTAAAGGGACCCCTGACCATTAGGTCCAGTCGTGGCCGACTCTGGGGTTGCGGTGCTCATCTCACTTTATTGGCTGAGGGAGCCGGCATACATCTTCCGGGTCATGTGGTCAGCATGACTAAGCTGCTTCTGGTGAACCAGAGCAGCGCACAGAAACACCATTTACCTTCCCGCTGGAGCGGTACCTATTTATCTACTTGCACTTTGATGTGCTTTCGAACTGCTGGGTTGGCAGGAGCAGGGACCGAATAACGGGAGCTCACCCCATCACGGGGATTCGAACTGCTGACTTTCTGATCGGCAAGTCCTAGACTCTATGTTTAACCCACAGCGTCACCCGCGTCCCTTAGAACTCATCTACACAGCTGCAAATAAAACATTTTAAATGTGTTGTAAAGTGCGCTATACAAATGTGATGCTAGATGGTGACAGTGAGCTATGCAAGATTCAATGTATTTTTTAAAAACGTTTTTTAAAAAAGCATTTTCCCAGCATTTAGCATTTTCCCAGCATGCTAGGTTGGCAGGAGCAGGGACCGAATAACGGGAGCTCACCCCATCACGGGGATTCGAACTGCTGACCTTCTGATCGGCAAGTTCTAGGCTCTGTGGTTTAACTCACAGTGCCACCCGTGTCCCTAGGTGTGCAGTACCATTAGGCTAAAAATCATGAAGCTAAAACCTCTAGCCCCTGTAATCCTCAAGCACGATACTTTGAGCAACGGCAGACTGGAATGAAATACTTTCAGAATTTACTTTAAAATCAACTGTAACATGCAATAATATCCCCCTGTGAATGGAATTCCAAATGGGGGCCAGCACTGAGAAGGCCCTCACTCTGATAGTCATTAATCTGTCAGCAGCAGCAATAACATGTGCTGCAAGCAGCCCATTGATGTTTAGTATTTCCTACAGACACTGAGCCTAGGGCTTGCTGATCAGATGGTCGGTGGTTTGAATCCCTGCGACGGGGTGAGATCCCATTGTTCGGTCCCAGCTTCTGCCCACCTAGAAGTTCGAAAGCATGTCAAAGTGCAAGTAGATAAATAGGTACTGCTCCAGTGGGATGGTAAACGGCGTTTCCGTGCACTGCATTGGTTCACCAGAAGTGGCTTAGTCATGCTGGCCACATGACCAGGAAGCTGTCTGCAGACAAACACTGGCTCCCTCAGCCTATAGAGTGAGATGAGCGCGTAACCCCCGAGTCTTCCACAACTGGACCTAACGGTCAGAGGTACCTTTACCTTTACAGACGTTAAAGGAGTAGCTCTAGTATCAGGTGACCTTTGACTCAGCCCTAAACCTGCAGAACACAGTTATGTTTGAGCTATGGGTCTCCTTGCCAACAAATCCAAAACTTTATTTTTATTCCCAGATTTATTCCCAGGTCAGCTTTGGCTCAATGTACAATGCACATTTCCTCCTTTTGTTTTTAGAATGATCTTAACCTTGTCAACTTTGAGGGTTTTTTACATTGTAGACTGGCAAGCAATTCACCCTGAGCCTCACTTAGCTCCCATTGGCCTTTGTCTTTACATTACATTCTAAAACTAATGAGCTAAAGGAAGACGTGAAGCAATGCCTCAGCTTCTTAAATTGCCTTCAAGTCCACTTCATGTTAAATTAGTACAGGATTGATGCACAGTAGAGAATAGCGAGATATATTAAGTTAGAGATGATGTGTTTGTTTTCTAGTCTATCTGGGTTCTTTGAGCCTTTTGTGGTTTGTTTGTTTTTGCCTGAATAACTTTTTATTGTGTTAAATCTGAGTCTAGAACTTGTTAATGAAAAGAATGGCAGCAAAGGTCCCTTCACACAGAAAGATGTATTTCTCAGGGACAGGTAATTGCTTTTCATATCAAGGGCAGAGCCTATTTATATGTTTTATCCCTCTGCTTTTCTTGTTAGGCCAGGGGACTCTTGTCCTGCTATTAATAATCTTTGCCACAGATTTTGCTTGGCTTTTCTTTGCCTTCCCTTTCCTCTGCCTCATCTTTGCCTCACTGCACCACCTTTGCCCTCCCCACCCCAATTAATGGGCATCATGTAGGCGACCCTTTTCTCCAGCTGTATCTCATATTAACCGGATGGGGCAATCCACTTAACCTGAACACAAGAGGAGCCCTGCTTGGTTGGACCAAATGTCCATTGAGTCTTCACAGGGTAGCCTTCACAAAGCTGATAAGCGGGACATGGAACTAATAATATTTTCTCACTCTTTGTCTTCAGCAAGTGACATGCATGTGGGTCACCGTCATGACTAACAGGCAGATAGACCTGCTGTCCATGAATTTGTCCAATCCCTTTTAGATCTACAGCTTTCCTCTCCCACCAGCAAAGGTTGCAGTTGGAACCAGCAGCCGTTGCATGAGAGGCAAGGAGGATGAGACTGCTATCTGTATCACCATCATCATTACCTGCCATTTACCAGCAGGTCCCAGGACATGTTGCAACAAATTGAAGTTCAAACAAAGTACAGTCGTGGAAATAGGGTTGATACTAGTTGTGATGGCTATATTGTCTGTAGCATCAGAGGTGGTATAACTCTGTATATCAGGTGTTGGGAATCAAATATGAAGAGATTGCTGTTGCACTCATTCTGTTTGCAGGTTTCCTAAAGGCATTCGGTTATCCTGAGAGCTGCAATGTCTTGCTTCAAGACAAATACTGAGTACATCAAATTAATACATTGGCATCTTTTATTTTTGTCCCACTACAGGAAGAACTCAAAAAGCTGCAACATATATTGGAGCAAATTAGTGATGGGAAATATTTGCTTGAAAAGTAAGTACTAACATATTTGGATTGCCACCAAACAAAAACCTTATGTAGATTTTAATGGGGACTTTTAGGTTTGTTCAGCTTTAATCAGATCGCTCAGCTAAAGTTTTGTTGTAATCCTACACCCATTTTCCTGGGAGGAAGCCCCACTGAACTCATCAAGACTTACTTCTGAATAGATAAGCATCATGCTATTAGTCAAATCATTGGGATAGGAATTCATTTAGTTTTAAGCATCTTGCTTTATTTTTAATATAATTCTAAAATGAGCATCTATGTCTCCATCTATCTGCATGTTTATATATCCTTTATGTAGCATCATCTAGGTGTCGCCTTTTATAAGGTATAAGAGGACAGATCCCTCTTACAACCTATACATTAATAGAAGGGAGTCAGTGGAGGAAAGGAGGGAAAATGAAGGCAAGAATATAAGGGGCAAGAATCGGCAATTATTTCAGTTACGTATATTTAGGCACCGCAGCACCCCTTGTCACCTCCCATAGTGCCCCGAGGCCTCTTGCCCTTGTGGACTTTATCTTTTGCTCTCTCTCTTTTAAAAAGCTTTGGGCAGTGGCTAGGCTTTCAGGAAAATAAAGAATGGCCCTCTCTAGCTGCCCTACTTTCTTCTCTTTCTTCCCTTTCAATTTTTAATTTACTTGTAGAAATTATCTCTCTTCCTTTGTTTCAAGATCTGGAAGTGGGTGGGGGATTGTGTCAAGTGTATGAAGACATCAAACAAAATATTAAAATACTATGTGCATGTGGCCCAGAGGTATTCTTCTTTGGGAAGGAAAGCAAGAGGGCAGGGCAGCTGGAAGTCTATGCTTTGCTGCCCAGTTGCCTGGACTGCTTGAAAAATAAATAAAAAGAGAATATGGGGAATGCAAAAATAACAGTGCTCTTGAGTGGTAAGTTTGGGGAACTGGCAGGGGCTGGAGAGTCTTTGGGAGACATCTTTAGGGGGTGCCTGTTTGGGGAGGGGGTGATTTGCCTGTTTCAGTTTGTTTGTTTTTTGCCTTGGGAAGGGGGCGGGTGGTGGGTGTTTCCTTTGAGCATCACCAGCTTTCCTTCTTAGAAATGTGTGTTTTGAAGTGCTTTAGGGAGGGTAGTATCTGGGGCTCAAACCCAACCACTGCCTTGTACTTATTTTCTTGGAAAATGTGCCTACAAGCTCACAAAGATTGGGCAGGATGGGGGCGTGCTGCAGTAGGGTATATGGGGTAGAGCAGGCATGGCCAAACTTGGCCCTCCAGCTGTTTTGGAACTACAGTTCCCATCATACCAGACCACTTGTTCCTGTTAGCTAGGGATGATGGGAGTTGTAGTCCCAAAACAGGATGGTGCCAAAGCATTTTGAGGAGGGACCTGAAGGAAATAATAGAAGTGATATAATGGAGGTATTGTGGAACAACAAAGGAGAAAAGGTGAATCCTTTTGAGGTAGCAGGAGATCTTCAGGTGTCTGTGGGAACTTGGTGAGCAAAGGTCACACACAGGGAAGTATTTAAAAACTCAAGCAGACAAGTAAGAGAAAGCAAAGCTATGAAGGGTTTTGAAGGCAAGGATGAAAAACTTGCATGGAATTGGGAAAAGGAGCCAGAGTAAGGATTAAAGGAGAGGTCAGAGCAAAGAGAGAAGTGATGATGATAATGATCTACCAAGTAAGGTAGAGGTAAGGTAGAGGACCCCTGGATGGTTAAGTCCAGCCAAAGGTGATTATGGGGTGCGGCGCTCATCTCGCTTTTCAGGTTGAGGGAGCTGGTGTTTGTCCGCAGACAGCTTTCCGGGTCATGTGACCAGCATGACTAAACTGCTTCTGGCACAACAGAAGACTATGACAGAAACCAGAGCACACTGTTTACCTTCCCATCGCAGCAATACCTATTTATCTACTTGCATTGGCATGCTTTTGAACTGCTGTGTTGACAGGAGCTGGGACAGAGCAACGGGAGCTCACTCTGTTGCAGAGATTCAAACCGCCAAGCTTCTGAGCGGCCCAGTGGTTTAGACCACAGTGCCATCTGCGTCCCTACTGATCTACCAAGTACTGTTGCATGAGCAATAATTGCAAGGGTTAAGGTATTGGTGGGAAATTTCTGAACCATAGGGCTCATTAGGCCTGCAAGGCAGTTTCCCACAAACCACAGTTACTTGCCCCACAACCTTTATGGTGTGCTTCTAGTGCCACTCAGCTGGTTTTGAAGTTTGAAAGGTGTCTATCTCCTGATGTCATTATGGTGGCAGCTGATTGACAGGTGGGTGGTCCCGCCCATCTGTCAAAGTTGGCCCACAGAAGTGAAAGGTACAGAAATCTGGCCCACCAACCTTGGGTTTCAGGACCCAACCTTGGTTAATTTTTGTACAGTTTTACAAAGCACATCAATTGCATAAGAAGAGGTATGGTTGTTTTCAGCTTGAAGAACGTGGTGCTGGAAGAACCAGCAGCATCAGAAACATCAAGAAAGGAAGTCCAAACAAAGGTAAAGGCAAAACTAGCCCATTATGCTGCTTTTGGCAACATTTTAGGGCAGCCTGGCCTTAAGATCTCCAGCAACACTTCCCTCATCGGCCCCTGTGTCTTCTCCAAAGGAGACCCATTTCAGAGTAAGCAGCTGGAGCATGTTCTCTTTTAAATGGATCTGTGTACTTGGAGACTTTACAAATGTCATGGTGAAATAGATTTTAATGGATAACCTCTCTTTTACAGCCATCAGCTTGCTATGGATGTGGAGAATAATATTGAGAAATATCACATTAATTTACAGCCCTTGGAATCCAAAGTGAAAGTGTAAGTGATATAAAGTCTACGCTTTTATGTTTGCTTTAGAAATGCAGCAACATTGCCGGAGCTCTAGGGAGATGCTTTATTTGGCTGATTGCCTTTGATTTTTAAGTGTCTTCATTCTTCTTCCTTACACGTAAGGTGAGGATTAATCTAACAGAAAAAGGTAACAAGAGCATATTTGATCCCTTTAAATCATATAAACTAAAAATTACTGTGGAGTGCAAATGCAGAATAAAAGCCACAGAGGAAGTTTTGCACGGTACATTTTGTTTGCTGGTTATGAATTCTGAGGGAAGATGGAAGAGAGTCAATGTGATGCAAAAAAGAAGATAGGTATTGATGGTGGATCCCAGGTGTTTTATGGCTGCTGAGAGGCTGATGTTACATTATCTGAAAGCTTCTCTATGGTGGTCAGATGCAAAAGAGGCCAGTGTAAACAAAAAGTTGCATAAGAATGTAGAGCAGGGGCCCTGAAGTCATTTTATTTTATTTTTATTTATTAAATTTGTATACCGCCCTTCATCCGTAGATCTCAGGGTGGTTCACAACATAACATTACACAAAATACATAAGGAAAATAAGGGGGGAACCCTAGCAACCACCCCCTCCCACAACACATTTAACATCAGATGTCAAACATCCAAAGAAGAATGCTTTCATCTCATGCCTAAATGTGTATAATGAAGGCGCCACAAATGGGGAGCCACTGCAGAAAACGTCCGTTCTTGTGTTGCCACTCTCCAGACCTCTTGTAGAGGAGGCACATGAAGAAGGGCCTCAGAGAATGATTTCAGGGTCTGGGTAGGTCCTGAGCTGTTTAAGGCTTTATAGGTCAACACCAGCACTTTGAATTGGGATACAGAAGCAGCGCCCCAGGTGGGGTGGAGCCACTATGCAAATTTCTCATCAGTTGCCGCAAGCGATTGAGGCGAGGCATCAGGGAGATCAGTGTGGTGCAAAAACACCAGTGGAGCCAATCTGGCACTCTTGCCAATGTGTTTCCAGCAAGTTGACCTCCCTGCCACACCACCCTTTCTTCTCCTCTTCCTGGTAAGCAGCAGCGACCCATCTATTAGGAAGCTAGCATAGAAACTCCACCCCACCTGGCAAGGCACTTCTGTGATGATGTGTATTTATAACCAGCTTTTCAAGAAGACAGTTATCACCTGAATAGCAAAATGAACAGGCACACAGATCTACATTTCTAAACTGCAGCTGTACATATAAATTAGCATATGCAATTTTGATGCAAATCTGTGTCCTCCTTTGACCTCTTTTTGGGTGTTTTATAAGTTACTGGCTGACTGCACTCTCATCTGCCCCCAGAAGCCTTTTCTCCCAGTCCCCAGAATACACTGCCTCCCTTGCAGTGGTAAGGTAAAGGGGGGGGGACCCCTGACCATTAGGTCCAGTCGCAGACAACTCTGGGGTTGCTGTGCTCACTCGCTTTATTGGCCGAGAGAGCCGGTGTACAGCTTCCGGGTCATGTGGCCAGCATGACTCAGCCGCTTCTGGCGAACCAGAGCAGCGCACGGAAACACCGTTTACCTTCCCGCCAGAGCGGTACCTATTTATCTACTTGCACTTTGATGTGCTTTCAAACTGCTAGGCTGGCAGGAGCAGGGACCGGGCAACGGGAGCTCACCCCGTCGCGGGGATTCGAACTGCCAACCTTCTGATCGGCAAGTCCTAGGCTCTGTGGTTTAACCCACAGCGCCACCGGGAAGGTGAAAATGTTTTAATCCCCTCCCTTCTCAGATGCTCCAGCACACTGATTAGCAATGTTCAGGGTGGCAGAATTGATTGTATCTGGGGATGCAACTATCAAAAAAGCTGCTAAATCAGAAGCAGATAAGCCACAGGTTGAGCCATAACTCAGGGACAGAGCACAGGCTTTACATGTGCAGATTCAAGGTTCAATCCTCAGCGTCTTCAGGTAGAGCTGTGAAAGACTCTTCTCAAAAACCCTGGAAAGCTTCTGCTAGTCCAGGGGTCTGCAACCCGCGGCTCCGGAGCCGCTTGTGGCTCTTTTACACCTTTGCCGCGGCTCCGGGGCAGATACTAGCGAGGGGAGGAGGCGCATTGTGCGCCCTGACACTCCCCACTGTGGTGGGCGCTGTACTGGCTGTGACGTCGCATGGGGGCGGTGAGTGCGTTAGTCACGCACCGTCCCAACGTCACCTTCCCGCCCGCTGTCAGATCGTGGCTCCGGAGATATATTTGTTTTAAATGTCGCAATGGTTTTGCGGCTCCCAGTTTTTTTTCCCTTCGGAAACGGGTCCAAGTGGCTCTTTTTGTCTTAAAGGTTGCAGATCCCTGTGCTAGTCAGAGTAGACAATGCTGCTTGATGGGCCAATGGTTTGATTTGGTGCAAGGCAGTTTCCTTTGTTCCTTCAGAGAGCATTTAGCACCTACCCCACTCATGAACTTCTGTTCTAAAAAATAGGTCTTCATCTTCCCAGCTGGAAGGGAGAGAACAGATGTGTGCTTAACCCAGGAGTGGGAAACATGTGACACTCCAGAAGTTACTGGACTCCAAATCCCATCAGCCCTGACCAGCAGGGCCAATGGTGAGGGATGATGGGAGCTGGAGTCCAGCAATATAAGTGTGTTTGTGTTGTGGGTGTGAGTTTCCCCACTCTGGCTTAACCAGCCTCTGGCCTGTAGTCTGAGCCTCAATTTGACTCTGTAAGACTTGCCAAAGATTACTTTTCCTAGGTAACCTTTTCCATTACTAAACTGAATCCAACTTTCAGATCAAAAAGCTCAAGCTCAAGCAATTTAGCGAACGTTAAAATACAACTAGAATATTTATGGGACATGAAGATTTCAAATTAAAACCAAGTGTATGCCTTTTAGTGAAGCAGATTGTAGGTAGATGAAAGAATACGAAGAGTTTAAGTAGGGTTTGGATAGAAGCTAGTGGTGCGGTGTGAAAATTCTAGATCCCATTTTAGCAATGTAACTACCTTTACTTTTCTTCTCTTTAACTGAGTGCCTTCTTCGTACTGAAAAAATCAGTTTATCGTTGATGCATATTTAGTTGTGCACTGCAATACTTTTGCATGCTTACTCATAAGAACCCCCAAAAGATCAGACCAAAAACCCATCTGGTCCAGCATCTAGTCCTCACTGTGGTCCACCAGATGCCTGTGGGAAGCCTGCAAGCAGACCTGGCTTTCCCAAACTTGGATCTCCAGCTGTTTTTGGATTACAGTTCCCATCATCCCTGCCCACTGGTCCTCCTAAGTTTGGGATGAGGGGAGTTTAAATTTCCAGTTTAAATGGAAGGAGCTTGCCCATCACTGAATGGAAGTAACACATGGTTTATTCTCTAAAGGCAGAAAACATGTTAGATTCCTTCCTTCCTGTAATACTAAAACTAATAATTTATTTATCTGCTGCCCATCTCCCTGGGTTGCCCCAGTCACTCTGGGTGGCTCCCAACAAAAAATAGTGTTTGGTTTTGTGTTGTGTTTTTACTAAGAACTCGGGATGATGCAAAATAGATTGGCCTTTGTGGAGTAAAGAGCTTAGGTGCTTAGCCTGTATATGTCAAAGAGGATTATTATTATTATTATTATTATTATTATTATTATTTTATTTTATTTTTAAAAAGTGTTCCGAAGTATATAGAAAATAAAATAAAGAATTGACACAAGAATTTGTAGATTTGACCAGAATCTCAAGGAGTTGTCTCTTTGAATCACTTCCCTCAAAACAACCCAGAGGGATTTAACAATATAAGCATCAACAATATAAACATATGTAGAACAATTTCAAGCCCAATACAGGTGCCAAATGGGATTTATACAGACATTCTTCTAATGAGCAAATTTTATCTGAGTTAACTATTCTAATTTGAAAGCTAATTTATTTGATATTACACTGCCACCTGGTGTCAAACACATAGTTGGAACCGAGCACCTTCTCAATAATCCCGATTTTTTATTTATTTTAAAGACTGTGTTGGAAACCTGTTTTAAGATTGTACATATCAAAATGTAGCAAATGCATATATTTTCCATGGTCTGTGTGGCATATGCCTCTGGTTCCAGAGTAGCTGTGTTGCCAGTTTATTGCAGCAAAAACAACAAAGAGCCTTGTGGTTCTGTAAAGACTAACACATTTATTATGGGATACACTTTCATTGACTGCATTCTATTCATCAGATGTCTGAAGTGTTATCCCAAGTTATGGTTGTGTATTCACATGTTGCGGGGGACTGTGAGCACTGAGGTCAGAGGGAAATAAAATATATAACGCCTAGATGGCGATAATTGCATTATTAACAGGGGCCATTCACAAAATCATTGTTGCTGATAACAGACACCTTGGCATTGGTGAGCTAATTAACACATTAATACATCTGTGCTTACGTCTATGTATTAAATAAGATTGTATTGGGTTTCCCCCCCCCCCCTTGATCTAAAACAAATCAAGTTGCTTTGTACTCTTTTTAGAAAAAGCAGTGTGTGTGTGTGTGTGTGTGTGTGTGTGTGTGTGTAGGTAAGTGGGTAGGATTGGGTAACCAGATAGCAAAAGATGGGATGGACTTGTGTGTCACGTTCCAGGTTACAGGCAGTCGGAGTATCAGGGTAGAGGTCAGGAAGCAGCAATCCAGGGTCAGCAGTCCAGGGGTCAGGAAGCCAAGAGTCCAAGAGTCAGGAAACCAGGAGTCAGGAAGCCAAGGGTCCAAGAGTCAGGAAACCAGGAGTCAGGAAGCCAAGGGTCCAAGAGTCAGGAAACTAGGAGTCAGGAAGCCAAGGGTCCAAGAGTCAGGAAACCAGGAGTCAGGAAGCCAAAGGACAGCTAGGTGTGTAGCATGTTGCTGTGGCAAAGAGCCAGACGGAAATGCTGGTCTTATATACTCCTCCCGCCCCTTGCCACCAGGTGCTACGAGTCTTCTGTCAAGCCTCACCTGTGCGACCACGTCTTGCCCTTCCAGGCCACACTCAGGAAGGCCCCAGTCCTGTGAGGCCCTACCAGTCACAGGGCCCGGCTGCTGCACGCACTCCTGACATTGTGCACCTCTAATAGCTGTGCAGAAGAGGAAATATCGGCAGGCGTAACTTATTGCAAAAGCTACAGTTGCTGAAATTTCCTTTTCTTCACAGCTTTGAAAGGGGTGCAAACCCTGTCCTCATTTCCGCCTGGCTACCCTTGTGTGGGCACAAGTGGGGCTGGAGTGGAGCAGCATTGCTTACCTGCTTTCCCAGTGTGACAGTTGCTGCTGGTAACTGAGATGAGAGGGAGGGGAGGTTGGTGCAGGTGCTGCTTTGGTTCTGCTACTGTGGCTGCACCACGCTAACCCTCTTGACCCTCTGACCTCATGTTGGGAAACCAGGTGAGCCATTCCACTCCCTACCACCAACCACTACTGGCTAAATGTAAAGCTTAAGAAGGATGAGGAGGGTAGGGTTGGTTGGTGGAGAGAAGCGAATAAGTCAGATGTGTCTAAATTTAAGTTCCTGCTCTTCCTAATTTGCTTTCCCCCACCCTTGAACGTGCCAAATTCTGTCTGTTAGATTTCGTATAGAAATTGACAAGTTGATCAGTGGTGCGTGGTCAGTGGAGTAAGGGATCAAGGCTAGTCCCCTAAATGTTCCTGGCAAATTAGAGTATTAAAGTATTAAGGCCTAGTGCCTCCTTCCCAAAGCCTGGGAAGCTTCTGCCTGGCTTAGGGAGGGAGGTGCGATGCTCACGCACATAACATTGGTGCCCCCCCCCTCAAATCACCCTTGAAAGTTGGTGCCTCTGGCCCTAACTGCTTCCCTATGAAGAATTCCCCCACACGCCACTGAAGTTGATACTTTACATTATTGTTTTAAAACTTCATAAACTAGACAAGCAACACAATCCTATATAAGTCTTTTTTTAAGGAAGCCCCATTGAGTTCAGTGAGACTTACTGCAGGTTAAGTGCGCAGAGGTCTGCAGCCTGAAGCATGCACTTAGCTCTTCCCTTGAAAAGAAACAAGCAGGCTGCGGTTGGGGCTGGGTTTGTACCCTGTGTTTTTGGGAAAGCATATATTTGAAAGTCCAATTTCAAAAGAGAGATTTGAAAAGATTTTCATTTAAATTCCAACACTGTGCAAAATTTCACTCTGGCTCTGTGAGATTACCTTCTATCAGGCCCCCATTGGAGGGAAATATTTCAGTAGTGCGCGCATATATAAGAGGTTTCTCTATTCACCCATGTTTCAAATTACATACAGCATTCAGAGAGCATGGCGTGAATATCTACAGCGTCAAGATTTACAGAGCCAGGAGCATCTGGAGAAGCGCAGTCCATCACCCCCTTCCTTGTCATCTGACAAGATGAGCAGCTCAATCAGTATGAACACCTTTTCAGATGGCAGCACCCCTGTAAGTAAAGTTTCCCCCTTCAAAGGTTGTTTTGCTAAAAAATAATAATATTATTTTTTGCTAATATCACTGCTCAGAAATACTGTCAAGAATCTCTTTGTGTTTCCAGGCCACTTCTCATTGTATGTTAGCTCTCAGATGACTCTGGTAGCTCTTTGCTCTGCCTGAGGATTTTGCAAAGTCTAGCATCACGTTTGAGCTTTGAACTAGTTGCAGAAGCATGAGAACAGGGAATGTGGATATGCTCGGTGTGTTCCTGTTGCTTGTTTATTGTGCTTACCTCTGTTTCAATCTGGAAGAGTAACTGTTA
Source organism: Podarcis liolepis (assembly GCF_965112155.1). Taxonomy (NCBI): domain Eukaryota; kingdom Metazoa; phylum Chordata; class Lepidosauria; order Squamata; family Lacertidae; genus Podarcis; species Podarcis liolepis. The sequence continues at coordinate 83,084,624 of NC_139556.1, forward strand.
GATTTGCATTTATTTATGCCATGACTATCCAGACTCTGGTGAGATAGATCTCTTTAAGCTTTGGGTTCCCGTTGCAGCGCATGCAAAGGCATCTTTGTTTCTCCTCAGTGACTTTCTGCTGTGATCAAATTATCTGGGAGGGGGAAAAACCCTTCCACTATTTACAAAAGAATGGAGGGATATTTCTGGGGAATGAATTGAAGGTCAAATGCGAAACCTCTGTTGGAAGCAGCTGCTTGTGAACATGGAACCATAGTGCCAATACTAACTGTACTATATTATTTGGAAACCATATGCCGAGATGGTAATGTGGGAACCAGCTTTAAACAAATGTTTATGTTACCTAGACTATTCTGTCACTTAAAATATCTAAGGGTTAAACTACATGTAATGTATGCATCTACACTCCTCAGCTGCACCAATATCCCCGGGAACTTTTCAAAACTAAGCCTCATAGCCATGTAAATGGACCAATCCTTAGGAGGGTGAGGCTGAAAAGCAAAGGCATTAACCTTACTTGCCCACGGTGATCCTGATAGTGACATCTCAGTCCCCTGAATCTGGGAAGGTTATGTGATTACAGTTCGCGGGCTTGTTTTACTGCATGTCCTCACACTTAGCTGAGTTGGTAGAGTATGAAACTCTTAATCTCAGGGTCGAGGGTTCAAGCCTCACGTTGGGCAAAAGATTCCTGCATTGCAGGGGATTGTACTAGTTGACCCTTGTGGTCCCCTTCAACTCTATGTTTCTGTGACTCTTCTGTGTCTCTATGTAGAGGTGAATGTTTTATTTACAGCAAGGATATTCGAGGTATAGCTGAAAAGATAGCAGTTTTATTTATGTACGTTTTTCATTTCCTGCATTTTATACTACCTTTCTATCAAAGCTTTCAGGGGTTTTCTCCATTTAAAATAATGGCTAGTAAGCTAGCCAGGGGCCCTCCAAATGCTTTTAGACTCCAACTCCCACATCCCCAGACAGCATGGCTATTCCTCAGGGATGGTGGGAATTTGAGTGCAACGACAAGAGCTAGCTTGGTGCAGTGATTTAGCGTGTCGGACTAGGACCTGGGAGATCAGGGCTCAAATCCCTGCTCAGCCATAAAGTTCCCTGGTGATGTTAGGCCAGTCACAGTCTCTCAGCCTAGGCTATGCCACAGGATTGCTGCGAGGATAAAATGGGGAGGAGAAGTACACCACCTTGAGCTACTTGGAGGCAAAGTGGGGTATTAATATCATAATACAAATATATGGAAGGCCACAGGCTGACTTCCCTTGGTTCCAAGGTTGAAAGATACAATCCGAAAAGGAAGAGGGAAATCAGTACATTTGGGGACCAATTGTTTCATAAAGGTACTGTAGGGCAAGTCAGATGTTTCACTTGTCCCTCTGTTGCAGCTGGGTGGCAATGTGATACCCTATCCCAGTTCCAGATCGTAACATCTCTCACACCAAGATAAAAAATGCATCTCTTGCCTTAGATTCATTGAACTATGGAGTGTAATGTTTGGAGGGACCGTCTTGCATTTTTTGCCGTTTCCACTGGGAATCCTCTGACTTTCAGAGTTTCTTACACCATAGGGAACACAGGGGTCTGCCTTATACTGGCCCATATACCTCAGTATTGTGTACACTGATTGGCAGCAACTTCTACAGGGTTCCCAGCAAGGTTCTCTCTCAACCCTACCTAGAGATGCCAGGGATTGAACCTGGGACCCTTCTGCATGCAAAGCAGATAATCCACCACCAAACTATGGCCCATAGGAAGGAGCAGGAAGTCATCTTGGCTGTGCATGTATTGAAGTTGAGGAAAAGGAAGGGAGCCTAGATAAGTTGACCCTTTCCTGGTACAGAAGGACCTTGATAGATAGATAGATGTGGAGCAGAAGACGTAGGGAGTGTTTGGGAAGCGGCCTGGAAGGTGGATCCCAGCAGAGATGAGCATGGCAGGATACTTGCAAGGCTAGAGTGGCTTTCAAGTGGGACTGCTGTCTATGGTGCTGAAAGGATGAGCTAACCAATAGTTTGCAGTTTACTTCAAATAGAAAGGAAGAGGTCATTTAGCTGGTGCAGTTTAAGGCATGGGTAGGCAAACTAAGGCCCAGGGGCCAGATCTGGCCCAATCGCCTTCTAGATCTGGCCCACGGACGGTCCAGGAATCAGCGTGTTTTTACATGAATAGAATGTGTCCTTTGATTTTAAATGCATCTTTGGGTTATTTGTGGGGCCTGCCTGGTGTTTTTACATGAGTAGAATGGGTGCTTTTATTTAAAATGCATCTCTGGGTTATTTGTGGGGCATAGGAATTTGTTCGTTACCCGCCCCGCCCCCCCAATCTAGTCTGGCCCCTCACAAGGTCTGAAGGACAGTGGATTGGCCCCCTGCTGAAAAAGTTTGCTGACCCCCTGCTTTAAGGGTTTTGCCAGAGGGAACATCTCAGCTGACTGTCCCATGCCAGTCTTCAGGGGCTGAGTTATAATGTTTCCTTCCACATTGCATCAAATGTTATCCCATGCTCTTCTTTTATAAATTTAGGGCCTGCTTAAACATAGCTATCACTAGCTTCCTCTTTATTTCTTTCCCCCTGCAATTATTATTATTTATTTATTTTACTTTTTTAAAAAGATCACAATTTTTTACTCGGTGAAATCTATTTAAGCCTCTTTCTGCTTAAATAAAATTGGGGTGCTTTAAATGCATTGGTATATATTAGACTGTGCTATTTTTTTAAAAGCCACAAGAGGTCTCTCTTCTACCACTCAGGAACAGCTTGGCTTTGACTGTAGTAAGAATCAGTTAACACTGGCAATGACAAAGGGCTCAACTCACAGCTATTAACACCAACTGGAATTTTACCAATGCCTTCAGAGGGTGATTTTTTTAATTTCAAATTTTTAATTTCAAATGTATATGTTACACATGTGCTTCTAAAATTCTTGCATGTTGAAATTTCATGATAGCTATTTGTGATATTAGGGCCCCTGGGTATTACCTTCCTGTCTACCTCTAGGTAGACTATGTTGAAAAGATTTGTACACTTCCCCCCCACACCCCAGATTATCTCTCTTGCTCCACTTTCTGCTTGCCGCTTCATTCTCACCATTTTCGATGTTCAGATCTGAGTGCCAATGCTTAGGAAGCAAAAACAACAATGCAACAGGGAGATATCAGGAGGCTGTGGCGGGAGGGAATCTCAGTGTCTCCAGTAGTACAACAAACAAACAAACAAACAAACAAACAAACAAACAAACAAACCCAAAACACTGGGGGGGGATGTTTAGTGGGGAAGAAACCCTCAAAATGCCCACATGAAGACTGAGCATACTCATAGGTCATGAAGCTATCTGTTGGCAGTGACGAATTTGGGCTCTCAAATTTCATTACCACCCAGTACAATGCTAAAATTGGGCACCCCCCTGCCTCTCTCACTCCGTTCTGCAGCATTGTTGTGGTGCACCCTGTAGCATGGCTTCCAGTGCAACCACACCAGTCGTGCTACCCCAAAACCACCTCTGCTGTAGAGGGATGGAGTCTCACAGAAGAAGGCATGGCTGACTTACTGGAACAGTGAACAGGAGCACTTCGAACTACAACGTTTTATACGGGTCCCACTTACATTCCATATTCACACCTGCCTCTGTGGCATCTGTTGGGTAGCTTATTCTGAAGGCTCAAGTCTATGCAGTGAACTTCCAGACTATGGGAGAAGAGAGTGCTGGGTTGTCTGCCTAGCCTCTCTTGGCCAGGGATGGGGAGCCTGTGTCCCTCCAGATGTTGCTGGACTCCAGCAGCACCAATCATCATCCCTGACCATTGGTACTGCTAGAATCCAACAACAGCTGGAAGTTCCCCTATACCTGCTTCAGACAGTGGAATGGACTCCCCCGGAAGGTGGTGGACTCTCTTTCATTGGAGGCTTTTAAGAAGAGGTTGGGTGGCTATCTGTCAGGGATGCTTTAGTTGAGATTCCTGCATTGCAGGGAACTAGATGACTGCCAGGGTCCCTTCCAACTCTACAATTCTATGATCCTATGATACATAGAATCATAAAATCACAGAATTGTAGAGTTGGGATCATCCAGTTGCTTACTTCCATGTGGTCTCAGTCACCTGCTGAGAAAAATAACTGCAAAGGTACTAGGAGAATCATGACAACCGTGTTGATCAGCTTCTTCCTTAATCCCTTGAAATCAGTGGCTCCAAGTCATAATTCAGTGGGCTGACTTGTGTGCTAGTCAGCCATATCACAGCTTTCATTTGGGTGGTTTTTATAAGAGTTTTTAAAGGCTATTAGGGTTTCATGAGCTGGGGAGAGCTACTAAAATTGAATTTCCCCCTAGCCAATATGATGTGGCCGACATGCAATCAGTCATTTGATCACTGGTGCGTTATCTAGAGTGATAGGGATGTTCCCTCTGGTGATGTGTTGCTTGTACATCTTCCAAAAAAAATAAAATAGAAATAAAGGAGCAGCAGTGATTTAGTATCTGTTTCTTAGCCTCCAAACAGCAATAGGGTTAGATCAGGTTTTCTGTAAAGCTGCTTGCCTTCAGACAATCTGCTGCTTCTCTCTCTCTCTCTCTCTCTCTCTCTCTCTCTCTCTCTCTCTCTCTCCCCCCCCCCCTCTCCTAAGCTCTTCCACCTGATAAATCAGCAATAGTGTCCCACTGTGCAGACATATATAAAACATTTTTGGAGTCACTGCCTATGCTCAGACAAAACTGATGCAATCTTTGCTATAGAAGGTGATGCCTCAGACTTGGGAATTCATGTCATCTTTGAAAAGCTAGAAATGCTCTCCCCATGCAGACAACTGCTCATGTCACCCAGTTCTTTCAAGACAAAGAGATTCACCTGTTAACGGGTAAGAGACAAATCATACAGTAAGCCAAGCATCAGGTACAGAGAGGCTTGTCATCACCTGCTTCACGCATTATGAAAATAGGTATACATTGTGCTTGGCAAGTACTTACAGGCATTCTTTAGAACATGTGAGAATCATCTTTCAGATTGCAGGGATTTTCAGCATCCCTCAAAACTCGAGGGACAGAGCTTACCCCCATATCTCCTTATCTGGCCATGCAATTTTTAAAAAGACATAAATTGCTGCATGACAGATATAAATGCACTGTACAGACCCCAGCTGCTAGTTTCTCTGTGGTTTGAATCAGTACCCAATGTATGCGTGCTTAGAAGCATTTCGTTACTTTCAGAAATGCAACTTGCAGTCGGGGCCGGTCCCCCCTCAAGTAAGCTGATCAGACAGTGGCCCTCACTTCCTTTTCCTTCTCTCCTACTAAGTGGTGGGTGCAAAGTACCCAGAGGTACCTAATGGGGTGCAGAGACCAGCACATCTGCATAACTTGGGAATTACTAGTCCCCAGTCTCTCCACACACCCCTTGCTTCTGGTCTCAAACCTGTTCACACTCCACTAGTTGAGGTTCTGAGGTTGCTATTAAAGGGACTGATACTAAAGAACATACAAAAAATAGATGAGATGAGGGGAGACGCGGAGTTGTGCAATGAAGCCAGAACTGTGTGGGAAGACATACTTGCATATTTGACCTCCTTACATATATGTAATGTTTTCATGTTGGTGGAGGGTCCAGTACTAGAGGCTGCTGGTGTCCATTTGGACTGGTGCGGCAGAAGACAGGGAGCCCAAGCAATAGGTGGAGCCAGAGTCACTAACACAGAGAGCCAACTAATTCCCCACCCTCTGTGCTGTGGCAGCACCAACACTGAGGTGGTGGAGGAGGAGGAGGACACAGGCAATTACATCCCCTGTATTGGTTAAAAGTAAGAAGGCAGGCACTTGTGGGCTTGCTGAAGTTGGTGGGGCAGCACCAAATTTGCCACCGCTGTCCAGTAAGATGTTTTTCCTTCCTAATTCCTGTCCAACCAAGTCTGTTGGTAAGGTCAGGGTCAAATGCAAAGAGACAGGTCAATTCTTTGGAGAAGCTGCATTCCATTGTGAGACACAGGAAGGGGACAGGAAGTCTTAAAGCTCTTCCTTTTTCCCTTCCGTGTGTTTGTTTCTGTAGCCTTTGGGCACAGTTGCTAAAGCTTCTTGTCTCTGTGGCATTTCAGCTCCTGCCTGCAGGTGTGCATTGTCCCTCCCTTGGCTTGCTGATGAGGAGCAGATGGTAGGAAAAGGCTGCCATTTATTTTCTCAAGCCATCTTTGTCCTCATTCTTCCTGGCAGCAGGTTTTGTTGCAATGAGAGTGGAGAGTTGGCTCCAGGTTTTGTTTTTTTTAAGGAACGCTAATCACAGGTAACATGTACATAAGAGAGTACTACTCATGTAAAAGACCAACACACACAAAAACTAACCATTGTTCCCTAGCTAGAACTTTACTAAAGACCATGTCATAAAACTCAAGGATGGGAAAGCATATTCAGTCCTAAGGTCATATTTCCTTTTGGGCAGCTTTCCAGGGGCTACATGCTAGTTGTAGGTGGAGGCAGAGACAAAAGTGGGCAGAGCAAGAAATGTGAATTTTACCTCTGCAGAGCCAGCTAATTTCTGCTACAGACACACACACACCCCTCTCTGTCATTCATCCAGGCTTAAAAAGATGCATTACCCATTAAGCCAGTGTGGTACAGTGGTTGAAGTGTTAGACTAGGACAGGCACAGGCAAACTCGGCCCTCCAGATGTTTTGGGACTACAACTCCCATCATCCCTAGCTAACAGGTCCAGTGGTCAGGGATGATGGGAATTCTAGTCTCAAAACATCTGGAGGGCCGAGTTTGCCTATTCCTGGACTAGGACCTGGGAAACCACAGTTGGAATGCCCAGTTCACCATGAAGCACACTGGGTGACCAGTCACAGTCTATTGGCCTGACCTACCACAAAGGGTTCTTGTGAGGATTAAATGAGGAGGGGGATAAACTGCGCTCTGTGGAGGAAAGGTGGGATATAAATGTAAGAAATAAATAATAAACTTATTTTTGGCACCCTTCTGTCTTGAGGGGTTAGCAGCAGCAAAATGACCTCCTTGGGGTGCAAGCCTAGGCAGGAGGTCCTGGGCTGCCCAGGTGACAAGACACCCCCCCCCCCGGCCTCACTGATGTTGTCCTAAGGCAAGCAGAGCCATACGTGGCTTGGCTGCAGGAGTTGCTTGTAGGAGGTACATAAGGAGCCATCCAACCATCTCAGGGACTTCACTCTGGATTTGTGTAGGGTTTACTCCTTAGCCTTTTCTTCTCCTGAAGATATCCTGCAAGGCAGCAGAGGTTTAGGATCAGAGTTTTCCTTCTCTTTGATGGGCTGCCTTCCCAGGTTGATGAGCCCCATCTGCCCCTCACTTCCTGCCATCTTGACCGTTGGACCCATTATTGATCTCATCTGCTCAATCCACCTGAGCCTGTTTTTGCATGCAGGGGAAGTTCCTAACTCACTGAAGATTTAAGACCCATTGACTACCCTCACCTGGTTTAGCTGGCCAGTCAAAGCTGTTCCTGGGGTGTGGCCACTATCGCATGCTGACAGTTCAAGGTCACGTTCCACCCGGGTAGAAACTCTCTAGGAGCATGCAAAGTAGGACTGTTAAAGTTTGTTGGCTGGGGGAGGGAATGTGTCCGGTCCACCAGAGAGAGAGAGAGAGAGAGAGAGAGCGCCCTGTATTTGCCCCACACTGACATGGGCCGTACTCAGATAAGGATTCAAGTTGCTCCTTCCCTAGTCATCCAATTGATAACCCGCCCACTAATTTAGCTGAGAAGTAGGGCTGTGTACCTGCGCATATGTTCTGCTTATGTGCTATATAGGCATGCATGTGAGAGAGTGTACTGGCTATACCTGGATAGGCCAAGGGTGAATGTGGCACTCAGGCAAAGAGAGAATTATTCTTCACCATCATCCTGGTCATCTAACTTTTGATCCCGATCCAAGCAGCTTATAAGATAATTTGTGGGTCCTATAAAGCAATTGGCATACTGTAGGCATGCAATAAACATGCACTTTTATCTGCAAAGGCTTTGTCTCCTAAGGAGTCTCATGTCATGCAGCTATTGCACTTATTTATGGGGAGGTAGTAATTATGCTTACTGAACTTGTGGTTCCACAAAACCATTTAAAACCTAAATTAATCTGCTTCCTCCTCCTCTCTCAGCACAGCCTTCAATGCAATGTTGGGGTCTTTCCCAGCTGCTTTATTTCCTTCTTTAAAAAAATTGTAATAAAGAGCCCAGCTAATTTGTATAAATGAGGTTTTACTTCATTGGTTTATAGTCTACATAGAGGAAAAGACTTAAGTTAGGATTATATTAAATTTGGGTTCTAACTAAATCCACATGTTGTATTTTATAAGCTAATCACTGAAGGCTGATTTAAATGCCCCCATGTGGTCATCAGTACAAACTGATTACCCATGATAGGGCTCCACGTGGTGAGCATAACATTTAAACGCTTTTTACTCTGTTCATCAGCCAGGGTACAAAGGCACAAAGGTTATTCTGTAGCAGCTTATAGTTGCAGCATATGGTGGGGCAGCAGCACCTTTTAGAAATGGTAACCTCCTCCTCCTCCTCCTTTCTTCTTTGGCGATCACTCATAGCCAAGTAAGATTGTCTTCCATAAACACAGTTTTAACAATGAGTCTGTAAGTGACTGTGGAGGCCAATTCTGGATCCACACGTCCTTCCACAGTGGGGACATTGGTTTCCAGGTGGGAGTTGATCACGGTGTGGATTTGCCAAGTGTGCCTTCCTCTTAGCACGTTTCTCCCTTGCGTCCTGAGTTCGAGTGTCTTCAAAGCCCACGACACCTTTGGGAAAGACTGTTCTCCAACTGGAGTGCTCGCAGGCCAGTGTTTCCCAGTTGTCAGTGTTTATACTACATTTTTTTAGATTTGCCTTGAGACAGTCTTTAAACCTCTTTTGTTGACCACCAGCATTACACTTTCCACCAGCATGGTAACCACCAGCATGCTAGCACAAATGAATGCTTTTTGGTGGCTTCATAGGAGAGGCTTAACATTTCAATCACCTCTAAAATACCATGCATCCAACAATACTAAAGGAACCTGTAGATGTAATCCCAGAGGCTCTGTCTATAATCTTTGAGAATTCTTGGAGATGAGATGAGGTCCCTCCAGACAGGAGGCAGGCAAATGTTGTCCCCATCTTCAAAAATGGGTGGTGTGAGAAATAAGACCCAGGTGACTACCAACCAGACAGCTTGATGTTGATAGCAGGAAAGGTCCTAGAACAGATAATTAAACAGTCAGCCTGTGAGCACTTAAAAAAGGATGCTGTGATTACTAAGACCCAGCATGGGTTTCTCAAATAAAACTCATGTCAGATGAATCTCATTTCTTTCTTTCTTTTATAGAGCTTGGTGGATCAGGGGAATGCTGTGGACATAGTGTATCTTGATTTCAGTAAGGCTTTTGACATGATGTTTGCGGAGAATCTGGTAAAATGTGGGCTGGACGAGGTAACTGTTAGGCAGATTTGTAGCTGGTTAGCTGACCAAACCTAAAGTGTGCTCACTAATGGTTCCTCACATTGCTTTTTTTTCTAGAAAAGTGTGCCAGTACTGCCCCTGCACATCAGAGCACCACTTCCACTGAGTGCCTGCTGACGTCCGAGCCACTTGTGCACTGACTTTTTTGTGAAGGGAGTAATTATATGTAACTATACACAAAAGTCCATAGTGTGTGTGTAGTGGAGTTCAACATTGCTCTAGGATGAATGTTCTGTCTGCACAAGCATTTCAGCTTGCTAGATGGAACATCCCCCCTCTCATCCCCCCACAAGCTCTGTTCTGGGGGTTCTCCTCATCTTTCCCAAACTAATTTCAGGGGGTGCTTGGGGCAAAGGGGGGAAGCATCATTGCTCAAGTGCGACTCCAGCTTCCATTGAATCATTAGGTGCTCATTAGGTGAATTCCGCCTGCCTGATATGTATAAAATATTTAAGCCACATACTACACTATGCTTCTGCACCATTCTGTGGTCTAAAGCACTTAACCTCCTGTATTTGCCCATCAGAGATGGGGTGAGCTCCCATTGCTTTGTCCCAGCTCCTGTCAACCTAGCAATTCGAAAATATACCAGTGCAAGCGGGAAGGTAAACAGTGTTTCTGTACCCTCTGGCACTCGTCACGGTGTCCTCTTGTGTCAGAAATAGTTTAGTCATGCTGGCCACATGACATGGATAAAATGGCCACTGTCTGTAGACAAACACCAGCTCCCTTGGCCTGAAGCAAGATGAGTGCCGCACCCCATAGTCGCCTTTGACTGGACTTAATCGTCCAGGGGTCATTTACCTTTACTTTGACCTCTGCACCATAATCTTACATTAATATATAGGGATTTTTAAATGAAAATGGTTCACTGAGGTCTACTTAGAGGGCATAGCCTGCTGCTTATTCTTGTGGGAGTGGAAAGCCCAGCTGGAAACGAGAGATGACTTGGAGTATCTTAGAAAATGGCATGGCTTTCTGGCTGGAACCCTGAACAAGAGCAGTCAACACTGCAGCATTTTGTTGCAGGTCCCACTTGTAAATTCGACATCTTGAGCAAGAAGGAAAAGGTTTAACTTTACACAACTCTGACTTTGGTAACTGCGCATACCATAGGAAAAATATTTCAGATTTGAGAGTCTGCTTGTACAAATCAAACATTAAGGGGTCTGGCAAGGCATCTGTTGTCTGGTCAGACAGTAGACAGATTTGATTTAAACCTAATGATGCTGAATAGCCGTGACTGCTGCTTATATGGAATAGTAATTCTATGTAATTGGCGTGGCTTCAGGTGATGCACTTGCCTGCACCATGCTGCGGGGGAGCTGCAAAGCAGACTGTTTCTCAGTTGGTGTTGGACAAGCAGTAGATTACGGTGCAAGAACACTTCAGACCAGACTGAAAATTGGCAGGTTTTTTGAACTCACACAGAATTCAGTGAACTGCAGCTGCCTCACATGAAATGCTATATGTAGAGGGAAATATCTTTGCTAGGCAAATACTCCTACATGGTGTAAAGGCACAGTATTGCGTATACCAGAGTAATAAAATTACCTGGTCACTGGTGGCGTGCTTTTTAAATTCTGAACATGGAGAAACTGGATTATGTCTTACTTTCTGGCTGTTTATCGTCATGTTTGATACTTCTTCCCTTTATATGTGTGGCCAAGGCACAACTTTTTGGCATCTTTTGTATGTCTTCTTTGCCTCTTCAACAAAAGGTTGCATAATTACTGGGTGTTTAAAAGCAATTACCGTATTTTTTTGCTCTATAAGACTCACTTTTTCCATCCTAAAAAGTAAGGGGAAATGTGTGTGCGTCTTATGGAGCGAATGCAGGCTGCACAGCTATCCCAGAAGCCAGAACAGCAAGAGGGATCGCTGCTTTCACTGCGCAGTGATCCTTCTTGCTGTTCTGGCTTCTGGGATTCAGATTTTTTCTTCTTCTTGTTTTCCTCCTCCAAAAACTAGGTGCATCTTCTGGTCTGGTGTGTCTTATAGAGCAAAAAATAATGGTAACTGCATGTGGTGTATGACACAGGACTGCTGCCCAAAATGGCATCCCTGAGCTGACCTCCCACTGCAATGTTTTCCTTTGTCTCACACCACTGCATGTTTTCCCTGTTTCTGCTCCACATAATTTGTTGCTGCTGACAAGGGTAGGGAAGCTCATGATGTAACATAGGAATGTATAGCTTAGCATTATGGTGATCAGCACTTGAATGCCACTTTTGATAATATCCCTGTGTTGAAAGAAACAGGCAGTTCCCTAGCAATAAATATTAAAGTTGCAGCTTTTACCTTGGCCACAGTCCATGGCTTAGCTCTGATCTCTATATGTTAAGTGCTCTCCAATTCCCTGAACTAGGGGCAGTAGAATAAGGTTTAGTTTCCTTCATAGTGCATTGGGGACACATTTGTTTATTTAACTAACATAATGCATATAATAAGAATAAGAATACCACTTGTTTGTTAAAAGTATCAATAAAACAGCTAAAAACTTTCAAAAAATAGAAGGAGATCAGAGTGGACGTGAATACAACAGGCAGAAAAATGGCTGGTCCTGTATCCGAAAGCAATGGTGTGAATCCCACCAGCACTATCAGTTGCTTCCAAATGAGCTAAACTCCTGTTCAAAAACCAGTTGACTCTACCCAGACATTCTGTGTCTGCCAAAATCAAACTGGCACCACAGCACTGTTTCTTTCTCTCTCTCTCTCTCTCTCTCTCTCTCTCTCTCTCTCTCTCTCTCTCTCTCTCTCCCCTCCTCCCTCTCCCTCTCGCTCTCCCCAACTGAAGAGTGCTGTCATCCAAAGGCAGGGGAGGGAGCGTTCCAACTATCAAGGGACATTAATTTTCTTTGATTAAAATCCCTGAGCTCTCATTAGTTGCCCACTGATAGTCCCATGCACAGTAATCAAGACAGCCTCTTTCCTAACGATAATGTAATTGTTGACTGCAAAGATGAAATCTTTTTATTTGTGAAGTTTTGCGAAAAGCTCTGTATGGTATCACAGTGACTCTGGCTCCCAGTTCTTCAAACACAGAAGCTCTGCTCTAATTGTCTGGTTTGCATTCCAATATTCCATCATGGAACCAAGATTGTGAGGAAGGTGGCTGAGTGAGGTGGGATGAGAAGACAAATGGATCAGCAATGATAGTTTTGCTGAAAGATTCAGAGTGCTGAGCCATGGTAGTCTGTGATTGCTTATTTTAAAAGAAAAGCCTTGATACTGGAAGAAACTTAAGGCCAACTTGTTTTATTTTAGGAGCCTACACTTCAGTAGATTACATAAGGGGGAGTTTACAATTTTAAAATGAAAATGACTCTGTTGGATCTTTGATTTAAAGTGATACATCTTAAATCCTGTCATACTTTGCTTCGTGAGGAAGGAAAGCCTTGCAAATAATTACAAATATATTAATATAGCTCTCAGCTCATGAGTAGCTAACCCTAACTTAACTCTGTTATTGTTTCAGTTAAGAGGTATTAAGACAAACTAGGTATGAAGTTATTTATGCAAGTTCAAGGATTTGTCTAGGTTTTTTTTTTAAAAAAAATCAGATAGTTATGGGTTTCAGCACCATAGCACGTGGCGAGGGTTTTTAACCCTTTCCTCTTAGCCCACAGCTAAGGGGAGAAAGTTTTTTTTTTTTGTTTTTTTAAAAAACCTTAATTAAAGAATCTAATGTCTGGATCAAATTGTGAACTAATTCAGCAGCTAGGGCATGTGTGGAGTAATCAAACTGATCCATTCTTTAGCGGTGTGACTCTTTCAGTGTGATCAGCTGAAATTCAGCTCCCTGTCCTGAACAGCTGATTAGTGCCATTCAAATCTCCTAACACTTCTTCCTCGACTGGGCATTGCGCTCTATGTTAGTCTCTGCACTTAGACCTGCTTTAATGTCCCCCTTCATAGATCTGTAAGCACCTGATCAGGTCTTACTGTCCCTATTACCTTGCACTGGTTGGTTCTTCCTAGATAGAATTTCTGCCCCTGCTCAGGCTAGCCTTTCTCTAGCCTTGTCATTTTGAGCTGCAGCCTAGCAAGCTTAACCTTGTGTTGTATTTCACTTACTCCATACTATCTCTTTTACCTTAATCTGATTCAGCCTTCTATGTATCCTTCTAAGTATTTATTGTTTGCTGTTTTAAGTTGTGTTATCAGTAAAGTCGAAGATTGATGTACATGCAAGTGTGGGTTGGGTGTGGATAGACATTCATCCTAATGTGTGTTGAGGTCAGATCACCTAACTGTGCAGGGATGCAATCTGGTAGTTAAATCATTGTCTATACGTGGAATGGTATGCAAAACAGCTTTTGATCTGCATGGCTTCTCATCTGTCTAGGGGTGCCTAGCCCTGACTTGGTGCCAGACAATAAGTCCTTAGAGGACAAACCATGGGTCAAGGACCATGAAGAGCAAGCAAGTTCTCCTGGTGTCAAAGCTGAATAAACCCTTGAGAGGCCCTCTGGTGGGAGACCTGCTGAAGAAGACTTAGAAATGTCAGAGGAGGAATGTCATTCTCATTCCTCAAGAATGCCAGCTCTAAAAGGATGAGGCTGAGGCCAGACATGGATGATATACAGACAAAGAGAGGGCATCAGGAGCAAAGAGCCAGGGAACAACTGGAAGGCTAAAAAAAGAGGAGACCTTCTATACTGTGGTCTCCTAAACCAACCTGCTGGTACGTAACGAAGTTCCAGGGAACTTCCCTACTCTGCAGGGTTGTCGTGAGGACAATGCGATGGGTAGAAGTGATGATGGGAAGGGATGCATACAACCCAGACTCATCATGCAGCTTGTAAGCATTCCCTGGAACTTCTTTATGTACCAGCAGGTTGGTTTAGGAGACCGCAGTATAGAAGGTCTCCTCTTTTTTTAGCCTTCCAGTTGTTCTCTGGCTCCTTGCTCCTGATGTCATGTTGTACGTTCCCTGTCATGCCCTGAAACACAGCAAAGCATGGCCTCTAGCTCTATTGGAGCAGTAACACTCAGTTCACTGGAAGGACAGATCGTGAAGCTGAGGCTCCAGTACTTTGGCCACCTCATGAGAAGAGAAGACTCCCTGGAAAAGACCCTGATGTTGGGGAAGATTGAGGGCACAAGGAGAAGGGGACAACATAGGACGAGATGGTTGGACAGTGTTCTCGAAGCTACCAGCATGAGTTTGACCCAACTGCGGGAGGCAGTGGAAGACAGGAGTGCCTGGCGTGCTCTTGTCCATGGGGTCACGAAGAGTCGGATACGACTAAACAACTAAACAACAACAACAACAATCAGTTTCTTTGCTATGGTCTTTAGTCTGATAAATAATAAAACTACTACTGGAAATTATCTCCAAATGACTTTACAAAATTTTAAGATAAAATTGCAGCCACTGTCATTTGTTTTCTGACCAGGATATAAGAAGTCCCAGAGTGTTTGCATTTAACTATGGCTGCAATTGTGATTTATTTAAAGATGACATCGGTTAAAATCAAGGGGCTCTGAAAATGGTTCAAACATAATCTCCAAAAGCCACAGAAAGCCTGCTCTGTGCTGCTGTGGTAATCCTCAACAGATGAGCAAAAACAAGCAGGAGACATCCCTATTGAGTTTTTACAGCATTCTTGTAAAATAAATTCAAATTTGTATCAGAAGGATAACAGTAGTTCATCTCTTCAGACAGAGAAGGTTCTTTGGTGAAAAAAAATCAAATCTGTTGTGCCCCCCTCCCTACTTTGGACACTTGAGTTTCTGTGAAAACACCTATATGCTTGTCATGACCACGTGTTCTTGTTCTTTAATGCTCACTGCTGCGAACTCTTATGAAAATAATCATGCACAGTGTGTGTGATTTTTCAGAGAAGCTTACTTTACTGCAGGTGTGGGGAATCTTTTCCCTCCTCCCCTTGATGTTGCTTAACTACAGTTCCCATCACCCCTAGACATTGACCGTGACTGCTGGGACTTCTGGGGGGGCGGAACATCTGGAGGGTCACATGTCTTCCACACCTTATTTACTGCATAGAGGTTTATGGGCTACCTGTCTCAAAGCCAGTCTGAATAAACAACTGTTGCTTTCAAATAGGCACTGTTGCTTTCAGCACCGTGGACAGCTCAGGACAGCACAGCATTCTGTAGGTCAGGCATAGGCAAACTCGGCCCTCCAGATGTTTTGGGACTACAGTTCCTATCATCCCTGACCACTGGTCCTGTTAGCTAGGGATGATGGGAGTTGTAGTCCCAAAAAATATGGGGGGGCGAGTTTGCCTATACCTTCTGTAGGTCTTTTGCAACCCTTTTCGATATTACAAAAACCCCTTTTCTGCCATGCTTGTTCCTCTTTTAAATGTGTATAAGTTAACATGAGATCTCAACACAGCATTGGCACCGTGGACATTAGACAAGTGATTCAGTGTTGAGAAAGAGCAGTCAGGTGCAAGGATAGGTTGTCAAACGTGTGATGAAGATGAGACAGAGGAGACTCAGGTAACAGTGAAGGTACGGACAATGCAAGTCCATCTTGTTTCAGGGAAGGATCTTGAGGGAGAGACCTGAAGGTGATGGAAGTACCTTGGGGAGCACAGCCAGTGGAGCTATTTCAGTGACAGGGGCAGCGTGGCAGAGGAGAGTGTGATGAGGAAAATAAGGTGTGGAGACAGCAAGAGACATGGCTCAAGTGTTAGGCCTCAAATATTTGATTCACAGTTTGGTGAGCTGTTCTCTTATTTACATGTATAATTCACATGTACAACTGCATTGTAAACTTTGTGGGTTTTTTGCACAGTAGTAAATATTAGGTTCTTTCATGATTATTATTATTTTTAAATGGTTTGTATCCAAGACTGTGAATTTCAGAAGAACAACAGGGGGGTGTTGTTGAAGTGGCAAATAAGTCTCCAGCATTTGGAAGTTGGAGTGAGACTTCACTGGGTACCCTTAGGCAAGCTGCATTCTCTCTGCCTCCCACTTTCAATATGGAGATAATAACACTGGCCAACCATTATGGGCTGCTGCAGAGATGATTAAGATAGTAATGCATGGGAAGTGTTTTCAACATGTAGGCAAAGTGATATTATACTAAGTAGGCTGGTGGCTAGGAAACCTGGACAGTTTATGTATGCTGGAGGAGGATCTGTTTTAATAATTTTGGGCAATATTTGTGATATCCTGTTTTTAGTCTTTTGTAAACAGCTTTTCAGATCCATTTGGACTGAAAATAGGATGGAAACATCTGAAATACAAATATAGAAAAGAATGCCTCAGTACCAAAAGGTTGCCACATAAATTCTCTATAACCTGCTTTGCATATGGTTTGAACTTGTATATCTGAGCATATGTAGTGCAAAGCTCCCTTTCCTGCTGTTTGCATCTATATTTAACTGCAGGTGGGGGTGAGACAGAAAGCCCGAGCCTTCTCTTTTCTCTGCAATCTTGCCTGCCTCTCCACGCGGCTCTTTTGCATACATTTCCTCCGCCTCAGCGTGGATATGCCAACATCTGTTATAACCTGGTTGGAGTTAATAAGACCTCTCGAATAACATGATGACTCTGTGTTTCCATACAGCACTTTAAATCAACTCCATTAAAACCTGTTCCATTAAACTGCAGAAGTGCACTGAATTATTGAGAAAACAATGGCCCAATTTCAATCTGGTAATATTTGTGTAAATGGGTTCAGATCAGTATAATGCAGGCAATACAAGATGCTATCTTTTGCAAAATAAAAAATAAAAAACTTCCCCTATAGTCCACCTATCTGTACTGTATAACCTGCATAGGCTTCCCAACATTACCTGTGTTCTTCAGAGATTAATATCCAAATAGCTGTCGCCATCCCTACCAACCTGTTTGGATATTGAGATCTACAGAGGGGGCTTTCTTGTTGTTAGCTAGGTGGTTAGTTAATTACGTAGTTAATAAAAGGGACGCGTGTGGCACTGTGGTCTAAACCACTGAGCCTCTTTGGCATGCTGATCAGAAGGTTGGGGGTTCAAATCCCTGTGATGGTGTGACCTTCGGTTGCTCTGTCCCAGCTCCTGCCAACCTAGCAGTTAGAAAGAACACCAGTGCATGTAGATAAAAAGGTACCGCTGCGGCGGGAAGATAAACAGCGTTTCCATGCACTCTGGTTTCTGTCACAGTGTTCTGTTGTGCCAGAAGCGGTTTAGTCATGCTGGCCACATGACCCAGAAAGCTGTCTGTGGACAAACGCCGGCTCCCTTGGCCTGGAAAGCAAGATGAGTTCTGCAACCACATAGTCACCTTTGAGTGGACGTAACTGTCCAGCGGTCCTTACCTTTACCTTTACCTTACTTGGTAGATCATTATCATCATCACTTCTCTCTTTGCGCTGACCTCTCCTTTAATCCTTACTCTGGCTCCTTTTCCCAATCCCAATCAAGTTTTTCATCCTTGCCTTCAAAACCCTTCATAGCTTTGCTTTCTCTCATTGGTCTGCTTGCTGACCACATGACCCGGAAAGCTGTCTGTGGACAAACACCGGCTCCCTCAGCCTGAAAGCAAGATGAGCACCCCAACCCCATAGTCGCCTTGGACTGGACTTAACTGTCCAGGGGTCCTTTACCTTTTTTTAACCTAATTAGTTAATTAACTATCCACCTTTCACCTAAGGTCCCAGAATAGGTCACATTTCTTTTAAATGCAACATCAAAAACTGTTTAAAAATGAATTACAATCACAAAACAGGGTGTGTCCTAAAATACATATATCTCAAGTGTCAAAGATGGTTTGTAGGGAA
Source organism: Podarcis liolepis (assembly GCF_965112155.1). NCBI lineage: Eukaryota > Metazoa > Chordata > Lepidosauria > Squamata > Lacertidae > Podarcis > Podarcis liolepis. The sequence continues at coordinate 83,102,847 of NC_139556.1, forward strand.
ATGTGGAGAATAATGATAAAGCATGCTCTGTGACAGCCATTAAATTGTGGAGCTCCTTCCCCATAGAGGTGCGTCTAGCATCTTCTAGTGTAATTATTTTATTTATTAGATTTTATATACTGCCCTTTATCAAAAGATCTCAGGGCAGTTCACAAGATAAAAACACCAGCTAAAAGCACAGATAAACAGTTAAAACAGAAACAACAAAACAATAACCTGCCTTCCTTTGTTGGTTTTTTTTTGGGGGGGGTGGTAAAGCTTCCTTCTGGTTTTTAACATTAAAATTGGGTAAGAGGTGTAAGTCACATTATTATGTCTTTCAAATTTTGAAGTGCTGTCCTGATAATTAGAAATTTTGGTCACATTTGGCCACCTCTGAGATGCACAATGCGCTTGAGGTGGGGAGCCTAGCAATGAAATTGCATGTGAGGAGGGGTCCATCTGAATCCTCCCTAATTGTACCAGCCCAGGCTCTCTTGACTTCATGGTGTGTGTCCAAATGAAGGTGGAGAAACTGAATTCAATTTCACACATAATAAAACTGACCAATATTGGTAGAACAATCTGGTTCCTGAGGCAGACTTTAAAGGTCTTGTTAAAAATAGCAAATACGGGGCAAGATGCTTGTTAATTGGCTGGGTGGGAGTTGAGGCTTTCCTCTGTAAAAATAAATAAATAACATAACCCGGATCAGCTCTGGGTCTCATACATTTGATTCCATGAATTCCTTCTTTGTTTCTGGGCTTCAAATGTGCATTTTTATTACGTGAGTAATGCAACATGGCTTGCATATCTTAATGAGTCATCACAGATCCGACGCCATGGGTGCTCTATCACTTCAAATGCATAGTTTTTCAGTGCAGTCAACTGTCAGTTGAGATGCTGCAATTTAGTGCAACCCACATGAAGAAGAAGAAGAAGAGGAGGAGGAGGAGGAGGAGTTTGGATTTGATATCCTGCTTTATCACTACCCTAAGGAGTCTCAAAGCAGCTAACATTCTCCTTTCCCTTCCTCCCCCACAACAAACACTCTGTGAGGTGAGTGGGGCTGAGAGACTTCAGAGAAGTGTGACTGGCCCAAGGTCACCCAGCAGCTGAATGTGGAGGAGCGGAGACACGAACCCTGTTCACCAGATTATGAGACTACTGCTCTTAACCCCTACACCACACTGGCTCTCTTTCATTGGTTGGAAGGGTCTTTCTGGATCAGAGTGAACAGCTGCACATTTAAAATCCCATTGAAATATAAATGCCCTCTTCAAAAGTAGTTTTATCACAATCACCATTCCTTCCAATAGCAAACTCTGTGCTCCCATGCCCTTTGCCAACAGGACTGGAGTCTGTTTCTATCAGGCCTCGCCGAGAGCAGCCATTGCAGCTCTGGAACAGACACGGTGGGGCGGGGTTCCCCCTTTGATTTTGGCATGATGGGAGGAGACACTTCCGCCTCTTCTCGCTGCGCTGACTGCTGAAGACACACCTGATCAGGCAAGGGGCAGGGTGGCTGTATCCCTGCCATTCCTGCCCCGCTGTCTCCTGGAACCAGGAGGGGCTTGAAGAGGGAAGCACAACAATGACTTCTGTGCAGGGGAAGTTTCAGGTTGTGTGGGTGCACTCCATCAAATGAGGGTAAATAAGACCAGTGTGTGTGTGTGTGTGTGTGTGTGTGTGTGTGTGTGTTTGTGGTCCCACTGTTGCTTCATCTGCTCCACCAGGCATGAACCTGCAAAACAGCTTTGTAGATGTTAGGAAAGTGTGTGTGTGTGTGTGTGTGTGTGTGTACACACACATCCAGTGCAGCTAAGGAGCTGCTGTAAATGTGCGCTTTTGTCAATAAATAATTATCTGCCATTTCCCTTCTGTGGCTGGGTGTGCACAAGACATTATATAAATGATCAGATTCTATAATATTCAGAATATAAAGAAAATGCATATGAACGCATATCCTAAATTATGTTAAGATCAACAAGGCACCCCAAGTTATCTCTGTGTCTTTTCAATGCAGTTGGGATCCCTTTTGAATGGAATGTTTAATTCAATAGCAGACCACCTTGAGCAAAAAAATACTTCCAGGTCTGTGTGGCTGGAAGGCCCCTTTGTCACCATTTTTGTCTCAGTGGAAGGAAGGGAGGAAAACAGAATCTGCTGAAATGTGGTGATAAGAAAAATAAATGTATTTGGAAAGAAATCCTCTGTGTAGCTGCCTTTGTTGTTGGTTTTTTTAAAACAACAACAGCAACAACAACAGCACCAAGGCCCTGGGAAAGCGAGAAGCACAATAGATACTTTGCAACTGCAGGTGAGAACAGCAGGTTTTAACTTGTCTCTGTTAATTAACCCACACAATGATATGAATGATCATCTCTTAATTGAAGTCAAAGGGGAGGAAAGCGAAAGAAAATCAGGTTAGTGAAATAGGAAATGAAATGTTGAAAGATCACCAAATACATCTTTTGCCCCATGAGGAAAGAATCTTTACAACACTGGTGTTTTAATACTTGAGACCAAATGCTTATTAGTACAGTTCTACTTCTTCTTTTAAGGAAAGGCTTCATTCTAATTATATCAGTTGCCATACCAACAATGAAAGGTGGCTGTAGCGTTTTAGAAATGACTCTTATAAAAAGAGCCGTGCATCTCCTAAAATGCTGTCTGCTCACATTTGCTCCCAAAAGATACAGCTATTTATTTTTGGCCCTCCTTACAAATGTATTAAGGAAGCCTGGGACCCTTGACGTTGAAGAATGAAAGTAGTGAACAATCCTTTGTGGTAGCTTTTGTTTATTTTAGCAAGCACTGTGATGATTTCTCTTCTGGGGTCCATCCAGACACATCTAAATATATCCAGATAAGCAGCTTTTTATACTGTTTGAATGCTTCCCCCTGTGCATGAGCTGTAGAATTAGCATTCAGGGAGGTTATTACAGAATATGCTCAACATTTCTGACATATCTGTAACTTTTCTTGTATAACAAAATTCCAGGCGACATTTGCAGACCCTTCTAAATGGCTGTCAATTATATAGGCAAAGTCTCAGGCATTAAAGGATCAGCAGACTTAATACTGCTGATGCAATATTTTTCAATGAATTAAGGGAGATGGTATATTGTAATGTTCTGTGACCCGAGGAATCCCTTATATTTATCAATTAGCTCAACACATGATTCACAAATCACACAAAGTCAAAACCCATGACCTCTGGCCATGCCATTTGAAATAAGGACCCATCTGTCTGTAATGAGGTCATTATCTGACCCCTCATTCTGTTGAATAGATGACATAAAAGAAACTACAATGCAGCCATTATGTCACTCTCTGAGCCATCTTCCATTGCAACTGTGGCAACAGTCTTGTTTACCATTTGAATTTTCACTGACCTCTGCCTTCACAGATATACACATTTTGCTTTGGATCACAGAGCGGAAAACACATTGTGGATATCAATCAGAAGAGCGACAACACTCATATTCAATTTACCTTTCCTCTCTAGAGATCTCTTTTTTGTCCTTCAGTGTATATTTCTCTTTGGCCAGAACAACAGCAGTGCAGTTTGGAAACCCTTGAGTATTATATCTTAATGCATTATTCCATAGGCACTTAACGGACACCTGTAATAAGCAATTACATTCTATCACAGTCTTTTTAATAACTTTGGTGTTTGTCATGCTGGGGTATACGGAGCAATTTCAATACCGAAATAGAAAAACTGTATAATACATATTGTCTATGCCATGCACAATAATAAATAGTTGGATGTTGTCATTTCTCCAGAATGCATTCCTTCCTATTGTATTCAGCACAAACTTTCTGCTCAGATGCTAAATTTATACCTCCCTGGGTTTCTAGGAGTAAATTGATATTTATGCATCCCTCTTCTCTAGGAGAGAATGCATATACATCTTCTCTTTCAACAAATCTGGAAGACTTAACCTGTACTTTCCTTTCTTCCAAGAGGCAAGGAAGAAAAAAGCCATAACATTTGATAGCAGACTCATAGTAAGCTTTCTCCACAATACGTGTAATACATTTCAGTCACTCTTTGTAAATTATAAGACACAAAGAAAGGTTGTGCTGGATCTGGGAGCTGGCAAAGTTAGAGCCTGATGGGCTGCGGGCAAAAGGGGATGCTCTGTTGCATATAGGAAGTTCCTACCTGAATCACTGTCCCTTCCACTCCTGAGATCCTAGGGGTAACAAGGGCCAGGTAGGAACCCAGGCAATTGGTGCAAGAGGAATGTTTCAGTCCTAAGACATCTTAAGGTGACAAGTGGTGGTTAGATCCCCACAAATCTTGATCCCCACAAATCCAAAACTCCTGATCACAAAGCAAGCACAGATATTGTTTTATGGGTTTTCTCCTACATCCATTTTGTGATGCTAATGCCTTCTACATGACTTTCTCCCTTGGGCAAACTGGGCAAGTCCTGTTTCCTCCCTTCAGAACAGGATACCCACACATTTATGTTTCCAAGGGCGGTATCTAACGCACTTGATCTATTAGTGCAAAGATTTGTGTTTGTGCAATGGAAGTTTCCTTCCTCTTCTGCATAAACATTGCACCCCCCACAAATCTGCTACAGAGGGTTGGGGGAAGCCCCCGAATAGATATAGTGGGTGGACAGGGAGAGCCAGAGAGGAAAGAGAGTTTTGTTCAGCAACGCTAAATCCTTTTGCTAACAAAACCAGTTCCTTAGCGCTTCATTGGATTCAACCCCAAATGCATAGCTTTAAAAGCCATCCTTAGCATTTCCATTTGACATGTTGCAAGCAAATTTTTCATCTCCATGTCACGGTTCATACAGCAATTAGTCCATCAATTTGAAAATGTTTCCTTATCAGTGTTTCTCTGCGGGGATGTGTGTGAATCTTATTCCAGAATGCTTTTGTGAATTAGATAGGAAATTGCTGTTTTGCAAAGATGAGTTAAAGCTTTTGTGCTAGTGGAAAATATTGACAGATGAATGCTGTAATAGAATATGTCAATATTTTTTATTGGTTCATCTTGACAGAGTCAACATTACTGTACACTGTGTCAAAAAGAAAGGGATGTTTGTGTGCATGCTATAAAGTACAAGCAATCAAAGTACTATTATTCACAGTGCAATGGAACAAAATACAGAATAATTGATATAAATGGCACTTGAAAGTAACAGAGCTTTACCTCAAAAATAACATGGTTTTTACCACCTGCTTATCTATGACAGCTGTTGCTTAAGACATGCCTGAACTTGCCTGCCTCTGTCTCGTTAGTAGATGCATTTAATTAAGCTGAAAGAGCCTCAGTGCCTGGCCAGGCTAGTTGGCAAGGAGGGCAAAATTGATGGGAGATGAACAGTTAACAGCAGGAGATACAAGGGGGAAAGAAATAAAAAAGCAATAGTGGAAGGAAAGGATATTGCTGCCGTATATTATATGTGACATTTACTGTCTTGTCTAAAAAATCACATTCTTCAGATGATGTGCTGCTATGTTACTTCATTGCTTGACTTTTTTTTAAGCGAAGCTTTTGGGGCCTTCCGACCTGATTTGTAATTCCCCCCCCTTTTTTTCCCAAACCTTCATTATGTTGGTTATTTTAATTGTATGATTACCTTGTGTGTTTCAGTCTGACTACTTAGCTAGAAAGGCGCCTCCGTATTCATGTAAATGGAGGTGTTCTGGCTCATGCAGGGTATTTAAGATTCTGCTGTGGTTTCCATAAGCCACAGACAGTGGGTTATTTTTCACAGGGAGGCAGTACATCCTCCTCTGGGGGGTTTTGTGGACAGGCTATATAAAATGATAACACAATGAATGGGGCATCTGCCATACCCTATCAACTGCTTAAATCAGCTGCTTTCAGACAGAAATCCAATACCATAGTGTGTTTCAAATAGACTTGCAGGTTTGAGATCGAACAAGGGTTTTTGGCGTGTTGGTATTTAAATACACGTCTTCGCTTCATCGGGGAACAAGGCAGAGAGTGGGTTTTGAATCTCTCTGCCTAACCTGCCTCATAGGATTGTTGTTAAGATAAGGGGGTGGGTTCTTGTTTGTCAGCATGAGCTTCTCTGAAGAAGGGTAGAGCAAAACTGTAATAAAACAAAAAATACAGGTTGAACTACTGAGCTCAAAGTGTGGGCTTTGATGATGCTGTTTCTCCATCTGACATAATGCAGAGAGTTGTCCTGAGTATAAAATGCCTTTCCTAGTAAATACAAGATGTCATTCTGGGCCACAGGAGAAGGAGCAGGCCACTGAAGCTGTGCTGTTGTTGGCTCCATGCTTGCCCCTGATTTTTTAAAAACATTGGGGGGCCTTGCCTCCCCATGTCGTTGTCTTCATGACCCCATGGACCAGAGCACGCCAGGCACTCCTGTCTTCCACTGCCTCCCGCAGTTTGGTCAAACTCATGTTGGTAGCTTCGAGAACACTGTCCAACCATCTCATCCTCTGTCGTCCCCTTCTCCTTGTGCCCTCAATCTTTCCCAACCTCAGGGTCTTTTCCAGGGAGTCTTCTCTTCTCATGGCCAAAGTATTGGAGCCTCAGCTTCACGATCTGTCCTTCCAGTGAGCACTCAGGGTTGATTTCCTTCCTTCAGGATGGATAGGTTTGATCTTCCTGCAGCACCATAAAATATGCCCCCAAAATATGAGGGGGCAAAAGGGTCAGGCCCCCAGCTGAGCCAAGATCAGGAACTTAGGCCTAGTGCTATTTTTGTGGGGAAAGAGGTGCCAGAACTCACCATGAACGCCTCCCTTGTCCCCTTAAAATTGCGATGGTGCCCACCTGAGAGGTGCCAGAACTGAGTTCTGGCAAGTTCCAGCTGAAAAAAAAGCCCTGCTAGGCCAGTGTATCTCCGACTTACATTGGCATAACCCAGCTGGAGCTGGGAATCTCCCAACTCAGCCTGAGGTCTGCTGGATCCTAACTCTGCTACCCCCAGCGGATCTATCCTTAAGACGGTGCCCTTAATCAAACTTGATAGCTTCAGGATGGAGGTAGTGAAGAGAAAGGATTGTTGACTTTTAAAGCCATGATGAGGCAGGAAGAGTGGTTCCCTCGTCTTTTTTATTTGAGATGAATTCCTCAATGCATTTTCTCACTAAGTATCTCAAACGCCCAAGCAGCTGCTTCTGCATCTCTTAAATTCTCTAACTGTAATTAAGAGATGCTTGAGATCTCCACATCATAGTCTTTTTTTCAATGTTTTTAAATCTTGAATAGTTGAGAGTTTTTCATTAAGAGCAATTTTATTAATCAAGTGAATTTGGCTTAACCAATTAAGTAATTAGCACACTAAACTCTGTTACAGAATCTGAATATGGGTAAAGCGAAGTAGAGGATAATCCACAAACATCAGCTGTTTCCTCCCGTCATTGGCCAATTCAGGAAGATTTGGTCACAGACTGTTGTGGGTGCAATTTAAATGTGGGAGGGGGGTTATTAGTTTGTTTTGTTCTTTTTTTATTGTGTGTTTTTATTCTGTATTTTTATGCTGTGATCTGAGATCTTTGCATGAAGAACGGTATACAAATCTAATATATACAATAAATAAATATATATTTTGGGGGGATGAGGCTTCCTTTATTTCTAGCAAACTTGTGAAGTTTTCACCTCATCACCCAAGGCAAAAGCAACTCCACCCAAGAAAACTACCAAATAAATAGAGGGGCAGGAACACAACATCATCGCCAATTCATCCCAGGCATTCCTTCTGTGGGGAGGTGAGTTTTGGAAGGATAGTCTAAAATGACAGCCTCCCAGACTGATAGGAGTAAGCCGATCATCCTGAGTAATCTCTCCTAAAGAGGATTGCAGAGATCGTGCTGAGCTTACACACATCACAGCATAAGGCTTTGTGCTTCTGTGCTGCCCACCTATTGCTGGTCTTGGTGCCTTTAGGATCTGTGAGCTTTTGCTGAAAGGCTCGTGTCATAGGACATAGAATGGGGCCAAGAGTACCCCTCTTGGCAACTTCTCCACATGTAAAATGAGACACAGACACTCATTGGAAGTAAGGCTAGTCAGCGTCTGCCAAGCTTCAGTTCGTGAGCATTAAAAAAAAAATCTCAAAAGCATACAGTAATTACACCAAATAACTAAATGTCCACATTATAAATATCTATAATATACATACATTAGTATTTTGCTATGTGGAGAAGCTATTATGCTCATCATCATTCATGTTGTATTTATTCTTCATAAATCCCATTAGAGGATTCTACATCCTTCCTGTATGTTTTCTCCGCCATCACTATCATTTTTCATCAGCTCATGAAAAAAGAAATTGCATTCAAAAGTTGTCAAATGGTGAGCAGGGGGAAGTGCAAAATGTTGGTGGTTTTTCATGGGTTTTGTTGTGCTTACTTTCAAACTGGCCCAAATTGTTTTTTAAGTCTATTTTCTTTCATTCTACAAGTTCTCCCTCTGATGGTCTACTTACAATATCACCTTGTTGGATTTTGTGCATGGAATGCTGTTTTATATTGCATTACAATGGTACCTCAGGTTACAGACACTTCAGGTTACAGACGCTTCAGGTTACAGATTCTGTTAACCCAGAAATAGTACCTCGAGTTAAGAACTTTGCTTCAGGATTAGAACAGAAATCGTGCTCCGGCGGTGCGGCAGCAGCAGGAGGCCCTATTAGCTAAAGTGGTACCTCAGGTTAAAAACAGTTGCAGGTTAAGAACGGACCTCTGGAATGAATGAAGTTCTTAACCTGAGGTATCACTGTATAGTGTAATGGGTTATATTTTAATTGCTGATGAATTTTCTCTTTTACTGTTTGTAACCCACTATGGGATCACAGTAGTAGAGAAGGTCAGGGTGTGTCTAATAAGTAAATAAATAAACTTGCAGTTAACATAGATGTTGCATTTGATAGCACCCACTGTTCCAAAGGGTTTGGAAACACATCTTACATTGGATTATATCCACCATTCAGGGCTAAGGGAGCGATCCCATAGCAAGATCTGCAAGGATGAGTGGATTGGGATCTAGCAGGTCCCTGGATGAGTCAGGAGGTTCTTGGTGCAACCGGGTTATTCCAGCTTAATTCCACCATTCTCAGTCCAGCTGAAGATATGACAGATCTTAAGCCAGCATTAGCCCTGAAAAAGAGGTGTTCTGGTGCATGGTGCAGACAGGACCAGAAAGGTGGGGGGACTTCAGCCTAAGACCAATCACCTTGGCCATGTGCCCTGGCTAGCAAAGTTAAGGTAGCAAAAAAGAGCAGTGTAACAGACACTATTTTAAAGGCTTCTTTTCCCTTTGCAAGGCTTAGGTTGGCTTAGCCACCAGTAGCTCCAGTGCTGAACAGATCTTGGATTTGGTGTACTTTTGCACCAGCCTATCTTATACTGGTTCACTGTTAGTCAGCTCCAATAGTAATTATTATGAAACTGAGTCAGTTGGTTAGAGCATGGTGCTGACAACACCAAGGTTGTAGGTTCGATAGCCATATGGGACAGCTGCATATTCCTGCACTGCAGGGGGTTGGACTAGATGATCCTCAGGATCCTTTCCAGCTCTAAAATTCTATGATTCTTTGATCTGTAAATTATTGTGTCTGTTGCAAACAGAATATATATTTATCTAGTCAACCGGAGGAGTAGTTGAAATTACCCATTATTGCAACATATATTTCCTTTGCTGGCTCCCTAATTCTTCTAGTCATTAGAGTTTTGAATTGGGGTGGGTGGATGATAGACCGTATGTTCCTTTTATCCTATTATTGGGGTGGAGGTGTTTCCACCCACAGGGCTTCTGTGGAAGACTTTTATTTATTTATTAAAATCACACCCGTCCGTTTCTTCCAAAGGAACCCAGGACAGCAAACAAGTGATAAAATGATGAAAAGATTTAAAAATCAAACATCCTTAAAACGTCTAAAGATGCTTCTGAATTTTCCCAGCAGTAAAAAATCAGGAGGCATAATTGTTTTGTTTTAAGCCGGTTTTGGTGGATGCGTTTGCTGGCATCCGTTTTGTGAGTGACCAGAGAACACAATTTTTAAATATGTAGCAAATAATGGAATGTTTAGTCATCCATGACAGTTGATTCATTTTGCTTAACAAGATCGAAACTGGGTTTATGGATGCAACATTTATTTTCATTCGGTTTCTTTAAAAAAACCTGCCATTCTCTTTGGGGGTGAGGAACTATTTCGCTCACCATTTGTGCTCTGCATCCTCCTTGGGTGTTTTTGCCTGACTCAGTTGTGTCCTTGAAGTGTGATAATGCCTCGTGGTTGCCTGAATGGGGGGGGGGGGTTAGAGAGAGGTGTGTGTTGTGCATAAGTTTAAAATGTTGTTTGGGATGCAGCCTACTGTACAAAGTTAAGAGCAAAGTCAAGCCATTGTTTTGTCCCCTTTTGCATCTGGCCCTGCCCACTACTGACATGTGTCCCCCAGCAGTTATGTCTAGCATCCTGGCAAACTAAGCAGTGGCTGTGTGCAAAATGGTTCTAAAACAGGTCAATCTGAGCTGGTCACCCTAACAGATGATCTCCGTAGGCAGCTGGATCGAGGCGGGTCGGGGCTGCTGATTCTTCTAGAGCTGTCAGCAGCCTTTGACATGGTCGATCAAGAGCTCCTGGACCACCGCTTTGCCGACGTGGGGATCCAGGGCACAGTCCTTCAATGGCTGCGCTCGTTTCTCTCTGGTCGGGGACAGAGGGTGGCGCTTGGGGGGGAATTGTCATCGCGCCACTCCTTGGTGTGTGGAGTGCCTCAGGGTGCGATTCTCTCCCCGATGCTTTTTAACATCTTTATGCGCCCCCTCGCCCAGCTTGTTCGGAGTTTTGGGCTGGGTTGCCATCAGTATGCTGATGACACCCAACTCTATCTGTTGATGGATGGCCATCCTGACTCGGCCCCAGACACACTGACCAGATGTCTGGAAGCTGTGGCTGGATGGTTACGTGGGAGCCTGTTGAAGTTAAATCCTTCGAAGACAGAGGTCCTCTGGCTGGGGCGGGACGATATGGGATTGAGGGGGCAACTCCCATCTCTTGCGGGGGTGCAATTAGTGCCAGCACCGTCCGTTAAGAGTTTGGGTGTAATCTTCGATACCTCCCTCTCTATGGAGGCGCAGATTACAGCTATAACAAAGGTGGCATTTTTTCATCTCCGCCAAGCTAAGCAGTTGGCCCCTTATCTCTCTCGCCCTGACCTAGCCACTGTGATCCATGCGACGGTCACCTCCAGACTGGATTATTGTAACTCGCTCTACATGGGGCTGCCCTTGAGACTGACCCAGAAACTCCAGCGGGTGCAGAATGCCGCGGCGAGACTCCTTATGGGGTCTTCGCTGCGAGATCACATTCACCCGGTACTATACCAGCTGCACTGGCTCCCGGTGGAGTACAGGATCAGGTTTAAGGTGCTGGTTTTAACCTTTAAAGCCCTATACGGCCTAGGACCCTCGTACCTACGGGACCGCCTCTCCTCGTATGCCCCACAGAGAAACCTACGGTCTGCAAATAATAACATCCTCAAGGTCCCAGGCCTCAGAGAGGTTAGGCTGGCCTCAACTAGAGCCAGGGCCTTCTCGGCTGCGGCTCCAATCTGGTGGAATGCTCTGTCGCAAGAGACTAGGGCCCTGCGGGACCTGACATCTTTCCGCAGGGCCTGCAAGACAGAGTTGTTCCGCCAGGCCTTTGGTCAGGGCGCAGCCTGACTCCCTCCTCTGGCAACCTGCACAGAATTTTGCTTAATTGGTTGCCATCAATTTGATTTAATTAATTTTTATAATGAAATATCTTTAGATTGTGTAACTATTTTACTGCTTGATTATTTGATTGTTGTTAGCCGCCCTGAGCCCGGCTTCGGCTGGGGAGGGTGGGATATAAATAAAATTTATTATTATTTATTATTATTATTGAACTCAGATCATGCTTGTTGACTTCCCATAGGCCATTGTGAAAAAGCGTGTTCTCCATGGAGAGCACGTGTTGCGGTGGGGTTTGACAGCCCCCCCCCCCCCGTTGCTGGGCAGGATCGTATGGATGGCCATAGCAGTGATTGGGCTGTTTGAGTTACTGGGGAAATTTTGATGTTGCCAATTTGTGGGATGGACCAAGGGTTTTATATACTGAGCATACAGCATTGAGCGTTCTCTTTCACTGCATGCACCCGACCACACTCCCTAATTTAGGGCTTTTGCATTTGACCTTTGCTATGTCTGTCATGGGGTCTGCTTTTGGGGCAGGGGCCTGGTAGGAATTTTGTCCATTTGGCTAATTGGCTGGTGCCATTTGGTTTTGCCTACTGTGTAGCAAAGCGTCACAACATGCAAGGTTGCGGTTAGGCATTGGTTAATTTTTTGATTGGTGGAGGGGATGTGGTTGGCAGTGCCTGCCCCTCCAATGCTGCTGCTGCAAGGAAATTCCGTTAAAGGAATCCAGGGGTTTGCCATGCTTTCGTCCGAATCCCTGGCATGGGGCTTGGGCTGTGCAAGCCCCTGGGAGCATGCGGGGAGAGGTGAGGGTCTGGTGCCCAGCTCCATTTTCTCCGCAATATTGTTTTCCCTTACTGGCTTTCGCTGGAATCAGGAAGTCAGGTCTGTCCTTGGGCGGGGACAGATAGTCTTAATCAATGCCTAAGCAACCACTCACATTTATGTATTTTAAATTGGCCAAAATTGTGCCAAGAACCTTAAACAAAAAATCTGTGTGAATTGTGATTTATTTGGGGGGGGGTGCTTAGGGACCTCGACACGCAACAGGATGCAGGGCTAGATGAGCCCTTGGCCTGATCCAGCAGGGCGCTTTTATGTTCTTATGCCAATGCTTATTGTCAGAGAACTGCCATCAGTACTGGAGGGAGAGCACAAAAGCCAGAGGGATTCCAGAGAGCGTCCAGGGATCGGGAGAAGCAGCCCATCTTCTGGGGAAGAGAATCAGCGTAGCACCAGTGGAGAAGGGGGGCAGGTGGGGGAAGTGGCGAGGCGGTCCCATGACTCCTTGCCTGGGACCAGCGGGGAGAGTAGGGGTCCTCCGCTGCCCACGCCCTCCCTGCGCAGAAGGCTTTTGCGCAGAGAGGGTAGGCGGAGACTAGGCGTCAAAGAGCTTCTTTGCTGGAAGAAGTTTAAGAAACGCCCACTCACGGATTCTGCCAGCGACTGAGTCAGCCACGGGTGAGTGGCAGTCCGGACAGATGAGGTTCACTTTGGCAGCCCAGCCAGGTGTTTGCACCCAGCCACGGAGATAGGTACCTGCTTACGCACGAGCAACCCCTTAGAAACCATTACACTTATGATCACACATTTACCAGATAATAAGTATCATTGAACTCAAAGGAGCTTCTGGGAAGACCTGCATAAATTTAGGGTGAAGGGTTATCAAAAGATCAGTACCAAAATCTGCTTATGAGCTCTCACACGTAAGGCAGGAAGTTGGTTTCTCTGTGAGCTTTGATGGAGCTCAGTGTATTGGATTATAGCTCCTCTTGGCCCTAGCCAACGTGGTCCTACAGCTGGAGTCTGAAACATCTGGAGGTTTGGTATCGCCCACAAGAAAACCACTGCATCCACCCACCCACCCAAATTTATGCATACATTTTATGAATACTGTATGTGGGAGGGGGAATGGTAAAATATGATGCCCAGGGCTTCTTGACATGCCTGTTTTTAATTAAAACATATTTTAATTAAAACAGGAGAACAGTTTCTGAGAAACTCTTTCTGCCAGATGGTGATTCCTAATTTACCTCTTGTGTGTTGGATGCAACATGATTCTTTTCTGATTAGATGAGGTTGATTGGATATCCAGGGTACTGTTTTTGTTATGAAAAAAATAATAATTTGACAAATTATCCCTTCTTGATGAAAGGAGCATGTGGGGAGGGAGGGGGAAAAAGACCTTTTCTTTCATAGACATTAGAGAATTTAAGCATGTATGTGATATACTTCATAGCAAACTTCCTCTTGAAGGGTTTGGGTATGTTAACATTTTAATAATTTTAGATTTTCAAAATAGGAAAGCTCTGTGATGGTACGTTTTTATTACTTGCAATGAAGCATTTTAAAGATGGAAGGGGAAATAATTTGTCACACTTATTTGTTTTGCTTTGTTTTTGTTTGAAAAATAAAAACATTAAGAAAAAAAATCCATGTTGGTGAATAACATAAAATCAACAATAAGATTACATTCATAAAACAAAAACAAAGTACATTACAAATCAGTATTACAGCTTAATACATCAACCCATCAGGGAAAGAGTGGGTGAACAGATGAGTTTTCAACAGGTGTCTAAATGCGAATACTACCCATCTACGCCCTCCCATCAAATGTTAAGGAAATAAACAACTACCTGACTTTTAGAAGACATCTGAAGGCAGCCTTGTTTAGGGAAGCTTTTAATAGTTGATGAATTACTGTATTTTAATATTTTGTTGGAAACTGCCAGAGTGGCTGGGGAAACCCAGCTAGATGGGTGGGGTATAAATAAATAAATAAATTATTATTATTATTATTATTATTATTATTATTATTATTATTATTATTATTATTATTATCCCTGCCTCATATTTATTGGAGACACATTCCAAAAGGCAGGGGCCACCATGCTAAAGGTCCTGATTTTAGTAGACATGACAAACCTATGGCAATTAATCTGTTTTATTATTTTAACTTTTGTATCCCTACTTTCCAGTATAAAACTAACATGTAGTTTACTCTGCCCTGTCTCAGCCTGGTGCTGTACAGATGTTTGGGGCTACAACTCCTATCAGTCCTATCCAGCATGTCTAGGTACCAAAGTTGATGGGAGTTGTAGTCCAGGGTTGGAGAAGACTGGTGAACTCTTACCACCTCAGGATTCTACAGTTTTTTGGGGGTTTTTTGGCATGGATAAACCAGATATTAATTTAGTCCTTTCATTGACATGCTAGTTTATGAGTGTAGAGAAAGGTTCTTTCTTTCTTTTTTACCTGTGTCATAGTATTCAAGCAGGTTGTAGTGGAATAGACCAGCAGCTGATCTGTTGAGCGCTACTAAAACATTTTCTGCCAGAATTATATAGCAAAACTAGACAGATTGCTGAGAGTTACAGCATAACTGAACAGGAACCTGTAAATTCTTGAGCTGGGTTTTGCATACCTTGCTCACAGACAGTGACTGTCCTACTATTTTCTACCTGCAGCTTGGCATTTGGAATGTCACTCCCCCGCCCCCTCTCTTTCTCCACCCGTATTTTTCTGAGAGTGATCACATTTAATTGACACTCCAACTTTATATTGCTGTCAAAATGCTGAGCTGAAATCCAAATTAAGCTTTTTCTTTTTTCTTTTTTTTTTAAAAAAAGCTTGTGCCATGTCCCATGGTACAATTTTCAAAGCAATTTGTTCAATTTCAGCTTCTGGTCATAGCTGGATTTGTCATTTCAGCGACACAACTGAAGGTCTTCAGAATGATGTTATTTAATTGGGAAATATCTGCTTGAAAGAAACAAGACAGCGTTTACGTGGGCACAGCATTTCTTCATTTTTTCCGCGTATTTATTTTATTTTTCGTTTTTTTATGCAGGCGTTACCAAGGGTCCAGCTACAAGGGAAGTAGGGAGCAATGCTACACAGCTGAAATTCACCCTCTGATCCCTGATTTGGAATGGAAAGTTAGTTTAAAAACTTCCCTGTTCCTGTATTATTGATTAGTATTCTTTATTTAATTTTGGAGTTCAGTATCTCCACGTAGGAGTGGAGAGAAGCCTATCTGAAACTCTGGAGAACCAATGCCAGTCATTTCAAACAGTACTGAGTTAGGTGGACCCAATGGTTTGAGTATAAAACAGCATCCTCTATTCCTAAGCAATTTCTTTTCTCATTAGCTGATAGAAAATGCAGTAGATTTTTTTTGGCCCAACACTAGTTTCTGCTCTCCGTCTTCTTCCCCACAAGCAATTTCTTAGCTTGGAGCCTTTAAAGGCATGGATTGAGGCAGGCAGCCCAAATTATGTCTCCATTTCTTCCCTTTTAATGAAGCAAGGCTCTCCAGAGCAGGAATGCATCCCCCTAATAAGGAGCAGCTGGAGGACCTTGAAAGCATGGATTGGATAACTGTCCTGCATGGTTTTTTGTTTTTTATAGTAATTTTTTGTTAGGTTTTAATTACAGTCCAATGATAGCCACATTATAACAATCCCAATTTATAATACAGTTATTAATACCAATTGTTCAAATACCAAATTACGTAATTTAGATGAAGTGGTGCCCTGCGTGCTAGATTTGATGGTTTGGTGATTTTCTTTATTTCTGTGTTCCAAAATCTCATTAATTTCAATTACATTCTGGTCATCCCTTATACAACAACTGCAATATTAATAACTTCTATTCGTGCTGACACATTAAATGATTTATAAAGCTACAAGTGAAGAACTCAAACTATATCCTTGTTCTTCCTTTGTGTGGCAATTATTTTGTCCGTGGTGTTTCTTCCTGTCCTTGTAAGATGTTATGTATTTCTTTCCCCTGGTTGTTGCTGTTATCTGTCATGCCTTGGGCAGAGCTGATATCCTATTGTTGTTCCAAAAAATTCTCCATTGCTCCGTCCCGTGCTTCGTTGTTTTGCAATTTTAACAACAGCTGCAAAAGTCATTCTGTCCCAGTAAATAACCTGTTGTCACCATTTTTCCTCTCAGCTTGGGAAGAAGAGTGGTCTGTCGAACTACAAATGATTCAATAATGAACCTTATCAGTTCCTTGGCAGTTCACAGACTCCTTTCATCCTTCCTTTCAACTGAAGATATATGAGCAATTATAATTCCAATTAAATTAAATTCCAAGTCCTCTTATCATTATTAAGTTCACTTTGTAAATAATAAAGGATGGGGAAGAGTCAGCTCTAAGTTTCCATCGTAAACTTCTTGCAAAATAGAGCTTCCCTCCCTTTCCCCCTTTTTTTACACACACCATTTGATGCTATATTCCATATTTATAATCCAATTCCTTCCATCCTCACTTGTACAAATATAATTTGAACTAAGCTTTAGAGAGAGGTTGCCGAATCATAAATGTAGAGATTAAAATTTTTAATAAAGAAACCATAGGGCCCCCCCGTCTTTTGCACCGAATGAAGTCTTATCTCAAGTTCAAACCTTAAAATCCTTGCAGTTGGTTTGTTCCACAGTTTGTGATCTCATCTCTTCCAGTCCATGCCTGTACTTTAGTCCAATTAAGCTCTAATTAACAGGTGAAGCTCTGCTTCTTAATGGCGGTGTTGGACAGTTTTTGGCAGGCGAAGTACTTTTGCATTCAGCGCCTCCCTTCCTCCTTCCCCCCATGCTGCAACGAGAGCCAGGTACCAAGATGATCTCGAAGTGAAACCCATTCCCCTCCCCAACCCTGGGGGGAATTTGCAATGACAATTGCCCTCAATCATCCTTGTTTTTCCTTTGCTAACAATCTCCTTCTGTCATGGGGGCTACCTCTATTAAGGCAGAGCTGAACCGGAAAACTGCATGGTGTGTTTTTTCATGCTCCTTCTCTTCTCCCCTGTTCTGCACATGAGTTCACACATCTTTCTTGTGTGCTTGGCTTTTTCTCAGCATGGAGAAATAGATGGAATACCTGCCAAACTTGACCTTAAGCAGAGAAATCACAGGAGTCTCCTTTTTAGGGAAAATCCAACACTGGTTTTATCTTTTCCATTTTTATTTACAAATGCCACTGCAGTTTGTGATGCTAGGCCAAATAATGCATTCAGGTAACATCTTTGGACTTGAGACACGACAGATGTTATTACGCTGACTAGCGACACTCTTGTAACTAACATTGCTAACTACTACTTTGCATACTAGTTTATTTCCCACTGATAAGGTTTTTCCAGCTATTTGAATTTGCATTTCAAAGTAGCAATAAAATATGTATTTGGGTGCAAAGCATTAGCATAAAACTATTCAATATTATATGTTCTGTCAAAAGTGCCAGGATGAAGTCCACAGCTATTGCCTTTCCATCTGGCAGCTTCTTCCAAGCCTGAACAATTGCATAAATATTTCAGCAATAAAGAGAAATTATGAAACATAAACTCTTTACATTGTGTTCCAAATTGATTACTTCTTCAAAATTTAATAAGCCAAGGAACTGTGCAATTGCAAAACAAACTGCTTCTCTGCTTTCCAACTATCTTGGGAATGTTCCTCAGGAAACTGCCATTCACATTAATGCCTGACTTTTTTTAAAAAAAAGGCTATTAAAAATCAAAACGGCAGACTTTGGGATCTCAAATTCAGCGGCACCCTGTGCAATTTTACAATTTGCCATACCTCCACCTCTCACGCTCCATTCTACATCACCGGCACCCAGTGCAGCTGAACCACTCATGCTACCCTAAAACAGCCTCTGGGCTGGACAGTGAAGCACTTACTCTTAAGCCCTGTTAAGGGTACCAAACTCCCTTTCATGGCATCCCATTTGCTTGTCGCCCCTCCCAGCTGACATTAGATTAGCATCAGTCTGAAGGAAGTCTCTTCCACAGAATTGTGAACCCTGACTGGCCTGGGTTCATATTACCATTTTGGAAAGCCTACATGTGTATAAGTGCCGCTGCCCGGCCCTGACTGATGCCAATTATGTATTGGTAAGGAGTGTGATTGGTGCATGCATTGGGGGTTAAAAAGGTAAAGGTAAAGGGACCCCTGACCATTAGGTCCAGTTGTGATCGACTCTGGGGTTGCGGCGCTCATCTCGCTTTATTGGCCGAGGGAGCCAGCGTACAGCTTCCGGGTCATATGGGCAGCATGACAAAGCCGCTTCTGGCGAACCAGAGCAGCGCACAGAAACACTGTTTACCTTCCCGCCAGAGCGGTATCTACTTGCACTTTGAGGTGCTTTCAAACTTCTAGGTTGGCAGGAGCAGGGACCGAGCAACGGGAGCTCACCCCGTCGTGGGGATTCGAACTGCCGACCTTCTGATTGGCAAGTCCTAGGCTCTGTGGTTTAACCCACAGCACCACCCGCGTCCCTCGCGTTGGGGCTTTGCAGATGTTAATATTTAATGCACGTATGGGAGCTCTGAACATTCTGCCATACTTTGGAGCAGGGATGGGGTACTTTAAGCTCAAGGCATGATCCTCTATCTGGCTCAAGGAATTCTCTGACCACACAGAATTCTTCCCTGGCCACACCCCTCCTGTAGCGAATGGCATAATGGGGCATTGCTTCTTACCTGTCCTCCAGTCACCCACATCACTGCTGCATACCAGGGAGAGAGGAAGGAGGCGAGGTGGCGTCCAGGTTGATGCAGTGCAAATGCGCCATTGGAAGCACCGGTGGAAGCTTGCCAAGTGCCTTTCAGTACTAACCACTCATGGGCAGTGAGTTTAAGCCTACTCTCTTCAGGGGTTGGCTGTATGGTCAACTTCCCCATGCAGCCAACTTGGTTGCACAACCGACTCGGCCCACTTCAATTCACTGTTTTCTGCAGCTATCAGTAGCACAAGTGGTTTGCATTAAAACCGCTGCCAAAATGGAAGAAAAAAAAGAGCTCAATTTTAGTGGAATTCCCATGCAAACCACAATGCTATTGGAACAAGACATGAACAAGGGAATTTAGTGGGGAGAAAGTACCAACTGACTCTGCCTACAGTTTGTTTTGTATTTTTATGTCCCCAATACTGCGATCAAAGTAAAGACTTTCTGAGATCAGGTCAGAGAGAGGTCGTCAAATCTACAAGGCATATAACCTGGATCAGAAATTCTCACTGGGCTGTAGGGACAGTGGAAGGTGTGTGCATGTGCAAAAGTCCAATACCACCATAGCTTTGCAAACATCTGGTTGCATGATTTGAAAATAATACTTTTTAAAAATGTTATAGAATGCACACAAATAACTACTAATAGGAAAGGGCTTCTAAAGTTCTCAAAACTTTAAGCAACAAGAATGTGTTAAAAAGAGAGCCAGCATTCTACTTTATAAAAGTTTGAGATATGGAGCAAGGATCGATGATATCATAAATCAAAAGGAACAATATATCTGCCGCTGAGCAGCCCAACCTGATTACTCTGGCAGTGAAAAAGCCAAGAAATGGCTGGATCAGAATAGTTTGCACAACTCTCCATCTATCTTGTCATTAACACTCAGGCAGGTTATATTTACACATGATCAGATAGCGCTTTTCTGATCTCGGAGACCTGGAACTCAATTTTCAGTGATGCAGCCTGCACAGTTTTCACCAAGTTTTATAGTTGAGAACATAATGCCACCTGATTGACATTCAAGATACAATGTTCATGCAACTCTTAGACTGCGTTCAGTCTCTCAGTTGTACAGCTTCCCTAATGCATTAAACTAGGCTGGCCCTCCCATTAGGCAAAGTGACACATCTGCCCCAGGCAGCAGTTGCTGGAGGGCAGCATTTCCTTGGACTAGCCTGCCGCCCACAGGCGCTGTGGAGGATGCTATCTCATTGCCAGAGTTGAAATAACATTAAACTTCCAATCCAGTCAGCCACTGTATGTGGAATGGCCATCTTTGCCTCAGGCAGCAAACTTCTTGGGCCTGCCCTAGCATTATATTGAGGGGGAGGGGGGAGTAGGACCCTCCAGATACATTGGATTTTAACTGCCAGGACGGCCACTACACACAGGAGGTGTAGTTCAGCAACATCTGAAGGACCAAGGCAACATTTGGATGACAATAAGCGAGGGTCAATTTACTCCACACTACCATTTTCAACTCATTATGGACAAGGAAAAACACAAAGTCAAGCTATTTATATATTTATTTTTGTTATTATTACTGTGAGAAGGTGCACATTTTCCTGCCATAAGATCAGCTAAAAAGTCACCCATTGTTCAAACAAGAGACAGGTACCATCATTCAAATGCTTGGATGTATATATAAAAAAATTCTTAGCTTGGTACCAAAAAGAAGTTAAATTTTGGCCCAGGGTCACGGAGGAGAGTGTTTCTGTGGGTGGCAACACAGAAAAGGTCATGCCTTGGGAGGCCTCTGAAACTGGCCTCTGAAATTTGCCAGAAGTCAGCAGAATAGAATTATGTATTTATCTCCGTCTTCTTTCAGGTAAATCCAAAACATTTTATATAAGACTACCAGACATTGATTTTATTTTTTTAAAAGATGCAGTCCTGAAATAAAATTGCCTAGCTTTAATGGTTCAACAGTATCGTGTTCCTTCAGATGATTTTCTAGACTTGTTATTCTGCTGCAATTAGTGCCATGACCACAGAGAGTACAAGTCTCAAAATCTTAAAGGAAAATTGGTGCAAATGTCAATTTGAAAAGACTAAGCTTAAAAACATACCCGCTTTTCTTTCTTATTGCATGTAGTAACACATATCTAGAAAAAATGTACAAGGTCAAGCTTGAGCTAGCGTTTTTAGCAGAGGAGGTAGCTGGGTATATGCTAGTCAAATGGGGAGAAGAAAAAAACTTAATTAACCTATCTGAATTCTGGATGCAAGACATAACAAAAGCTGGGGAAACTGTTGCCAAAGTGATACTAAAATCTTAATAACCTGTCAAATTTGCTGTTCAAATGGCATTTAGAATGAAAAATAGAGCAAGGATTTCTAACTGAACAATCTACAGTCCACCGCAATTCATCAAAATTCAAACTGAAAGTTAATTTGCCTTGAGTCACGATCAGGATGAAAACCAATCATGGCCATCTTTTCATAGTTTAATGGAAGAAAATGGGTAGCCACCTATGACTTTTTGCCTGCCAAATGTGTGAGTAATAGAATAGCATATTTTGATTACACTGAGTTAGCTAACATACATATTCCAGTAGGATTGGTCCAGTTCCGAAAACTATTATAGCTATGAATAAATAATACTCAAATAATAAAGCCAGAATGGAGCTCTCTGGGATATTAGAGCTAACTGGACTAATGGAGGTGATGAATTGTAGTTTAAAATTAAGCCCACACTTTTGAGTCCTTTGGGATTTGATTCAAATGAGCTGATGCAACAGAATATGAAACAGATCAAGTAGCATACACCCACACTCTTTTTAAAACCCAAGAACTGCCCAGAAAAAGTTGCTTTCTGGCATTAGCAAAGGCATGGGTAATGTGTTGCAAAATTAAAATTAGATGCAATTGAGAGGGAAAAAATGCCTATTACCATCATGGGGGGGATTTGGGAAAGAGCCCAGATGTCGCTCGACTATGAGGACATTCAACCTTAGTACACACCATACATCTAAAGCACGCACACACCCCAAGAATCCTGGGAACTGTAGTTTAGTTCTCACAGAGCTGCAATTCCCAGCACCCTTTGCATACTATAGTTCCCAGAATTCGGGGGGGTGATGAATTTTCATGATGATTTTTTAAAAAAATGCAAATAAATTGCACACTGAGGCAAAATGTGGAGAACTGAAGTTAAGTTTGGAAGAATGAGAAACAGAGAGAACCAAATTGACCAACCCTTCCATCCTTACTCTAGTCCTCTTCAGGCACTGCAAGCCATGCCTTTAACTCCACCTTTGTAGTCACATGCTGAGGTTCGGTTTCCCTGTGTTCTAATGTAACTGTTACAGCAGGGAGTCTTTTCTACTCATGGGAAAGCAAAGCTTTTATCTCTATTAAACTCTAGTTAAAATATGGAATTTGCTCCCGCAAGACGTAGTGACGGCCACTAGCTTGGACGGCTTCTAAAGAAGGTTAGACAAATTCTTGGAGGATTAAACTTTTTAATTTGATTTGATTGAATTTATATACCGCCCTATACCTGGAGGTCTCATGGCAGTTCACAATATCAGTATCTGCTCTCAATGGTTCCACCTCTACTGTTGGCTGTACAGTGGTACCTCAGGTTACATACGCTTCAGGTTACATACACTTCAGGTTACAGACTCCGCAATCCCAGAAATAGTGCTTCAGGTTAAGAACTTTGCTTCAGGATGAGAACAGAAATTGTGCTCCGGTGGCGCAGCATCAGCAAGAGGCCCCATTAGCTAAAGTGGTCTTCAGGTTAAGAACAGTTTCAGGTTAAGAACGGACCTCCGGAAGAAATTAAGTACTTAACCCAAGGTACCACTGTAATGTGCCTCTGTGCCCTAGTTGCTGGGCATCACGCAGCTCTTTCTTGCAGGCTTCTTGCAGTTTCCTGCTTGGCAGGGGGTTGGACTCGATGGCCCTTGTGGTCTCTTCCAACTCTATGATTCTATGATTCTAATGGGCATCTGGTTGCCCTCTGTGAAAACAGAATGATGGGCTAGATGGGCCATTGGCCTGATCCAGCAACCCAAGCTGGGATTTTCTTTCTTCCAAAGGAGCAATCATATGTTTTTGGTTAGGCGGGTTATTACTGTTTCCAAATTTTGGCAGGAAGCTATGAAGAGATGCCAAGCGGGCATTTGTTTTCAGTCCAGTGTAAAGTGCCACAGCCTCATCAAACTCCTAAGTTAATATTCCTCTGCAAGAGGCAGCTTTTTAAAACTTAGTATCCCTCATGCCTTGAAGCTGTGTCACTTGCAAATTTGCATAGTGACAAATTGCAGCATCCAACCTGACGCCTACTGCACAAGTTCCTTAATGTGAAACATGTGATCCCACAAAAAATATAACAGAAGGGTTGGGAGGGAGGTTCCCCTTAAATGATTCTCTTCCTTGTTACGTGATTTGGTGTCAGAATTAAAGCTGTGGGGGAGAAGCTTCAATCTGTGACTTTCAAACCTGGTCACATTTGGAAGCAGGTTAAAAATGAACTGGGGGGAAAGTGGAAATGGAAATGGAGAATGGCTCAGATTCAGTCTCTGAATGTGTTCTACCTGAAACCCTGGAAAGCCATTACCAGTCAGTGTAAGACCAGCTTTCCCCAAACTTGGGTCTCCAGCTGTTTTTGGACTATAGTTTGCACCATCCCTAGGGATGCAGGTGGTGCTGTGCATTAAACCACAGAGCCTAGGACTTGCTGATCAGAAGGTCGGCATTTTGAATCCCCGCGATGGGGTGAGCTCCCATTGCTCGGTCCCTGCTCCTGCCAACCTAGCAGTTCGAAAGCACCTCAAAGTGCAAGTAGATAAATAGGTACTGCTCCTGTGGGAAGGTAAACGGTGTTTCTGTGTGCTGCTCTGGTTTGCCAGAAGTGGCTTAGTCATGCTGGCCATATGACCCGGAAGCTGTACACTGGCTCCCTCAGCCAATAAAGCGAGATCAGCGCCGCAGCCCCAGAGTCGGTCATGACTGTACCTAATGGTCAGGGGTCCCTTTACCTTGCACCATCCCTGACCACTGGTCCTGCTAGCTAGGGATGATGGGAGTTGTAGTCCAAATGCATTTGGAGATACAGGTTTCCCAAACCCTGGGGTAGACAGTACTGACTTGGATGGACCAATGGTTTGACTCTTTATAAAGCAGTGTCCTATGTTACTAGAAATGGCAAAAATATGAGAATTTGCATACAAACTTGTAGGCATGGTGCTTATGCCAGGTCAAACTCCAAAGATGTGGGGTCATTGCAGAGAAGGTCATATCCTGTGGGCCCACCAACCTGATTGCTCTCACCAGCAACAGCAATAATATCCAGGAGAGATGGCTTTTCCATGAACTCCTTCCATTGTCCTGGCAGCTTTCTAAAACTGGGTTGTTAACATTTCAGTTAATTTCCATGCCACATTTCCAGTGATGTGCTGAACCTAGCAATATAACCTGTAACACCTCAACACAAATGGCAGAAGATCTTTGACGATCTCATTAGGGTAAGCCATGAAGATATCTTTGCTCAAGGAAACACCTAGTAAATGCTGAACATGGAGGTTGAAAACTTACCTCTCCCTGTAATTAATGCTCCCATCTCTACCCTCTCTGACACAGAACAAATTAAGTAGACACCGAGAATAGGAAAGAGTCATTACTCTTAAAACAAGAGGTTATATTTCTCAAGTGTACAAACTGTTAATTAGAATGAGACAGCTAATTTAACCAAAGATGTGAGAAGCTTAAATTAAGAACATTGAGTTGCAAATGAAATGGGAGAATTTTAAATGCTAGGAATGAGTACTAAGGCAGTAGTAGTGCTTAGGCTGCACTTTGGAAACCTGACTATTGAGATGTGCTGGAATGTTAGACTGTTTGGAAGTATAACCAGAAGAAATGGAATCCATGCATCTCCTTGTTGTTTCTTATTCATGTGTGTGACAGAGAAGCAAAACCTCCTATTACAGTTCACAAATGAGTAAATTAAGGAGTTTATGCCGGCAGTGTACACAGGATGACTAATAGTATCTGGGTGTGTGGCACCATTTTCTGATCAAGATATGAGAGTGAGTAGCCAATTTAGATACCATGCAAAGTATATTAGACATACTTTAAAGGAGACAGACACAAATGCCCATGTTCATTCATCACTGACGGGGCAATAATTGATTTAAGTAAGAGATTCATCAGTATTTATTCAAATGCACTGAGCCTGTTTGTGAAAGGCATGTCCTCCTCTGAGAATCTGTTTTAGAACCAGACAAATGGGAGCTGCAAGAAAATGTTGCAGTGTGGAATAGTCCTATTTAGGGTTCTAGCCAGCCAGCCAGTCAGGATACTGGGTTTCAGGATACTCCATTACATTTTCCATTCCTCCCCAGTTTTCCATTCCTCCCCTCTCTATCCAGCAGTCTTCCCATACCCCCCAAGCATACTCCAATTGGGTGGTTGTTAAAATAAAAAAATTTCTTCCAGTAGCACCTTAAAGACCAACTGAGTTAGTTCTAGGTATGAGCTTTCGTGTGCATGCACACTTCTTCAGATACACACACACACACACACACACCACCACCACACACTGTACATGGATAATACTTCAGTGTATCTGAAGAAGTGTGCATGCACACGAAAGCTCATACCTAGAACTAACTCAGTTGGTCTTTAAGGTGCTACTGGAAGAAATTTTTTTATTTTGACTATGGCAGACCAACACGGCTACCTATCTGTAACTGGATGGTTGTTGTTTTTTTGGAACTTTTTCTAAACATTTTTGAACTTCAAAAAAGTTTCCTCAAGCCGGCTAACATACACACACACACACACACCACCACCACCACCACACTCACTGTACATGGATAATACTTTTTTTGGCTACATAAGAATCCATACTTAGAGAATGAGTTTGCTAATGGTATAGAGCAGGGATGTTCCAGTTACAAGAGACTGTGATCTACTCCCACTATAAAACAACTGGCAGTGATCTAGAGGAACCTGGGATCTGCTGAACCAAGCTTCCAACACTTCCTTTTGCCTGGAGGAAATAGAAAGCCAGTTGCCTCTTGAAGATTCTTCATGGGGTTTTACTATAATACAACAGCAGTGAGTAAAAATGGGCCGCTTGAGTCTTGCATACTGAAAATTTGTGTGCGTGTGTGTGAAGTAGCTTCACAAGTTAGGAGAGATGTGCCTTTTTGTCAAACTATATTTGTGTGTGATGCCATTTAAATGGCATCGCAGCCCTTTGGCATAGAGTATTGATTTGGCTATGATTAATGCTGTCCTGAAAATTCTTCTGCTTATTATTATTTTTTTAACCATGAATTAATGAGAAAAGAAATTGCATTTGAAAAATTCTTGACATGAGGGAGAAAAGTTTAATGATGGGCTTTTCATCATTGTGGTGCTGCTCACTTTATTTTTGAGGTGGTCAGGTGTTCCACAAGTGCCCTTTCATCTTTCACCTTTAAAAGGTAAAAGGAGAGGTTTCTCTTAAAAACGAACCCAGCAGGTTCAGACTTTTTGTGATAAGGAAAGTGACAGGGAAAATGCGCTGGAAAGTGTGAGATAACACTTGCAACGTCATCTAACTTCCCCACCAACAAATCAGAATAAACGCTCATCAAATAACCAATGCCATCTAATTTCCCTCAAAACGTATCTGTTTGGATGCTCATTAAGTAGGTGACCTGAAAGTACCCTCAGACTCCTAGCATTCCCAGATTGCTTTTGTTTCATTTTAATGTCTAGTTCATCCTTACAAATAGAGTTTTCAGAAAGGAAAAATTATCATGGATTAAAAACAACAACAAATCAATCAAGCCAGTCTGATGCTACTGAGTATTGGGCATAACAACCCGGTTAAGGAACAGTGTTCTATAGTAATGAGACACACAAAACTTGATTTTCCCTTCTCTCCCATTCTTTTTTCCTTGTGTGATTGTGAACCTGAGAACAAGCATCTGTCTAGGTACTGATTTTTGTAAGCCACTCAGAATGCATTTTTGACTAAAGTACAGGATATAAATGCAGTAAGTCAGTAAAACTGCCCCTGTTTTAAAAACTGGTTAATAATTTGGCAGCACATGGCAATTGCATACTCTGCTTCTATTTCTGTCATTTCTGTGAAAGCCGTTGATCAGCATCAAAATTTTGATGTCTGAAGATCGCAGCTTGATAACACATCTCATTGTCACCAAGACACAAGCTGGGGTGACAATCATTTACATCTTAGCCACTTGCCTAGTTGCTCATGGTAGCAATTAATACGAGTGTCTAATATTTACAGGATTCTTATTGCCACATTGCGTGTTACTGCACTAGCTGCTGTTCATTTCCTACATAAATTATTTGATAACAGTCTCAGCTTTGCAAACCAGTAAAAAGGATCTTAATTACACAATACATTGAGCACAAAGCTTCTCGGTAGGCCCCAGACAAAGGAGATCAGTGATAAAATGCATTAAGCCTTCCCTGGTATTGTTTATACATTTATAATAGTGGTTGTGGTCTTTGGTGATAGCAGAGGCAATAAATAAAAGCTATTAGAACTGTTCTTTTCATTATCCTATGATTTTATAGCCCCTGGTTTCTTAACTAGCCATGCATAAAATTAACTGATATCATTCACAATTACGGGAAATAACTACTTTTAGTTCTTCCAGCTGATATCTAGAGCTATAAACTGATTTGCAAGATGCCAGTAGGCCTCATCACAATATTTCAGAATGTGTTTGTTAACTAATAGTCAAATGTAGTAAAGCATGTGTGCTGCAGCTGGGTAGACAAAACGACCACCTAGGATTATCTCCAAATGAGTTTGTTTGACACTCAACTTGATTATTATATTGAGCAGGGGTGGGAATGTAATGGCCCAATCCTGCCCAGTCTTCAGCCAGGGATGGGGCAGAAATTCAATCCATTTTGCATTTAAAGGCACATTTCCATTTCCTGAAACACTTCCCCGAATTTTGCAATGCAGGTCCAGCTGAATTTATGTGCACCAAAATGCATAGGCTAGGCTACACTGCGTATAAAAATGCCTGAACGAGTGGAAACAATGTAGAAACATACATTATATTGGAGTAATTTGGTTTGTAAACGTGTGTATTAGGCAACATTGCACAGGAAAATGTGTAGATTAAGAGAAATTCTCACAAAAATGCTGGTAAATTTTCAAGCAAACTGATGTGGAGATGTGAACTGAGTTTAAGACTGCAAAAAGTAGAAACATAGAGAAACTGAAATTGAGAGAGTCACCAGTCCCTGCTCCTACATGACCATTTACCATGGACAATCAGGATTCTTCTTCTTCCTCCCCCTCTTCTTCTTCTGATTTATACACTACCCTTTAGCACAAGATCTCAGGGCGGTTAAAGAGTACTCACTACTGGTTCCTCACCATCCTGGAAAGAAGTGACAAGTAGGGTGTCACAGGGTTCTTTCCTGTGCCTGTTGCTGTTCAACATCTTTATAAACAACTTGGATGAAGGTATTGAGGGGATGCTCATCATATCTACGGATGACACCACACTGTGAAAAGTAGCCAGTGCCACCTAAGACAGAATCAGGATTCAAGATTGAAGAAGTGGGCCAAAATTAACAAAATCCATTTCAATAATGACAAATGTCAGGTTCTGCTGTAATGGGCAACTTTGCAAAATCTTTGGGAGTCAGCTTGCCATAGGATATCCAAGCTTTTTGGTATGCTATCCTGGGACTTAATGAATCAATATGGTGACCTGATAGTTCTTTATTATGCTTTCTACATAAAATGTCTCAAAGTGACTTACAGTTGTTAAAAAACAAATTCAAACTCTGAGTAGGCCCATTGAGGTTCATGGACATGACTATGTTAAGGCTATTCATTTCAATAAGTATACTCTTAAGTAAAAGTTAGTTGACTTCCACCCAAATATTTAAAACATCAAAAAATACAGCATCATTATTTGCTAAGAGGTTGAGTCTTGCAATATTATAAAAGGATGACTTCTACCCCACTCCACTGAAAGTTGAACAGCACAACACATTATCCTGTTTCACAGACATAATCTAGCAAAATGGATTTTCAGTTAAGCCCTGTTGAAATCCATGGAAAGAGGCTTAGATACAACTAATTTTGCTGGGTCACATAAAAACTTACAAGGGGTTTTATGAAAAGCTATTCCTTCCAGGCACTGTGAACCCAGAACTTCTTCTTCTCTTTGGTTTACTGGTGTTGGTTAGTTTCTATTAAAGGTAATAAAATAGGGGTTAAAACTATAAAATTCCTTGTAGCCTTGGCATCTTTCTGTTCTGTGCAGTTTTGCAACAAAAGTAAAAATGATGAGAATGGACAGCCCTGGAAAGTCAGATGCAAGGCATAATGATGATGGATGAGTGTTTCAGACTGGCCACATCAAAGTTAGAAAACTCAGTGATAGATCTCTAAATATGAAATAGTGTGATGAAGCCCATAATATTAATAACATTCCTAACAGTTCAATAATTCTTTTGGTGAGAGATATTTTCAAGAACCTTTTGAGGGCTACTAAATAAAAGTTCAGGGTTCCCAGTGCAGTGCTTTGATGCTTAGCATGGTTGATGGCTAGATTGACAAGTGTGCCAATATATATCTAGGCACTGGAGCCATGGGCTGCAAGCACACCTTCAAAAAGGCCATTACTGCAGTTTAGCATGACAAGAAAATGTCGCAGTGAGCCTTGCACTCATGAGATAAGATCAGAAACTTTCTCTTAAGTTTCAGTTAACCATGGTTTGGCATGTCCTCCAAACCCAGAGCTGAGTTCACCTGAGTTATTTTTAGCCAGAGTTTACTGACACAAGCCAACTTTGTAAACTATAGACTACGGGCCACTTTTTAACATTATGCTGACAGTGTGGGAGCTATTGCAATGTGGTTCCTTCTTGCAGCACATGATAAAGTGAGTGGGGAACTGGATTCAACCAAATCCTGAACTGAATTTGGCTGATTTGGACTAATTTGTATCCTGTCCACATCAGGTTGAAGCACCTACAAATCACCACCACCCATGACAAGATTTTATTTGAAATAATGCTCCAGCATTTTACAAAGATGAGGGGTTTTTAACCAAAAAAAAAAAAGCATCAAAAACATATTTAGAAAAGATCTCCTCCAAATACACAATCTAGTTTTTGACCCTGTCTACATCAGTAATGTGAAGCTGGTGTGCTATAAATGGAGCTGCTGTCTAAGGCATATGGTACAGCTCTTTTAAAATCTGAGGAGTCTTGATGACACAAATAAATTGCTTTCCAATTCACAGCCCCTTTCTCTTTATAAATAGTCTTCACTTCTCACTTAATAATGGACTGTTCTGGCTTAAAACATAATGATTAGGCTGAGCGAATCTCTTCCTTTGATCAATCTTCCCCAACAGGTTTGACTCTGGGAGTATTTCCTTTCAAATAACAGATTTGCTAGTGCACTGGTTGTGTGTGTGTGTGTGTGTGTGTGTGTGTGTGTGTATCCCTGCCTGGGAATATACTGAAGTCTTTGCAGATCCACCACCCTACAAGCTTTGTTATCTACTCCCAAACTTTGCTTCATCTTTACTTCCTCTACAGTTTCAGTACAGAAATTTAGTTCCCCAGGAACACTATAGCAGGCATTGGAAAAAATACACAGTGCACCAGCACCAGGTCCTGCCCTGAGAGAACTCTCTGACCATGAGCAGATTGCTGCAGCTATAGCTGTTGACCTGTTCATCAATGTGGGAAAGCAGGAAGGGTGGCTGGGATAGAGGGGCTGTCTGAATGGGTAGAACGTAGGAGGTAGATAAGCCAGAAGTTCTTCAAGCTCATACCTTAATTCCTCCTCATGCATCTCTCTTTTTGAGATGAGCATTCCAAGCTCTCCTAGCTTATGTTTAGGACCAAGCTTGGTAGTGACCCACCCAGGGTGGAATGGAACAAAGCAAAGGCATAGTAAAGTTACTTTGTCCCCAAAATGCTTTGGTTGTCCTCAGAGATGCCGTGAGTCAGCCTTCAGATACAGGTTCGTCCATGGCTGATGGGCCTGGCAAAGGGCATATTCATCTGTTATATCAATTATAACAGAGAATATTACTTGAAAGTCTTTGAAAGGTGCCACAAGACTCTATGTTGTTTATTTCCTTCAAGAGACTATCACAGTTACCCATTTGGCAAGAATGTGACATCTCTAGAAAAACGTAATTGTAAGCTTTCGCAGACTGATTCTAACTTTGTCAGGCCCCCCACAATTTCACTGCTAATTTGCTCCCCCACCAGCAGCTTTTCAAAAATATGTAGTCTCAGATCTCCCACCAGGCAGATGCAGCTTAAAACAAAAACAAAAAATAAACATGTGTGAGAATAGGGAATGAAATCTGTAAAACAAAGTGGACGGTCCCTTCTGCCTCTAACAGAATTCTGTTTGAAAATGCTGATATTATAGACCATCCAGCAATCATTCAATTCCCCCCCCCCCCCGTTAAATGCCTTTTTTCTCAGTGACCAAGTATTTTATGAATAAGTGATGTCTCGCTAGTCAACATGATGAATGTCAGAACATGGAGGGAATAGTTAAAGAATTTGTTTTAACGGTTATGCATTTAAATTGTTCTATTAGAGTGGATGTTCCTGCCTTCGCTACCAATAAAAACCAGTTTCTGAAGCTTATTTTTTGGTCCTCTTAAAGGAGTAGCTTTTGTTATCGTGCAATATCCTGGATTAAAGAAGTTATTAATAGAATGATAAAGCAGTCCAAGCTGTTTCTCCCATTTGTTCTTTTTCTTGGTTGTTTTTTTACCAAATTCTTTCATCTAAATGTTGAAAGGTCATCTTAAAGACATCAGGATTTGCTCTTAAAACTCTTTACTAACTAATGAGAAATAACAGAGCAATTCCACACACCCTTTAGTTCTGCTGGCTAAGCCAAGCTTCCACCAGCCGTCACCAGCTTAGTGACACATTGCACCCAAGTACGCTGCCTTGTCCCCACACGTCAGCACTCCCCATGGCATTCCAGAGCAGGGAAGGAAACTAATGAGACACATTGCTCAAACTGAGATGGCAAGCTTGAAGTAGCACTTACACAGAGTCATTCAGACCCATGTTGGTTCATCAGATCCCTGAACTGGCTCAGCTCATGAAGCTTGTTCTATTGCCATTATATGACTGGTGCTGAAGCCATGACAGAATCAGAGGAAGTTGCCTTATTGTGAATCAGGCCATTGGTCTGTCCAGCCCAGAATGGTTGACAGGGACTGGCAGCAGCTGTCCAGGGTTTCAGGCTGCATTCTCTCCCAGCCCTACTTGAAGATGCTATAGATTGAACCTGGGATCTTTTGCATGCATGCCACTGAGCTCACCTCCTTAATCATCAAGCCAGTAGTTAATAATAATAATAATAATAATAATAATAATAATAATAATAATAATAATATATTATTTATACCCTGCCCATCTGGCTGGGTTTCCCCAGCCACTCTGGGTGGCTTCCAACTGAATATCAAAAACAAAACAGCATCAGACATTAAAAACTTCCCTAAACAGGGCTGCCTTCCGTTGTCTTTTAAAAGTAAAATAGTTGTTTATTGCCTTGACATCTGCTGGGAGGGCATTCCACAGGGCGGGTGCCACTACCGAGAAGGCCCTCTGCCTGGTTCCCTGTAATTTCGCAGCGAGGGAACCACCAGAAGGCCCTTGGCGCTGGACCTCAGTGTCCAGGCTGGATGATGGGGGTGGAGACGCTCCTTCAGGTATACAGGACCAGGGCCATTTAGGGCTTTAAAGATCAGCACCAACACTTTGAATTGTGCTCGGAAACGTACTGGGAGCCAGTGAAGATCTTTCAGGACCGGCGTTATATGGTCTTGGCGGCCTTCAGTCTGGCAACATTTAAAACATACATTAAAAAAAATTTTATACCACTTCATGCACTCCTGGCTTCCCCCAAATAATTTTGGGAGCTGGTGAAGGGTTCTGGGAGTTGTTAGGAGACTCCAAGTCTCCTCTTCACAGGGAATTCTGGGAATTGTAGCTCTGTCAGAGGAATAGGGACCTCCTGACAACTCTCTCAGCCCTCCTAACAAACTACAGTTCCCAAAATCCTTTGGGAGCAGCCGTAGCTGTTTAAAGTGGTATCACAGTACTTTAAATGTATCGTGTGATACACTGAGAGCTGCCCCAGTGGGGCAGGGGAGAAGAATACCAAGTTTAGTTCAAGTTGCCCAGTGCCTTATACCTACTTCACCCTGGTCCAAGTCCCCGGTTCTTTATACTGTGTAACAGATTTTGTGGTGATCATGGGAGCAAAGATATCTGGTGGGATCAAGGAGGAAGCACGCTTCTCCCTTGGCTCACTGAACTTGTGCTTCCGGTTCTGTGAGCCCAGGGGAGAGCACAATTCTTCCTTGATAGTAAACAAGAGGCTTTGACAAGCTACTTTCACAAGGCTCATACATGACACACTACATCTAGTTTGGAAACGTTCCTTTCAACAATGCATATTTCTCTACATCTGAGAAAAATGTACATTTTTATATTTAGGTACTGCACATCTATATAGTTTTCCACTGGTGGAATAAAGCATATGGTTTAATCTTGGCAGCTATCTACCTACGTCAGGTGCTCTGCTGAGCAAGGAAACCAAAGGATGGAATGTGTTTATTGCAAACAGTTATGCCTACAAAGCAAAAAGTCTACCACGTCTCCAACGGCAAAGCAGGGAATGAGAAATATATGTTGACTTGGGGAATATAATAGCGAAAAATTAAGGCAAGTGCATTGTGCAAGCAAACGTTTTTTCTTATAGTTCTCCTGTCTGTTCAGCTCTGCAGTAGTGTCGCCTGCAGACATGGAGATGCAAAAGCAACCTCTTGGGCACTCCATTGTGTCCTTGATGCCTTCCTGTTAAAAATGCTCTGGGAGGAACATGGGGAATGTTTCAAATGACATTATCCGACTAACAAACAAACCGCAGGAGTTCATTATTTAATAACAATAAGTAATTGCATATTGCATATTCATCCTGCTTCCTCAGCTTTTTTAATAGATGCATTTGCTTAAATGTTTAATTTGCATGCTGTCTGTTGCAGAATGTATAATATATTTCCAGGGTGGGAGTTGTACTCTCATTACAAAAGAATGGACAAGCAAGCTTTCTTCAACATACAGCCCATTCAAATTAATGGCTACTTCTTTGCAGTGACACAGCGCTGGAAAAGTTCCAAGCAGAATGTGTACACTGAGTGCAATTGTTGGGCGCAGGTAGCAATCCTCTATAGACAGTCCTTCATTTGAAGGTGTGCTCAATTTGTAGAGTTCTTTACTGAACACCGAGATAGCTCAGTTGGTAGAGCATGAGACTGTTAATCTAAGGTTACCAGATTTTTTCCAATGAATCTGGGGACACTTTTCAACTTCCTACTACAGTGGTGCCCCGCAAGACGAATGCCTCGCAAGACGGAAAACTCGCAAGACGAAAAACTCGCAAGACGAAAGAGTTTTCCGTTTTGGAGGTGCTTCGCAAAACAAATCTCCTATGGGCTTGCTTCGCAAGACAAGAATGTCTTGCGAGTTCCTGCAGTTTTTTTCCCTTTCCCCCCCTTTTCCTAAGCCGCTAAGCCGCTTATCAGCTGATCTGATCAGCAGATAAGCCGCTAAAAGCCGCTAAAAACCGCTAAAAACCGCTAATAGCGCTAATCCACTAATCCGTCAATGGGCTTGCTTCGCAAGACGAAAAAACCGCTAGACGAAGAGAATCACAGAACGGATTCTTTTCGTCCTGCGAGGCACCACTGTAAATAGATGGATTTTGTCAGGGGACTGATTTGTAAATCCGGGGACTGTCCCCAGGAAACGCGGACATCTAGTAACCTTATGTTAATCTCAAAGTCATGGGTTCAAGCCCCACACTGGGGGAAAAGATTCCTACATTGCAGGGGGTTGGACTGTTGTGATGTATGTAAGCCCCATAGGAAGCACTCAGGAGTCAAGCTGTACTTCAAGTAGGGCTTTATTCCAGTTGCAGTCTTGCACCATCATAAAGTAGTCTTACATTCAGGAATCAGTATACACAGGTGGAATTGCGTATAGGAGAGAAACCCGTGTGGGGAAGTCAACCATACCTTTTTATACTAGCTGGCTATAGACCAATTAGTCAACACCCTATGTCTCATGATGCTTACTCATCACATGCTTCTGAGTCAGCATTTCCACTTAGCACAGAGTGTTAACTCCTTGATACCCACAACACTCCAACATGGACTAGATCACCCTTGCGCTCCCTTCCAACTCTATGGTTCTCTGATTCTCAGCCTGGTTTAAAGATAAAGAACCTTTAGAAAGGAGAACGGGGCCTTCAAGTTGCCCATCAACAGTTAGTACCTGTATAGTAGACTGAGCAGGCCCCCAGGCCACCTGGACACAGTCTTCCTCACCATGGTGAGATATAATGTACTGCCATATAAATAATAGAAATTATTTCTAAATGTGCATCTATACATATAAACTGGCACATGCAAATTTTGTGCAAATCTCTGTCCTTTTTCAGTCCTCTTTTTGAATAATTTGTGGTCACCATGGGCATTTATTATTACCTTAGTTTTGCTTGTCTCCCCCTCAGTCAATAGTTGCTCTTCTGTGAAATGGGTGTATTTCTACGCATCCTATAGTTCCTACTTGACATCCAGTGTTCACTAGGTTACTATCTTATTGTCGAAATTGTCACACTCCATGAGTTGGAAGGCAACTGTCTGAAGCAGGGAGCCTCTTGCACTTATGAATGCTCCTCACATCTTTTAGAAATCAGATTTTTTTCCAGGATTCTAAAAAGCACAGGGAGCATTCAGAAGTTCAGATGGCTCCCTGCCTTATATATCCGTCCTCCTAACTTGTTGGTGGCAGAGTGAACAATGATCGGGCAGGGCTAGTGAGCAGTCTCACATGTATAGTTTCGTTAACACTGGATGTGAACACCTGAAGAGGGTGAATGAGTTGTGAGAATTTTAAGATTGTTTTGGAAAACACAAGAAGTGCCAACAGTGGAGGAATGGCAGATGAAGATGATGGACTTTTCAGAGCTAGCCGACCTGACCGGAAGAGTCCGCAACCAGAAGGTGGAGGAGTACCAGGAGGAATGGATGAAATTCAATGACTATTTACTTAAATATGCTAAGATAATTTAAATAGAAGTACTTGCAAATAACAGATAGGCTTAGGATTTAAATATGTCATGTTATGGGATAATATGTTTAAAGTAAAGATGAAAAGAAAGATGTTAAGCGAGTAAGTAAATTTTATGAGAAACTTGTTTTGGAAAACTGTTACAACGGTATATATTGAAATTCAGCCAGGGGGATATGAGGAAGTCACATAACAATGTTACTAAGAGTGGACTAAGTATAGTTAGGATTTATGTTTGTTTGTGTGTTTATAAAAATTGGAAAATCAATAAAAAAATTGAAAAAAAGAGAATTTTAAAATTGTTTGTTGCAAAGTAATAGCAGCAATTTGTTGGGGGGCTCTTTTTGAGGGGGATCAAGGGCTCCTAAGATACCAACTCCTTTCAGTCACATCCCACCTTTTGACTCACTCACTGATCTTCCCTTTATACGTTCTTGTGACCTCTATGAATCTATAGTACCTGACCTACAGCTTTCTGGGGGAAAACATGCTTTAAATAAAAACCTTTGAATTTTTCATCACATTCAGCAGCCTGTATGATAATTTCTGATAATAGGCATGAAATATGACCAGATGCAGATACAGCAAATGAGGGAAGACACTGTTCCATTACTCATTCCTGGAGACTACAATATTTATGGAACTATAGACAAGCATAAGCTCTCTACATGTTCGCTGAAACAGGCATAGCTAGCAAAAGACATAAGGGTATTTCAGGCCAAAACGGAGCATTACGGCTCTGAGTGAATTTTAAAACTCATGTTAAAAGGATACCTTCTTTTACTCTTTCTGAAATGTGGTACTGCTGGTTTATTTAATCCCCCTGACTTTTAATTTCTTATGATATTTCTCCATCACGCCCTCAAATAATAAGTCAAGATGGGGGAAAAGGTTGTATATACACCAGCGCTGTAATATGCATCAGCAATGTAGTATATAAATTACTTTATTCGCTGGCATTTTATAATTTAGCAAATAAAAGGCTAACCAGCAGGAAGATTTGTACACCCAATATTTTCCAGAGGATTCTGGATTCATGCTTTGTGCTATAATTCTCAGTGTGGAGAAAGTTCTGGTTGGCAAGAAGATCAGTCCTGATGACAAATGTCACTGGGAGATGGAAGGGAAAGGTGAAATAGAGCTTAATTTAGGGGCCTCTTAAAACTATTTCACACAGCCTCGGAGACTGAGATCCAATCTCTTTTTAGTTTTTCTTTATCCTGAAGTCCAAACTGGACCCCAGCCAACATTTAGTGAAATGGCCTCTGATCCAGCCTTGACTCACATCCTCTCCTTCCAGTGACCTATGCCATTCATATACATTCATCCAGGTATATACTGCTGCAGGTAGACCAGGTAGCTTCTCTTCTCTTGTCCTCAAACTGTCTCTCTTTCCCTCAGGGCTCATCAGTGTCACCTCAGGAAACCCTGCCTCACTAATTTGGATAGTGCTGCAGAGCTTGTTTCCCTGCAAAGCCTCTAATTTCCAGGAGGGAAGAAGACACAGATGCAAGATTTGGATCCTTACTAACATGGCATGGTAGCTACTCCCCTAGGCTTCCCCTTCATATTATTTGAAATCAGAGAACCTTGCAGAAGAGGTTGATAATATGGTATAACTCCACCTGGAGGAAGGCAGTGCTAGCTTGGAAAGTATTCACACTGTGTCTCACACATGTTATGGTCAGGGACCAGGAATCAGATGCTTCATCAATGAGTGTTGGTGAGGACTTCCAACCTGAAAGGAAAGTTGGACAATAGTTACTGAAGAAATCTGTGCATCAATGTACCATACCAACTCCTAGGTTAACGGCCTCATTTTGAACTGGCCCTTAAATCGTCCTATTTTTCTACACCGCTTGGAATTCATTAATATGGATCACTTGTTATTTAATCTTTTTTATATAAAAAATACTAATCTGTCATACGGTTAAGGAGTGCTAAGGGCTGAGAAGCAATGGAAATTAAGACAGGCGACAGGCAATGCTCAAGGAATAATTCCACATTCACACCCTCCCCAACCTTGTGAAAAGGTCTTTTGTCTAAAAATACCATCTGCAGCCTGATTTTCAATTCTTAGCCAGTATCTTTAAGAGTTTCATTAGCTAGCTGCCAGTACTTACCCTACCCCCCTTGCCATTCCTGAAGACAGGCTTGCTCTTTAAAACAAAAACAAAAACAACACAAAAAAAACATGGTTGAACCCACCTGCCGTGGTTTTACAAGACTCTGATATTTCCCAGGAGTCTTTATTTCAGGAGTTTGAAGCTTCCTCTAAAAAAGAACTCGTGTTTACAGAACCTGAAAGCAGAACAGGAAAGAGCAGGCGATGTATAGCAAGTTCATTCAACCGTTGAGTGTCAGTAAAATACTGGCTTTTTTCCATTTGTTTGTACGCAAGAACCAATGTACCGCTCAACCTTCTCAGGCAGTGTCAACATTATAGCATCTGCTGATGAATTTTTAGTTCAGAATATTTTGAATGAAAACACTTCTTTTTTCCCCAAACAAGCAATAAAATAAATTAAAATTCAGAGCTATTCTCTTAGACGTAGGGAGGTTGGAGAATTCCAACCAAAAAAGGGGGGGCAGGGAAGGAAGCAGAAATTGCCGCAGTTCATAAGTACACCCGCGATCAGGAATGGAAATCAGTCAAGTGTATACTATCGGTATTCATTCACATTGTGTGCCGGTCCCGAGGGTTAATTGTGCAGTGAGGTCCGAGTCCAGTCCGAGGTCGAGGGTGCGGTATGGAGGCTGTCTGTCAAAGCTGAAGCGGGGTCCAAGACAGGGAGTCGGGTGAGGTCAGGAACTCTGGCAAAAGAGCAGGACAGAATGCAGGCAGGAACAGGCTACCAACAATGTTGCTCCCACATCCTGGGACTGGGCTAGCTGTCTTTTATCTGTCCCGAGGCATAGGGCGGCCCCGCTCCACAGGTGACTCGCCTCTCCTGGCCTGGAGGCGAGCACTCCTCCTGCGAGAACTTAGTTCCCTCCGCCTCGCTGCCCTGAGCCTCTGCAGCTCAGGAGAGGCTGGAGGGTTACCAGACCCAGAGGCAACCTCACCTTCCCCTGACGGGGCTAAGAGTGGAGCACCTGCAGGCAATGGGTCCTCCATCACCTCAGGAGTCAGAGCAGACTCAGCTGGTGCCTGCACCTGAGGATCCATCACAGGTGAGGACCCTTCAGGCTCAAGCCCCAGCCCCGGCTCAGCTGGTTCTGGAGGCAGGGACTCCTGTGCAGGCTGGGATTCCTCAGGTTCAGCCTCTGAGTCCGAATCCCAGGCCATCACACATTGTTTATTTTAAAGTCCACAAATGATATGTAATTACATTTTCACATTGTTTTGGTGGGGTTGTTTTTTTTTACACGGAAATGAATGTAAGTTAGGTAAATAGTTATTAAATACTTACTTTTTTAAGCAGAGGGTGGGTGGCCATCTGTCATGGATGCTTTAGTTGAGATTCCTGCCTTGGGTCACTTCCAACTCTACAATTGTATGATTCTATGAAAACACTATAGTTCACAGTATTTGGCTGATATAGCTTAACTCACAAACACAAAGACTCCCAGCTCCTGAAATCAAGCAAGCAAGCAAGCTGGGATTCTCAGGCTGCCAAGAGCCTAGACCTGTCTAGTTTGATGCACGAGAGTTCATACAGGCCTTGTGATAATGGAGCTTACATGCACCGTGCACTTTTGGAGACCATCAATGTTTCCTAAACATAGAGCTTCCTCAAATGATTGTTTAATTGCAGTCTCTAAGAGTTAGCACTTATGTGCACACAATTTTATAGGAAAGCTGATATAATTTTCTCTTCAGGGGAGGGAAGGTTTCCCTGTTAGGGAAAATAGGTGCAAATGTGAAGCGGGTGTGTACGTTGCTGCTCTTATAGTACTTAATTTGAATTCTTGGAGATACTGGGTGGGGGAGCAAGTAATTCTCTGTAATCTGACTCCATTTTCATAAGAGCTCAGTTTATTGAAGCATATTATTCTGGAAGGATATGCATGGCAAGCTGAGCTAAAAAGAGGTAAAGCAGATTAGCTCTGTTTGCATGATAAGGGCCACCTAAGTGGGTTCTTTTTAAATTATACCATCTGACAGCCAAGGCTGAAATTTGCAGCTGAGGAGTAATGTCAGGGAGCCGGAAACTGCTCAGAAGGCATGTTTTCATTTTCAACTCCTCACTTAATGCTTGAAGAGTGGGAATTGTCTAAAGCAGCCCTTGCCTGCCGGCTGCTCTCCATATGTTTTGGACCAGACCTCTCATTAGCTCCAGCCAACATGACTGTACTGGCTGAGGCAGATGGGAGGCCTAGTCCAAAAGATCTGGAGAGAACCAGGTTGGCAGAGGCTGGTTGAAGGGCTGGGCTTCATCTGCAACAGGACCCAAATTGCAAAGCATTTCCTGAACAATACCACTTCCAGCTGCAGAATGCTCACCAATCACATGCCAAGGGATATGCTTTGCTCATAGAAAACTGGCATGCTAGTTGCGTCCCGATAGCCAAACATAGAGACAGAGACATAAGCTGGAGTTGGACTAGGCCACTTTTATATAGGCCTTAAATTAGAATCAGTGTGTGGGGGGGTTGCTATGGGGCAGAAACTAACATAACTGGATAACTACAGTGGTACCTCGGGTTACATACGCTTCAGGTTACATACGCTTCAGGTTACATACGCTTCAGGTTACAGCCTCCGCTAACCCAGAAATAGTGCTTCAGGTTAAGAACTTTGCTTCAGGATGAGAACAGAAATCGTGCTCCGGCGGCGTGGCGACAGCGGGAGGCCCCCTTAGCTAAAGTGGTGCTTCAGGTTAAGAACAGTTTCAGGTTAAGAACGGACCTCCGGAATGAATTAAGTACTTAACCTGAGGTACCACTGTACAGTCATTGGGTGACCCACTCTTGCCTAAGAAACTACCGTAGGGCATGGCTCCCATGAAGGTGAGAAGGGAGGCCTTGCCTAGCTGCCACCACCCAGGAGTGCAAAACCCCAGGTGGATGCAGGAGTTTGGCCTCAAAGGAAGCTCTTTTCCCACCTCCTTAACTCCAGAGTCTAAGACATGAGCCTTGGGGTCAACCTGAAAGGTACCTAAAGGGCATCACCAGGCTAAACCAAACTTTATTTCCCTGCCCCTAAACTGCCAAAAGTGACCAAGTCAAGAAGATTAACCTATTCAAACAACACAGCAGACTACCTAGCACTCCAACCTACTATATGGGTCAGCTCCTGAGTTCATACTTATTGTGCCACTGGATTCCCAGGGGAGCATCACAATCCTAGTATAATTCCGGAAGTTTAAAATTTATGGTATTGGTGTCACGAACCTTCAGGAGAAACAGGGCACAATTCTAATTTGAGCTTGTTTGTAAGAATGGTCAGACTGGATGTTGTAACTGCAGGTCCCCTGCTTTGCATAAACCTTTCCCCTGCAGCCATGCAGATAATTTCTAATCTCTTCAGAAGTGAACGGTTTAGTGCAGAAGTGCTTTAATGACTGTGACTTTGCTTCATCCCTCTCGCTACCCTTTGCTGAGGGACACAACATAATTTATTAAATTTCTGTACTGGAATGTGTTCTGTTCTCTTAGAGACTGAGCAGAGCTTTGCAGCCTGCTAAGCCACATTCATGCTTGTTCTTTTAAGAAATGAACATAAGAAAGATGTGTAAAGTAAGCACGCCCAGGAATCACAATACGTACCAGAGATTTAAGTCCCTTATCATTGCCAGAAGAATGCTTCTTGATCCCAGATTCCACTGATAAGCCACAGCAGCTTTGCATTTCTACGTTGAATTTAGTTATATAACTATGCCTATAAAACAGCATAACACGTCAGGTTGTATGAGGACAGAAATAGCATTGGGCAGGATCAATATACGATATACGATATCTTTATTGTCATTGTCCCATACAGAACAATGAAATTGAAAATCTACATAAAACATTCAAAACCCCCTAAAAACTCTGAAACCCCATTTTAAAATACAATATACTATAGAGACTCCTTATGCTGTGTTTACTTCAACATAGTATGGGGGCCCCTATAAGGGGGCTGGGGTGAGGATAATAATAATAATAATAATAATAATAATAATAATAATTTATTATTTGTACCCCACCCATCTGCCTGGGTTTCCCCAGCCACTCTGGGCGGCTTCCACAAAGACCAAAAATACACTAAGATGTCACACATTAAAAACTTCCCTGAACAGGGCTGCCTTAAGATGTCTTCTGAATGTCAGGTAGTTGTTTATCGCTTTGACATCTGCTGGAAGGGCGTTCCACAGGGCGGGCGCCACTACCGAGAAGGCCCTCTGCCTGGTTGGTTCCCTGTAGCTTTGCTTCTCGCAATGTGGGAACCGCCAAAAGGCCCTCGGCGCTGGACCTCAGTGTCTGGGCAGAACGATGGGGGTGGAGACGCTCTTTCAGGTATACTGGGCCGAGGCCGTTTAGGGCTTTAAAGGTCAACACCAACACTTTGACCACAGTACCCCCCCCCAAGCGTGGGGTATCTGCCTGAAAGGAATCTGCACCCTGGTTGCCCAGTGAGAACTTGCTTGCTTGGCTTGCACCATGGCAAAGTTCAACACTGGCCAACTCTGGAGCAGTTCAAATCTGGCGGATCCATTCCATCAATGTGGGGCTTGGGAAATGATGAACTGATCTTGGGACCCAATACCATGCCACCCCTTATGCTGCCTGCTGCTGTCAGTAAAGATTTGGCCTGATTTAGTCCCATCACTATTGTACAGTCTGGTCATTTTGCTGCTCTCATGGTTCACAGAATGTTCCTGCCTGGGCAATGTGCATCCCACTAGGTTCTCTACTCAGTTTGGTTGTAGCCAGGACCTTACAGGTTTGAGAGGTCCCTTGTCTAACCAACCTCTGGTGGGCCCTTTGTGTTGCCAATGGGCCCAGGGGAGGGGGGCTAACTGCTGGATAGTAAGAAGAAGAAACTCTGGTTGACTAGACCATGGTGGCTGAACTACAATGGCTATGTTCTGCCTTCACTGTCAGAGACATTACGTGAAGAACTGAAATTAAGGTGGGAAGAAAAAGGAAACTGGGAGAATCCAAAACTTCTATGAGGTTCTGAAACTGAGATTCAGCCACTCCTGGTTGCAACTCATAGATTATTATCAGGCATGAATGCCGTGCTAGCAGCATTAATGGAAATTGAAAACCATGTAGGTTGAATCAGCACTAAAGGAAACTGGGATCAGGGCCCATTCCTGCCCCAACGTTTCTCATCCACAAAGAGCATGAGAAGAGCTTGAAAGACTGTTCAGTTTGATGTAGTAGATTATATCCATCTGGAACCTGAGAGAGAGATTCCCAACAGACCGCTGCTTGAGACAGTGAGCTCCAATGAATGATTTTGAAGCTCCAGTCAATGTGCTCTTCATGGCATCAGCCTGACTAGCAATAAGCTTACTTGCAGCTTATCCCCCCACAATCTCCGGTTGGTCAATGCCTGAATGGACAAATATACAGTTTAAATGCACTACTCTTGATTTGTTGGATTGATCCCCAATAGCATGTTTTATAGTCTCAGCTGGTGGGCTAGAAATCTCCAGGAGCTTTTGGCTTTCGGGTTATCCACAAAGAATAGCAATTGCTTTAACAACAGTTGTGTGCTGGTTGTATATAACGTCTGTTCCCATGCAACCACTGCTGATATTTTTTTTAAGTACGCCAAGGCAAAAAAAAAAAAAAAAAAAAAAAAGCAAACACAACCTCAGCATCCATTTGAAAATAGGTTTCTAGCCCTCAGGATTGCAGGAGAAATGGTGACGATGTGAATATTGTGTCTAATCTTCTGAGCTTGTGGGCTGATCCATGCTTCCACCGTGCAGTCTTTGGGCAGAGTAACACACACGGGGAATCTAATAGTGTTTGTACAGTAGGGGAAAGATTATTACATTGATATAAGGACTGTTTCTGACTTCCCAGAAAAGCATTGCAGGAGGAAATTGAACCCAAATCTAGATAAGTTCTTCTGTTTCTACAACTCAGCAAGAGTTGTAGGAAAGGGCCAACGCTCTGCGGCAGAGCTAGTGTTTCACATGCAGAATCCCCTAAGTTCCACCAGTGGAATCTCTAGGTAGGGCTGGAGAAGACTTTTCTCTGAAACCCTGCATATATGCTTCTGCCATGACCAGCTGTCAGACTCTCCTTCTTCGGGAGATGAGGCCAGGGATTCAAAACTGGACAAGTCGTTGTCCTCAGGGACACCCCCAGATGTAGATACTCATCTAGAAGCACTGGCACAAGAGATGTCTGTTGTGCCGGTATCATTCCAGCATGGGGAGA
Organism: Podarcis liolepis; assembly: GCF_965112155.1. Classification (NCBI taxonomy): domain Eukaryota; kingdom Metazoa; phylum Chordata; class Lepidosauria; order Squamata; family Lacertidae; genus Podarcis; species Podarcis liolepis. The sequence goes on from NC_139556.1 coordinate 83,147,491, forward strand.
TTGCATAGCCCTCCTCTTGACTTCAAGGAGTCCAGTTCAGAAGCCCTCATAGAAGCTCAGTCTCCCCACCCCCTGACTCCATTGAAGTCAATGACTGGTAAATTAGGCTGGTGTTCTTTAAATGGAGAGCCTCTTCTCATAGACTCTTCTCCAGGTCCCTCCAGGATTAGGGGCCCCTTTGCATACACTTGTGCTAGGGTCTTGCCTTTGCAGTGTTCCAGACTGCATGGAAAAATCCCTTTGTGCAAATGTCTGTCGATCACCTATGGAGCCTGGCACTGCAATACTGCTCCCCATAATATGCATGTTCATTTAACTCTTTTTAAACATAGGAGGAAAATAGGCTCTAGTAGAACCTGAATTTGACTGACTTTTCAGACCCCAGTGCTGGTTAGCTGGTGGAAGGACACAGTTGTACTGGGTGGACCAGTAAAATACCAGTTGTTAGGCCTGTTAGGCAATCCTACTTTAGCTATCTCCAAAGGCTTGGGCAATCTAATTATTTTTTTCCTAGGACATCTTTTTATATCCCCCAGTGACAGTAATTATACAACTTAGCCTAATAGCATTGTCTATTGCTGAAAGTCCTTAAATAAGTTGGAAGGGTTTTTTAAATGCTACTTTGCAGAAAACTTCATTGTATCACATTGCACATTAAATTGCTATGCCCTATGACCATGTTTTCAATCAACTCATGTAATGGTTTAGTATTAAAATAGCAGGAAAGTGTTGTTGTTTTTTTACTGTGAATTCCTAATTAAGTCAATTCACGATAATGCAAGAACAACAAATGTTGTATAGAGTACATCAGTGCCTTGCTAATTGATTTAGGATAGACTCCTCTGCAGAAACAATACCTGAAACTACTTTAGGTAGACCATATTCAACTTGCCTTAAGGAGTGAAGCTGGAAATTAGAAAATCTTTGCTAGATGCTCAGGGCCAATTTGAAATGGCCATGTAGCTCATCTAGACTATGGATGCATGCTGATTAAAAGACTGACAAGGAATTATTTACACGTTACATTTTAAAATGAACAAAAAACTTTGCAGTTTTTGCTTGCTCTGATGGATGTTGGCGCAAACTCTCCTTCTCTGTCTTCCTGGCAAAGTCACTTGTGGAGCATCAATCACCAAGGTCAACACTAGCAGAGAATTCTGCTTTTACCCCTAAAGCTCCAAACAGCTATCCATACTGTTGGGGAATATGCCTCATACATTACACTTCCATCAGGTGTTAGATATGAGAAATCTCTAATGCTCTCTCGGTGATGTGAATTGCCAATTGGAAATGTGATAAAGTGTCACAAACGGCTATGAAGATTTGAACAGCATTTATAACAACATGATCTGTTTTGGAGCAGCGAGGCTGGGTGCAGAGCAGAGGTTTTCAAACCTATTTAGCTTCCCCAAATCAAGAAAACAACTGTTTGAGCCTTCCTTTGTCTATAAAAGTACAGTGGTACCTCGGGTTACATACATTTCAGGTTACATACGCTTCAGGTTACAGACTTCGCTAACCCAGAAATAGTGCTTCAGGTTAAGAACTTTGCTTCAGGATGAGAACAGAAATCGTGCTCTGGCGGCATGGCGGCAGCAGGAGGCCCCATTAGCTAAAGTGGTGCTTCAGGTTAAGAACAGTTTATCAGGTTAAGTACGGACCTCCGGAATGAATTAAGTACTTAACCCGAGGTACCACTGTACTTGGCTATAAGGACTTATTTTGCATGAATTTCCCACTCACTGGCAGTTCTCTGTAGAGATGGATGAATCAGTCCATGCCAAGCATTGCATGTGGGCCTATTGAGCGCACATTGTGCGTGAACCTGAACTCATGGCTTGTTTCCCAGATAAACAATGAGTGGCCAGTCAAGAATAAATGTTGGCCTCCACATGTGCTTTGAAGAAAAACCACAAGCCTAGATTCACACATAATGACAAACTAAACCAGGGGTCGGCAAGGCTTACCGTGGGCCGGGCCGGCACAGTGTGACACGGGAAATCGCATCTGCACATGTCTGTGGCACCAGAAATCGCTTCTGTGGATGCCCAGACACCGAAAACCGTGCCTGCGCAGAAGTGATTTCCAGTGCCCCGGACATGCGCTGATGCAATTTCCGGTGTCTGGGCATGCGCAGAAGCTATTTCCAGAGCTGTGGAAGAGAGTCCCTGCGCCGCGCTGTGCCGGTTTAGCGTAGCGGGTGGGGACTCGCTGAGCGGATGGCTCGGTTCGGGGGTGGCTCATGGGCCAGTTAAGCGACCCTCATGGGCCACTTCCAGCCCATGGGCCTTAGGTTGCCGACCTCTGAGCTAAACTATGGCTTGTTTTCTCCCTGACGTTGCAGCAGCAGCAGGTGAGGAGTGAAGCAACATGCAACAGCACACAACTCATTCACATTAAACCATAGTTTGTTATAATGATGGCTTAATGTGACATGTGAACTAGGTCACTAGGCTGTCCCCCCCCAAAAAAAATGTAAATAGATGTTCATGGAAAGTACAGTGTGCTAAAGTAGGAAGGAAGTGCCACATATTTAATACCTGGTAGTTTCCATTCAAGGAACTGATCCTGGAGTAATGCTTTGAAAGGAAAGAAAGCTATAAGGGCAGGGAAATCAACCTCATTTGCATATATGCATACACCTGTGCAATGGTTGTTTGCAAGTGTTGTGTTTCCAAGAACCATCTGTCAATATTTAATTTGTTGGTTAAGATTAACATATGTAGACAGAACAATTAGAAAATGTAACACTGCATGTTAATTGAACATTGGCTTATTCCGTTCTGATTATAACAACCCGGAAAAGATTAAATCAATACTAGTTTCTCCTTGGATCATTTGGCGCATTGACTTTTGTTGCTCTTTAAACATAATACAGTGTATGCTTATGTGATGCTTAAATCAGCCAATAGATTGATATTGAGGGTTGTTGTTTTTTTTGCAGTGAAATGAGATCCGTTTTCCTCTTAGCTCTACAGCGGCACCAGTCCCCATCCTCAGCAGTAATGTGATAACCATACCAATGGAATGGAAGACACAATGGCTGCATATGGGATAATTTTGCATTGGGTGAACTATGTGTTGCCTCCTTTTAAAAAAACAGGAAATCCACACTGTGGTACTGCAGAGAAGGGGAAGTACCCAAAGGAAAAATAAGAAAAAGTATTTGAAATGGAAGGAAATGGTGCACTAAAAGGGAAAGCCTTGGGGTGGGGAAATAATCATTTTTAAAAGTTACAGAAGCCTTCGTGTGTAGGGATTGTGGGGGGGGGGAGAGAGAGATTTGATTTTGTTTGCATTTCAATGAGAAGCTACCTACTTTGCACTTCTCAAACCAATATGTGAACTGAAACACAGCTATCATCCTAAATTTGCACTTTCCTGAATTTTGTAATGCAGCTCTCCAACCGGTGTGTACAAATGCATGTATTAGGGGAAAGTGTGCTTAAAAATGCATGTATTCCTGAAAATAACATACATTTTACTGCAAATATGTGTATATTAGTCAAAACTGCATGTAAAAATACGTTTAATAGAAGAACTTCACATTCAAATCCTGATGAATTTTCACCAGGATCGTTTTATTTTTAGAAATTGCAAATTGTTGTGGAAAACTTAAATATCAATCAGCAAAATGTGAAGCTGAGAGAAACCAAAACTGACAGCTTAATGCATCCCTACTCAAGCGGTAAAGCAAGTAAGCAAACACTCTTTATCAAACTCTGCCAAAGGCAACATACTTACCCACGTCAGCCCTCCTTGAACCAACTTTTAAGAATGCATAAATAAGAGACATAAGAACGTAAGATGAGCCTTTCTGGGTCAAGCCAAAGACCCATCCAGTCCACTGTTAGAAGGTGGAGGAAAACAATGTGTAGAAAGGAAATGTCCATAAAGATGTCCATTAAAACATCTAAGCCAGTGTGGTGTAGTGGTTAAGAGCGGTAGTCACGTAATCTGGGTAACCGGGTTCGCGTCTCCGCTCCTCCACATGCAGCTGCTGGGTGACCTTGGGCCAGTCACACTTCTGTGAAGTCTCTCAGCCCCACTCACCTCACAGAGTGTTTGTTGTGGGGGAGGAAGGGAAAGGAGATTGTTAGCCGCTTTGAGACTCCTGAAGGGGAGTGAAAGGCGGGATATCAAATCCAAACTCTTCTTCTTCTTCTTCTAATAAATATTATTATAAGTATGAAGAAGAAGAAGAAGAAGAAGAAGAAGAAGAAGAAGAAGAAGAAGAAGAATTGCCTTTGCCGTCGCTTCTAATAATGGACAGGTTTAGCATTTTCAGGAATCAAAGCTTTGTATCTCCTATGTAGGAAATGTATAATTTTTGTCACAGTGGCCAACCAGATGCCTGTGGAAATCCCACAAGCAGGAGGTGGTTGCAGGAGGTGAAACTGTCTGAAACGCCAGTCTGATTGCAGCATTTTGTTTAGAAAGCAAAAAAGAAGCAAGTTAAGGTGACTGCCAGCCACCGTGCCGGTGTCATGGGGAGCTGCCCTCACCCCAGACCTGTGCTCAGTGTTTCCAGCAGCATCATGGAAACCACAATCATCTCTTTCCGATAATGTTGTCTTCTCCAGAGTAAACATGCCCAGCTCTTTCAACCAATCTTCATTGGACTTGATTACACCTGGCAGTGAGGAGGGGTGTTGGCACAGAAGGGGTTTTAGCAGATACCCCTAAAACTCTATAAAAAGTCTTTAAAAAACTGTTTGCTGGGGTCAGATTTGCTGGGGTTTGCTGCAGCAGAAAAAAAATGAACATGTGGATCTCTCACTACCAGAGCCATTTATTTTTTTTACCAGTTGCTGAGGTGGCTATTCCCAATGGGGAAATAGTAGTTGCTGTCTGTGGGACATTATTTCCCCTTTTCTACCTAACCATATATGCCCAGCCAGCAGCTACGCTATTAAAGTTTTGAAAACTGATTCTTTTTTTAAAAAAAAAACCCCTGCATTTTTATTATGATGAGCCTTTGGGGAAATTTGAGAATGTTGCTGTTGTTAGTTTTTATTACATTTTAATTATTTTTACGGCCATTTTAATTTGCCGGTTGTTTTGCTTGCATTTTGCCAGAGAGCTCTCTTATTGCTCTATATATCCTCCCAAAATGTGTGGTTGTTTCTTTTTTTAAAAAAAAACTACACCATTAGATTTTGATGGCAATGGAGCAGGTAGTGGCAAGGAGGTGTTGGAGGGGAGATTTGCACTTCCTGTGCAGGCTCCCTTGAACCCCCCATGGCATGCCTGTCTCCCTCAGATGTGGTGACGGTGATGTTGAAGCCCGTGCCGAAGAAAGATTTAACTGCCAGCCTTGTCAGCTTCCTTATCCTGAATGGGGGTGTTGGGAGGGCAGCATCTGAACCTTAGAACTCATCTAGGTAAAGGTAAAGGGACCCCTGACCTTTAGGTCCAGTCGTGGCCAACACTGGGGTTGTGGCGCTCATCTCGCTTTATTGGCCGAGGGAGCCGGCGTACAGCTTCCGGGTCATGTGGCCAGCATGACTAAGCCGCTTCTGGCAAACCAGAGCAGCACACGGAAACGCCGTTTACCTTTCCGCCGGAGCAGTACCTATTTATATACTTGCACTTTGACATGCTTTCGAACTGCTAGGTTGGCAGGAGCAGGGACCGAACGACGGAAGCTCACCCCGTCGCGGGGATTCGAACCGCTGACCTTCTGATCAGCAAGTCCTAGACTCTGTGGTTTAACCCACAGCGCCACCTGCATCCCTTAGAACTCATCTACACAGCTGCAAATAAAACGTTTTAAACGTGTTGTAAAGTGCACTATACAAATGTGATGCTAGATGGCGACAGTGAGCTATGCAAGAGTCAATGTATTTTTTAAAAAACGTTTTTTAAAAAAGCATTTCCCCAGCGTTTTTTATATGTGTGTAGATTCCACCTTGGTCTCGGAAAGCAAAATTTGTTGGGATGGCCCTGGGTTAGAGCCATCCTCTTAACACAGCTGTCTCGTTGTGTCTAATGGTAGGACCTGCCTTGCCCTGGCTGGGTGAACCATTATAGGGCACTGTCAACAGAGTGACATGTATATAATATTGGGAGAAACCATTTGGAATTTTATTGCCTCAAGAAACTGAAATGCCCCAGGTCACTTTTGTGTCACTTTCTCTTTGAGCTTCAAAGCCTTCTTCTTCTTCTTCTTCTTCTTCTTCTTCTTCTTCTTCTTCTTCTTCTTCTTCTTCTTCTTCTTCTTCTTCACAGGAGAACATTTGTAGTGCTGAACAAAGGGGGTGCAAAATTTAGATGATTCATAATTGAGAAGATCCGTGTGGTGGCACCCATCTTTTGGTCTCGCACCGTTTTACAAAAGATTCTCAAAGTCCATCCATGAATTTTGGCTGGAAAACTGGTGGAACAGATTTAGTTTGTGGGGAGTGGGACAAAATTCCTCAAAAGGTTCAGGGGAAGTATAATGGCATAGTGGCATCAGTGACAGCCATTTCCTCCCCCCCCCCAACTTGTGCCATTGTGGCAAAGAGCAGCAGCAGAGATCCTCTTGTCACTACCTGCCTGTGGCTGCTTTTATCAAACTATTCACAATGCCCCTCTCAGACTGATGTTGTGTATCCCTTATACACCCAGCAGGTCACTGCTTCTTCGTCAAATTCCAAAGTTCTCCACAGTAACCTCACCCCACTGTAACTTGGAGCAGGGCTTTTTGTGTGGCTTCCCCTGTTCTGTGGAACAGCATTCAATTAAGATATGGCAAATGCCCACTATTTGTGCTTTCGGGAAGCTATTGAGAACATTTTTGTTCCCACAAGCTTTCCCAGTTGAATGAATACATCTGTGACATGGTGAGCCTACTTCGTATTGCTTCTAAATATTTTTTGCTGTTATTTTCTGTGTTGTTTTCAATGGTTTATTAGCTGGTTTTATTTGCGTTTTATACACTGCCTTGATATGTGTGTGGAAGGTGATCAAATGATGATGATGAAGCAGTAGGAGTAGGAGTAGCATTGCTCCAGGAACACTGTGGGGGAAATTCCAGCCACTCCTGCAGCCTTTGTGCCTGGGTGGTGCCATTATGGCTACATAAACACCTGTACTCACCTCTGAACATTGGACGTAAAGGGAAGGAAATATCATTTCTGTTTGGAAGGGAATTGTTGTCTCCCTTATGCCATGCAGGAATGTGAACACATTATAAATCCATAATTTAAACAAATAAGGTTATTGAAAATAAAACTGCTGATTTTAGACAGGGGGCTTCTGCATATTTTAACTGAAACATCTGTCCATCCCAAATGCCTGCAAACCTTCTAGCAGATGGGGGAAGCACTATCAGATTATCACAGTCGCGTTCTTTATTGATTTTACTGTTAATTTTCATATTCATTTCTAATTTCCCCTTTTAAATCAAATAAAACAGCTGTCAGCATTACCTTGCATGGAAGTCACAGGATTGTGAAATCATGGCTAAACTACTTTTTTTCTATTTTCTGTTTAATTTTTTTTTCTGCTATTGAGAGGTGTGCTGGATTGCAGTGACCTACCATCTCAATTCCTGCACAAAACTGTGTCCCTACCTCTATATAGCATCTCTCTCTTTGGTCACCTGGAGTATGCTATATCAAAGCCAAACATGCATACCCATCAACCGTCCTAATTAAATTGGGACGTCCATTTTTGGGGCACCGTGCTGAGAGCACAAGATCACTGAGCCCCCCAAAATGTGCATTTTGGGGCTCTGTGATCTCTCATGGGTCCCACAACTCACACTGGAGTGCGGCTGGGAAGTTGCAGGTCCTAGTTTTCAGCATCAGCATGTTGGAGGGTATGAATGTGGGGAAATTACACCAGCTGCTTCCCGCCCCTCGTGGTGCCGCTGGGGTAGCAGATCCCACCTTCTTGCTACCACTGCTGCCTGCTGGGTTGCCTGCTCAGCCCATAGCAGCCCAGCAACAGGGAAGGAAAGGAGAACTAGTGAGTACATAAAGACATAAGAAGAGCCCTGGCTGGATCAAGCCACAAGCAATATCCCTCTAGTGATTCCAGCAGTAGATACTCTGAGGCATGCTACTTCTGACAGTATAACATAGCCATTGTGGCTTGTAGTCATTGATAGCCTTATCCTCCCTGAATTTATCTATTATTATTTTTTAAAGCCACCCAGGCTGATGGCCATCTCCACATCTTGTATCAGCAAATCCCACAGTTTAGGTATGTGCTGTGCGAAGAAAATTAAGCAAGGAGGGAGCTGTTCACAGCCGGCAGCGGAGCATATGCCCACTCTGCCCGGGGTGGGCACGCGGGGCAGGGAGCATAGGGCATCCTCAGCAGGTAACAGTTCAGGGTTAGGCAAGGGGCAGGGAAGCTGTTGCCCACTCTTCTCCTGCTCTGGTCTGACCTGGCAGCAGAGCTGCTGCAGCCAGACAGGAGGTGTCTCGTAGCCAAGGAGGGTGGGCAGCAGCATTGCTCTCCGCTGCTGGGTCAGAAGTGACTTGGTGGTAGAGCTGCTGCAGTGGCCGAGGAGGGTGGGCAGCAGCACTGCCGCCCACTCACCTGCTCTCCTTCCCCGGGTCTGGCCTGACCCGGGCCGCACGGAGCTATGCCTGGCATAAGTGCCACAGCCAAAGCACAGCTCCTTCTGGAGCAGAGTCAGGCTCCAATGAGGGAGCCTGCTGTGGGGGCGCCTATTTGCACGCCCTCTCAAAATTGGGCCCGGGACCACAGCACCCCTCTGCTTGCTGCCCATTCCATATTGCCCGGCTGAAGCCTTCTTAGAGGCGTAGTTGGTTGCAGACCTGTTTGCTAGGCTTTGCTCCTGTTGTTTGCAATCTGTAGCTGGTTCCCCTCTACCCATGCAGCGGCGTAGCTCAGGCACCCAGAGCGTTGCTTGCGCCTTCCGCCCAGGGGCAGGGCAAGCCACCCATTGGGTGGGGCGAGCTGGGGCAGCGCGCATGGCATCAAGCCTCGCCATGCCCCCCCCCCAGCTGTGGGGTGGCTGAGGGAGTGGCAGTGGGCAAATATATAACACTCATTTATAGTTAATCTCTGAACATTGAGGGAAGCTGGCAAAACAACAACAACAACAACAACAACAACAACAACAACAATTTATTATTTATACCTCACACATCTGGCCGAGTTTCTCCAGCCACTCTGGGCGGCTCCCAATCAAGTGTTAAAAACAGTACAGCGTTAAATATTAAAAACTTCCCTGAACAGGGCTGCCCTCAGATGTCTTTTAAAGATAGGATAGCTGCTTATTTCCTTCACATCTGAAGGGAGGGTGTTCCACAGGGCGGGCGCCACTACCGAGAAGGCCCTCTGCCTGGTTCCCTGTAACCTTACTTCTCGCAATGAGGGAACCGCAAGAAGGCCCTTGGCGCTGGATCTCAGTGTCCGGGCTGAACGATGGGGGTGGAGACGCTCCTTCAGGTATACTGGGCTAAGGCCGTTTAGGGCTTTAAAGGTCAGCACCAACACTTTGAATTGTGCTCGGAAACGTACTGGGAGCCAATGCAGATCTCTCAGAACCGGTGTTATGTGGTCCCAGTGGCCACTCCCAGTCACCAGTCTAGCTGCCGCATTCTGGATTAATTGCAGTTTCTGGGTCACCTTCAAAGGCAGCCCCACATAGAGCGTGTTGCAGTAGTCCAAGCGGGAGATAACTAGAGCATGTACCACTCTGGCGAGACAGTCCGCGGGCAGGTAGGGTCTTAGCCTGCGTACCAGGTGGAGCTGGTAGACAGCTGCCCTGGACACAGAATTAACCTGCGCCTCCATGGACAGCTGTGAGTCCAAAATGACTCCCAGGCTGCACACCTGGTATAAAGTATGCCAGATTCAAACTCCACTTAGAGGAAATTGCTCATGGTATCTAGGGATTGGGGAGAAATTTGATTCACTTTGCATCTAAAGGCAACTCTACCTAATTTTCAATTTCTGAAACACTACTACATGAACCAAAACTCCATCGGCTTTCAAAATTTGCACTTCTCTGAATTTTGTAATGCAGTTTTCCTACTAAATAATGTGCACAGACATGCATATACTAGGACAAAGTATGCATTGAAATGCTCATATTAGTAAAAAGAACATACAAAGATATATTATATTAGCAGAAATTGCCTTGAGAAAAGGTGCATATTAAGGGAAATTGCATACAAGTGTATATACAGTATTAAGAGAAATGATTCTGATGAGTTTTCATGAGGACTGTTCTAAAAACTGTAATGGAGATGTGGAGAACCAAGACTTGAAAAACGAGGCACTGAATTAGACAGGCTTGGCCATCCTTAATCATAGCAATAAATGAAAAAAAATAGGATATAGAGATGAAAGCATGACACCTGTCTATCATAGGCAATCAGGATTACTATTGTCAAGACAGAATGGGGAAGAGGTTTTATATATCATCCAGACATCTAAAAGGAGGTGTTCCAAACCTCCAAAGGCTATTAACCATTATTATAAAGCAAAATAGATATTTATTGCATGTTTCAACCTGTATATTTCAAAGCATGTGGCAAATTAAAGTATGTTTAATGCTATGTTCAATTTCCTACTTAAAACGCAGCTTTTAAGTTCAGCCAACTGTTCAGAGGCAAAGCATTTGTAATTGCTAGCCCAATTAGGCCTCCAATTACCTCATTGAAATCCAAATGTGTGAGATTTTACACTCAAACTCTTTCTCCCAATGCCACACACAAAGGTTGCTGGCAGATGAAATAGAAGTTATCTATGGTTGATTGCTCTTTTAGCTCACAAAAGACCTCACTTAAACATTTTTGTTTCGATGAAATTAGCATAACTTCTACTCCTTAATAATATTTATTTCGTTGACATCTTCACAAAACTTCCTAATCATATCCTCCATTCTGCAGCTGGGATCTCATGTGATGCAACACACATGATAGTATTGACCCTTCCAAAACAGGATTTTAACATTTTGCGATTGACTGTTTTGTTTTCTCTTCCTTCATTTTTTAAAAAAATAAAATGGCAACTTTCCTGGTTACTAGCAAGAACAGGAAGGACTTTGGACAAAGAATCTGGCATTCAAGTGGCATGTATAAGAAATGGAAAGGAGGTCAGGTCACTAAGGATGAGTGCAAATGAGGAGCCCAAACTTGTACATGCTCATTGCTCAGAGCAAAGCTAAAATAAACACATAATTCCAGGACATGTACAGAGTTCCAGCTGAACCAAACTTGTTCTTTAATAAGATGCTTTAAGTGGCCTTTCATTTAGTCTTTGGTGTTTCATTTTTCAAAGTGGTGCATTCCTGCAGACATGAATAAGGTGCTTAAAATGGCATGTGCATACAAGACTTGTGGTTGAAGTAATTATTGACATAGCGTTAACTTGTCCTCTGAAATGGGTATTGTAAAATGAGTACATGCTTCAGGTCAGTTCAAACATTTGCTGAAAGACAACTAATATACTTTAGCTACATTGCTGAGCAGCAGAGAGGTAGGTGATAAAGAGCCAGTCATTACTACGACATAAATCTTGTAATTGTGGGCTTCTGCAAGAGGTACTTTTTATATTAATAGCACCAGCTGGGCCAATAAGTGTGTTGCTGAAGGATTAGAGGCAGGCAAACTCTCTCTTTTTTTTACAGCCTCCTTTTGTCTTCTCACCCTGCAGTCCTAGAAACTCTGAGCAACTTTGCAAACAACTATTATCCATCCACTTAGCTGCCAGATTTTTATACTCACCATCAATATACAAATATCAGGGCATTACAAAGGTCAAAACAGAGCAAGTATGGAGTGGGGAAAGTCGGCAAAACCATAAAGGCAGCAGGAGAAAAGCAGCAGGAATTGGCTGAGAGGCTGATCTATAGTTGGCCCACATTGACTGTTTACGTGCAAAGAGAATGACAAGAGCTTATTCAGACACAGAGCAACAAATGTGAGAGAGGAAATAGATTGGGGGGGGGGACATATAAAGCTGCCATACTAACTGTGGGGTGGGTGGGGAGGCAGTGAGCTAGCAGTGAGGATGATGCAGTGCAAACACATTGGCAGGACCACTGGGTCAACTCTGCTGGTGCGTTTGCACCACCCCCAACCTTGCTACCAGTTTTCCCCTGCTGGGAAGCCGCAGCAATGCCAGTTCATGTATATTCTGCTGCCCTGCTGACTGCTAGTACCTGTGGCTCTCCAGATGTTTTCAACTCCCAGCAGCCTGTCAAGGGCCCTGGATGCAGGCACAGCCAGTGTAGGGCCATAGCAAACCCCCCAAAGGCCTTTCTTAGAAAGGAGAGGTCTGTCAGGAGAACGAGGCTGGCATTGATGGAACAGGCTCAAATGTTTATTATTGAAGGTTGTAAAGAGATAAGCAAACTCAGGAATGCACATGGCCATGGTGATGTAGGAGATGGCAGGGAGGAGGGAGATTGCAGGAAGGAGGGAAACCAAGACCTTACACGGTAATAGGAACTTACTATAACTTTCGATTTCCCAGAAATCAGGTGGTTTACAAGAAATCAGGTGGTATTCTATTCTGCAAATGTATAAAAAGCTGGCTCGCTCAGAATTCGGGGGCAGACATCGGGCAAATGCATGTCTGTACCAATTTTGTCATGACAAAATAAAGAGATTTTTCCTGCTGTCATTTTGACTCTTTCAAGCGTCTCTATTGCTCCAAGGATCTCATCAGATAAGGAGGTCATAAAGCATGTCCTTCCCCAGCATGTCCAATGGACAAAGATGGTGGCAGTTATAGTCTAACCAAAGATTCCCTGCTCCTGATCTAGCCCATCTATTCTGACGGGTAGGAATCCTCCAAATGTCTCAATCAGGCATTTTCCATAGCCTTGCTCATTTTGATCCTTTTAACGGGAGAGGCCAAATGATGAACCTGGGATGCTTTGCGTGCAAAACATCCCCTCTACCAATGATTCACATCCTTGGTAGAAATAACTAAGATGGTTTCTCGTGCGTTAGCTGTGCAACAGTAAAATACCTAACTATGGGCTTTTAGGAGACTTCACTAAGGAATTTGTTTCACTTTTATGCAGTAACGGTAGAAAATTACATGTACTGCATGAGATACATGAAACAAAACACTAACCACTTTATTTTCATCTGGTGTTTATTGAGAAATCTATGATTCACACAATAAGTTGCGCTGCAGGAAGCAGGGGAAAACAGAGTAAAATAATCCTACAGTCACTATAAGGTATGGGTGCTGATCATAGTGATTTTCTGTGACAGGAAAATGTATCCTTTGGGAGGTCTTATTAATACTTCAAAGCAGATTATACTATGCTTCTCTGTATGTTTACTTTATAGTTATGGTTGCCTTTTGACAGCTATACCATTCAGGTTCCCTGCTGAATATTGTGAATTTAATGCTAAACCTTGAGAATGATAACTATGGATTACATGGCAAGTACCAATACATTATTCAGAAATTGTGTTCAGCACCCATGCATCATCTTTTAGAAAAGGATTTATCTCCAGATTTCTTGTTACATACTTTCCATAATTCAATGCTAATATCATCAGCTGTTTCAGATAGCTCGGCTCTCATGCTATGTTACAGGCTCCTCCACACTTTCCCCCATCCAAAATGGGAAACAATAATGATACATTCTGATTATATACTTGGGCTGTGGATATTTGGATAATAAGCCATGTGTTGACTGATCACTGTGTAACATTCAGATATTGGTCTCTAATACTGATGGAACACACTTGAAGTATAAGTCTTGCAAAATACCAGCAATGAACAAGGAAGGATGTGGTGCTAACTAACTCTGGATGTCCTTAGGGAAGTCACTATATCTCAGCTTCAGGCACAGAATCCAAATATTAATAATATTCTGTGCCAGCATCTAAATATTACTCAAAGTCTTCTTTAGCTAAAATGTGAGGGTTGTAGGCAACTTTACTCAGAATATGCCCATTGAATTTCACTGGGTCTGTCTACTCAAAATACACCTTAGTTAGATACTGGATTTTATTTTTTTTAAAAAAACAATTTTCTGAAAATCAGCAAACATTACCTGTAAGTTTTAATACTTTTGCCCATTTTTCCTTCTGGCTTTTCAAGTGTGGAATGTTTGGAATTAACAATTGCTTATAAAACCACTCGAGGACAGAAAATGCAGCAAGGCTAGATTGCTGCAGCCATTTTTAAATTTAATTTTAAATAAGGCAGGCCTTGTTATAGTAATTAGCCTGACTGTGATAGCTTTGCTGCCGTTCATACAGGTCCCATGGTAATAAAGCTCATCTTGAATAAAAAGGCAATTCTGGACCCAGCTATGTATCTCTAGGGTCCTTTTTCTGTGCTTGCTTATTGCCCAAATTCATAATTGTTGAGCTAATGCAATGTTTTAATTGCACTTGCTGTTCTGTATGCAGAGCAAGCCATAACACTGATGAGTTTTACACTTTGATTAAGCTGTATGAAAATGTACTCGTTTTATTTATAATCACATGCCTCTCTAAAAACACTAAAATTCCTAATAAAATATTAGTGTCCGTATGACACTTCTTTTCCTGTATGTACATCGGGAGTTGCATACATTTGTGGTGGGCGTTTTGTAACTGCACGCAATAAAACAAACGTATTACAACTTTTAAATACAGTTATGTGTGTTCAATGGCTACTAATCATGATGGCTTTATTATGCAATTTCCAGGTTCAGTGGCAGCATGCATGTGATTGAGTACCAGTTGCTAGGAAGCAACAAGAGGAGTGGGCTATTGACCTCATGTTCTGCTTTTAGACTTCCTGGAGGCATCAGATTCACCACGATGAGAAACCGACTGCTGGATTAGGTGGCCCATTCATCTAACAGAGCAGAGCTATAGGTAGGAGCATATTGGAAGGGGACAGAAGCATTGCAATTCTGAAAAGCAACCAAAATAAAAACAGTGAGAAGAAAATTTATCCAACAAAGGAGAAGCTGTCTTGAGTACTCCAATAAAAAATAAAGCTGGACTTGTTTTTTGAGTGAACATCAGATTACCATAAGAAACATCAAACTAAAAGTTGGAATGGTGCTTGGTACAAAGAATAAATCTCAGCCGTACTTGTCAGGCTGGCCTTATCACAGGCCATCCTCTTGGGAATCTACAAAAGCCCCATGTAGTTGCTTTGGCTTCTTTCCAGGACCTGAAAATGGGAGGAGGCATTGTGCTAACTTAACAGGAAGTGACCAGTTTCTACTTCCTGTTGTGATCAGAGCCTAGCCGACCTTCTCCCGCCAACCTCTAGCTGTCATACCAAGTAGTGCTTACCTTATAGAGTAGAAAGGCACCCATAGCGTGGACTGGCAATCTAATGTTGTATTGATCATTAAAATCATCTGCAGTGTGCTAATAAATAATCCTCAAAGGAAATAAACAGAGAGTGCTAAGGTTCAATTGATGTTCTAAATTAGATCTGCATAAACAGATCAAGCAATTAACTTTGCCTTCAGCTTTGTCTATTCTGCTGTTTTCTCGCTTGCATCCTTAAAATTTTGTTTAATTTTGTCTAATTATGCTAGAACCATGGGGGAAGTAAACAAATTTCTAGCTTTTAGTGAGTAATTGTGTTGTTCAAAGGGCAGCAATGTTTTCTTCCAAGATGAGCAGGAAGCTGCAGAAGTATTTTGTGATGCTTCACAATCTTTGAGAGTGGGAAAAGTACAGAAGGCTCCTTCCAACCTTCTTCATCAGCTCTCACCCACTGAATTGTATTGTCTCCAGTGCAGAACTATGCTGTGTAAAGATGACAACTTGTCAGAGACTTAATTCAACCCCACATGTGCTGAAAGTGGGAATTTCTTAATATATAACTTGATTTATACTGGGGATAAATTTCACTTTCCCAAACTCAAATTTGTCCAGGAATATAAACACATGCCACTGGGTCGCAGAAAAGCTTCTGTAGTGTGTAGCTGAATAAGAATATAAGAAAAATCTGCTGGATTAGGAAGCTCATCAATCTAGTCTAGCATACTATTCTCACAGTGGCCAACCAGATGTCTGTGGGAAATTTACAAACAAGACCCAAACACACACTCTGCTCCTGTGGTTTCCAGTAACTGGCCATGTGTTCTTGGAGGATGTGAAACTAGTTAACATTTTAAAATGTAAAAGTTGAAAGCCTAAATGCATAATGTTTCCTGTGTGTGTCATTCAGCGGAAAGGTGAATTATATTTTCAAAAAGACATGAAAAGATTTAGCCGTACAACGCCAGTCAGCATCAATGAATTCACACAGTTGGATGCCTCTTAGAAATCAATCTCTTTCTTTTTCTTTTTTCAAATTGTTTTCAAAGGCAACCTTAAAGTCCATAAACAGCTCCTCTCCTGTGGAGTTGCATGTTTGTTTGTGCTGTGGTTGCCAGGCCTCACTCAGTTGGGAAACATCCCAATTCGTCATCTAAATAGCCTTTTGTCGCACTGAAATGGTTTTTGATGTACTCATTACAGAAGCAAGCTTTATATAACCCAAGTCCAAGATTGTTGCTTTGAAGCTAATTTTCAGGTTCTACCTGTCGTCCTATCAATTTGGTTCATGCAGCAGAATTCTAAATGCATCTTAACAAGTACTCTTGCCTCAGAAGTTGCCAATCAAATATCAGAGTCATTAGGCGGACAACGGTTGTAGGCACATTGTAGGCAACACCATCCAAAATATAACAAACCAGCAAATAATTCTCATATTGGCTTGCTCCTAACAAATAAATACAGTGGTACCTCGGGTTACAGATGCTTCAGGTTACAGACACTTCAGGTTATGGACTCCGCTAACCCAGAAATAGTACCTCGGGTTAAGAACTTTGCTTCAGGATGAGAACAGAAATTGCGCAGTGGCGGCACAGCGGCAGCGGGAGGCCCCATTAGCTAAAGGAGTGCTTCAGGTTAAGAACAGTTTCAGGTTGTTTGACAATACTAGGAATATTATCGATATTCTGGAACTTTTACAAACAAATATTAACACTAAAGCAGTGTTAATTTTTATTGATGCTGAGAAGGCCTCTGATAACATTTCTTGGAAGTTTATGAAGAAAAACTTGGAAGGGATGGAAGTGGGACGGGGGTTTGAAAATGGTATAGAAGCAATTTATTCAGAACAAAAAGCTAAGTTGATAGTGAACAATGTGGTGACAGAGGAGTTCCATATTGAAAAAGGAACACGCCAGGTTTGCCCCCTATCCCCCCTATTATTTATATCAGTCCTGGAGGTTTTGCTGAACATGATTAGGAGGGACCGGCAAATACAGGGGATCACGGTCGGAGTGAAACAATATAAATTGAAAGCATTTGCAGATGACTTAGTAATAACACTACAGGAGCCAGAATCTAGTACAAAAAGAGTTTTAGAACTGATACAAGAATTTGGTCGGGTGGCAGGATTTAAGCTGAATAAACAAAAAACTAAAGTTTTGGGGAAAAACTTGACGCCTTTAGAAATAGAGGGGTTTCAGAAGGAAACAGAGTTAACTGTGGTTAAGAAAGTGAAATACCTGGGGGTAAACTTGACGCCTAAAAATTTGAATTTGTTTAAGGACAATTATGAGAAATGTTGGTCAGAAGTTAAGAAAGATTTGGAAACTTGGTCGAGACTGAAGCTTTCCTTGCTGGGCCGAATTGCTGCTGTTAAGATGAATGTTTTGCCAAAAATGTTGTTTTTATTTCAAACCTTGCAGGTCGTGGACAGAGCGGAATGTTTTGGAAAGTGGCAGAGGGATATCTCAAAGTTTGTCTGGCAGGGCAAAAAGCCCCGAATAAAGTTTAAAATACTAACTGACGCAAAAGAAAGAGGGGGGTTTGCCCTGCCAGACTTAAGGTTATATTATGAGGCAGCAGCCTTCTGCTGGTTGAAAGATTGGATTTTATTAGAGAATACAGATGTCCTAGACCTGGAAGGTTTTAATAATTCGCTAGGATGGCATGCGTATCTGTGGTACGGCAAGGCAAAAACACATGGAATGTTCAAAAACCATATTGTCAGGAAAGCAATTTTTATGGTCTGGATGAAATACAAAGACTTACTTGAAAGTAAGACTCCGAGGTGGTTATCACCAGTGGAGGCTAAGGCGTGGAAAAAACCCAATATGGAGGCCGGCTGGCCGAAATATTGGGAATTAATAGAAAAAATTGGTGACAATTGGAGGTTGCGGAGCTTTGAAAATTTAAAGGATAAGGTGCAAGATTGGTTCCACTATGCTCAAATTAACAAGGTTGTTAAGTTGGACAAAAAAACAGGATTCCAGGTGGAAAAATCGAAACTTGAGACAGAGTTGTTAGAACCAAAGACCAAGGTATTATCGAGAATGTATAACTTGCTGCTTAAATGGAATACACAGGATGAGACAGTTAAATCAGCCATGATAAAGTGGGCTCAAGACATTGGTTACAATATTATGTTTGAAGACTGGGAAAGGTTATGGACCACCGGTATGAAATTTACGGCATGTAATGCCTTGAAAGAAAACATCATGAAAATGATATACAGGTGGTACATGACCCCAGTCAAGCTTGCTAAGATATACCATTTGTCTGATAACAAATGTTGGAAGTGTAAGGAGGCTGAAGGAACATTCTTTCACCTTTGGTGGACTTGCCCAAGAGTGAAGGCCTTCTGGGAAATGATCTACAACGAGTTAAAAAAGGTGTTTAAGTACACCTTCCCTAAAAAACCGGAGGCCTTCCTCTTGGGTATTGTCGGCCAAAAGGTGTTAAAGAAGGATAGAACGTTTTTTATGTATGCTACCACAGCAGCAAGAATTCTGATCGCCAAATACTGGAAGACACAAGATTTGCCCACACTGGAAGAGTGGCAAACGCAACTGATTGACTACATGGAGTTGGCCGAAATGACTGCCAGAATCCGAGACCTGGGAGAAGAAGCAATGGAGGAGGACTGGAAAAAATTTAAGAACTATTTGCAAAAATTTTACAAGTTATATGAACTATAAAATGACGTATAATTTGAAATGCTAGCCCCAGCAATGAGAGTTTAACATTTATGAAATTGGATAATATTATTGAAAGAATCAAAGTTTAAATGCTAAAAATGATAATATGTTTTGTTTTCAGAGTAAATGGACAATAAGGGATTTAAACTTAAACTGCAATTGAAAGTACAAAAGAAACATATGAAACAAGGTTATAATTTGTTGATATATTTATTGTTAAGAATGCATTGTGCGGGAGATGCGGGGAAGTTCGATAGAAAGTTGAAATAAGCTGTTGAAAGGTTATGATTCTTTTTTGTCTTCTTTTTGTCTTTTTTCTTTCTTTTTTCTTCTCTTTTCTGTCTATGTCTGAAAAAATGCAATAAAAATTACTTTAAAAAAAAAGAACAGTTTCAGGTTAAGAATGGACCTCTGGAACGAATTAAGTACTTAACGCGAGGTACCACTGTAGTGCAATCTTCAGTAGCCTGGCGCCATCCAGTTGTTTTGAACTACAACTCCCATCAGCCATGCTCATGGGGAGTAGTGGTCTAAAATATCAGGTTGCCAAAGGCTGAAATAGCAAAAAGGTGGCAGCATAGATAGGATTAGGAAACCATTGTTCCTAATGTTTTGTCCCTCTGTCTTTCAATGGATTGTTCATTCAACTACCTTTTTCACTCATGGGAGCTATCCATTCGACATGAACAACTCAATTGGCGTCCGTAGCCTGCAAAATCTTAACTGTGGATAATTCTGCGGGTCCACCATTGCACTCCCTCTCCACTCAGCAGGTTTCTGGGAGTGACTTAGACACTATTGCCAGAGGTACTTGCCAAGGGCTTTTGAAATTTAGCCCATCCCTCCTGTGACCCCACACCACCGTGCTGGCTCCTTTCCATTGCCACACCCATGGTTTTGGCTCTTATTTTGTATGGCCATTGGTTATCTTAATCCAGACTTTTAATCAGTTTTAGCAAGGGAACACTGCTAATGTCATGTAGACCGTATTAAGCAAACTAAGATCAGCACCCTATTTGTCTCATAAGATTATTTTTTATAAATTGCAAATGACAGTCAGACAGCAACACTATTTGCACGCTATTTTTCCAAGCTCTGTAAATTACTTGTAGCATGGTTTCATGCATCATAAAACACTTGGCACAGTCAAGCGGACATGAGAACAAAATTTGGGTGGCTTTACTGGTTGCATACAAAAGGGTTTGGATATTCTGAGACTCTATATTTAGGGTAATTTTGCAGGGTATTTGTCCTTCAAATTCTCATCCACGCAAGATTATTCCATTTTTCAATTGGCCACCCATGATATTTCACAGGAGCCTTTCATCCTTAGATAAAGCTAACATTTACTCTGGGCATGGTGAAGAAGAATTTTCAATCAGGTTTTCACTGGCTGAACTGGAGTGAGGGAATGTGGGGGATGAACACTATATTATTCTGTGGTGCAGTTTTTGATAGTAAAAGTTACCGTTCAGGTTTTTTTAATGCTTTGTGTTTTAGATGTTGGTTTAGCTACAGTTTCCACTGCCAAGGGCCAACTGTCTCTCCAATTCCTTCAGTGTATCTCCAACTCCACAAAGGCACAGTTCAAAAGGCTTCTGATAACTATTGTGGTGCAGTGTGTAAAAGTGTGAACCATAAGCCAAAGTATCATAGTAAATTGGAGGAGTAATTCTTGTAGAATGCCCTCTCTAAGAATGATGGCCTGGTGCCAACTGTGAAGTATTTCCCACATCACATTTTTATTTGCTCATACATTTTATACATATACATACATAAACACACACACACATCTGCAAGCTATTCTTGGTTTTTGTTTTATTTCTTCCACTAAATTTTATCATTTGAACTGTTGCTTTCTTAAGCGTCTACTTACTGGTTTTTATTTATTGTTGATATATTGTATGGGTGTGGGTGTCTTCTCTGTTGTAAGCTGCCTACAAGCTTTACTGAAGAGCATATTTAAAATTAGCAGACAATGTATATCAGGTTTCTGTTGTTGTGTATTAAATAGCATTCACATCCATTCTCTCAGTAATCCTCACTTCACCCCTGTACAATCTGTACTATTACCCCTTCTATTGAAGGTGGGACTTGAAACCAACAAACACTAATCCATTGGCCCAGTTCCAAACAAACTATGGTTTAGCAATATGTACAGGAACAGGGAGGAAGCCACTCACAAATGGTCTCCTCTGCTCCTCCCATGTAGCCCAGAGAAGGACTTCACTGGCACTTACTTTCAGTTTCCATGGAAGTGCAGCTCAGCACTACATATGAACCAAAGACCATGCTTTGAAACAAACTCTGGCTAATTAGGCAAGGCGACTTATTCAGAAACCTACCAGAGTTTGCTTTAAAACACAATATTTGGTTTATACTTAATGTACTAAGTCAGGATCCCATGAAACTAAAATTAGTGCTAGCAGAGTCCTTCCCCCAGCCATGTGGGAGGAGGGGAATCTCGTGAACTTGAAGCTCGTTTCAGCTCATGCATATAGCACTAAACCATTGTTTAGTGTTAATCAGCCCAATGGGTGACTCTTGGAGAGCCATTATGTCTCTCGCTTGGCCCTCCATCAGTAATAAGAGGATAATAATACTGACTTGCCTTTCAGGAAAAGCACCATATTGCTACTAAGTATTGTTTTTGTATTGTGTCCTGTGTTCTTGAGGACTTGGGGGATAGGGTCCCTTCCTATTTCAGCATCCATTCCTTAGCAGGAAAGTCAGCAGCTGGAACTAATTACATTGTGCCATGACAGATGAGGGTGGCTGGTCTATCTGACAGAGAACTGGAAAAATGGCTTTTAGCTGGGCAAGCTGGGACTTCTTTAGCCACTGGGGAGCAATCAGACTTTCCCACTTGAGCTCTAATTTAAGTGTCTATGGCAGTCAGGCAAGCAATGGAATCAATGACAAAGTAGGTTCTGTGTATTTCAATAGCCCTCCTCATACATTAGGGCTCTTGTCCACATGTTGGCTGTAAATATAGATGGCAGGCAGCGGCAAGCTCTCCTACCACCACCCACCATGCAATTAAAAATTGTGTGGATCCATTTGTACCAGGGCCCCAAATGATCAGGAAACCTGAAAAGACAGGGCCACCTATTGTGTGGCGCTTAGGTGGCCAGATGAAAAAGTCAGCAGGGCTCCTGCACCTTTAATTGTTGCATAGAACAGGAGGGTTTAGCAGGGCAACCTTGCCATGCAGTCTGCGGATACTGAAGTTCTCTCTTCCACACAACTATTAAAGGTGCAGGAGCCCTTGCTCTCTTTCTATCAGGCCACCCAATCTGGAGCCTTGCCACCATGCAGATATGCAGGTGTCAGCTGGCTGAGACTGCTCCACCTCTACCACCATCCATGCAAACAGCACACTTGCAAATGAGAGCTTTAAGGCAGGGGAGGGCCATAGTTCAGTGGTGGAACACATCTGCTTTGCGTACAGAAGTTCCTAGGTTCAATCCCCAGAATCTCCAGGTAGGACTCAGAGAGACTCCATTCTGAAACCCTGAAAAGCCCACCAGATACTGAGCCAGATGGGTCAGGGTCAGACTCAGTATGTATATATGGCTTATATATTCCTTCAGTTTTTTAGCACAGGTGGGCCCCATGTCCTGGTTGGAGCTTCTCTCAGTCATATTGAGGGTGTGCTCACCAGGCTGCCATATACATTTCCTTCCCACAAATGTATTCAATTCCTTTTCTTCTGCTACTGACAACAAAATACATTCTCTTTCTTCCCTTTGCTATTGAGTCTGTAGAGCAAATCTGAGTGAGTCATTGGAATCCTGGGGAAATGCAACATGGCACAAAGAGCTGTGTTAGGGCCCGGCCATATAGTAGAGCTGGAGAAGACACTGCAGGTCTACAGATACTGCAAATTATCCTGCTTTGCTGGCCTAGCCATGATGGAAGCTCAGGTTCCTGTAGCCTCATCTACAGGTGTGCGTAAGCCTCATGCACAGGTTATGGTCTATAAGACAAAAATAACACTGTCCTGCTAAGGACAGTGTGTCTCTGTCAAATCATGATGACATTAGGTGACCAATTTTTCCAAAAGAAAGGCCAAGCAGGGTAGTAGCTACATCGTAAACTTGGTATTTAAAATCATTATCATCATCATCAAACCTTTATTGGCAAATAGGCCAGTGCGATCTCGTCGCCATTTCAACAGTACAGTCATTTGCCAAAGGGAAGAAGAGGCGAGCAATCTATTTCATCTCGGTGGGTCTCCAGCAAGGGCAAGATCCTACAGTGTACTTTGACAACAAAAAAATCAAATAGAGGAACTTAGCTACTGTCTTGGTGAGTTCCTGTTCTCTCCCCTGTAATAAGAAGCGTATAGCCTCTGTCTCTGGTTTCCATGTTGGAAAACACAGATGGTCTAAAAATTGTTGACAGAGATCATCATACATTTTACATTTAAGGGCCATGTGAGCTAGAGTTTCCACCAGGCAGGCATCACATGGGCAGATCTTATCTCCTTCTGCCATACCCGCAAACCTACCCCAAATGTGTATCTTAAAGTTTTAATTGACTTTTTCCAGTAGGTGTTAACTGTTCAAAATGTGATGCATTTTTCTAGGAGCAATGGGATTTCTTGCCATCTTTAATTTCTGGATGCTTTTGTTTTATCAAGTAACAGATATCTTCTCTGTAATTTAAAACGAACATCACGCATAACTTAGTGTATCTCTAGTGGAAGAGCTCAGAACATGTGAGCAAATCAGGTAGTTTAAAGATTAATTTAATTATCATTGATTACTTCTATGCCTACCTTTTTTAGGTCTTGCTTGCTCCTACTGTTTTCTGGGAGGGAAATGTTGCTTTAGTACTGTTTGCTAAGGTACAAAGTACTCTATGGATTTATTGGTGTGATGTCTGGAAGCATCTTATTGGTGTGGCATCTGGAGACATTCATGTTGGAAAGTTTCAGCACCTACATTTTCTAATTTAAACATAAAGATAAAAAAGGTAAAGGACCCCTGACAGTTTTCAGTCACAAACGACACTGGGGTTGCGGTGCTCATCTTGCATTACTGGCCAAGGGAGCCGGTGTTTGTCCACAGACAGTTTATCTGGGTCATGTGGCCAGATGACTTAGCCGCTTCTGGCAAAACCAGAGCAGCGCACGGAAACACCGTTTACCTTCCCACCGGAGCGGTACCTCTTTATCTACTTGCACTTTGACATGCTTTCAAACTGCTAGGTTGGCAGGAGCTGGGACCGAGCAACAGGAGCTCACCCCGTCGTGGGGATTCAAACCGCCAGCCTTCTGATCAGCAAGCCCTAGGCTCAGTGGTTTAGACCACAGCACCACCCGTGTCTCACCAATTTAAACATAAACTGACCTTAAAATCCAAGTAAATTTTACAGCATGAAAAGCTGTAAAACTGTGATTCCAATCCCAAAGATCAGAATTAGGTGTGCATCTATAGCTCCAGTTTGCCCTTAAAGCTAAGCCAAACCATGGCTTAGCAGGAACATGCAAGAACAGGCATAGGCAAACTCGGCCCTCCAGATGTTTTGGGACTACAACTCCCATCATCCCTAGCTAACAAGACCAGATGATGGGAGTTGTAGTCCCAAAACAGCTGGAGGGCTGAGTTTGCCTATGCCTGTGCAAGAATATAGGCTCCCAGAGAGGAGATTGTGGACTGACCAGCTACTGCTGTGCTGCTGAACCATGGTTTGACTTAGTGTGCCATCCAAACCCTGGCTCATGGCTTTTCTCAATCCAGACAAACCACCAGCTGTAGCCAAGGTTTACTCTATGGCTTACCATTTGTCATTTGTCTGAAGGGGAGAAACCATGAACCTCAATCTCATTTATTTCCCCTTCTGGCTTCTTATTTTTCAGAACCACTGAAATACATATTTTCTCCACAGTCTTTACTCTGCATGAGTCCATTTGCAGTGCCATAGAAATGGCATCAAAATATTTCATGTAGGTTTAGATCCAGCACAAGCCCCTGCGAGAATTTTATACCCAAAGCACGGCTGCTTCATCCTCGTTACCCTAAATGGCTTTCTTCTCCTAACAAACTGCATACTAGTCTATCCAAAGGAAGGCTGCGACAGAGAGATTTGAGGTTTAATTATCTATTATTTGCTAAGTATGTATATTGCTTTGCTTGAGTAAATTTTTTCAATTTAATTTAAAACTCACAAATTCCTTTAAATAGGCTGCAGCATACAAGATAAGCAGGCATATTACACAAGATTTTAATTCCATTAATAGCCCTTAGCCACACCATAAAGCAAGAGGCTGAAGGTTAAACGGGCAGCTATTGGAACCTAAAGATGGAATTTCCTAGAGGTGCTTATCTATTTATATATTGCAGTTTTGTAGCCCAACATTACTTCTCTACAGAGCATCAGCATTCTAAATTCTTTTAAAACCTAATTGGCTCTCCTCTGCTTTAAAGGCTGCCATGTATAAAGAAACTATATATAAATATATTGTTGCTATATCTGTATTGTCCCTGTTATACCTGATTGCAAATTCAAATGTATCCCTATTGTGTTTTATGACTTCCTTGATATTGTATGTGGGCTGGAACTGGTCTGTGACCGAAATAATATATTCATTCAAAGTGTTCACAAATTGTCCCCCATGTTACTAGAGGCCTCAACTCATTTCGTATTGTTGGTTCCATATTGTGGAGCACAACTCCAGCAGAGTTTCAGCAAGCATCTTCCCTTTTCACTTTCAGGCATCTCATAAAGACATCCTTATGGATAGCTCAGTTGGTTAGAGCAACGCCAAGGTTGCAGGTTTGATCCCCGCATATTCTTTCATTGCAGAGGGTTAGACTATACAGAGACATCCTCTCCAGGAGTGGAGGTAATACACAGCTTATCATGGCTAGTAGTCATTGATAGTCTTATCTTCTATGAATTTGTTCCAAATAATGTTGCTTCAGAAGAACATCTGAAGGAGGTCTGTTATAACAGAAGCCCCAATTAAGTGCTGAACCTGAGCCATTAGGGAAGTTTCCTGTCCCACCACTTGAGTGGTTCGTCTCAGTACAACTTAGCTGTCCATTTTAACCAGTGGGATGTAAAGTAAGAGCTTCCTGCTATCTTGTCTTTATCGCTATGGCACACCACAGTTAACCTTTCTGAGCAAGAAAATGAGATGAGCTAAAGAAGGTCAAATCCACAGAGAAGGGTTTAGCTTTTCTTCAAGCAGAAACTGAAGAAAATTTATGGAGGCTTTTATTTGTGCTTTTTGCCCTTAGGAAATAGCCTGGACATTAGCTGAGGTTCTAAATAATATCAAGGCCACTCGATTCTCCCTTTCCTTGTCCCCCGTGACACCCATGGGCACCATGGTGCTTGCCACTACCTCCCATATCACCCATAAAAAGTCTCAGTAAATTCCTTCAAACTTCTGTAATGCATTCAAGGCTGTTTGATCTCCCATCTTAGTTCTCTTAGCCTCACCTACATTGAACATGTCCCTTTGAACATACCCACATTTCGCTGGATTAGCCACCCATGCTCTCCTCTGTTCTGAATAGACAAGAGGGGCAAAGAGCTTCTCACTGTCATCACAGTGGTGGCTGATATAGGTCCCTTTTTCCCCATGGAGTGGCTGGCCTGCCATTTTGTGGTCCTGTTTCTGCTCTTTGCAGTGTGGCAGCCATTTTGTGTTACGGCACACAAAAAAGTCACACACCAGAGCCTGTTGACAGCCCCTGAGTTCATGGAAAGGCCTTAGTCAAACCACTCTCTCCCAGTCTGTCTCCCTGTATGCAAACATGGGAATAAAGGGTAGAACTATCTCTTCCTTTGGTGACTCCTGGATCCAGGTGATGAGGGAGATGTCTCAGGTTACCTGAGAGGTGGGTGGGGCTGGCAAAACATCCCCCTTTGGAGGGGCGGGGCTACTCTTAGTGTCTGAAGCTGCTGGGGAAAGGGGCACACCAGCATTGTGGAAATGTAAGAGAGGGGCTCCGACAAATGAGGTAAGAGAGCAGGTTGAAGGACCCCACCCCCAGGAGCCTCACCATCAATTCTGGCAGAGACCTCCATATCCCACTGGAGCCCTCCCTCAGGTCTTTGGCAAACTATCCATCTGTATCTTCCTGACTACACCAGCCCATGATGCCCTTCTCCTGAAGGAACTCATAAATATACCCTCAAAAATTAACAATGCATGAGAGGCTGTTAGCTCTTCCTGCTCAGTTCCTCCTTGAATGGCCTTGGCTACTCCTACACTTGGCCCTCATGGCAGCCATTTTGTGTTACATAAATAAATTACATAATGAGCTATATAAATAAATTATCTTACGTCCCACAACCATTTTGTGACTGCTGACTACTACTTTCTCAAACTTCCAAATGTTCCTACTGACCCAAAAAGGTTAGCAACCTTGGTCTATACTGCTTGAAAGCTGCTCTCTGGAGCATTAGAGAGGGGTCTTTCTTAGCCTTAGTTGGAATTGCCATAAACTGAACTTGGGACAGTCTACGTGAAAAAAGTGTGCTCTCCCATTGAGTTATGGTCCCTCTCTAATTGTACACCTGAAGCCTAGCCTACTTCATAGAGCTGTTGAGAAGACCACATACAACTCTTTGGGCTCCTTGAAGGAAAGATGGGACATAAAGTAAAATGCCAGATGTCTGACATTTTAGGAGTAGGAAGAATGCTCTCATTGCAGCATCCATGTTTGTACTGGGATTTTGTCATATCATTTTCAATACTTCAGTCGTTATAAAAAGATTTTCCTCATCTCCCACGTACCATACTTCATTAATCAAAATTCCTGGTTAAAGTTTCAGCTTCCATTATTACAGAGGCATTTTTCTTACAGTCATAACAATGTAGTTACAGGCAAGGGGAAAAACAACAGAAAGGATCGATTTTTAACTCCAATGCTGGCAGGCGAAAGTTTGAACTTTGTCTGTGGCATTTGCTCTGCCTTCTGCTGTCAACAAGAAGAATGCAATTGTCTCAGGTCATGGCAAATGGTCCAAGGGTTTCTTTTGTTACTGGACAGCTTAAAAAACTGGGCCCCGCTTTTATGAGAAGCAGGTCAAGCGAATATGCAGGTTATGTGCACTGACCTGCTTAGTACAACCGGAATCTCTAATTCAATAAAGATTTGGAGTCTGAAAATTCAAAAACCTCTGCTAGCCACAACCCCTGGAAGGTGAGCAAGTAAATGGACCCCTGACATTGTAGATATGCTTTAGCTAGAATTGTTTTTGCCATAACTCGGAAAAGTAGGCAAAAATGAAGTGAGACAGGAAAAAATAAGGAGAAAATGGGAACCGTTGGAGTTGGTTCATTATGGACAATCCTCCTGAGGAAGCTGCAAATGTAAAAGTGACTCTGAGAAGCTGGAATCCAGTAATTCAATACATCAAGGGGAAATTAGGGATGGAAGAGGAAGGGAATTAATACATGATGCTGTTAATCATATAAAGGCGGTGATATTGAAGTTTTGTTTCAACTAGACCGGATTAATTGCACCAGCCCCCCTCCTCAAAAGGAGGACCTGAGTGCAACAGCGCTCTTCCCACTTGCATTTCTTGGAACTAGTGCCCAGAGGCATTCTGCTTCCAATATCTGAGGTAGTACAAGGAGCATTTTACCACACCAAAGCACAAATACTGTACAGTGATACCTCGGGTTAAGAACTTAATTAGTTCTGGAGGTCCATTCTTAAGCTGAAACTGTTCTTAACCTGAGGTACCACTTTAGCTAATGGGGCCTCCCGCTGCCGCCGTACCGCTGCTGCGCAATTTCTGTTCTCATCCTGAAGCAAAGTTCTTACCCTGAGGTACTATTTCTGGGTTAGCGGAGTCTGTAACCTGAAGCTTCTGTAACCTGAGGTACCACTGTATTTTCTTTCCTGCTTGTGCTCCCCAGCAACTGGTACTCAGAGGCATTCCCCCTTAGATCCTGGAAGTATATGCATAAACAAACGCTGTCTCCCTTATTGTGGGACTGATAAGAAAAATGTCCTCTTTCTTGTTTCGATTTCTGCTTTCTTTCCTTTCAGAGTTAAATTCACACTGAATTTAACAAGTACTCAGTGAACACCACCTACAGAGGGACAAAATTCTTTCCATGTTTCACATATATTATTCACAACTAAGCATGGGTTGATGAGAATTTGAAGTTCCCCAAATACCATTGTTTGCTAAATGCTTTTCCACTGAATGCTTCTCGTACAGGTATGTTGAGAGCTCCTTTGAGTTTGGGCCTTTTATTGCCCGACTTCATTCTAATGTAATCTCAGGAGTGTAATAGGCAATCAGGGGTTGATTTATTTCATCCCATTACTGAGTAAGGGGCAAGAAAAATGTTTGCTAGTTCATGTAAACTTTGGAAATGGAAAAGAATGGATCTTCTGTGGCTCTTTAAGATTTTATCTCCTGGCTGTGTTCAGCACTGAAAATTCATTTTTATTTTAACTATGTTGAAGGAGTTTTCAGTTTGACCATAGAATGGAGGGTGGAGAGAGAGACACACAGCAAAATCCCAGAACAACAAAGTTCAAATGGTTGCAATTTTCACTTAATGGCAGAAGGAGAGTTGAGCTCATTAAAATGACGACTGCTTTATTTCTTTAGCCTGCATTAATCTTATTGTCACCTTTAGCAAAGCATGTACAATTTATGCACCATCCTCAAATTCAAGTGTGGATAATTACTGCATATTCAGTCTCCACAAATTGCCCTTACATTTTCATCTTTCAGCAATATTCTTTGTCATAAGTTACTGGGGCTAAAATAGGGGCACCTGATTTATATTCTGCTGCCCGCTGCAAGCCAGCCACTCAGGACTGCATGGAAAAGGCTGAAGACAGTTGTTTTGTCTTTCCAGATTCCAGCATAGCTCCAGCTTCTGAGAAACTCCTCCCCATCCCAGCACATTTTAATAATTTTCTTTCAGGTTCTTTGCCCAGTGAGTGACCAGATGCTCACCTTGTCTGCATCATTTTCCAGGTGCTCTCCAAGCCTTTGTGCTCCCCAGATTGATTGCCTGTTCTCCACTCTGCCTGTCTTTTAGAGGAGGAGTCACAGCTCAGCACCTTGAGTACATGCTTCACCTGGAAAAGGTCCCAGGTTCAGTCACTGGCATCTCTATGCAGGGCTGGAAAAGCCCTCTGTCTGCTGGAAACCTTGGAGAACTAGCTCCCAGTCAACATAGACAAAGCTGAGATGACGATGGTTTTGATTTGTTGCCCGTCCTTCACCCTAAGGTCCCAGGGTGGGCCGAAACAATTTAGAAGACAATCTCAAAATCAGTTTAAAACATTTGCAACCACAAGAATAGGGCAGGTCTTAAAATATATACATCTCAAGCGTCAGAGGTCAGGGTAAAGTGGTGCATCTTCAGCATTCGGCAAAACCCATACAGTGGTACCTCGGGTTAGATATAGAATCATAGAATCATAGAATCATAGAGTTGGAATAGACCACAAGGGCCATCGAGTCCAACCCCCTGCCAAGCAGGAAACACCATCAGAG
Source organism: Podarcis liolepis (assembly GCF_965112155.1). Lineage (NCBI taxonomy): Eukaryota > Metazoa > Chordata > Lepidosauria > Squamata > Lacertidae > Podarcis > Podarcis liolepis. The sequence continues at coordinate 83,177,900 of NC_139556.1, forward strand.
CACTCCTGACATATGGTTGTCAAGCCTCTGCTTAAAGACCTCCAAAGTAGGAGACTCCACCACACTCCTTGGCAGCAAATTCCACTGTCGAACAGCTCTTACTGTCAGGAAGTTCTTCCTAATGTTTAGGTGGAATCTTCTTTCTTGTAGTTTGGATCCATTGCTCCGTGTCCGCTTCTCTGGAGCAGCAGAAAACAACCTTTCTCCCTCCTCTATGTGACATCCTTTTATATATTTGAACATGGCTATCATATCACCCCTTAATCTCCTCTTCTCCAGGCTAAACATGCCCAGCTCCCTTAGCCGTTCCTCATAAGGCATCGTTTCCAGGCCTTTGACCATTTTGGTTGCCCTCCTCTGGACACGTTCCAGTTTGTCAGTGTCCTTCTTGAATTGTGGTGCCCAGAACTGGACACAGTACTCCAGGTGAGTATGCTTCAGGTTGCATACACTTCAGGTTACAGACTCCGCTAACCCAGAAATAGTACCTCGGGTTAAGAACTTTGCTTCAGGATGAGAGCAGAAATCGTGCTCTGGCGGCACGGCGGCAGCAGGAGGCCCCATCAGCTAAAGTGGTGCTTCAGGGTAAGAACAGTTTCAGGTTAAGAACAGACCTCTGGAACTAATTAAGTACTTAACCTGAGGTACCACTGTATAGTGAAAGTACCAGAAGGACCTCTCCAACAGAGAATCTCCTTTCCTGGGCTACCCCTCCAAATCAAGGGGGGGTCCCCCTACAGAGGGTCTGTAGGGAAGGAGCTAGTCTTTCAGTTATTTGAGGCCTGTAGCATTTATAGCTTTAAATTCTCACATGAGCCTCTTGAATTAGGCCCAGGGGTTATATGGCTACCCAGCAAGTAATCTGGTTACTGAAGTTTCCAAGTCACCTTCAAGAACATCCCCACACAGCACACAGTATAGGTCAGCTTCTTAGGTTCCAATTCCCTCCAACATTCCTCAGGTGATAATAGGGACATTTCTCTCTCACACACAACTGACCCCCCTCAATCTTTCCCCCAATTTTTGAGTCCCTGCCCCACACAGACTTTCTTAGAGAAGACGGGTGAATGCCGCCACCACCACAACAATGTGTCACAGCACACACACCCTCTACCCAAGGGAGGAGGCCTGTGGCGGCAGCCATGGGGAGGCCATAGAGAAGCAACGGGATGCTCCCTCACAGCTGCTGCCATCGCTCAGGACAAGCGCCGGCTCATCCTCTTTCTCAAGCTCGGCAACGGCAACACAGGCAGGGAAAATAGGGGCATTCCGGGATCAAATCTGACACTGGGGTGGCTTTCGCAATTCCGTGCTATCGGACACTTGGAGAATATGTGTTTTTATGCTTCTTTTGCCTGCTTTTTCAGCTGCATGTTGGTCCTGTTCTAAATAAACTCCCTATAGCTGGATCTCATACCTCTTTGTTCTACTGCATTCCTTGCTGCTCAGCCTCCTAGCTGAAGCCGGGCCAAATATCACTCCCTCCAATTATACAAGATCACACACACACACCCCACACACAAAGTGTATATGGGGATATTTGGAAACTTTCAGGGGTGGGTGAATTTTAAGTGAGCTGATCTTACCTTTAAATGTGATGTAGCTGAGGGTCCCCTTTTCTGTTAAGCCCAGACCCGCTCCTAATTTTGTTACACCACCGAGCTATATTAAATAGTTGCTGCAATTTTCCTACAGATGCCAAAGCTTTTTATTTGTTGCCACAGTGATATATTTGCGAGTGTGGATGAGAACTTTTGGGATCACAGACATTAAATGACTATAAAGTTGTGTTATTGAATGTCGCTGGGCAAAATGCTTCTTTATCATTTTTCTGTAGCTGGAATAGATTTTTTGGGGGTAGGAAATATAAATCTGAGCAACGTATTGATTGCATCAAAGTAATATAGGGTAATCTGCAGCTGCAATAAATAATGGATACAATATATTATCATTATTTGAATGGTGCCGCCGTAAACTGCATGACAAGCTGGACTTTGAGGTTGCGATCCTGACTCGATGGGATTTACCCACAAGTAAACACATTACTAGTGTTGTGTTCATGCTATGCAGGTGTGCTATAGTTCCATAGTTTTTACTTATTGTTGTGTGCTTCTATGGTGTAGAGTGCTATGGGCTCCCTTCAGAAAAAAAGGATATTTTATAAACACAATAAACTGATAGATGCCAGAATAATCCCGTGTATTTGGGGATACCAATCCCCTCCCCCCCCCCAAAAAAAACCTAAGCAGGTGTGGAATTCATCACAATTACTGCAACTTCCCAAACAAAATGATCCCCCCTCTTGTCACTCCACACACTATTCTGTGGGATCTATTGAGCTCCCAAACCAATTTCAGGGGAAACTGGGGAGAGAAGCCGGGTTGCAGGATTGCAAACCCTCATGTAGGGCCTGTGCTGATGCAACTCAATGGGTGAATCCCGCCCTAGAGATTATTTTTTAGTGTTATTACCTAAGCCTTAAGATACTGTGATAAAACAGTGCTAATATGGAGGGGCCAATGTTTAGTGTGTTTTTTTAAAATACAAGACAACAATAAAGATCAGCCTCTTGGCTGTACCTCTCAGGTATTGACATAATGCAGCCTTCCACAACCTCAGGGTGTTCTGGACTTCCACTGGCATGGCCAGTGGGGCTTTTTCTTTTCCTAGAGACATTTTTTTAAAAAAATAATAATAAATGGTAGTTATCAACATCATCATGTTTATGTGTAGGCCACTTATCCAGATTATGCTCAGCAGCTCACAAAAACAGTGAGGGACAACAGTTGTGTGTAGATAATAGAAACACTTGTAAATATATTGAATACATTTCATAACGTAATGTTTGAATTGGGGTTGGGAATCTCCAAACTGCAACTCCCACTATCCTCAAACATTGGACTGCAACTCCCACTATCCTCAAACATTGATCTTGCTGTCTGGGGCTGATGGGAGTTGGAGTCCAGCGGCATTTGGAAGGCCAAAGGTCCCTTGGCCCTGGTTGAAATCCACGTTAGCAAGCTAACAAAAGAAAAGAAAAACACAATTAAACATTCTTTTGGCACATTAATCCATTATCAGAAACCCACGATCTAACTACCACATGTGACAAAATCTTAAGTTTTAGCTCAAAAATATGAAATTTCTTACTGGAGCTAGAGAACCATTTGCAAGGGATTATGTAGGAATTAGCAACTATCAGTTTCAAGTATCAAAGCTTAAGTGAGTTCACAATGATGGAAGCGAATCTGCATACGATGTTAAGGCTATTCACGGTGCATTAAATTAAAATGAGGCAGAGGAGAAAAGCCAACAGGCACAAACTCATTTACCTCTTGACACAAATTATTAAATATTATCATTTTTTGTGACCTAATCCACATGCTTTCATGGATCAAGAGAGATTATCCATGTTGCTCTGAAAACGAATTAGGCATTCTTGTTAAGGAGAACATTTATGGAAGCATAGCACATAATTTACATGTAATTACCAGTATTACAAGTGAAAGCCCTTTTCAATTTAAAATGGGGTGTGTGGCAGAGAGAGAAACGTGCCGTTTCAGAAGTGGCATCTTTTAACAAAGACTAGCTTAGAGGAGGTAATCCTGCTTTGGGTAGGAAAGGGCATGCTGAGACATTGGCAACTAATGCTATTTAAAGTTTATTTACAGTAAAAGCTATGGTTTTCCTAGTAGTGATGTATGGAAGTAAGAGCCGGACCATAAAGAAGGCTGATCGCTGAAGAATGGATGCTTTTGAATTATGGTGCTGGAGGAGACTCTTGAGAGTCCCATGGACTGCAAGAAGATCAAACCTCTCTATTCTGAAGGAAATCAGCCCTGAGTGCTCACTGGAAGGACAGATCGTGAAGGTGAGGTTCCAATACTTTGGCCACCTCATGAGAAGAGAAGACTCCCTAGAAAAGACCCTGATGTTGGGAAAGATGGAGGGCACAAGGAGAAGGGGACGACAGAGTATGAGATGGTTGGACAGTGTTCTCGAAGCTACCAACATGAGTTTGACCAAACTGCGGGAGGCAGTGGAAGACAGGAGTGCCTGGCGTGCTCTGGTCCATGGGGTCACGAAGAGTTGGACACGACTAAACAACTAAACAACAATAACAACAACTGCTTGGCATATGCTTGTTGCTATACAGGATATAAAAGTGTCCTGAGGGCACTTCCCTCATTCCTCCAGCCACATAGGGTCATTCCTGCCTCCCCCCCCCCATCCCCGCAAGCAGGAAGCAGTAACATTTAGTGCGCAGGTCCAATAGAAGTGTGGTGAGTTACCATTGCCAAGAATGTCTAGCACTGCCACATAGCTCAGCATAGGTGCCAACTCTAGGGCCCTGGTCCCTTTGCCCCCCCCCCAATAAAATGTTTAGCTGGCCCCCTGTTTCTGCAAGTTGGTACGTCCCTCCCTCTGTTGGGCAGCTATTTCCGAGTGCATCTGAGCCGGGGCAGCTGGGGAGAGGCAGGCAGGCCAGTCAGTAGGAGAGGCTACAGGGCAAATGGGTGGTAGGGGAGTCAGGTAAGGGGGCAAGAGGGCGGGGGAATGGGAGGCCTGCACCTAGCTGTGCACAGTGGAGGAAAGTGCACTCCGCAGAAGTGTGGGGAGGCAGGAGAAGGGCGCCCCCCCAATATTTTGTTCAAGTTGGTGCCTACATAGCTCAGTGTGTGGTTCATGTTGGTTCAGTCCCTACTCATGAGTCATGAAGCTGATCAGGTGACGGTGAGCCAGTTGCCTAAACTGAGGGATGGGGCAAACTATGCACAGTGGTACCTCAGGTTAAGGACTTAATTCGTTCCGGAGGTCTGTACTTAACCTGAAACTGTTCTTAACCTGAAGCACCACTTTAGCTAATGGGGCCTCCCGCTGCCACCACGCGATTTCTGTTCTCATCCTGAAGCAAAGTTCTTAACCTGAAGCACTATTTCTGGGTTAGCGGAGTCTGTAACGTGAAGCGTATGTAACCTGAAGCATATGTAACCTGAGGTACCACTGTATATGCCACCTTCTTGGAGGAGAAGGTGAGACATAAACGTAATAATAAAACTGCTGCTTTCTGGACTGACATGAGGTTGCAATGAACTAAGTGCTGCTTAGAGTAGACCCATTGAAATTAATGAACCTGATAGTCATGTCCTGTATACACTGCTATTTTATCCCCTGCCCCCCCCCCCAACCGCTTACTTGCCTTTTTTGTAGCTAAAAAATTCCCAAATGTTGCAACATGTCTTCATAGCGGGCTTGTTCAGACACAGCAGGATGTATGCCTGCATAAACATGCGCAGGATTCAGCATTTTGTGCCAAAGCCACCTGCTGACATCTGTAGTCTTGGTGGTGGTTGGGGGAAGCAGGAACTTTATATCTCAGAATGACTTGCGCAAAGTCCACCAGGCTTTGCAGAGTTGCTAAGGGAGTGGCGTGCGTTTTTGTCTCTGTGTCCATGTGCTTGAATCCTGTAATCACATTAAGAAAACCTGTGTCTGTTGTAATTCTGTCAGCCTCGGGGATTCAGTAATTTATGCCTTCCCTCTATAAAAACAAGGCAAGTGTGAGAGAGGCAGGAGCCCTCGTGGGCTTCTTAATGTCTGTTACCCTCACCCATTTAAATCTACCATCTGATAGAAATGCCTTTTATGGAGCAACAGACTCTTCTCTTGTACAGCCGTTACATCTTAGGCGTGAGGCAATTACAGTGCAACCCCTTTGCATATTTACTCAGAAGTAGTTTAAAGGGTCTTACTCCTGGGGAAAGGGTGTATAGGCTTACACCCTCAGGATGGTTTTCATCAGCAAGTCATTTAAGTAAGAAATGGAAGATAATTTTGTTAAGCTCCAAGTTTTTACCTGTTCTCTGTGTGTGTGCATTTGCACATCAATATGTGTGTATATCCCTAACTGTTTGTGTCCAAATGCAACATGAATGAAGCATGTGCCTCCAGAAATTAAGATTTACAATGCAATTCCATGCATATCTTAATGGTATGCATTTTTGGACTTTTATATTGTAAACTGTCCTTGATCTTCAGATGAAGAGTGGTGTAGAAAATAATAATAATAATAATAATAATAATAATAATAATAATAATAATAATAATATAAGTATGTGAAACATTGGGAAAAGTCATTGTATGCGGCCTTTGTGGACCTAAAGGCAGCATTTGATTCTGTATCCAGGAGTAGGCTCTGGGCCAAATTGGCCAATATGGGTATTAACAGAAGGTTATTACTTCTGATGATTAAGCTTCATGAGAACAATACCCTCCAGATAAGACTTGCACAGGACGGCAGACTCTCTAGAGAAATCCCAGTCCAAAGAGGAGTTAGACAAGGATGCCTATTAGCTCCATTCCTATTTAACATCTATGTTATCCACTCCCATGGTTGAGGAACAGCCATGCAACACCCCAACACCCCCACCACCATGCACATTAATTCATGAGGCAGGTGCTCACTCTGGACAACTGTACACGAGGAGACTCAATTTGTATATTTTTCCAGTGCTCGGATTTCAAGGGGTCCAGCAGGGGCTCCAGTGCCCTTGCCTTTGGGGCTCTCTGGCTAGCTGTTGCCTTCAGAAGGCTAAATGGGTTTGCATGTGTCTTTGCGTGTGCTGGTTTCAGTAAAAGCCTCTCTACTTCCCCCCACCTTCCCACAATAATTTGAGGCCTCAGAAACACAGAAATGCCTTATATGCATACTAGTTTTCCTACAGAGCTCTCATTTCATACATTCTATTGTGCACACAGAGGAAGTAAGGGGCGTATGCCTGCTGCTGCAACCCAAAAAAGTGATCACTCTCCCTGCAACTGTGTCAAGCAGGCCCCACTTGTGTGGCCCTTGGAAGGTTGACCAGATATGCATCTGGCCCTGGAGCGGAAGAAGGCTTCCCATCCGTTTTCTTTCTGTCTCATGGGGTCATGAGTTGAAGGGAGCCCAGTGTAGACTGTTACCAATCCCTCAGTTGGGAAGCAGATTCTGCCATTTCCAGTTGTTTTCCTTCTTTCCCCCTGATTTGGGGTCACATCTGCATCTGCGCTGGCATCTCTAGGTGTGTGAAGGTTTGTGATTTGCTCATAACCTGTTACAATCTGGGCTTATTAGGAAATTCATACAGGCCGGGGTGGCACCATGCAAACTGAGAGCCAGTGTGGTGTAGTGGTTAAGAGCAGTGGACTTGTAATCTGGTGAACCGGGTTCGCTTCCCCGCTCCTCCACATGCAGCTGCTGGGTGACCTTGGGCCAGTCACACTTCTCTGAAGTCTCTCAGCCTCACTCACCTCACAGAGTGTTTGTTGTGGGGGAGGAAGGGAAAGGAGATTGTTAGCTGCTTTGAGACTCCTTCGGGTAGTGATAAAGCAGGATATCAAATCCAAACTCCTCCTCTTCCTCTTCCTCTTCTTCTTCTTCTTCCTTAGGGTAGTGATAAAGCGAGATATCAAATCCAAACACCTCCTCCTCCTCTTCTTATTTACACTTGGGTTGCAGGTGTGACAGTAATGGGACTTGTATAAACATTTACATTTTAATTTTTTTCTTAATTTCTTGAGGCCCATTATGTGTTTACCAAAGCGTGTAACAGCTTTATGTTAACAATGCAACAATGCATCATTAAAGGCATGCCAGCTGTTCATATTTTAGTTTTCTGTCGCTGATAGCCCTCTGCATACCCTGTCAAGAGGGGAAAATGTATGTTTCCTCTTTAATAACTAACACTAACGCATCAAAACAAGAGGCATTTAGCGGTGAGTCCTTGACACATTGCTTTGATAAAACACTGTCTTGGAACTCATTAGCGTTAACGGGCTGGGTATGAAGTGGCGTATCCAGGCATCAGCCTCAAACTTGGAGAGCTCAGCATCAACGAGGGTCTGCAACCGAAGATTCATTCTATGAATGGATTTGCTGATGCCCTTCCAAATGGCAGGTTTATAAATGCCTGTGAATCCCAGGTCACAAACAAAAACTCTGTTTTTCAATGAAACCTTTCAAATAAAACATTTAACAAACCTGTTTGGCTTCACGCTACAAAATACTGAGTGATTAAACAGAGGCTTTCCAACAAACTACCCAAATAGGGAATAGAAAATGGTCTTCCATTTGGCTGACATCTTACTAACTGCTCACATTACCAGAAAAGTTAAAGTCTTAAGCTTCTAAGGGCATGCATGCAATTCTAAATTTAGAGGCTTGTTCATTCTTCAGATATTTTATTTTCATTTTTAAAACAATATTCTTATACATTCACATCATTTTCAGTTTCTACACTTCTGCGATTACTTGGACTTCCCCCACCACTGGTTTCCAATTTTTCCCTATTTGTTGCATCTAATTACGTTGTTTTAATCCATTTTATCTCCTTTTTTACCTTAAATCATATTATAATGGATTAAAACAGCATAATTAGATGCAACAAAGAGGGAAAAATTATAAGTGCTATAACAATCCTGCTAACGTTTTTTAAGTATCTACAGCAGTCTTTAAGATACTGTATTATATATATATTTTCCACTCTTTTTTATCTTCTTGGTGTCTGATCTTGACGATCATCTTTGCCATTTCGGCATAGTCCATCATCTTGTTCATTCTTCAATTGCTCTCCAGCGATCTCTAGCCCATTTTTGGTCTGTCTGCCTACATTATTTTTTATTTCCTTTGAAACAAGACGAGCAAATACATTACAATGTGCATGCTTAGCAACTACCTTAAAAGGCAGAGTATTATAATGCCTGACTGGAGTTTGTTAATCTAAATGGATGATAACTGGAGTGAATGATCAAAGCTGTTAACCAAAAAGATCTGGAGGGCATATTTACAGTGTGACCAAGAAATGGAATCCAGGAGGTGTATGTGGCCTCAATTGCACTATACATTTAAAGCAGTATGATACCACTTCAACTAGTCATGGCTGCCCCTCCAGAAGAATTCTGGGAACTGTAGTTTGTCTAGGGTTCAGAGAGGTATTAAGAGATATGCAATTCCCAGAGTCGTTTGACAATCAATCCCTTTTGCATGGGTACTTTGGGAATTTTAGCACTATGAAGGGAATATTGGTCCCCTAACAATTCTCATTACACTTAACAAACTACAATTCCCAGTATTATTGGGGAGAGGCCATGACTATTTAAAATTGTGTTATACCATTTTATATGGGTGTGAGTATGGGTGTACATTCCACATGTTCATAGCCCAGTGGAGGCAGGGGGGGACGGGACATACTGGGAACTGTATCCTCAACCATCCTTCATCTTTCATTCATGGTTTAGACCCAGTAGTTCATTCTGCCAGACTCCTAAACTTTGTTGTGAACCATCTGCTTTTTGCTGGCTGAGAGAATGGTTGCTTCTTGAAAGCAGTGAAGTGTTGGGTAATGGCAGATGAAGTTGATGGACTATATGGAATTGGTGGAAATGACTGGCAAGATCCGAGACCAGGGAGAAGAGTCGGGGGAAGAAGACTGGAAAAAGTTTAAAGACTATTTATAGAAATATTGTAAAATTAATGAATGTTAGAAGAATGTTGGAATGAAGTTATATGGCTTTAGTAGAAATGTTATAAGGAATTAAGTATAAATAGATTAATAGAAAATTAAAGGAAAAAATAAGGCAAGAATGTGTTAAGATAATTATAGGATAGAAAACAGAGGAAGATGGAAAGGAATTGCTGAAACAATTAATAGAAGTGGAATACAAAAAGGGAGATGTGAGGAGGTCGTTGGAAATAAGCGAATGAAAGATAAGATATTGAAAATGTTTGAGGTGTTTTTAAATTGTTTTTGTTTGTCTTTGTTTTGTTTTGTATGTAGTGTTTTTGTATTGTATTTGTATTGTTCTTTTTTCTTTTTTTGTTTGTAGTGTTGTGTTGAAACTGTTTGAAAAGTAATAAATATCATTTTTTTAAAAAAAGTAGTTCATTCTGTCTGCATTTCATCAGTTTATCTTTTTTTCATTTTCACCATCTGTTTATTTATATGCCACTTTCCCGCAAAATGGTGGCCCAAGTGGCTCACAGCATATCAAGTGAACAATTAAGTATTACAATTCTCTCTCTCTCTCTCTCTTTTAATAATATCATCAATAAATAAATACCAAATCCATACAAGTTGGTATAAAGCAAAACAAACCAACCAATCTAGTTCAACAGCTTAAAACTCAACAGGAGAAAGAATAATGCCTAACACAGAAATTTTAAAAGTCATATTTCACAATTTTGGCGTTCTCTGGGCATAAAATGATAGGAATGGAAATTGTATCCAATAGTATCCGGGCTACCAGACGATGAAGACAAACAGTGCTATGGCTTAGATTTCTGCAGCTCATGGAAAGAGCATGCACTGCATACTTAAGGGGGCATTTTTATTGCTAATTGTCATACTTTTGTAGTAGCTTGTGGCATGTGAAAATAAATAAGTAACCCCCCAAGGGAATGCTTCACTGGAGGGTGACCGGATTCAAGATCATCTATTACCCTGTGTGCTCCTGCTTGGAAAGCTATTGGAAGCTGTGAGTTTTATGCAAGAGTCAACAACAAAGATAGATAAGTCTTGGCCACTTAATGGGTTAGCTTTTAAGAGCACGGTATGCAAGGCCTCATTTCTGAAGCTAATGTTTAGCAACCACACCAAACTGGTCTGCAGACATGGTTTTGGTTTTTTTTTTAGCATTTGACTATTTATTGTCCATGGAAGGAAGCGGAAATTGGTTTGATGACTTTTTTAAAAAAGAAACTGAAATTCGGAGCCAACCCCCATATATGCCTACTCAGAGGGAAGTCTCGCTGAGTTCAATGGTGCTTGTTGTTGTTGTTCTTTAGTTGTTTAGTCGTGTCCGAATCTTCGTAACCCCATGGACCAGAGCACGCCAGGCACTCCTGTCTTCCACTGCCTCCCGCAGTTTGGTCAGACTCATGTTTGTAGCTTCAAGAACACTGTCCAACCATCTCGTCCTCTGTCGTCCCCTTCTCCTTGTGCCCTCCATCTTTCCCAACATCAGAGTCTTTTCCAGGGAGTCTTCTCTTCTCATGAGGTGGCCAAAGTATTGGAGCCTCAGCTTCACGATCTGTCCTTCCAGTGAGCACTCAGAGCTAATTTCCTTAAGAATGGATAGGTTTGATCTTCTTGCAGTCCATGGGACTCTCAAGAGTCTTCTCCAGCACCATAATTCAAAAGCATCAATTCTTCGGCGATCAGCCTTCATTATGGTCCAGCTCTCACTTCCATACATCACTATCAATGGTGCTTACTCCCCTGTAAATGAGTGTCAGATTGCAGTTGTCAATACTCACATTTCAAGTAGTAGTAAAGGAGGCTAGTGGACTGTATGAAGTTCATTGTTCTGCTTATTCCTCAGTACAGAATTTTTTACAGAACATGACAATTATTGTGCTAGATGAGGCTGAAGGTCTATCTGGGGCCAGCACTTTCAATAGTGGTCAATTAGATACTCTGGGAAAGCTCACACATAAAACACATAGGAATATAGGAAGCTGCCTTAACACTACCTCAGAACAAGTATCCATCTAACTTTGTATTGTCTATACCAACTGGCAGAGGCTCTCCAGGATTTCAGACCTTGTGGTGACATCCTGCATGCAAATAGACCAGTGTTTCCCAACCACTGTTCCGCGGCACACTAGTGTGCCGCGAGATGTTGCCTGGTGTGCTGCGAGATGTTGCCTGGAGGGAGGCGGGCGAGTTGGGCGGCGAGAGGCGGGGCGGTGGCGGCGAGGAGAGGCCGCCCAGTGCGGGGCTCTCACCGTCTGCCTGGCTGGCTGCCTGCGAGCTCGGCGGGCAGCGCCTCCGTCCGCAGCGCCCGCCTCGCGGCTCTCATTCCCTGCCCCTGCCAAAGCTCACCCAGCCAAGCCGCGCTCTCCTTCCTTCCTGCCTCGCTTTGCTGCCTCCTCCCCACCCCCACCCCAAAGCTTGGAGGTTCCCCGGCAAGGGGGAGGGGAAAAAATTGAAACTTACACTTTCGTGCGTCTCTCCCGGCGTGACGCTGCGCGCTGACGTCACGGGGCTGTAATGGTGGTGTGCCTCGAGATTTTTTTCATCAAACAAGTGTGCCTTTGCCCCAAAAAGGTTGGGAAACACTGAAATAGACATTCTCCAAGATCTATGGCCCTGACACAATAGCCATCCCCACTTGTTTATCCTCAGCAAATGGTATCCAAAAATATACTAATGGCACAAGTATTAAAGCATGGCATTTCACTGTCTAGTATCCACTTCATCCAATACATGATTATTTCTATTTCCTAACATTGAATTTGCTTTTTCTGCTGCCTCATCGCACTGAGCTGATATTGGAGGGAGATGAATACTATTGCACTTGATCTGATTGCTAGGGAGCCAGAGCCATATATATATGCAGTATGCATTACTTTGCAGTTTCCCTGAATATTGTCTGTCATTCTATTGCCCAGTAACCCACTTAGCAGAGAGACTTTTTGGAGCTTTCCACAGTCTACACAAATTATCCTGAATATTTTGGTGTCATTCACAATAGCGGATAAAAAGTGTGTGGGGAAAGGGCCTGAGATTCTCCACTCCTGACCTAGTTTGTTTCTGACTTTATACAAAACTGAGCTGCAAGATCCCAGATTACTTGTAAGGTTTGCCTCATCGTATTTACCGTATTTTTCGCTCTATAACACGCACCAGACCATAACACGCACATAGTTTTTAGAGGAGGAAAATCCGTAGGCATGCCACCCATAAGCATTCCCTCCATAACACACACAGACATTTCCCCTTACTTTTTAGGAGGAAAAAAGTGAGTGTTATGGTGCAAAAAATATGGTAACTAGACCATATGGTGGGCAGATATTTGCCCTTTGTCAAGAGCAAGCTGGCAGTAAATCACATCGTGCAAGTTGGAGTTAACTCTTCATTAGCAAGAACGTGACCTGCAAAGACTTGGCTGAATGTCAGGCCTAATGAACACAGCAGCTCATCCCTCTTAGACCTTGCCCAATGGATCAGTTTGCCGAGACTGAAAGTTTCTGTCTCCTCACAGCCGTCTAAATTCCCTCTCCAGGACTTTCCCCAAGCAATAGGAGACTACTGCTGTGTGAAGCCAACCTCTCCTCCACCCTTTACATGCCTCTTCTGGTTCGGGGAGGGGAGGGGAGGGGAGGGAGCTTCTCACAGCACGTGGAGAAGACACCTGTGACTCTTCACAAGCTAGACTCATCTCTGTCTCTTGCCTCCCACCCTCCTGCTTCAGCTTCTGCCTCTGAAGAAGAAGAAGAAGAGTTTGGATTTGATATCCCGCCTTTCACTCCCCTTCAGGAGTCTCAAAGCGGCTAACATTCTCCTTTCCCTTCCTCCCCCACAACAAACACTCTGTGAGATGAGTGGGGCTGAGAGACTTCAGAGAAGTGTGACTAACCCAAGGTCACCCAGCAGCTGCATGTGGAGGAGCGGAGACGCGAACCCGGTTCCCCAGATTACAAGACTACCGCTCTTAACCACTACACCACACTGGCTCTCTGATTCTGGACTTCTCTCTGCCACAGACTTTGCCAGCTCACTAAGCCCTGTTTATCTCTTCTTCCCAATCTTCTCCCTCTTCTTCCTCTGACCACTCCCTGAGAACTGATCCTTCTTCCCTTGGTAGTCCCCCAGCTGGTTCCTCCCACCATTCCTCTGTGTCCCACCTGCCCATGACATCTCTATAGCATTCAGAATGTCTAACTAATGACATTCTAGCCCAATGACTAGCTCTTTGGAGCTGGGCTTGAGTGAGGAAGGATTCGGCGTCTGGCGTTGCATGTTACTCCAGAGCACTCTCAAATATCTCGTCTAAGGAGCATTGCATCACCCCTTCTCTATTATTTGTTTTCAGTCATGCATATAATTGAAGCAGGTTAGCCAGCCAGCATTTTTATGCAGTGGGAGTGACAGCATAACGGCTCTGTTTGATTCCAATCTTCAGTTGCTGGAAGGGAGGATCAAACCCATTTATCTGGGCTGGCACAGAAGTCTTGGAGAAACTAAACTTAACCATAAGAAAAATTACCCCGATGCCATGGACTCCCTAGGGACTAATTAGTTTTCTACTCATGGCATGATGGATGAAGACTGTCCCTTTTTGTAGTTTTAATGTACTATGTCCCCTAAATCCTAACAAACTTTACTTCTCAGTCCATGAATTAGAGATGCTATTGGTAGGCTTGATATAGTTCTGGACAAAGAGAAGGAGGACTGCAATCTTAAGTGTTAAATTCTGCTTTAAGGCATTGCAAGGAATAGGTAACCATAATATATTTATTGCGCCAATCTGGAGGCGAGTGGAGAACTTATGCCCCATTAGGCATCACTCCAATATAGTGATTATTTACTGTTTATTATCTGAGATCCAGTGCAGCAAGTAAACACTATATGAATAAATAAATTGATTGATAGATGTACTGTACCAGATATTGATACATTATTTAATACTTGGTTACTGTAATTTATTCAGTTTGGGAAAACCAGCCAGATGGGCGGGGTATAAATAATAAATTAATAATAATTATTATTATTCCAACTTTCTTGGGTCCAGTGTGGGTTTAATGTTGAACATTTATATTTCACCAAGCAGAAGTACTAATACATTTCCCCCAAACTTGACCCTCACAAGTTCAAGCAACCTTTTCCAACCTGGTGCCCTCCATAGGTTTATAACTACAATTTCTATTTAAAAAAAATATTTATCTAGCATATACATTTTATTAGAAGCATAATATTATAAATATCTTTTTAAAACCACATTTTTATACCACACTTCATTCCATTCACCATTTCAAGATAATGTATAATCAGTTAGATTAAACATAAAATGTGACAATAAAACAACAAGGGGGAACTAACTTCTCAAAACATGCCCAGGATTAAAATGCCCTGATGAGCAAAAAAGCTCGGTGTCAGAAATATCACAATGCATGCACCAGGCAATCCTCCAAGGGGAGAGCATTCCAGACACAGGATGCCACTAATGAAAAGGCTCTTTCCTTGGTTGCCACATATTATACCCAGAAGTTGCTGCAAGGTGGCACAGGTGAGACTGCATCGCTCTCCTTGCTTGCCAACACTGCACTTTCCTGCTGCTTACTGGGAGGGTGAGCAGGAGGGACAAGGCAGCAAGAAGCTTGGCAGAGGTGGGTGTGGTGTCAGGAACATCCAATTGACTCTACCTCTGCACTGCAGAGCTCCCTGCTGCCTTGCCTCTCCCACTCCCAGTAAGCAGCAGCAAAGTGCAGAGCTGACAAGCAGGGAGAGCAATGCAGCTGCCCTGGAGCTGCCCTGCTAATAGTACCTCTGTTAAAGACAACGGAAGGAGGACCTAAGCAGAAGGTCTTAATGTTCAGGCAAGTGAGAAGAAAACAGTCCTTTGGGTATTTGAGTCCCCATCCCTTTAGGGCTTGAAAGATAAACATTGATCGCAATATGTACAGTAGTGGCTGGTGTCCATTGGTGACCATCAGGCAGAAGACCAACACGTAGGGCAGAAGGCCAACAGTAGGAGCAGTCAGAGCCAATAACTAGCAGAAGCAGCTATTTCTAGCTTGTCTCCAGCTTCCTCCCTATTGAGTTCTACAAAGGCAACACCAAGAAGAGAAAGGAAGAGGAGGAAACTGGCCGCCATTGCCACCCTCTGGGCTGGTTGGAAGCAAGAGGGCAGACAGGTGGGGACTAGCTAAGGGCAGACTGGTGGGGTGGTGTCCCATATGTGTAAATCTGACTGTGCCAGCCAAAAGTCTTCCCCAATGGGAACTTCAAAGCCAACATCATGTATAATGCGATGCAGGAATATCCGAACCAAGGATTGGCATCAATTGACATTGTTCTCTCACAGAGACATTTGCATCCTTTCCCCCAACAGGTGATTGGCATCACACCACTCATAATATCAGAAGAGACAGACTGCTGATTGGCAATGTTAGACAAAGTACCATGCCACTTAGACTTAGTTCCAGCAAAGCTGAGCAACATTATGCTAAAAATAATGTCAGTGGCATCTGGCATCCTATCTGCATTAGGCTTTTTATAGTGCAGACGCGAAACTAGAAGAATCAGTGTCAGCAGCAGTAGTAGGAAAGTTTTCAAAGGGGTCCCTAGTGTAGATCGCGCCATAGAAAACTTGCCAGCAACGATTAAAATTGCCTGGAAGCTGCTCCTGAGTTGATGGGCTTCCATTATTCTTGGCATAGAAAGGACCATTACAAAAGATTGAATCCATGGTTGTTAAAGAGAGATATTTTCCTGCACATCTTTGGGGAACCAGTGTACAGTTTTGTAGGGCATATTCAAAGAATTTCTGCATACATGGCAAAGACAAAATGTGGAATTAACTTGACTGTGTAT
The DNA here is from genome assembly GCF_965112155.1 of Podarcis liolepis. Taxonomy (NCBI): domain Eukaryota; kingdom Metazoa; phylum Chordata; class Lepidosauria; order Squamata; family Lacertidae; genus Podarcis; species Podarcis liolepis. The sequence continues at coordinate 83,194,255 of NC_139556.1, forward strand.
GTGTTTTGTTGCTGCATAAATACTTCTAAGCAAATATTCTCTCAGGATACCTTTGCATCTCTGAGACTAAACAACTCTGAAAGTAAACAGCACTAAGGTCACCTTACATTTTCTGTTCAGCACTCACTTGAACACTGGCTGTGCAACAAGGTCATTTGGTTGTTCAGCAGAATTTCCATTTCTTTTCCTTCCCCCAAGTGCCACCTTAAACCATTCTGGGGGTTCTACCAATCCTGCCACTGGCAGAAGCATCTCATCAGATACTGCCAGGCAAATTTCAACAAGCATTTTCATTAATTTCAAATGGTGTGCTCTGAGTAGGACAGCCATTGGGTACAAACCTGTATTTTCCATGCATCACCTTCTTTTTCTGAATAGTTACTCTTTTATCCTTGCCGTTGAAGCATACAGAGAATTGTTTTAACAATGTACCTTCATGCTTTAAAAATATTTGGCTCAGAATCAAACAAATGTAATATCAGTAGTACATGTGAAAAGGATCTAGCGGTCTTAGTAGACCACAAGCTTAACAGGAGTCAACAGTGTGATACAGCAACAAACTACCACCATCACTACTACTACTACTACTACTAATAATAATAATAATAATAATACCCCAACCATCTAGCTGGGTTTCCCCAGCCACTCTGGGCAGCTCACAGCATATATCAGAATATACTAAAATATCAAACATTAAAAACTAATGTTTAGGTGTTTTTTTAAGGGAGGGCACCACTACCGAGAAGGCCCTCTGCCTGGTTCCCCGTAACCTCACTTCTCTCAGTGAGGGAACCAGCAGAAGACCCTCTGAGGAGGACCTTGGTGTCCAGGCTGAGCAATAGGGATGGAAACTCTCCTTCAGGTATATTGGGCTGAGGCTATTTAGGGCTTTAAAGGTCAGCACCAGCACTTTGAATTGTACTCGGAAACACACTGGGAGCCAATGAAGTTCCTTTAGGACCGATGTTATATGGTCCTGGTGGCCACTTCCAGTCCTGGTGGCCACTCCCAGTGGAATAGATCTGTACTGTTAGGCAGAGACAACTACTGTAGCTAAGTATTTCCTTATGACATCACACTGAAATGGACAGAAACAGAGCCTAAGCTGTGTATCAAATGTGGGAGGTGTCGGAAAATGATTTGGCACAATTCACTTTCCTAAAATAGTTTCTGTCGTCACAGAGCCATCAGAACACAGCACTGTGGGATGAACCTGCTCAGCCAACTTCACGCAAGGCACCATTTTGATGAGCTTGACCCACATCACTCTTAAATCCAAGTGTTCTGGGTTTGCTGGCTTATAGATTTGTTTTGATTTGCAATGCAGCCAAAGACTAAAAATATCTGAAATGAAACAGATTGTATGGTATTTGTGACTTGGAAACATACGACAAAATCTCACAGGGTTTTTCAAAGCCATCTTTGCAGTCTGGAAATGTCAGAGAGAGGTTTAGATGTCTATCAGAGCAGGAAACATTTTGTCATACTTCTGTTATCTGCCCCTGCTTTTCCTTTTTATTCAGTTATAAATTCATTTGATCTGCATGACAAAGGGCTCCCATCTTCAGGCAAATCCTTAGAAACTGGGCTTCTCTTTCAACCTGTGCATAAAATAGGGGCCCCTTCAGACATTCAGCATTTATCTTGATTTGCTTGCGCAAAACTTATGCAGACGTTAGATTATATCTGGTCTATTGGCTTTCATTCAGATTTGTTTATATGGGGGCTATACAACAATACGAGTTCGTCGTGCATTCATCCTGATTTGCTTACAGGATGGTTACTTGTCATTCATTCATTCATCCCACACTTTCCAATGCAGCTGAATCACTCCTGCAAAACTCACGTGCAATTCTGCCAGATAAAAAAGTCTACACAAATGGTGAGGAGGACCCTGCCTGCCTGATCCGAATGAGAATAAATGATACCAATTTTGTATTTGTTTCCTGGGTGATGGATCAATGTACCCCAATTATTCACCTCAAAAACCATCTCAGCTTTGCAAGCACTCGTCGTAAGTACCCATGAAAAGGACAAGAGTCTTGCAGGTACTCACAAAGAACACCGGCAAAACTCAGGTAAAGCAAGCAGAAAGAAAGAAAGAAAGAAAGAAAGAAAGAAAGAAAGAAAGAAAGAAAGAAAGAAAGAAAGAAAGAAAGAAAGAAAGAATCTTGCTTGAGGTGGGAACTAACCAGTGAGAGGAAAGAGGCCCAACTCCTGAACCAGTTTTCTAGTTTTCTCTGCCAAGAAAAACATGGTGCACCCCTTGATCCATGAAGGAAGGGTCATTTCATTAAGTTCTGGAGTTAGTTGGGTTGGCTGGGAAGCCTTCCTGCCGCTGTGACAATGAGATAGTCTCCCTCCAGCTGCTCAGTCACATATCTTTCTCCAATCCAGGCTGACAGGGATTGGACTATCTCACAATGGACCGTATCCATTGAAGTGAGGGGGTTTGCTTTCTGAAACGCCTTCTCTTTTTTTGAAGTGATAATCTGCCAGCTGTTGAAAATATCCAGTTCCAGCACCGGGGGGGGGGGGCGGAGAGCAGGTGGGGCGTGGCTTGCACACATCCCAGGGGTGTGGTGCATGTCCTGGGGGCGTGGTACCCAGTGCAGGCAGTGGGCAGCCGCGATGGCACCCCACTACGATTGCACTGCTGGGGGCGGTTCCCCCACACCCCTCTTCCTCCGCCAGTGTAAGTATCACATTCCCTTGTTACTTATTAAGCCTGCCTTTGTACCAGAGGGTCCTTACAATTGTTGTGGGGTGGGGTGGGAGAGAGGAGTGAGGGAGTTTCCACACACACTACAGTGGTACCTCAGGTTAAGTACTTAATTCGTTCCGGAGGTGCATACTTAACCTGAAACAGTTCTTAACCTGAAGCACCACTTTAGCTAATGGGGCCTCCCGCTGCCACCATGCCGCTGGAGCACGATTTCTGTTCTTATCCTGAAGCAAAGTTCTTAACCTGAAGCACTATTTCTGGGTTAGCGGAGTCTGTAACCTGAAGCGTATGTAACCTGAAGCGTATGTAACCTGAGGCACCATTGTATATGAGAATGACTACCTCCTTTGTCAGTAGTATCATTTTTAAAATTCTTGTTTACCATCTTGCCTTTGAGGCAGCCAGCGGGAGCGAAGAAAAGCGCTGCTCTCCTGAGCCGATGTCAAAAATTTGTAAATCAGCCAACATGATGTGCCAGCATGAGGCACTGTAATACTTGACTGTATAAACTAAGTCAGAGTAAAATTTCGAAGTCAATGGTTGCACACACACATGCTAAGCTCTTGAGTAATCTCCCCTCCCATTCCCACAAAAAAAGCCTTTCAATGCTAGAGTGTTCGTGGCTCACAATAGCACACACTTTGCAGGCACAAGGTACAGTGGTACAGTAAGCCTGCAAGTTATGTTCATTTAGCTTGTGCGCATTCAGCTTTATGCGCATGGCAAAAAATTTAAAACAATTATAAAGGGGGCAGGGTGCTGGGAGAACTGACTTTGGAAGCCCACTCACCATATGTGTTTGCACTACGCACAATTTTGCCTTTAGGCGTGATCCCCAGAACGTAACCCCTGGTGGAAGTTGCAGACTTACTGTACAAAATTCAATCCCCAATAATCTATAGTTTGGATTTGGATTTGATATCCCGCCTTTCACTCCCCTTCAGGAGTCTCAAAGCGGCTAACATTCTCCTTTCCCTTCCTCCCCCACAACAAACACTCTGTGGGGTGAGTGGGGCTGAGAGACTTCAAAGAAGTGTGACTAGCCCAAGGTCACCCAGCAGCTCCATGTGGAGGAGCGGAGACACGAACCCAGATCCCCAGATTACGAGTCCACCGCTCTTAACCACTACACCACACTGGCTCTCAGAACCAGTCACAAATAATGTGAAATTTGTCAAGAGCAGCAATAATCACATGAGCAATTCTACAAGTCAGAAGGTTATTGTTGTAAATAAAAATATGCCCTTTTCCCTTATGGGGTATCCAAGAGCCCATATAGAGTCCTTACATAGGTTCCCTATTGGTAGGAGAAAATAACAGAGGCCAACCAGAGAATATTGAGAAGCAAAGCAGCTAGTAAGCTTGATCTTTATTGATCTGTTGCAACAGGGTACTCCCCTCACACGCAGGAGAGGAAGAGGACCCAGAACAATGGCATGCAAGGCCTTATAAAGACTTTGAAATTCCCATTCTCTGAGACCCCCATCTGTACCACATGTTAAAAGCACTTTCATACCACTTTAAATGGCCATGACATTCCCACAAAGAATCCTGGGAACTGTGGTTTGTTAAGGGTGCTGAGAGCTGTTAAGTGATTCTCATTCCCTTCTCAGAGCAACAATTCTCAGGGTGGCTTAACAAACAATCTGTTTTTTTCTACTTCTTGCTGCATGACTCACGATTGCTAACAACCAGAAATCTTTTAAGTCAGTTAATCGCTTTCAACACTCATACCATGAGGTTTGGAACAGAGGGCTGATGGAAAAAAATAACACTCAGGTTTAAAGCACTAAGGGAAAGATCTGGACTGAATAAATTTCAAGATATGTAGTATACTTTTATTACAATTGATATTGCAATAAAGCCCTAAACAGCCTTGGCCCTGTATGCCTGAAGGAACATCTCCACCCCCATCATTCAGCCTTGACACTGAGGTCCAGCTCCGAGGGCCTTCTGGCAGTTCCCTCCTTGTGAGAAGTGAAGTTACAGGGAACCAAACACAGGGCCTTCTCAGTAGTGGCGCCTGCCCTGTGGAACGCCCTCACATCAGATGTCAAAAAGATAAACGATACGACCTTCTGTAGACATCTGAAGCTTTTGGGAAGCTTTTAATGTGTGTTCTTTATATTCTGTTAGAAGTCGCCCAGAGTGGCTGGAACAACCCAGTCAGATAGACAGGGTACAAGTAATAAATTCTTCTTCTTCTTCTTCTTCTTCTTCTTCTTCTTCTTCTTCTTCTTCTTCTTCTTCTTCTCATCATCATCATCATCATCACTATTATTGTTGAAGGAAATGACTGCCATCCCCTGGCTACACACAGTCAATTGTGGTTGAGTACTCAAGGTTGACACTTGCAACAAAAGTAATGGCATTTAATGAACTTTTTATACAACTCTGAACTTGATTAGGATAGCTAATGAAATGTTTCCTCCCTTTTAAAACACAACATTGGGCTGTTTTAAGATAGGTTGATCAGTGCTGTTCATTTCTTTGAATGAAATAATGGATTGGCCCTGTGTACAATCCAAAGGCTATGAAAGCTTGTGCCAAGGAACTCTTAGAGGACACACCTGTCAGGAAGCTAGACAAGAGCTTTATTCTCTCCCTCCAGCAAGAAACTCCTGACTTCATCCAGATACAGATAAGTCCTGTGCCATCTAATAATTTAAACTCTATAATGACACTATCTTCACAGTTTGCTCGACCTCTGGATTTATAAGATTGCAGGGCAGAAGAACCTGGATATGGTATTTTGATCTTAGATGCTCTCCCTACAGAACTGCCAAACTCAGTGACTTTTGTGGGGTAAATTCCTAAGAAGGAAAGTCTTTGTAAAATTCCGGCCCACGTGGAAATGAAACACTTAGCGTTTCTATATATTATAGCTTTGCTTATTTTATAGTATTTTTGTATTTTAAATATTTCTATAAGTTGCATTGCATTGTACATATTTAAGTAAGTTGCTTTTGAGACTTTTTTCTAAGAAAAAGTAATCAAAATTAATAAGTGATGACGATGAGGCATACTGACACCCCCCTTCCAGTTGTTTGTGGTTTATAACTGCTAGGATTTATTATTTTAACATACCCCCTCAGTACTTTGGGAATTTGCCACTTTTAACCTAAGATTCCATTCCAAATATTTAAATCCTCTGTGATAAAATTTTAAAACCGTGTAATTCCAAGCATTTTACAGCACCTACTTAATTTAAAAAGGGCCGCACTTCTTTTTGCTCTATTAAAACACCCTTTATTCATATATTCAAATTGCAGCAATCTACATACTAGATAATGGGTAATTGCTGTTTAATACTTTTATATCCTAATTCCGCTAGAAAGAAATAAAAATTATTAAGATCGTTCTACAGTGTTCTCTTTTGATGAAGACAATATTAGTGAAGTAGTATTTGGTGCTAATTCTTTGAGTGAATTCAACTAAATTGATCACTTACAGTAAGCCTCACTTCAGCTGGGGAAGGAGATATCTCTGAGCCCTTGGCAGTACAAAGAAGTGAAAATGAAGAGAGACACACGCATTTTGAAAACAGCTTGAGAATAGCTTAGAGGAAATAAAACACAGCTTTATAATTCAAATCTCCCGAGGGCTGGGTGTTTAACCCCCGCAACATTTGCATTCCAAATCTATGTGTGTTGCTAGCATGCATCCCCTCACTCTCTTTCCCCCCCATCAGATAAATATATGCCCTGTTTTTCTGACTAAGGGATTACATCAATTTCAGTGTCTCCCCCTTATCTTTATTCCTACAGAAATGCTGCCCCTGTAAAGGTTGTGTTTCTTGACTTAGAGGTTGCTGGAATAAATACACATTGGATAGCTCAGTTGGTTAGAGCGTGGTGCTGATAATGCCAAGGTTGCAGGTTTGATCCCTGTATGGGACACCTGCATATTTCTGCATGATCCTCAGGGTCCCTTCCAATTCTATGATTCTGTGAATCTATGTTGTAGGGTTTAATTGGAAAAGATGAGAGGCCCAGGCCTCCAGACAGGCCAGTTTTGGGGTTATGAGATCACTACCAAAAATGGTGTCCCTGGAGTGAGTCCTCAGGGCTGTAATGAGTTGACTTCACCCCCACCAACAGCTGTCCTGATACAGGAACAAGGGGTGGAAGTATTCAGGGATAGCCAACCTGGTGCTCTCCATCTGTTGTTGGGATACAACTGCCGTCATCCATGATCCATGGCCATGCTGGCTGGGGCTGAAGTGTAATCCAACAACATCTAGAGGGCATCACATTGGAGACCCTATGATGGAGAAAAGGCATGGTAATAAGATCCTTTAAATATTAGGGTGGAGAGAGGAAGAACTTCCCACAGCAAAGTAACAGATGACCTAGTTCTAAGTCTAGGAAGCTCTGCCACCTCTCTGAGACAGGGGACCTGGCTGTGGTGCGGGGTGGGTGGTTGTGCTGTAAGTAACCATTTTTATTGCCCTGTTCTTACATCCAGATAGCACTGAACCCCTGGCATCCTCAAGGACCCACTGTGACCAAACTGGCTGCACATTTCAAGGATAACTATGCTGGCTTCATAGGGACCTTGACTCCACAGCTGATGAAGTTCCAATCTAAGTGCCCAGTGCAACAGCTTGTCATGTATTGTGGGATCACGTTTAGTGTATGCAGCCTGGTGATGAGGACAAGGTGCTTGCAGCTCTGCATCCAACCGTGTGCCTTCTTGATCCTCGAGCCTCTTGGCTTAGCAAATCTAGTGTATGAGGTTTGATTGGTTTAGTCCAGAGCATGTCCATTGCATGAGGGGGTGGCCCCTGCCACCTTGAAAGAGGTAGTGGCACAACCATAGCTGGCCCAGCCTCAGGTAGCAGAAGCCTCCAGGTACATTTCTACCCCTGGGTACAAATGCTACTAAAGAAGCTGCCCCTGGACCCATTGAGTTGGACTAACTAAAAGGTAAAGGTAAAGGACCCCTGACAGTTAAGTCCAGTTGCGAACGACTCTGGGGTTGCAGCGCTCATTTCGCTTTACTGGCCGAGGGAGCCGGCGTTTGTCCGCAGACAGTTTTTCCGGGTCATGTGGCCAGCATGACTAAGCCGCTTCTGGTGAAACCAGAGCAGCGCATGGAAATGCTGTTTACCTTCCTGCCAGAGTGGTACCTATTTATCTGCTTGCAGTTTGGCTTGCTTTTGAACTGTTAGGTTGGCAGGAGCTGGGACCGAGCAACAGAAGCTCACCCCATCGCAGGGATTCGAACTGCCGACCTTCCGATCGACAAGCCCTAGGCTCAGTGGTTTAGACCACAGTGCCACCTGCGTCCCTTTGGACTAACTACTAAGCAGTAATACATGTCACCTTTGAGGGAAGGTGGTGGAGAGGATCATGATAGGGCAACTGCTGGCATTCTTGGATGAAATCATGAATCCCATGGAGCTGTCATGGAGAGGCTGGGCAGATGACAAGGAGGAGTGGGAGACGCTAGGGCAGTTGAAGGAGTTCAATCTGCTGGAAGGTCCCAAAAGGCTGGGGTATGGAGATCAAGAACCCTGAGAGAAGTCTGATCACAGGGAGGGTCCCAGTGGCTTGAGTGGTGAAGGCTTTGGTGCTGGAGAAGGGGTGAGCAGGCTGTCAAGGGAACAGCCTTGTGTTATTTGATGTCCCAGGTGCTATGTCACCACCAGCAAAAGTGTCTCCGACACCTCCTCCAACCCAAGAGGAGCCAGCCCAATTGAAGGAGGCACCTAGGGATGCTTCTGACAGTGAGACAATGCAGAGGGGGCTGCACCAGTGTGTACAGACTTCGCTTGTTCAACCTACGCAGTTTGCTTGCCCAGCCCCATGACTTGAGAAATGAATCAGGCAAATAGCTATGTATTACTTGCTCTTCAAAAGGAAAGCATGGAGAATGTGTTGGTTTTTGGATCATGGTTTTACCTAGCTATGTATCTGCTGTGCTCTTTGAACTTGTAACCAGTAGACCCATATCTGGGTGCTATACTAACTGGGGGAAAAACCCAGGACGGGTTATACTAATTATCTGGATCCATTCCCATCCAGGGTCAGACCAGGCCATGGGTCAAATTGGCCTTGGTTGCTCTGATGGGGGGAAAAACAAGGCGAATACAACATTATTCTTTGCTTCTTTTTGTGGCTTTTGACGCTGTTGACCATGATATCTTCCCAATTTTCAGGCAGAGGGTGGAATTTGGCAGAGATTAAAATTTCCACATTCTGTAATTAGATTTCCCTGCCTCCAATGCCTTGTATTTAATTTTTAGAAACACATATTGTGGTTGCTAATTACATTGTGAACATCATGTGTAATTAGGCCCTAAGATTGATGCAGTACAGGTGATCTCCAAGACTAAGGGATCACTGGAATGCTGAATCACAAAGCTGTTCCAGTTACCGGTACCTTTTAAACACGCACACACACACACACACACACACACACACACACACACCCCTTCCATTCAAACCTTTCACGTTTGATGTTTGCCTTTGAAGTGTTGCAGCTTTGTTTTGCTTTTGACTTCAGCAATGCTGGCATCTCATAGCAGTTGTGCACTGCCAAATAGTACAAAATATAGGGCTGCCAAAATTATAGATATCCTTCAAAGTAGTATCCTTATTGTCTGTATAATGTTATGTGGTCATGGCTTTACATTGTGTCTTTGCCTCCAAAGTCTGCCTCTGCATATAAGGCATATACTTGTTTTGTTCTAAGAATTACTACTTCAGCTTATTTATTTTTTCCAGGGGGTAGGGAAACTTCTTCTACATTATATAGAAGTCTTGGGAATATTTTTCCCCCCTTCCTTTCTTTAACACATCCTCTTTGATGAGGATATTTTATAGCTCTTCGGGTTTTTAATCTCTCCCTCTAGAGACATGAAGAGATCTGCCTGCTTTCTTTAAAGTAATAAGTCTACCCAATTACCTACCCCATAGAAAGGCTTTTAGTGCTCCTTAGCATTATCCTTCAAAGGGCACAGAATGTGAGTAAGTGGCAGAGCAGACCACAAATTCTCTCCCGATAAGGAAGCCTGGGGTGTGTGACAGAAAGGGGTGAAAGCAAGGATAGATTTGTGTGCGGTAGCTTTAAGTGTGCCTTCTCCTAGCTGCATCTGGAAGTTCCTCTGTGTCTGAGTGCAGATGAAGAGGTCTTTCATAAGCACATTTTACTACACATCTACCCCAAATGCATGGGGAAATCCTGATTACCACTTGGCAGGATGATACATACACAGTCATTTGCTTAGAATGTAACTTAAGAACATAAGATCCCTGCTGGACTAGGCCAAAGGCCCATCAAGTCCAACATCCTGTTCTCACATTGGCTGACCAGATGCCTAAATAAAGCCCACAAGCAGGAACTGAGCACAATAGTGCTCTCCCCACTCATAATTCCCAGCAATGGGCGTTCAGAGGCATACTGCCTCCCAACAGTATCTGTAGAGGCACACAGTGTGTGCAAACTCTTAAGACAGCAGTGCCATTGCATTGCCAGCACTGCTTTCTTTGAGAGAAGCTTCTCCCAGAATCAACACCAAGGGTTATAATACGTGGGCATCTGCCAAGGGCCCCAGTGCCAACAGGGCCCCATTGGCAAGAGCCTCCTTGACTCACACTCCTCCTCTGCCCCATTGCAATGAGCTTATTCACCTGCATCTTGTCCTGGCCCAGAGGAGATGAGCAAACAAATAACAGCAGTAGTCAACCACCAAGAAAAGGACCAACAGGGACAGCCCAAGATATTTAGCTGCCGAAGGCACGTTCCACATGCAGAGGACAACTGGACTGGCAGTTAAGCCTTAATTCAACACTGGCAGTGGGGTAGTGCCCCCGGCACACCTGAGGCAGCAGGCTAGTTTGTGGGGGTGTTGCAGGACATTCACATCTCTGTCCTCTGTCCCAATGGCTGATGCTCATTGGGACTGGTAGCGTGGAAGGCTAGGAGACTGGCAATAGGTGAAGCAGGTGCCAATGAGGGGCAAAGTTTTAAGTTAGAAGGCCGGCAGGTTAGCGTTGGCTGATGGCAGATTGAGATTGGTGAAGCAGTGCCCCATTTGCCCTGATGGACCAGCCGCCACTGAAGGACAGTGCCACAGGGGCTTCGGAGTGACAGTGGGGGACGGGGATGCCGCTGCTCCCCAGCACCTGTTGCCTGAGGTGGTTGCCTCACTTTGCCTAATGGTAGGACCGGCACTGGAACAATGGCAGTGTGAGAGAAGTCTCACTGAGGGAAGTGGGCATAGAGGACATCTTGCCCAAAGGTCCTTTCAAAACTGCCTTTATATTATCTCTGACAGTTTTTCTTTATTCAGGTAGGTAGCTATGTTGGTCTGATGCAGTCAAAATATATAATTTTTTTTTAAAAAAGTCCAGTAGCACTTCAGAGACCAACTAAGTTTGTTCTTGGTATAAACTTTCGTGTGCATGCACACTTTTGTTTCAGTGTATCTGAAGAAGTATGCATGCACACGAAAGCTTATACCAAGAACAAAGTTAGTTGGTCTCTAAGGTGCTAATGGATATGTGTGTGTGTGTGTGTGTGTGTGTGTGTGTGTGTGTGTATTCTTTATATTGGCTACCCAGAACTTGAAGCAACAAGACACTGATGTGGCCAGTAATACGGCATGCACTTTTCTCATTGATACAAATGTGTTTTTAATAATAACAATAATACTGCACTGGTCCCCAGACATACCAAACACCCATCACCCACTTTTATATATCTCAAGGGTAGGCTGGTGCAGTATGTGTGGCTTACCAGACCAAAGCTTACAGCTCCAGCTCAGTGGGGTTGGCCTGTAAACCTGTGACCCACCAAGCCAAATGCAGTCCACCACCCATCCTTCCCATTTTTTAAATTTTTTATTTTGAATTACCAGGCAGACTTGGAAAACAACCCTTATCGAGCTGCCGCAAACGCATGGTTGGGGGTTGACAAGCTGTGCAGCTTTGCCTGAGGGTGACTTTTGGTGTCATGGACCGCACTATCCAAAAACATCCTTCTCAACTATATTTTTAGCTCCCTCAGAGGCCTCTCTGCAGACAGTCCTCAGAGACCCCACAGTCACATTAAATTTAAATACACAAACTTCTCTTTTGTGTCGGGAACAAAATCAAGTCCAGCCACTCGTAAAGCAATGGCTACGTTTGTCCAAGCGCTAAGTCTGTGGCATTGTTTTAGCCTTCCTCTTACATATGTGAGTGAACGTTGTACGTGGACCACTGAGAACTGAGTTCAAATCCTTGCCACAGGAGCAATCCTGTGTGGAACCTGGTGTAATTTAAGGCGGCATAAAGTTACATCAGATCCAAACTACTGCTGCTGCTGTGCCCAAGTCTGGCTGAGGGAAAGCAAGCCTTTAGAACAGAGCATTACCCCGGGTTTCCAGTTCACATGACCAAACTGAATGGGTTTAGGATTCAGACTAAGTCCCCACCCCACACATTTTTGTGGGTTTACACTGGCCTCAGCCCAGCCAGCTAAGCCCTGGCTAAATTGGAATGAGCAAGTTGCACCGGTGTGTTTTCAGTTGAGCCAGGATTAGGGATTAATGCTGGCTGAGCCCAGCTGAGGTGAGAAATAGCTGGCTGAGGCAGAAGTCTACTGCATCCTAAGCTGCTCATCCCACTGGATCTTGCAGTAGGATCTTGGACCAATCCCTTTTAGCATAACCATCGCAAGGTAATTTGAGAGATATAGTGGGATTGTGCTGCCCTAGGGAATGGTGCTTTCCAAGGTGAAGGAGAGCTGTGCCTTTTTTCTTCATGACCAGAGGGCTGGTAGGAGACTCCATGGGTTGCTTGGCCCTACCTGCTGCTCTACAGTGAGGCATGCTGCCCTTGACACATCATTGACAGATGTTGTTCCAGCTGTTTATTGAAACTCCGGAATATCCTTCCAGACCTGTAATCAGAATTCCCTCAGCTACGAGCCATGTCATATAGCCAAAATGTCAGGATCAAAACACAGTGCTAAGCCTGCAATTTTATGTTTGTAAGCTCCCAAACCACCCCCACCCTAGTCCCTAGCCCTTTCAAACAGCTCTTCTTCCTTCTTAAGCAAATAACCTTGTGTTTCACGTGATTGAATGTCTTTCGGGAAAGACCTTTAAAAACAAAGTTCCTGATGAATCTGATCCCTGACATGTCAGGTTTCTGCACTTAATCCCTAATATATTATACCTTAGTGCCAGCAGATGGATCTCATCTTTGCCCTTCGGGGAAAAGTAGGCTTTACTGAAGTTAAGGAATAATGCCTATATTTCAAAGAGAACAACTGCCCATCAACCTGCTATCCTCTTATTAGGATAAATGACTTCACTATTATTGCATGGAAATTAATGCTGACCTTGTATTCTGACAGAAGGGAGGAGTCACTATTGTACTCCCCACCCACCCACCCACAACACTACTGTGAAAAGATGGTATTCAATGCTAGTCCTACTTAGAGTAGACCTATCAAAGTTAATGGGCATGATTAATTTACGTTCATTCATTTCAATGGGTCTATGGTGGGTAGAACTTAGCTGAATACAGCCGAAACCATGGAGAAATACGTGTGTTCCATTTTGATAGCAGTAAAGGGTCCTTTCTAGCATTTTCTGCAATCCAGAAGTTGGGAAGCAAAACAGCTCTATTCTTGTCAGATCTGCAAGTATTTTCCTTGTTGCAAATTTCCTTTGCAGTTTGCCATTTGTACAGCAGACAACACCAGCACAATAGAGGCAAATCAGCAAATCATTGTTTTCAGTTTCAGCAAACAATGCAACTGCATTATTGGCAATTGATTGACTGGGCTGGGTAGCGGGCAGCCTTGCCAACCAAAATTTAGCCTATGAAGAACATTGGTGCTACAAAAAGTTACAAGGTTTCGGCAGGAAGCTGCGGGACATATACCAAACTGAAAACAAAGCAGTATGGCAAAAACGTTTGCAGGTGCCAAAAATATTGAAAGCAGGATGGTGTACCTAATAGCATCATGAACACAAATGGTCATGGCTGCACAATAAAATAGATATTTGGAGCAGCCCTTCATTGATTTATCACAGGTCCGGACGTTGACATCCAGAGATGAAGATATGTGCATCATTTTCTCAAGTACCCAAGATGGTATTGAAGGTGGTACCCAAGTTCACCAGAGAAGCCATGTGTGTTTCATTTCCCTGCTGCCTATCCCTCTGTTTTCTAGGCATATATAGCAAGCATCTGTTTGGGTTGGATTCAGATTACCTGCGATTGGAACTCTACTCACAGGATACTCATGCTGGAGCAAGGGTGGGAGAGAGAAAGTAATTTTTGCTGAGTACTCCTTTCCTCAACAACCCGCTGCACCTACTGAAAATCTCTAGGTGGTTGACAGACCCTGCAGAACAATGTGGGAGGGGATGAGAATCACTTCCCTCCTTCCTCTCGCAAGAGCCTTCACAGGCTCTCAGTCCCTTCTGTAAACAGACCATTCTTTTGCTCACATAACGGCAAGTCTGGACCCAACCTTTGGGGGACCGGGTTTTCTTCTTTTGGACAAATGCCAGCAAAGATTTGATAAAAGTGGATGGAATTTTGAAGCCTTTAATGCTCTCTCGGGCTTTCATTCCAAACCTCCCTGCATAGTATACTCTTAACAACATAAACTAAACACAGCTATTTCAGCAGTTTTAAAGGTGACTTGATAAAATATATATGCAGATTACTTCAGGGCAAGTAGTCTGAGTTATCAATTTATGACAGGTCAGGCCTGCAAAGACCTCCAATTAACGACAACAAAAACCCATGGCCATATATCCTGTGCTTTGATTGCATCCCTGCTTCTTGCTAGATAATGTGTTTTTGATTCTGACTTCATTTGTTTTGTATATGTAAGTGGAAATGAATGCACGGTGTTAAGAAGTTCACTCGCTGTAGGCAAATCCCATCTCTCCAGTTTAAAAACCAGCACTGATTCCTTGTGGCTGGTATACTGTATTTTCTTTTTTTTACTGCAGTGGTACATGCTTGACAGTCTTAACCTTTCTGCTGCATATTGGAACTCTGCCATTTTTCTTTCCCTCACTGCTTATGAAAAGTGAGGGATTGACAGCACTGGAGAGACCAAAATGCTCTGCTTAGCTGACAGTCTGTGCAGCTCGCTTTCTCGCACTCAGCCAAATGTCCTTCATCCTAACCTCCAGAAACCCATCTCTCCTGATGCGAAAGCATAATCCTTCCTTCGTGCTTGTATAATCTTTGACCTCTGGTGAACAAAGGCTCCAGATCACTCTTGTTTTTGGCTATGTACACACCATCCATTTAAAGCACATTTTCCATGCCAAAGAATCTTGGGAAGTGTAGTTTGCCCCTCACAAAGCTACAATTCCCCTTAACACACTACAGCTCCCTTGATTCTTTGGGTACAAATGTGCTTTAAATGTATGTCGTATGCAGCTTTTGTTTATTTGTTGTGAGATGTTCCTGAGCCCCTGAAAACCTACCATTTTTAACACTGTAAATTGGTTGTAGTATGTAGTATGAATTTGTCTGGGGAATATGGAGATAATGAAAGAATGGGGAGGGGTGGGGAAAGATTGTGCACTCTGCACAGTGTAATAATATCTGTGTGCAGGAAGGAGAGTAAAACAGCCTAGCTAGTAACTATACTAAGTGATCTAGGGCTAGAAATTACAAGCACGTCATACAGAGCAAGGCCCATCCAGATGTTGCTGCACTGCATCTCCTACCATCCCTGATCATTGGTTGCTGGGGCTGATGGAAATTGGAGCCCAGCAACATCTGGAAGGCCACAGATTAGCTACCCTTGATACAAAGTCAGTGAAAATCAGTACTTTATAGTGGTTAAAGTAATGGGCTAGAACTGAATCCCTGCTCAGCCAAGAAACTCACTCACCTTGGGCCAGTTGCAACGTTCTCTCAGCCTAACAAGATCATTGTGAGAATAAAAGGGAGCTGTATAGAAGAGTATATGTTACCTTGGGCCCTGTGGAGAAAAGGTGATATGCCCCAACGACTCCTCCTGTTTGACCTGTTTCTCAGAAACTCTTAACACTGTCACATCCCACAGCTTACAAGGATATCCTTAAGGTGAGCAAAATTCAGTGTGCCATGCATTATTTTTGCCTAGCGATGAGCTGTGTGTATTTCCCGGTTTTGATTTTCAGGGAGAAATGGGCAGTTTGTGGAGCAGAGGACTCACCCTAAAAAGTCCTAGTTTGTGCACAAGGCCTAGCAACCCAGCAGAAATTACACAGTCAAACTCTGTTCTGAATGCTTGTTTTCCCTCTGCCAGGCTCGGGTCAGCTGAGCAGGCAGTAGACCCACTCCAGAATGGAATTTGAAATAGGGGTAAGTTATACCTGCCTGATTTACCCTGGCATAATTTACACTGCTTTCCTCTAGTTTGGAATGTTCTGCTCCAGAAGCAGAGGGAGAGAAGGGAAGTAGGACCACTCCACTCGCTCTGCTGGCAGACCAGTTCCATGGGGCTCTGCTTATGCCTGAACTGTTTCCATCCCAACAGAATTTGCCATCAGTTCCCAAATATTGGCACATGCCACTCCATTGCCTATCCTCATTCTGACACAAAGGGATAGGCAAGGAACTGAGGTCGGGAAGCTTCTTATTACTTATTGCGTTGCAAGGTGCTCTGGGAGCCTTTTTTTGGCCGAAGAGTTGGGTTTTTAAAGAAGAAGAATGAATTATAAATGGCAGGCTTAAAACTTAGTGCTGGAATAGCGAAGCCCTTTCAGAACAAGGTGGCATGCAAGAGTGTTTTTAATCAGGAGTGAAGGTGAATCCCACCCGGGACAAAGGTTTCCAACATCTGCATTTGAGTCTTTTGTCGATACTGTATTGAAATTAACAAGGCCTCTCTCTAGGCACCTGCATGTTAGCAGAATCCTATCCATCATAATCGGGTGCATCAAGCAGCCTCCTGTCTTAAAAATGTAGATGAAACAAATGCAGATAGAAGATAAAAGGGGGGGGACTTTTAGAAAGAAGACATAGAGGGTGGTTGGGTCTTGATCCCATGTGTGCTGCCTACTGTGCCTGTTCAGGGACCATGAAATTTCCCACGGTGTCCATTACAGCAACTGTAACTTCAGAGAAATGAGAGTATTATAGGCCTGGGGCTGGTTGGATTCTCCCTTCAGAGAACAAAGGTCAGTGTGGAATACTAAAAAACGGAAGCAGTTCAGGCATGCCCATTCTGCTTCAGTTACCGTACTGGGAATGCCTTTCATTCCTAAGGCTGCGTGGGTGCTGCTACCATGAAGAGGCATTGTAAATCCATATAGGTTAATCTCTGAAAGGTGAGAGGACAGTGACTCCTCATTGTTAATACAGTTCTGCTACCGAACACCCGTACTCTCTGTTTGTTGCATGGCAGATTTTTATGGCTTGATGTCTCACTGACAAGGAACACAGATCTAGTGCAAGCAGCTAGCTAACCTCCTAACTCAGTCTAATTAAAACACAGTAGAAACTTTCGCAGGCGGAAATCTATTTCTGAGGCGTGCTGGGCATACCAGATATCACTCTTCCACAGAATGTGGGTAAGGGACAAGCAGTTCTGCATCACAGGTTTCTGCTAGTTTCCTTTGCAGAGGCACTAGCCCTGCAGCAAGAGACATTTGCTGAATGCAGACCTGGTCTCCCTGTTGAGAATTTCCCTCCTTGTAAGCAAAGGAGTGGGCTTCAAGAACTCACTTGCCCCTTTATCCCCTCTCACTCAAATGATCTTTCTTAGCAGTTGGGAGTGGTAGGAGTAGGGAAGATTAGCCATCAGCTAAGAGCTTTGAGTCCCTTAGCTTTCTTTTCCTATAAAGGTGGTCTTAATGGAGACTTCGGGGTTCTACATAGATAGAACCCAGCAGATAGATATTGATATTGATATAGATATCGATATTACTGTGAATAAAATGCAAAAAGAAAAAAGGAACTATATGGACAAAGGATAGCACAAATAGCATATTGTTTTCTATGGCAAAAAAAAATTTAAGAGTTCCAGATTTCATGGGAATCCAGTATAAGTTGTTGCTGTTAGGTGGAGCTCATTTGTTTACAAAATGAAATTCCACCAGATGGCATAAAAATTCATTGGGTGTAGCTGTGTCTTGCAATATTCGAAGACGGAGTGTAACTTTTTCCAAAACAGCAATATTCCAGATGTTCTTGAACCAAAGCATAAGGTCCAAGTCCTGTAATGTTTTCCAGTTGGCAAGTGGGCAGCAACCAATAAAAAAAACTAGATCTTTCAATATAACTGTCTTCTTATTATGTCCAAAAAATAGATAGGAGAGCAAGAAGAGGGAATGATTGAATTTACTCCTTAGTAACTGCAGCAATTTCTTTGAAAACATCTGGATCCACAGGCACTCCCATCAGAAGTGATTATGTTCCCCTAGCACCACACCCTTGCCAACAGGGTGTTATATGTCATTTGTGAAGTCTGTACCAGGGTCTTCTACCACCTCTGGTACAGGTTGTTGTTGTTGTTGTTGTTTACATTTGTACCACCTTTCAGCAAAAGATCACAGGGTGGTTCACAACAGAAAAATGCAACAATAAGAACACAAAATACACAACAACAACAAACACCAAACCAATGATCCCCCTCCTCCAAGGCTAAGTGTGGTTACCCAGTTGACTTTACTGGCTGATCAGGCCACATTACATTCCAAACACTATCACCTATATTCTTCCCTATATATCCCTCCCAAACAGGTTTTAAGCCCAACATAGAACCTGTGGTGTAGGTTAATAATTGCTTATATAAATCTGCAACCAAACCTTTACTATATCCCATACTAAGGGACAGGATATTAATTTTTGTAAGAGGGCTGGTGGCCTGGGCACAGTTGTGTGGGTCTGACAGAAGATGTGTTACTTGATGAAAGTGAAACCAGCCTGCAACCAGCAGTTTTTTCACATAGTAGATGCGTGTCGCTCATCTCTGAGCTTTGACATGGGCCACAGTTTTCATACAAGAACGTTCCACAGTGATGAAGTCAAATATATAAAAAGGGCTTGCATTACATTCTTCTGCCAGGTTTCCAGTTAGGGATGGATAAATCAGTACATTTCTGATTCAATTCACTTTCCCATTCATAATTCCATTCCATCACATGGTATTAATCTGTTGGGAGGGGGGAATCTGAATTAGTTATGTATCAAAATACACATTTATAAACGTATTTCTCTCAAAATATGCATATTAATGTATTTTGATACCTTTTTGGGGTCAAGAACTGTGTTGAAAACTGTGAAGGCCAATGAATAACTAAGTTCTGATTCATATATTAGTTTGGGTGCTGTAGGTCAGGTCAGTACCCAGAGACCACCTCATACAAACACCCCTTTTCCCCAGCTTGGTTTCACAGTTGAACTGACAGGTAAGCATACTCAATGTCTGAATGCTGGTTCAAGTCATTAGTCTTGCCTCCTTCTCGCTGCACCTTCTCCGCATACGACTACGGAAATGTAGTTTAGCACCCTGCAGCCAGTTTCATGAGACAGGAAGCTACAGGGGTACTGTTAAGTTGTGGGCGAACATAGCAGACGACACAGCGATTCTTCAAACAGCTCTTCTTTATTCAGATGTCAGAACAGAACTAAGCTGAGGGCTCAGTCAGCCTGCTTATATAGAGCTCCAGAACAATGTAACTGTTGCCATTTTCTAAAACTATCCAATCACTGAACGTCACTTTTCGATCCTTCATTTGCATACAAACTATCCAATCACTGAACGCCACTTTTCGATCCTTCATTTGCATAACTATCTACAGTATCCCCCTGCTGGCCCAGGGTGAGAACTTCAGTACATAACAGGTACCTTGTTAACTTTCCCTGGCCAGAGGAGGAGGTGTAAGCAGCAAGTGAGAAAGCAAATGACTGTAAAGAGACAAGGCTGATGGTTGAACTCATGTCCAGGTTTGCTGATGCGCTCATTCATTCGTGAAGCTGGTAAAAATATGCAAAGAGAGCCAATGTGGTGTAGTGGTTAAGAGCCATAGTCTTGTAATCTGGTGAACCAGGTTCACGTCCCCGCTCCTCCACATGCAGCTGCTGGGTGACCTTGGGCCAGTCACACTTCTTTGACGTCTCTCAGCCCCACTCACCTCACAGAGTGTTTGTTGTGGGGGAGGAAGGGAAAGGCGAATGTTAGCCGCTTTGAGACGCCTTCGGGTAGTGATAAAGCGGGATATCAAATCCAAACTCTTCTTTTTCTTCATATTTTGCACCCCTCTTCATTTCAAGAAAACTTCCACAAATTGACTTGAAGATTTGTGGGATGACTTAGGTTGCCAACATGGTGCTCGTGGGTGCATGTGTGCCTGCCAAGACCTTACCTTGTGTCCATGGCATGAATTGGGCTAGAAGGAAGTCTTCTTTGACCAACACAGTAACTTATTTCAAGCCTAATTAGGCACCAGGCAAAGATGTTCACATTCACCAAGCTGCTAATTGGTGTTCGTCTTTTAGTTGGGTGGGGTAGGATGTGTCCTTTTTATGTTACTGCAGGCTGAGCAGTTTTAGTTAATAATGTTCATTTAATCTTTTGATGTGTTTTAATCTGGTATTATATGCTTTTTTAAAAAAAGGTAGTAAGTGACAAATAACAATGTTCTATAAGAGAAGAAGAGTTTGGATTTGATATCCCACTTTATCACTGCCCTAAGGAGTCTCAAAGCGGCTAATATTCTCCTTTCCCTTCCTCCCCCACAACAAACACTCTGTGAGGTGAGTGGGGCTGAGAGACTTCAGAGAAGTGTGACTAGCCCAAGGTCACCCAGCAGCTGCATGTGGAGGAGCGGGGAAGCGAACCCGGTTCCCCAGTTTACGAGTCCACCGCTCTTAACCACTACATCACACTGGCTCTCAGAGAGCCAGTTTCACAAGGGTTATAGATGGGGAAAGGAGAGCTGCAGCATGCACAACAGTTCCTCTGGTCTGCAAATGTGACTACAGGCGTAAAAATTTTTGGTGACCCCTATTGTATGGAATAGCATCAGTCCCACAATGGCCCCCACCCCACAACTGAAGTTAGGGTGGGACTGCAGAATACTGTACAGCTTTAACTGGGGCACTTTTGTGTAAAGTTAAAAAACACCCAAAGCAAAAATGCATTTCCCATTTCTTCTTCTCTTCTGTCAACCTCCTTTTGAAAAACTATTTAATAATATATCATGTTATTTTCTTTCTTTTTTCCTTCCTAATTTTGCTGTGATTCTGCAGCCCTGCGGTGTTCTGTGTTAAGCAGAGACAGGGTCCTTGTTACATGCTATGTTGTCCGTGTTGTCCATTCCTCAGAAGCTGCTACAGCAATTTTTATAATCCTGCATTTGAGAACTTCTAAATAATGGAACACAGGCACAAGCGGCTGGCGGTGAGGGAGGGAGAGTTGCAGTTGTTTATGGAGGGTTCCCCCCTTCCTAAAGATAAACAGTATAAATATTTAATTGAGCTTGTTTGGGTGAAGCTGCTAACTTCAAGATGAAAGGTAGTTCCATCCATGTCTCTTCTTCAAGAAGTCAGTGCCACCTTAGAAGACCCAGCCCATTTCCCTCTGTATACCCCTGACTACAAGCACAGGAATGTGGCTACCAAAAACTCTCTATATTTTTCTGCTAAAACACACAGATGAAGGAATATGAGCAATAATAATGGTTGAAACTTAACAATTAGCAACCTCTTTAAAAGAAGTTCACTTACCGTGTGCATTTCTGCACATTCACAATCTGCTAGTTTTGGAGCTTGGCTTTTGAAACCCTTGTGGTCCCTTCCTATTTAGTTTTCTAAGCAAGGCAAGCCTAGGCCGTTTGGTTCTAGCATGCCAGTTCTGTATGTTCTGCGCTGGCTGCCAGTCAGTTTCTAGGGACAATTCAAGGTGGTGATCTCAACCTTGAAAGCTCTTGATGACTTAGGACCTGAGTACATTAGGAACCATCTTCTTTGATATGGTCTTCCCTGCACACTCCAATCCCCCTTTCTGGCTCTGCTTCAGTTCCCTGGATGACAGGAAGCAAGACTGGTATGAACTTTTCTGTTGTGTCACCTACTCAGTGGAATGTCTGGCTGAGTATGTCCATCAGGCCCCATCAAAAAGGTCTTTGATCAGTTGTGGTTTTGTTTTGTTTTTGGCTGGCTCAGTTGTGTTATTTTTGTGTTACTGAGATTATTTTTTTAAGACCCTTTACTTATTGATTTGTCTGTATATTGTATTTTTAGAGCATTGTGGTTATTTTATTGTTTTATTTTGCCGCATTCACACTCTACATTTAAAGCACTGTGATAAAGCTTTAAACAGTCATGGCTTCTCCCAAAGAATTCTGGGAGCTACGGTTTGTTAAGTGATGAGAATTGTTAGGGGAACCCTATTCTGCTCACTTCCCGGCACTCCCTGCGAAGAGGGATTTGTTGTTAAATCACTCTGGGAATTGTTAAACCACTCTGTATTGGGCATGCTTAGCCTTGAGACACGATTGTTATGAGGTGATATGATAGCCATCTTCAAATATTTGAAGGGCTGTCATGCAGAAGATGGAGCAAATTTGTTCTAGGTTAGAATACATGGCTGAGTGCAAGCTAACGTGTTAAACTAACATGACACATACGCACACGAAACAGCTTCCTTTTTCTGTGCACGACAGGCACTGCTATTTGCACAGCAAGCAGGCCCGTGTAGAATTGGTCTGAGGCCCAGGGCGGAAGTCTTGTTAGAATAAAGTTATAAACTAAAAAACAAACACACACACACAACCCCAAAAACCCTTCAAAGCCCAGGGCAGGTGTACCCAGCTGCTTCTCACACCCCGCATAGATCTGGAGGACTGATCAAACAAATGAGCACTCCTTTGAAAAGGTTGGCTTTTCAAGGCTTGTTGACACCACTGCATTCTTGGAGATGGAGTCATAGCCAGCTGAGCATCAGACTTACTGTCAGTTGCCTCTAACAAAGGGAGGGGCTCTTGACGGGCTGGGAGTGGCACCACTATGGGTGGTTTTAGGCTTGGTATATAGCCAGTGTCTGGGGGGGAGTTATTTGTCTGACAGCCTGGAGGCTCAGGGATGCAGGTGGCGCTGTGGGTTAAACCACAGAGCCTAGGACTTACCGATCAGAAGGTCGGCGGTTCAAATCCCTGCGATGGGGTGAGCTCCCATTGCTCGGTCCCTGCTCCTGCCAACCTAGCAGTTCGAAAGCACGTCAAAGTGGGAAAGTAAACAGTGTTTCCGTGCGCTGCTCTGGTTTGCCAGAAGCGGCTTAGTCATGTTGGCCACATGACCCGGAAGCTGTACACCGGCTCCCTCAGCCAGTAAAGGGAGATAAGCGCTGTAGCCCCCGAGTCAGAGGTCCCTTTACCTTTTACCTGGAGGCTCAGTAAGGGTCTCCATCCCCACCCTGGCCACAGATGCCTGCCCCTAGGCTCACCTGCCATTGGCCAATTTGTCAGCCAGGCTAGATCCAAATTTCCCAACCGATGGAGAAACCATTTTGGCTCTTTGCTGGCCTGGGATCCACCAGCAAAGTCAGCCCTCTGTCAGGAAGTGCCGGGAGAGGTGGTGCCGGCTCACACTCTGCCCTACCTTATGAAAGGTAAATTTGTTTCCATGGGACTCATGATGGGGATGAGGACAATTTTTGTCATGGTTATGTCTGGGACGGGACGGGCCAAACCTCCCCTCACCACATATTGTGGTCTTTCTGAAAATCCCACCCTTTGGACTTAGCCTTAAATGTTGAAACAATTGTAACCTAGTTTCTAATGGTGCATTTGCCGCCAGGCTAGATTGACCAAGCATCTAGCCACCAGCTGTCTCCTGCATTTATTCAAGAGTCTGCCAAACCAGAACCAATCTGAATAGATCAATTTTAGAAGGGAATTTTGTTTGTTTGTGTTCCATCTTCTGCGATTCCCTCACCTTTAGAGCACCTCTCTGAAGGTGGGCTATGCTGTTGGACCCTTGAAATGAAACAGATGTGCTTTTCTGGAAACAGAATGAGATTCAACCCTTAAGCAGGATGTCTTCTTGTCAGATGCACACAGAGGGACCAGCTGGAACTTTTGATCTTCTCTAATTTATTTGATTTCATTATCGTTTGGCCTGTTTTTTAAAAAAATGAATTGTTCTTTGAAGTTTGTCCCTTAGACACCATGCAGGATCATGTTTTTGTCTGTCAATCATGTTCTACTGTAACTCAGTAGAACATAACTGTTTTAATCTTTGCAACCCTTAAGTAAAGTGGATGAAATCTATATACAGTGGTACCTCGGGTTAAGGACTTAATTCGTTCCGAAGGTCCGTTCTTAAGCTGAAACTGTTCTTAACCTGAAGCACCACTTTAGCTAATGGGGCCTCCCACTGCTGCCGCACCACCGGAGCACGATTTCTGTTCTCATCCTGAAGCAAAGTTCTTAACCTGAAGCACTATTTCTGGGTTAGCAGAGTTTGTAACCTGAAGCGTATGTAACCTGAAGCATATGTAACCCGAGGTACCACTGTATTGCTTTTCCATTTCTGAAAAGTGTCTCTGACTAAATACATTTTATATATCAACATGCCCGGCAGCCAGTGACTTATAGGGACATGTCATCCTGGAGTACTTCCAGAAGAAACAGCTACTACAATTTCATACAAATGTAGCCAGAGAAAAGCTAACTGCTGGATCTGGTTGCAAAAATATTAAGATCTCAAAACTATCTAAAAACCCATGAGAGGAATTCAGTTGAAGCCCTTTGGCAAATGTTCGGGGGGGGGCAATTTCAGGGGGCACACTGAGGGAGGAGAGGAGGGAAAGCCCTGTTGCACTAGCAAATGTCCTCATGCTGGCTTATGCTAGTGGGACTCATCAATTGAATTCCACCTTGCTTGGTGAAAAGAAGACATGGCATGGATTCACACGTATCTTTCTCTGACTTTTTGTTTTTATTTTTAACATTCTCAGAAGAAAGTAAATGTGAGTGGAGGGGCTTCCTAACCCATTCCTTTCTGGAAAACCTTCTGGGGCCACATTCTAGTGGTGGGCACGGCCAGAGGCAAAAGTAGGCGGAGCCATTAATGAGAATTTTTACTTTGGGGCAGTAGTCTGGTTTCCACACACTCTCACACACCTCCATCCACAAGCAAGAGACATTATCAGAGTTCATTGCTGACATTCCCAGCCAGGCAGAAACACTCAAGGAGCTTATTAATTAGTGCTGCTGAGGGATGTGAGCTGGGGAGAGTCCTGAGGGCCTGATAGAAAGGCCTGCAGGGCCACATTTGGGCCCTGGCCCTGAGGTTTTCTGGACCTGACCCTAAATTCTCAGCCTCCTAAATCTGCTTTTTTGATGTCACTGTGGCATTGGCTAGCAGAGACTGGTGAAGGAGACCTTAGTATTTTAATTTTTAACAAATTACACTAGTAGGACTACAATAAGTTTTGTAAGGAGAAATGTATGAAATATTGCAAAGAGAAAGAAGAGAGACATTAGTTATGATATTTAAATGTAATAGTGAAAGTAAGAAATGTAAATTAAGTGAAAAGATTGGAAAATTTTCAGATGTGATTGATGGAGGTGAAAAAAATTGTATAAGATATAAAAGTATGTTTAATAATTGTTGAAAATGATAGGTTAAAAAACTAATATAGATAGATGATATAAGTATTTTAATTTTTAAAATTATGAGGAACTCGTAGTAAGTAAAGTATGTATATACTGCCGGCAGACCATGAAATCTTGAGGGACTTATGAGTGAAAATCTGCTGTAGTCTTCTGATGATGGCATACAGCTTACAGTTGCTTTCATCATCAACATCATCAACAACAAAAACCTGTACCATGTTTTTGGATGGCCTATATCATTTGCATTCAGATTATGAACCTGCAAACCAGTTTCTGAATACCAGTTGCTGGGGAACTACAGCAGGAGAAGGTGGTTGCATTCACACAGCCATGGTACATGAGGTATGGTGCCACCTCTTTGCTGCCCTCCTGTTATGTACTGAGTTGAATAGGATTCAGAAAGCAGCAGTCTGATTGGTCCTAGAACAATAGGATCCAGAATGCAATAGTCTGATTGGTCCACAGGAGCCACCCAATCCAGCTCCAGGAGGAAGTGAATCTGCAACCTGATTGGCCTACAGGAGAATCCTGGAATTAGCCAATCACATGGGGCCCATTTTGTAAATAATGTATGTAAAGCAGACATTCTGGGGGAACTTCCATTCCTCCCCACCACTATGAGCTGAATAAAGAGCATGAAATCCACTCTCCACTCCGAGTATATTTCACCTCCACTCACTAGGACTTGATCGGGTGAGGCACTGAAGTTAATAGTGAGGAAGCATCTGGTTGTTGGTGGCCATCACACTTGCACCCGTCACCGCCCACCCACGGCTTCTCCTACCTTCCTGCCATCCTGCTCCATACCAGAAAGTGGCAACATCACCCTAACTGGAAGGGTGGAGCACTGGGGCAGTGACAGAAGCCCATCCCACAATTGTGAGATTGTCCTCCCACTCTGAGAAGCAGGCTGCTGTGCCTTTGGTCTGATCCAGCGGGGCTTGTCTTAGGTTCTTAATCCTCTCCCAATGCTTTTTAAAAGTTATGCGAAATCGAAAATTCCTGGAGAGGGAGGGAGTGCACTTCTGCCATCATCCTAGAGCAGTAGGAAGCTATAACCTTATTCCTAAAGTTCTATAATAAAATACCTTGGGATTATTAGCCTCATCATTTACTGCTTGTCTGAAGCTTCAAGCAAACTGTTTTCATCTGCCATATATTTTCTCTTAACTCTCCCCAATAATGGCATAGCAGAGGTAATTTCCCAGAACAGTGAGGTTATGTCAAGAGTAAATTGTCCTGCGTTTTGTCTGATCTAAAAGATGCCAGAGACGCGCTACTCAATAAACCTTTTTAAATAGAGTTGTATGAGGGTTCCTGTTGCATTCTTTGGCTCAGGTCAGGAAGGATCAGGGACCTCTGTCCATCAGATGTCAGATCTCCCATATACAAAATGGCCAGAGCTCTGACAGCTGCCGTGATCTTTGCCAGCAATGTGGCAAAGCAGTTAACATTTCCTTCTGACCCAATTTGTTGATTTTGCAGTTTTTTTATGATTCTCTTGCAGTTCTCTGCATCTTACACTAGCATTCAAACACACAGGCAGCTTTTACTATTATTGTTATAATTATTTTCTGTCCAGAATTCCGCAATAATATTTTGTAACCTGAGTGGACTAGTTGATGCTGGAATATTGTTCTCATAACCTACTTTTCCCTGTATATTTTGATATTTTTTTAAAAAAAAGTTAGTGTTGTATAGCATTCACAAATCCTCACTGCATGTTGCAGAAACCTGGCTCCTATCCCTATCCTATCCCCATCTTGGGTAAACATAATTGTCTGATACCAGGGGCAGTACAAAAGAATATGTGCGGCCAATTCTATTTGTCTCTGTCCACAGGGACATAGTCTCTCTACAAGTGGTGTTTTCTGTAATCTCCCCTGTAGCACTGCTGAGGTAGTACATTCAGTCTTGCCAGCATGTAGGCCCTGCGTTGATCCAGGTTGGTCAAATGGGAGAGATGCAACAGTCTCCACTTGTCCCCATGTGGTCCACATGGCACTGTAGAATTAGTGCAAGCTGTACAGTCTGGGCAGCTCCACCTTGTGAGTGTTTCCTCGGAAGTTAGACCTACTGTGTTCATTGTGATTTATTCCCTAGTACAGAAGTAGCTAACTTGGCCCCCTCCAGATTATGCTGAACCTACAACATCTGGAGGCTACCTTGTTGGTTTTCCCTGCCCTAATATGTGTGTTTAGGCTGCAGTTCTCATGACATTAGCTAGTCAAATAGATCAATGGAACTTGGCAGGTCTTGCCTCTCCTGGTATGTCCCACGAAGGACCTTACTGTCTTCAAATAAAAACATCTTGGAGATCCCAGGCCACAGGGAGGTTAGGCTGGCCTCAACCAGAGCCAGGGCTTTTTCGGCCGTGGCCCCGATCTGGTGGAACGCTCTGTCACAAGAGACTAGGGCCCTGCGGGACTTGACATCTTTCTGCAGGGCCTGCAAGACAGAGCTGTTCCACCAGGCCTTTGGCCAAGGTGCAGTCTGACCCCCTCTCTCCTCCTGTAATCCTCATAGAATTCTAGCCCAATGGTTTCCATTAATTTGATTCTGAACTGATTTTAGAATGTATTTCAATTAACTGGCTGTGATTTTATGTAAACTGTGCTATTTTTACTGTTGTCAGCTGCTCTGAGCCCGGCTTTGGCTGGGGAGGGTGGGATATAAGTAAAATTATTATTTTTTAAATTATTATTATTATTATGCAATTTCTGCTTTTGAACTCTAAACAAAATGTCCCAAATGGCACATGATCGTTATTTTAAATACAACGGGGGGGGGGGGTGTCAAATCAAGCTGCAGTAGAACCGAAAGGGTAAAGGCAGCATTAAGCAATGAAAATAATAAGACAGTAGATAAGACAACATTATGCAAAAGTTCTCAGCAGATGGTATAAAAATAGCTGTTTTTCAAATTCCTGGGCAAATAAGGAGTTCTTAACCTAACACCTGAAAGCTCAAGAGGAAGATGGCAGATGGTTCTCCCTGTAGATGATGTTTCAGGCCAGCACCCTTGGTCAGCATGGTTGGACACCTGCTGCTGCCCCCACACCGTGCCAACCCCCCTGCTGCCTTGCCCCTCTCCCTCCCGGTAAGCAGTAGTGTCACCACTGCAAGGAAGCTAGCTTCGCACTGCAGCTGTTCCTGTTTCTGGACCTGTTTTCTTTCTTCATCATTGCAATCTGCTTGCTCAAGTGCTTCCTGCTCTAGCTCTGAGGAGATATGAACATGCAAGCAGCAGCAGCAGCAGTGGGGAGGAATAGCTGCCCCTGCTTGTGTGTCTAGCATCAGTGAGGAGGCATCAGTGTACTGGCAGTGGGAAAAGCTATCTGATGCAACAGAATCTTGTTTTGGGCCTTTGCTCTGCCGCATGACCTGTTTTAAAAACCAATGGACCTTCAGGAACCGCCCAGGAGACCCTGGGGCATGCATGGAATTGCTTGAATGTACAGTGGTACCTCAGGTTAAGTACTTAATTCGTTCCGGAGGTCCGTTCTTAACCTGAAACTGTTCTTAACCTGAAGCACCACTTTAGCTAATGGGGCCTCCCGCTGCTGCTGCGCTGCTGCTGCATGATTTCTGTTCTCATCCTGAAGCAAAGTTCTTAACCTGAAGCACTATTTCTGGGTTAGCGGAGTGTGTAACCTGAAGCATATGTAACCTGAAGCGTATGTAACCCGAGGTACCACTGTACTAAGGCTCTCTGAATGTCAGCCTCAATTGCCTATTCTCCTGTAGCAGTTCAGTATGGACTTCAATGCCTTGTTGATTCATAGCTATTCTAACTAGGATTCCCAAATTTCAAGAAGTTGTTGGGCAAAGTTGTTGAGCTTTTTTTAACAACTGTTTTGCCGACAAAATTCCCCCCAGATGCCATTTTTACATTTCTTTCACCCCTCTGACATAAGGCAACATGTGACTGAGTCCTGAGTTTAACCGGTGGAATTTGTCGGATTCTTCTGTGCCTTGTAAAAAAATTTAAATCATCAACCGCACATTATTCTACATCCCCCTTTCTTCTCCCTTTCAATATGGGTTGCTTAATCTTTATCGCCCATCTGCTGCAATTCTGCACCAGTCTCAGTATGGATCCGCTTGTGAGTTAAACAATAAGTAACAAACAGAAACAGGAATGCTCTTTCAGGCAAGTGACATTTCAGAAAACGAGATGGACATGAAAGGAATGTATCAAAGCCTCTTGCAGCAGAAATACACTGTCATTCTTGTTCCGAGCACAGAAAGAGAGTGTCATTCTGGCACGCGAAACCAATACTTTCCCTTGAACCATGAGTGCTAATGTAAGGTAATGGAAACCCACCATAATAAATTGATTTGGAAGCAGGGACTTGGGCCAAAGTAAAGCATACTGCCCTTTCAGACTTTTGCAGCTAATCAAATGAACAGGGAATTCGGATAATTGCATCATTGTCCCCATAAGCAAAGTGCAGATAGGCTGGGGGAAGATGGATAATTGACTAATATCTGGTCACTCCTGTCACTGTACATCTTCATAAACCACTGGCTGCTTTATCCTTCATAACCACATGGAAGTGAATTACTATAGCTAATCTACTGTATGACAGAGCCCATGACATTATTTGATGGCTTTTTCATTACTAAGACCATGGAAATAATTTGTGTTTTACCACAACCCAGTAATAATTTATTGCACATTAAAAGATTGTATTAAGGACTCTTACCATGCAAAGGAAAAGCATTTCCCTTTCCTCACTCCCCACCCTCGCCCCCAATGGGAATTTCTGCTGCCAATATCTGGGAACCCAATGCAAGCATTGACTTTTCTTTTCCTTTTTATTAGCGCTGAGTGGAAATGGCTGGATATTTTAAAAATAAATTTCAGCTGTCTCTTCTTGACAATGCTTCAAGTCCTCCTTGCAAAACACTTCTTTAAATTTCCCTCACTTACTCTCCTGTAACCATCATGGCCCAATCAGAATGGCTACATAGATGGCCATTCCATTCCTTTACACAATCCTTGATAGTGGAGGGGTCACTCATGTGCATGAGGCAGACTGACGCAGGTGCCTTGGGCAGCAGAAGCCCTGGGGGCACCTAACCACCTTCATCATGGGCAGAGAAGCAGCAACATCAGCAGCAGTGGCTTCTGGCAAGAGCTTGCTAGATCTCGAAGGAACTCAATGTGACTGCTGCTACTGCTTTGTGGGTGCCACCACACAACCCAGGGAGGTTTCAGGGAAAGTAGGGTGGCAGGATTGGGTGGGGAAGCACCTAGGGTTGATCTTTTTTGATCTTTTTTTTGTTGAGCTTTTTCGGCAAGATCACAAAAAAATAAATTTGAAGTTTTTGAGCTGTTCTTAAGGAAAGTTGGCAAAAATGACACTGCCAACATGGGTCATGGGTTGCCATATGTCCAGGGGTGTAGGAAGTGGGGGGCGGTGGGTGTGGGCAGCCCCAGTGTCACCACTGGGGGGGGTGACAAAATTCCAGGCGGCACTCACCATGGGGCCTGAAAGAGATGTGGTGGCTTGGGCGCACGCAGGCTCAGCACTGCCCAAACTGTCTGCCCGCTGCCTCTTCCCTCCCCCCTGCAGCTGTAGGGCAGCTGAGTGGGAGGAGGCAGGCAGACTCTGGAGGCCCCACAGTGCACCCTGCCCCTATGGGTGGCTCACCTCGCCCTGTCCCTGGGCACACCACCCCAGGCGCCCGAGCAGCTTCCTCCGCCACTGAATATGTCAATATTTTCTCAGACATTTTTACAATTTCTGCCTAGACACTGCTTCCAACTGTAGTATTTTGGTTATGTCCAGGAAATTCCAGACGTATGGCAATCCTAGTAGCACCTTCCCATTTTATGGGATGTTCCGCCCCTGCCCATGTGACTCATCAAGAAAGGAGGAAGAAATACAGTCAGAAAGAACACAGGAAGTGGCTTTTCTAGCCCATGTCAGGCCATCGGTCAACCTAGCCTGTCTACATTGACTGGCAGTAGTTCTCCAGGGTTTGGGGGCATGAGTTTTCCTTAATCCTACCTGGAGATGCCAGGGAACAACCTTCTGCATGCAACCTTCTACTCTACCACTAAGCTATGGCTCTCAGAGAAAAGAAGCCACCATGAGGGGGAAACAATTGGAAATATAAACAGGATCTGCAATCTAATGTATTTTTTTCTCAGGAGAAACCAGGAGTTTCATATTGAAAGTGGATAATATTCTGTGCAACCCTCTTTGAAAAGCAAGTTGGTGAAACAAAGATTACAGTAGCAGAGTAAGGAAAAAGATGCTGTAGTTTGGTTTGTACAATATTATTCATTTATGTGTTATTTATTTAGAATATTTTATCTCCCACCTCTCTGCTTGTTAAGAAAAAAATGTCAAAGGAATGAAATAAAATGATACAAGAAATTCAGTAAAAAATGTATGGTGGGATCCAATGAAGTCAGAGTAGTAGATGCACTAAAATTAACAGACATACGTTATGGAAGTCCATTGATTTTCATATCACCCATGAGTTGTGTAACAAGGATATAGTAGCAGGCAAAACATACATTTTAAATACAGGCAGATTAAAAAATTAGCAAATAAAATTCATCAGGTGGGTATCTGTCAGAACAATAAACATTATAATGTTTAGGCCATGATATAGAGACAATTGGATGCAGAAAAGTGATGAAAAATATCTAGGGCACTAGGATGGATGATCTTGAAGTAAGGTTCCCAGCAGGCAGGCCCCAACATCTTATCTGTTCCACTACTGAAGCTTAATTTTTGCCAACTGAACTGTTTTCCCTAAAGGCGCCATTTTAGGCTGCCATATGAGCTGACGGTATTCAGTTGGCTAACCCCCAAGACTCAGAAAAGGAGCTTGATCTTCAGTCTGAGCTACTTGCTTCACTTGGAGCAGACCCTGCATTGCTATGTGGTTGTTGCCCTTTGGAATGTCTGCCTGCACTGCAACACTCCTGTCATTTTTGCTTTTCTAATGGAAAGCCATGTACTTGCTTGCCCTAGACTACACTGCTCATCTCTGAATCTCACCATTTGTAGGGTGGAAGTGGAAGAATGGGAATGAAGTGTTGAGAATCAGTTGTCCCACCCCACACCGGAAATGATGGCAATCCTTTGCTACATACTGTACTATGCTTTTTTTAATTGTTTAAAAAAATCACTAGTTACAGAAAAGGATTTGCATTCCAAAATGTGTCTGAAAGATATAAGCCAGTGTAAATATGCGGCAAGAAATAGGATGATGCAAATCTTGGCAATGAATTTGTATTCTTTCCATTTGTAGTATCCGATGATAATAGAGAGCTATGTGCTTTATTAGTATGAATAATATTTGGATAACTGGGAGAAAGAAATTTATGTAGGTATATTCTGTTGGGGTCTGTTGTATTTCTAATGGCTACAGTTATTATTTTTTTATGCATTCATGGTTCACAAAGTTTGTTTTCCCACATGAGTCCTCCTGGCTTTCTTTTGATGTGAATTTGGGTGTATAAACACGCAGCGCACTGCTTTCCATGTTTACTTCGAGGCAAGTCCTGCTGTGATCAGCAAGTCCCACTCTTATCAAAGCAAGTCCCACTCTGATCCTAGGCAGCAAGTGTAAACTGGATCACATCCTTCACTTGTGTACAGGGCAATCACAGAGGTGGTAGACAGTTCTTCCTGATTACAGTAGCCTCTGGCCATACCTGTAATTCCCTAATCTGCATACCATGCTTATCAAAGTAGGAGCACACATGCTCAGATGAGAGGAAAAGAAAACACACTGTGCAAAACAGTCCAAAGAGATAACAGCCAGACTGTAAAAAATGTGGTAATCTTTAAGAGGGCGAAAAATACAAATGCCAGCATAATTATTACGTATTCCCTTTGAATTCCAATCGCACAAGTCATGTTTAAAACATATTGGTAGTAAGCACTTGCTTCGTTGTTTGTGTTTGTATGTAGTATTTGAAGTATGGCGAACCTTTGTAATTTATGGCCTCCAGCAAGAATAATGAGGTAGTGCAAAAAAATCCCAGCAGTTTGCTGAAAAGGCTTGTGAGACAAGGATGAGGCATTTTGTATCAGCACTGGTAACCAGCAAACCCAACTTTCAAGGGAATGAAGAGTTTGGTACCAAACTTCTAGTTCTTGTATGGAAGGGTCGGACCTGAGTCAGTTAATGAAGGAAACCTCTTTTAATAAGTCCTTCAAGTCAATGTACAGCATAATCTTATGCAGGGTTATTTGGACCGTGTTCAGTGGGGCTCACCCACAGGTAAGCGTGCATAGGAATGCAACCTTAGACATTAAGGGTGGTATTCAACTGAGATTTACTCAGAGTAGACCCATTGAAATTAATGACCCTAACTTAGTAATGTCAATTAGTTTCAGTGGATCTGCTCTGTGTAAAACTTAGTTGAATAGGGTTGCCATATTTCAAGAAGTCAAAATCCGGACACAAAAAGCTTTTGAGCTGTTTTGGGGAAATCCAGACGTATGGCAACCCTACCAAATCCATGAGAAATCCATT
The DNA here is from genome assembly GCF_965112155.1 of Podarcis liolepis. NCBI lineage: Eukaryota > Metazoa > Chordata > Lepidosauria > Squamata > Lacertidae > Podarcis > Podarcis liolepis. Next base: position 83,228,075 of record NC_139556.1, read on the forward strand.
TGAAAGCTTCATTTGTAACAAGTAATTGCAAATACAATAATAATATTATATAATATTATTATTTTTATACCCTGTCCATCTGGCTGGGTTGCCCCAGCGACTCTGGGCAGCTTCCAGCACATATAAAAACATAATAAAACATCAAACATTAATAATAACAGTCGGATCCAATACAAAACCAGTCCAAATGCAATATAATCAAGCTTGGCTATTTCAATGTTTTGCTCTTTGTTTACTAAATACAAATGAAATATTGCATCACACTCTCTAGAAAATTTTCTGATGCAAAGTCAACATTTTCCCATTCAGAATTTTCAAGAAAACCTGCATCACTGACAAATCTGCACAGCTGAGGGGAGATTCACTTCCTCAGAAATTCACATTCAGCTTCACATCCCTGGTTCATCTAATGAAGAGTCCTAATTAACCTTGGACTGGTTACAGCAAACCATCTCCCAGGTCTGCCATAAGAGTAAATGAAAACTGTAAACAGTAGTAGAAAAATTTAATATAATAATTAGTCTTCAATATGAGAAAATATAGATTTCTTCATTTTAATAAATGAAGTGGAGATTTAGGCATGGGAACAGGTACTTGCAACTATTCATATGAGACACACGTTTTCAACATATCAGAAGAACAAATCGATTGATAGATATTGAAGCCATCACAAATAAGCAACACTCCTCCAATCTTTAAGTATTGGCAGTCGTGCCACAGAGTAATGAAATCCAGGAAGCTGTAAGTTAAATCATTCTTTCTAGCGAATGACTGAACAGGAGGAAATTGCAATTTATTCCTGGATATCCCGCCCACCCCCATGGAAGAATGAATGCTAATTGTATAGCCAACATCATCTAATCTCATAGAATCATAGAATCATAGAGTTGGAAGAGACCACAAGGGCCATCGAGTCCAACCCCCTGCCAAGCAGGAAACACCATCAGAGCACTCCTGACATATGGTTGTCAAGCCTCTGCTTAAAGACCTCCAAAGCAGGAGACTCCACCACACTCCTTGGCAGCAAATTCCACTGTCAAACAGCTCTTACTGTCAAGAAGTTCTTCCTAATGTTTAGGTGGAATCTTCTTTCTTGTAGTTTGGCTCCATTGCTCCGTGTCCGCTTCTCTGGAGCAGCAGAAAACAACCTTTCTCCCTCCTCTATGTGACATCCTTTTATATATTTGAACATGGCTATCATATCACCCCTTAACCTCCTCTTCTCCAGGCTAAACATGCCCAGCTCCCTTAGCCGTTCCTCATAAGGCATCGTTTCCAGGCCTTTGACCATTTTGGTTGCCCTCCTCTGGACACGTTCCAGTTTGTCAGTGTCCTTCTTGAATTGTGGTGCCCAGAACTGGACACAGTACTCCAGGTGAGGTCTGACCAGAGCAGAATACAGTGGCACTATTACTTCCCTTGATCTAGATGCTATACTCCTATTGATGAGGCCCAGAATTGCATTGGCTTTTTTAGCTGCCGCGTCACACTGTTGGCTCATGTCAAGTTTGTGGTCAACCAAGACTCCTAGATCCTTTTCACATGTACTGCTCTCAAGCCAGGTGTCATCTCCTTTCAAACCATTCAGGATGAATGCTCAAGGAACAGGTCACCCTATGTTTCAAACTCAGAAATCTGTGAAAACCCAGAAAGCTGTGGAAAAAGCACTGCTCACTACTGCAGTGTGGTCAGTCAGTGATGGAAGAGGGATCAAGGAAGTGTTAACTCTGTGGGTCTTAACAAAGGCACGTCCAACTCCTTTCAACAAAAGCCTCTGTGTGTATGTGATCAAAGCAATATGGCTACTTCTCCCACAAAATCAGCCCTTATGTGACCAAACCAATGTGTGGTAGTGGTTGATTGACAGAGCTCCAAATAAATGTAGGAAGTTATGGTTTACATCAGCTAAGGAGCAGAGGAAAGGCACGATTCTTTGGGGTATTTGCACTCAGTGAAGCCACACCTGCTCATTCTAAAACAAAAATGAAAGCCTGAACTCTGGATCCTTTAAAGAGACAAGGTCACTGAAAGACTGCAAAATACTTGACATTCTTAGATTTCCTGGTTGAATAGCCTGTCAAAAGCCTCCTACTAAGGAACCAAAGTGGACGTAAACAGGCTTATAATCTACCACACTTACAGTCTGGCCTACAGCTCACCTGCTCCCATTTAAGTGCTGTGCCAAAACCTGTCCTCCAGATTCTCAAATGTTTTCTTCCTCAGTAAGAGAGGCTTCCATTTTTCTGCTTCATTCTCTGGGAGTGTCAGAATTTTCTTAGAATTTAGAATTTAGGTGTGTATGTGTGTGGTTTTGAATTACGGTGCTGGAGGAGACTCTTGAGAGTCCCATGGACTGCAAGAAGATCAAACCTCTCCATTCTTAAGGAAATCAGCCCTGAGTGCTCACTGGAAGGACAGATCCTGAAGCTGAGGCTCCAATACTTTGGCCACCTCATGAGAAGAGAAGACTCCCTGGAAAAGACCCTGATGTTGGGAAAGATGGAGGGCACAAGGAGAAGGGGACGACAGAGGACGAGATGGTTGGATAGTGTTCTCGAAGCTACCAGCATGAGTTTGACTAAACTGCAGGAGGCAGTGGAAGACAGGAGTGCCTGGCGTGCTCTGGTCCATGGGGTCACGAAGAGTCGGACACGACTAAACAACTAAACAACAACAAGTGTATGGTTTTCAGCGTACCTTATCATTGTGCGATGGTCAAGGGTGATAAAGGTACTTTTCTTTCCAGCAAACATTTTTCCAGGACCTTGCAGCCTCCCTGGCTGCCTGCATTTCCTGATCTGAAAAAGTCCCAGGAAAGGAGTTGTTTCATAATGCCTTTCTCTAACTGATACATGGGCATCCAGGAAGACTGCAAAGTGCAAACCACTAATGAGATGTTTCGTAGAATGAAAGGAAACTAACAAACACCACCACCCCATTCACCTCAAAAGTAAAGTAAGTGTAACAAAAAGCCTGCAGCCTTTTTCACTGACATTTTCTCTCCCCTTTGGTAATTTTCACATGCAATTTATTTTCTGTGCAAACACGCTCCCCTCCTACCTTAGTGCTTAGCAGCCTCTCCCCAAAACTTCCCAACCTTTCTGTGACATCAAAGCAACTATGCCAATGGTTGTGGAGGCCACAACCCTGCTTAATAAACAGGTATCTCTGTGACATCAGAGCAAATAAACCAATTGTTGCTGGATGACATCCACAACTCATGAACTGTTGGCATGGTGTTGGCTTGTGCTCTTTGAGTAGTCTCATTTGAGTCCATAGGACATAACATATTCATTAGCTTCTCTAATGATAAATGATAAACCAACACATTGGTTTTTCTACTGTTAAATTAGTGGATTGTTATGATTTTTTTAATAAAGAAATAGTTCTTTTAATGATTGCATAGGGAGTGTTATCATATACTGGCCAGCTGTATCAGTCTTATACTAAATAATAATGTTAATTGTGTGTCTCCAAAGTCATTATAATTTTGTCTAGGAAGCTATTATGTTTAATGTTATGACATTTTCAAGTACTTCTACCCAGCAGGCTAGCCTGCCCCAGCGTTCAGCACTGTGCAATTTCCTGTAAGCTACATAAAAGTTCAGTTGGATACTATTACCAGCTGGGAGGGGGGGTTAGTACATTTTCACTAATTTTAAGGGGCTTAATGAGCTTCGCAAGGCCAATCTAAGAGAGGGCAAGACAACACCAAATTAAAGCTCCCACAATGTTTCCACTTGAAAGTCAATTGTGATACATATATAAACTCCACAAAGGAATGTCTGTTTCAAAACCAGTCAGTTATGTCTGAGGCAAAAGTCAAAGCTCGTAGGAAACTATATGGGAAATCTATTGGAGAAAGAATAATGAATTATGACAACTCAATCTTTTAAAGGGGACTTTTTAATATAATAAAGTCTGGGTAGTGACATTGAGTTGTAGCCAGTGAAGTACCACGTTAGTCTCTTAGCAGTGTAGTTGTTCAGTTGGCAAAATGTTTTGCACCAGTGGAGCATTGCGGCACAAGAGAATGCATAAGCAGATCGCTTGTAACTTTTGCACCATAGACTGCACAATCTGTTGCATAATGAGCTTCCAAAACAACTGTTGTGTTGGATTCCTCCATTACACATTAAAACTCGTTGTTCACTAGTACAAGAGCTCTTCCACTAGCAGACAAAGAAAGTTGGATGCCGCCCATGGACTCAGACTTTGCCTGAGTCCCTATGCTGCTGCTGCTGCTGCTGCTGCTTCTTCTGCTTCTTCCTCTTCTTCTTCTTCTTCTTCTTCTTCTTCTTCTTCTTCTTCTTCTTCTTCTTCTTCTTCTTCTGCCATCCATATGACTGAGTTGCCCCAGGCACTCTGGGCAGCTCCCAACAAAATATTAATACCCCAAAACCTGAAACATTAAAAGCCTCCCTGTACAGGGCTGCCTTCAGATGTCTTCTAAAAGTAAGACAGATGTTTCTTTCCTTGACATCTGATGGGAGGGCATTGCACAGGACAGGCACAACTATCGAGAAAGCCCTCTGCTTGGTTTCCTGTAACCTTACTTCTCACAATGAGGGACCCGCCAGAAGGCCCTCAGAGCTGGATCTCAGTGTCCGGGCTGCCTACTACCTGACTTCTGAGGATGTACAATTTGAGAGGATGGAGTCAATTTGAGCCCCTTTTCAGATAATACACAAAGTACACATGGAGAAGACAGAGCAGGACTTTACTGCTGGTCGTACTCTAATGTTGCATGTGCCACTGGCCCTACCCCCTCAATGTTTACCCCTTTGTCATCGTCTTTTGCTCTCCCCTTAGTGTTTGTCACATGGGAGTCAAGAGGGCAGGGCCAGCTGCCCAGGCAGCATTGGATGTAGGGTCAAGCAGTACAATCCAACTCTCTCTTCTCTACATGGATATGAGATATTGGGTGTGTGGAAATAGTATGGAGTGCTTGCGCCATTGCCTGATGGAGCTTGTTGGAGTTGGTGGAGTTGTTGATTCCATTGCATTCCCATGTTGGATTGGGGTTGAGAGGTTGGCATCTTAAGAAGTTTATTTATGGTGGCCTGTTCTTGCCGTGCCATAATGCCAACATGGGTTTAGGTAGATGCCTCATGATGACAGAATTGCCACCCAAATAACTCCACAACACTTCCTGTTACTGCTGTGGTTGGTGTACAGCTGTTTTATTTGTCAGGTTGCATCAAAATAGTAGAAATACCTAGGGAAAACTTTACCCACCACAAAAAGCACTGTGTTTAGGGGAGGGGGAAACCTAAGCAAAAGTTCACCCGGTGGCATCATATTCTCATGCAATTGTTAAAATCACAGGAATCCTGCCAGGGGGGGGGGGGGAGATAGCAATTTAGACAGTGCTGTAAAAGGTGGCAGTGCTCCTACTTTGGATCCTGCCTACTTTTAGTCAAGACAAATGTGGCGAAATAACACTTGAGGCTGTCAGAAGGCATCAATTTCCATTCCAGCCTGTATTCATCACAATCAGTACTGTTTCCATTCTGCTGCAGTTCAGTTTAGACCAAATGCTATGTGGGATGGAAGGACCTGTGGGGGGGGGGTTGGGGTTGGGGGGTTGGGTGAGGTATAAAGTGTGGGGGTTGGCAGCGGGGGCTAGGCAGGGGTGGCGAGCAACATGAGCAGGGGCAGTAGGTGTCAGGGAACTGCCATCAGCTCAGAGGTGAGAGTTGTGTTACAGGGAGCCTCCAAAAATCTTGCGAAGCAGTTCCTCTTCCGGCGAGGAGGAAAGCCCCACCTCCAGTGGAGAAGAGGTGCAAGGACCAGAGGATGCCAGGGAGAGCCTTAACACCGCTTCTGGGCAAGCTGGAGAGGCAGGGAGCACGCCCTTGCCATCACCTATCCTGAGCAGTAGTCTTTGGTGCAGGGAGGGGTGGAAACAGTTGGGGGTGATGAGACTTTTATGCTGGGGGAGGTACAAAAACCAACCACTCCCGGATTCTGCTAGCGATTGAGCCGGACATGAACTTACGACACTCTTCACTGTAAATAGTTTGCACCAAGAATAAAGCCTGTAAAAGACAGGTCGGAGTCCTGCCTGGTTACTCTCGAGCAACCACAACAGCATCTGACAGTAGCCTAGTAACTTACATAACTTTATTTCATTTTAATGTAAGGGCGATGTGAAAACAAGGTTTTAAAAGTCATAAATCATGTATCATTTGCAGACTTAAAAACAACAACAATGTGAACAAATACCTATCATATATGCTTGGCTGATGTACATTCCTGACCACAGATAAACATGCAAACTGCAGCCGTTTCAGCTTCCTTTTCCATTTTTTTCTGATATCCCGACTTACAACTTCCATCGAGAAGGCAACCCTCCAAGCACAGGCTGCAGTGCAAAGATTTGTATCGAATTTGTGAATCGTGATTTATAGTTTAGATACAAATTTAGAAATAATTCCTATGATTTAACTGCAATTACAGTAGGTCTTGTTCATAGTGGGGAAGACTGTGAGGAGGGGAGTTGTGTGCCTGAACTCCAGCTGCAAACTGCTGATGGACAAGGCACCTCTTGCTCACCCTGCTTTGGGGTGTTTTATCTTTTAACCCAGATATTGTCCAGACACCGTACTAAGTAGGGAATGCCTTCAAGCAGAGGATTGTACACAGCAAAGTTGAGCACATGGCCCCACCAGCACCTTATTGCCATTTGCCTTGAGCAGAAAAGTTTGGATTCAGCAGATCTTGGGCTCTCCCTGTTAATAATAATAATAATTTGTTATTTGTACCCCGCCCATCTGGCTGGGTTTCCCCAGCCACTCTGGGCAGCTTCCACAGAGACCAAAAATGCACTAAAATGTCACACATTAAAAATTTCCCTGAACAGGGCTGCCTTAAGATGTCTTCTGAATGTCAGGTAGTTGTTTATCGCTTTGACATCTGATGGGAGGGCGTTCCACAGGGCGGGCGCCACTACCGAGAAGGCCCTCTGCCTGGTTCCCTGTAGCTTTGCTTCTTGCAATGAGGGAACCGCCAGAAGACCCTCAGTGCGGGACCTCAGCATCCGGGCAGAACGATGGGGGTGGAGACGCTCCTTCAGGTATACTGGACCGATGCCGTTTAGGGCTTTAAAGGTCAACACCAACACTTTGAATTGTGCTCGGAAACGTACTGGGAGCCAATGTAGGTCTTTCAAGACCGGTGTTATGTGGTCTTGGCGGCCGCCCCCAGTCACCAGTCTAGCTGCCGCATTCTGGATTAGTTGTAGTTTCCGGGTCACCTTCAAAGGTAGCCCCACATAGAGCGCATTGCAGTAGTCCAAGTAGTCCTGTTGAGCTGGGGCTGTGCTGGCATAAGTCAGATATACCAGCATTTAGTTCCTCAGCTCCACTCAGCTGGGATTCAGCAGGGGGACCTTAAACTGGTATAACTTATGCTGTGCAAGTCCCCAAAAAGTTGTGTTCAAGGGGCGAGACAGGATGGGGCAGTGAGAGATTCACACCCATTCCAAGCCCCATAAATCTCAGTCTGAGCTAGGGTAGGGCCCAATCCTCAAAACCTGGGTTCAGTCTCAGCTGCCACCCAGATGGCTGTAGCCTCGCCAGAAGCTCCTGAATGGAGTTTGGAATAGGGGTCACTTTTGCCAGGGTAAGTGCTAATTATGCCAGCTTCTTATAGTTAGGATTGCTTTGGCAGGCCAGGCCAGCCCTCTGTAATGTACTGTTGTGGATACTGTGCAGGAAGGAGCAGACACCCTCTAAGATTGCAGAATTGCAAAGATGGCTTTACTTTGCTCGGTACATCTTATATCACTATCACTTGTGCCAACTAGTGACATGAAGTGTAAGTACCAGATCCCATATATTACACCCTGCAGGAAACAAAATGCTCTGCCATTTGACAGAGAAGCAACCACCATACACTCAGTAGGTTCATTCTCCATAAAGCCCAGAAAGTGTCATTTGGGCGAAGGCCCTCCATTTACAAGCAAGTACTGTCCTAGTCTAATGGTTAAATCTAGCACTGCTGGCAAATCTGCCCAAGCAAGAATGTTTTTGCTATGCTAGTTAAACATTTCCCCCACTTATGAGCATGCTTGAAACCATCCTGCTGGTCTGTGCTGTTGGAAGGCAGGGAGTTAATGTGGCACAGGAGAACTGCTGCTTCGAAAGTGGGAGGCAGGCGGTGGCAGAGGTAGCTCCGAGGAGAAATAGCTTTGCAGGGGAGGAAAAAGCTGATACCATGGATTCTGGCGGAAGATAAAAAAATTTTTGATTTGTGTGCTTATGGGTGGGCTTGAGGGAGCTTTAAAGAAGCTGGCAGGGCAAAGCTCCAAATTTAGCATTAGAGGCAACAGCAACCAAAAAATAAAATAAAACCAGTCTGAGTTTCTTTCCTTTAATCATTTGGGAGTTGTCAGTAATATTTCCTAATATGCAACCTGACTCTGCTCTTTTTTCCCCTAACCACCAGCTCGCTTTAGATATAAGGAAAACATATTATCACATGCTGGTTAGGACTGATGGGACTTGTAGTCTAGAGCATCTGCAGGGCACCAAGCCAGTGAAGGCTGTTCTTGTCTAACCACCAGCTCCTAACTGCACTGAGTATGAAACCGTCTTCCTCTCACATCACTAGTCACCCTGTCCGTGATGGTGGCTTTTGCCACCATGAAAGGGCAGCAAATGGCGATTTATTTAATTCATTGTTGTTGTGTTTTTACTGCCAGGGAGGGGCCAAGGTACTTGTGAATGGGTGGCACTGTGGTCTGTCTGAACCACTGAGCCTCTTGGGCTTGCCGATCAGAAGGTCAGTGGTTCAAATCCCCGCAGTGGAGTGAGCTCCTGTTGCTCTGTCACAGCTCCTGCCATCCTAGCAGTTCGAAAGCATGCCAGTGCAAGTAGATAAATGGGTACTGCTGTGGTGGGAAGGTAAACGGCATTTCCGTGCACTCTGGCTTATTATTAGATCAAATTTTCATCTCCAATTAATAATCTCCAATTAGTGCAGACATATATCAAAAACTTCTGAGGCTCTTGCGAAACACCAGCTCTTATATCAGCCTCATGGGTCACATTCTGCCTGCACGAAAACCTCCCTGAGTGTGATTTCCATTTGCCGACTGTGCTTCATTTGTTTTATGTCCTAAATGAATGTGTTTGGTACTTTAAATGTTTCTTAAATGTGACATGATCGGCAAATGCATCTTGTAAACTTTTCCTAATGAAGTTACTGCACACCAGGACTACAGCCGAATTTTTGCTGATGGAGCAATTCAAAAACTTTGCAATAAATTTACATCAAGTATAGAAATGTAATATAATTGATCATAAAAAGCTGTGAGTTTGTGCTGTGATTTTATTCAAAGAAATTCCCTGCTGGTGAAATGCCGTTTAGCAATTCAGAAAACATGGCCAAGATTTCCAACTGTCTAGTCGTAAGCTGAACAGCAGGGACTGGATGAGGCATTAGCCTCCTGTAGACGAGCTAATTGTTAGATCTTATTTTAAATTAATAAGTGTCATCCATATATGAGAAAAAACTTATAGGCCTTTAGAGACAAATAGAGCTTTAGTATGAGGATGCAGTTGCTATGATGATTGTTTCTATTCTCTAGAAGATATAGGTTAAGAAGATTCTCGTGTGGATGGTTTAAGATATACCTCAGGCAAGGTAATTCTATTTACACTCAGTGACTGTGCCAGACAGAAGAAGAAAACCCAAAATTTCACTGAATGCAGAAGCAGCATTATTTTGTCCATCAAAAAACCAAACACACTCCATCCCATCAGAGTTGTTTATGTTAGAGGATATGTCTCCAGTACACATCAGAGAGTGAACTTTTCATGTGTTGATGTCAAGGTTCAAGTTGGCATTGAATTCGACTCAGCACCAATTCTGTCTCGTTTCCGAGCACAATTCAAAGTGTTGGTGCTGACCTTTAAAGCCCTAAACGGCCTCGGTCCTGTATACCTGAAGGAGCATCTCCACCCCCATCGTTCAGCCCGGACACTGAGGTCCAGCGCTGAGGGCCTTCTGGCGGTTGCCTCATTGCGAGAAGTAAGGTTACAGGGAACCAGGCAGAGGGCCTTCTCCGTAGTGGCGCCTGCCCTGTGGAATGCCCTCCCATCAGATGTCAAGGCAATAAACAACTATTTTACTTCTAAAAGACAACTGAAGGCAGCCCTCTTTATAGGGAAGTTTTTAATGTCTGATGCTATATTGTTTTTAATATTCAGTTGGAAGCCTCCCAGAGTGGCTGGGGAAACCCAGCCAGATGGGCGGGGTATAAATAAATTATTATTATTATTATTATTATTATTATTATTATTATTATTATGTCTCATCCAAGTCAAATTCATGTAAATGGGTTAGTGGTTTGTGAACAACAGCAAGGCATCACTGGAAGTGTGTGAGACTGGGGTGGAACCTAAGGCCCAGGAGCCAACTGAGGACCTCTGGGGCTTTCCTACCTAGCCCTTAGGATTCTTTCCAAGCCATACCTACTTATAAGCCACACCCCTTCAGCACAGGCCATACCCCTCACCTTTCCTGTTCTTCACCCTCCTTTAAAAGGTAAAGGGGCCCCTGACCATTAGGTCCAGTCGTGACCAACTCTGGGGTTGCGGTGCTCATCTCACATTATTGGCCAAGGGAGCCGGCATACAGCATACAGTCATGTGGCCAGCATGACTAAGCCCCTTCTGGCGAACCAGAGCAGCACAAGGAAACGCCGTTTATCTTCCCACCGGAGAAGTACCTACTTTATCTACTTGCACTTTGATGTGCTTTCGAACTGCTAGGTTGGCAGGAGATGGGACCGAGCAACGGGAGCTCACCCCGTCGTGGGGATTTGAACCGCCAACCTTCCAATCGGCAAGTCCTAGGCTCTGTGGTTTAACCCACAGCACCACCCGCGTCCCTCACCCTCCTTTAGACTTTCTCAAATGCAACCCTGTGCATGCATAGAAACCTAGCTTTTGGACTATGGATTAGTAGAATCCAATCCAATACCATTTCATGCTACGGTCCCCTTTAAAAAACCTCATTGCAGACAACATTAGAAGTCTTTATAGCATATGTATTACTTTTCCATCAAATGAAAGTTGTATATATAATTTAGATATTGATAGAGGTTTTTTCTTCACTATCAGTATTATGCTATTATTTCAACATGTTTATCAATCTTATATTTATAAGAGATATTATGGGTGCAATCCTGAAGCTTAAATATGCCAAGATGAGTAATGTTAGGATCCAATGGATCTCTGGCTGAGCCAAGCCTGGCAGATCTCCCCAAAAACAAGAAATGGAGAGAAATAAAAAATGGCAGATTTGCCCATCCCTAGCATAATCAATAACTCTTCCAGCTTGTTCTGAATAATGTGTGGATCTGTTCTGATTCCCTGGTAGACAGCTACGCCTGAGCATCCTTTGTGCATTGAAAGTTTCCAAGTCACTGAAAGTGGTAATTCCATTTTATTCTGCCCTAGTCAGACCTCATCTAGAGTACTGCAGCCAATTCTGGGTGCCACAATTTTAAAAAGATATAGACAAACAGGAGCAAGTTCTGAGAAGGGCAGTGTAAAAAGTACAAATAGTGGGTGCCTGTCATATTGTTGTTGAGATTTGTATATCGCCCTTCACTAATAATAATAATAATAATAATAATAATAATAATAATAATAATAATTTTATTATTTTTTATTATTTCTATCTCACCCATCTGGCTGGGTTTTCCCAGCCACTCTGGCAAGCTTACAGTAGATCTAAGGGCAGTTCGCAACATAAAAATACAGTATAAAAAACACAAAATACATAATAAAAACAAGAACAAAAACATGGATGAGGAAGGTCTTACTCCAAGCTGATCTGCCATTCAGAAACAGCATCCACAGTCAAAGTAGAACAAGGATGTTATGACACAAAAAAGGGGCAGCCACAGTGAAAGCCCTGCTCCAACTAACTGAGGAGTGGGCTTGTGGGATCTATGGAACTTGCAGAAGTTTATCATGTGCATGATATGAGATGTACGTGAACAATACAGAAAACTAGAACATATTCGTGAGTTTGTAGAGTATTTCTTTGATCTCCCCCTTTAAAAATAAAAATAAAGGGGGTTTTTTCCAGTTGTCTGAACTTTGAAACCATTGCGAAAAGATAAAAGAAATTAATTGTATTTTTTTAAAAAAAGGAAAAGTGAGATCTCAAATTTTTCAAGCACATTAATTACGTATGGATTTCATAACTGACGTTATACTTCCAAACTGCATTTGGCACATAAGCAGTATGCAAGCTGAATGAGTAATTATTACTTTATTTCCAACCACTTTCACATAATAGCCAGCTCTATTCAAATGGCCTTTGTTATCTTCAGAGCCCAATCCTATGCATGTGTATAGGATTGCAACCAGAGAGGTCAGTTTACAGAAGAGTATATAATTAATATCATTGAAAAGAGAAAAGGGAGGGGGGGAAACCTGTGACATATGTCTTCAATGTGTATTGTTAAAGGCATACGACACAGCTATTTCTTCTTTTTAAAAAAAGGCAAAATGAAAAAAGTCGTGCTGCATTAAATGATTTGAAGCATATATACTGGGAGTGGTGGAAGGGAAGGCATCATGAATAATTCAGAAGAGAGACGGGATTTTCCTTGCAAGGTCGATGAATGAAAAAGACAAGGCTTTAGGACAGATCAGCTCATATTCTTTCAGCGCTGTTGAGAGATCACCATCCATCTGGAGGGTTAAGGCAAGTTCATGCGACGCAGCGTACCAGCTCCAAGAAAAGATTATATTGAAATCTATTGGCACCAGGTTGTGCTTCAGTGGGAGCCTAACAGCTGCTGGGAAGGGCTGAAGTCTGCATGCTTGATGCCAAGTGAATTGGAGTCTATTTTTGAACTCAACTTCCATATCCTGAAGGAATGGTTATCAAAAGGAAAGAGAGGCGATGAACAATACCCCAGGCAGCCGGTACGGAGAACAGGACCCTACTTTATTTATTCCATTGAAATGACTGGAATGTCTTACAAAATGGCTTGAAAGAGAAGGTCTGTTTGTGTAAGATGAATGTGAGTATTGCTAAAGGGTTTGGGGGGGGAGTGCTTTCAAATCATTTCTGCCTTTAATAATGGCCATTTGATTTCCCCTGAAACTGACGACAATAGCAATTGTAGGAGGCAACGTGTTTAAACGGTGCATGGACTCTTCCAGCCTCTTAGAATGGAACTTTTTGCTTGGCTTTTTTGCAAACTATGTCCACAGATATTCCAGCTCAGGGTCTGAACGGAAATTGAAGGCATGGGAACAAATAAAAGCCACAGCCCCATGAATGCATTTCAGATTTTTGCACTCTTTAATTGGATCTCGGTGGTACCTAATCTGAAAGAGAACACTTTTTTATTTTTAGAATTTCAAATGCCTAAAGTGGCCCAGCACAAAAATATACCCTGGTTAGCTTTCGCGGCTGCTTGAAAAGGCAGGAAGCAAATAGCAAAATTATGATTTAGTGCTATTCATAATCAATTATGCAGGCTTTGCAACTTTGAGAGGCAGGAAAGCTGAAGCCTGCGGCTAGGCTAATTTAGAAGGGCAATTGCTAATTACGTATAGGGAAATAGTGTTAGAATTGGAAAATTTAAAAATTAGGTACAGTTTGAACAATATATGCAAGATTCATTTAGGGATAAATCCTACCTCCTTCTATTAAATGTGATTTTCTTGGCTGGATTGATCTGATCTATTACTCATGCTGTTTCTAAATACTGGGTATGCAAGAGGATTCTTAAACCCTTGGCTTTCAGGCTTTGGCTGGGTTATTTTGTGATCCAATAATTTTGGTATTGGAAATAATTATGGGTCACACATTTTAAACTGGATTTATTTTGTACTTTATAAAAATGCCTTTAAGTAGCTTTCTTCCAGCTAGATTTACAGTCCACCACAGCTGCTATTATTCATCATCATCATCATCATCATCATCATAGAATTTAAATACCGCCCTATACCCTGAGCTAGCTGGAGATATGAATGATGTAGCTTTAATTCAAAGTTGCTAACAGAGTTTTATCAGAGGAAATGTTCTAATCAATCAACTTGTGTGTATTTACATGAAATAATACCATTTGGATATGTGGCCTTTGAAATGCATGAAAACAAAGTTAGCTTCTATCAATTAGTCCAATTTCCATAGGAATAGGTGAAAAGGTTGATTACTTCCCCAACCCCGGGGGGGGGGGGGGAGCCCATCTTCACATTACAGCCTGTGAACCAAACATTAACATGAAGCCAAATTTTTCTGGATGCCAGCGAAAAATATCCCCAAACCCCATAAACTGCTAGTTGTGGTGTTATATACATTACACTGTTAAAATGATTCTGGATGCAGTTCAGTATCCCTAACGGGAAGAAAGCCCCCATTGAATTGAATGGGACTTGTATAGGATAGTGCTGTCCATGAAATAAAGTGAAGGCACTGTCCACATTTCTCTAAAGTTAGCCTTAATACTTATCTGTGCAAGGTAGCTTAGGAATATTATCCCCAAATTTCAAGTGTCTGGTTAAGGCTGGGAGAAGTGTGGGCCACCTAAGGCTGCCTACCGTATAGCAAAGGGAATAAATTTGAAGCGTGGGCTTCCTATTTAGTGTCCCACACCCTATTATGTTATGCTAGTTTTCAAGTCATGAGTTGTAAAGCTCATTTATGCAAACCACAGTTTCCAATGCAAGCAATTCAGTCTTGTACTGAAAAGGGAGGTTGCCCATCAGCCTTTGTGGCGAGAAGCTGCTGTAAAGAATTGTTGTGATGGAGCTGGCTTTCCTACATCAATTTTTTTCTTTCTTGTTCACTTCCCAAATTCATGAATAGCAGAGGCACATAACCTTCCTCCTCGTGACCCCTAATTACCGCTACATTTTGCAATAAGATAAGAGCTTGCTTCACAAACCTATTCCCATGCATAGGGGCTAAATTTATGGAGCGCAGGACCACTTCTCGTGGCCACCCCCCTGATGTCATGCCCTCTGCTGGCATTGCCCTTATGGTTGCATATTCACTGAGGACATCTGGAAGGCACTCCTGGAAGAAGCAGACCATTTAGATCCCTTCCAGTTCATTCCAGACCTCATCATGGGACTGAAACTGCCTTGCTCACACTGGCCGATGATCTTCAGCAGGCTAGGGACAAAGGTGAGAGTTGTTTCCTAGTTCTGCTGGATCTCTCTGTGGCTTTTGAGACCATCAACCATAACATCCTTCTGGACCGTCTAGAGGGGCTGGGAGCTGTGGGCACTGTTATACAGCGGTTCAGCTCCTTCCTCCTGGGCCGTGTTCAGAAAGTGGTGGGGGGGGGAATGAGTGTTCAGACCCCTAGGCTCTCACTTGTGGGGTGCCACACGGTTCTGTCCTCTCCCCCATGCTTTTCAACATCTACATGCAGCCGCTGGGAGAGATCAACAGGGGGTTTGGGCTGGGTGTTCATTAGTATGCGGATGATACCCAGCTCTAACTCAGAACCAGTGAAGGTGGTGAAGGTCCTGCGTGAGTGTCTAGAGGCGGTTGGAGGATGGATGGCGGCTAACAGATTGAGGTTGAATCCTGACAAGGCAAAAGTGCTGTTTTGGGGGGACAGGAGGCGGGAAGGTATGAAGGACTCCCTAGTCCTGAAGGACCAGGTCTCCCTAGTCCTGAAGGACCAGGTCTCCCTAGTCCTGAAGGACCAGGTGCGCAGCCAGGGAGTCATTTTGGACTCACAGCTGTCCATGGAGGTGCAGGTCAATTCTGTGTCCAGGGCAGCTGTTTATCAGCCCCATCTGGTACGCAGGCTGAGACCCTACCTGCCCGCAGGCTGTCTCGCCAGAGTGGTGCATGCTCTAGTTATCTCTCGCTTGGACTACTGCAATGCGCTCTATGTGGGGCACACCTCTGAAAGTGAAACTACAACTAATCCAGAATGCGGCAGCTAGACTGGTGACTGGGAGCGGCCGCTGAGACCACATAACACCGGTCTTGAAAGACCTATATTGGCTCCCAGTATGTTTCCAAGCACAATTCAAAGTATTGGTGCTGACCTTTAAAGCCCTAAATGGCCTCGCTCCAGTATACCTGAAGGAGCGTCTCCAGCCCCATCATTCTACCTGAACACTGAGGTCCAGTGCCAAGGGCCTTCTGGTGGTTCCCTCACTGTGAGAAGCCAAGTTACAGGGAACCAGGCAGAGGGCATTCTCGGTAGTGGCACCCACCCTATGGAACGCCCTCCCACCAGATGTCAAAGAGAACAACAGCTACCAGACTTTCAGAAGACACCTGAAGGAAGCCCTGTTTAGGGAAGCTTTTAATGTTTAATAGACTTTGTATTTTAATATTCTGTTGGAAGCTGCCCAGATTGGCTGGGGAAACCCAGCCAGATGGACGGGGTATAAATAATAAATTATTATTATTATATTATTTTAAAAGGGCCTGTGTACACGTAATTGTGTCCACGTAGGCTTCCACTCAGTTGAGGACCTGGATCGTGCAGGATTTTTGGTCACGTGGAAGGAAGCCTATACAGTGGTACCTCTGGTTAAGTACTTAATTCTTTCCAGAAGTCTGTTCTTAACCTGAAACTGTTCTTAACCTGAAGCACCACTTTAGCTAATGGGGCCTCCTAATGCCGCTGCGCCGCTGGAGCACAATTACTGTTCTCATCCTGAAGCAAGACCCAAGGTAATATTTATGGGTTAGCGGAGTCTGTAACCTGAAGCGTATGTAGCCTGAAGTATATGTAACCCGAGGTACCACTGTACTACAGCTTTTCAGATGCCCACACTGAATATGTGAACACAGGAAGTGAAGGTTGCAGTGCTGGAGAGGCATCTAGAAAGCATGGTCCTCTTCCTCCTCTGCTACACATTTAGCACTATGAATGGAGGGAAATTTGTGAAGAAGTTAAGCTATAGAGCTGTTCTGAGGATAATGGAGGGAGGCTGAGAGCCATGTATGCCACTTTAAGCACAATGGTGGAAAGCCTATGGTAGACCAGGGCTGGCATCTTTCAGCAATGAGGACCAGCAATGAAAATTCTAGTCAAAGAACCACCCGAATCTGACACAGGAAGCAACTGCTTTTGAATGTCTAGTTTTTTATTTATTTTTTAGAAGCACTTATAAATCACTCAATCAAAGTAGTGTATGTAATACACTATAGATGAAAACACTGCTAATATCCACAAATCATTCACTCTAACCTTCTCAAATGTTTCTCTTCTCCAAACATCCATTCAATAAGCCGGGATTGCCAACCTTTTTGGGTCTGTTTTTGAAAACCGAAAATGTTCTTCCAAGCATAATTTCAGTGGGGGGAGGGGACCCTGCGAATGCCTAAAATGTCAGCTATGGGTGCATGTGCACCGATGAGCACCATGTTGGCAATTCCTGAGAAAGTTGTCTGTCTGTGACGTAATTTGCTGTGTGTGAGAGTGTGCACAAAACACATTTGCACATATGTAAATTTATACAGATTACATCTCACTTGCAGATTCTTTCCTCAGTGCAATACTCATTTCTATGATAGAGCGATAGATAGCAGTGCGATCTTAACCCTCACTACTCATACGTAAATCCTGTTTAATTCAATGGGACTTACTCCCAAGTAAAAGGTGTTGTCAAGACTTCAGCCTTAATGCTTTCACTTTCCTTTTTACTGTTACTTGGTGCAGGCAAAATGATACAGACGAACGTCTGGGAGACATTATACGATGAGCCAAGAACGAAAAGGAAGCAGGCTTTAAAACTGCCTTTTTCTAAATTAGATCTGTAGGCAGCTATCATTGTCAGTCTGTGTCTCTGTCTTTAGTAATATGATCTAGGGAAATCAAAGGAACAATATAATGTGTGTCACATTTCATGCATTTGGAGGCTTATCATAGATAGATAGATAGATAGATAGATAGATAGATAGATAGATAGATAGATAGATATAGATAGATATAGATATAGATATATAGATATAGATATAGATATAGATATATATGCATATATATATATATATATATATATATATATATATATATATATGCTTTCGTAGATTTTCACGGGTACAGGAATGCAGGTTTTGGTGTCTTCGGGTGTCTTCCCGTGTAAGAGTTGGGGTGTCTAGGCGACGTTTCGACGAGGTCTCACACACACTCGTCGACACCAAAACCTGCATATATATATATATATATACACACACACACACACACACACCCTGCCATTCAAGATTTCCTTGCATCCCTCACTCATAACTCAGAAGAAGACTCCAGAGTTTTAGATATGTTGTACTCTAGGGAAAATGATAATTTATATTTTATTCTGTGCAAAGATAACATTTGCATAAATTATTTTGTGTTGTGAGATGTGCTAATACTGCCAAGATGGCTACATTTTTCCTGGCTACATTTCCCACATATCCTGTGGGGTACTGCGGAGAGTAGTAGCTCAAATGGCCATCTCGGCAGCAAAGCCACCTGCAACGGTGGCACTTTGCTGGGACTAAGAACAACTGTTTACAAACCATCTGAAGGAACATACGAAGTTGCCTTATACTGAGTCAGACTACTGACCCATCTTAGCACAGTGTTGTCTAACAGTGGCCAAGAGTGATGGACAAGGACTGAGGAGATCCCAGACAAAATGAAAGCAAGTAAGGTGCCGTGGATAGAGGGTCAGACTAGACCTGGCAGACCAGAGTTCAAATACCTACTCAGCAGTGAGTGACCTTGGGCCAATCACTATCTCTCAGCCTATCCTACCCACAGAGTTGTTATGAGAGGTGTGCATGCCATGTTGAGCTCCTTGGACAAAAGGTGGGATATTAATAATAAATCATCATCATCATAAACCATTCCACCATGAATCTCACTGGGTGATCCTGGTCACTATCTTTCAGCCTAAGCTACCTCACAGGGTAGGCATAAGGATAAAATGAGGAGGAGGCAAAGAAGAAGAAGAGTTTGGACTTGATATCCCGCTTTATCACTACCCGAAGGAGTCTCAAAGCAGCTAACATTCTCCTTTCCCTTCCTCCCCCACAACAAACACTCTGTGAGGTGAGTGGGGATGAGAGACTTCAGAGAAGTGTGACTAACCCAAGGTCACCCAGCAGCTGCATGTGGAGAAGCGGAGATGCGAACCCTGTTCCCCAGATTACGAGACTGCCGCTCTTAACCACTACACCACAGTGGCGAATCATGCATACCACTTTAGACACATTCTCCAGAGTCTCAAGCAGAGCTATTTCCCATCCCTTGGAACTGGGACCCACTGGATGTCTTGCATCTCTATCTCTGGCTTTTTCGCTCTCTCCATGTAGAATATCATCTTCCCCCAGTGGTGCATGTGATGTTGATCTATACATCTTCTGGTCACGTGAGCCTGAGAAACTCCAGCATGCCCCTTCTCATGTAGGCAGTCCCCCAGAAGCATGTCCAATGAGTGCATTCCCTCTTCCTGGCTGGGCCAGACAAAGACACACACACACAAACACACACACACACACACACACACACACTATTTTCAGAGATAGGAAGATGCAGTCTTTTATCGATCTGAACTGACTTCTTCACAGCAGTGAGAAGCAATGGAGTTTATAGAGCTAAAATTCCCGGTGCTCTTAACTGACTACGGTTCCCATAAACCTTTGGGGAAGTGCATGTCCTTTAAATTTATGGTGTGTACACAGATCTGTTAAAATAATAATAATCCCACACCTCTGAAGTATAGGAACATTGACACACTGCTGTCAAATGCCTAATTGTTGTTTAATTTTTCTTTAGAAGGATTTGTAAACCACTTGATCCATGAGCCCTTTAAGCAGAGTACATAATTATAGTCCAGCTAAAATCCACCAAACTAATGTGCGTGCACACACACACACACACACACACAAGATAATTATCAGTAGAGCACAGATAAAATCAGTAAAACATTTAAAACAAATCTAGGTAACTAAATTAGAGTTCTGGTTAGGTGTGCTGAAATAAAGAATAAAAAGCTTCCAGCGGATCTCTAAAACAATATAGTGAGGTTGCCTACCTAACGTCAAAAGGCAGCAAATTCCAAAGCACAAGTGACGCCAGGCTAAAAGATTGACACCACACAATTGCAGACTGAACATTATGTGGCACCAGTAAAAGTTTCAGTTCCTCAGAGGGAAGGATGTAGGACGGTAGGACTTTCTTAGCATACGGTTTAATAAATAAAATGCCTTCGAAGATTGCATGTGTGTAGGTCAGGGCCAGACCTTGAGTGTTTTGGCACTGTAAATAAAACATTAAGTTGGTACAGAAGGCTCTCTCCAGTCCCCAAATACACACACAGAGTTTTCAAGGAGCTGCTCATAACTCCTGTTTCCTCTGTTGATCAGATTTATGGGACGAGAGCAAACATGAGTTTTGTCCTACCCCATCCCAGCAAATTTTGAAACCAGACACTTCTGCTCTTGGCATCTGTCTGCTTCCTGCGGCCCAGCTACGGCTGCCAACCTCTGTTATATCTAAAGCAGGCATCCCCAACCTGCAGCCCTCTAGATGTTTTGACCTACAACTCCCATGATCCCTAGCTAACAGGACCAGTGGTCAGGGATGATGGGAATTGTAGTCCAAAACATCTGGAGGGCCGAAGGTTGCGGGTGCCTGATCTCAAGCTTCCACTTGAAATAACGCTTGGAATCCATGTGCGCTGTTCACCTGGACTTCATTTCCCCACCTCCCCAGCTCCCTCCTTGTGATGGCATTCACTGGGCTGAGAGTTCTTCTGCTCTCCTTCATTTGCTGCATCATCAAATGGGTCTTTCCCCCCTCCATCCCAAAATTTGCTGGCCTTGAAAACTGTGCAGGGGGCCTTTCTAATCAACAAGGTCAACCTCTTAATAATAATAATAATAATAATAATAATAATAATAATATCTTTATTCTTCTGTCCTTTGGTTTGTCTGTGTTGCTTTCGCTGCTGTTATGGATAAAATCATCACATCCACTTTGGGTTATGACATGCACATATTATTTAAACTCTGATGAAATAAGGAAAAGCAGTTCAGGGAGGTTGCATTTTGAGTGGAAGGATGCTTAATTTTTTCACTACTAACCGTTTACACTTCATCTCTTTCCCCCTCCCCACTCCCACCCACCTTTTCCCGCTTGTGAGATTTTAGATGTGTTTACTCTTGCAAATGTGCCCTTACACATGTCATACCTTGTTAAGCCCTTTGCATCATCCTATCAGGTAGACTAGCACATTTCCTTAGTACAGTTACACATCACCCCAATCTCCAAGCGGCACAAGATTTCAGGGGTATCTGGCACACTTACCAGGAACTGTGTTTCCTTTTGGAACATAAAGGCTCCAACATATTAAAGGCAAAAACCAAAACATCATCTTCCGTTACGCCATCTTCCACTTTTTTTCTCACGAGTGGATGGCAGCCATTTTGGGCGCCATGATCTTGTGCGATTTTGTGTTGCGATTTCCCCCTGAAAAAGCGTTTTTGCAGGCACAGGGTGCTGTGTGAGAACTTGGCCTTGGGAAAAACACATTTTTTGGGGGTGAGGGAATCATGGCATGAAATCACATGAGATCACAGTGCCCGAAATGGCCATCGTTTCTCTCACGAGAAAAAATGGTCTGTCCAGTTTTTCCAGAGCACTTGCTAGGTATGTGATATATGATTTATTTACACATATATACAACCTGAACCTAGATGAAGAGAGTGCAGCGGATTCACATCCTAAGAGGGTTCTGTTCCTTCCATTGCTGCAGCCTCAAATTCCAAGAGACCCCAATCATTGTTCTGACCTTCTTTGCAGCCTAAAACAGACTGCCTGTCTTCTGCTCTGCCCCATTCTCCAGCTTGCAGAATTGACACTTTTCCCCTGTTTGCCTACCTCATTGCCCAATTCAATTCTGCAGCCACCCCCCTGAAACTCTGACCTTTTGTCTCTGCTAACTATCACCTCAGGGAGGGGCTTTCCCCATTTTGTGTCTGGCCCAGAGACTCTCTTTTAACAGCCTTCTTAATGGGTTAATGGATCGGCCATTCCGGTGATTACCTCTTGATGGTACTTCTGTTAGGCGGTTTCCTGGACTCAGAAAAACTGGTTTACATTCCAGCCCCCACTAGATCCAAGAATTCAGTCGTTTTCTTAAATTCCAACCCTTTACTGAATCCAGATATTTCAGGGGAGTTTTGCCCCCCACCCAAACTTATAACATCATGTACTCAGACTTTCAAAGTATTGTGAAAATGTAGGAAGCTTGGTGAGCGGAAGCAGCAGCATTTATGTGGTTTGAGGTTAGCAATTATCTCGGAGAATGATAAAGCAATTTTCTGGTGCGTCCTTGATATAGTTTCAGAAAAGCCTCAGGGATATATATTCATCTGGGTGCACTGGAGTTAACATGAATGAATCCCTATGCTTTGAGATAAAATTATAACCCTGCGGCAATTGACTAATTTTATTAAAAAAAGATCTTGCTGATCGGGCATCTAGTAAATGGTGTTGATATATTATTCAGGCAGAGTAATGACTGGATACTGAGTTAGAGACACTATCCTGCTATGAGGGCTTGTGGGGCTGTGTAAGGGTTTGTGTTGCTTATATATTTATTTTATAATTTTTGTTATTTTGGAGGGTATTGTTTTCGTTACCTGTTCTTCATTTTCAGAACACGTCGCCTTTTCAGCAAGGCCTGTGCTGTGCTCAACATCTAAAATGACAGCGTTGTGTGTGGTTAAAAATGATTTGGGAGTCACATACTTCACATACTAGTTTTCTCAGAAACACAGCCAGGTCTGAGGGGAGAGGCTGGTGAGGTGGGGTTGCCCTGCTCCTTTTGTCACTGCTCTGGAGCTCACACACCCCAAAGATAGCATCTGATTGGCTGAGCTCGCTGCCACTCATCCTAGGGTGGCAATGATTGAAATTAAAATGTTGTTGTTGTTGTTTAGTCGTTTAGTCATGTCCGACTCTTCGTGACCCCATGGACCAGAGCACGCCAGGCACTTCTGTCTTCCACTGCCTCCTGCAGTTTAGTCAAACTCATGCTGGTAGCTTCGAGAACACTATCCAACCATCTCGTCCTCTGTTGTCCACTTCTTCTTGTGCCCTCCATCTTTCCCATCAGGGTCTTTTCCAGGGAGTCTTCTCTTCTCATGAGGTGGCCAGAGTACTAGAGCCTCAGCTTCACGATCTGTCCTTCCAGTGAGCACTCAGGGCTGATTTCCTTCAGAATGGATAGGTTTAATCTTCCTGCAGTCCATGGGACTCTTAAGAGTCTCCTCCACCACCATATTCAAAAGCATCAATTCTTCGGCGATCAGCCTTCTTTATGGTCCACCTCTTACTTCTATACATCACTACTGGGAAAACCATAGCTTTAACTATACGGACCTTCGTTGGCAAGGTGATGTCTCTGCTTTTTAAGATGCTGTCTAGGTAGGTAATAGCGGGCAACTGAAGGCAGAATTAACCAGTGTGACACTTCACTTTCTAACATGCTGCTACCTGTTGGCTCTCCATTCTCTCTGTTAGGTGCGGGACCCCGCACCCACCCAGGCTGTATGGTATAGACCTTGGACTTTGACCATATAACCCACTCTTAAGGGCACCACTAAATGCTGGTTTGTTGGGGGAGCTATGGCTGCTTAACATTGCAGGAAGTGCACTCTGCACATGGAATTCTTCTCCCACCACCTCACAAAACAGCTTCTGAGGTTTAACCCGGCTCCAATCAACCACAAATGAAGCAGAATTCAAAAGGCCAAATTGACCTGAAGAATTCCCTCCGCTCCCCAAGTATTTTTGTGTATAGACTAGTCACACAAATTGTACATGGTGTACATAATTGTACATGGGTGCCAGCAGGTAATGGTTCGCTGTTCTTAATTAGCCAGGCATAACCATAGTAACACCATTACCGTATTCTGTGCTACTGCACTTTCTTGTGGGTTTCGCCAACCTCTCTAACTTGTCGCAGAGCCGCCTCCTGTAAATCCATGTAGATCTGATAAACTGTGTCAAGTCAATAGTCAAACAGGCCCGCTGATAGTACTTCAGGTCAAGCTGTCAAAGTTATTTGAAGATAGGGCTGCCAAGCTAAAGCTTTATCCTGCTTTCAGTATATAAATACATCCAGCCTGACTGGGGAAAGTGGTTCACTGTGTTGTTCATCATGATGGGATGCCTGGGCCAAGGAACTATCTATCATTACATTTGCATCTCTCCTTTCCTCCATAGTTCTCTCCCTCTCCATTTTATCCTCACAACCACCCTGTAAAGCAGGCATAGGCAAACTCGGCCCTCCAGATGTTCTGGGACTACACCTCCCATCATCCCTAGCTAACAGGACCAGTGGTTAGGGATGATGGGAATTGTAGTCTCAAAACATCTGGAGGGCCAAGTTTGCCTATGCCCTCTGTAAAGGTAGCTTAGGCTTTGAGACACTAACTGGCCCAGGGTCACCCAGTGCACTTCATGGCTCACTGGGGATTTGAACCCTGGTCCCCTGGTCTCCCAGATCAGGCATTCTAACCACTACAGCACATTGGTTCCCATACTATGCTACTCAATGCGATGGACCAAAGAAAGGTTGTTGTAAACAAAATCTGCCCTTCTTCCCTTATGGGGTATCCAAGAGCCTGTATAGAGTCCTTAAGTGGGTTCCCTATTGGTAGAAAAAAATAACAGAGGCCAACCAGAGAATATTGAGAAGCAAAGCAGCTAGTAAGCCTGATCTTTATTAAAGTTATTGCAACAGGGTGCTCCCCTCACACGCAGGAGGGTGGAGGAGGACCCAGAACAAAGGTGTGCCTGCCTTTATATAAACATTTTAAATTCCCTGCCCTGGAGCTCAAGACCACCCCTCCATACATCATACATACATCACAGAAGGGGTGTAACTCAAGACCAACCCCCACAAACATCATACCTACATCACAGAAAAGGTGGTCTACAACAGAAATTTGAATGTTGTTGTTTTTCCTGTCTGCCAGGTTATCTGATAATGCCTTATCTGATTGCCTTTCCTGGTAGTCTGCCCATTCCTTTGAAATGTTGATTACTAAATTCCTATAACAAGGAAGGTTTTTTTCACCTCCTCCCTCCTTGCAGAGAAACATTTGGTCAGCTTAGGAGTCAAAATGGTTTCAGGACTGTCTTCCTGTGCTGCTTCAGACATGTGGTTTATATATTTATGTACATGTTTGCTTGGTATAATAATAATAATAATAATAATAATAATAATAATAATAATAATAATAATTTTTATTTATACCCCGCCCTCCCCAGCCAAGGCCGGGCTCAGAGCGGCTTACAAGCAATAATAAAAACAAGTTGAATGATTACAACTTAAAAACAAAATTAAAATACAACATTAAAATACTGAAACATTGAAACATTAAAATATTGAAACATTAAAATATTAAAATGTAGCCTCATCTAAGACCTTAAAATTATTATTACAAGGTATGGACATGGATACTGTCGTTAGCTGCTCCGGCTGTTTTGAACATTTACATTTTCGTTCTAACCCATGACTAGACATTTTGTTTGCCAAGGTGACCTGGCTTAAGCGTGGCTACGCTGTGGCTTTCTGTATAAACTGAGCAGTGCAATTAATCACCGGTTCCAGAGATCTTGTAACGCAAGTGAAACTGCTGTACTTAACATATTATTGGCTCATTGAGTCCAATCTCTTTAAATCAGGCAGCTCAGAGCATAATGTAAACACCAGGTAATGAATGAGATGGCAATAAGAGGCCCAAAGGATATGTTTGTGGGCATGCTCCAGTTGGTTTGCAGTTAACTGCCATTTTGTCTGTTGAGTGGCGCTCTGGGTTTCTTGCCCCTGCAGAATTAGATGCTTATGTCACCTAAACCATGCTAGCTAACAATCTCCAAACATGCCTGGAAAACGAATAAATGAGTTCTACATGTGTTTGAGCAGCCCTTGCTGTGCCCAGTGTATTTGAGGATCCGTACTCAGTGGTGGACCTACATTTGGGGGGCCTTGAAGCTTGAACTGTTATGGGAGCCCCTTCACAACCAGCAACGAGGTCTGGGTAACTCCTGTCATCTCCTTTACAACATCTGCGCCACTGACTCTCAAACCTAAGGATTGTTGAAATATATCTACAGCAAAAAGATTAATGAATTTGAGTCATGTGAGTCTACTAGACCCATTTTTTAAAAAAAAAGCAACATGAAGTAAAGCCGCTTCTGGGGGCCCTCCAAAATGAGCGGCCCTGAAGCTTAAGATTGATTAGTTTCATAGTGGATTCACCCCGTGCTTACTCAGAGTTAGGGGTGGGGGAAGATATTCGATTCAGTTTTCTCTTAGCAGTGAACCTGCCCAATTTCCACTCTACAGCGTTGGAGGAAAAATAATAATTTGTTCTTTTGTCAGGAGGTCACAGGCTTCAATCAAAGACGACTTAACTCAACGAGGCTTACAAGGATTGTACTCTAAATTTGTTAATAAACCTAACTGTTGAAACTGGGTCACTTTTACAAACATGCCCAGCTCGTGAGTCAGTGTGCATGGCTGATAACCGGAAGACTGGTGGTTCAAGCCCAGGGGCTGCTATGGGCAGGATTCCTGCATTGCAGCAGCTTGGACTAGCTGAACCTTCCAACCCTACAATTCTATGATTCTGTTACAGTCATACCTCGGGTTACAGATGCTTCAGGTTGCGCGTTTTCGGGTTACGGACGCGCCAAATCCCTGAAGTACTGGAACGGGTTACTTCCAGGTTTCGGTGCTCGTGCATGCGCAGAAGGACTAAATTGCGCTTTGTGCATGCACAGAGGTGCCAAATCGCAACCTGTGCGTGCGCAGTTGCGAACGCTGCGGGTTGTGAACGTGCCTCCCGCGCGGATCACGTTTGCAACCCGAGTGTCCACTGTATTCAGAACCCAGTGCAGAACAAGCCACTTCAGAATACATCTGTACAGTGGGAAAGAGATGAACCTTCATTGCAATAGTATGTGGGGAGGATAAGAAATGGGGTGTCTCATGTATACAAGAGAATCCCTATTTTGCATTTACAAAATGATGGGAGCTATTAACTGGTACAGCCTGTCCATTTCTAATATTTTAAAATGTCTGCTTGGGCTTTGACAGAAAGAATACAGGGTGTCTTTTTGTTAAAATTCTGTCATTCCAATCAAGAGGCGATTGTCACGGCATGCAGGGTCTTGCCATCCCATGAGGCAAGGTGGAGTGACTGCCTCATGAGATAGGATCCACCAAGGTAGTGGATCCCAATATCTATCTTTCTTCACCCACCCCCTTTGTTCCGGTCCCCTTCTTCCCTAGCGCCATCTTGGTGTCCACCTCAGGTGCCAAAATGCTTCGGTCTGGCCTTGATAACATGCATTGTTGGCATGGTATGAAGTGTTTTATTTCAGCAACTAAAAACTGAGTTGCAGAGATGTCATTGCTATGAATATATCTTTAGAGGAAAGGGAATGACAGAAAAGAAAGTAATGTTTTTCAGCCAGTAAACATCTGGAGGCAGGTGCTACAGTTTTTCCACTTCCTTTTCAGGATTGTCTCTTTTAAAAATAAGTTACTCCTGTACCACAAAACATGTTGAAGACTGATGTGAAAATGAACTTATCTGTCTTTGGAAAGAGAGATGCAGTCCCAGGAGCCATTTCCAGAGCTTTGCCAAGCATAGATCTTGTTTAAGGTCCTGTTGCATGAAAATTCATACCCTGCTTTGCCATATACTGTACCTGATTTTCTCACATGCATGATTCACAAGAACACACCCCAATCTCTACAAAGATTACAGGGAAGCAGTTCCTCCATAGTCATGTTTCTCATTCATGTTTACCTCTTAAGCTATGGCTCTGACATATTGTGAATGATGACTTCAGGCTGGCTATTAATGTAAAGCTGGATCAGTATATTTCACTTGTGAGTGTTTATTAAAGCATCTACTTCTGCTCATCTAGACGAAACAATTTTCCTACAAAGGAATGCAAATGTTGAAATCACACATGCCGGGCTGTGCTTTCCAAAATATGCAATCCGCCTACATTGCAGTTCAGGAGCTGTTGAAAGATGAGGCTTCAGCCTTGCAACAGCTGTGTAAAGTAAATAGATAAAGCTATCAAGAGCTGGATTAAATTTGTACTGATCCTTATATAATTGAAGTGCCACACGTTGAATGCTGATTATGAAGGCATTTCAAATAGAGCTGGTTTATTCAAGATGCTAGGCACTGATGTCTGTAGGAAAGTGAATACTTTCTAGCCAGTACTTCACAAATACACTTCTCTTCATATTTTTCGCCAGGACAGACCCTGGCTGCTTTCCCATCAATCCATGTATTTTAAAAGAGGATTAGATGAATTTGTGGAGGATAAGGCTATACTAGTTTCTGGAAATTGCCAGTGGGAAGAATGCTGATGCATTCAGGTTCAGCTTGCAGGCTTCCAATACACATCTGCTTGGCCACTATGGGAGCAGGATTTTGGACTAGATAGGCGCTTGGTCCAATCTAGCAGAGCTCTAGCCCCAAATAACCTAGCAACTCTCCTGGTTATTTAATTTAACTAGCTTTAATTCCTCTGCTTGAATCTGAATTTTCTCAATCATTCAGTCTCCTCTGAAGTTGCTATGTCTGTCAGTCTGTCTTTCTCTCCTTATCTCTGCTTCAAGCTCAGAAATTGCTGCCTTACAAGAACAGTCAAGATAAGGTTTCCCAGTGATGGCTGCTCTGTACTCCTCAGGGGTTATAAACTATGCCCCTTATTCTGCCCATCCCTCCTGGAAGCACTGAAGGGAACAGAAAGCAGGAAAGGTTTCCATTTTGTTAGCTGCTTCCTTCCCCACCCCCAGTTTAGAAATTCACTGGGATTTAGAAATGTCACACTTATAAATTCAGGGTGGTTTTTATTTTCCTGGAAACATTTGCTTGCAGCCTCTTGGGAGCACATACTCTGCATGTGGTGTTCGTGATTCAGAAGAAACACTGCCAAAATAAAAGGTGGAGAGGAGGAACAACCTATAGCATCTAAAGCAAAGCAGAAATATTATACAGCCACAAAATGCTACTTGGTTCTTTCTCATACTGCAAAGGGTTGATGTCTCCTTTGTTGTGAGCTCTTCTTTTCCACCTGGTAAATAGCCAGTCTCTCTCTCTCCCTCCCCCTCCCTCCCTCCCTCCTTTCACCATTTTGCACCTGATCATCTGAAGGCCAGGGTTAGACCAAGAGAATGTGGTGCCCGAGGCCTCCCAATTCCATGCACAAAAGCCAAGCCAACTTGCTGTTGAATCTTATTACTTCAACACTAGCAATGGGACAAAATCTTCCACCACACCTGAGGACAGCCTTTTCCTGCACGCTGCACCTGAATCACAAGTGCGGCGGAAACTGCTGTTGTGCTCAGGCCCTGGTCCTGCTGGTTGGTTTCTGGCTGGCCATTGTGAGAACAGGAAGCTGGTCTGATCCAGCAGGGTTCTTCTTACATCCTTAGGGATGAATCGCATAGCAACAGTTTTAACATTTTTTGTCGGCAAGGTGAGCTGCATCTGCAAGAGGATCTTGAATTGGGCTAGGTGTGAATCATATGCCCCATTATGCTTTGGGGACAGTGTATGGATCCCACGATCATTCACATATTTCTACATTGCGACAGTGTGGGTACATGCTTACTCCCGTTTCTGATTTTGTAGCATGAGCTTTGTCATTTAGCCACCACCCATGCTTTCACTTGTGTGTGTTGCCCAGCACATGATCGTGCAGGAGGTGAATAGCATGCAGCTACCCCATTGCTTTAGTTATGAATGGCTCTCAACATATTTGAAGCTGAACAATAGGAGAGAGCCAGCATGAATGTTTAATGCTAACACCATCATGCCCAACAAGAAACGGTGCGGAGGAGGAATATTACCATGGTGTGACATTGTGTGCTTTCCTTAATGATAATAACACTGTGATTACTTACTAGCTTAGTCACTCCAATTACCGATACATGCACATTAACTAAAACTCTTTGGAGAAGATAAAGAAATTCTCTCACAAAATTGCACTCTCAGAGCTAGTTCAGAAAACTATTAATGCATCTAATATTTTTCATAAAAGCAATTAAAAATAATTTAGCTTGACATCAGAAACACTAAATGAGATTATGAAAAACTGAAGGAACGCTCACAGTTTAATAACATAATTACATTTGATACCTATGCTGCTCTCTTTTCTCTCAGATCAAGTTGCAAAATATTTCCTTCCCCGCTACCAAAACAAGCAGCAGTTAGATTCCTACCATCGTTTTATCTGGCATTTCTCTTTGGAGCACTAGAGCCTGATGTCTGACAACTGGATAACTGGTGTGGCGTAGCCAAAATGACTACAAGAAGCATAGCCAAAATGACATCTTTCGAATGTTGTTGGACTCATCCCCCCTTAGCTTCACCCATCATGGCCAATGGTCAAGGAGCAATAGGAAATGCAGAGAACAGTGGCAACCTTTCAGGAGACCTTTAAAAAAACCAACAATGGCAAACTGATGTGAGAATATGGAAAAGTTGAACTTAAGATTGGAAAACTGAGAAACTGAGAGGAACCAAAGTTGACAGCTTTGCCTGTTCCTAGCTGTAGGCCAAAACACTATCAAACCCTTTGTCACGTAAATGCAAAACTGGACAACACATACAATGTGACAGACAGGCTGTATGTAATTATATGATTTTTTTTAATAAAAAAAATCTTATTTAATTCTTTTTGAAATACAATTCAACATGTCATATCAAAATATGTGGTTCTATAGACCAACTTATCATATAAACAAAACATATTATGGGAAATTAGAGTCCAGCAGTTTGACCGGGAACTATATTCCATTCAGTTCTTATGCTAGCAATATCCATGATGTGGAATTCTTATATCAATCTTGTAATGTTCCATGTGAAGATGCTTTAAAGAATTCTAGCGTTCTTTGTATGCAGGTTTCAGACGAAAGACTTAGAAGAATGGCACATGCAGAAAAGAAGACAAGGATTCCAGGATAATTCCTTGTTTCGCCCAACCGGGCTTCATCAGAGTTGGCCTATAGAACCACATATTTTGATATGACATGTTGAATTGTATTTTAAAAAGAATTAAATAAGAAAAACAATGCAGGCTAAGATGATGTCGTTTCTATGCTCTCTCCAGCTACCAGACCAGGAGAAAGTCAGCACCAATGACATCTAAGTAGCAATAGTAACTGGGAAATTTAAGATACCAGTTGCCAGCCAGACATGAGGAACAGAATGATAGTTTCTCACTTCCCCCTCTTTATATAATTGAAGGTCTGAGATAAAGTGTAATGGGGCAGTGGAGAATGCATTGCATTAAGGCCCGCACCCTTTCCCCCATAATATGACCATGGTACCACCTCATCTTGCATGAATGTAGGGCTGGACCTCTAGTGGGATGGAGGATACATAGGTCCTATCCATGAGAGCATTCCTTACCTCTCCAGTCTGGGTTGCCAGCACAGATACGGTAGTAGCTAAACTTTGAGACTGTACAGAAAATCCTTCCTTCAAACACTAGCGGAGTGGCGTGAGATCCAGCTTTGAGCATAACAGCAGTTTTGATGGATCTGACATAAAGTCCATCTAGTTACAGATAGGTAGCCGTGTTGGTCTGCCATAGTCAAAATAAAAAAGTTCCTTCCAGTAGCACCTTAAAGACCAACTAAGTTAGTTCTTGATATGAGCTTTCGTGTGCATGCACACTTCTTCAGTCCATCTAGTTCAGCATCCTTTTTCCACAGTGGTCAACCAGATGCCTATGAGAAGCCCACAAGCATAAGGGCAATAGTTCCCTCTCCTTGTTTCTTTCTTACCAAGTGTATTTAGGGACAGACTACCTCAGAAACTGGAGGCTTCATACAGCTAATGAATTGATTGATTTATCCTCGCTGGCTAAGTGTCAGCCACACTACTCCGTTGGGCCTGAGGCACATTGGCTTTGAAGATACTGTAATATTCCCTTATCCTTCAGCCCAGCACTGCCTAAACAGGATTTTGCATGGATTAAAAAATGCAGGTGTAAATAAGAACTGTACTTCCTTCCAATCCCATTGTTTAAATGTGTGCAAGAATGAAAATCAGAAATAGAATGGTGCCTACAGTCGCTCTCAGGCAAATATGGTAATTTATGCGGGGGACCAGAATAAAAGGGGGGGGCTTGCTGCATCTGTTCTAAGCAAAAATACACCAAGAACAAGATTGTATCCATTCAGATATAAATATAAGTGTTGTAATTATGTATTTCATCCTCCTAGGCATTGTAATTATTTTAAATGTTATCACATTTTCTGTTTTGTTTTGCATTTCTCGTGAATGGAAGGTTAGCTGCGGATCAGAGGCATCCTTGGCCTTATAAACCGTTAGTGCAGACCTTGCATTTGCTATTTCAATGGTGCATTCCAGGGCTTTTATCATACTGCCTTCTGCTTAGTGCTCGCTTAGTGACACAAGCAGGTGAATGACAGAGACCTTCTAAACTTGATATTTATCCTCAGGCAGCTCTTCGTATTTTGGCACATCTGTTTCTTGCAAAGTTGTGTCAGAAGAGAAAGCAGAGTGCAGGGAGGTATTTATAATGGGGGACCTGGCTTTAAGGCCAAAATGTCTCAACCTCAGTTCTCCATCTGCAAAAACATAAAACCTCTTCCCCAATGACAAATGCCACATAAACAATGAGTTGGGAGATGGGAGGTGTGGGTTATCCCTTAGCTGGTTGGACATACCAACTTTCAGGTGAAATTTCCGATTCCCTCTAGTGATGCCCTCTTTAGTCCTGAAAGATATTTGGAACTCACCCAGACAGTTCAGGGGTTTTCCCAGTGCCTTGAGATGGCTAATTGAGTTTCCGTTTGTTCATATCTAGCAAGTCCTACAGAACTGCATACATCTCAACTAGACCCAGTACCCTGGAGGCAGCAGTGGGGAACTTCAGGCCCAGGGTTGAAAAAGCCACATTCACACCATACATTTAAAGCACTATGATACCACAGTCATGGCTTCCGTCAGATAATTCTGGGAGTTGTTGAGGGCACTGAGAGTTGTTAGGAAACCCCTAGTTCCCTCCCAGAGCCACAGTTTTCAGAGTGTTTTAGCAGGCAATACCTCTTCACAGGGAACTCTGGGAATCTCACTGTAGGGTTGCCACATGTCCTCTTTTTCCAGGACACATTCTCCTTTTCATGGGTATGTAAAATGAGAGTCGTCATAGCGATCCATAGTTAAAAGTAGAAGTCGGCAAATGTTTCCTCTTTTTTGCACTTGAAAATATAGCAACCCTATGGGGGACTGACAACTCTCAACACCTTTAACAAATTACAGCTGCCAGAATTCGGGAAGGGGCGTGACTATTTAAAGTGGCATCATAGTGCTTTAAATGTGTTATGTGAATGTGACCTAAGCCTCTTCATTTGCCTCCTGGCATTCTGCCCAGACTATACCTCTCACCGGCCCTGCTCTGTATCATCTTTTCCCAACATTTTTTCCTTGCTTAAGTATGCCCTGTGGGCAGGCCAGAGCCGGCCCACCCATGAGGCAAGGTGAAGCAACCACCTCAGGCGGCAGCATCCGCAGGGACAGCAGATCCCAATGTATATTATTTCCCCCTTGTTCCTAATGTAAATCTCTACTCAGCCCTCCTTCCCTGGTTGCGTGGGGGGTGGGTACCATTTTGTGGTTCACCTCAGGCACCAAAATGTCCAGGCCCTCAATGATTATGTTCGTATCTTATAGTAAAGCTGACTATGGAGTCCATCAGTGTGCAGCCTATTCAGAGATTGCATTAAAGCTGAATCAGAGACTGGATTGATGGAAAATTTGACACACACATACCCTCCCTTAGCCTATCAAAAGAACCCAGCCGTGCAATGCCATGAGGCACACCTCGTTATATTTGTCCATTCAACCAGGTTCAAATCTGCATAACACCCAGATCTCTTTTTCAGTGCAAAGATAATTTCCCAGTGCTCAGCCTCTTCTGTGGAGATGAAGAATGGCTACGGGAGCATTGTATTTGAGTCTCTGTGTATGAAAATAGTACTGCTGTCCACCTGGCATCATCGTCTGGAGATGCTACATTAAAATATAAATACATACCATTTCAGCAAATGTAGCCTGGAGAATTGAGTTTACATTTCTGCCATTTAAAAAAAAAAAAGCAACGAAAAATATATTCATAGTCGATTTAAAACACCAAGATGACAGGGCTGTACCTCACACAGAAAAACTCATAAAGCATTCCTAGGGTCTCTAGAGAAAGGCAAAGCATGGCTGGCATCAATGAAAAATCCAAATAGGGCACACGAATGCGAGTATAATAACTCCTAAAGATGCAAAGTCAAAACCACATGAATATATCCCACTGCACAGGTGCACTTGAGAGTCAAAACCAGGAATCAGCAACAATTGCAAATAAAGGTGTTGGAGCAAAATTGAGGCAGATTGCTGAATTGTACGGTGGTGGTTTGAAAGGAGCTAGCAGGTATAAAAGTTGCAGAGCCTTGTTGTTTTCCCAGCTGGTTTGCAGCAACTGATTTTGTGGGGAAGCTGTACATGAATTTTACAAATAAATAAATGTGCTCTTTTTTGGTACAAATGCTCAGCGATCCATAGAATGATTATTTCTAGGCTAGAACAGGCATTTTCATTCCAACCTGGGAATCTCCCATCTCATATGGTGGGACCATTGCAAATGTGTATGCTGCTGCACACAGGGGAAAGGGTACCGTAGGTTTCCAAACCTCCCTTTTGTGCATGTAAAAAGAGAGATGGGGGCTCTACCAGAATAACAGTGAGCCTTAAGGTGACATTCCAGACTTACAGCGAAATCCTTGCCATGTCTACTCAGAAATATTCAGTGGAGTTACTCTCAAATAAATGGGGTTAGTATTGCTGGCTTAAGATGCAATCCTAAGGCTAGATCCACCAGGATGAGCAGGATTAGGATCCAGTGGATATTTTTCTTCAGTATGTGCATCCTGACTCTACATCCCACTCTATGTAGAAAACAAGAGCATGCTGCATGAATGGAATGCAAGAGTGCTTCCAGTTCTCAAAATGTGCAAAGCCTCTGATCTCAACAGTAGATGGATATTTACCTCTGTATTCAGATACGAACATCTGTCTGTCTCTGGTTTGTGGCTGCCCCTTTTATGGATTCCACACGTGGAAACACTCCTGCGCAATTCTTTGGGGGGTGTGAGCATCTCTGAATTGGAGTCTATCTCAATAGTATAGGCAGAGCAAATGGACCTGTATCGATACCCAATTCGCAAAGCTGTCAAGTGATTCTATTTGATTAATCAACCAAAGGAGAATTGTCACTAATTCATCATATACCATCAGCTGGTTAATTGACTCCTTAAATCTTTGCGTTTAAATAAATGCGCATGCTAACATGAGAAAATTGACCGGTTAATAAGCAAAAGTTGCCGTTCATCATTAGAAAGAAAGGGTATATTTAATATGTTTCATAGTCATTCACTGCCCTTAGAATAAAATTGCCTTTGGAAAAAAGTCAATCTCTGAGATTTCAGCCCCATCTATTAAAATATGCGCTTTCTGACAAATGTTAGCACCTACCAATTGATCGGCTACAGCAGGGGTGGGGAACCTTTTCTCAGCCCAAGAGGCATATTCTCTCGTAGTTTAGGAGCTGCATACCAATACTGGATGTTGGTAAAGAGTGGGTTTTCATGGGGAAAGCTCCAAGGCAAAAATAAAAATAAAATGCTTGGACCCAGATCTGTAAAGCATGGACATGTGCCTGGAAAGAGCAGAGCAAAAGGTAAGGGCGAATAATCCCGAAGAGGAATTATTGCAATTCAAGGACACATTCCTATAGGCAAAAGCACTCAAGGAGAGCACCGAAGAAGGCCATTGAGCGATGTGTTATGGAAAGGGGTGTGGCCTGGGATGAGTCCAGAGGGCCTGATGGAGAAGGCTGTATTTTGTCCTTGGGTCTGAGCTAAAGGCTGACAACAAATCTTAGGCATGATCACTCAGAAGTGGAGCTTGCTCTCGAGTAAATGTGTTTAGAATTGCAGCTTCGAGTTGGCTAATGCACAGTTTGCAACACAATTACTGTATTTTTCGCTCTATAAGACGCACTTTTCCCCTCCTAAAAAGTAAGGGGAAATGTGTGTGCATCTTATGGAGTGAATGCAGGCGGGAGGCTCTGCTCAGTGCTCCCTTTAAAGAGCCACATGGAGTGTGTGTGTGGCTCTTGGGGGCTTTTCCCTGAGGAAGGAGAAGGGTTGCCCTTCTCCCTCTTCGGGGAAAAGCCCCCAAGAGCCACACACACACTCCGTGCGGCTCTTTAAAGGGAGCGCGGCTCTTGGGGGAGCCTTAGCCACCCGCAGCCTCTCCCGGCAGGGAATGAAGGCTCCCTTTGCCCGGGAGAGGCTGTGCACAGCTAAGCCAGAAGCCAGGACAGCCAGCGGGATCGCAGCGCAGCAATCCCGCTTGCTGTCCTGGCTTCTGGGATTCAGATTTATTTTTTTCTTGTTTTCCTATTCCAAAAACTAGGTGCATCTTATGGTCTGGTGCATCTTATAGAGCGAAAAATACAGTATATGCTTGGAAGAGGTAAATCCTATTCTGCTCAATGGAGTCTACTCTCTCATTAAACGAGAGTAAGCTTGGGAGGCAGTTCCACTGAAATCAGTAGGACATACTTCTGAGCAGACACGGTCAGGATTGCACTGTTAATATGATTTAAGCTTGTGGTTGTGATGGTTATACAGAGCTAATGATATGGAGAATAAGAAGCATCGTTCTTAAAGACTGAATAAAATACGCATCCCATGGTGCTTTAATCATTTTTCAAGACTGTTTCTAGGAAATGTTTCTGTTTCTCGGGATTCGAATGCTTAGAACACTTAAAGAGGCTGTTTTCTCTAATGTAAGCAATGTATTGAGCAGCTTTATAGTTTGGTGCTATTAAAGCGTAGAGAATAAGTTGCATGATCATAACTTGTCTGAGGAAAGGTGGATGCCGCAAGCACAGTCGGGGTATTCAGCACTCTACAAAGCACAATTAACGATAAGGAGGCATGTATACCTAA
The DNA here is from genome assembly GCF_965112155.1 of Podarcis liolepis. NCBI lineage: Eukaryota > Metazoa > Chordata > Lepidosauria > Squamata > Lacertidae > Podarcis > Podarcis liolepis. Next base: position 83,265,166 of record NC_139556.1, read on the forward strand.
AGCAGTTTCGTACAATGAATGGCTTTTGAAAACCATTTAACTTAAAAGCGGCTTAGAAAGCAGTGTACACCTACCCACAAAGAAGCACATATCCAGCTGTGTCTATTGCAGTTAGTGGGTTTAGCTGGTTCCCATGGGACTAGGGATGAGTCAATAAGTAGAGTAGGACACAAATCCTAAGGGACCTGAGTCAGCCTGTTTCCATTTCCTTCTGGAATCCAGCACATCTTGGTGCATAGACTTTCTGGAGGATGATGTGTGCATTTGACAGGATTGTGCATAGGTCTTATGTAGGGTATCTCGTATGAAGGTTGTATTAGTATTGGAAGACCAAGCCTCAGTTGGGACTGAGAAAGTGGTCCAACCTTAACTGTAGGACATAACCCATGGTGGAGGAAGAAAGAACTTGCAGCATGAGCTATATTTACTCAGAAGCAACTTCTACGGTGTTCAGTGGGGCTTTATTCCCTAGTATGTGTGTTTTCTGGTGAGTGTCTCCAATAATACTCACACACGCTTCATGTGTATGCTAGGCTGGATTTTAATTGCCCAGCTATACCTTAATTGTCTGGATCCTGACTGTTTTGCCGGGGGGGGGGGGGGCAACATGGCCAAGAACGGTTGTGATGCTAATCCATAGTTTACAGTTATGAAACTGAGCCTAGCCTCCCACTGGGCTTGTGTGCTCCTCCTTACTTCTCCATTGCAGGCACAAAGAGGAATCTGGCAGCTTTCGTTTTCATTTTTTATCAAGTGCAACTTACCATATGATTGGAACCTGGGCAAGCAGTGGTTATTCTTAACTATGTTAGTTTTCACTAACTATGCCTTGTTTTCACTAACCATAACTAAGATTAACCACAGTTTAGGGATTCAATAACATGCTAAAGGTAAAGGTAAAGGGACCTCTGACCATTAGGTCCAGTCGTGGCCGACTCTGGGGTTGCGGCGCTCATCTTGCTTTATTGGCCGAGGAAGCCGGCGTTTGTCCGCAGACAGCTTCCGGGTCATGTGGCCAACATGACTAAGCCGCTTCTGGCGAACCAGAGCAGCGCACGGAACGCCGTTTACCTTCCCGTCAGAGCGGTACCTATTTATCTACTTGCACTTTGACATGCTTTCGAACTGCTAGGTTGGCAGGAGCAGGGGCCGAGCAACAGGAACTCACCCCGTTGCGGGGATTTGAACCGCTAACCTTCTGATTAGCAAGTCCTAGGCTCTGTGGTTTAACCTACAGCGCCACCCGTGTCCCTAACATGCTAAAGGGTGGTTAATCTAACAACAGAAGCAGAAGCAGAAGTTTCCTCCTTATGATTATGATGGAGAAAGAAGGGAAATGGGCAAGTATGTGAGTCTGAGTGAGAACAGGTTCATTCTTGTAATGCTAACTCATTATGTCCAAATGCAGTCAGTGTGTAACAACAAAAAGTAGCAATAGTAGTAATAGATGTGTGCATACAATGTGAACATGGAGCTTATGGCTGTGTTGCTCATTTCAAGAATTCTTTGGCACAAAATGCCAGACACCAGACCTTATGCAAGCAACTGGCTTCTTGTATTTCCTGGCTATCTGGCTGTCATCACGAAAACCTTATGCGCTTAATACACAGCAACCTCTATCTAAGATTGGAGGTATGAAATAGACACGTCAACCTTAAAGGTCCATTCATTAGGAATAAAATCGCCTGGCATTCAGATTCTCAGAAAGGCTGTTTTCTTTGAAGCAGCTACCAGATAAGCTTTCTGAAGCCAAAGAATGCAGCTGAATACCTTTGGATAAGGGAAAGGGAGAAAAACAGCCCAATTCCAGACAGTGAATTATCAACAGTTATCTTCTCAAACTGCATTTGCATTTAGACCCCAAAAAAGAATTAATTCAACTGTTTTCCTGAGGCTTCAGATACTGCATCAAGTACAGTAACATTTTGTTACAGAAAATTATCTATAGGAGATAAGAAAGTAACACAGCAGTTTTGTAGCTAACTTACAGGAACCACCAGGCCAGAAAGTGATCTCACTTTTAACACACAGCCCTCTGCAGCATGGGGTCGCACCATGGAGAAGTGGTTTCACTGCCATAGCCTCTGTGTGTGAATCGGTTCAGCCTGCCAAATAGAATAGGCCTTCAGTTCTGCCTGGAAAAAGAAACAATTATTACTTTGCCTTACATGTATTCTTGCATTACATCTTCCCAGACATTGTGTCCCTCAAGATATGTGCTGACAGACCATCAGGTATGCAAGCAAAATATACACACTCGTCATATATAAAAGCCTCAGACCATTTCATCCAACTCCATATTTGTATTTATTTATTCCATTTTTATCCTGCCTTTCCTCTGTGATGGAAGTCAAAACAGAGTATATAGGAGGTCTCCCACCCAGGTACTAATCAGACGCCCAATCTCTTTTGATTAAGCAAGATTACTATATCACTTGCTCACAGGCCATGCCCTGGAACCTTTTTCTTTTCACCCACCCAAATGTCAAGATAGAATAAGCCTTCCCCCCCCCCACTGTATAGACTGGCAAATGCCTATGGATTTCTTCCGTTTCATATACTTCTTTTATGTCACTGTAGCATGAATGTGCATCATGGCTTGAAGGAACACAGCTGTCAACATTATGTATTGGCTCATTCAGACTAAGATCTTAACTGTTCAAAGGAAATGAAAGCTCTGTGGGCACATAATACCTCATGCTCTTGGGATCCAGGGAATATTGACCTTGATGGGGGGGAGGCATCGGTGGGTGAAGAAAAGATAGCTCAGCTGAAAGAGACCTCATCATGTACTGCTTACCAGAGGCAGGGGGGTCCACAAGGCATGCTGTACTTGAGTGATATTCATTTAAATTAAAACCTTCCTAAAGTCTATTTTTTATAATTGCCTTTTATATTGCTAACCTGCCATAAATCCAGTGGCTCACCGCGAAAAACCATCTCCAGTTATACACAAAACAACAGGGATGAGTTGTGAAGAAATCCATACCCTGCTCACTCAAGGTACTTGGGGAACACAGGAAGCTACTGTTATATTGGGTCAAATCACTGGTCCATCTACCTCTATATTATTTTCATCTGACTTCTCTCTTGCTATGTTGTAATTTTATTCGCCCTGTCCACACTATGCATTTAAAGCAGTATCATAGCACTTTAAACAATTCTACTACAGTGGAACCTTAGGTTGCGAACGTGATCCATGCAGGAGGCACGTTCGCAACCCGCAGTGTTCACAACCTGCAGCACTGTGTCTGTGCATGCGCGTGACACAATTTGGCGCTTGTGTGCATACGCAAAGTGTGGTTTAGTGCTTCTCCACATGCACGAGCGCCGAAACCTGGAAGTAACCTATTCTGGTACTTCCGGGTTCTGCGCGTCCGTAACCCGAAAACGCGCAACCCGCAGCGATCACAACCCAAGGTATGACTGTATTCTATGATTCTACGTCTTCCTTCAAAGAATCCTGGGAAGTGTAGTTTGTTAAGGGCATTGAGAGGTGTTTGGACTAGGCCCCATTCCCCTCACAGAGCTACAATGCTCAGAGTGGTTTGACAATCAATCCCTCTTCCCAGGGAACTCTGAGAACCTTAGGTGCCAGAATCTGTGGTTAAAGGTGCTGTGAGATGATGGGAGACCCCTATTCCCCTTCCAAAGACACAATTTTGAGTGTTTTCTAGGAAGAGGAATTGATTGTTACACCCAGAGGTGGACTTTGCTAATCTTTGGTAATATGGCGCCCAGAGCGAAGCCAAAAATTGGCACCCCAAAATGGATCTTCAGAATGACAGATCTTCTAAATTTTGAACCTCCTTGGTTGCCCTGTACAAGGGAACCACCCACACTGCCCTAAATCCGGGGCTGGTTACACCACTTTCAGCACCCTTAACAAACTCCCAGAATTCTTTGCGGAAACCACAACTGTTTGAAATGGGATCCCAGTGATTTACATGTATGGTGCGACTGTAGCCCAAATGGGAAGCAATGGCAGCTAGGAGCTGCAGTCAAAGTCAGAAATTGACAAAGATTACCTGTGATGTGAAAAGTCATTTCAACACAACCTTATTCCATCCATTCACTTTTTGCGCTTTCCAAGCTGCCTTGTAAGATGTTTTTAAGCAGAGGCTGGATGGCCAGCTATCAAGGATGCTAAGCAGTAGATTTCATACATCAGTTTTGTGGTTCCTCCCAGTGCTTTTTTTCTGGGGAGACGCAGGGGTACGCATTCCCCTAAACATTTGTGAATCTTAGTTTGGCCTCATTGAGGGGCAGTATTTCAATATGAGTAGGAAAATGAGAGTACCCCAAAACTAACTTATTTATTTATTTATTTATTTATTTATTTGGAAAAAGCTCCGGTTTCTTCCAATTCTGTGATCCTCTGATTCTGGAACTTCCTGCCTGTTGGCACGTGCCCTGTACCTGCTGACTTCCTTTTTTGTTTTGGCAAGTTTACACAGACATATTGTTTCTTTACCTATATTTCTCTCAATATTTTTTTTTTTTTTTTTTTGCTGATTTGCATCTGTGATTTAATGTTGGTGGTTTTATGTATATTGGTATTTTCCATTGCATTGAGTTTTTAGCTGTTGTTTTATCTACACCTTTATCATACTTAAAGAGTTCTTTAATTGAGCAGTTTCTAAATCTTCTAAAATAAAATAAAATGAATTCTCTTTGGCAATGCCAAACACAATGAAATTATATAAATATCAGATAGGTTGAAGTCTCACTGTACCATAGATAAGGCTGCTGTCCTAACCCCACTTACCTAAGAGTAAGCCCCATTTAATTCAATGGGACCTACCTCACAATAGACATGGTTCGGCTTGTAAGTCTATGAAGTCTCAAGTATGCGCCTATATTATTTATGCTTTGATAAAATGGACAGTCCTTTGCATTTCATAGCTAGCAAAACAGACATACTTCTATTATTACATGTATTTTAATACTTGCTTTCTGTATAGGTTGCTAATGGTGGTTAACAGCAATGGATTAATTATAATGGTTATAATACAGACCACAATGTGTGGTGCAAGATCATTTCCAAATGTGCTATCATCCATCTTCATTAACAGTTAAGGAAAATGCCAGGCAGATGGATTTTTAGCAGGAAAAAAGTTTGTATTTTTTCCCCTCCCAAGTAATTCTTACTATTATTATTATTTGGTTGTGTGCTTTAAGTATCATAAATCACTCAAAGACGAGTCATTTCTCTACAGCAGTCATGCTGGGGAGTGAAAGTAAGACTATATTAAAATTCCTTACATACCACATCCCTTTGGAATAATATTTATCTGTCTGAAGATACCAAGGGATATTTATTTGAAAACACAACTGCTCTGTATCTTTCTGTGATAGACAAGAATGTGATACATTAAAACATATTAATCACAGGAGGCTCCTCCTCACCCCCCCCCCCAAATACAGCTTCTCCTCTGTAAATTGAGGACAATTCATGATCTCTTTTATTTGCTTATTTGTTTGGGGGACTGAGCAGGATTGCTTACTGGAAGAAAATAACAGCTCCAAGTCAGGAAATCCTCCTTGAATTTCAATAGAACCTTCATAAAGTTGGAAAAACCGAAGCACAGAACAAAATGTTCTCATCTCTCTTCTAAGTTGAACGGTAACACTTAAAAAAATCATCCTGTGACAAACTGATCTGAAAATAAAGTCTGCCACTCTTAAAAAAAAAGGTTCCAAATCTCAGACATAAGGGTCTGCTATTCCTCTGTGGTGTAGTGGTTAAGAGCGATAGATTCATAATCCGGGGAACCGGGTTCGCATCTCCACTCCTCCACATTTAGCTGCTGGGTGACTTTGGGCCAGTCACACTTCTTTGAAGTCTCTCAGCCCCACTCACCTCACAGAGTGTTTGTTGTGGGGGAGGAAGGGAAAGGAGATTGTTAGCCGCTTTGAGACTCCTTAAAGGGAGTGAAAGGCGGGATATCAAATCCAAACTCTTCTTCTCCTCTTCCCGTCCCCCGCTCAATTGTATATAACAAGGCCCAAATCTGCATTCTTTTAAATACTGGGAGCAATAGATGACAGAATCATAGAATTGTAAAGTTGGAAAGGACCCCAAGAGTCATCTAGTCCACCCTCTGCAATTCAGGAATATCAGCTAAAGCATCCATACCACAGGGATGGGGCCCCTGCAGCCTTGCAGATGTTTCTGGACTGCAGCATCCATCATCTCTGACCAGGGATGAACAAACCTGCCAATTTTGATTTCTCTGTGTATCTGATTTTTGCCAACCTTAAATTTAGTTCTCTGCATTTCCCACAATAATTTGTGGTTCGTTTGTTTGATCTAAAGTAAGGTTACTAGATGTCCCCGTTTCCTGAGGACAGTCCCCAGATTTACAAATCAGTCCCCATACAAAATCCATTGAAGTTGACAAGTGTCCCCAGGTTCATTGAAAAAAATCTGGTAACCTTAATCTAAAGTCCTCATGAATATCATCAGCATTTCCGTGTGAATTTCTCTTAACGTACTTTAGTATGCAAAATACTAAAGTACTATTTAGTATTTTAGTACTAAAATATTCATATGTACGGACTTATGGAGAAGTGTGCATTTTGGCATGTGTCATTTTAGAAAGTTCAAATTAGCTAGATGTGCCTTTAAATGGAAACTGAATAACATTCCCCCCCCCTATCCCTGGCCATTGGCCATGCTGGCTGCAGCTAATGAGAGCTATAGTCCAATGAGGCACAAAAACTGAACTGGACACAGTACTCCAGGTGAGGTCTGACCAGAGCAGAATACAGTGGAAGTAATAGTGCCACTGTATTCTGCTCTGGTCAGACCTCACCTGGAGTACTGTGTCCAGTTCTGGGCACCACAATTCAAGAAGGACACTGACAAACTGGAAAGTGTCCAGAGGAGGGCAACCAAAATGGTCAAAGGCCTGGAAACAATGCCTTATGAGGAACGGCTAAGGGAGCTGGGCATGTTTAGCCTGGAGAAGAGGAGGTTAAGGGGTGATATGATAGCCATGTTCAAATACTGTATATAAAAGGATGTCACATAGAGGAGGGAGAAAGGTTGTTTTCTGCTGCTCCAGAGAAGCGGACACGGAGCAATGGATCCAAACTACAAGAAAGAAGATTCCACCTAAACATTAGGAAGAACTTCCTGACAGTAAGAGCTGTTCAACAGTGGAATTTGCTGCCAAGGAGTGTGGTAGAGTCTCCTACTTTGGAGGTCTTTAAGCAGAGGCTTGACGACCATATGTCAGGAGTGCTCTGATGGTGTTTCCTGCTTGGCAGGGGGTTGGACTCGATGGCCCTTGTGGTCTCTTCCAACTCTATGATTCTATGAAAAAAAGGATATGTAAACCTCCAGTTAGCCTTAAAAACAGAATTGAATGAGAGCAAAAATGTCGGGAGTTTTAGTCTAACAAAATCAGGAGGGCCACAGGTTCCCCATTCCAGTCCTACCTGCACAGTTGCAAACACTTCAGGATGCAGCAGCAAATTTGGCCTGAACCGATAATACACACTTTAAAAGCAGAGGCAATGAACCTGTGGCCCAGGAGATGTTGTTGCATTGCAACTTCCTTCACCCTTGACCATTGGCCACGCTGACTGAGGCTGGCAAAACCGATGGATGGCAACTGGAAATATCTCTTGGGGCATGTTTTAGATACAAAAAAAAATAAGCTTGCTACCTCAGGACTTTAACTTCTATTTTGTACTCACAACCAGAGTGGTTAAAACCAGAACAGGGACACCCTTCCCATTCTGTCAACATACAGTTACTTCATTGGCCAGGACTTGACCTTCCTGCTCAAAGCCTGGGTCAGCAATCCATTCCAGGCACAGTTTCTTGCCTAACTTAAGCATCAGAATCCAACCAAAGACAAACAAAAAGTAGCGGAGCCCGCTGTTAGAAAGATTCATATCCTGTTCACCTTATCTACTTTATTTTCTTAACACAAGTTCACATCTTTGCCAGTGATGAATGAGGCAAATAGATTTAATAACCTACTAATGTGTCCCCATGACATTTTGCTGGGACATCTGCAGTGCTTCTTTGCTTAGTCAGGATAGAAAACACAATACATTTTGCCGTCACAGGTGCTTGCATTCCACATGCCACACACTGCATCCTAGTATTCACTGCGATTTCAGAGGGGACCCTATAAAATGTCACCTGGTATGCTCAGAGTAACACATATTAGGTTTCCTCCATTTGATCCTCACAACAACCCTGCGGGGTAGGGTGGTTTGACCAGGTGTGACCGGACCAAGATCACTCAGAATGTTTCATGTCAAGCAGAGACTGTACCAAATCCATGTACCAAATCCAGCATTTGAATACAAGAGTGGGGAACCTATTGCTGACCTTCCAACTTCCATAAGCACCAGCCAGCATAGCCAATGGTCAGGTATGATGAGAACAGTAGCTCAATAAACACACGAGACGTAACTGGCTGTGTTCTTAGATAAATAAGGTATACTATTCATGTATTAAATCATAAATTTCAACGGAAGTAACTCATAAAGTTCAACAAACGAACATAGCAGAAGACCCAGTGGATCAGATCATTCTCTAGTCAGTTCATGCATAAGGTCCATCCGTGTAATAGTGTCTATTCCACCTGTCTGTTCATAAGGTCCAAACAATCCACATGAAAGGTTGTTACAGTTCCACAGAATCCTTTCAGAGAGTCTGAAACAAGGATTTCCGGAATATCGGCCTTGTTTCACTGTCCTGGGCTTCATCAGTAGTTAAAGCTCATATGTGATATTACAGGACATAGTAGTAGCTATGCCCTGCTCAGTGTTTCAAAAACAGAAGAAGAGCTCGGGTGGCTCAAACCCAATGTCCATGTGGTTCAGCATCCTGCTGTGAGATTTTGACCAGCTCCGGCCCATCTGGAGCTGGTACAGGCTCGTCCTTATCTTGAGCCCAAGCAGAGCATTGTCCCGCAACGAAAGGATAAGCAGTATGTGCTACATGCCGAAGTTTATTTACAAGCTATGCTGAGAGCATACAAACAGACATCTTGCCTCTGTGAGAGCAGAGAAGCAACTCCTCTCGAAACAAAGAAACCGAGAGAACACTGAAAAGCAGGAAACCAGTGTACGTCACATCCAGTCTCCCATTCCCGTGGGAACCCAACAGTAACTCTGACTGTGGAATGTAAACAATTGTCTTGTGACAGGCATTCGCTGCTCATTGAGGAAGCAGAAACCAACACCTGCCTCCTACCCCCACCCACAGCAGCCAGCCAGATGCCTCTGGGAAGCCCACAAGCTTGAAGGCAACTCTTTTTCTCCACTATTGCTCTGCAGTGGTCACAGTTCAACACCCTACATCAGGGGTAGGCAACCTAAGGCCCGGGGGCCGGATGTGGTCCAATCGCCTTCTCAATCCGGCCTGCAGACGGTCCAGGAATCAGCATGTTTTTACATGAGTAGAATGTGTCCTTTTATTTAAAATGCATCTCTGGGTTATTTGTGGGGCATAGGAATTCGTTCATTCCCCCCATAGATAGATAGATAGATAGATAGATAGATAGATAGATAGATAGATAGATAGATAGATAGTCTGGCCCCCCACATGGTCTGAGGGACAGTGGACCAGCCCACAGCTGAAAAAGGTTGCTGACCCCTGCTCTACACATTCAGGCTGGACTGGGGAAAGCTGTGGTCTGATACCCAGGAGAGTCCTATGGTGTGACTCACTGCAAGGGAGCTTCCTGTGTTCCATAATACTAGCAACTGTACTCAGTAGCAGTGGCGTAGCGTGGGTTCTCAGCACCCGGGGCAAGGCAAGTAATTTGCGCCCCCTAACCCGTGGATTTTAGCACTCGAGTCTCTTCCGCGCCCCCCCAGATGTTGCGCCAGGTGCGGCAGGCCCCCCCCCTGCACCCCCCACGCTATGCCACTGCTCCCACCACAAGTCTTCAGGACAGCCATCCGAAGGCTGGCGCGGGGGAGAAGGTCTCTCCGCCCCACCGCCAGGCTTCGGAGGAGCCTTCCGAAGGCTGGCGGTGGGGCGAAGAGACCTCCTCCCGCCGCCAGGCTTCGGAGCAGCCTTCCGCTTAATTCCCAGCAAGCAATTAGCAGGCTCGCTCCACCTCCTCCTCCTCCCGGCTTTGCTGCTGCTGCTGCTGCTGCGCGGCTCTTTTCCTCCACCGACGGCGCGCTGCGCCTTGGAGAGGTTCCCGCATCCTCGAGGGGGGCCGGCCAAACGCACCCCCTCCAAATGTTGCGCCCGGTGCGGCCGGCACCCCTGGCACCCCCCACGCTACGCCACTGCTCAGTAGTGCAGAGTTTCTGATACAGCAGTGCCAGAATTGCAAGATGTTGCATCAACTACCCATCTGAGATTGGGGGGGGGAGGGAGGACAAGGTGTCAGCTGCAGGCACTGAAATGCATTGTTGCTGTTGCTGAATAATGGAGCTTGAAAGAATTGCCGTGACTCCTGACATACAAAGGACGTTTCTTGATTAACAGAGACCCCTTTCTTCTTAAACTGAGTATCGGATGCATCATCTTTCATGAGGCCGTTAATTTTCCAAGCAGGGGGAGGGGGGCCCTGTCTCTGGTTATGTCATCCTCCACAACAGAACAAAAACTATCTGTCAGAACAAAAACCTATTGTTTCCCACGGCATCTCTATGGGTCAAAGAAAAAGATGCTATTTGAATAATGAAATTGTGGGGTGGGGGATGATTTGAGTCCACTTATCTTCCCAAACAGTGTTAACATTAGCCAAAGTTCTGGATATAAATTGTTTTTTTATATATATAATATAGTAGCTCACTTCAAAGAGAGTAACTGATTTATGAACAATTTGCAAAACGCAACCTTGTGTCTTGAGTATTAACAGCTACCCTGGGTGCTTTGCTTTTCATTATGCTGATGCTCTGGAAACACTACAGATGCAAAAGTACAATTATTTTACAACATCAAGTACCATCTCTCTTCAAGCAAGGCATTTTTACTTTCAAATTGATTCAACACTTCACTGTAATTCCTTTATTTTCACCATCAAGCTCCACACTGAATAGGCACAGTATTTATGTTGCAAAACTCGTTTAAATCATTGTCCTTTGGAGAGAGAGAAAATCCCATCCCTGTCTCATTTGCCCTCTCTCCCTACCCTTGTACACCACTTGCATGCTGAATTGTAAACTTTAGGATGTTTAGAAAGTTTGTACGAGTCTTCATTTGTCTTAGTCCATTCTATTACGGTTTTAACTTCCTTGTGTTTTAAATTATGGTTGTGAATATTTTAGCGATAATTGTATTGTTTTATCCTTTCTGGAAACCGCTTTGAGGTTTGTTCTGTAATCAAGCGGTACATACATTTTATGAAATAAGTCCGTAAGTAAGTAAGTAAGTAAATGAGTTTTTCAAGAGGTCAAGGGAGCTATTCAGCTAAAGCAGGTGTGGGGCACCTGCAGCCCTTTAGATGTTGCTGAGCTGCAACTCCCATCATCCCTGGCCATTGGGCCATGCTGGCTTGGGCTGATGGGAGTTGTAGTCCAATAACACCCAAAGAGTCACAGTGCTGAGCAAGATAGGGTGTTGTGTGAGCAATAGATGGGCACCAGCTGATCAGCTTTGTAGTGGTCATGCTTCCTCACCCCCTTCCCACATGTCAGCAGGGCGCCAATCCTGAGCACGCGTACATCTTGTTTCCTCTTCCAAAGTAGTACTAAGGGATGAGAGGCTTTGTACTACCAGGCAGATACTTGGCCTTCGATTCTGCCCTTGTTTGGCCGACAGATGACGGCTTAACCAGGGAGGTTTATATTGTACTCAGTTTTCATGCTTGTTTACTTTGTATGGCATGAGATGTATGGAATGGAATTCAGGAGAATGAAAGAATTTGTCTCTCTCCCTTTTTGCGGGGAGAGGGTCTAAACTTGGGGTAGAAACTTGGGCAGGTGTTTTGAGAGTTCAGTAGTTTGGACCACATTTGGAAGGTGTAAACCTGTGGGACAAGATGAACAAGTGTGGGTGATAGGGAAACCCACTTTCTCTGTTCTTGTATCGCTAAGAGCTAGGGATGTATTATTTTAAAGAGTAATGCAATCTGATGGCTTTCATTATTTCCCAAGTACTATGGCACTGTATAATATATTTATTTTAACATTCAGTTATTGAGGACTTTGAGGGTTGTGTTTAATATATTTTAACTTTGCATTCTAGACACAGTAAGCAGGGTTTTCTTTCTTCTTTTCTTTTTTAATCTGCTATGAGTCTAGGAACAGAACACTGAGAAATAAAATAACACCCTCTAAACTGCATGGCACAAATTGCAGCTAAGCTGGTTCCCAGAGCCCATAAGTGTGTGCTGATAGCCATTAATTGCTTAACATGTTATAAACAGCTACAGAGGATCATGTAATTACTAGCATAATGTTCTCCAAATGATTTTTGAGCTGCAGTGTCATGAAATCGTTTGACTTTATAGGACCATAAAAGAGGTACGCACTCAGAAGGCCTGTGCCCCTGTCTAAAACTGCTGTCCTTGGATGCTAACGTCAAGACAAATAGGAAAAGGAGCACACAAATCTGCCTTTCACTTCTCCACCTCACAGCCTCCTTTATTTATTTATTTTCAGGCAAACTTTCTGGATCTCCCACTCAGGACCATTGTTGCCTGGGACAGGCACTGAGGTCTGAGTGCTGGTATAGCTCATGCTTTAGATTGCATTCAGAAACATCCCTTTCCTATCCCAGAAGTTCTTGTAACAATCCAATTCTAACAGCCCATAATGAACTTTGATTATTTCAAAGATAAATATCAGTATTATAAACTTTGCAAGCTCTGCCTGTTAACACACATCCTTTTCATTTCTGCAAATTAAAATTTGAAAGTGTTGCTGAAATGGAATGATGATTAAGTCGACGCTACGGAAAGCCTTCCTTTGTAACACTGTTCTTTGAAGGCCTCAAATTTGTATTATAGAGCAGGCTTCAGTGAACCAGGATATAATAAAACAGATTAGCTTTTTAACCGAGATATTATTTATAGGCTACTGGTAATTAGTTGCAATTAAAAAAAAAATTGGCTAAATCATCAAGTTATTGCAAACTGATAATTATGTGGATGTACCTGTATTAATGATGGGACGCGGGTGGCACTGTGGGTAAAACCTCAGCGCCTAGGACTTGCCGATCGCATGGGTCGGGGGTTCGAATCCCTGCAACGGGGTGCGCTCCCGCTGCTCGGTCCCAGCGCCTGCCAACCTAGCAGTTTGAAAGCACCCCCGGGTGCAAGTAGATAAATAGGGACCGCTTACTAGCGGGAAGGTAAACGGCATTTCCGTGTGCTCTGGCTTGCCAGAGCAGATTCGTCATGCTGGCCACGTGACCCGGAAGTGTCTGCGGACAGCACTGGCTCCTGGCCTCTAGAATGAGATGAGCGCACAACCCTAGAGTCTGTCAAGACTGGCCCGTACGGGCAGGGGTACCTTTACCTTTACCTTACCTGTATTAATATACACCCTCTGGTGCAGTTGGCACTCAGTATCCCTGGAGTTATAATTCCTTCAAAGCCTACTCTTGAAAACTACAGGCGATCTAAAGACACTATCACACTCCCTTGTGAAGGGAGTCTGCGTTTTAAAAAAACCAATAAACGTTGGGAAATTGAGGAGTGGGTTAATTCTTTGTATTTTAATTGGTTTTTCAAAACCATGAATATATTTTTCAGAAATGTTTAATAGCAATAATATTAATATTTAGTCCTCATATTGTACATTTGAAGTGTTCAAACCACTTCACATTGGTTTGTATGTAATGCTAAGCAATGGTTTACATACCCTCTGACATTTCTCCAATGAAAACAGGGACATCCCATTCCATAGTGATAATTTTACTATTTATACCCCACACATCTTACTGGGTTGCCCCAGCCACTCTGGGCACCTTCCAACATATATAAAACCCACAATAAAACATTAAACATTTTTAAAAACTTTCCCTATACAGGATTGCCTTCCGACGGCTCAGGAGTCATGTAACTCCATACCCTCAAACATTTATCCAATGAAAATAGGGACATTCTAAGGAAAAGTGAAAGGGACGTGGGTGATGCTGTGGGTTAAACCACAGAGCCTAGGGCTTGCCGATCAGAAGGTTGGCGGTTCGAATCCCTGCAACGGGGTGAGCTCCCATTGTTCGGTCCCAGCTCCTCCCCACGTAGCAGTTTGAAAGCACGTCAAAGTGCAAGTAGATAAATAGGTACTGCTTCGGCGGGAAGGTAAATGGCAATATCGTGCACTGCTCTGGTTTGCCAGAATCGGTTTAGTCACGCTGGCCACATGACTCGGAAGCTGTACGCCAGCTCCCTCGGCCAATAAAGCGAGATGAGCACCGCAACCCCAGAGTCGGCCACGACTGGACCTAATGGTCAGGGGCGGCTTCTCTAAATCAGGGGTGTCCCTGGAAAATAGGGACACATGGAGGGTCTGAGTTTAGCGTTATGTGAAGAAGCCTCTGCTCATACATTCCCACCTTCCCTCTCTTCCTCTGGTGTGGCTGTGAGTGTATGAGAACCTTTTGCCGCCATTTTCAAACCACCATGCAGTCCTAAGCACATTTACGAGAGAACTGGTCATGGCCTGCCTTAAGGGGGATGCAGCAGCAACACTATCAGTGCAAAGATATATGTTGTAAAATTTAAAAAGTGTGTTCCCAAATGCTTGTTTGGGCTACTTCCTTCTGAGTAAACAAGCACTGATATATGCTGTTAGCCATTATGCTAAACCAACCTTTAAAGCAGCTCCGTTTAGGCAGCAGCCCTATAAATATTTTCCTGAAAGTAAGTTAAAGGAGCAGTCCTAATTATGGGAAGTTAAGTTAAGCCAGTGTAGAGTACACCAAATCCAAACTGTGTTCGTGAGTGGGGCTAAAGAAGTACAAAGCAGAAGCTGTCTCTGATGGACTTGTCAGAAAGTATCATCTGTATTTCCAGGATGTGGTGCACCATTCAGCTATAAATATTTATAGCCAATATTTTGATGGTAGGTATAATCAAGATGCAAGTCTGGCAACCATTTAAGATTTTTTTTTTAAAAAAAAAGTTTATTTTTGGGTTTTCTGATTTACAAACAACCACAAAGAGAGCCAATAAGACAATATCCATAATTCCCCTTGGACTTCTTCTCTTTTTTTTAAAATGATATTTATTGAAAATTTAAAATTACAGAGAAAAAAGAAGAAAGAAACAAGAGAAAAAGAAAAAGAAAGAAAAAAATAGACAAAAATAGCAATTAAACAATACAAATCAATAAAAACCAAAGTCAAAGAGAGAAAACAAAACACACAATACATCAAAAGCAAAAAGCAAAAATAAACAAAAAAATTAAAAACAAATCCAATATTCCCAAATCCTTAACTTTCATTAACTTATTTCATCGACCTCCTCACACCTCCCTTTTTTGTATTCTAGTTATTAATTATCTCAGCAAATCCTTTCCATCTTTCACAATATTCTGTCATTAAATTACCTTAATCTATTTTAACCTTATCTTACCATAAAAAACCCTAAAGCTTAAAACTTAAGTCTTATTTATACCTAATTCTTTTAACCATAACATATTCTTACATAATTCTTTTTAACATTTCTGCTAAAGCCAAATAATTTCATTCCAACATTTTTCTAATACTCATTAATTTTACTATGATTTTCTAAATAAATTTTTAAAACTTTGTTCCAATCTTCATCCATCGTCTCTTCTTCCTGGTCTTGGGTTTTGTCAGTCCTTTCTATCCCATCCATCTAGTCCATCAACCTGGTGACCTTCTATCCGAGGCTCTTAAGTCTTTTCCATGTCCCTTCCGCAGGTCTTCTTCACGTTTATACTTGTACTTTACTTTGTCTTCTGCTGATCTTATTCTTAATTTCCTTCTTTTCTCAAGGGGAGACTCCAACTTGACAATATCTTTGTCCCTTCTCGACAAGTCGGCCCATTCTCCACAGTCAACACTGAAATCCATGTGATATTTAAAGGCATGTTTCAAAGTCCCTCCAAAGTTAAGGGCCCCCACAACTCACAACTCCCCCCCCCCCGGACTTCTTGCCTCCCCTTTTGTGGGTCCTTATGTTAACTTTTTCTCCTGCATCTTCTCTGTTAATCCAATTCTATTAAATCTTCAATAAAACCATAGTCCAACTTTTAACTACAAGTATCCTTCCAATCCTACCAACAATTTTAATTGTTTACAGTGATGTTGTTTTTAATAAATTATATATTTTCCCCATTCCTTATTGAAATTTTGATCTTCCTGATTCCTAATTCTTCTGGTCAGTTTTGCCGTTTCTGCATAGTCCATCAGTTTAATCTGCCATTCTTCTCTGGTAGGGACTGTACCTTTTTCCCCTCTCTGAGCTAATAGTGTCCGGGCAGCAGTAGTCACATACAGAAATAGTCTCTTCTGGTCACTTGGAATTTTGACACCTACAATTCCTAAAAGAAAAGCTTCTGGTTTCTTAGAAAAGGTTATTTTAAACATTTTCCCCCAATTCATTATATATCATCTCCTAAAATTCTTTTACTCCCACCACATATGATAGAAGGTGCCCTCTTTCTCTTTACATTTCCAGCATGCATTTGATTTTGCTTTATATAGCTAACCATTTAAGATATAACTAGTTGGTTTGTTGCTTTTGAAAATGTTAATCTATATCTCTCCACTATTTAAGTTGGGCATGGGCTGAAGGTACAAGATAAGGCAACTTTGCAAAAGCCAGGCAAATCTAGTTCTGGCCAATGCTTAGAAAGGGGAATCACCTGGGAAATTTACCTATACACCCCCTTCATTTCCCTGATTGTAAAAAGGCAAGATACACATAAAATAAATTGAGTACACTTATTTTTGAAGCAAACAATGCAATCTAGTATGTTTACTAAAAAGTCAGTCCTACTGTATTCAATGTGGGATTACTCCTAAGTAAAGATCTGTAGAATTGCACCCTAGTAGATGTCCCCATCTGAGTACAAAATGCTGCTATTTAACAAGAAGAAGAAGAAGAAGAAGAAGAAGAAGAAGAAGAAGAAGAAGAAGAAGTTGTTTATTATTTATACCCTGCCCACAACTATGTCTGTGCATACTGAGGTTTTAAATTCCAAGCAAAACAGTATTACTATTTGGGAGCAACATTTTTATGTCAGTACAATGGTACCTCGGTTTACGAACTTAATCCTTTCTGGAAGTCCATTCTTAAACCAAAACTGTTCTTAAACTAAGGCGCACTTTCCCTAATGAGGCCTCCCGCTCCTGGTGCCCTTCTACCATTCGGATTCCATTCTTAGACCGAGGTAAAGTTTGCAAACCAAGACACTATTTCTGATTTTGCAGAGTTCTTAAACCAAATCGTTCGTAAACAGGACTGTTCTTAAACCGAGGTACCACTGTATACTGAAAAATATACTATTTTTTAAAAAAAAGTAAATTTTGATGCTAAGGTCGTGCATTGCATTGACCATCATGGTCTATAGAAGCTGTATCGCATTTCTGTTGCTTACCATGACCTCCTCTTACTGAGTTTGTGAAAATAGTCTAGTGACTACTAGCTAGTTTCTGATGGAGATCAAAGTGTTAGGTTTTATCTGTACGCTCCTGAATGTTACAAGTTTGTCTACCTGTTGGGACTTGTTTCTGAGTTATACAGCTGTTTTGTGAATCAACAAAGATGTCTTTGGTGCGACTCGTCTTGATTTATAAGAAGTCTGAATCTGTTGACCTTCTGGGCATGTTGCAAAGCTCATCCATTTCCTCAGGCTGTTTTGCAAGGAAAGAGGGATTGTGGAGAGGGGAAGAACTTTGGCTTCATTGTGAGAATATATGAATGTGACATTCCCCCCCCCCTTCCTGGGATTTTATTTATTTATTTATCCACTGTTATCGTTATTTTGGAAGAGGTTGAAATGCTTCCCCTGTATTGACTAGTTTGAAGTGCTTTATTATTATGAGTGCCAGGTTATATGGTGGCATTTTTCTTATGCTATGGATTTACTTTAAAAAAAAATAAAAACCTGGCAGGATGCCTAGAGTTCTGGATAGGTGTGTTAAAAATTGATTTGTATATTTAAAAACAACCTTCGCAGGCTACTTTTTTCCATTTATCTTTGCAATGAGGAGCTAACACCTGTGAAGCGTAGAGGGCTCTCTGTGGCTTGCTAAAATCTTGACCAAGGAAGCGCAAAAATAATTTGGCATTTTCACTAAAATGTACAAACCCTGGACTTTATTGTATTATAAAAAACTCTAATAAAAAAATATCAACATGAAAAAATAAAATGTAATGGGAGGAAGCCCTACTGAACTGGAGGCTTACTTCTATGTAGAAGACTGCGGTCCATTTGTTCAAGAGAAAGCCCCATTGAATTCAATGGAACTGCTTTTGAATAGATGTTCAAGCAGAAGGTTTAAGCAAACTTAGCTAAAGATCCACTACATCCTAAAGCTGCTCATTCCAGTAGATCTTGCTATAGGATTGCTCCATCATTTCTGAGTAAATGTGCCTTAGATTGTGTTGTAAATTATTTTAGAAACTCAGATGAACAGCCATTGTGCTGAGGTTGCAGCTCTCAGAGGAAGCTTAAAGGTCTTGCTAGGAGGGGACACTTTTACCCCTCATGTCCGTTCTGCCCAGAGGCTGAGGTTCAGCGCCAAGGGCTTTCTGGCGGTTCCCTCATTGCAAGAAGCAAAGCTACAGGGAACCCGGCAGAGGGCCTTCTCAGTAGTGGCACCCACCCTGTGGAATGCCCTCCCATCAGATGTCAAAGAGATAAACAACTACAGTGGTACCTCGGGTTGCATACGCTTCAGTTTACATACACTTCAGGTTACAGACTCCGCTAACCCAGAAATAGTACCTCGGGTTAAGAACTTTGCTTCAGGATGAGAACAGAAACTGTGCTCCGGCGGCGCGGCGGCAGCAGGAGGCCCCCATTAGCTGAAGTGGTGCTTCAGGTTAAGAACAGTTTCAGGTTAAGAACAGACCTCCGGAACGAATTAAGTACTTAACCCGAGGTACCACTGTACCTGACATTTAGGAGACATCTGAAGGCAGCCCTGTTCAGGGAAGTTTTTAATGTGTGACATTTTAATGTATTTTTAATTTTTGTTGGAAGCCGCCCAGAGTGGCTGGGGAAACCCAGCCAGATGGGCGGGGTACAAATAATAAATTATTATTATTATTATTATTATTATTATTATTATTATTATTATTATTATTATTATTATTATTATCATCATCATGTGGAAACAAGCACCCAGTTAATCTCAATCGACCATTCGCTCAAGAGTGGGAAATAGAACAGGGTCCGGCTTCTCAGCCTCTTTTACATGTTACAGCCCAATGGGTCATGTGTGTCCCATCCCCCCACGGCCACCCCACTCAAACCCCAATCCATGAAGATGCCGTGGAGGCTGATGGTGCCACGTGCCAATCGCATCTGGCAATTCTGCTCTGCTGCACCACTTTTCAAATTCAAACTCATGCTTCCCCTGCGAAGTGCAAATCTCCTCCTCCCCTCCAATAAAACCCTGCTGCTTTTACATGTGCGAAGGAGGAGACATAACTGCGCGGCACCCCCTTGAAAAGAATTCGGGGTAAGAGGTGCCTCAGTTCCTGCCGGGGCCACGTTTTTTGCTCTTTTTCGGCCCCCAGGATCTCTCCGGCTGTACCGTAGGGGGCGGTGTGGGGCCGGCATTGTCTCATTCACTTTTTTTTCCAGTTTTACGCCGGCTGCGTGGGGCTCCCAGACTCCCTCCTTACCGGCGTAGCTCGCGCTCTGTATTCGCAAGTGGGCGCGCGAGGGAGCCGGGAACTTTCCGGAGCCGTCGCCGGGCAAGGAGGGACTCCCGGCCGGTGCTGGAGAGGAAACTGTTGGCGGCGGCGGCGGCGCCTGAGCTCTCCAGGCGGAGCGCTGCCGGTGCTGCTGCGCGCCCCCTTCCTCCTCGTTAGGTGGGGCTCCAGAGGGACCGCCCCTGCTTGGGAGACCTCTCCCTGCCCTCTGCTCGCAAAGCGGATGCCCTGCCTAGGTGGGGTGGGAAACTTCGGGGAAGTGCCGGAGATCTCCCCTCCCCACCCACCCCCTTGGCTTCTCTCCCCCCTTCCCTTCCTTCGCCCGCTTTTCCCTTTAAGAGTCTGGCAGCATCTGGAGAGAGGGAAACCGGCTGTCTGGTTCTTTCTGTGCCTGGCGGGGATGTTCTTCCAACAGCAGCAGCAGCAGCCAAGGCAGGAAAGGAGAGCTAGGCTATAGGTCTTTTTTCTAACGCTCTCTCTTTCTCTGTCCTCTAGGATGGCATGGATCTAGGCAGCGACCCTTGCAGCAGCCGCTCCAGCTCGGAATCGAGTTCCAGCAAAGTGACCCCTTGCTCGGAATGCAAATCTTCCCCCTCGCCCACCAGCCTGGACTTGGCTGCTTTGGAGGACTCGGAGGAGGAGGAGGAAGACGAGGAAGAGGAGGAGGAGGAGGAAGAAGAGGGGGAGGAGGACTTCCAGGTGTACCAGAGGAAGGTGACTGATGCGTGGGCGGAGGACAGGGACGATGCCCGCCGCTGTGCCCGAACCGCCCCTGCCAGGAGGAGTTTAGCGCAAGAGCTGGAGGAGGCGAGGAGCGCCCGCCTCGCCCTCCCCACCATCACCGCCACCGCCACCCCTGCTATGCCACCCCCGGCTCCCCACGGCCACCCGGCTCCTCAGCATCCCCAGCGCCAGCACCGCCAGCCGCACCACCCGCTGGACCTCCGGCACAATGCCAACGTGGTGCCCTCTAGCCGCAGGACTGGGCACAAAGGGGGCGGAGGCGGCGGCTACGGCAAAGCCCCCCGCCTCCAGAAAGGGCAGCCCGGGGGCGGCATGGGCAGGCTGAGCAACGGGGGCTCGCTGGTAGCCTTCCACCCCTTGGAGAACTCCTTGGGAGGAGGAGGGGGCACGGCTTGGCAAGAGCAGGAGCCCCCGCTGCCCACCATGGACTGGGAAGCCCTGGAGAAGCACCTGGCGGGGCTGCAGTTCCAGGAGCAGGAAATCCGGAGTCAGAAGAGCAACTACACTTCCGTAAGTTGGCGCCCTCCCCCCCCCCCTCCTTATATCTTCCCGGCTCTGGAGAATGGCAAGGGAAGTGTTAATTTCAATGGGAATTATTAGTTAGGTCGAGCAGGCGGTGAGTCACTTCCCTCGCTGGGAGAGGGATGGATTTGGCTTTTTTTCTCTCTTTCCCATAGAAGGCAGTTTGCACACAGTTGCTGCAAAAGGGACAGCTGTGGCTCTCCTGGGTTTGGGATGCGAGTCCTGGCCCCTTCCTCCCAAATATGTCACCACTGGTGCTTGTAGAGAAGCTGCATGATGTGTGTGTTGCGCATGAGAGAGAGAGACCAGCTTTCTTACTCAGCTATTTTATTTTGGAAGAAGGGCTTGGAATTGCCTCTTGCCTCTTTGTTCCAGCAAGGGAAGGAGTTGCTTGAGTCTGACCTGACCTGGCCGAGAGAGGATTTAAGGAATAGGAAGGAGTTAGGCAGGTGACCCTCTGTGTGGCAAAGGGGGGGGGCTTGGCGCTACTTCCTGTTTCTTATCAGAAGGACACCTGGCTGCATTCAGAGACTGCCAGACAGTGTGGGTGGCATCCAGGGAGAAGGAGAGGAACGAAGGAAAAAAAGGGGGGGGTAGAACATAAGGAGGAGCCCTTGCCAAGCTGGTACATGTCCCAGTGTGGATTTGCCCCAGTGAGAAGGGTTTGTACTATTTAGATGCATTCTAAATGTTTCGTTTCCTATGCTGCCTTTCAAATAGCAGTAAGTTGCAGTTTTTTGTGGTATTGGCTGGTTGTTGTTTCCCCCCCTTTAAGTGCACCTTGGGCCTATTAAGGATGCTTTGCTGAGTCTAGCTAATGAATATGCTAACATCACAATATGCCTTGGGGTGTGACTTGAGAATCCATAGCCTTCTGGAAATTGGGTGCAATGCACTTTGACTTTAGGGCATGGGCATAAGTAACTTCAGGGTTATTGGGAGGGGACAGGGGGGTTGCAACGTAATTGTCTGCTTTCAGTAGGGGGGGGGCACTAAAGAGGGGGTTGCCTTCCTTTTCCCTTAATATAATGGAACTGCTGGGAAAGATCCCCCCTCACTCCTCTTAATAGCTGCTACTTGCTTGTCCTTTTTCTGGATACCCTGTGTATTTCTTTTATTAGATGGAGGGAAGGGAGAAAATAATATCTACTAGATTCCAGGGGAGAAAACATGTCCTTTTGAGCTCCTGTGTTGTATTTTAAAACCTTTTTTAAAAAAGCAGATCGAGTATAAAGTCAAATCATGCAGCTGTATATATTTGCATTTGCCACTGTAATGATAAATACTGCGAGGTTTCGATTCAGCAGTGCTGATGACACTGCATTTTAAGTACCTTGTAGTTTTGGAGATTGCATGCGCTTTGAGGGAGACTGTTTTGCCTGCAGAGAGAACTGCAGGACTCAAATGTCTTGCTTTGTTTGCTGCTGGGACAAGATTTTCCTATGTTGTTCTGCAAACAGACTACTTCCAACCAACCAAAAATATTATTCAGATTTGGAGGCTTGGGAAGTCTTTTGGACAGATGCCATGTGGCCTGATCTGGAGTGGTTGATTTGGTGTTTTATTCCCCCCCCCCCTTCAGCCAGTCTTTAAGATAAGCAGGTGCTTGATAATGAATTGGAAGGGAGGAATGTATAAATTCATATTGGCAGCTATCCTGACTTCGAATTTGAGTATCCTGAGTCAGAATTGGATGGATATTCAGGGTTCCATCAGCAAAAAGGCCCCACATTATCTGTCTAGAAGCATCAATTTCTTGTCATTTTTATGGAATCCCTGCATGTGAACACATTCACCAAAACATATCAGTTTGAGGCTTGTGTTGTAAGGGAGCCAGTGTTAAAGGGAGGTGCTAAACAAGTTGGTGGGGGGGACAAGTCTGGATAAATATTTGAAGGAGAAGCTCCATGAAATACCAGCAAGGTTTAACACCCCAATTATACTGTCTTCTCCTAACCTAACTTCCAAGTTTAACTATGCTTGGTGCTGGCTAATTCAGAAGTTCAGAAAGTGTTAGGGTGCAGGCAAGTATAGATTTCATGTCGGTGAATTCTTATTTGAAAGCACTCCTCACTCTGGCCCCCAAACTGGAGATATTGTGGAAATAATTAAGTACCTCCAGAGGCAGACTAGACCAGGGTGGACCAACACATGCGGCCTTTTTTGTGGCCCTCAGCTACAATTGACACCCCCACAGCCCTTATGCTGCCCATGAGTGTAGCCCATCCCAAAATTATTGGAAAGCATTGAAAGTACTCAATTAACTGAGGTTCTGCCCCCCCCCCAGCAGATGCCTACCCCCCTATGAAAGCTTGCTCCCTGCAATGGGGATATTTTTACCCATGATTTCCCCAAGAAAATTCAATAACTTAGGGCGATCTCCTAAAAGAAGCTCAACAACTTTGGCTGCCCCCCCCCCCCATGACGCTGCCTTCCCAAGCCAGGTAAGCAAGGCACTGGGCTTTGGGAAGGAGGAGTGAGGGCTCTGACAGGGTCCTAGATTCCTCTCCTTGCCGAAGCCTATTTAGCACTCTTCCAGCTTTGGGAAGATGGTGGAAGAGCTCTAGGACCCAGCCAGAGCCTTATGCCTCCTTTGCAAAGCCCAGCTCCTCATGAGGGCTGGGGGGGGGATGTCAGATTTTGGCCTCTTGCCCCCCCCCCCACAAGGCAGTGTGTGCGCCATGGGTTCTGTGTGGAAGTACTCTTGTGGCCCACTTGGTATGAGGACCCCTTGGCCTAGACTTGTAGAAGTCAGGAGTGGGCAATATTTTGAGAGCTACATTCCCTCAGGGTAGGACTGTATGCTGATTGTGACCAAACCAGCAGTGAGTGGAGCTACTCCTTTCCCCTCTCTCTTTCTGCCTCCTCAATTTGCCTCTCCCCTCCAGGAGATTGCCAGGGTAGGAGAAATCACCCTTGCCTTAGGTCTGAATGTGGTAGAATTGGGGTCAGTTCCTAGCCCCAAAGGAGAATATTCAAAGGTTCATTTGCACATGCAAAATTAAGGCATCGCTTGTTATCACCCAGTGAGAAGGTGTGAGATTCCCCTGTTGAAAAGCTTCAGTGGGGGGGGGGGGCGGAAGGAAAGTGCCATCTGAGGTAGATCATCTGTGATAGTCATTGAGACATGCAATTTCTTTCCTGATGTTGCAAGCACCAAGGATAAATATGCACATGTAAACTCACTTGTACAGCACTTCTGGAAGATGCTCGGCCTCTGAGATTGCAGAGGAAGGGATTCAGTAACTTTTGAGGCAGCCTTTAATTGCCTCAAGAACAGCCGCCTTGCGTACACACCTTATTGAGATTCAAGATAGCACCTGACACTGTGCTTTCCATCTTCTCTTTACATGAGATCAGATGTAAAGAGACAAGGCCTTTTCGTTGGTAGGGCCATAATGGCCTAGTTTGATGGGAGAAAGATGTGGTTCCTGGCAATCCCGAAATCACTGTATTAAGAGAATGTGATGGTATGCAACTGGTTTTAGAATGTTTTAATTTTATTGTTATTGTTGTGTTGGCTGCCTTGGACTCCTTTAGGAAGGAAGGGCAGGATGTAAATTGAAGTAATAACAGTACCCTTCCTGTGGAAATCTGCTGGGCTTCCTCTGTTCTCATAGATCTCCTTCCTGATAGCTCAGCTGGTTAGAGTGTGGTGCTCAAAACACCAAGGTTGCAGGTTTGATCCCCATTCCCCCATATGGAACAGCTGCATATTCCTGCATTGCAGGGGGTTGCGCTAGAATAGATCATCCACATGGGCACCACTGAATAGAATCTGCAATTCTATTATTCTTATTTCAGCTAGTTGATTATTTGCTTTTATTAATGTTCATGGATTGTTACGCAAAAGGTGAAATCCTGTGCATGTCTACTCAGAACTAAACCAAGCTGAATTTGGTTGGAGTTACTCCTTGCAAAGGCTGCAATCCTAACCCCATTTATTTAGGATTAAACCCCCTTTCCAAGAAGGATTATGTTCTTCAGAATAAGGCCAAAGGCCCATCTAGACCACCTTCCTGTTCTCACAGTGGCTGTCCAGATGTCTGTGGAAAACCCAGAAGCAGAATCTGAGTGCAACAGTCTTCTACTAAGTCTTCTACTTGGGATGCCCTGCAACTGATATTCATAGACACATTGCCTCTGTTGGCAGAGGCAGAATATAGCCATTGTGGCTAGTAGCAATTGACCCGCCATGAATTAGCTTAATCCTCCTTTAAACCAATCCATGTTAGTGGCTTTCACTACACCTTATGACAACGAATTCCACAGTTTAACTGTGCACTGTGTGAAGAGGTGCTTTGTTTTGTCTGCCCTGAATCTTCCTTGGGGGGGATTAACACATAGAATCACGGAATTGTAGAGTTGCAATGCAGGAATCTCAGCTAAAGAACCCATGACAGATGGCCATCCAACCTCTGCTTAAAAACCTCCAAGGAAGGAGAGTCCACCACCTCCTGAGGGAGACTTCTCCGTTGACTCACCGCTCCACATTTCACATCAAACGGATGAAACCTGCATGAAGCCCATGGGCATAGTGGGCATGGGGGGTTCGGATGGCACACAAGGAAGTCTCTGGGAACTGTGTTCTGGCTTAGTGCACAGTGAGGTGGGTGGGTGAGATGACACATGCCTTTGATGCTATCTGACTTACCACAGCCTGAAGCTCTGTTGCACATCTTGGGTTGACTGCTCCTGGAGAAAAGAGTTAGACTTGACCCTTGGTTTGGTTGAGCGTATTATTATTATTAGTAGTAGTAGTATTACTACTACTACTACTACTACTACTATTGGCATCCATCTGTCTTGGGAGACATTGGAGTGCACCTCCGGGGGTGAAGTCAAACCACTGTGTTAACAGCACCAAAGCTGTACCAGGAAATGATTGAATACAGCATATGGCAGGGCAATTCAGCAGGTTAACTGGCTTCTAACTATATGTGTCCTGAACATGAACTTGCAACACACAAAGGGACCTCAGCTGAAGATTGTAAAGGTCCCGTTTCAGGTTAGTTTGGCAGTGTCTAGAAGAAGGACCACACAAGGCAGGTGAGTGGCATAGTTCCTCCCCACACCATGAGCATAATGGTGTAGGAATGAACCAAGCCATTCAGTGGTGCCCATGTGGTTCTTCTCATAGATGCTTGCCAGAGCTGCGTAGGATTAAACAACGGGATATCAGCACCCATGGCATTTCACAAATATGTTAATTGGGCTGTGGGTTGCCAGCTGGCTGTTTTTGTTGTTGTTTTCACCAGCTGCCCTTGGGACATGTGGGTTGAGGCATTAAAGGCTTTTGTTTCTTGTAGCCCAGGAACGTAAAATGATGCAAAGCATTTCCCCCACTGTGATAACCAGGTGGCATTTTGGACTGCGTGGCTTCTTGATACTTCTGAGCTCTGTCACCCACTTAGGAAACACTGTAGTTTGCAGATATGGTCATCTGAAGGAATGTGTGGAACTGCAACTGCGCCGATGATTTGGTGGTATAGTGAATGGGTTAATGCACCCTGTAAATGCCTTCACCATTATCCAGGAGGTGTGAGCTGAGAAGTCCCTGGTTCAGATTTGTATCTGTTAGTACTATGGGCATCATAATACTGGCTGGAGTTATAGGACTGTTGTAAAGATTGCTGAGATAATGAATTTGAAGCAATTTTAAACAATCAAAAATGTGCTTACATAAATTCCAAGTTGCTGTCAGGTGCTGAATTCAAATAAAATACCATTCCTTCTAGTTGCATGCCACTTGTTTGAGATGTTGACATGTAAATTTGATGCACACCCCTCAAAATATGTAAATAATAGGAGTACTTAAACCTAGGATAGACAATGTGCCACCCTCCAGATATTGTTGTACTTCAACTCCCATCAGTCCTAGCCAGCATGGTGAATAGCTAGGGGTGATGGGTGTCATAGTCCAAATCATCTAGAAGCGATTCCATTGGTTACATCCAACTTAAATGGAAGAAGTACTGATTGGAGACTCAAAAAACAGCAAATCAAGCATTCCTCAGATATGCCTGTTATTTCCTCTTATATTATTCAAGTGAATTGGATACCCTTCTCTTCCCAGCTCCACTGCCTGTGCTGGAAGGAGATTACAGTTCTTCATATCCTTTTGGCAAGATTCCTTTTACCACTTTAATGTGTTTCTCCTGCAACAATTGTAGCATCCTGGCTCCAGTCTGGAGCACAAGCAATTCCTTTTTGTTCAGCTGCAACGTATAAATCACCTGGAGGAGGAATTTATGAATGGTAGATTTGTCAGAATGGAACAGACTTGTATTTCTTTTCTGCTTATACATGTTTCAGTGTGTGGTGTAAATAATTTGAGTTTCTTTAGCCTGCAGTCCTGTACACGCTTACCTGGAAGTAAATCCTGTTGAACTCAGTAGGGGTTACTTCTGAGTAGGCATGCACTGGCTTGCAATGTTGATTCAATAATCATGTTGGACTGTTGACACATTGGTTCTAACTGTGTCCAGAACCTTTAACAAGTGTTGTGATTAAATATGCTTAAACTAGTTCATTTGAATCCTTAAGCTGACCTATAAGCATGACCAGTCATATTTATTTGTTAAATTTGTATCTCACATTTCCACTAAATGGTGCTCAAGATAGCTTACAAACAATAGCGCAAATACAATAAAATAAAATATAATCAAATACAATAAAACCCTTGGGTTTTTTTTAAGCTGGAAAAAGCATTAATAAAAGTAACCAACTAAAATAAATTGCAGCACATTTGCAAATCAATTTAAAGTCTTTTGGCAAGGAGTTCCAGAACTTGGGAAGAGCCACTCTCCCATGTCACTCTTTACATTTTGGAAACAATCAATTGCAAGTTTATATCCAAAGAATAACTATAAATTAATGCACGCTGAGGATGTTAGCTGTGAGTGTGTACCAGCAGTTTAAAAACCTTGACATAAATGAAATGTCAAAATGCAGTTAATGGTCTTCTTCTCTTGGATTTCATTCCTATCTGGTATGCCGTTTTCATAGCAGTATGGCTAGCTCTGTTTTTATGCTGAGCAGGATATGCCATGTACACTTTTATGTGTATTTGGGGTAACGTGGATCCGTGTCACTCATGCAAAAAAATTGTTCCCCCCACCTGTGTGAACTGGTCAGGCAAAGGCTGTTGTGGGAACAGGGGAAGAGAGAACTAGAATGATAAACAATAATGAGCCTGGTCTGTTGATTTTTTAAAACTTAGAATGGGGTTGGTTTTGACTAGATCAGATGTGGGGAAATTTTGGCCCTCCAGATGTTGCTGAACTTCTGCTGGACCAGATCTCTCTCATATTCATTCATATTCTCTCATACACACACGCACACGTGCAAAGACACACATATACACCTACTAGGGGCTAGATTTCTGTTTGCATTGCTCATGAATCCTACCAAACCACCCACACTAACCCCTTAGACCAGGGGTGGGGAACTATTTGGCTCTAATGTTGGTGTCACCCAGCAGCAGGTGACAGCAGCTCTCAGAAGCCCATTACCATGCTATAATTCATAGTGCCGCCTGTGAGAGGCCACACAAACTACAAGCCTGATGACAGCCTTACACAAATGTATATAGGAAGATATATAAACATTCTCTCTCTTTCTCTTTCTCTTTCTCTTTCTCTTTCTCTTTCTCTTTCTCTCATACACACACACACACAAGTTGTACATAGCTGCAAAATTCCAGAAAGTATGAAGAGAAAATGCATACCCGTAAGGCAGAGGGACATGTACTGAATGTGTGCTAGATAGCAATGGTTGCCATAAGAGTATTTGCTGAATAAATGATAACTGACTTTCCTTTGTACGTTTACCAGGTCCAGTAGGGCTGACTCATAGGGGCATATACATCAGATTGGAGCCTCTCTGCTACTTCAAAATGACAATAGCATAAATAAACAGGACTGGCAGCTTACAATATACATGTCAAGTTAAAAAGGAAACTGTAAATATTTACAACAGGAAAACTGTAAATGGCATAGGAACAGATGTTGCAGTATAAGAACTATCAAGTTCTGCAATTAGACTAAAAGGTCTGATGCATTCTTGGTGCATATCGATTTGATGCATTGCACACTTCTCTGATAGGTTTTGCGCTGCAGCATGTATTTTATCCTGTCAAGAAAAGATGTAAGATCTTTGTGCACAGTCAAATTTATTTTTATTTATTGTATTGTATTTATATCCCACCTTTCCTTCAAGAAGCTCAAGGTGGCGTACAGAGTTCTCCTTCTCATTTTATATTTGCAACAACTCTGTGAGGTAGGTTAGGCTGAGAGGCAGAGACTGCCCCAAGGTCACCCAATGAGCTTCATGGCTGAGTGGAGATTTGAAACCTGGCCTCCCAGGTCCTAGTCTGATACCCTAAGCCAGGCATAGGCAAAGTCTGGCCCTCCAGATGTTTGGGACTACAATTCCCATCATCCCTGACCACTGGTCCTGTTAGCCAGGGATGATGGGAATTGTAGTCCCAAACATCTGGAGGGCCGGAGTTTGCCTATGCCTGCCCTAATCACTGCACCACATGACCCTCAACCTAACACATTTTATCTTTTGTATGATACTCATTTATATTTATACCTTGTCTTTTAGGATTACTCCTGACAGAAGTGGCTTACAGAAACTGGGATGTTAAAACATTGACTGATCAATAATAATAAAAATAAAATAACACTATCATATAATGAAATAATATAAAACATCTCAGTTTAAATTCATGCCAGCACTTCTAGATTAAAACTAATCATAACAAGCTCTCATAAATAAAAGCATCTTTAAAACATGATTCAATGTGACTAGAGAAGAGGCTTGCCAGATTTTTTTCCTGGATAGAGTTTTAAACAATGCATCTGTGAACCTCAGCCAAGCACTGGCCATATGAGGTTGCTATTCCATTCGCTCATTTCATGTCTGTCTCACCTTTTGTCCCAGAATGCATGCACAGTCCTCCCCCTGCCCCCCCCGTGTCATTTTATCTTCAGAACAACACTGTGAGGCGGGTTAGGCAGAGAGATTGTAACTAGCTCAAGGTTAGCTACTGAGCTGCGTGGCTGCGTGGGGATATGAACCTTGTTTCCTCAGTCTTAGGCCCTTATCTGCACCATGCATTCCATAATATTATTTGTATGCCTCCTTTCCATAGTTCAAACCAAGCTCAAGGCAGCTTACAACATGGAAAAAGTTACACAGTTACAAGCATAACAAAAGCAGCAAAGATAACTAAGACATCAAAAAGCACACTACCAAATTAAAACAATTTCCACATAAAAGAACTAAAAGAAAGATACAAATATGTATATACAGTGGACGCTCAGGTTGCGAACGTGATCCGTGCGGGATGCATGTTCGCAACCCATGCCTGCGCATGCGCAAAGTGCAAATTAGCGCTTCTGCGCATGCGCGACCGCCGAAACCCGGAAATAACCTGTTCCGGTACTTCCAAACACACACCACACCCCAGCCCGTCTATTCAGCAGCTTCAGCTTTTGTAGCTGGAGTCAGTCAGGCGCCAGGCCAGGCCAGGTGTGAAAAGGTCTGCAAGGCAGGGAGCAGGTCTTTCAGGACTCACAGCCAAGAAGCACCATCCCGTTTAAACCGCCACGGTGTCTCCCAAAGAATCCTGGGAAGTGTAGTTTGTGAAGCGTGCTGAGACCCCTGTTCCCCCCACAGTTCCAACACTTGGAGTGGCAATACAGTGGTGCCTCGCAAGACGAAAAGAATCCGTTCCGTGAGTCTCTTCGTCTTGCGGTTTTTTCGTCTTGCGAAGCAAGCCCATTAGCGGCTTAGCGCTATTAGCGGCTTAGCGGGCTTAGCGGATCAGCTGATAAGCGGTTTAGTGGCTTAGTGGATCAGCTGATAAGCAGCTTAGCGGATCAGCTGAAAAGCGGCTTAGCGGATCAGCTGAAAAACGGCTTAGCGGATCAGCTGAAAAGCGACTTAGCGGATCAGCTGATAAGCGGCTTAGCGGCTTAGGATCAGCTGATAAGTGGTTTAGCGGCTTAGAAAGGGGGGGGGAGGAAAAAAAAACCCGCAGCAACTCGCAAGACATTTTCGTCTTGCAAAGCAAGCCCATAGGAAATTCGTTTTGCGAAGCACCTCCAAAACGGAAAACCCTTCTAGCGAGTTTTCCGTCTTGCGAGGCATTCGTCTTGCGGGGCACCACTGTAATGGGTCACTTGGTGCCACTGTAGCACCAGGTCATTGACAGGGGGCACCCTTGCTGTCAGGCTGGTCTGTGGAGGGGGGCAGGCCCTTTAGCGTATGAGGGGGCCCACCATAAGTCATTCTGCCATTGGCACTTGAAATCTGAAGCCAGCTTTGAACCCAAGCTATTGAGGCACTGCCATTTCCCAAGTAAACTGGAAGAGGAAGTAACCTTTTTAGAAAATGCATGAAGAAAATGCATATCTTGGAGACAGACAGCATAGCATGGTTAATACTTGGTAGTAAACCTCTATTGATCCTACTGTCCAGCTATCAGATGTTTCATGGGATGAGGTTTAGTGGCTTTGCTGACTGAAAAATTTTGCATTTGCAGCAGGTCAGGTGTTACTTCTGGTGAATTTAATCATGGGACTGCTGCTGCCTTCTACTAAATCTTTGAAATAATAGGTTCTGTGCAGGAAGAAGTCTGCTGGCTCATCAGAAAGTCTACAGTAACCAAATCTGAGGGAACCGAATGTCTGCATGGCTATGTTATTGATCATTCATTTCAATGTTATGTTAATTTAACTTGAATATTCATGAGGCAAAGTGGGGGCTTCTGCATAACCTCTGGGCTGCTCTCATAAAAAAAAAAGCTTTCCCAGGTCAACAAGGTTTAGATCTGCTAATTTGCAGCAACCATCATATTTGCTATTGATCTTTGACGCTTTAAAGCCATCTACCCACTATTTGAATTGCAAAAGTTTCCCCTCACCTTTCCTCGTATTATAGGCCCAATCTGCACTGCACATTTAAAGCACTATCATACCACTTTAAAAAAAAATATATGGAAACTGTAGTTTGTTAAGGGTGCTAAAAGTCATTAGGAGACCCGTCTTTCCCTGCCAAAGCTGCAGTTCTCAGAACAGCCAATCTCTCTCCTCAGCAAATTCTGAGAATTGTAGTTTTGTGAAGGGAAGAGGGGTCTCCTAATGATTTTTAGCACCTGTAACAAACAACAGTTCCCAGGATTCTTTGGGGGGAGTCATGATACTGCTTTAAATGTATAGTGTGTAAGGACTAGTAACTTATTGAAGTGATCTAAGAGATTCTGCCCATGTCATTCTGCAAAAGTTTGTATGTGATAACCTTGTGGGTAGTGCCAGGGATGCAGCTCCTTCCCACCCAGATCTTGCACTCTCTACTAAATAAAAGCTTCGGCCCCTTTCTTTTTACAGAACAGGAGAGAAATATGGATGAAATACTCGTGGCTGCCCTGTCACTTCTATTTTGGTCCTTAGAAGTCACTTGACCCCAGATAGTGTCAAAACACAAACCTTCCAAACTGGTCCTAGGTGCCTAAACATAATGGATAGCTAATCACTTATTGAATATCAAGTTCATTTCTGTCAACCCCACCCCAACCTTATTCCTAATGATTCATGAAAATGAAGGTGAAGTGGGCGCAAGCTAACAAAATGAATTTCAATAGGGACAAATGTAAGGTTCTACACTTAGGCAGGAAGAACCAGATGCACAAATACAGGATGGGGGACACTTGGATTACTAGCAGTACATGTGAAAAGGATCTAGGGGTCTTGGTGGCCCACAAACTTAACATGAGTCAACAGTGTGATGCAGCAGCAAAAAAGGCTAGTGCTATTCTAGGCTGTGGCAACAGAAGTATAGTGTCCAGATCAAGGGAAGTAATCGTACTACTCTATTCTGCCGTAGTCCGACCACACTTGGAATACTGTGTCCAATTCTGGGTACCACAATTTAAGAAGGATGTTGACAAGTTGGAGTGTGTGCAGAGGAGGGCAACCAAGATGATCAGGTGTCTGGAAACTAAGCCTTATGAGGAGCGCTTGAAGGAGCCAGGTATGTTTAGCCTGGAAAAGAGGAGACTGAGAGGAGATATGATTGCCATCTTCAGATATCTTAAGGGCTGTCACATGGAGGATGGAGCATGCTTGTTTTCTCCTGATCTGGAGGATAGGACTTGAACCAATGGCTTCAAGTTGCAAGAAAGGAGATTCTGACTAAACATTCAGAAAAAACTTGAGCTGTTCAGCAGTGGAACAGACTCCTACAAGAGGTGGTGGACTCTCCTTCCTTGGAGGTTTTTAAACAGAGGTTGGGTGGCCATCTGTCACGGATGCTTTAGCTGAGATTCCTGCATTGCAGGGGGTTGGACTAGATGACCCTTGGGGTCCCTTCCAGCTCTAAGATTCTATTATTCTCTGATTCTAAGTAATAGCAAACTGCTGCCATTATTTCTTTTTTTTATCATCAACTCCACGTTTTTAGCTTGCATTAGAAATAATAGCAAAAATGTCATTGCATGATTTATTATACTTAGTAGCATGTGTAATAAGATCATCTTGAGTGAATAGGAAATAACCCTCTTATATTCTCATCATCAATAATATTTCTTACAAAATCAACACTAGCTCTAATAGGGTTACCTTCATTCTTTTCATCATTTCTCTGTGACTCATAATGATAATCAATAGATATATTTTCAGAAAATGATGCATGTATGAAAAACTCTGCAGGGACTTGTAAAAATGAAGAAGTTGGAATAATTATATGGTCTTTTACTCCATATAAGTTTGTGCACAAGTTGCGGTAGCCACAAACTAGGGCAGATTGTGGCCTTCCAGGTGATGTTGGATTCTGTGTGAACTAAGCACTTATTAGAAATGGACGTGCATGGGCCACATAATCATCCTTTGCAAATTGTGTATTGACTATGCAGTGTGGCAGCAAATCAGTTGACTGCACTTCATCATCGCTTGATAAGTGACAATTTCATATAGTACATAATGAAAGATTGTGTACTGAGGGACGGCTTGATAAAACTATTCGAGATGCATCTACAATAAATGTCATCTAAATATAGTTTGCAATAGGGAAAACGGTTGCACTTATTGTTGAAATAACTGAAAGAAAAGTAGCTGTGCATTGCATTAATACTGGGAGATATTTTGCAAGCAAAATGTGCTAATCTTCAGTCTGTTTTCTGAGAGCAGACTGTAAGTATTTTTTTTTTACATCAGGTAAGGGAAACCAGTGACCCCCCAATATGTTTCTGCTCTCCAGCCCCCGTCATCCTCAGCCATCATGGCCAATAGTGCAGGGGAGTAGAGAAGAGATACCTCTGGAAGCTGGAATGATATCAGACATGCTTGCATTGAAGGAATTCTCTCTTCTCCCCTCTCCACTATTCTGGGGGTTCCCCTGAACCCCTGAGCAAGTTGGGGGGAGGAGAGTAGATGAAAAACCGCATTGTGTTAGCAGAAGGCCTTCCACTGGCTTCCGTTAGTGGGACTCATCAGTTGAATCCTGGAAAAGGTTCATGCTCTTTGGTCACACAGGTTTTATTAGGTTTTCATTGCTGTTGTTGTCTTTAAATGGCCCATAAGAAAGATTCCAAAAATCCATATTAGGACAGTTCCCTTTTTAGGCTGAACAAAAAAATCACAAAATACTGTGCAACCTTCCAAGAACTCTTAATCATGAGCGACAAGAAACAGAATAATGTGAATGTAGAACAGGAGAGGAGAAGGAAAAAGGGGAAAGAGAAATTGTTGACTGATGTTTCAGTCACTAAGTCTGGCTGTGGTCTTGGTCTTCAGGTGAATGATGAGTAGTTGTGCCAGACATTCAAACGAGGCACTTTGGGATATCAGTTTGGTTTTTACTGTTTTTATATCGTATTGATATCATAATATATCACTTGGAATGTATTTTTGGATAAAATCATGGCTTAGTCATGTACAGAATAAATAATGCAATTAATATATTGGATTAAGGAAGGATTTTGCAGAAATTGGGGGGGTTGTGGGAGGGATTTGGAGTAAAGGGGTGGGGAAATAACATGTAATGTCTTGGGAGAAAATTCTGTAACTGTAAAATGATAATGAATTAGAATACTTTAAGCTATGATACATAGCAGACAGCTATTGGGTTGCTATTATTATTATTATTACTGTTGAATGAAAAGGGAGGGAATGGGTTATGAAAGGAAAGTAGTAACTTTCAGTCTTGCAACAGCAGAATAGCACAAACACCACCTGCCATAGTATAAAAACTGCGCAGTAAATCCTTTTTAACAATCATTTATAAGCTGGAAGTAGTTTAATGAAAATGTAGTTTCAGCGAAGCATGAAGCGTCTTCCATATGTAGCAATCATCATTGAAAATGCCAGGCCGGTCTTGTATTGGGAATAATTGCATGTCCGGAGTAAACAGGTTAACTGCTGCTGACAAAGCTTGTAAATAATAAATATGATTCACCATGCCCAAAGTCCTTAGGGTACCTAACACAACATGATAAAATAAATATTACAAGCAGGAAAGCAGCATGGCCCACATACAGCTGGAGAAAGGTTGTCCCCCCCCCTTCCCCCTTTCAAAACTGCTAAACCACAAATAAAAGGATAATGACAGATGTTACATTTTAAGAT
Organism: Podarcis liolepis; assembly: GCF_965112155.1. Taxonomy (NCBI): domain Eukaryota; kingdom Metazoa; phylum Chordata; class Lepidosauria; order Squamata; family Lacertidae; genus Podarcis; species Podarcis liolepis. Next base: position 83,300,858 of record NC_139556.1, read on the forward strand.
GCCTGATAGAGGCATTGTGGCCCTGACATGCATGCACATTTTTCTGTCTAGGGTTGAGCTCAGGGGTGGGGAGATGTTCTGCAGGCTTTTAGGGTGATTCATGTAGAACTAAGATAAAGTTAAATGTGAGTAATGCCTATACCCACATTGTTCAGCAGGGCTCCCTGACCACAAGAGATGCTCTCTCTTTTTGCCAAGTTCCAGGTTGCTACAAAAGGGAAGAGGGCACAAGAAGCTTTCCTTCTGCGAATTTCCTTCTGTTTGTATCATAACCCCCTAATTATTTTGTATTGAGGTGCATTCAATCATGTCAAAGGCTATCTGTTTTTAAGTAGTACAAGCCAATCACCGGTTTGTTACCTGAGGGAACATCAGGCCAGAGTTTTGAAGCAATCTGGAGTGCTTTTCTTTGCTTAAGAAATCTGTTGAAACAGGCTTTAGTCATCAAAATACAGAAAGAGGCAGTTGGTCATACGAACATATATCTTTCTTGTTCTGTGTCTTTGGGTAATGGCTCCATCAACCATATGTTAATGCTACTCATTAAATGAGCTCAAGAATCACATGTTCTTTGAATTCCTGCACTTCCAAGAACCTCTGCTTTAAAGACGTTCTTTCCCCACTCTTCCCTTGTAAAATATAAAATGTCATTTAGAGATGTAGTCGGAAAAGTTAGGGTTATCAGGGAGCTGTAGTGAAGCAGAACTTTCTGTTTCGCAGTTGTTTTTAAACTGTTCAATAAAGTATATTTTTAAAAAATAAAGTTTTAAAAATGAAGCAGAACTTTGTGCCAAATAATAACATTTTAAGAAACTCTGGGTCTGCATACAGACAACATTTTGTTCTAGAACCAATGGACACTGGATATGCTCAGGAACCCACCCACCTTCATTTTATTCTACAACAACCTTGTAGGGTAGTTTAGGCTGAGAGATAGTGCCTGGACCAGATTTTCACAGCCGAGTGAACTCTTTGCCAAAGCAGCATTATCCGGTATACCATACTAGATCTGACTTAATTTAACTGGTCACAACCACACATTAACAATCTGAGTGGAAATTATTATCTTCTTTAGTACTTCATTGATCAGCCTAGAGGCACATATTACATTGCATATGTGCATCTATACATCAATATATGTTTCAGTTCAATAAAATGTGGAACTTCCCTTGTGGCAAATTTAATGCTTTTTGTTAGCTTTGGTAGACCTGACGGAAAGCAGCTTTTTGCACTAGAATTCTGCAATATTTGTTAGCTAAAATTGGTAAAGATTCCAAAGACCATTACCTATGTCAGGAATACATAGTAGTAGTAGTAATAGTAATAGTAATAGTTATAGTAATAGTAATGTTCTTCATCCAAAAATCTCAGAGCAGTTCACAAGATTCTCTTTTACAGGTCTCATGTCTACCTTTCCCCCTTTGGAACTGTAGAAAGAGGAAAAATGAAATGGTTTATATGTCTTACCTTTAAGAAGGTATGTTGTGAATCTTCTTGTCTAGACGTTGCCCTTTTCCTCTTACCAGAGGCAAAAAATGAACAGCTTCTAAAAATAAAATCAGTGGCTTTTAAAACTGTTGTATCAAAACAAAAGAAGCAAATTATGTTGATGCATGGTATTTCAGCATTTGCTTAATTGTGGACCAGCATTTTTATTTAATGCATTTCTGCCACAGGCAGTTGACAAAAGTTAAAGTCTCAAAATAAAGCATGATGAACTTCAGTCTTTTAACCTTTAAACCAGTAGCCCAGTGATCCAAATGGAATAACTTGCATCAGTTGAGCCTGTGTGAACGGATTCTTCCACGAACTTGGTTTGACTTTTTGCTACATTCAAGGGGAGAAACCCCTTTCTTGTGGGGTAGATTTTATTCCTGAACTTCGAAGACCTTTGGATATGACAGTAAAATTGATTCTGTTCACATTAACTAGAGTTGAGCCAAATTATCACAAGGTTTGGTTTTAGACATGAAAACCTTACTTCTGTGAGCTCTATTTTTATTTTGCTAATGCCCAGTGCCTCCTTCTTGGGAAGGGAAAAAAAGTTATTATCCATGTTGAAAGGTTGATTTAAATCAGGGGTAGTCTGCATAAGGCCCTCCAGAAATCATTGGACTACAACTTTCATCATCCATGACCATTGGTCATGCTAGCCAGGGCTGATTGAAACTGGAGTTCAAGGGCTAGAGGCTGCCATGTTTGCTACCCCTCATTTAAGTGGTTGAAGCCAGTTTTCTGACTACAATTCCTGTAGCACCCAGAGCTCTAAGATCTCCATCAGTGTTGCTGTATCACATGTTCTCATGAGTGCTCTCCAAGACTGCACACTTACTATAATTCTGCAAAGTATCTTCCCCCCTCTTTTCTGCCTTTCTCTAAACTTGCCTGCCTTTGCAGACAATGTTGGATCTTTGCTCTGAACACAATTACTTAAAGATGTTATAATTTGCTCTCCTGATATAGTGCGATGGAAACTAGGTTGCTGCCGCCTCCAAGGTTTTGATCGCTGGTAGTGATTTCTATAATTAATGTCACACGACAATATCCATGATGCATATTTATGCAGCTCTGAGAATATTTTTAATCAGTCATGAAAATGTGGTATGTTAAGTGGTTGCTATTCACGGATCCTGAGAAAGACCTGGATCCTTAGGATGCAGCAGGTCGATGACTCAGCTGGCTGATTCATGACTCAGCAGGGCTCAGCCATCATCAGGTCCTCAACCACAGCCCAGCCAAAGATATGCCAGTGTAACTTGCCCATCCCAACTCAGCTGGGGCTCAGGCAACTGGACCACGGCTGGTATAAGTCTCCCCACAAGAGACAATCTGGAAGTGTGGCAGGGGTGGGAGCAGGATTTAGGCTGGATCCTGAGCCCATTCAGCTTGGTCACATGACCTGGAAACCTGACATAGAACTCTATTTTAAATAATAATAATAATTTATTATTTATACCCCGCCCATCTGGCTGAGTTTTCCCAGCCACTCTGGGCGGCCCCCAATCAAGTATTAAAAACAATACAGCGTTAAATGTTAAAAGCTTCCCCGAACAGGTCTGCCTTCAGATGTCTTTTAAAGATAGGATAGCTACTTATTTCCTTCACATCTGAAGGGAGGGTGTTCCACAGGGTGGGCGCCACTACCAAGAAGGCCCTGTGTCTGGTTCCCTGTAACCTTTCTTCTCGCAATGAGGGAACCTCAAGAAGGCCCTCAGCGCTGGATCTCAATGTCTGTGCAGAACGATGGGGGTGGAGATGCTCCTTCAGGTATACAGGACCGAGGCCGTTTAGGGCTTTAAAGGTCAGCACCAACACTTTGAATTGTGCTCGGAAATGTACTGGGAGCCAGTGCAGATCTCTCAGAACCGGTGTTATGTAGTCCCGGCGGCCACTCCCAGTCACCAGTCTAGCTGCCGCATTCTGTATTAATTGCAGTTTCCGGGTCACCTTCAAGGGTAGCCCCACATTTTCCTTAAAGGCTTGTTTTCCTTCTGCCAGGCCTAGGCAACGCAGCAGCCCCACTGCTGAACGGGGTTTGGATCTGCTGTATCTTTTGTGCCAGCTTAATTTACATCAGCTTGCTTTGTCCCAGCTTCTTTTGCATAGGATTGCTCCCTAAAATGGTGTTTTCTGGTTTTATAAAAACAAACTATTTAAACTTGCCCTGCTGCGTTAGTGCTTCATGACATTTGTTGCTGTAAGCGCTGAGTTACTATGGATACACAGTACTGTTATGAACTCTTCCTTCTAGAAAAATGGAATCGTGCAAAGATCAGCCACATGATACATCATTTGAGCATCTATCTGGAGTCTTCCAGTAATTGTGTTTAAAATTTTGATCTCCATATAATTTGGTTTATGCCTTGTATTATGATGAACATTTCTTCAATATAATTGCTTTTTTATTATGAGCGTCAGCTCCATAAAGACATTGCAGGTATATATTACTAATTCTAGACCTGGCTGCCTTGTGAACACCCAAATGAATGGAGCCCAACCGCCATCTGCGGCGGCCCACCAAGAGGGGCTCAACCTCTTGCTGTTGTGTTTGGGCTGCTTAGAAGGCATTTGGCTATTTATCTGCCACTTTTCATACAAAGGGAGGCAGGTGGCGCTGTGGGTAAAAGCCTCAGTGCCTAGGACTTGCCGATCGAAAGGTCGGCGGTTTGAATCCCCGCGGCGGGGTACGCTCCCGTCGCTCGGTCCCAGCGCCTGCCAACCTAGCAGTTCAAAAGCACCTTCGGGTGCAAGTAGATAAATAGGGACCGCTTACCAGCGGGAAGGTAAACGGCGTTCCGTGTGCTGCGCTGGCTCGCCAGATGCAGCTTGTCACGCTGGCCACGTCACCCGGAAGTGTCTGCGGACAGCGCTGGCTCCCGGCCTCTAGAGTGAGATGAGCGCACAACCCTAGAGTCTGGCAAGACTGGCCCGTACGGGCAGGGGTACCTTTACCTTTTACCTTTTTTCATACAAAAAGCATCCCAAAGCAACTTCCAGACATCTCGAAGGCTACAGTGCATGATTGCAGACTTGCACTTGGCCTGTCAAGGTGTATTTTATGGGAGCCCAGTAATTAAAAACTACCATGTATACTTTTGTAGTGAAGGCTAGGTTTGTTGGCTGGGCTTTCCGAATGTAACTTTTCAGACATAGAATCACTGAATTGTAGAGTTGGAAGAGACCCTGAGGATCATCTAGTGAAGTCCAACCCCCTGCAATGCAGGAATACAGTGGTACTTCGGGTTAAGTATTGTACTTAATTCGTTCTGGAGGTCCGTTCTTAACCTGAAACTGTTCTTAACCTGAAGCACCACTTTAGCTAATGGGGCCTCCTGCTGCCGCCGCGCTGCCGGAGCACGATTTCTGTTCTCATCCTGAAGCAAAGTTCTTAACCTGAAGCACAATTTCTGGATTAGCGGAGTCTGTAACCTGAAGCGTATGTAACCTGAAGCGTATATAACCCGAGGTACCACTGTATGCAGCTGTCCCATACGAGGATCGAACATGCAACCTTGGCATTATCAGCACCACGCTCTAACCAGCCAAGCTATCCAGTACATGCTTGTGTTCATATTTCAGACTGGGATTCACAATTTGGTTGATTTGGTTTAGGTCATTTATATGCCTCCTTTCCACAGTGAGCTGTGCCCAGAGTGGCTGAAAACAAACACCCACCTATTATGAAATGCAAAACATTGGGGGGGGGGTAGAGAACGGGAGAGAAAGCAGCTTACAAAACAATTTAGCAAGCGTAGAATGAATTCAATATTGTATAAGAAATAATCTAGGATTAAATCCAAGAAGTACAAGGCAAAAAGAAAGTTGACATAATAAGTTCAAGCTGCTGGTGCTGGCAGCCTGGTTTTAAATACAGATCAGAGGGGAGTGATCTTCTCATCAAGTTAGATGGCTTGCAGCTGGCTCCCTTGTCTACCCTCCAGCAGCGGTTTTCAACCTGTGGGTCCCCAGATGTTGTTGAACTACAACTCCCATCACCCCTAGCTAGCAAGGCCAGAGCTCAGGGATGATGGGAGTTGTAGTCCAACAACATCTGGGGACCCACAGGTTGTGAAAGGCTACCCCAGAGGATACTAACAGCATATAAAGGGAATTGCTGGGATGGGCAGTGTTGGCGAGCACTCTAGCCTCCACCTGATGGAACTTCCAGCTGCTGGTGCCAGTCTTATTATAGTTGCCAAACCCTGAGACAGCTGTGTTGGGTTTGGTTGGCATCCTTCTGTCTTGGGAGACAATGGAGGAATTTGCCTTTGGGGGTGAAGTCAAGCTGTTGGAAGGTTGTAGAACCTGCTGTGGCTGTAGAGATTGAATCAGGAGAGACATGTTTTGTTGCAGTTGGGGCAGGTGAAGGTGTCCGGTTGTGTTGCTGCAGATGCACCATGGTGTTTGTTGGGTACCTCCTCAGGAAATAATGTAATCCCATAATGTGATGCTATGGCAAGTGCACATCTGAATTTTTGGGTGTTCTATCATTCACTAAAGCTGAACAGCTTTTTCAAAAGAAATATTTGATTTATAACCAAGGCATTTGATTGTCTGAAGGACACTGTTACTTTTAACTCTGAGGTTGCAGGATGAGATAATGTTTAAAACTGTTTTTCGAAAGTTTATAATGGTAACTGTTTTAGAGTCCTTTTTATGTTTTGTTGTGGATCTGTTTGCTTCCCTGGTCTCCTTTAGAAGGCAGGATGGGCTACAGTCTGTTGCAGAGTATGTCTGCACCAGAATATAGTGGCAACTTCTCTTGTCTGGTTCAATAAATGTACTCAAAATTCAAGGGTTAATGTGTGAGCAAAAGATCTAGCTGGGCACTCACTCTTCTTGGTTTGCACAGACAATTGCCAGTCAGCAGTCAGACATGAGTACTTTCATGTGAATTGCTTGCTATGGAGAGAGAGTATGCTCTCCTCTCTCCTCCTAGATTACCTTCCTGCTCTGGGGTCCTTGCAGTGATGCATGCCTAATTTTAAATCAGCAGACTGACACTGTACCTCATCTCTTCTCTTGACGGTAGGGAGAAGAGCAGGGGGTGAAGTCCCTTTGCAAATTTATCATGAGCAGGAAGGTTAGAGTCAATTTGCATGTGATGGTGGCGTGTGACAAAGATGATACATATATATTACTTCCTGAGGTGCAGTGTATACTGAACTACAAATCATCAATTATTCTGAAACATTATTTGGTGGATGGTTTTGTCCACTTATGATTACTTGGCTATCAGCAAAGGTGTGATCAGTCATCTGAAATACAGTGGTACCTCTGGTTACAGACGCTTCAGGTTACAGACTCCGCTAACACAGAAATAGTACCTCAGGTTAAGAACTTTGCTTCAGGATGAGAACAGAAATTGCGTGGCAGCGGGAGGCCCCATTAGCTAAAGTGGTTCCTCAGGTTAAGAACAGTTTCAGGGTAAGAACGGACCTCCAGAACGGATTAAGTTCTTAACCTGAGGTACCTCTGTATTTTGTGCGCAGTGTTAATATCATGATGAGTTTTTGCTTGTTTATCTTTTAAAATAAATATAAATATCCAGGCCTCTTTTACTCCTTCGTGGTACTTTTTCAACCAGGACACTTAATGAAAACTGTGAGTGACTTGTGACAAGCATGAGAGCTACATTGTACATATGAGAGCCTAATGGAGTCCCCATGGAGGAGACTGTGACAGCCTAGGGAGCTTGTTTACCTGCTAGGATAGGCTGGCTATCCCATGGGGAATTCCGTAGCACAACCAGTAATAGCTGAGTTGCTCTCACTGCCAGTTACCTTATTAGCTATCAGTTTCATCAGCTGATTGGTGGTGTCAGCAAGCCTTGCTTGCCAGTGCACAGCAGGGAGCAAACTTTAAGAATATTGATGGTACCTGGCAGTTGCACCTCCACCTGCCCTTCACCTGACATCGCATAGGACTTCAGGTGGGCATGGCTTGGGGAAATGGCCTCATGGGGCAGGCTGACTTAGGACTGTGAGCAGAGTCTACCCTACTCTGATATAAACAGTGCTCCTTTTTTTCCTTCAGAAGTATGTATAATACAGGACACGGGTGGCGCTGTGGGTTAAACCACAGAGCCTAGGACTTGCCAATCAGAAGGTCGGCGGTTCGAATCCCCGCAACAGGGTGAGCTCCCATTGCTCGGTCCCTGCTCCTGCCAACCTAGCAGTTCAAAAGCATGTCAAAGTGCAAGTAGATGAATAGGCACCGCTCCAACGGGAAGGTAAACGGCGCTTCCATGCGCTGCTCTGGTTCGCCAGAAGTGGCTTAGTCATGCTGGCCACATGACCCAGAAGCTGTACGCCAGCTCCCTCAGCCAATAAAGTGAGATGAGCGCTGCAACCCCAGAGTCGGCCACGACTGGACCTAATGGTCAGGGGTCCCTTTGCCTTTACCTTTTATGTATAATACATACATTATTTTATTTGTATATTTGCAACATGAAATACCGGTAAGTACATAATTACAAACATAACAAAAGTAGTCATAACAAAATAAATGAAACATCAAAAAGCACACTACCAGACAACTTTCCACATCAACCATAACATCTAAAATAAAGATACAAAAAATAAATAACAGCAACACCCCCCCCCAAAAAAAATAGTACCACAGCCCAAGAGTCTGTTCAGCAGCCTCAGCTTTTATAGACCGAGTCAGTGAGGGCGCTGCCCTCCCAGGCCAGGAGGGGAAAGTCCTGCAATGCAGGGAGCAGGTATTCCAGGACTCACAAGTGCCTCCAGCAAGTCTTTGAGCAGGGCATGAAGGCAAAAGCCTCCCCACCACCACCACTACTGAATGTTGCAGCAACTGGTATTCCTGGGACTGCCTTCTTCCATATGTACCTAATTAAGATTTTCCGCAGAGGCTTCTGTTCTGGAGCCTCCACCTTCAGAGGTTCAGGTGATGAGTTTGAGGGTCTTTTTGGTGGTGGCTCCCTGCTTAATGCCCTCTCCAAGGAAATGAGGGAGGGGCCCTACGTCAGTGCCATTTAGGTGCCAGCTTAGGTCTTATTAATCAAGGCATGAATCTGTAACAGCTGCTTTATGCGGAACAGAATATTGGAGAGTGACAGGAAATTACCCAATACTACGGGGTCCAGAGAGGATAAAGAAACAGAGGTTTCTCCACCATCTCTTAAATGGAACCATAGCTTCTTGTAGAATGTACCAATGTATTGTGCCCCCCTCAAAAAAGTGGGGGGGGGAGACAGCTGTAGTGGTAAACAATAAGATTTTCTAGGTAGAATGGAGCAGAAGCTGCTTTGCCCTTACTTAATCTTGGCAAATAATCTGGACAGCAGCAGTTGCTTTTATGGCTGCATAACTTGGCATGCTGTAGCTCAGAGAAATGGAATGCTGGAAGCTCAGAGCAATGCCAGAGAAGGGTGATGAAAAAGCCTTAAATGGTCCGGTAGTTAGCAATAGTGGCTAAAGCAGAATCTGTCCAACACTCCCCCCCCCTCCTGTTTGGACATATAAAATGGCTTGTTTCAGCAGTGCATCTTGCTCTACAGAGAATAAAAATGCTTTTAGTGCATTATTAAAAATTTAGTTTAAACATGTTTTTATTTAATGTAAGTTCTATATTGAATTTATTAAGCCGGGAGTTAGGGAATATCAGAACTGCATACTTGTGTTTAATGCAAGGCCATTCTGATTTGTTTGGGGGTTAAAAGAAAAACCATCCTTATCGTTTGCAGTTTCTCTAACTCAGGAGTTTTATATTTGTTGATTTTTCGCACCTAAGATGTAGAATGCCTCATCTCCCCCTCCCTTTAAATGTTATCATTAAGCATAATGATTACATCTCTTAAAACGATTGGATAATGTCTGGTTTTCGTAGAACACATTTTTGTTTGTGGGAATTGGCTGGGCGGGTGACACGTGGCGAAGCAAGTGGGGTTTCTTAAAATGTGTGTGTTCAAGTACATTTGCGTACATCTTGTGCTTGATCATTGTGAGCTAAGAGCCTCTGTGCTGCTCTGTGCCAACTGCTACTTCTGCTAAAGATTCGAAATACTCCCCACTAGTGACGGATTATAAAGGGATCTCCCTTCAGTTGGTTTTAATATTTTTTTAATAACAATGTTGCCTTGCAAAAAGTAGAAGGCTGCTTTTTCTGATTTTCTTCTTCTGTGTATCTAAAAAAAGAGAAAGAGAGAGACAGAGACAGAGAAATGCTAAATCCCTAATGAATGGGAAATGGATACTAGTTTCGCAGACTGTACTTAATGCCTGTTTTGCATGCTGGTCTGGGGAGCCCATAGCCACTAGACAGCACCAGAGAGAAAATGAAGTCTGTGCATTCATACTCTTGCATTCAGAGACATGCACATATAGACACATTATCTTGCAGATATTTTTCTGAAATATAGTGTTCTTTTGTTTATCATCCTTCGTTCATTCATATTATCTTTTAAAGACAAACCCACCTACATATGCAATTCAGTATTGTACCTTCTGAGCCACCAGATGGGGATGAGTTTTGGGGGGGCATCTTGCTGTGTGTGTGTGTGTGTGTGTGTGTGTGTACACACTATTGAGCTGCAATTGTCTCTAAATGCAATACAAGAAATACAATACAGAAAAGGAATTTAAAAAAACAGTTAAAACTATGAAATCTGTTTCAGTTGAAATTTGGTGGTTCTGCTACAGTGATTCCGATAATTTATTTGGGAGTTGTCTTAGAAGGTAGGGATGGGGGCCTCTTGGTGGCCTCTTGAAGTTCTGCAGGGTTCCATTTGCCCCCCCCCCTTCTCTTCAACATTGTCCTGGTCCTCTCCATCCACACACCAGGTAGTTGACTCTTCAATGAGAAGGAAAGCGCTTACAGCAGCTTTCACAGTGCTCCGGATACACAGGCACATATGTCTCTAGGCAGCTGTCCACAGTTCTAGGCCCACCTACTTGCCAAACTTATATACCCTCCCTTGACGGGTTGTGGGCCTGTAACCTGAGACTTCTGCACTGAAGTTGTCACTTCTCTTCTCGTTTCCAGCCCCTCCTGCTTCCAGTAGACATTAGGGTGGGAGTCTACTGACCTGTCTATTCCAGAACAGCTTCTCCTTCTTCAGCCACATCCTGTGAACCTTCCTCCTTCTCGGGCTGCCCTGACTCTCCCCCTCCCCTGGCTCCTACCTTGTGGGTGGTGCCCATCTCCATAGATCACTGGTCCTTGCTCCTGGGTCACTCTTCTGGTCCTCTGCCTCCTCCACACAGTGGAGTCCTGCCAGTCCCTGAGAAACATTGACATAAAGCAGCTGAAAGTGGTTCCTCAAAACCTGGGGTGTGGTCGTGTTCTCCATATGCTGGTGTATGTTCAGGTTGAGGTGCATATTCTGTTCATGCACTCTTCGATTTGTGGTTTTGGGTTTTGTTTTGATTTTGTCTGGTTGTTTTCAATCCGGTACTGTGGAGTTTGTTGACTGCCCTGAAGGTCCCAGATGTGAAACGTGGAATAGATACATATTTATATTAAAATCATCATCAACGTCACAAGTCAATTTTGAGCATGAAACAGATTTCAAGAAGAAGCATCTGCTCCTTTGACCCAGTTAGAAAAATAGCAGCATGGAATGTCCTTATCTCTCTTTCCATGTGTGTTCCTTTTGAGTGAGCTGATAGGTAAAGTGCTTCCCCCACTGTGGTTGGCTGTTGTGTCTGGCTCCATCCTAGCAACAGGGACCACAGAGTTCAGCTTCTGGCACATTCTCCTATAGGGAAACCCAGTGAGACGGGTTTCATTAATGTCCCTTAAAAATGCCACTTTGGGGTGGATAACTGGACCGGCAACAGGATTAGAATACTGCAGTGAGTGTAACTTTTCCAAAACTCATCAAAGCTATAGCCCCCTTCATATGTTAATTGCAATTACCCATGCAGATAGATGCTTCCGCTCAGTTGCTGGAGAGCAGGGCCACATTGCTACCCTACTCAGTGGACTCCCAGAGCCTGTTTACATGGGAGCATGTAAGCTTAGATAGTGCAGTTGCTAGCTCCAACATGTAGACAATAGAGGAGCTGCTACTAGGGGTCCAAAACCACAGTCTTCTTCCAGTCTAACTGCATGAAGACCCCTTCATGAATTTTTTTTGCATAAAAGAAGCTTACGTTTGTTTCCATATTCTTTAATCCCAGTTATTTAAGGGCACCGTCCTAATACTAGATTCACAAGAATGAGTGAGGTTAGGATCCAGCAGCTACGCCAACCTCACGCCAATAGCAGCATCCATTATTTCAATGCAGATAAGAGAAGCAAATTAGAGCAACTATTTTGGCACCAAGAAATGTTTTGGCTTCTAAAAATAGGGTTAAGTGGGAAGAAATCTTTTAGACGAAATAACTGGCAGAGGAAAAACAAGACGTCACTGCCTGGTTATGTCTAGTACCTGCTTGTCAGAGCATGAACAACAAATACAGACACACACACTTGTTTGTTCTATGATATAAGGGGCAAGGCTGAGACTCACCCTTGCTGCTTCCTGCCGGTTTTTAGTTTTATTCATCTAACCGCTTAGTTGGCCTGTCTTTCCAAAACTACAGGGATGTTTATTTTCACGATATTGTGAATTTCATTTCATTTCCAGAACATTAGTCTGTGAATTATCCCAAAGAGTCTCAGTAATGCATGCATTGTTCATTTGCTGTTTTCGCACAGCTGTTATCTTCCTGGCTTCTTCAAGCCATTCAACAATTTCCACTGTAAGCTGTGCTGGAAAAAAAAGTATTGGTTGATTTTGCTCAAGAACTCTGGGTCGTATCCAGTTATGCTCAGGAGTAGACTCACTGAAATTAATGGACCTAACTTAATCGAGTCCATTATTTTCAGCAAGTCTACTCTGAGTAGGAAGAACATCAGATACACAACCTTTTGTTCGTACAAAACGTTCAGTAAATGGTAGCATGTTTTTACATACAAAGTCACGTAAAGAATTTGGCTTTCAGCTTGATTGGAAAACCTAACATGGCAGCTCACCATCCTCAATATAGATAGACTTTCTTCTATAACCACTGCATGCGCAAGTGGTTTCTCTGAACAGCCCAGAAAGCCTGCCACCATCTTTTGTAGCTAGGCAGTTATCTGCGAAAACAGTATGTTGAAGGAAGTTTTACACAATTATTTGGGGGGGGGGGGGTTTAGTTCAAAAACATCCAGAAATTTCATCCCTGCCGTTTATCTCCTATGATTAGAATTGACCATTAGCATTATCGCAGAAGTTGCTTTTGTGAATGAGCTGCTCCTTTCATATGTTTGATGCATCTGGTTTCTGCATAGAAACATCACAGGCCCAGCATGTTCCATGGCCCTTTGCCCCCACTGTTCCTAGTATTTCCCTATGTGTGTACATGAATTTTAGTCCTTAGGGAGCCAAGAGACTCTTTGAAGCAAAAAAACAAACAAACTAATGCAGCTATCCCTCTGGAACTTCTCAGTTTCCATTCGCAGTAGAGTTTTAAGTGGCTTAAAGATTCAGAAATGTATTAACATAACTAAATAAATAAATAAATGACTCAAGTTCATTTGGTACAAGTTACATTCAACAAGTGCGCCATCTGTGCGCACACATGTTTGAGCTGTTACAGTTATTCACATGTAATGTTCAGTGAGTGTACAGTCTGTGTACTAGGCCCGGGCGAAGTATCTATGGTATGAGGGCCAGACCCCTGCAAAGAGCCCCAAGGTCTCTGCTGCTTGTTCGTGAGCAGGGATGGGATACCGAGGTGGGGGGTGGGAGCCTTCCCACCCCCAAGCAGAGCAGTGCAAACAAGCTGAGTTATCACCTCGCAAGCTGGGGCCAATGCAGCTTCTTGTTTCAACATTGTGGAGTGTCGCCAGATCACAGTGTTTGGCTGGTGAGACATCTTGACGTTGAGAACCTGACGAGTTTGGGAAACCCTGTTCTAAATGCTGGCAAGGTGCTCTGCTAGCTCTATAGCAAGGTGATGTCTCTTGCTCCTCTGTAACATTAGATGGGAGAAAGGAAACAAAAGGTTTGATGTATACATACAAGGCATTTAGTCATGTAAAGCTCGTATGCTTATCAAACTAGGATAAATCGATATTAAGTTTATTTGTTCTTTTCCTTAGGAAAGAAGCAGCTTAAACGCTGTTTCTTTCTTTCCACCTGCTTCAGCACTGTATTTTATCGCTGTGTCATAGGGACCTCTAGTGATTAAAATTGCATTACATCCTTTGATCTTGGAGGCGATATTTACATGTTTACCTTCATGCTGACCATTTACAGTTGCAAGCCTATTTTATGCAGCTGCATGAACATAGGAGAATAAATTATGGTTCAACGTATTGACTTTATTATGTTGAGTTAGTATGTGGAGATTTCCCTTTTTCTTCCATTAGTTCCATACAGGCTCGCTCTGGGAGCTCTGGTACTATCCAGCTGATCCATCCACTTAATGAATTTGCTTTAGTTCTTTTATTTTTAACCAGATGGGAGATAATCAGTGCATTTCTTAGGGATTTGGAAATGAGATGCACATAGCCACCAAAGAGGAAGAAAAATAATTTGTTCTGCTATTGCAGTGTTTCCCAAACTTGGGTCTCCAGCTGTTTTTGCACTATAATTCCCATCATCCTTGACCACTGGTCCTGCTTGCTAGGGATGATGGGAGTTGTAGTCCAGAAACAGCAGGAGACGCAAGTTTGGAAAACACTATGCTATTGTGTTTCCCATGGAGACTCATAGATTCCTTACTTTAGGCACTGTACATGTACTTTGATTGCCTTTTCTTTTAATTGGGATTGGGGTGAACAGTCATTGGGGTGACTGTTACACGTCACCCCAATCTCCATAGCAATGCGAGATTCCAGGTGCACACACAGAGTTTGAGTTTCCTTTTGGACAATGAGGCACGGCGGAGACTGTGGTGTCTTTATGATACATGACTTATTTACACATATATACAACCTGAGCCTACACTGGAGGGGTTCACAGCATTCACACCCCCAAGAGATTCTGACTTCTCACATAGACACAGCAGACTTGGACTTAAGCAGACCTCAACCCCTGCTCTCAAACACTGCTCTCTGACTCTTCTCTCTAGCCTGCAGCTTTCTACCTCCGTTGCATAACTCCATTCCTAAAAATCATAATCTAAAACGCTGGCATGGTCTTTTAAACTACCTCTCAGTTGAGGGAGGGAGGAAGGGAGCCGACACATTTGATCCTTTGTCATCCTAATCACTTGTTACCGCCAGCCAGCCTAAGCCAAGCTAGTCCTGGTTTAATTACTGTATTTTTTGCACCATAACACCCACTTTTTTCCTCCTAGAAAGTAAGGGGAAATGTCTGTGCGTGTTATGGAGTGAATGCCTGCGGGTGGGGGGTGGGAATCTGCTGCAGTCGTGAGCAGAGGATCCATGGTTTCCCTTCCTTTCCTCCTCCGTGGTTACAAAGCATGGATCCACATGGATCCTCAGGATTTTTGCATTGGGCTACTCCAAACTCACTGTCAGATCACATGTCTGTGGCCACAGCATGAACCACAAAAATCATTCACCCACTGTTTCGTTTAGAATATTTTTTTCTTGTTTTCCTCCTCTAAAAATTACGTGCGTGTTATGGTCTGGTGCGTGTTATAGAGCGAAAAATACGGTAGCTTTTGACAAATGTTGATTCCAGAGGGTTAGAAGCATCTAGTGCACATCTCAAATACACACATGGTTCTAGCAGCCAGTTTTAACACATAAGCCTTATTTAAATTCTAACACTTACTAAACCCAGTAATTTAGGGTGCCTGGCACCCACAAACTCAAAACAAGATGATTGTATGGCTCACAGGCAGCCAGTCTGCAGCATGTGTGCCAGAAGTGGCAGTGGAAGCATGGTTTGTAGCACACCTGGTCCGGAGCAGGAGGATCTGCTACAACATACCAACTCTTCATATATGTATTTATTTCTCCTTCCCTCCCCTTCCCACTTCATGCTTAGATCCTGCATTCACTTCTATGTAGAGGAGAGGAACATTGAGAAGAACCACATCAGCCCAAGGCCACACACAGCCCAAGGCTCCCTCCAATCTGACCTTCCCACTTTGAGCAGGAAGGTCTGAGGCAGAATTCCAAGAACATTTGTCTGATTGTGCTTGGAATCTCTCCATTCAGGCCTTCATGCTCAATGTGCAAAGACTGGGTTAGAGAATATGGGAGTAGGACTGTGTATGCTTGCAGAAGCGAGGGTAATTAAGTCTCTACTATAGAACCTATGCCTGAATAATTGAATCTTTGGCAACCTGCTGGCCCTGTCCTCACCATTGCACACTCTCCCTACAGTCTTGTGTTTGCAATGAACATGAGCTTGGGATCTCGATCACGGACTGCATCTTCAGCCCCTCCTGCATATATGCCCCTGTGAAAATGTTTTGTGTAAATGCACAAATGTTAGTTGCAATGCCGGTGGATCAGGAGGTATGGCCCATAGCTGTCAACGTTTCCCTTTTTTAAAGGGAAATTCCCTTATTCTGAATAGGATTCCCTGCAAGAAAAGGGGAAAGTTGACAGCTATGGTGCAGCCATTGGTGCAGACCTGCTTCCTCTTGTCCATGGATAGGTGTTGCACAATATATGGATCATTAATGAAGGCTTATAGCGATGACTTTTAACATGTTGTCATGGTTTGGTGTAGGTTTAGTCTAAAACTGAGGGTGAAAAGCCTGTCCTTGTCTCAGGATAGCCATCCAACAACTCTGTGATCTTGGCCTTTGGGTTTACTCATTTACCACAAGGGAACTGACACAGAGGCAGTGAATTACTCAAGGCTGTAGGCAGGAGATCTGCTACTTTAGCTGATGTGACTCAAACAGAAGCTTGCTTCGGAAGAGGCAAATTAGCATTCTTGGAAATGTTGACTCAAATTGTTTTACACTTGCTTTTCAAATAACATGCTCACCTTTGCAGGTTTTACGATGTTCCGGGGCGGGGCAGGGCGGGGGGGGGGGAGAGGCCAAGAGTCTAAGAGCTACCTTTCCCTGCCATCAATGGGTACCTTGTCTGATCTTAAGTGGGTACCTTGTATAGAGAAGTTGTTAATGTTTGATGTCTTACTGTGTTTTAATTAGTTGGAAGCTTTCCAGAGTGGCTGGGGTAACCCAGTCAAATGGGCAGCATATAAATAAATCATCATCATTCTTGTTCCATGTGGTTCCTCTTGTTGTAAATAAAAATCTGCCCTTTTCCCTTATGGGGTATCCAAGAGCCCATATAGAGTCCTTACATAGGTTCCCTATTGGTAGGAGAAAATAACAGAGGCCAACCAGAGAATATTGAGAAGCAAAGCAGCTAGTAAGCTTGATCTTTATTAATCTGTTGCAACAGGGTGCTCCCCTCACACGCAGGAGAGGAAGAGGCCCCCCCAAAATTGCTGTGCAAGGGCTTATAAAGACTTTTGAAATTCCCATCCTCTAGATCAAGACCACCCCCAGAAACATTATGCATACATCACAGAAGGGGTGTAACCAAAGACCACCCCTCAGATACATCCCACCTACATCACAGATTGTTTTTCTCCTGTCACAGTTTATCTCCTGTCTGGCAAGTTACTTGATTGGATTGCCTGGGGAGCCTGGCCATTCTTTTGTAGTGGTAAAATACTTATTTCCTGGGCCAGGTCACAGGCTCACACCTTATTCAAACAGACATATCCTTGAGACAGGATTTGTGAGGAAAGAGACAATGGGGAGGCTTTTCCAGTTTAACCTTGCAGAGAAAGGATTTGGTCAGTTTAGGAATCAAAATGGTTCCAGGTTGGTCTTCCTGTTGATCTATGTATGTGCAGTTAAGAACATTACCATATATCTAAGACCATAAAATTCCTATCACACTCTCCAGAATAACGGTGCAGTGGTGTTGGAGAACAACTTCTGCTCCACCATTGCTGGAGTTTTAGCACAGACACAGAAGGACCATGTAAAATGTAGAAGCAATATTTGGCAGCTTCCACTATGGAAATGAAGCAGATGAAGCAGCACTTTGAGACTTCTGCAAATACTACCTGCATCTCTTGAGTGCAATGAGAAACATTTACTGGGTTCCACCAAATGATGTGTAATAAACGAAAATCTGCCCTTATTCCCTTATGGGGGACACAAGAGCCCTTATAGAGTCCTTTGTGGGTTCTCCATCGGTTGGAGAAAAGAACAGAGGTCAGCCAGAGAATATTGAGAAGCAAAGCAACTAGCAAGACTGATCTTTATTGAACTGTTGCAACAGGGTGCCCCGTTCACACACAGGAGAAGGAGCACCCAGAACCCAGGTGTGCCTGCCCTTATATAGACATTTTAAATTGCTCACCCTGGAGTCCACCCCCAGAAAAATCATACATACGTCGCAGAAGGGGTGTAGCTCAAGACCATCCCCAGACGCTTCATACCTACATCACTGAAAGGGCGGTCTACAGCAGAAATCTGAGTGCGTTGTTTATCTCCTGTCTGGCAGGTTACCTGTTAATGCTTATTTGATTGAATACCCTGGGGAGCCTGGCCAGTCTTTTGTAATAATAAATACTTAGTTCCTGAGCCAGGTCACGGGCTCACCCTATTCATACACAGATGTACCCTTAAGATAGGATTTGTGAAGGAAAAGACAATGGGGAGGCTTTTCCATTTTCTTTTGACTTTGCAGAGAAAACATTTGGTCAGTTTGGGAGCCAAAATGGCTTCATGGCTGTTTTCCTGTGCTGCTTCAGACATGTGGTTTATATATTTATGTATGTGTTTGCTTGGTACATTTATGAACCTTTATTATATATATATATATATATATATATATATATATATATATATATACACACCTTGATTTATTTATTTCAGATGGTTCCCCAAATAAACAGCAGACAAAATAAGTTCATAGAAGGGAGCGGAGACAAATATATTCAATAACAAGCCCAGTGTGTTTGGGGCTGAAGATAGCCCTTCGTCAGGGGAATGCTGTAGTTAGAAGCATGCAAGGTTGGCAACAAGGGAATGAAATGAGAAAACATGTTATGCTCCACACTGGAATGTCATTTGTTGTCAGGTTCACGCTTGTGTAAATCCTTGAAGCAATCTACTTATTTTTGTTTTGCAGACGAGATAGTGATTTTTCCAGGCATTCAAAACAGCTTTATGTGGATTGAGGTAAACCCCTTGGATAAGTATCTAATACCTATGTGATTCATATACTTCTAGTTAGGAGAACAAGACTGTTATCCGTCAAGATTCATGTTATGTTGTTCCTTACAGAATACATTTTATATTTATTTTGCCCAGAATATGGGCAGATAATAAATGACCTGCAGGTCACATTCAGTTGCATGGTCTTTGTTTCATATTTTTTTAAATGACAGGTTTCTAATTCTCAGTCTGGCACAGGGGGGAAAACTTGTTCAGTTTTGTTTTAGTTCTACCCTTCCCTCAAAGTCAGGGTTTCATGTTCAACATCTCATTTGGGTCTCACAACATTTCTGTAAGGAAAATTAGGCTGTGGGCTAGCCGTTGGCTAAAGGTTACCAATTTTAATGCTAAAGCATTACCAGGAACACGCAGGGCTTTTTTTTTCAGCTGGAACACACCCAAACTCTCATGTGAGTTCTGGCACCTCCTAGGTTGGCACCATTGCCATTCTAAGAGAAAGAGGGAAGTGTTCCAGCACCTCTTTTTTTTAGAAAAATAGCAGTGGTTGCACTCAAAACACTTTAAAATACTTCAGCATTATTTAAAAAAAACAAATATGAAGATGTACTTTGACCATCAGCCTTACGACTAAAGCATGAGTAAAATAACAGTATTTTTTTCCCAGACTGTTCTCTACATACATTTCCAAGTTCCTTGAAAGCTAGCGCTGCCTCTTCTTTAAATAAATAGCTTTCCCCTGGCGTTTGTGCAAACTCTAGCCTCTGGCAGTGAAAAAAAGTATGACTAATTATGGGCAGGTATGCATAGCAAAATGTAATATGTCATTTGTGTGAGTAAGGGCTGGGTGGATATAACTGTCTCATAAATGGCCAGCCAGTGACTAATCTCTATTACTTGTTATTACAATATAAGAGAGATTGGAGTGTAGATTTCTGCTTTAATCAGAAAATAAAGCTGCAACTGGGAGCCTGTGGCCCTCCAGCTATTGCAGGACTCCCACTCTTATCAGCCCCAGCCAGTACGCTCAATGGTCAGAGACGATGGGAGTTGCAGTCTGAGAGCATTTAGAGGCTCCCCATTCCTGGAATGAAATGTGGGTGTGTGGTAAAATGGCCTTAGGCCAGTTGCAGAACGGTGCCAACCAACATTGAGCTTAAGCACATAATGATTATAAGCTTGAAGAATATCTGTGAGCTTCTAAAGGGTGTGTGGAACCTCGGATCAATATTCTTGTAGTGCCATGCCTTCTCAGCAGGAAACCTGGCCACAGTATCTCTCTCATGTGATTGATTTATGTGCTTGCTTCATGTATATACCACCTTCCTACCTGAGCACCCAAGGCAGTTGGCAGTTTAAAATTGCGTACAAGATACACGTACAAGGGGGAGGAAAGAAGAATAAGCAAAATTAAGGTGCCAGCTCACATTACTGTTGTAGGCATCCATCTGTCTCAAGAGCGTGACTGTGGGGTCGAAGTCAAACCACGGCATTAGCAGCACTCAAGTGACCTTCCCTTGCCACAAGCCTGGTCAGGTGTATGGAGGTCCTGGGCTGCCCAGATGGCAAGAGCCCACCCCACCCCCCCCCCCCATGGCCTTGCTGATGTAGTCCAAAGGAAAGCAGAGAAGTACGTTTGGCACTAGGCTGACTGCAGGCGTTGCCGGAAGGAGGTGTACAAGACGTCATCCAGCTGTCTCAGAGACTCCACTCTGGATTTGTGTAGGGTTTATGCCTTAGCCCAAGCACAGGCAAACTCGGCCCTCCAGATGTTTTGGGACTATAACTTCCATCATCCCTAGCTAACAGGACCAATGGTCACTTTCAGGCCGAGGGAGCCAGTGTTAGTCCACAGACAACTTTCTGGGTCATGTGGCCAGCATGACTAAACTGCTTCTGGCACAACGGAACACCGTGATGGAAGCCAGAGCATATGGATACACCGTTTACCTTCCTGCCGCAGCAGTACCTATTTATCTACTTGCACTAGTGTGCTTTCAAACTACTAGATTGGCAGGAGCTGGGACAGAGCAACGGGAGCTCACCCCAGCACGCGGATTCAAACTGACAACCTTCTGATCAGCAAGCCCAAGAGGCTCAGTGGTTTAGACCACAGCAGCAGCAGTAGTAATTGTTGTTGTTAATAATAATAATAATAATAATAATAATAATAATAATAATAATAATAATATATCGCTTAAGCCAAAATAGGCTTCTAAGCAGTTTTAACAGTATAGAAAACATTTAAAGCAGGAGGTTCAGGTCAAGAGTTCAATAAAATACCTAGGTAAAGAGGTGTGTCTTCAAAAGTCTTATTAAAGTTGGAATAAGTTTGGAATAGCTGGAATACGTTTATGGAGTTTGGAATAGCTGGAATAAGTTTGTGGAGCAGAGGAACCAAATGGGGGTTTGTCCCAGTCAAGTTGTTGGAGAGGGCCTCACAACCTTGCTTTTTTCTCTCCAATGCCATCAGATGGAAAGGCTGATGATGGATGGTCTGAGCCAATGGAGCAGTTATTGCTTCATAAGGGAAGAGTCTCCATACTCCAAGCTGTACTGAATTTTAAAGCATGACGTCCAGAGTAGAATGTGCAGTACAAGGGTCCTAAGTTAACAGGAGCACATACACCTGGAATTACATGTTTGCTAGGCCCTGGAGAAAAAATACAGCAATGCTATGCATTATCCACCAGTGTGGTCACTGTTTGTCTTTTAGATATGGAATCAATATGTCCATAAATATAAATATTACTTAATGCAATGTACTAGGCCAAGGAACTTCCATGGTTGTTGGTGTCTCAGCACTGGTTCCTGACATCAGAACAAGGGAGCAGAGTGTTCCTTCTATACAGCAGTGAAATGTTTTTAACCCCAAGGCTGCCTTCCCTTCCAGGCAATGCGATGGATGGGGCCTGAGGTAAAAGGAGGTGGGGCAATGCACATAAATTCTACATTTGTGCAGTAGGCTAGTTTATAAACACCCCTGCACAGCCCTCAATATCCTCTATCAGGGCAAGCAAGATTGATGTTCAGAGTTCAATGACACATTCCAGCCAGGCAAAACCACTAAAGAATGTGACACAGGGCCAGTGTGGGCCTGGGGAAAGATAATGGGGCTGGGGAGGACATGTGGCCTGGGGAGAGTCCCATGGGGCATTTGGAGAGGCATGGAGACCCACATTGGGCCCCCAGGCCTGAGGTTCGCCAACCCTCGTCCAAACCCTCCAAGTGTCCCTATTTTCCAGGGACAGTCCTGGATTTACAGAAGCCATCCCAGTTTCTGATTTGATCCCAGAATGTCCTGCTTCTCCTTAGGGTGTCCCTATTTGCATTGGAGAAATGTTGGAGGGTATTGATACGGAAGGGGGGGCATGTCTTCTTCACCTCCTTCTTCGCTACAATATATCCATTTATTTCCAATTGTCAATGTCAAAAGGGACTAAAATCTATAAAATTCATAGAAAATCAACGTGCCAATTTGCTTAATTTCTCTAGGACCCCATGACACCTCCCCTGTCCTCCATAATCCCTCAAGCAAAGACCCTAATCCAGTCAAATCGCTCTGCCAAGCCTTTCCTCCGGGTGATGCCAGATGACAGACTATGCATACATGGACCATTGTCTTCTCAGGATGTGCTTATCTGCGCATATCTCCAGCTCTGCATATTCCCCCCTCCCTCCTCCATATGTTAATCCGGTGTAACCCAACCTCTTCCTAATGTATTTGTGATGTAATCTGTGTAACCCAACCTCTTCTTAATGTATTCATGATGTAACTGGGATGTATTTTGCACTGTAATCTGGGACATGGAGGAAAATTTCAAAAGTTCATGTCACCCCTTTCTCGCTGTTCAATCTCGCCTTAAACCTGTTGCGCAATAAACTTGGATCTTCTGCAGTTTGCTCCTGTCCGGCTGAGCTCATTTTCTTCCGCAGGGACCCGCGGACCTAGTCCGACGAGCTGGGCGGCAGAGTAGCCCCGCACCCAGATTTTTCCATAACAGTATGGAGTTATGTGACCCTCAAGCCAAGGAGATAAATAGCTATACAATGCTTGGAAGGCATCTGAACGCAGCCCTGTGTAGGGAAGTTTTGAAATGTTTAATGTTTCATTATGTTTTTATATATATTGGAACCCGCCCAGAATTGATTGGGCATCCCAGGCAGATGGGTATGGTATAAATGAATTATTATTATTATTATTATTATTATTATTATTATTATTATTATTAGAATAGGACATTCCTATTCCTATTCCCATTAGAGAAATGTTGGAGGGTGTGCTGGTCTCTATATAATCTGCTACCTCTCCTGGCTACTTATGACAACAAAAATTAAATGAATGTTTCTGGTACTAAACAAAGGTAGAGGACATCTGAAATTGCATTAGCTACATTTATCAGTAACTTTTGTGCTCAAACGGATGAACCCGTAATTAATTTCCTGATTTGTGCCTTGGTAGACATATCTTTTTCACTCAGGTATTCCTAATTAGTTACAATGGGAAAGTGATCCTGATGCATAGGTCACAGGCCTTCAGTTTCTAAGCGAGTCTCCATTGGCTTTCATTCCACAGTAATGGAAGGTTAAGTTCCGATATGCTGCATGTGTTATGCCACTGCTACCTAGATAATATTTTAAAGGGAACTAATTTCTCTAGAGGCCTCCCTTGTGTGGAGTTATTCCTACAGGCGTTTAATAATTGCTGCATGTTAGCTGCATTCACTAAAGCCATATCCCTTCTTTTCCCTCTCAGCTGCTTAGAGGATTAAGAGTTTCCAAGCCATAGAAATACCTGAAATACCAGGATAGGGTGTAACAGAGCCTGCAGGGCTGTGAAACATTCCGGCAGGCTTGGTGAATTCAAAGCATGTGTGAATTTAAGCAATGAGAGAGTGTTTGTTTTTGCTCTCAGCACATCCTGGCTCAGGGAGGAAGAGATAAGAATATATTAGTGGAGGTTTTTAAGGAAGGTTGGCTTGAGTTCGCAATGTTCTTTTCCTTTAAAGCGTTTATATCCCACCTTACTGTAAAAGGACATGGTAACTGGGAAAAAGAAAAGAAAACAGCTAGCAAGGATAAAGATAAAGGTACCCCTGACCATTAGGTCCAGTCATGGACGACCCTGGGGTCACGCGCTCATCTCGCTCTATAGGCCAAGGGAGCCGGTGTTTGTCCGCAGACAGCTTCTGGGTCATGTGGCCAGCATGACTAAGCCGCTTCTGGCAAACCAGAGCAGCGCACGGAAACGCCATTTACCTTCCTGCCGGAGCGGTACCTATTTATCTACTTGCACTTTGAGGTGCTTTCGAACTGCTAGGTTGGCAGGAGCAGGGACCGAGCAATGGGAGCTCACCCCGTTCCGGGGATTCGAACTGTCAAACTTCTGATCCGCACGTCCTAGGCTCTGTGGTTTAACCCACAGCGCCACCCGCATCCCTACAAACAGCTAAGAACGTTTACTAAAAGCAATAGTTAAACATGGCAGCATAACGCATGAATTAAATGCTAGTAAAAGGGAGCAGCAATTAAAACAAAGGCAATAAACTGGAAGCAACAAATAAATCCTCATAACTGAAGCGAACCAAAGGCCAAATAAGACAATGAAGAAGTCTAACACAAGACTTCCTAAAAATGAAGGTCAATGCCATACAACACAGTAATCCAAGTGGATGCTCCAAAACTAGTGATTAGGATGACCATATGTCCTACTTGACTTTGGAGAATAGGGTTATCCCTTGCTACTAGCCAGGTTGACTATGGTCTGTGTCCAAGGTTAGAGGTCAGCTTATGAATACCAGTTGCTAGAAACCACCGGGGGGGTGTGCTCTTGTGCTTGAGGGTTTCCCACAGTCATCTGGCCCCGCTTATGACTTATTCTCATGACTAGCCCTCTCCCCATCTTAGTGTTTTGGAACACCCCCCACTGAAAAATTCTCAGAGATGCCCATGCCTACCCATTTAATGCATTGCCTGACTTTTGATATGTGTCGCATCCAGGTTTTCCCCAATTAATTTCCCCATTGGCTTCACCCAAGGGGGAGAGGTGGAACTTACTTTTTCCTTACCTGGACCATGAGTGTACTGAAGAGGCCTGCTCTATCTCTCCTTCTCCCTCTTGCAATAACAGAGACACTGGGGTGAATGGGGGAGCTTAGAGGCAGGTTCCTCAAGGGAGGCACTAAATTTTCAAGAAGGCTGCTGACTAATCAGCAGAGAGATAATTTTGTCATAAATGGGGACTGAGCCAGTGACCGTCCGGCTGGTCTCTGTTCCCGTACAGTGGTACTGTGGCTTCACACTTCAAAACTGCCACCTTGAAGGGGAGAAAAAGTAGAAGAAACTTGTTTTGTTTTCATTAGCCACTAGCCAGCAGGGTTTCGCGGTCAGCAAAGAACACGAGGATTCGCCATTTCTGAGCACAATGTTCTTCTGTAAAATTGGTGTCTTGTGCTGCCCATGCCACTTCCTTAGATTTCTAGGTGTACTGGTAGACTGGACCCCAGATGGAGACTGCTCATTTGTATCAGAAGTCTTTGCTTCATACGTTTTGAGACTCAGCCACGGTCTCCCTTTAAGATCTGAATGCAAGTGGATGTTTATACAGTTCACTGCTGGATTGGGTCCTGAGTGCAACCCATTTAAACTGGCTTGCCACATTCTTCTGTAGCATGAAATAAGAAGAAACCCCCCCATCCTGCAGGGATCACCAGAAAAGAAATTAGCTGTTATGTGAATGGCTGTCTTTCCTACTTTGCACCTTGCCACACCATTGCTGTATCCTGCAAAGATAAAAGTAACACTTGTCAGAAATTTGTTAGGTGTGAAACAGCTCTGAGTCACTGTCACTTCAGTTGTTGATGAGCCAGCGATGTAAGAAGTGAGAAATTCTATCATGATTTTAAAAAAACAAAAAACAAAAAGTACCTATATTTGGCATGAAAGCATTACGTAATATGAGCCTGAAGAAAAAGCACTGGAGAAGTTATTCTCACACTGTGATCTTCTGCCTTGTTTTTAATAGATTTTTACCTCAACCTTTGCGTGGGCGGATGGAAGTTTTAGTCCAAAATACATTGGTACCTTGGTTCTCAAACTTAATCCATTCCAGAAATCCTTTCCAAAACCAAAGCATTCCAAAACCAAGGTGCGCTTTTCCATAGAAAGTAATGCAAAATGGATTAATCTGTTCCAGACTTTTAAAAACAACCCCTAAAACAGCAATTAAACATGAATTTTACTATCTAACAAGACCGTTGATCCATAAAATGAAAGCAATAAACAATGTACTGGGTTCCACACAGTCACAAAAACAAAACTAGGTAAAGGTAAAGGTACCCCTGACCGTTAGGTCCAGTCGCAGACAACTCTGAGGTTGCAGTGCTCATCTCGCTTTACTGGCCGAGGGAGCCAGCATACAGCTTCTGGGTCATGTGGCCAGCATGACTAAACCGCTTCTGAAGAACCAGAGCAGCGCACGGAAATGCCGTTTACCTTCCCACCGGAGTGGTACCTATTTATCTACTTGCACTTTGACGTGCTTTCGAACTGCTAGGTGAGCAGGAGCTGGGAGCGAACAACGGGAGCTCACCCTGTCAAGGGGATTCAAACCGCCGACCTTCCGATGGACAAGTCCTAGGCTCTGTGGTTTAACCCACAGTGCCACCTGCGTCCCTAAAAACAAAACTAAAAAACTGCAAAAACAAAAACGCAAAATAAATAGCAAAAACAGACAGACCTCAGCCACTCAAAACGGAACTGTGGCACTCAAAACGGAAGTGTAACACTCAAAATGGAGCATGTTCGGCTTCCAAAAAAAGTTTTCAAACCTCCGGGTTTTCAGTGTTTGGGTTCCAAGTTGTTTGAGTACCAAGGCATTTGAGAACCAAGGTGCCACTGCATATGGAGGGCACCAGGTTGGTGAAGGCAGTTTAACAATGATATAACAGAAATTAAGTATACATAGTTAAAGAACAAATTAGATCTTTCTCTTATAAATAAAACAAGCCTTCTCATGCACGGTTGAAAGAAAAAGAGTTTGTCAACAAAATAAATATGGAAAACTTGCCGTTTTTGCTTCCTATTTCTCCAAACCAAACAAGATACTTCACCTGCTATGTGTGCTCCAGGCAATTTCCTTTCCTGGGAAACAGTCGTCTCCCTTCCTTGGACAATTCTGTTTTTAATATATAATTTCAGGCTGCTTTCAGAGACCAAGGCATGGATTCCGCTGGCATGACCTCTTCTCTTCTAACTGCACTGCACAACTTCTGCTTAATGGGCACTTAAGAGAGGAACCATTTGTGAGGTCTTTGGCTTTAAGGAAGAGGAGCAGAAACACCTGGGAAGCAAATAGATAATCATGCAGATTGCTTTGCAGGCAGAACCTCAGTTTACCACTTGTGGGCTTTCCAGGGTCGTCCTGCAAAGAGAGGATCCTGCAAGCTCTCCTTATCTTCTTA
This sequence comes from Podarcis liolepis, assembly GCF_965112155.1. Taxonomy (NCBI): domain Eukaryota; kingdom Metazoa; phylum Chordata; class Lepidosauria; order Squamata; family Lacertidae; genus Podarcis; species Podarcis liolepis. Next base: position 83,327,955 of record NC_139556.1, read on the forward strand.
CGTGTACCAGTCCCACAGATTTCAGTTGAACTCAGTTCTAGTAGAATTTGGGGTGGACTGCTGATCTCGGTTTAGCATGCTTAGGTGCATTGACCAGAATGCAAAGAATAGTTAAAGCAAAGCACCCATGCTTCATTACTGACGAGTATTCTGTCTCCCCTTTGCCCTTGCCAAATAGCCGTTGCCTTGCTTGAGGGAAATGGGGAAAGGTGTCCAAGAGGCTACATGCAGCAACAGCAGAGAGGCCCATTTAGGACGTAACACTAAACTATGGTTTAGCACACTGGTGGCTAACCTGGGGCACTCTGGATGTTGTCAGGCAGCAGTTTGCATCCGCCCCAGCAAGCATGACCAGCAGTCAGGGATGGAGTCCAGCAGTGCTGGGCAATACAGTAGACCCTCTGGATACAAACTTAATTCGTTCCAGGAATCCATCTGCAACCTGAAAAGTCCGTATCCAGAGGCACACATGTGGTGCAATAGAGTGCTTCTGTGCATGGGTGCATGACGAAAACCGGAAGTATACACTTCTGGGTTTGCCGCATTCACAACCCAAAGTTTACGTATCCGGAGAGATACGTAAGTACAGTCATACCTCAGGATGAATACGCTTCGGGTTAAGCATTTTCTGGTTGCGCTCCGCAGCGACCTGGAAGTAATGGAGCGCGTTACTTCCGGGTTTCGCCACGCCCGCATGCGCAGACCATCAAAATGACGTCATGCGCAGAAGTGCCGAAACGTGACCCGCACACGGGCATGGGTTATGTTCGCTTCGGGATGCGAACAGGGCTCCGGAACGGATCCCGTTCGCATCCCGAGGTACCACTGTAGAGGTACAGAGGTACGACTGTATTAGCTTTTCAACAAAGTAATGTATCACCAGCCAAACATAGCAATATAGTGATACATTGCGATGTTGAAAAGCAGAGGGAGAAACAAGCTGCATTGGGCTGGCAGTTTCAGCATGGTGCCTTGAAGGCCCAAGCCCAATCCAACTCATTCCTCCAGGCGCGGCGGTGGAGGGAGTCTCTCTGCCACCAGCACCCTGCATGCTGAGGGAGGGACAAGCTCCATCATTTCTGACACCTACTGGCTCGTTCTTCCCTCGGTTTGAGGGCCAGAGCACAATGGCGTCTTCACCCAAGCAGTATATTGCAGGTGAAACCACTGCCACTCCTGAGTCAGGAGTGGTGGCGGCGGTTTCACCTGCGATATACCACCAGGTGAAGACACCATTGTGCCCTGGCCCTCAAACTAGTATCAATACATGGCCCAGCAACATCTGAAGTTCCACAGGTTAGGCATCCCTGGTTTAGCATTGTATGCATGAGCAGCAACAAACCTCATGCCCATGCACTCTCACCTCCTTTGGCACAACCAAAGAGGTGTGGCGTGGGGGATTGGAAGCTTTAACACTTGCTTTTAAACTAACCACTTTGTTTATGCCTGAACGCAGTTGAACTCTGGTTTGATTGTTTGAACAAACCAGAGTTCAAGTCAACCAGAGTTCTCTGAGTTTGGATGTAACAAGAAACACTGGTTAGTTTGGGAGCAGAAGCTAAAGCTTCTACTTTCCCTGTGGTTATGCCAGAAAAGCGGGAGCAGAGGACTATATGAGCGTGAAGCCCACAGAAGCACATGCGCATAGAGTTTACACATGGTTTAAATTTACTTCCAAACTGGTCCTGTGAGCTTGGTAATGCCTGGTTCCTACTTCTCTGGTTTTTTTTAAATACCGTATTTTTTGCACCATAACACTCACTTTTTTCCTCCTAGAAAGTAAGGGGAAATGTCTGTGCGTGTTATGGAGCGAATGCCTACCGGTGGTGGTGAGGATCTGCAGCAGTCGTGAACAGAGGATCCATGGTTCCCTTCCCTCCTCCGTGGCTCGCTTTGAAACAGCAAAGCGGGAGAAGAGCCGCTGAGTGGGGAGGAGAGAGGGACAGAGAGCCTGCTTCTTTAAAGGAGCAAAGTGGGAGAGGAGAGGAGCCTGCTCCCCTTAAACCCCTCTTCTTCATTATTAGCAGCATCCTTCTCCACCCACCCCACACGTGCTCCTTGTCCCTTGAGTGCTTTTCCTTCCCTCCCCACTTAAAACGTGGTTACAAAGCACGGATCCACATGGATCCTCAGGATTTTTGCACTGGGTCACCCCAAATTCACCATCAGATCACATAGCATGTCCATGGCTACATCTTGCACCAAAAAAATCACGCACCCACTGTAGCCTGGGGCCACAGTGGTGCAAAAACGTGGTTACAAAGCATGGATCCACATGGATCCTCAGGATTTTTGCATTGGGCTACTCCAAACTCACTGTCAGATCACATGTCTGTGGCCACAGAATGAACCACAAAAATCATATATCCACTGTTTCGTTTAGAATATTTTTTTTTCTTGTTTTCCTCCTCTAAAAACTACGTGCGTGTTATGGTCGGGTGCGTGTTATAGAGCGAAAAATACGGTAAATATTTATTAAAGTTTTCACAGTATTACATAATGAAAAAGAAAAAATACAAAATGAAAAACAGTTGAAAATAATTCCATCTTTTCGTCACTTATCTTTCATTTACTTGTTTCCCGGACCTCCTCATACCTCCCTTTTTTGTATTCCAGTTCAATTTATTAGTTCAGCAATTCCTTTCCCTCCTTATTATCCTGATCTTTAATCTTCATATATTATAACATTAAATTTTTACCTATTAAAAATCAAATTTTTCCATATTCTTTTAAACCATTACAGCTAGGAACCACTTAACTTCAATCCAACATCATTCTAACATTCATTAATTTTGCAATATTTCTGTAAATAGTCTTTAAATTTCTTCCTGATTCCTACTTCTCTGTTGACCCATTGTGTTGAAGTTTATTTGGTGGGCTGCAGAGACATCTGGGTCCATTCTGATCTCTGGGTCAAGGTACTTCTGTTTTTTTCTTTTTCTCTTTTTGAACACACATGTGTAGCCAGTCTTTTCTGAGCAAACAAAATATAATTGGGACAAGAGATAGCTCCTTTGTTCTTTTTTTAGGAGCCAACATTAATTTCGCATTAAAGAAGCTAACAAAATGACACCAACAAGGATATGAAATTTAAGGATGAAACTGCATGCTTAACTGAATTAAATAGCATTGCACCCTATAATTGCTGCAGGTCAGACAAGAAAAGAGGTTGTCAAAAATTCAACCAAGTTTTTCAGATATTGGCAATAAGCCCACCCCCACCCCAGCACATACTACTATGTCTTACTGAGTGATTTAATATCTTGGATATTTCTTAGTAAAATACATGATCATTCTGCAGAGAGAAATACCAGGAGGTTTTGATTTGCATCTGGAAAGGTTGTTCATTATCATAATATTTATCTGAATGTGTCCTTTTATCTGCGTATTTATTTTTAAAGATAGGGTTATGTATTTTGATGTTTTATTTTAAAAATGTTACTTTCTCTTTGAGCTCCTAGTACAGAGTCAAATATTGTCTTATGTGCTCTGTCAGAAAAATGACTGCACGGAGAACAGGGCTGGCGGTTCAAGGCAATCTATTGATCTATCTTTCTGCATTCCCTTTCCTCTTTAATGAGGACTAGAATGTTTCCACATCAGTTAACCGCCTCCATAAAGCACCAGAAGGTCACACCAGCATCACACTCGTCTTTTTTTCTTTGTGTCTATAATATAATTGGCTGATTGTGCTGGTGATGAGTGAGCTCGCCTCCCCCACCCCTACCCCACCCCCCGCAATTCCCCCAGAGCAGTCTTAGCTACATGTTATTAAACCTCATTGCTCGTTCCCTGAGGAGAACAGCTCTGCTGCGCTCCTCGCTAGCAAAGCCAGTGCCATTGCGCAGGTTGAAACGGCAGAAACAGCATCCATTTTAATCTGCGGGAAGCCTCTCGGTTTACAAGGGCGTTCTTTTCTCCTTCAGATGCTGTAAAAATTAACTGTGCAGCTTCTGTAAACATTCTTGGCTCTCGGTGTCTGGTTTCTGTATGATGCACTGAGATGGTACACCAGGAAAACTGTTCGTATCAGGTAAGAATTAAAGCTCTTCTGCCATAATCGGCATCCTCCCTTTTAGAAGAGAGGAGGGAAGAGGCCTGCCTTGTTTTACTTGTTTTTTTATTTCGATGCAGCAGGTTGCTTCCTTTCAGCTTATGTAAAATTGGGTCACCTTTCTAAATGGAAGGATTTCTGGGCTGCTGTTTTGTTGGTGTTCTCTTTTCAGGGCTACTATTAAGGGGCACAATGAGGAAAGCCGACAAATAATCCTTACTTTGCTTTTAAGATAGCAGGTTGTTAAGCAGCTATTGCCAAGTCTCTGTGTGTGCCTGTTTTTACAGGGAAGGAAAGCAGCTCCGTATATCAAATGATAAGGCTCCACTTCGAAAACAGCATTTTATCAGCATTATACAGATTCTTTAAAAAAAACAAAACCAGTATAGGTTTTGGTTTGTGCCATTTAGTGGATGATGATACTGTGAGGAGGATGTTAGGGAAAGATGGGTTAACTGAATAATTGTCATTAAAATACGTGTAGTAATCTGAATGTAGTCTGAATGTTAAATTCTACTTGTGAGCACAATTGGTGTGGGCATGTTTTGACTGTGATGAGGTGTAAGAATTTACATGGCTGATGCATGTAGCTCAGTCTATGTTTGTTGTTTGTAGTCTCAAAGACTCCAGATACTATGTTTTGTAGACAGCACATCATTTAGCATGCTACCTCTGGAAATATTGCTTCCTTGTTTCCTAAAAGGTGCTTCTTTTTGGAGGGATTTGTTTTTTAAATGCTTTACGTTTATTGTATGCATGGACACGCCGAGAAGCAAAATATTAGTTGTGTAGATTTCAAGCTGCTTTGAGAAATGGATTTCTCCCATCTTATATCTTCACACGCCACCTTTACAGGACTGGTTTCCTATCCCAGTAGAAGTGATTAATTTAGATTCTGGCTTGATTGCTGTGGTTGGTGGTGCATGAGTGGGGATATACCATTTTAAATCTACAGTTAAAAGAATATTTAATGCCAAACGAAACACATAAAGTTGCACTGGTGTCGGTGCTAACCCAGTCAATGCTTAGAACAAAGTCCTTTTCATAGGCTCAACTCCAGTCTTTAGCACGTATATTTCAACTCCCACCTTCTAAAATTTATTGAACTTGATCCAGACTAAATTAGTCACGCTTTTGTCCCATTGAAATCAACAGGGTCATGCAGAACTTAATTCCCATTGATTACAGTGGGGCTAGAGCGTGACTAACTTAGTCTGGATTCAGCCTATTTTATTTTTTGCACAGCACGTAATCAGGAATAAAATAAAGGTGTAGAGGAGCCAAATATACTGAATTTGCAAGTTGTTTACAGAAAAGTGTAAGTGTTGTAGGGAAAGGGGTGAACCAAGATGGAGAGGGAAAGTCTCTGTAGGGAACCGCATGTTTAGTCTCTGTGTTCCTACACATAATGAAGGTAGAAGTGCAAAAATAGGAACCAAGTGATGAGCAGCTGCAGCTTTTTAAAATTCTATTTAAACAGTTTTAGGATAACTGCCCCCCCCCAAAAAAATAAAAACCTTTCCACTTGCATGTTCTCCCATTTTGGGATTTCTGCACATTTTAGCCCATGTTCTGCTTAGTCAATAGCACCACTTTGGCTTGACACCTCCTGGCATTTTAATAAATAGCCCAGTTGCTGTGTCACAAAGAATGCCCCACAGCCACATTTTGTAATCTGGTAGGGGTCAAAGGTTGCCCATTGTTCCCTTTGAAATGGAAGCCGCTTCTTTGGCAACCGTGATTAAGAGAAGGGTGCACTGAACACCATCAAGAACGGCTTCTGGTATTGGGATGGTCTCCTCTTTGACACATTTGTGCATTTTATGTATGTGTTTGATCATAACCCATCTCTGCTGTGGGGGCACTTGCTGAGTTCTGCATATGAACCTGGGAAACCTTTGCAAAACAAAATTGTTGCCTTTACAAGAAAAGTGGGGCAGGGAAGGTGTCTTGTGTAAAACACCTTGTTAGGGTGACACAGTTCACCAAAAGCAAAAAAAACCCCAAAAGCAACAAACCCATTAACCTGGAGGTTGCATTTTTAATCCATCTGTGATGTGGAATCCAGGGTTTTAGCATCACACTGGAAGCTATAAATGATTAGATTTCAGCAGGCCTGGCCATAAGGGCAGCTTCTCTCAGCGGGGGATGGGAAAATGTCAGGAGCTGCCGCTGCCGCTGTCACAAGTGCCATCTGTGGTTAAATAATAAATGCCTTGTTTTGCATCATACTGTAAGCCAGATCAGAGCTTTTTTTCTTCATTGCCCTTAGCAGAGAATATCTGTATCCTGTTAAAGTGTAACACACTCTACTTTTCAGAGATATGCTGTTTAAATATTGGAGCCCCTTTCTCCTTTAATTTAGAAGAAAAGATTAATAAGGGCCTTCCCACATAATATCATTTGCCACCTAATGTTGTGCTTGCTGCTGAGTATATACTTGAGAAGGAACTGCAGCCAATCCTGCCTCTCTGAACATACCTGTATGGTACTGTTACTAACATGCTTGATCTTTTATATGTCTTGTTATGAGTAGTGTCTGACTAAGAGCAGATGCATTGAAATTGGTAGGCTTTAGACAATCATGACTAACCTAAATCTGTCGATTTCATTGGGCCTATTCTGATCTCATAGGCTGCGTACACATCATGGGTGATTCCATCGTGCCAAGGAGATAGTTCCATCTGGCAAGCAGAAATCTTTGCACTAATGGAGCAACCTCTCCCCCCCCCCACATGCTATTCTGGGGAACCTTCCAACCCTCCTGAGCAGAATTGAAGAAGGAGACCTCTTGAGCTATCAAAACTTATTGCTCTGACTTCCACTAGCGCCACAGCTTACTCGAATCTGGCTCCATAACTTTCATGTACATTGGAAGCACAGTTTCCCCCCCCCCAAGAACTATGAGCACTGTAGTTTAAGGGTTGCTGGACTTGTAACTCTGTGAGGGGTAAACTGCAGTACCCACAATTCTTTGAGGGGGTGAAATGTGCTACAAAGGTGCTTTAAAGGTATCATGCGTACGCAGCCTTAGTTGGGTGAAACCCAGGTGTGCAAGCTTTAAGCAACAACCCATAATGAGTGACTGATCCTGAGATTTAAAGGTGATATGAAATATTAACAAAATTATGATCAGTTGGGAGAGGATACTGGAACTAATGGTCTCCAAGCAAAAGTGTTGGCAGATCAGGGCAAACAGAACGTGTTTAATGGGCATAGAGGATCCTCCTTAGGTGTAGAAGCAGCTTTTAAAAAATAGAGACAGTTTTGTATGTGTAAGGTGAGTGAATAGGCAGGGTTTTGTTGCCACTGAATGTGAGACCAGTGTGGCGTAGTAGTTAAAGCGTTGAATTAGGGCCTAGGAGAGCCCAGTGTTCATCTCCCCATGCAACCACGAGGCAAAAGAGAACCACGTATACCACCCACAGTTCCTTGGAGCAAATGTAGAACATCAATGTATTAAAAAATAAACACAAATTCTGGCTACAAATGTGAATTTTGTGCACTATCAATGATAAACCATGTAGTTACATTTTTTAAAGTCCCTCTAGCATCTTAGCTTGGACAGCTTACAGAATGGAACCTGAGGAAGAGGTTGGAAGGTAAAGACTAGCTCAGTTATCAGTGGCTCCATGGGCTGCATTTGGGATACACTGGGAGCAAGACTGGTTCCTCGCCCTAGATAATGGGGTCACTGGAGGTAGCATTCACAGCCTGGTGATTTCCTGAACATACTCCTTTGTTAGATTTATATCCTGCTTTTCTGTCTTGATGGAACTGAGAACAAAGGTCCATAGTGTCCCCAGATGCTTTTCCATCCAGGCAGTAATCCAACCCAGGAGACCTCCTTAGTTTCAGCATAGTGGCTGCATCATGTGTCTCCTGGTTGTGCCTAGGGACGATTTGCTTACTCCTCTGGGGGAGGAAAAAAGAAGAGCCAGATCAGATCAAAGAGATCAAAGTCCAGCTTCGTGTTTCCAGCAGTGACCCGCCAGGTGCCTCTGGGGAGCCCAGAAGCAGGACTTGAAGGCACCAGCCTTTGCCTGGTGTGTCCCAGAGGTTGTCAGCCGAGAGATTCCATTTTAATTGACAGGCCGGTCATCTGTGAATTTGTTTAATCCTTTTTATAACCATCCAAGCCACCTGCCACCATCTCATCATATGGTGGTGAATTCTGTAACTTAATTACGTGCAGTGTGAAGAAGCACTTTCTTTCGTCTGTCCTCAGTTTACTACCGATCAGTTTCAGTGGGTGACTCCTAATTGTTTCTCCTCTTTGTCCATACCTTCCTTAATTTTAAGGAGCATCCCTTTCAGGGGTGTTCGTCTGGCACCATCTGTGTGGTCTTTTCAGCAGCAAGCAAACTGGACCTTTTAAATGATTTATGCAGTCTCTTGTTTTTTAAGCATGTGTTTTGATTTCAGGGGTGCTGTGGCTTGTGGCCGGTCAGATGGACGAGGTACAAATAATAAAAATGTTGTGGTTGTTGAATTCAGGTACTGTTGGGGCTGTATTTGGTGCTCCATATATGCCTGCACTACCGACTTCCATGCATGCAACCCCTCCAGGGGCCCCCTCCAAGCACACACTGAAAACAAGCACCAGGGAGTTGAGAGGGCCAGAGGATTTGGAGGGCATGTGGACAAGGGAGAAGAACAAGAAGTCCAATTGTTCAAGTGGGGAGGCTTTGATTTTCCCCTAAAAAAATAAATAAAAGGTTTTACTATTTCTTGGGTAGTCACAATCAGTTCAGAACCCCTCAGTATATAAGTGATATTGAATAGAGCTCTATTCAGGCATTCATCATAATTGCACAATTACCACCCCATAATAAGGGGAAGGTGTGCTTTTTTGCCACCTCTCAAATTGTATCCCCTGCCATCCTCATGTTTTAGGGAAGAGGGGAGCTATCTTTACATGCACAGGCTCTTCATGATCAGGCTGTTAAATCACATCAAGGATCTACATTTGTAGAGAAGACTGCCCTCTGAAGACCTCTTCTGAAGACCCAGTAGACACAGTCCAGTTATCCTCCTAACACAATGCTAATTGCATGAGCATGAACGCTGGATGCCATAGGTATTCACCAGCCTGATGCCCTCTACCAGTTTTGGGCTACATCAGCCCAAGCCAGCACAGCTAGAGGGCAACAGGTTGGCTAGCATAGGAGTTTAGTCAGGAGACTTTGGTGAAGCAATTCATCCAAAGCTTTTTGAGAGCTCTGGTCTTGAGGGCAATTCTGCAAAGCCTGGAAGCCAGGTTCTGGGTGGCCCATATTTCCACCACCCTTTGGGATTGGACCTATGAGTGCTCTGAACACAGATGCTGTCACCCTTCCCTGAAATCTACAGATTCTGCCTTCCCACACAAATGTCGTTCATCCTAATGACCAGGATTCTTCCACTTTAATTTGACTCGGGGCAACTTCCCATGAATGTGAACATTTTGAATGAACACTGCATCTACCCTTGCCAAAGACCATAGGTTTATGTTATGTTCATTTCTGAATACAATGTATTAGATGCCATTAATGGCTAAAGGAAATGCTAAAAGGTTTATATATCTACTATTGCAGAACTGTTCTGGGGGGGGGGAGTCGTATTATTTAGGTCATCAGTTTGAATCTCTTCCCAGATCAATGGTGACACACAAAATTAGATCATTATTAATACAGAATTTTCATAACCTCCACACATTTATTAATGCAGAATATCCTACTGGGTCCCTGGTTCTCTGCTTAAAATTACTGGGTGCATTTTCTTTACATTAATCCACGCTAAATGAACTCTTAATATGGCTCCTAATTACTATCTCCCACTTCTAACTCTGGACTGCTTAGATGGCAGTTACCAGCACAGATGCATCATTTGTCTGAAGCGTGATTCTGCGGTTGTGAGAGTCAGAATGACTTGCTCACAAATAACTGGCTTCAGACTGTGGGAGCTTCGCAAATGGGTTGCCTTGTCAGTTCCTGAAATGTTCCCTTTGCTTTGGAGGGGAAGCTGATGGTGTTACATATAAGTTTCATATCCATGCTGATCTTAGAGCTTAACATATTGTTATTCCAAAAACAAAATAATATCTGGGATAAATTGGAAGTTTCCCTAGAAGCCTCTAGGAGTTCCACAACTATGTTTACCTATAGATCTGGCAATAATATACACAAAGCACATCAAAACACAGAAGGAATATATATATATACAGTATATTGTTTCAATTCCTCTAGGAAAACATCCCCTTCTCCAAAAATGTTTGCTCAGCCAGAGACAGATCAAGCTCCATAGCAGGTCCAGGGTTTTGGGCTGTGTTAGCCAAATCTTTTGTTGATCTGGCTGTCCAGTAGTTACAGTAGCAGCAGGAGGTTTCAGGCTATTTTGGTTACTCAAATAGCTTTGGACAAGTGAACTGAATTTCCAGGACGTCGTTTGGGTGGGGAAAAGTTGTTCCTGTGTCCAGGGCTCCTGCATTCTACCTCTCCTATGCAAGTTTTTAAAGTTTGGTGTATGGGTTTCCCCCCTAGTCTTTGCAACTATTTTGTGCTTCCTTTCCTGCTCTTTCTTTTAAAATGTCCAAAGCTACTGTCAGGAAGCCATGATTTTGGCTTAGGCAAATGCCTTTTTTAAAACATTCAGTAGGTTTATAGCAGGCATAGGCAAACTCAGCCCTCCAGATGTTTTGGGACTACAACTCCCATCATCCCTAGCTAACAGAACCAGTGATCAGGGATGGTGGGAGATGTAGTCCCAAAACATCTGGAGGGCCGAGTTTGCCTATGCCTGGTTTATAGATTTCCATGCATAATCTGTGCTGGAAAAATACTTGCCTAATTCATTGTTGCCATCATAAGATTTTAGACACCTGGTGTGACCAGGCAGTCTGATATAAGCATTGGTCAAAGCAGGCATCTCCAAGCATTTGGACACATCTGCAAACTGAATAGGTGGTTATGAGCACTGTGCACACGCTATAACCATGTACATGCATGCACACCCCCACTGCTTCCCAGCTAGCATTTAGACTTGGATAAAATGTTCTTTTCCAAGACAGGTGCTTGGGGCAGAGGGTGGGGAGTAACCGTCTGGGAGAGTGCAACCCATGTGTTAAAGGAAATATGTTCAACAAGTTTTTTAGAGAAAAGACCCAGAAAATTCTCACCAACAAGCTGTTTTCACAGGCTAAAATTACATGTGCTATTTCCAGGGTACACACACACGGTACACACACACACGCAGTATATGTGAATTTATACATATATATGCAGACAGGGGAATAGATGCTATATTTTAAAAAGAAATACAATACATGTCAGCATTGGAAGGGACCACGAGGATCATGTATAGTCCAGTCCTCAGTAATGCAGGAACCTTTCACCCGACGTGGGGTTCAAAGCCATGCACCTGAGATTAAGAGTCTCAGGCTCTGCCAGCTGTGCTACCCCTCATCAAGAGTGGGGAAGACTATACCAGGTGATATGTGTGCCTGCCCACTGGTCCTGAAAGACCTACATTGACTACCAGTACTTTTCTGAGTGGGTGAGGGACGCAGGTGACGCTGTGGGTTAAACCACAGAGCCTAGGACTTACCGATCAGAAGGTCGGCAGTTCGAATCCCCGTGACGGGGTGAGCTCCCATTGCTCGGTCCCAGCTGCTGCCCACCTAGCAGTTCGAAAGCACATCAAAGTGCAAGTAGATAAATAGGTACCACTCTGGCGGGAAAGTAAACGGTGTTTCCGTGCGCTGCTCTGGTTCACCAGAAGCGGCTTAGTCATGCTGGCCACATGACCTGGAAGCTGTACACCGGCTCCCTCGGCCAATAAAGCGAGATGAGAGCCGCAACCCCAGAGTTGGTCACAACTGGACCTAATGGTCAGGGGTCCCTTTACCTTTACCTTTACTTTTCTGAGCACAATTCAGAGTGTTGTTGACCTTTACTGCTTCAGTCCTATATACCAGAAGGAGCATCTCCACCCCCGTTGTCCAGCTCTGAGGGCCTTCTGGCAGTCCCCTCATTGTGAGAAGTGAAGTTGCAGGGAATCAGGCAGAGGGCCTTCTTGGTAGTGGAATTCCTCCCATCAGATGTCAAAGAGATAAACAAACATATGATTTTCCACAGACATCTGAAGGCAGCCCTATTTCAGGAAGCTTTTAATGTCTCATGTTTGGGTGTGTTCCTTTATATTTTGTTGGAAGCCGCCCAGAGTGGCTGGGGAAACCCAGTCAGATGGGTGGGGTACAAGCAATAAATTATTATTATTACTACTATGTGCATTTATCACATGCATCTTAATTTCTTCATTCTCCCTCTGATCTCATGGGTTATGAGGAATATGTATAGGAGGATCCTTAGATTCCCAACTATAATCTGTACTATTTTACATTTAGTTCGTAAGGGTCTTGCTGCTTCTCCTATACTTACTGTAGTCAGGCAACATGTAGCATTAGCTACATTAGTACAGTATTTTTCTGTGGTTGTGCAAGATGGTTTTAATGTCCTTACTAAGTTGTCAGCAGCACATACATAAAAGATGAATTTGCTTGTAATGCGGGAATATTTAATTCTGACTCATTTTTCACTCCCACGGAGAAATGGAAAAAAAGCTTGCATCCCACTAACAGTGCCATTGTGGCCTTCAGGAAAAGGGAGCATGTGAGTATTTTGAAAAGCTGTGAATGACGTGTGAACATTTTGTTGCAATTTAAAGTTCACAGCAGTAAAACTAACAAACCTGCCTTGTAAATCTGCACCCCTGTAAATGAATGGGTTTTTCTTTTGTTCAACTGATAATTGGCTTATAGGTATAAGTCAATGTTATGGGGAGGGGAGATAGAATGGGGGGAAGGAAGAATTAATTTTAGCAACACTAGGAAATGACACGCTGAGTCAGCTGTGAGGATGGGAGCCATAAAAAAGTAAAGCATATTAACATAATTCCTACGTGCAGAAAAGTAATTACATAGAAGCCTACTAGGAAAATAATTGAATTTAGCTGGCCCAATATATTAATGCATGCCTTCTGTTAAACTTTTGAATAGTGCGTATTAGAGAGATCTTTTAAATAGTCTTGCCTTTTTAGAGTTGCTAGTAAATGTGTTGTAGGGTCAAATCTTTTATGGGTATTTTATGGGAGATTTAGAGGGCGGATTTTAAAGGCAGTTCTATAATCTCATAATCTTATAGTATACATTTCACACCAGTTCTTGTTTCATTGGGGTGGGTCACCCGAATTGTCTCCCTTAATGCTTCCTCCCTCAGAAATTTAGGCACTTATCCAATTCCAAAGCACTTACACGTAGATACGAGTAGTCTCATCATCCTAAGTGCTTTTGTGGGAGGAAAGTGAAATGTAACAGCCTACATTTGCGAAAAGGCCTTGGGAAGTTCTGATGTCATTATGGAGTCCAGACAAAAAAGATGATTCACCTTGTTGCTGAAAATACTATTGATAAAGCGTACAGGCATGTCCAACCACAAGTAGCCTGAGATCTACCACCCAAAATAAAAACTGGCAGTGATCTACCACACTCTCCCATTGTCATTCTTCAGCTTAAACACATTACAGTATATTTGGCTGCGCTTATGATAAAAATACTAACAAATGATAATCGCTTCCATAAAACCTGAAAAGTTCATCATAAATCAATATATTTTTTAAAAATACATACTTTGTATACTTGTAATAGCATAAGAAAATAACATTGAGGACAGGGTCCTACATAATCAGAACATGATGCACGGATTGTTGTTCACAAAAACTCATGCCATAACAAATGTGTTATGTCTTTAAAGTACCCCAGGACTCTTGCTGTTTTTCAAATGAGTCAGGGACACTTGTCAATCACAGCATTTTCCCCCATAGTTTGAAACAGAAATTGGCAGAGTTGAACTGCAGAGTTGACAGTTTTCAAGCACCACCTTAAGTCATGCTGGATGAAAGAACTGGATGAAACCTGTAGAAGCCCTTTCCCCTGGATCCAATCCACCCCTTCCTTTTGAGTAAACGTAAACCAGCCCTTTCTCTCTCTGAGGAGCCAGTGTGCAGGACTGCACACACACACACCACTCCCCGCGTGGGTGAGATGGCAGCCGCTAGGAAGGGTCCCCCACTCCCTCGTGCGTGTTTACTTGGGAGTAAAGCCTCAGTGGTCGGTTTACAGCCAGCATGGAGGGGAGGGGGCAAGGCAGTCCTCTCCTCAGGGCTGGCTCCTGGAATGTCCAGCACCATCTCTCTCTCTCACACGCCAAACCATCCCTTGCTCTCGAGGAGCCAGCGCTCATGGCCTCTATCCACGTGTTGGACAATGCTGCTGTAGTAGGATCTTAAGAGTCAGAAAATCCAGAAATAGAAGCATTTCTCTTCATTGGTTGCACACGTATTCTGTATTATTTTAGAAGCTTTTCCTTTGTTGGATATGCAGGTTTGACTGATTAAATGCCAGCAACATAGTGAGCACACCTTGGGTTCATTTACTTCCCATCCCTGCAGCCACAAAGCTGAGTTTGGGTGGGGGCTTTTCCCCCCATAATGGCTTTCTAACCTACTTTTTACGGCATTTACCCTCCCAAGGTGGATTACATCAAACCAATACAGTACAAAATGAAATTTCCAAGATTTGAAATAACAGCAAAAACAATGTTTAAACAGTTATTTTCAAACAACCACAAAAGCTCCTGATTGCAGACCAGGAAAAAAACAACCTGCATTTTCTGAAGGATAGCAGAACTGGTGGTGGTGGTGTGTGGAATACACATTCTTTTGTGCAGAGGGCATTTCTGAGATACAAAACCACTACGTTTTTTATTAGCTTCAACTTGTAGTTTCATCTGACCACAATCAGCTGTGTTTCATTTTAACTATACCGTAGTTTGAAACAGACAACGTCTTATAATGGGTCGTAAAACTTAACAAATCTTAACCAACCACAGTTAAGATTAACATCATTACCTGAAACCTAAACTTTGTTTAAACTGCAGTCAATAAAAAAAAAGGAAAGGAAATGTTCTGTAGCAGCTTGTTCCTGAGGGAGAACATGCAACCCTAAGGCAAGCCTTAGATTAATATACCTGTCTTCATCATGTTCATTAATTTCAGTGGGTCTGCCCTAGGCAAAGCTTTGTGGAACACCACTCATAGACTGGCAGTAACCTCTCCCAACCCTGTCTGGACATGCCAGGGATTGAACCCAGGGCCTTATAAAGTAGATGCTCTGCCGCTAAGCTATGGTCCTTCCTCATTTAGGGCTTTGAAAACGGTATTTCTCAATCTCTTTTAACCCATGCCCCTTTTAGCTAACATAAAAGTCCCACACAGAGACCTTTCAAGCATGGGTCCTCTAATTATTACATTGGAATTTTCAAGCGGGTTCTAATGTTCTGTTTATGTTGCACATATTTTTTGAACCCCATCCCCAAGACCATCATATGCCCCTCATTGTAGACTAATACCAGCACCTTAAATTGGGTCCAAGAACAAAATTCAGCTACTAGTGCTGAATTGGGTGTATTGTGATTAAATGTGTAGCTCGCTCACTGTTTTGGACCCTAAAAGATGAGTCATGAAACCACAACATGAAAAGTCCACAGGGGCTCTGTAATAAGCCATAAGGCCTAACCAACTAACGCTTGAATTAATCTCAATATGGCTTAGGTCCTCCGCCTGCCCCCATCCCTTGTGCTTCCAGGAAATTCTCCTGATGATAACTCCTTCACTGAATTACTTTGGGTGGGTGGGGTGGTTTCCTGCTTCCATTAACATGAAACATGTGCTATAATCATCCTACTGTTCTGAAGTTTCATAAAGAACAAGAGACTTCACAAAATCAAGAGAGACAAGGCAGAATGGTGTCGGTTATCTGCTATTACAAGATTAATGAATGACATGACCCCAAAGTAGCCGGTTGGCTTTTATGGAAAAGCAGCGTGGACTCCAGATGCACAGCGTGAGAGGCAGGGGGAATGTGTGGGGTTTCGTCTCCAAAGCGTGCGCTCATGCGGTGTCACTAAGCTCCGAGCGTTCCTGAGATGTGCACCTGTCAGTGGGGCTTTGTCTCAATCTGAGAGGCGAAGTGTTCTAAGCACGTGCATTTTGCAACCCCGAGCTGATCTCATAATGTTGCGGTTGGCAGTTCGGTTGAAGTTCAGGCTGCAGCTTGAACTTCAGAAATGCCTTTATTGTAAATTACTACAGTGGAACCTCAGGACACGGGTGGCGCTGTGCTCTAAACCACAGAGCCTAGGGCTTGCCGATCAGAAGGTCGGTGGTTTGAATCCCCACAACGGGGTGAGCTCCCATTGTTCGGTCCAATCTCCTGCCCACCTAACAGTTCAAAAGCATGTCAAAGTGCAAGTAGCTAAGTAGGTACCACTCCAGTGGGAAGGTAAATGGCATTTCCGTGCACTTCTCTGGTTCGCCAGAAGCGGCTTAGTCATCCTGGCCACATGACCCAGAAGCTGTCTGCGGACAAACACTGGCTCCCTCAGCCTATAGAATGAGATGAGCGCCACAACCCTAACAGTCAAGGGTGCCTTTACCTTTATCCTACAGTGGAACCTCAGGTTACATACCGTCCTCGTTTCGAACGCTTCGGGTAACGAGCTCCGCTAACCCGGAAGTGGATGCTCCTGGTTGCAAACTTTGCCCCAGGATGCAAGCAGAAGTCGCACGGTGGTGGCAAGAGACCCCATTGGCACCTCATGTTAAGAACAGTTTCGGGTTAAGAACGGACCTCCGGAACAAATTAAGTTCGCAACCGGAAGTACTACCGTATATAGTAAAAATATTGAGCTGTATCCAGTGGCATCAGTCAGCTGATGGTAAAGGTTCTGTCAGGAGAGCAGGGAAGGAAGGAATTTTCAGGGATCCCATCAGTTACACCGCAGCAGCCCCCCTGCTCCAGAGGGGGGGTGTCTCCCAGTGAGGAGGAGAGGGAATTTCTAAGAACCACTTCCCTCCCCATTTCACTGTGGAAAAGCCCTACAGTCAGCTAAGTAACACTGTTGGCTACAGCCCAGTTATTTTCAGTACTCCTGATTTTTTTTCTGAGCGAGTCCCTGAAGCAGAAAAATTGCCCAAGAGAGGATTCAGGGGACGCATGTGTAAGTAATGCGCATCCAAAGAAATGTCTGTAAATGGAAGTGATGCTGGACATGCTCTGTAACTATCTACTTGGGATTTTTTCTTTGCTTTCGTTAATTAGCTAGATCGAGGAAACCTACTTATCAATTTGAAAGAAAGAGGAAAAAGACAAGAAGTCAAACAGCTGTTCTCAGCCTGTGGGTCCCCAGATGTTGTTGGACTACAACTCCCATCATTCCTGAGCTCTGGCCTTGCTAGCTAGGGGTGATGGGAGTTGTAGTTCAACAACATCTGGGGACCCACAGGTTGAGAAAGGCTGAATGCAGGTTGTACTTGACCCCTGCTCCTTTGCTATCCCCCCTTTTTTTGCATTGGAGGCTGGAGTTGCCCCAGGTCTGGACAACCTGGGATAGAGGGGCTCCTTTTAAAAGATGGGAAGGCTGTGTGCTTCTGGGTCCTTTGGCCTGCTGCTTATGGCTGCGGGCCATGCGGCCTTGGCTTTTTATATCATTCTGCTTTGTACGTAGCAGGGGTGTGTGTGTTTTGCTCTGGTGTACTCTGCTAGGCAGGCCTTTCCATCTATTTTTAACCTGTACTACCAGTGACTAGAGGAAGATTGTTGCTTTCCTTGTGTAACTGGCGAAGAAGTGTAATTAGCTGGCTTCAGCTCAAAGCCAGCCTTTACTTTATTTGGAGAAGAAGAAAAAGCAGCGTACTTTGGAGTGGGTTGTAGCTGCATGCTTCAGAGGTAGGTGATAGCAGCTGGCGAGAAGATCAGGCTCCTGACAGGTCCCAGTGTCTGAGGACAAGAGACTTTTAACAGCCGGGAATGGACCTTCTCATTGCACGAAAAAGAAGACTGAAACTACTGGTCCGGCTTTAAGCTGCCACCTGAAACTGCAGTTTTAATGAATGGGCTTCGGGAAAGGAGACTTGAAGCGCAGAATAAGTTGCAGGCAGAAGAGAAAGTGACCAGTTTGTTTTCCTAGGGGTTTTTTAAGGGTTAAAGGAATGCATTTGGATAGTGATGGAATGGATGACATCATCACTGAAGTATCCACATTGGATGTGGAGGGGAATTATAAAAAGGTAAGAGACACAAAGGGGCTCTTTTGTCTGGGAACAATTGCTGCTGTTTGCTGGAGAGAAACAAATCAGGGCCATGCAGTTGCAAAAAAAAGAAAGAAAAAGTATTCACAAAACATCCTTCAAGGATGGAAAAACAGAAATAAATGTGCATGTTCATGACAGTGTCTCTTTCTTTCGCTATATAATGACATTTGTTGTCATAATAAATGTTTTCACCAACTTTCTGTTAAGCTTTAGTTCAGAATATTGCATTCTACATACTTTTTGGTTTGGCTATATAAAACATTTTAACTGTCAGCACTGCAGATCGATGGAAATCAGGTGCTAGGAGTGTATTGATGTAGTATGTTGTAGCAAGTTAGGGAATCCAGTTTTGATTAATGTTTGAAACTTGAATGGTCTTTTTTTCCCCTTTTCTCTCTCTTTATCACTTCTCCTACCACCAACCCATTGAATAGAAACTTTTTAAATTGAACAGTATAGTGAGTTTACCCAGGGTGTGGAGAGTTTATATAAACTGCTGCATTGGCATGTCTTTAAAAAGCATGCCAGCTGCAATATGGAACTTTAAATATAGTAATTGTCTATGTCTGGTAATAACAGACATACTTAAAAATAACTTTAGCTGCATGGCTGAGGTCTTGACATCAAATTACAAGAATATGCCGGTTCTTAGCCTAAGAGTGCCCAAAAGTTCCACTCTTTCTGTATTTGTCTTCTTCTGGCCAGAACTTGTTGCCTTAAGAATCTGTTGATGGGTTTCTGAATGCACAGATTTCCCTTACGTGTGGAATTTGGCACACTTTACCGTCACATTGGCTTAATGGAAAGTTTAGTGATACCTACTTTGTTGCCTACAAATACGTTTTGTGATTTATTTAATTCTGCAACTGTATGTATTAATTTTGGAAAGCTAATGACACCTACCCTTGTGGGACATGGAGGCTGTTGTACCAGCTGGAGGAGGCCGTAATTCCAAGCATAGCATGCAGTTTGCACGCAGAAGGTCCCTAAAGTTCAGCCCTCGACATCTCCCTTTAGTGGAAATCCTGTAGCATGAAATAGTCAGAATGTGACTTGCAGTCTGGCTAACTATAAGGAAGCTTTATATGTTCATAGTTGGAGAACTTCCAACACACTAGCTTTATAAATTTGCTATAAAAAAAAATCCCATAATGGTCAGAAACTCTGATACTAGTGTCCGAGAATATTATCATTTTTCAATCTTGCTCCTTGGCTGGTACCTCAAATATTTGTTTCTGGCTCTTTTGAAGCCTAGATATTTGAAATACAAGTTAATTTTGGATTCTGCCATCTTTGAATTGCCTTTATGTTACTATCGGACTAAATAAACATTCTAATTATAGTGTTTTGTTTGTGTTTCTAGAAAACTTAGTAAACTATATGCAGTAAATGAGATGGAACAATGGAAGTAACAATTTGACTTGTTCTGAACTCTTAACGGCTTGCATTTCTGGCTGTCTACCCTTCTTGCAGCCATATTTCTATTGCTATAAATGCCACGTTGGTAAAGTGTTCTAGAGAATATGCACATGAACATATCCTCTTAATACGAAAGGCCTTGTATTGTGAGAGGAAAGGGGCAATGATACCTAATAAGAGACCTGTCAGTTTCATATAAATGTTGACATACTGTTCTCATTGTGCATGTATGCAATGTAAAGCTCACCGTGAATGTACACCATTAACACATAAAACTCATTTATTGGTAATATCTGGAATAAAGTGTCCTTTAAAAGGGTCAATAAAATTATCCTCTGACGTGTTATTGCTGCCGGTTGAGCAATCAGCTAATGATCCTGCTAGCTTTTGTGAGACTCAGGCTCTCCTTTAACAATTCAGACAAAATGATAGGAGTAAGTCAGCAGCATTTCTGAAGCACCATAAAAAGCATCAATAAAACAGAGGGGCCGCAAAGCTTATCCAGTGAAGTTTTGTTTGAAGCATACCAATTTGGGCCAGATCAAGAAATACTCTTGGAAATAAAGTGCTACTTCTGGAGATTTCCTGTATCCCGAGTTACTTCAGCCCTGGGTGATTTTCTACATATTTGCAGCAAATCTTGTTGGCTAAATTGGTTCTTTCCAAACTGTGCTGAAGACAACAGTTGTTCACCACACCTGCTGAGAGAACAGAATGGACTGAAAGGAAGTGGCAGTGTTAATCATCTGAGCTAGTAGGACATAACTAGGTAGAACTGGGTTGGCCATGTAAATGGTTTGAAGATATAGCTACCATATTGAAACCATCCAGGAAAATAGAATATAGCCTGGTAAATTAACGGCATGAAAGCTGCATAAAAATATGAACATTTTGTGAAATAATAGGACCTGGGCACTGGAGGATGCCACCCATGTTGGATCCAGATTTTGTAGGTTCCTTGGGCAAGACACTCTCCATGGGTCGTCCTCCCTGTGCGATTTTGTCTCATCACTGCAGTAGATCCAGTGGGCTTTTGGCAGTGTTCCTGACCCCCTCCCAGGGTGTCAGCAGACACTTGACATGGCCTCTGAACACCACATTGGCTACCCTTGATGGTACGGCAGTGGTGAAACCAACTGCATTGTGTGTGGTGGTTTATACTAATTTTTCCCCCTTTCATACAGATTAAGCTTGCATTACAGAACAAAATGTAATTCATGCTATTATGTGAAGGACCTGTAAGTTCTTAAAGCATTAGAAGGCATCCCCAGAGAGTTACATCTCAATATCTCTTGATATTATATCTGTTCAGCAGATCACATGATAGGTATTACCCAAGTTTTACTGAAGCATGTATCAAAACAGCCATTCAAGTTAATGGAACCAGATTGCGCCAAACATGAATCTTGAGTTTTATGGTGGCTGTGCTAGATCTTTGAATTCTAGCTGAGAGTTGTTAGAGGACACCTAACTACAATTTGCAGAGTTCCCTGAGGTGAGGGATTGACTGTTAAACCATTTTGGGAATTGTAGCTTCGTAAAGAAGCAAGGGGTCTCCTTTTCATTCTCAGCATCCTTAACAAACTGTGCTTCCAAGGATTGTGTTTAAAGTGGTATGTTACTGCCTAAGTTCTACTCAGTGAAATCAGTGAACCCAAGTTAACAATGTCCATTGCCTTCAATGGGTCTCTAGCGTTGAATACAGCCCAGTAGTCAGTCTAAAATAATAATAAAAATAACTTCCCATGAGCTGGACTATTTCAATAAGAAGGCTGCTGAGTTTTTAGAGACTAAACTTGCAAACGTTTAGGAGGAGAGGAGAATTATTAAAAAGTAGATCAATGGCCTGTGAAACAACCTTGCAGTGTATAAACATATAAATATTTGGCCAGCAGACTTGTAAACCTGTTATAATAGCTAGCGGTAACTTGTCTTTAGATGAGTTGGCCAGCTTCCTCAACTGTTGTTTAGCTGCCAAAGTTCATAGCGTAAACCCCAAGCCTCCAATATGCAGGTGCAACATTTGGCTTTTTAATGGATCAGAAAGACCCCATGACCCCTGCTACCACATAGTGAAAAATAAAACCAACATTGTTGGGCCATAAGTGTGTGTACACTTCCTTTTTTTAAAAAAAAAAAAGAGATATTTTAAAAATGCATAAAACAATTTTCTAGTAACCCTCTGGTGGTCTGCTGTGGACTTTTGCTGCAGCCATAAGGCTGCTTTTCTGCCTGCCATTTTATGATGGTGCTAATTATGCCAGTTTCCGTACTCTCATTAGTTACTGTGCTAACTGTGTCATTGCTCCACCCGCACAGGCACGTCCAAAGTCCGTTTTGGGGGCCTAAATCGGCCCCTTGGCTGGTTTTATCGAGCCCCTGTGGGAGCTCAACAAGTTCAGTCCTAAGAAAAGCTCAACAAACAACCTTGGGGTAAAATCATTTCAATCCTAAAAAAAGGTCAACAACTTTGGTCGGCCCTCACGCATGTTCACTTCATCAATTCTGGCCCTCTTTGAATAAAGTTTGGGCTCCCCTGGGTCTACCCCTTGCATCATCCTCACAATTTAATTAGTCTTTTTATTCTCCCCGTGTCCTCCCATGAGCCACTCTAATTGTAGGTAAGAGTAACTTAAGTATTACGGCCGCAGATCTTATGCATAGATGTGATGCAACCAACAGATCAATTGCACTGATGCACAAGAACTTGCAAATCACTGCCTGTAGCACTAGAGCTGAAAATTGCACACTCTCTTTTAATCTCTACAAACTGATGCAAGTGTGATGGCCTCAGATAGGGACAGATAGATCAGTCTGTTTCTGGTTTCTGTCATACATTGA
This sequence comes from Podarcis liolepis, assembly GCF_965112155.1. Lineage (NCBI taxonomy): Eukaryota > Metazoa > Chordata > Lepidosauria > Squamata > Lacertidae > Podarcis > Podarcis liolepis. The sequence goes on from NC_139556.1 coordinate 83,350,456, forward strand.
TCTGCAATTTAAAACCATGGAGTTGTCTCTCCTTCCCTCATGCACCCCAAAAATCAACTTCAGAGGGTCCCCCAATGTCTAACCTCATATGTTCCCACTCAACTGCTTCAATCCCCAGCAGTGGCGCTGTTATAGGTGCTACCCAATATTTGCTCCGCACTTGTAAGAAATCATTCTTTTAGTTTCACCTACACTTTGGAACTCCCTGTCATTGACCTCAGGCAGGTCCCTTCACATCTATTCCTTTCAGCATCTGCTTAAAACATTTTTGTTTAGGCAAGCCTATCCTGCCACACAGATGTTGACATGTTTAATTTCTTTTTCAATTACTTCTGATTTTATTGTTTTAATGTTTTTAACTACTTGTTCTTAAGTTTTTATTGATAGTCATAATATTTCTTGTAAGCTGCTTAGAGGTTTTGCTACAATCAAGTGGTGTGTATATATTGTGCTGAATAAACAAAAAAAGGGGGGTGACAGGAGAAGGGAGGTGGGAATTCTGTTGCACAAGTGGAATAATAATAATAATAATAATAATAATAATAATAATAATAATAATAATAATAATAATAATTTATTATTTATACCCCGCCCATCTGGCTGGACTTCCCCAGCCACTCTGGGCAGCTTCCAAAAGAATATTAAAATACTGTGATACACCAAACATTAAAAGCTTCCCTAAACAGGGCTGCCTTCAGATGTCGGATAGACAGTGAAGGATACAACACAGACACACACAACACCTTGTTTTCTGTATCTTTTTACATAACATGCATTTAAAATAAATATATTTATATGCTTTTTATCCCAATGTATGCAATTTCATATGCATTTGTGGCATGTTTTATGAGCCAGTGACTGTTATCGCAAAGTTCTAAGCATCCTGGAAACTGAAAGTGCATTCCAGTTTGGGTATTTAATCCAAGAAATGTGAATCAGCTCAGTTTGCTTTTAAAAATGTGTGCCAGACTAAAGCATCCCTAGCTTCAGAGCCATAGATCTGGATTTCGGCATGCAACCTTAGTCAATATTTGCCCTTTAAACTGCAGAATGCAGTGTGTAGGAAATCTGTAGATTTTACACTGAGACTTTCACATGTTGCAAGCTCTGTGAACTAACACTTGATTCACCGACGGGTGGATAACGTGTTATGTGGTGTTGCTTTTTAACATTGCAAACGTGTATTTGAAAAAAAAAGTTTGTTTTAAACAAAAACCAGCCAGTGCAATGCCCAGATGGTGAAATTAGCTCCTGCAGCAAACTTGGAAGATGAAGGAAATTGATTTGTTGAGGACTTTACTTGTAGGATGTTGTGCTGGGTGATAGTCCTCGTTCCGCCTTTAGCCTATGCATTTCATTCCTTCCATAGACACAACCACAGTGCTCACACACCAGAAGGGTGATACTGTCAGTTTAGAGCTGTGTTTCCCAAACTTGGGCCTCCAGCTATTTTTGAACTACAATTCCCATCATCCCTGACCACTGGTCTGGCTAGCTAGGGATGATGGGAGTTGTAGTCCAAAAAGAGCTGGCAATCCAAGGTTGGGAAACACTGGTTTAGAGAAACCTTAAGGTTTTTAGAAGTACAAATAATATTTAAAAAGAAACTTTGAAGGGTTGGGAGTGGGCAAAAGCAGCATGTGAGGATTGGGCATGTTAGTGGCTGCATAGAACTGAGGGTGGGGGTAAAAGAATGGGGGAAAACCTTTTGTTGCAGGTCCCACTCATTCTTACTAACATGAGAAATGGCAAGTGTCTTCTTTCTATCAATGCCAGCTTGATAAAGAAGGAGGGGACTTCCGGTGGTCGGCAGCTGACAAATTCATTTTGGGCTTTGGGAGTGATTTGTGGCTACTGTGAGCATGGACTGTTGTTGGGAGTAATGTAGAAACTTCCATGTGAAAGCTTCATGGATAGCTCCATTGGTTAGAGTGTGGTGCTGATAATGCCAAGGTTGCAGGTTCGATCCTTGCATGGGGCAGCTGCATATTCCTGCTAATTCAAAGAGTGATCCTCAGGGTTTCTTCCAACTCTATGATTTTATGATATGCACCAAGCATGCCATTCTGGCTGAAAATATTCTGTTCACCACAGTTTTTGTTGGCTATTGATGTCTGCCATTGTCAAACCTTACAGATTTTTTAAATGCTTGACTGGTATTTCTTGGTTTTTATTATTTTAATTGTATTTTTGTTTTGCATATTGTTCTTTTATGATGCCTCTTCTTTTGCTTCCTTCTGTAGTGGTTTAGCCTCTAAGCGACTGGATGCTGCTACATCTAGATTTATGTTTTATTTTGACAGTGTCCAAGATTATCCTTACACAACTGTCTCCACATCTTTCTCTGAATTCTCCCCCCACTGCAGGAAAACAGCTTCATAAAACAGCAGTGCAGATGGAAGCATCTTCAGTAGCATGTAATAGATTGGATGAAAAACAAAATCTAATGAGAGAGCCCCCTGAGGTTCCTTTTCTGTTATAGAAGCACTTGTGGCAAAGTGAAAATGAATATACCAGCTTATTAAGTTCAGCCACTGTGCTCTTAAAGTTATTGATTTTTCCCTCATGTTGCAGTTCGTTTGCCGCTGCACTTTTTTTGAGACAGAAAAGCTATATACCAGATGCATAGTGCGCCATACGTTTCAAAGGATGGTTCTTGGAAGCATTCAGTTAGCAGTCGTATCTATGGGCAATCGCTAATGAATTCTGCTAATGGTGATGCTCCTGAAAATCACTAGGCTGTAATTGCTTCAGATTAGACAGCGTGGCACCAGTTTCCAACTCTAATAAACAAAAGTATGAATTAAAACCTATTGTTGCTTAGGTTGAATCCGTAGAGGGTATTTGCAGTTTGTTTGGTTGGTTGGTTGGTTGGTTGGTTGGTTGGTTGGTTGGTTTGTTTGTTTGTTTGTTTGTTTGTTTGTTTGTTTGTTGAATGGATCAGGCCAAAGGCCCATCTAGTCCAACGTAGCTCAGTAGGTAGAGCATGATATTCTTAATCTCAGGGTTGTGGGTTCAAGCCCCAACTTGGGCAAAAGTTTCCTGCATTGCAGGGGGCTGGACTAGATGACCCTTGGGATCCCTTCCAACTCTCTACATATGTATGATTCTATGATCCTATTCTTAGAGTGGCCAACCAGATACCTGTGGGAAAACCACAAGCAGGCTTTTTTCTGTTGAGGGCCGCATTTGCTCTGGGGTAAGCTGATGGGGGCCATATGCTAGTGATGAGTGGGGCATGGGCAAGAGTGGGTGGGCAGCCACTTTTCTCACTTTCTGATGCCCCCCTTTTCTCTTTTACACTCTTACCTCCTGCACTGCAAACTGCCAGGTCTTGCCAGAGATCTGAACAGTTTGCTTACAGAGGGCTTTCCACCCCTCAACACACACACACACCCATCCGTCTTGGCTTTTTAACCCCTCTAAGCTCTCTCCATTCAATGAAATTTGGCCAAGGACCACAGGTTGCAAACCCTGGAGTTCAAAACTACAACTAATCCAGAATGCGGCATCTAGACTGGTGACTGGGGGGGCCGCCAAGACCACATAACACCGGTTTTGAAAGACCTACATTGGCTCCCAGTATGTTTCCGAGCACAATTCAAAGTGTTGGTGTTGACCTTTAAAGCCCTGAACGGCCTCGGCCCAGTATACCTGAAGGAGCGTCTCCACCCCCATCGTTCTGCCCGGACGCTGAGGTCCAGCACTGAGGGCCTTCTGGTGGTTCCCTCATTGCGAGAAGCAAAGCTACAGGGAATCAGGCAGAGGGCCTTCTCAGTAGTGGCGCCCGCCCTGTGGAACACCCTCCCATCACATGTCAAAGAGATAAACAACTACCTGACATTTAGAAGACATCTGAAGGCAGCCCTGTTCAGGGAAGTTTTTTATGTGTGACATTTTAATGTATTTTTAATTTTTGATGGAAGCCGCCCAAAGTGGCTGGGGAAACCCAGCCAGATGGGTGGGCTACAAATAAATTATTATTATTATTATTATTATTATTATTATTATCATCATCATCATCATCATCATCATCAAATTCAGAACCGTGGTTGGCTTAGGCAAGAATTGTCCAATCTGGAAGTACAGCATGGAGTGTCGTGGTCAAGTTATCTCTCTCCCAAAGGGGCCATAGCTGGTGAACCAGCTGGAGATGGACCTCAAATGACAGTTGGATCCAGGAGTAATCTCAAGCTATGGACCTGCTCCTTCCAGAGTAGTGCAACCCCATCCATAGCAAGCCATCTTCCCACTTCCTGGACTCAAGAACTTGGAACAAATGATGACTTCTTGCATTGAGTCAGATTGTTATAAGATGTGTGGTGTTTGTTGTGTATTCTGTTGCTTCTATGGCTCATACACTGCCTTGTGTATAGCAGTGTAGAAAGACAGTAGACAAATTAAAGGCGAAAATGAACTGAAATAACACTTGTGTCAGGATCACCTAGTGACTAGTCTGAGACAGTATTCAACATGTATTCTCTGTTTGAAACAAATCAAAAGGGTACATAATATCATTGGTGCTTTATCTCCTTGTCTCAAATTATAGCACTGAGTGCTGTTGGATTAACTTTAAAGTTCTTTTTACAGGAATGTGGTCTGCTGTCAGCGGTTTGACGAGAATTGTTCTGGTTGTGTGTTTTTTTCAGGCTCAAAAAAATGAGAGGGAGTCTATCAGGCAAAAACTGGCGCTTGGAAGTTTCTTTGATGATGGCCCAGGAATTTATACCAGCTGTAGTAAAAGTGGGAAGCCAAGCCTTTCTTCTCGGTGAGTGAAAATGGCACGGTGAACATTTATCATTTTAATAACTTCCATGTGGCATAATATCATAGAGTTATGCCGCGTGGCATAATATCATAAAGTCCAGGCTTTTGAGACTGTGACATTATCTTCAGTGTTCTGTCCGTTCATGATTTAACTACAAAGAGAAACCCCTCAACTGTCTGAGCTTCTAAGCTTCTCATCTTCTGTCTCCCCCCCGGCATCTGTTTGTCCAACAGTACCATGCATTTCCAATGTTATGTGTCATGCTTGCTTCCATTTCTGTGACTGTCAGTCATTTTCCCAGAACTTCATTCTGTGTGCCTTTCAAACATATTGGGGAAAGGTATGGTTTAATATACTATTCCATAAGCCATCTCAAACTCAGCAGAGGTGAGGATATAAATATTTAAAGAAACATCAGTAACATCTGTAATGAATAATTTCTTCAGCTGCTTTAAAGATTTTAAAAGCGCTCAGCACATTAAGTCTGGATACTGTTTGAATTATCAGTGTTACTTAAAAGCCTTTTGAAGTCTACACTGAGTTACACACTGCACTTAACTGAGTTTATCTGGCTATTCCAGCGGCTAGTCTTGACGCTTTTCATTTGTTAAAGTCATATATTTAGTGATGTCTCGCTTTTTGTACTATTGTATGATTGTTTGCCTTTGGCTAAGCCAGGCATAGGCAAACTCGGCCCTCCAGATGTTTAGGGACTACAACTCCCATCATCCCTGACCACTGGTCCTTTTAGCTAGGGATGATGGGAGTTGTAGTCCCAAAACATCAGGAGGGCCGAGTTTGCCTATGCCTGGGCTAAGCAATAAAGGTTTGGATTTAGTGGGAGATTTCAAATGTATTGCAAAGAAATACAAATAATTTTATGAAGCAGCACTGCCTCCCTTCAGACATCTGAACTCAAGGATATAAATTTGAGTACAGCCACCCAAACCCCCAGTCTTACACTGGCATATAATTGTATATTCTTTGAGAAGGCCCTTTATACTTTGTAAGAAATCCAGTCTCTTGCCTCTGTCGTAAAATTCTGAACACTGCACGCTTAACACGGACAAATGCCACAGCAGCTGTAAACGCTTTAATGGTAACCAAACTTTTATATAGGCATGATAAATAAAAGTGTGTGAATGGTCAGTCCTGATGAAAATTTATTTTCAACATAAATGTAGAAACCAAAGAGCATTTGTGCATGCAGTGGTGAGCTGTTATTGCCTGTGGGAGACTCATCAAAATATACATTCTCCAGTTTATCACTGGAAAAGGATTTTGTGGCTCCTGGTTATTTAAACAAGCAATGCATTATCTGGAAGGATAAAGGACAAGTCTTCTTTCAACATCCCATTCTCCATTTTGAGGCCCAAACAAGAGACCATGATCCTTTGTTGACAATAATAAGAATTGGACTAAGGGTGCCTCCCCACACCAAATATTTGGTGCTCAGCTCTCTACTTTTCTTTGAGGACACAACCTGAGTTAAAGTGGCACTTTGGGGGGTAAAAATTGTATTAATCACCCACCACGTTGCATATGGCCACAACCATTGCAGAAAAACTTCATGTTTCGAGCACCTAATTTTGTTACCTTCCAGTAGTAGCAGTTGTAATAGCTCCTCAACGGTGGTATAGTGGTAAATTTTTGAAGCATAGGAACTCACCGTGACAGCCCTGCCTACCCTTGAAGCCACACTTTCCAAGGGCACTCCAAAATCACAGGCTGTGGAGACCCCTGTTCATATCTATGTTCAGTCATGATGATTCCTGGGTGACTTTGGGCCTGCCACTCCCTAAGCCTGCCCTACCTAACAAAGGTATATCGTATTTACGGGACCGCCTCTCCTGGTATGCCCCACAGAGGAGCTTAAGGTCCATGAATAATCACAGTTTAGAGGTCCAGGGCCCTAAGGAAGTCAGATTATCCTCCACCAGGGCCAGGGCCTTCTCAGTGATGGCTCCAACCTGGTGGAATGCTCTGTCCCATGAGACCAGGGCCCTGCAGGATTTATCTTCCTTCCGCAGGGCCTGTAAGACAGAGCTATTCCACCTGGCTTTCAATTTGAACTTAGCCTGATCTTTTATTCCCCTTCCTTCCCTCCCCCTCCCCTTTTTATGAAGATTACCCACTCTGGGATCCCACAGCTAATTCTTCCCTGGTCTCCTCGCTGGCCCAAATAGGACTAATTTAGCTAGCTAGCCCTGGTGATAATCTAATGTTTATTGGATGGATTTCCCCCCTAATTTGTTTTTTGAATTCTGAATTTTTTGTTATTCACATTTTATACTGTATTTTACGCTGTTTTTTGTTGCATCAATTAAGTGTTTTAAATTTGTTGTTAGCTGCCCTGAGCCCGGTTTTCTGAACTGGGAAGGGCGGGGTATAAATAAAAATTAATTATTATTATTATGTGCCAGGCCAGATTTGTCCCACTCCACAAGCTTGAACACGGTCAAATACTGCTCTGTTAGGGACCCCTTGGGACCCCTTCCTCTTCTGTGGCGTAGGTTCATGGTAGAGCAGGAAACATATGGCACGTGGATGTCTCATGCAAGCAGACACTGTTGGTATTAAAGGGTTAAGAAGCTCTAATCAAGACGCTCTAGTCACTGAGCAGCTGGAGGTCGTTAAGCTTCCTGGAATGTGAGTTTGTATAAATAGTCAACTCACTCCTGTGTTTGCTCCTCCTTCCCCTTCCCCTTTCTTTTGGGGCGTGTTTCCTGAAATGTGTGATTCTTCACCAGGGTTTTTTTTGTTTTTGTGTAAATAAACCTTTTATTTGAGTTCCTAACCGCTTGCTCCAAGATTCCTTTATTGAAAAGATGCTGACTCTCCAGCCCTTCTTGAGCCGCTGTGCAAAATGCTCTGCTGTAATGGGACATTGTGGCATCGGAAGCGCACTGGACAATTGATTAGCATTAAACTAATTAAAGTTTAATGGGACAGGTTATGGCTGTTTGTACGTCAAGAAGGAGATAAGGAGTGCAGTTCAGAGTGATTTATGCAAGGACTGGAGCGAAGACAGAAGCGGTTGCCGACAGCGAAAGCCTTCAAAGCAGCTTGAGTCCTGCAACGTGCCTAGGAAAAGTTTTAAAGAGGCACTGCGCAGTTTGTACTCGCTGGAAGACGTCTTATTCCTCGAGGAGCCACCTCAGCAGCTGGGAGACGGTCTACAGGTCTGTGAGTATCGTTCCTAAGCCCCAGGGAGGATGGCAGAGTCCCAGGAAAGTTTTGCTGTCCCATTTACGCGACTCAATGGGAAAAATTGGCAAGATTGGAAGGCTAGAGTAAGGGTTTGGTTGCAAGCAAAAGAGTTGTGGAGTTGTACTGAAGCACCGCCTATACAGGCAGCTGCAGACGCGTCTGCAGAAGACAAAGCAGCAGCGGCAGCTTCACAGAAACGCGACAGGAAAGCCCAAGGTCTACTAGTTTTGGCAGTGGGACCAGAGCAAATGCCTTATGTTTCTGAGTTAAAGAACACGCATGAGGTCTGGACGGTTCTGCAGCGGTTAAATTCCAGAAACACTGCGGGGGCCAAGATCCATGCTACAAGATGTTTGTTTGATTTACGTCTCCAACCGGGAGCGTGTGTGAAAGAACATATTGCCAAAATGGTGTCTGCCTTTAATCAACTAAGTCAGCTGGGCATTCCTTTCTCTATGGAGCAGCAGTCATACATATTGTTGTCTTCTCTTGATAAAAGCTATGAGACTCTAGCTTTAACTTTGGAAGCTATGCCTTCAACTGAATTAACCCTTGAATACATTTCTTCTCGACTTGCTGATGAACAGGATAAAAGGCAAAGAGAAAGAGGTTTGTCTTCAAAGGGGAGTTATGCTGTGCCTAAGAGTGGGGATGCTGAGTTTGAGAACACAGTAAATGCTTTTGCAGCTAGACACTGTTTTCGCTGTGGTTCCTCTTCCCATTTAATCAGGAATTGTACACGTGAACCTGGTCAAGACAGCACCAAGGCCGTTACCCCTAGTTACCAGACAAGGAGTTCCAGGGGACGTCGAAGAAGAGGAGGAGGTCGTGGCTACTCCCACAGCACACAGCACATGGCTTCAGCAATGGCGTTGATGCAAGGGCGTGGCCAAGGCAGAAATCTACGCTGGTTGATCAACAGTGGTGCATCTCACCACCTGGTGGCGCCATCTAGTGTCCGTTTGCAGAATTGCAGACATTTGCAAATCCTTAAAGTTGTGACAATGGCAGATTCAACTAAACGTTCCTTAGAGACCGTAGGCACAGTGTTTTTGAAGTGTTTGCAAACAGAAATTGATGCCTATGTGCTAAAGGGAATGAAGGGGTGTATTTTGTCTGTGTCAGAACTTGATAGAAATGGGTTTAAAACTGTGTTTGAAAATGGGGTTTGCACTATTTCAAAGAATAACGTATCTCTTTTGCAGGTGAAATGCAGAAATGGGTTATATTATTTTGAGACAAGTCCAGATGAAGTTGAACAGGTTCATGCTGGTTGTGTGAACTCGCCTACCCATAATTCTTGTGTTCATTTATGGCATCGCCGTTTGGGACATATTAATTTTCAGTATGTTAAAAGACAACCTGAATTATCAGAAGGGTGCAAATTGAACAAATGTACTAAGTATTTGGATTGTACTGCATGCAAAAGGGCGAAGGTTCATAGATGCAGCTATCCCAGTTCAAATAGGAAATCTGACAAAGTATTCCAACTTGTGCATATGGACCTATGTGGCCCAATGCCTGTTGCTAGCATGGGAGGTTCGAGGTATGCACTGTGTCTCTCAGATGACAAAACAAAGGTTACATGGTTTTTTCCTCTCAAAACAAAAGCAGATACTGCAGAAACAGTTAAAAATTGGGTTCATGCAGTAGAACTTGAATTCGGTACTAGAGTACTTGCTTTTCAGACAGACAGAGGGTCAGAATTTACCGGGTCTGTGTTGCAGAATTTCTTCAAGAAAAAGGGAATTAAGCATCGTCTGTCTACACCTTATTCCCCCCAAGAAGGAGGCGTGGCAGAACGTAAAAACAGGGTTCTGCAAGAGTTGGCAAACTCTATGTTGTTTGATGCTAAACTTCCTCAAAGTTACTGGGCGGAAGCCTGGAAAACGGCTACTCATGTTCTGAACCGAGTATATAATTCGGTAATTGATACTACGCCATATTTTGCTTTATATGGGAAGAAGCCCAAAGTTAATTACTTTCGGGTGTTTGGATCTCAAGCCTATGTACTTATCCCAAAAGCGTTAAGGAAAAAGGGAAGTCCAAGGGCTAAGAAACTCATCTGTTGTGGGTACGAACCACATGCCAAATCTTGGAGGTTCGTGAACCCAGATGGGGATACTACAAGAGTGGTCCTCAGTAGGAGCGCTGAGTTTTGTGAGCAATCCGGATGGACTCACTTACATGCTAACCCTGACATTTTGAGAGATGATTTAGGCATTTATGCTGAGAAAGAAAGTCCAGAGGATGATGAGCCAGAAGGGGATGGTGCACATGGTCCAGATGCAGATTCTGACCAGGCACAAGGTTCTTCTCCTAAGGTAGAAAAGCCAGAATTTAAGAGTGTTCCAACATCGCCAGTCATTAGGCCTAGCAGACAGCAAAAGCGAAGCAGGTCGCCTGCAACACCAAGCCCAAGGGAGGTATCTAAACGGAGGTCTTTATCCCTAGAGGCACGTCTAGACATAAAGTCTGAGACAGATTCTGACAGCCAACGGTCAGAGGGGGCACAAGAGGAGCAATTGCGCAGGTCAAAACGTGCCACAAAGGGCAAGCCGCCAGAGCGGTTTAAGGTGACAAGTGTATACGTAAATATGGCACAGTGTGAGCCAGATAGCTATATGGAGGTACAACAGCTTCCAAGCTCAGAAGCCGTAAAGTGGCAGGAAGCAATGGAAAAGGAGATGGCTTCAATGAAGTCTCTCGGTGTGTTTACAAGTACAGAGCTTCCAAAAGGGCAACAAGCTGTAGGTTGTCGATGGGTATATCGTTTAAAGCCCACAACTACTGAGGAGTTGCAATATAAAGCCCGACTAGTTGCAAAAGGGTTTTCGCAGCGCAAAGGAGTTCACTATTCTCAAATTTATGCCCCTACTTCAAGATCTGAGTCATTAAGAATGCTTTTAGCCTCTTCAGCTAAGAAGGGAAATAAGCTGTTTCATTTTGATGTCAATGTGGCTTATTTAAATGCAGACTTACAGGAGGAAGTCTATATGACGCCGCCACCAGGTTTTGAAGGAGACAAGCCAAACCAGGTCTGGCGCCTACACAAATCCATTTATGGGTTGAAACAGTCTGCCCGTAATTGGAATTCCTGCTTAAATGATGCTCTAGAGAGCATGGGGTTCAGAAAGAGCGCAGCAGATGCGTGTCTTTATCTAAAAGGCTCGGGATGTGAACAAGAAGCAGTCTTGATATTTGTTGATGATTTATTATACAGTGGAAAGGACGATAAACTTGCACAACAATTTGCCACAAAGCTTGGAGAAAGGTTTCAGATAAAATCACTAGGCAATGTATCTGTTTATCTAGGAGTTAAAATTCAGCAAGATGAAGATGGGAACTATTGGCTCAGCCAAGAAGCTAAGATCCAGCAGTTGCTGGAAAGGTTTAAAATGGACAACTGTGCTGGTGTTAAAACCCCAATGGAGTTAAGTTACACAAAGGATGCTCAAGCCGAGCAACAAGCAGAGTTCTGTAATCCTGGGGTTTACCAGTCAGCGATAGGCAGTCTACTTCACATTGCACAGTGGACTCGGCCCGATATAACATATGCTGTCAACATGCTGTATAGACAAGCTGAAAAACCATCAATGCATGCTTGGCAAGGAGTAAAAAGAGTTTTAAGGTATCTCCAAACTACCAAAAGGTTTCGCTTCAAACTATCAGTGGAGGGCAGCACACAACTTGAATGTTGGGCCGACAGCAGTTGGGCAGATGCTGGACCAGATAGAAAATCAGTGTCAGGAATGGCGATAAAATTTGGAAATGCACTAATTGGTTGGAGATCAAGAAAACAATCACTTATAGCTTTAAGTTCAACTGAATCTGAGTTCAATGCATTATCAGATGTATGTAGAGAACTGGAATTTTATAAGCAACTGGTACAAGAATTGTTTGGAGAATGTTCCCTACCTATCAGAGTGTGGGAAGACAATCAACCTTGTATTAAACTAGCTAAATCAGGTCAATTCAAGGCACACACAAAACATTTGGATATCCGTTATCAAAATGTATGCCAAAGTGTAAAACAAGGTTTAATTGAACTAAAGTATTGTCCAAGCCAAGAAAATCTCGCAGACGGTTTTACAAAAGCTTTGAGTCCGCAATCTCATAAATGTTTCTGTTCAGGTTTAAATTTGAATTAAGGTTGGTACGGCTCAGTGTTACGAGCGAGAGGGGGTGTTGGTATTAAAGGGTTAAGAAGCTCTAATCAAGACGCTCTAGTCACTGAGCAGCTGGAGGTCGTTAAGCTTCCTGGAATGTGAGTTTGTATAAATAGTCAACTCACTCCTGTGTTTGCTCCTCCTTCCCCTTCCCCTTTCTTTTGGGGCGTGTTTCCTAAAATGTGTGATTCTTCACCAGGTTTTTTTTTGTTTTTGTGTAAATAAACCTTTTATTTGAGTTCCTAACCGCTTGCTCCAAGATTCCTTTATTGAAAAGATGCTGACTCTCCAGCCCTTCTTGAGCCGCTGTGCGAAATGCTCTGCTGTAATGGGACATTGTGGCATCGGAAGCGCACTGGACAATTGATTAGCATTAAACTAATTAAAGTTTAATGGGACAGACACAAGTTCACAGATGCAAATGCCCTGACTGCTTCACTGATTAGGCTTTTCTTTGCACCCCAAAGCCACATTCATTGATCCCCTGCAAGGGTACGGGTTCAGGCAAAATAGTCTCTGAATGGCACGGCCTGGCACTTTCAGAGTTCCCAGGAAGGGTCTGCTTTTCACGCACAGGAACCCAAAAGTCAAATTTCCTTGAGGAGGCAAGGGCAGCCAAGTGTGGACTTCCTACCCTAGCACTGATTGAAAGTCATCTGTTGTTTTTCTTCCTCTGATTTTCAAGGTTCTTTGGAAAACAAAGAACAAGAAGGCCTGGTTCTTACTCTGGCTACCTTTTAATAGAAAATTTAACAACAAGAGTCAGGAAGGAAAAGGAAAAAAAGAAAACTTCAGTCATATTAATAGTACAGTAGCCATCGGTACCTCCATCTCAGTTTAAGCATACAAATCAATAGCCTGATAGCTATTCAAGACTGGCCCGGATTCTGATCATATGTATGGCTACTGGGACATAAGTCCTACCATATTAAACAAACTCACTGCCTAGTTGATGTGCATGGGATGGGAACTTACAGCATACTCCTATGCATGGCTACTCAGGAAAAAATCCTATTGAGTTCAGTGGTACTTTCTCTCAGGCAAGTCTCTCTAGGACTGCAGCGTTTGTCTCCTAGTCTTCTCTCTCTGAACTCCTCAACATTTTCCTTATAACGTGTGTGCTGGTATTAAGAACAGAGGTTATGACTCACAAAGGAGTAAGGAGTTAATCTATTTCCCTTTGCAAACAATGCTAGAATAAAGCAAAGGAACAGTATATGTTATCACACCCTTCCCCGGGCAGCTATAATTTATGCTTCAGGCCTAAAGCCCATTGAATGTCTTGTGCAGCAGAAAAAGACATGGCGTAAAAATGTAAGTATGCAATTATTCATTATATATTGCATATTAATAATGCATCCAAAGAGCCATTAAAGTAAATGGAAAATAATATTTTACTGTCCATTTCCACTGAAGAGTAATACAAGATTAAATCTCCTGGGGATGGGGGCGCAAAGGAGAAATAGCATGAATCAAAGCCCATGTTTATTAGTTACACATGTCTTGTCTGCCTGGTGATATGTTTTGTTTACCATCATATTTCAAGTTCTTAATGAAATAACAAATTAGAAATGGTTCTTCTGTGAATCGCAGTCGCTGTATGGATATTCCATATCTGTCCAGAGGAGGGAAAAACCCATATGCTTCTGTATTGTCTACAGAGTCTCGGTGGCTATAAATCACAGTTAGCATTTTTATGGCTTGACATTACACAGCTTAGGAATTTTGTCAAGGGAGATGGCTGAATAGAGGTCCAGATGGCCAGAAGCATAACATCACCACAATCACAATAAACACCTTTATGGAAGAATTGTTTCTGACTAGAGAGACCAGCCGAATGCATCATCGAAAGAACGCTTTAAAAAATAATCTCTTCTCCCTGCCTTGTGCACAAGTTAATATAATACTTTAGCAGGTGCTCTCTGTATGCACAAATAACTGGATGATTGGTGAATTTTAAATTTAATCCTTTAATGTGCATGTGGCTTCCATTACAACCCATTCCTTATTTATGATAAAAGGATGCCTAAAGTTGCAAGCAAGTGCTACAGGCCACCTTGTGGCTGAGATCATGTTCGATTTTGGAATAAAGGAACCATTATGTACATTATACCAGTAAATAGGTTGTTAAAGTGTTGCCTGCTGATTTAAGCGAGCACAGAGGGCCAAAGGCACTGCTATTCAGCTTTGGACAATCCACTGGTGCTGGGTGGTTTCTGTTGTTGTTTTTCTTCCTTTCTTTATAAAGCATTTTATTGCTTTTTAACATATAATAAACACAATTTAAAAACACAGTAAACACCAACCATGTCAGCTTGTCTGTCATTTCTTGGGAAAAGGCGTAACAGCAGCTTAAAACTAGAACCACGACTTTGTTGTTGTTATTGTTGTTTAGTCATTTAGTCGTGTCTGACTCTTCGTTACCCCATGGACCAGAGCACGCCAGGCACTCCTGTCTTCCACTGCCTCCCACAGTTTGATCAAACTCATGCTGGTAGCTTCGAGAACACTGTCCAACCATCTCGTCCTCTGTCGTCCCCTTCTCCTTGTGCCCTCCATCTTTCCCAACATCAGGGTCTTTTCCAGGGAGTCTACTCTTCTCATGAGGTGGCCAAAGTATTGGAGCCTCAACTTCAGGATCTGTCCTTCCAGTGAGCACTCAGGGCTGATTTCCTTAAGAATGGAGAGGTTTGATCTTCTTGCCGTCCATGGGACTCTCAAGAGTCTCCTCTAGCACCATAATTCAAAAGCATCAATTCTTCGGCGATCAGCCTTCTTTATGGTCCAGCTCTCACTTCCATACAGAACCACGACTTAGAACCAGTTTAAAATGTGTATTGAAAACTCTGATCCAGTCTGTCTCTCCAGATGTTTCCATGGGTCTAGGGAGGCTTGTCTCAACTTCCTGACTTAATCTGTCCCAAACAAACTTGAAAATCTCTTTATCACCTCCTTCACTTGCCAGAGCAAGGAGTGTCCTGGTGCTCTGGCAGATCATATTGTTGCTTCTGTTCTGAAAAACATCCTGGAACCATCACACACACACACACACACACACACACACCCTGCATCCTTGCTCAGCTTCATGAATCATTTTTGAAGAGACATTCCCCCTTTTTAGACAGGAAGGAATTGCTCTTCTTGACATCTGGAGACAGACACAGACGCACACACTTGTATTAAAGATAATAAACAGCCTGTGATGTCTGCCCTAATGCATTCACGAATCATCTAGAGTTCTATTTTTTCTCACCTGCACATTTATGCAGGTTTAATTGACTAAAACTCATATGACTTTAAGATTTTTTTTAAATCAGGCAATGGTCCTATTTATAAATGGTGATTTTTTTAAAAAAAAAAAACAGAGTTACAGTGGTTAACAGATTCTTCAGCTAGATTAATCTTTTTTTAGAAAAAAATGCTTATAAAAACTGCAGGTGGCAACCATCATCTTACGAGAAACTCATTCACACACAGGGCCAGTACCTTTGTGTATATCATCAGAAAAGTTCCTTCTTACTTCAGATATACTGTTTTACCTGTAGGCAACTCTACACAAATTTAATTGGTTGTTTAATTGACTAAAATTCATATCTTAAAATACATATCTTAATTAGCACTATGCAACTAAGAAGTAATGCCTGAGTTTGCTTTCTTCCTCCTGAGCTCTTTCTCTTTTGTGTCACATCTTTTAGGCTGTAAAGCTGAAGATGGGGACTATCTTATTACTGATTTTTATAACACTTTTTTGGCTGAAGAACAAGGTTTTAAATGCTTTAAATAATAAGTGTGTTTAGTTCCACTAAGTTCAAGTAACACAGCCTAAAGCCCTGGTTCTTTGGGGGATAGGGCTGCTGAGTAGGACTGTTCTTGGTCTTCCCTTAAGGAAATGCCTATCCTGCCGTTGCCTAAAATAGTGTACAGCAATTAAAATTGGCAGTACAGTGGTACCTCGGGTTAAGTACTTAATTCGTTCCGGAGGTCTGTTCTTAATCTGAAACTGTTCTTAACCTGAAGCACCACTTTATCTAATGGGGCTTCGCCGGAGCACGATTTCTGTTCTTATCCTGAAGCAAAGTTCTTAACCTGAAGCACTATTTCTGGGTTAGTGGAGTCTGTAACCTGAAGCGTATGCAGTGGTGCCTTGCAAGACGAAAAGAATCCATTCTGTGATTCTCTTCGTCTAGCGGTTTCTTCGTCTTGCGAAGCAAGCCCATTGACGGATTAACGGATTAGCGCTATTAGCGGCTTTTAGCGGCTTTTAGCGGCTTATCTGCTGATCGGATCAGCTGATAAGCGGCTTAGCAGCTTAGAAAAAGGGGGGAGGGGGGAAACCAGCAGGAACTCGCAAGACATTGTCGTCTTGCAAAGCAAGCCCATAGGAGATTCGTTTTGCGAAGCACCTCCAAAACGGAAAACTCTTTCGTCTAACGAGTTTTCCGTCTTGCGAGGCATTCGTCTTGCGGGGCACCACTGTATAACTTGAAGCGTATGTAACCTGAGGTACCACTGTACAGTACTAGTGCAATACAGTCATACCTCAGGTTACTGACGCTTCAGGTTGCGTTTTTTCGGGTTACGGACCATCAAAACCTGGATGTACTGGAATGGGTTACTTCCAGGTTGGGCACATGTGCAGAAGCGCTAATTCACACCTTGTGTATGCAGAGAAGGGCCGAATCGCAACCCGCGCGTGTGCAGATGCGCCGCTGTGGGTTGCCAACGTGCATCCCGCACGGATCACGCTCGCAACCCGAGCGTCCACTGTAAATGATTTTTGTGTGTCTATCATGAAACAATGTTAACTGAAAAGTTTCATCTCTGAACAATGCTCAGAGCAGTCTTTCTGTAACACTCAACATTTGCTTTATCATTGGGACCCATAAAGTCACCTGTGGGCCAGACTGGACAATTCCACTTCCTTATAAGCCTCGGATGTGGTAGCCCCACATTGACCTGCAGGAGCATCAGAAACAGGGCAGGTGCATTGGCTTGGTGCGCGTGCAGGTGTGGCCTCATTCCTCCCCACATGTATGAGCTGGATTGGCAAGAGATATTGCAATCATTATGGCAAAATGCAGCTCCTAGCAATGCTCCACAAACATAAGAGCAAACTTTAGAAAGAAGAAACATACACAACACAGGGTGCTGCTGGTTTTTGCAGGCTATTTGAAGTTCTCCTAAATTACAACCAACCGTTCTGTTCTTAAAATGAATTGCATTCCAATCACTTATGCCATGAGGTTTCTGCAGCGCTCAGAAATGGGCCACATGGGTGTCTAGCATACATTTGTAAAGAGGGTGGATTCCCCAGCTCCCAAAGCTTTCAGTCAAAGAATATATGGCCAGTAGGGCAGTGGGAGAAGAAGGTTGTCAATTAAAACAATGAGATGGCAAGGAAAGGCCATGTGGTGAGGAGAATATAATTATTGTGGTGGGTTTTTTAAAGAGGGTGTGTGGGCAGATTTATGGCATGTGCTCTTTCTAAAGCCTTTTGATTGACACTCTTTGGGAGATCTTGAGGGTATTTGAATGAGGAGGGAAAAGTGAGCAGTTGAATGAATGCCAAGATGATGTTCAAATCCAAGGAGCAGAAGTTGCTCCACAGAAGCCTTCCTTATGTGCCAGAAGGCCGGTGTCTTCTAAATGAATACGTGTTGAAGCTAGGTGGCATATTTGTATAGAACTGATTTTCCAGGTATTCTGATTTTATTCATTTATTTAGATCCATCTTTAGAGATTATATGTATGTACAGTATGTATGTATGTATGTTTGTTTGTTTATCAAGACTTATATTCTGCTTAATAAATAATCTGAGTGGTTTATGTGAAATGGTATAAAGCAGGGCTGTCAAACAGGTTGATCGCAACCTACTGGTCAATTGCGGGGTGTCCCTGGTTGATCTTAAAAGGTAAAGGGACCCTTGACCATTCGGTCCAGTCGTGGCCGACTCTGGGGTTGTGGCGCTCATCTCGTTTTATTGTCCGAGGGAGCCGGCGTGCAGCTTCCGGGTCATGTGGCCAGAAACACTGTTTACCTTCCCGCCGGAGTGGTACCTATTTATCTACTTGCACTTTGACGTGCTTTCGAACTGCTAGGTTGGCAGGAGTGGTTGATCTTAGGACCCCCCCCAAAAAAAAAAAACCACACACAAAAGAAGCTCAACAACTTTGGTCAATCCAATGGGTAGATCACTGCCATTTTATTTATAGTGGGAATAGATCACAGTCTCTTGGAAGTTGGACACCCCTGGTATAAAATATTCAATTTTTTTTAAAGCAATAGAAACAGACTTTTAAAACAGACATAATAGAATTGCTAAACTGTAGATAAAAACCAACGTATTTTAAAAACAAATAATAATGTACCTGTACATTATAATGGCAAGTCTGAGTAGGCTTGCCTAGATCAACATTTTAAGCAGGTATTGACAACCGATAATGCTATTAGGCACGGAGTTCTAGAAAAGATCTTCTGAGTGGTTTTTAAATGCTTCAGCTTCTTCTTCTTTTTAATTGGGGAGGCCATTCCTGGCCAGTCATGCACAAGAGACTGTGTGATATTTTTTTTCTCAACAGTGTACAAAAAAAGGTAAGTTCTCTGGGTGTGAAGAACGCCCGTTTGAATTTGATTGCAGCCATTCTGCACAAGAGCACTCAGAGCTAATCAGGTGAAGGGAAAATTACTGTTTTGGACACAGGCAACGGCAGCTGATTGCATTTCTCTAAAATAATGTAAAACAGCATTAAGCAGAAGGTAGGTCAAGAACCCTGGGTGGCTTGCAATAGTTTGGCAAGGGTTTACAACTGAGTTGTTTAGCAATGGGAACAATAAAATGGCTTTTCCCACCTAAATCAGGCTGCTGAAATGGAGAAAGCTAACCAGGAGTGGATTTTTATACGAAAAACACTGTGAGTCAGTTCAGTTCTGGTACACATAATGGGCTCAGTTGCCCCCTGCCCTTTCATTCTAACTGCATTTTGCTCCTGACTCTGGGTGATCTAGTTCTTGGGGATCTAGTAAAAAAAGATATAAAGTAGAAGTAGAAGTAGCAAGTCTGAAGCCTATCTATCCCATCAGGTAGAAATACAAATCTGTACTCGTCTTTTGCGGGCAACTGTAAATCCAACAGTAAAAACAAATTGGGATTAGTGAGTTCTAAATGCAATGTTGTATTTTATTATTCAGACATGTTAACTGTTTTCAGAATGAGAATCTCTATTATTTACATGTGTAACTTTTTTAAAAAATAAATTAATAAAATTTCTCAGAATGCTTGCTCTCCCCCCCCCCCCTTTCGAATCTGGCACAGTTACAGCTTGTAAATGTATTTGCTAAACTTTGCTAAATTTGGATCATCTCAATATGTCGTAATGATAAACTCTCATACATAACCCAACTTTTTTCTTTTTAGCCTGTACAACTGTACTTTAAATAAAGCTCAAGCAATGGTAAACAAGTTACTCAAGCATGTAAACTGGTTTCTAGAGACCAGCAGAGAAAAGGAAGCATAGGGGATGATACCGAACTCCCAGTAAATGTATAAGTCAGAATCAGATACCTGTTGGAAATGTAAAGAGAAGGAGGGTACCCTTTTCCATATGTAGTAGTCATGTAAGGTAGCAAAAGCTTTTTGGGAAATGATTTATAATAAGTTGAAAAAAATGTTGAAGATAACTTTTGTTAAGAAAACCAGAAGCTTTTCTTTTAGGTATAATTGGTGGAAAGGTACCCAAAGAGCACAAAAAAATTATTTATGTACACTGCTACAGCTGCCCGAATGATTTATGCCCAGAGACAGAAAGAAGAAACAATTCCAACGAAGGATGACTGGCACTAAACATTGATTGAGTATGCAGAAATGGCAAAAGTTTCTAGAAGAATAAGAAACCAAGAGCCAAAGTACATTTTGTGTTGTTGCAGGGAGTGATAATCCAATCTCTCTTTCCATCTCCCTCTTTTTTTCTCTGTTCAAGGTTACAAAGTGGGATGAATTTACAGATTTGTTTTGTAAATGACAGCGGAAGTGACAAAGATAGCGATGCTGACGACAGCAAGACCGAAACAAGTCTGGATACACCTTTGTCTCCCATGGTGAGTTTCAATCTTACAGAAGGTCTTGATCCCTTGAAAAATGTCAGGAAATGTGCACCAAATTCCAGGTTTTCTTTTTTAAAAAGTTAACCTTTATTAAATTTTAAAACATAAAAAGAAAAAGACCGAAATACTACAACTGTCAAAACAATATTATACGCTTCAAAGAAACAAACTGACGCAACGTAATATTGGCAGCCAAAACAGTACTAAGAAAGAAATAAAATATATAAATAGCGCCACCATTTTATGGATAACTGATGTGACTGGGTTGTGTGCCCTAAGAACATTGGTTGCCATATGTCCTCTTTTTCCAGGACACATCCTCTTTTTCATGGGTAGAGCTGTCATAGCAATCCATAGTTAAAAGTCGGCAAAAGTGTCCTCTTTTTTGCTCTTCAAAATGGCAACCCTAAAATATTATGGGACAAGTGGCTGCTTTTAGCACTGGCCAGTCAATTAGGCAAGTGGGTATAGTTCTTAGACCAGGGATAGCTTACCTAGTGCCCTCCAGGTATGGTTGAACTTCACCTGCCATCAGCAGGTGAAGAGTGGTGTCAGTCGCAGTATGATGATATAAAGAGGTATTTTGTGTGGCATCACAGGGATCCTTTTAGATCTATACCATCTGCTTAGACTTGTAGCAGTTCTCTAATGTCTCAGGCATAATTCTTTCCCAGCTCAGACATCTGGTGTCCTTTAAACCAGGGGTGCCAAAGGTTTAACCCTAGAATCTAAACACAATTCTGGCAGAGGGCTGGTTTACTTCTGGTTCATGCCATTCACATTAAGGCTAGAGCTAATGTTTATTGTTTTAATTCATTGATTAAATTGCTAGCCACTGAATTAGACAAACCTGATTGTATATATATATGTTGTGTCTATTTTCTAGAGCAAGCAGAGCTCTTCCTATTCTGACAGAGACACTACTGAAGAGGAATCTGAATCCCTAGATGACATGGATTTTCTCTCAAGGCAAAAGAAACTTCAAGCTGAAGCCAAAATGGCCTTAGCAATGGCAAAACCAATGGCCAAAATGCAAGTAGAGGTGGAAAAGCAAAACAGGAAAAAATCTCCCGTAGCTGACCTTGTAAGTATCTCGCAGAAGATCAATGTCTGCCAGTTGTTTCTAGACATGGAAGTTGCCCCAGTTGCAATAAAGCTTTTTGGAATTTGGGAAAGCTTATAGCTCCATCTGGAAGGGACGCGGGCGGTGCTGTGGGTTGAACCACAGAGCCTAGGACTTGCCGATCAGAAGGTCGGCGGTTCGAATCCCTGCAACAGGGTGAGCTCCTGTTGCTCAGTCCCTGCTCCTGCCAACTTAGCAGTTCGAAAGCACGTCAAAGTGCAAGTAGATAAATAGGTACCGCTCCAGCGGGAAGATAAACAGCATTTCCGTGCACTGCTCTGGTTTAGTCATGCTGGCTACATGACTCGGAAGCTGTACGCCGGCTCCCTCGGCCAATAAAGCGAGATGAGCGCCGCAATCCTAGAGTCCATGACTGGACCTAATGGTCAGGGGCCCCTTTACCTTTATAGCTCCATCTCAGATGTAAGAAATGAGTTTTAAAAGTGGAGCATATTTATTTAATATATTTGATTCAGAATATGCAGGGAAAATAAAGTGTTTTTTTTCCTTTGTTGGAGTATAGTATTTATAAAATCTTAGTACAGTATGTGGTATCTAAACTTGGTAAATTTTATGCATTCAGTACCTAATGACTAATGCTCAGGGTGCTTAATATATAGTAGGCTACCATCATTAGCTCTTACTGCTAATACATTAGAAAATATGCTGACAGAAGTTCTTTTTTGTCATTGTTGCCGGCCATGACAGTGGCCTAAAGTGTTGTTGTCATTCTTTTTAGCTGCCACATATGCCTCATATAAGTGAATGCTTGATGAAAAGAAGCTTAAAGCCCACAGATCTGAGAGATATGACGATTGGGCAGCTACAGGTGATAGTCAATGATCTACATTCACAGATAGAAAGTAAGTCTTCTCCCTTGGTATTATGTCCTTTCGCTATTCGTGGCACCTCGGTTTAAGGGAATAGAAACTGTTCCGTTGCATGTGAGAGCTGACACCAACATTGAACCAAGGAATGACTGTAGTTCAGTGGTAGAACATCTGCTTTGCATGTAGAAGGTCCCTGGTTCAATCCCTAGTATCTCTAGGTAGGGCTGGAAGAGACCCCCTGTCTGAAATCCTGGTGAACCACTGCTGGTCAGTGTGGATAATACAGACCTAGATGGATCAGTGATCTGACTCAGTATATGTACGGTCCAGTCCTCCTAGGATTATGCCATCTCCAATACAGTGGTACCTTGGTTTACGAACTTAATCCGTTCTGGAAGTCCTTTCTTAAACCAAAGCATTCTTAAACCAAGGTGTGCTTTCCCATAGCATCTGGGGACTCAATTTACAAAAGGAACACACTCAACTGGAAGCAAAACATGTTCTGCTTCCAAGTCAAAGTTCACAAACCAGAACACCTACTTCCTAGTTTGCAGCGTTCTTAATCCAAGTTGTTCATAAACTAAGCTGTTCTAAAACGAAGGTACCACTGTACTAGAGGGAAATATCTTCAATGCCAACATCTTCTCTTCAGATAACATTGGGGGCCATTGCTCCCAAAGCAAGTTTTAAATCAAAACTTGCTTTTTATTCCATGCTAGCTCATGGCATGTTGTATTTCTTGTACTTTTCGTCTTAGATATGGAGAAGAGAAATCACAGATCTGGAAGTGACTTTTGACCTTCAAACGTTAGGTCAGGAATGGCTATTATTCAGTAATCTAATGCCAACTGAGGAAGAAGGAGGCCCTCTTCACGTCCCCCTCTCTTTTCAGCAATCCTTGAAACAATAGCATTTGAATATGAGTTCCCTATAGTTTTACTATTTAGAGTGCTTTTGCATGAGATGCAGAAGTGGGGGGCTAAATGGGGGGCTAGGAAGCCATGCATTTGTGGAGATCTTGCACAAAAAAGAGCAGTAGATGCCTCTTGCACACCATGGTTGGTTGTACGTTTCTTCCAGCTTTGCATGATACCTGGAACTGTGTAGAGAAGTGCAAGTAGATAAATAGTTACCGCTCCAGCGGGAAGGTAAACTGGGTTTCCATGCACTGCTCTGGTTCTCCAGAAACGGCTTAGTCATGCTGGCCACATGACCTGGAAGCTGTCTGCGGACAAACACTGGCTCCCTCAGCCTATAGAGTGAGATGAGCACGCAACCCCAGAGTCGTCCATGACTGGACCTAACGGTCAGGGGTACCTTTCCCTTTAAAGCTTTTGTGCCTGTTTGCAGTCCATCCACTGGACTCTTTTTTGTTGTTGTCTTTTTAGAGCCAAAGTAATGCTATGCTTTTCAGTGATACGAATTAATTCATTACAGACAGAAGAGGCTCTAAATAAAAAGAAATTAGCACATGACTCCATGGCCCATGTCAATGTGTGCTTATTAATCAAATTAGTCAAAGCAGCTGCAGTGTGGCTCTTTGCCTAGGCACCTGTGAGCTATGCTCAGCCAAATGTGAATAATTCTCCCCTGAAGTCTGTTAGTGCTGTCTGCTACT
Source organism: Podarcis liolepis (assembly GCF_965112155.1). Lineage (NCBI taxonomy): Eukaryota > Metazoa > Chordata > Lepidosauria > Squamata > Lacertidae > Podarcis > Podarcis liolepis. The sequence goes on from NC_139556.1 coordinate 83,374,275, forward strand.
TTGGAATTGCTGCTAGGATGTTAGAAAATCAGTGGACCTGCTAGAAAATACCGATAATTCAGTTCTACCATGACTTGGCTTAGTTTAATTTTTTAAGGAGAGCATTGGGTAAATGACATGCATTTCATGAGTTTTGATTCTCGAGTTTGTGTTTGTATTTTAAAAAACTGCTTGTTTGCTTATATATCACCTGCCTTTCAAAACATAAATCCTCCCAAAGTGATATACAACTGTACGCTAAAAATGCAAATAATTTGTTTGCAATATAAAACAACCATCCTAAAATCAATACTGAAAAGGATTGTGGGATAAATAAATAAAAGTCCTATGACCCAAGTCTAAAGACTAGCAGAATGAGGATTTAGTGGAGTACCAGGGAGGTGAATTGCACCATTGTGGGGCTGCCATTGAAAAGTCCCTGTCCCTGGTACCCGCCAACCTCACCATTACTAATGACAGCGCAGAAAGCAGGAGTTTCTCTGGTGTTGAATGGGCGCACAACACAATGGCAGTTCCTGGCACCATTGGTAGCTGTTGCAGTTGGAGGACCTACTGCTTTCTTGCCTCTGTAGAAACAGGCTGACATCATAGACAGTCAAGCTTATTTCCCTGCCAATGTGTTGATGCAAGTTCAGCCTTGGTAGATCACACCCAGTTTTGAGGATTTTCCATCACCAACCACAACCAGAAAAATGCCAGAAGTTCCATGGGTTGGTTCCTAAGTTAAAGAGTTTAAAGAGTGCATTCTGCTTTGGGAAGTCATCCTTGGTTCTCTCATGAGATCTACAGTAGTGTCATGTTGATATTTTTTTTACTAACGTTTGTTTTTAACAATACCGGCCATTGTTCTTGTTCCATTACTTCATCGCCTCCCTTATTTATATGCCAAGCCAAATGCCCTTCTGTTTCTTGGAGTGAGAGCCATGTACCATGGTGACTAACAGATTCCAAAGTGTTAGACATGGGGAGAACTGTGGCTAAATGAGCTTAAACACTCTTTTTCTTTTTTCTGCTGTCAGGCTTGAATGAAGAATTGGTGCAACTGCTGCTAATTCGGGATGAATTGCACACAGAACAGGATGCTATGCTGGTAGACATTGAGGATTTGACCAGGTTGGTAACCTTTTTCAGATACGTCCTGATGCAAAGGTCTCTCTTTAGACCGTTTTGTTGTGACGATATATTTTATTTTAATTGATGTATAAAATGTCCTTCATCCAAAGATTTCAGGGTCAAAGTAATTTCAAAATTACAGAAACATAAGAACTGTCAGAGGGAAAGCTAGGGTATGTGTGTGTGTATGAATGAATGAATGAATGAATGAATGAATACTTAAAATTAAAAGGAGCAAAACCATTCAACCAGCCAAAAATATAATCAAAAATGCCTGAGGAAATTAAATGATTTCAACCTGATGCCACAAAGAATGTATGCCTGTGCCTGGCATACCATACTCAGAATGGCTTCCTACAGTTGAGGCACCATCACAGAGAAGGCACTTCTTTTAAAGGTGGAACACTGAGAAGGAATTATGATATATTACTGATACAAGGTGAATTGTCCTTGTATCAGGACGTTGTGATGCTGTTTTCTGATCAATGCCTCTTAAGATCATACCCTAAAGCCACATTATGATAATGTCTTTATTTGGAGCAACCACAATGTTACAAGGTCACGAACGAACTCAGAAAACTTCATCAGACACAAAAGTGGTTGGGGGCAAAAAGCTGATCATAGTGCTGCTGCCCCCAGAATCTGCAGTTTATAAGACAGAATGCAGGAGAAGTTCTGCAGGCATTATTAGATTAATCTTGCAAGGTGCCATACATTGCTGCATGCACCCAGAACTACTAGACCAAAAGAAGCAATCGTGGAACTACATAAAAGTTCCACCTACAGCTCCAGTGAAAGCTTAGGTCATAAAAAGTGCACCTGGTTCAGTAACATAAGTCTACCACTATTAGTGTTGTTTGCACCGAAGCAACTGTTTTTGCTGCTGTTTTTCTAAGCACCTGTTGCCATGACTGTTTGGGGTATGACAAATGGCAGATTTGGACAGTATGCTATTTCTTTGTGATCCACGCTCTCTATCAGATTATAAGTGAAACTTCTTTGGCCATTGAATCAATTTATAATCTAACATCCAATGCCTAATAACTTTCTCTAGTTGCTTGCAGCAACATGGTGCTGAGCCCTTTAATTTTGGGAAATTATTGCTGCTAGGAAATGTGAAACTTGGTAAATTTGTCTGGGTAGACAAAGAGAGTGGTCCTAAAGATAGAGACAAAAACTTCCTTTATTCCGGAATCTGCCTTTGTGATGCCTCCTCTCAGTTAGAAATCCCAGCTTCTGTTTTCTCCATTTGATAATGTAGCTGCCATCTATTCTTAACTTTCCCTTCCCTTCCTAAATTATCTTTTCTTAATGGTCTTGCAATGATCCTTTCTCACTCCTTACTTTACTGGGTAGACAATATGCCCTATTAACAGCTTGCCGCTCTGTACTAAAAGTTGTCCTTACATTCAGTCCAGCTACCAAGCCCTGTAGCAGGCAGAATCAATCAGAGTGACTTTAGACATGATTTCAAGACCTGGGAAGACTCCAAAAGGCAAAATCTGGGTGTGCGTTGACCTTAGGTCCTGGCAGTTCCAAGGAAAAGGCCAATAATAGTGTCAATGGCTAGCAACCATGCTTTCATTTTGTCCAGAAGTGGTTTCAATTGTCTTGTCGAAGAATGGAGCCTGCTGCAAAAAAATAGGTGCAGTTCACAGCTGCATCCTTTGTAGTGAAAGCAGGCATGTAGTCTTATCAGGTGGATGAAGTTACTCTTCTCTGGTTTACCAACAGTCTGAATATACTGTATAGCTACTTGTGCTCTTTCAGTCAAATCCTGTGCTGGTTTTTAATCTTAAAGGGAAGAAACCTGTTTGCCACCTGCAGACAGAGATGAGACTTAATTGAACCAAAGCAAACCCAACTATTCTTTTCTTTTTTCTGTAATATTTCTTTTACAGTGCGGCCCCCTATCAGTACCATGGTAATTTAGCACCATTGCTGCCAACAAGGTAAAATACAGTAACGCCTCAACTTTCCCAGATCCCTTTAATCCAGGCCTTTTCTTATTCAGTACAAACCTTTTATGTTCTCCCCTTCTATCTGTCCTCTGTCACCCTCTGTTCCAGGTTATTTTCACGTTTCTCAGATTGGCTGGTTAAAGAAGGTTGAGTAGTAACTCAGCAGCCAAAAATGCTAAATCGGCTCTCTTACAGCTTCCTGCTTTGTGGTATTTGCCAACTATTCCACTGCACTGAAACCTCTGCAACTCCAGGGAGCATGCATATATCTGGATAGCTCAGTTGGTTAGAGCGTGGTGCTGATGATGCCAAGGTTGCGGGTTTGATCCCCATATGGAACAGCTGCATATCCCTGCATTGCAGGGGGGGGGGGTTGGATGAGATGATCCTCAGGGTACCTTCCAAAATCTGGAGACTTGAGTAATCCAAATGGGAGTTGCATTCTGATCTGCAAGCAAGTTTGGAAATATTAGAGTGTGTCAGTCCACAGCAAATAATGATAATAATAATTGCACACCCCTAGCACTCTGTTTCTCTCATGCACACACACACACACACACCCTCAGCACTTGACTTCGTTGAATTTTCTCTGCTTTTGTAGCTTAGAAAACTTTGACGAGAGGCAGAATCTCATCCGCTTTACACAAAGACCAGGGAAGGGTTAGTGTGTGTGTGTTTTTTCCGCATGCCATTATGTGTCTGTCTTTCGGCATGGCATTATCCTTCCCCACTACCCTCCCCCACTATAATCTGGTGAGCAAGTCGTCATTGACATCTACCAGAGGACTTCTGCATAGAGGAAAAGGTCGGTGTGCTTGCTATAGTATGTTCTTGCAGAAATCTGCTGCTGCAAATCACAGACCAGCGGAGTGGTTTTGCTGCTTCACCTCGTAATACAGTGGTACCTCTGGTTGTGAACGGGATCCGTTCCGGAATCCCGTTCGCAACATGAAAACAGTGCAACCCGCAGTGGCACGTCTGCACACATGCAGGTTGCGATTCGACGCTTCTGCTCATGCGCGTGACGTCATTTTGCGTGTCTGCGCATGCGCGAGCGGCGAAACCCGGAAGTAACCGTTTCCAGTACTTCCGGATTGCCGCGGGACGTATCCTGAAACAACATAACATAAAGCGGACGTAACATGAGGTATGATTGTACAGCAATGCCCATACTCTGCCTGTTGCTCCCCTCCAGAGAAAAGGAAGGTTGTTGGTGTTTTTTCTCCCGTGAGCCAACAGGTGGCTCAGATTTGAGACCGCCTGTGCCTTGCAGAAAAAGAAGATGCTGCCACTACCATACACAATGCTGGGGCTTTTCACTTGCTGCTTTATGAACTATTCTTAGTGAGGGGAGGAGAAGGGACAGACACGAAGGCAGCAAGCGAAAGTTCAAGGAATGTGTGCCAGTGATGGGGTGTTTTTTCCCCTAACTGCTTGTCTCTGGGTGAAAAGAGATCAGCAACAGGAAGTGTAGTTACAATGCCTCATTGCATAGTTGAAGTGTGAACTGTTTAAGCAGAAGAAACTGAGAGAGAAATGTTTTATGGGTGTTTTATGTTTTATGGATACAAAGACTGAACAGATCTTGCTAAATCTACAGAGAGATGGTTCTGTATATTCGTGGATGATCTCTAATTTGAATACCAAATTGCAGATGAAAATAATCAAGAGTTTTAGTTCAGGGTGCATGACGTTTATGTCTCCCCCACCTCAGTTTTACCATCTCAGCACCTCCGACCAGTTGGTTAAGCTGAAAGATGGTGACTTTCCCCAGCATCACCCAATGAGCTTCGTGAATGTATGTCTATCAAAACTTGTAGCTTCCTGGTCTGACTCTCTGCTACGCGACCCTGACACTTTTTTCTTTCCCTTGTTCTTCTAAAACAGCCTACTGCCAACTTGGTGCCCAGAAATTTTGAAGTACGAGTCTGTTTTAATGAATAGAAAGCATGGCCTCTGGCTTCTATTGGGTCCACAGTGTGCACCTGTAGGGACTGTCTGGGGCTAATGGAATTCGTAATCCAAAACTTCTGGAGGGCACCTGGTTGGGGAAGGGTGTTACAAAACTACTTTCTCATGTTGGAAGCAGTTTGCATTTCTAGTTACTCGAATCAATTACATATTTAATTAGCCATTCAGATGCCCTCTGTGTGGGCCACATGGTTGGCAGTTGGTGAGAGGCGAGTTGTTTTTAGTTCTTTATATCTTGAAATGTTGCTACAATAGGGACCTAGGGGTCATCTTGTTACATCCTTGGATTGTGTTAAGACAAATAAGTTTCCTATCCATGGGAAGGAGGTGAAACGCTCCTCCTTTTCCCCTTGCTCCCCAAATAAAACTTCCTTTCAATGTTATTGCAACCTACAGTTTCAATTCCAAAGCAATTTCCTTGAAACCCTCCCTGCCCCCCGTGCTCTTCTTGATTTTACCTCCTGAAGACTGTGGTTGTTATTTTCCTTCCTGTGCTGGATTTCTGCAGTCTAGAGGAGTCCTGAAGAAAAGGACTATTTAAGCCGGCTAGATAATTGCAGCAAAAGTTAACGCATCTCTTCAAGCAATCTTTTCAGCAATCGCTGCGCTTCCTTCCTTCTCTGCAGCCTTTAAGTTTCGCCAGTAAAAAATTTAAAAAATCTTCATTTATTGCATCTACGTAATATCGTTCCTTTTTCCCTATTTCCCTTCAGACACGCTGAAAGTCAGCAGAAGCACATGGCAGAGAAGATGCCAGCAAAATAAAACCGGAAGCCATCAGACTGAAGAAACAAGCTAAAACATTTTGCTTCTGTGGTTGTACCAACGCCGCTGCTCCACGGGTGGCACACAAGAAAAATCAGTGTTAGTCATTGATTCCGGGCGCAATCTGCCAAGCACCAGGAGCCCCACACACAAACCCTTCCTTGAAGCTAACGGTGGATGCACAGCGACTGTGCTTGGCGAATTGTTCCCAATGTCTGAAGCTTTATGTCCAGTGGTTGGCCTATGCTTTTTAATTTATTTGCTGTTGGGTTTATTTTATTTTTTACTTGTGCCACTAAATATCGGACAGTTCAATAATCTTATTGTAGAACAAAATGTACAGTACTTATAAACATTGCAAACGTGAAGAGGAAAAAAGAAGAGAGAGGGTAGTTTTAACTTTTATTTTTGTTTATTTAGAGAGACCTTTTAAGTTAAAGCAGTATTTTACCATTGGCTACTTTTTATTGTTTTTCAGCGTAGTTTTAAACAAATGAGACTGTAATTTTGACGGTGCTATACAAGTGAGAGAGAAAACATACATGCCTGCCTCGTAGTGAAGTTGTAGCTTTCAGTAATATGTATATTTTAATCAGTTTTCAACATTTTGTGAATGTTGACTACCTGACATTCATTTTTAGATGTGCTATTAACATGCAGTTGAGTTGAAAGAGTTACCTTGAAAGTTTTATGTATAAATATGTAAAATAAAAATTAAAAATTTCTTTCATATGATATGTCTTTTTGTTGACTAGTGGGACAACATAGTAATTCACCTGTAATATATTCATTGAAGTACATGTGAAATTCCTATTTTTTTCATTTCAGATTATATATAGATATATATAATATGAAAAGTCTCTCTTCATATATATATATATTTAAAAAATACTATTCACTTAGAACACAGATAAGTTATTATAGATTCACTTGAAGGCAGGCACAAAGGTAAGGTTTAAAGTTAACAAAAATACTATGTGGGCTGAAAAATGAAAATGACACCTCAACTGTATACGTAAACTTGAATTAAACTCTAACACACTTGATATGGGAATTGATTACTTTTCTCTCTCTCTCTCTCTCTCTCTCTTTACTTTCTCTCCGCTGAGATTGCACTTGCTATCACCATGCATTTTAATACGAGCTACAACCTCTATGTGAGTCTTGTCCTTCTTCCCAAATTCATAACCCAGCTACCATGCATCTCTCCCATTCACTTCAATGGAAGCAGCAACTACATTTGCCAGTGACGGGGAACCTGAACCCCTCAAGATGTTGGGGCTCACGGGAGCTGAAGTTGGACTAACCTCTTTTTCCCGAGCATCCCTATTTACTAAGTATAATGTGAAATAAGAAAAGGAAAAAGATGCTCTTCTAGGTTCTTGCTTTTGTTCTGTTATTTGTGCTATGAAAAAAATCACCTTGAGAGAGCTGAAAAATAAAATGTTCTAAGCCTTTTTTTTAAATACCGTTATGGTGCATGGGGCCTAGATCACATTGCAGGGGTTTTTTAAGTTGCTGCTTATTCAAGGGCACTGTTGTGGGACTTCTGTGTCTGTCAGTGGGAGAATGGGAAGTTACCTCCCCACCCAACAACCCACATCCTGATTCTCCACCAGCAAAGCCTTTTGCTTGACTCTACCATCTAGCTGAACTTCCACTGAGACTGCCAGAGATTAAGGCAAAAGCAGCAGTTTTGATTTATGACTTTGTTACACCTGTGGCTGAGCAGCCACTGTAGTATCTTTCAGGTCAGGAAACAATTGCAGAAGTGATAAGGTGAACAACATTTATGTTGTTTTAATCAATAACTGCCTAGCCAGGGTCAACAGGGCTCACCCAGGCTGCATTGAACTAACTTCCCAGGCTCTAGCCATCTGACCCAATATTCTCTGATAGAGGTCCTTAAAGCAACAGTCACATCTACAGCAGCCAGTTGACTGGCTGACAGCCCCTACAGCCAAAGGAACAACAACTGTAGCCAGCTGGGCTGCTGCTGGCAGGCCAACCCCACTGGGATGGAATGAAGGGGAGGGCTCCACCCTTTACTGTCTCTTTTTCTTTTTTCTTTTTTGCTAAAATATTGCTGGCGTCATATTGTTGCATGGGATTGGGAAGTGGGACAGATGCATGTGGGCTTGTTTGACCGTAAAGGTAAAGGGACCCCTGACCATTAGATCCAGTCATGGCCGACTCTGGGGTTGCGGCACTCATCTCGATTTATTGGCTGAGGGAGCATGTGGTACAGCTTCCGGGTCATGTGGCCAGCATGACTAAGCCACTTCTGGCAAACCAGAGCAGTGCACGGAAACACCGTTTACCTTCCCACCGGAGCGGTACCTATTTATCTACTTGCACTTTGGCGTGCTTTCGAACTGCTAGGTTGGCAGGAGCAGGGACCGAGCAACAGGAGCTCACCCCGTCGCGGGGATTCGAACCACCGACCTTCTGATCAGCAAGTCCTAGGCTCTGTGGTTTAACCCACAGGACTAATTGCAGTCTTTAGGGTACCCAGTGTGAGAGACTGTTGAGCCCCTAGGTGATAAGCATTCTCTAGGTGGTGAAAGGTGGAGCATCTTCACTGCATTTAAAGCACTGTAGTGCCACTTTTGACAGTCATGGCTTTCACCTAAGAATCCTGGTAACTGTACTTCGTCAATAATTATAATTATTACTGTATGGATTTCCCCAGCCACGCTGGGTGCCTTACAGCACAGGAGACTCCTATTCGCCTCGCACAGCTTTAAGTTATCTTGAGTCCCCCAGGAAGACAGGTTGATTTTCGAACCATTTGGGGAATTGTAGCTCTTTTGACGAGAACAGGGTCCTCCTCTAGCAACTCAGCACTCTTAAAAAGCTGCAACTCCAAGGATTTTATTTTATTTTTTCCCCTGGGGAAGCCAGGACTGTTAAAAGTGGCGTCATAGTTCTTTAAATGCATAGTGAGGATGTGGCCTGTATATCTGAGTTCTCAGTTGCCAGAGCAACCAGAAAAGGCTTCATTGTTTAGTGTGTGAGCTTACCAGAGCCACCTAGTGGACCAATGTGGGAAATAAGGATGCTGGACTAGGTATATCAAGAGTGAAGAGCCTTTGGTTCAGGGAACGAACACAGCCTCCTAGAAGGTTGTCTATAGGTTGACCCTTGGGCTGATATAGGACCCATAGACAGGCCTTTGATAAGATCCAGCGAGGCTTATGCTCATGTGTAGACCAGGCCTGAAACTGCTTAAGCAAGACAGGAAAAGTAAGGAAACATAAAAGTTCATATTTCCAATACAATGGAATAGTAGGGTTAGAGGGAAAGAGGCTTTATATCAGTTAGGAAAAGGACCATTTGGAAATGGTCTCCATAGATTTGCACAGTATAGAGCAGGGCTAGCACAGCATTCGCCAAGCTAAATTAGTTGTTACGATTGCAGGAATATCTGACTGCCTTTAGCAGTTAATTTCTTCCTTCTGCTTCTTAAAGTCAGGATTTCATCTTTAAAAGGGAATTCTGTATTTCCGGCTTTGATGTAAACCCAGTCTCTTGAGTGGGAAGTCCAAATAGGAAAGTGTCAGGAACATAATATGCAGAAACTGGGGTCAAGTGAGAGTAGCTGAGGTGTTGATAATGACAAGAGGCAATGCCATTCTCTGTGTGTCTCCTCAAAATATTCACCATGCTGACTTTGAATATGGGTAGCATTAAATTTTCACGCATTTGTTTCTTTATTAAAATCACCCCGTCTTTTTCTTCTTCTGAAAAGGGAAACTCAAATCTTTGAATGCACTGCAGAAATAGCTTGTTTTTTATAGTTTGGTAAGTAAGAGAGGAAGATAAAGGTAAAGGGACCCCTGACCGTTAGGTCCAGTCGTGTCCGACTCTGGGTTTGCAGCGCTCATCTCGCTTTATTGGCTGAGGGAGCCGGCGTACAGCTTCCGGGTCATGTGGCCAGCATGACTAAGCCGCTTCTGGCGAACCAGAGCAGCGCACGGAAACACCGTTTACCTTCCTGCCGCGGTGTTACCTATTTATCTACTTGCACCTCATGCTTTCGAACTGCTAGGTTGGCAGGAGCTGGGACCGAGCAACGGGAGCTCACCCCGTCGCGGGGATTTGAACCGCCAACCTTCTGATCGGCAAGTCCTAGGCTCAGTGGTTTAACCCACAGCGCCACCTGCTTCCCTAAAGAGAGGAAGATGGATTTGTGTAAAAAAAAATATATTGCTGCTAAAATCACAAGCACAGAAAACATCATGAATACTGAGAAAAACTCTATCTGGGTAGTCAGAAGAACAAGCTCTGCCCATTACACTTCTGAATTTCATACTGCTATTTGCGTAATTGAAACCATGGGCACCAGTAGAGTTTTAAATGGTGGCTTCTTCAATGCCAATAGTTGACTGGGGAGTGGACTTCATCAGGACTGCTGCAGAGGTTAAACTTCCCCTCATACAATCTGATGCTGCTCTGACCTCTCCATAGCTACTTATTTACATTGCAAAAAGGGGGTGGGGCAACCACTAGAATCATGTGATTAAAAAGGCATTGATTTGACCCTACTTATCAGATGTTTTGATGAACTTGCAGTGGCTATCTGCATCATTCTCTGTTAGTAGCTCCCAGAGTATTGTGACGATACTGGAAATAGAGATGCTGGACTAAATTGCTCTTTGGTGTGATTGAGCAAGGCGGCGCTATTTAAATGTTCTTACATGTTCTGTAACTCTCCCAAGTGTTTGACTACAATTCCCATCATTCATGACCACTGGCCCTGCTTGCTGGGGCTAATGGGAGTTGGAGTCCAACGGTGTTGAGGTGGGTGGGGGGTCCGGTTCCCCATTTCCTGTTTTAAGATGACCTCCTTATTGGCATAAGTGAAAACCACAACTGTATGTTGAGAAAGGAAGTAATTAGCCCAAGTACTAAATATCACACTGTACTGAAAAGGTATTTTTAGTCTGCCCCTTTAATATGACCCTCCAGGTGTTAGTGGACTCCCATCAGCTCCAGCCAACATGGCCAGTGATGAAGGGTTGTGGAAGCTGGAGTCCATTAACATCAGGAAGCCATGCAGGTAAGTCACCCATGTTTGACTACTAATCAAACCATCTTGCACAGATAATATCAATCTTGTGAGAGGGGTTTATAAGATTCAACTTGTTGAAGATCTTTCTGTGGTTTGGGTCAAACTGTGATAACCGAGTTCTGCCAAGTTTCAGGAATTTGGCCTCTATTCTATATGTCAAGAAACAATTTCAGAAGAAAAGGTGGGATTTATTCTGAATTTTTTTATATTAAAAAAAACTAATGAATCAGTTGGGACCATGTGCTTTATGGTGGACTTTTATATTTTTGATCCCATTTTGGATTGATTTATTCTAGAGATTCCTGGTGAGTGGTTAATTTTTGGGATTTTAATCCTTTCTAGGAACTCTGTGGAGATTTGAGTATCCAATGGTTCAGATTCATAAGAGTTTTGTATTTTTAGAAAAATATAGATTCCTCCAGAATTTGTTTTTGTTTATCTTTCCCCACCTTTTGCATTTTAAGAGTGCATCACTCGTTTTGCTTGCCTTAGGCCTACTTGTCTCACCTGGAGGGCAGATTTTGTTGTTGTTGTTGTTGTTGTTGAATTCATAATAATGGGCTGGGTGTGCTTTTATTACTGCTAGGCTATTAATTGGGGGTGACTGTAGAAATTAGTTTGTGTTTTTATGTTCTGTACCATGGGTAGGCAAACTAAGGCCCAGGGGCCAGATTCAGCCCAATCGCCTTCTCAATCCGACCCGCGGACGGTCTGGGAATCATTGTGTTTTTACATGAGTAGAATGTGTCCTTTTATTTAAAATGCATCTCTGGGTTATTTGTGGGGCATAGGAATTCGTTCATTTTCCCCCAAAAAAATGTAGTCCGGCCCCCCACAAGGTCTGAGGGACAGTGGACTGGCCCCCTGCTAAAAAAGTTTGCTGACCCCTGTGTATTGTGTGAATTGTGTAAGCCATGTTGAGTGAATAGCTCTAAGAAAGGCGGTCTGTAAATCCTTTTTAAATAAATACATTTTATTCCCTGACTCACAAAGAGCTGTATTCTGGCAAGGCAGGTGTGGGGAAGTTTTGACCCTCCAGGTGTTTGCTGAACTACAACTCCCATAATCCCTCTCCATTGACCATTGACCATACTTTCTGGGCTGCTGGGAGTTGTATTCCAACAGCATGTGGGTTGCCAAAGCTTACCCACACCTATAGGGAGTCGCTAGAGTGGATTGTGTCCTTTTATCAACAGCTTAATCCTTACTAAACCACAGTAGCTTGCAAATATTTTTCTTGGGTTTTCAGAGACCAACAAAAAGATAAAAGTGAGCCCAGTTTAAACAGTATTCTGATGCTTATCACAAATGCAGCTTTTCCCTGTTAACGGAAGCCGTGCACTTGATGCAAGAGTGCCATTGTGCATTATAATTTACCTATTTATGTAAAGCAACCACATCCTACTTCTGCCCCCGAAAAAAACCAAAAACAGATATCAGCTAATAACAATAAAACACAACTCAAAATGACACACAATAAATGAAATTTGAGAAGTGGGTGTATGTACCGCATTTTTCGCTCTATAAGACGCACCAGACCACAAGACACACCTAGTTTTTGGAGGAGGACAACAAGAAAAAAATATTCTGAATCTCAGAAGCCAGAACAGCAAGAGGGATCGCTGTGCAGTGAAAGCAGCAATCCCTCTTGCTGTTCTGGCTTCTGGGATAGCTGCGCAGCCTGCATTCGCTCCATAAGACGCACACACATTTCCCCTTACTTTTTAGGAGGGAAAAAGTGAGTCTTATAGAGCAAAAAATATGGTATTTATTAAACAGAGGGTGAATAAACCACCTATTTGAATGGCAGTGGAAGCTGCACTGCACAACGCCCAGTGCTGCTCTGAGAAACTCTGCTAAGCCCTTCCATAGTGCAAGATTAATTGTTTGCAGGGGTAGCCATGTAATGACATCTCTCTTCCCTCCCATGCACGCTCTTCTGAACTGTAACCAGATTATTGGGCCTAAAGGAATGAATTGGTTTTAAAGAGGCTGCAGCAAGCAGTTAAAACAATGCCTAAAGATATATATTTATAAATATGCATATAAGTGCACCTGAGTTAGGAACTGGGAACCTAAGACTCTCCAGCCGTTGTTGGAATATCATTCCCATTGTCCCTGTCCATTGGCCATGCTGCCTGGAGCTGAAATAGAACCAACGGCACATGGAGGTCTTTCAGTTCCCTATGCCTGCTCTAAGCCAAAATAAAGCTGAAGCCATTTTACCCTCCAATCCCTATGCTTCACAGAGTGAAGTGGAAATTTTGGCTTTGAAGGTGCCAGTTTTTTAGCTGCTTTCTCTAAGATAGGGCATAGGCTTGATTTCTCTCCCCCCAAAAAATTAAAATTTGTATGTGTATATGTATTTGGAGGATGGAGCATCTGGAAGATGGTATTTTTTACCAACAGGCTTTAAAATAGCTTCTATCCGTGGGCTGTTAGGCTGTTGAACGGAAAATAACATAGCGAAATTGACTTGCGAGGTGGTGTGTGGTTCGATAAGAGATTGAGTGTTTGGGGGGGGGAGCTGTTTTAATTTCATTGTACACAGGTTGTACAATGACAGTAAAGGTATTATTAAAGTGTGATAGCAAACATGCTTTTTAAATAAACAAGTAAAAGTTGCTTTGTAGAAATATGTTGGGCCTGCTTTGCATGTAACAAGCTATGGCTAACATAAACCAAGGTTGATTAAACTTTGTTTGTGATTGGTTAAGTCACTGGGCTGGTTCAGAAAATCTAATAAACCAGGAGCCAATGCAATGGTGCCCACAAAGGTTTTCAGTGGTGCCCCAGAGCAGGTGATCCCATAATCTGAACTTTCACTTAAAAAAAAAAATGAAGTCTCTAGCTGTCCCAGGAAGAAAGTTATAAGGCAAAATGTGCAGGTACTTTCTAAGCGATTCCTGTGAATAAATTATCAAGGTAAATATGTGGAAGCCCTGTCTAAGAATCAAACGAGATGTGATGGTGGCGGTTGTGTGTTTAAGGAGCACTGACTTCCCCCCCACCTGTGACTTATTTCATGGCAGCTTCTCTACCCAAACATAAATCTGCTTTGCTGATACCAGAAGTGGCTGTGGCTGGGCAAAAATCACATGAGCAGAAAAGCTGTGAGGAGGGAAGCACTGGGGTGAAAGATTGCAGGGAAGTTAGCATCTATTACTCTCACTCATGCTCCCTTTTGTGGTTAAAAGTGGGCGCCAACCTCCTCTAGCTCTGATTCAGGCTGTTGTGTGACTAAACCCAAACAACCGTATTTACTCGAATATAATACTTTTTCTGTCAAATTATGTTGCAATATCAGGGTGGGCATTAGATTCAATGGTATGTTACACTGAGTATTATCTGATTTGTTTAAACTGCTTTTAAAATTATATTTTGTTACCCACCCTCAAACATCATGGTGAAGGCTAAGAAATCAATAATAATAATAATAATAATAATAATAAATATTTAAAGCACATAGAACAATCACTGTGGCTTCATGGTGGAGGTTAAGAAATCTAAATAATAATAGTAATAACATCAATAATAATAATACATATAGAACTGCAACAATTAAGTTTCACCCCCTTAAATGACACCCCATACTGCCACCATCACTTCAAGTGTGGTCCTAAGATTGATTTTTTTTCCCTTGGGTCCTTCAGATACAGGACAGAATATATTTTGTCATCTGAGATAGAATGACAAATTGCCTCCACTCTTTCACCACCGAGCATTCCCCCCCCCCAAAAAAATATCAAGGTGCATAGTAGCCAAAGCTGCCCATTTTTAATATTTTGGCAAGTGAGGGAGAAAATGCCACAAGGAGTACAAATATAATAATGGTAAAGAACTAATGATTTTACTTCCCTTTCATAACACGCAATGTCAGCTGCCTGAGTTGACCGTGTCACACTGCCTAAAGGCAGTCCTGTCAATCAACAAGAATTTTTCTAACATTAGTCATGCAGTTACGGTAATTGCTTCCATCACACAGCTGAGAAAGTCATGTCCACACAGTGCTTTGTCTGTATGTTGCTTCAGAACTGGAGGGAGTGGTGAAGGAAAAGCCATGATGCCAAGAAGAGGAGATCTTCCAGTCATAAATATTTTGTGTGGGTGGCTCTCCCTTGTAGACATTTCTCTCAAGTGCATGGGTTCTCCACAAACTCTTTTCTCAGATAGGGTAGCACCAGGCAAACAGTGGAGGTCAGTGCAAGTTCCAAGAATATCTGCCACAACAGAGAGTGCAGGAGCAACAGGGTTATAGAGTGAGGGGGCAGGGTTATACCCATCTTTTAGATTTAGGGGAGCTAGTCTCAAACGTTTGTGGGGGAGACCTAGGTGTTTTTTGTGTGTGTGTGTGTGGAGGGGAAGTTATTTGTCCTGTCCTCAAGCTTTTTATGATGGAGGACCTCTGTAGCCACCCCCAACGACACGATCTCAAGATGGAAGGGGAGGGAACAGCTGCAGTCGCCTGCGATTCCTGCGCAATGTTTGCCATCTTGCCAAAGGTTGCAGGCAGCTTTACCTGCAGCAATTGCATGTTGATTGCCCTTTTAAAAGACAAAGTTCAGCAACTGGAGGAACGTGTAGCTACGCTCCAAAGAATTAGAGAGCTGGAGCTCTTCTTGGAAGCAACAGAGCACACCGTCTCCACCAGAGAGGAGACAGGGGACTCCCCTGAGAAGGAGGATAGTTCAGCAACACAGGAGCCAGATATATGGAGAAACGTGACTCAAAGAAGTAGGAGGCCCAGGGTTCACTCTGATTGTTTAGAAATACACAATCGCTTTGAGGTCCTCTCCCCTAGCATGGAAGACGAAGAGCAGACTCCATTTGAGGATCTCTCCCTCATTACAGTCGATCAGGTATATGAAGACGAGCAGCAAAGTCAGTCCTCAGGGAATGTGCAGGCGACCTTGGAACAGACAGCTCACAGAAGAACCCCGACCAAACCCAAGAGGAGGCGTGTAGTGGTGATAGGGGATTCCCTACTGAGGGGAACAGAAGCAGTGATCTGTGGGCCTGACAAGATGTCTCGGGAAGTGTGCTGTCTCCCCGGGGCTAAGATCCAAGATGTAACTGAACGACTGCAAAAAATCATAAAACCCACTGACGAATACCCCTTCCTCTTGGTTCATGTGGGAACCAATGACACTGCAAACAATAGCCTCCAGAAGATCAAAAGAGACTACGAGGCTCTCGGCAGGAAATTGAAGCAACTAAATGCACAAATTGTCATCTCGTCTGTCCTCCCAGTTGAACGACGTGGCCCAGGGAGAGAGGGGAAAATAGTGGAAGTGAACAGCTGGCTTCGCAAATGGTGTAAACAGGAACGGTTTGGATTCTTAGATCACGGACTGCAGTTTCTTGAAGATGGACTTCTGGCAAGTGATGGGCTGCACCTCACAACGGTTGGGAGAAATGTTTTTGCCAAAAATCTCAGAAACCTCATCAGGAGGGCTTTAAACTGACTAATGTGGGGGAGGGAGACAGTGCTCCTGAAGGTAGGAGTCTATCAATTAATGAAGATGATCATCCAAATGTCATAGACCAAATGGAGCAAACAGCACGCGGACCTAGTGGAGGGAGGAAAAAATCCTTAAATAAGAGACATGGGGGAATGATTAATGGACTTCAATGTCTGTACACTAATGCGCAAAGCATGGGAAATAAACAAGATGAGCTTGAGCTCTTGGTACAGCAAACTAAATATGACATAATAGGCATCACTGAAACCTGGTGGGATAAGTCCCACGATTGGAATGTAATAATGGGGGGATACAATCTATTTCAGAGAAACAGACCAGACAAGAAAGGAGGAGGAGTGGCGTTATATGTCAGGGATGTGTATACCTGTGAAGAGATCCAAGATTTAGAACCTCAAAGCCAAAGTGAGAGCATTTGGGTCAAAATTAAGGGAGAGAAGAATAACAGAGACCTCATTGTGGGAGTTTACTATAGATCCCCAAGCCAAACGGAGGACATAGATGCTGCCTTCCTGGAACAGATGGCCAAGCATGCAAAAGGAAGGGAGATAGTAGTAATGGGGGACTTCAATTACCCGGATATTTGTTGGACGTCAAACTCAGCCAAGAGCATAAGGTCAAACAGATTCCTCACTGGCCTTGCAGACAACTTCATTGTCCAGAAAGTGGGAGAAGCAACAAGAGGAACAGCCATTTTAGATCTGGTCCTAACCAATGTTGATGACCTGGTTAGTGGGGTAGATGTGGAAGGATCATTAGGCGCGAGTGATCATGCTCTTCTGAAGTTTACTATACAGCGGAAAGTAGCAGCCAAGCATACTAGGACTCAATTTCTTGACTTTAAGAAAGCCGACTTCATAAAACTTAGGGAAGTGCTGGGTGAGATCCCATGGACAGCAATACTAAAAGGAAAGGGAGTTCATGATGGCTGGGAGTTTGTTAAGAGGGAGATAGTAAAAGCACAACGTCAGGCAATACCAATGAGACGAAAACATGGAAGGTGCCTAAAGAAACCAGGGTGGCTATCTAAAGAACTTTTAACTGAATTAAGATTAAAAAAGGATGTGTACAAAAAATGGAAAAGGGGGGAAACCACCAAAGAGGAATTCAAACAAATAGCCAGCACGTGTAGACACAAAGTCAGAAAAGCTAAAGCACAGAATGAACTCAGGCTTGCTAGAGAGGTTAAAAGCAACAAAAAAGGCTTTTATGGGTATGTTCGTAGCAAAAGGAAGAACAAAGAAACAGTGGGGTCACTCAGAGGAGAAGATGGTGAAATGCAAACAGGGGACACAGAAAGGGCTGAACTCCTCAATGCCTTCTTTGCCTCAGTCTTCTCCGATAAAGAAAACAATGCCCGACCTGAAGAATTTGGAGCAAATGATTCAGCAAAGGAAACACAGCCCAGAATAACTAAGGAGATAGTACAAGAATATTTGGCTAGATTAGATGTATTCAAGTCTCCAGGGCCAGATGAACTGCATCCAAGAGTATTAAAAGAACTGGCAGATGTGATCTCAGAACCACTGGCAGTCATCTTTGAGAATTCCTGGAGAACAGGCGAAGTCCCGGCAGACTGGAGGAGGGCAAATGTTGTCCCTATTTTCAAAAAGGGGAAAAGAGAGGACCCAAATAATTACCGCCCAGTCAGTCTGACATCAATAGCAGGGAAGATTCTGGAGCAGATCATTAAGCAAACAGTCTGTGAGCACCTAGAAAGGAATGCTGTGATCACCAATAGTCAGCATGGATTTCTGAAAAATAAGTCATGTCAGACTAACCTGATCTCGTTTTTTGACAGAATTACAAGCCTGGTAGATGAAGGGAACGCAGTGGATGTAGCCTACCTTGATTTCAGCAAGGCATTTGACAAGGTGCCCCATGATATTCTTGTAAAGAAGCTGGTAAAATGCGGTCTTGACTATGCTACCACTCAGTGGATTTGTAACTGGCTGACTGACCGAACCCAAAGGGTGCTCATCAATGGTTCCTCTTCATCCTGGAGAAAAGTGACTAGTGGGGTGCCACAGGGTTCTGTCTTGGGCCCGGTCTTATTCAACATCTTTATCAACGACTTGGATGATGGACTCAAGGGCATCCTGATCAAATTTGCAGATGACACCAAACTGGGAGGGGTGGCTAGCACCCCAGAGGACAGGATCACACTTCAAAACGACCTTGACAGATTAGAGAACTGGGCAAAAGCAAACAAGATGAATTTTAACAGGGAGAAATGTAAAGTATTGCACTTGGGCAAAAAAAATGAGAGGCACAAATACAAGATGGGTGACACCTGGCTTGAGAGCAGTACATGTGAAAAGGATCTAGGAGTCTTGGTTGACCACAAACTTGACATGAGCCAACAGTGTGACGCGGCAGCTAAAAAAGCCAATGCACTTCTGGGCTGCATCAATAGGAGTATAGCATCTAGATCAAGGGAAGTAATAGTGCCACTGTATTCTGCTCTGGTCAGACCACACCTGGAGTACTGTGTCCAGTTCTGGGCACCACAATTCAAGAAGGACACTGACAAACTGGAACGTGTCCAGAGGAGGGCAACCAAAATGGTCAAAGGCCTGGAAACGATGCCTTATGAGGAACGGCTAAGGGAGCTGGGCATGTTTAGCCTGGAGAAGAGGAGGTTAAGGGGTGATATGATAGCCATGTTCAAATATATAAAAGGATGTCACATAGAGGAGGGAGAAAGGTTGTTTTCTGCTGCTCCAGAGAAGCGGACACGGAGCAATGGATCCAAACTACAAGAAAGAAGATTCCACCTAAACATTAGGAAGAACTTCCTGACAGTAAGAGCTGTTCGACAGTGGAATTTGCTGCCAAGGAGTGTGGTGGAGTCTCCTACTTTGGAGGTCTTTAAGCAGAGGCTTGACAACCATATGTCAGGAGTGCTCTGATGGTGTTTCCTGCTTGGCAGGGGGTTGGACTCGATGGTCCTTGTGGTCTCTTCCAACTCTATGATTCTATGATTCTATGATTCTATGATTCTATGTGTTTATTCATCGCTTCACGTGAACAAGCAGTTTCATTTTCAGAAAATAGGGGAAATAGTGCAGCTGGGGATTCTGTGTGGTTAGTGGTGTGGCGATCATGGTAACATGCATGCCATCATCTGCACAGTAAGGGACAGGTTCATAGATCTTCTACCATGCAAATACCTCAGGTACCATACGAACTGGGGTTTTGTTTTTTCAGAACTTGCCTCGGAAAACCCTACCAAAAGTACCAATTCCCCTCATTTAGCTCAAATGCAAACCGTGATTCCTTGCAATCACTCCTGTTTTAGCCCTGAGTCGAGAGTGGAGAAAAGCCAACGAGCCCTTCAACGATGTTCCTGGACAGGCATTTTAAACCTGTGGGAGCTTATTTAACCTTGTGGCCTTGTGTGCAGCAGCCATGCACTTCAAATGTGTAGCACAGCGAAGCCGGCAGTCATTCGCTCCTCTTTATTTGCCTTGGTTCACTGCCACTGAAATAATTGGAAGAGAGGTGAGAGACAGGCCCATCACCACAAATGAGAAGTAATGAGTTGTCTCGGGCAAGCCAGGAGTTCTCGGCCTCAGGCGGTGTGATGTATTGGCAGTCGTTTCAGAACAGCTGTGGCCTAGACAGTTGAGGCCTCTGCTCCCTTCTCACTTCGCCTGACATGAATCTCAGGGATCTTCACTGAAACTGATAGTCTTAAAACCAACATAGTCTATATCTTGGGTAGTCACTTTGTACTGACTGTGTAATCTGAACACCTTGAAAGTTAACCCAGCCTGGGCTCCATCTGCACTAACACATTTACTTCCTAATCATACCCCTTCAAACCGCCATGGCTTCCACCAAAGAATCCTGGGAACTATAATACGTTAAGGGTGGTCCCACTTGCTATGAGACTTCTATTCCCCTCAAAGAGCTACAAGTTCCCTCAGAAGAGAGAAGTTAGGCAGACTGTATCCTTGTTGTTCTTCTGCTAGCAGGCGAAGACCATCTTGTTCCAACAGTCCTATGTTTAATTGTCTATTTTTATTTTTATTATTATTATTATTATTATTTCTATGTTTTTAGCTTGTGTTATTTTATCTGTAAGCTGCATTGTGTCCCTGTCAGGGAAAAAGGTGGGTTGTAAAATAACAACAACAACAACAATTTGTTAAATCGCACTAGGAATTGTAACACTGTATTATTATTATTATTATTATTATTATTATTATTATTATTATTATTATTTATTTCCCAGGGCCATAACAGTCAATAAATGGAGTGAGTTAGCTGCTTTAACCAGCTGATTATAAGTGTCATGAAAGTGCAGCATGTTGCTATATATTTAATGAATCATAGCTGTATCTTTATGAAATACACTCAGAGTCGCAAAGTGATTCCATGCTCTTTATTCAGCTCATAGCGGTGAGGAGGAATGAATGAAAGTCCCCTCACAGTATCTGCTTTATATACATTATTTACACAATGGGCTGCACATGATTGGCTAATTCCGGAATTCTACTGTAAGCCAATCAGGTTGTGGATTCACTTCTATCTGGAGCAGGATTGGTGGTTCCTGCCAACCAATCATACTGCTGCATTGTTCTAGGACCAATCAGACTGCTGCATTCTGAATCCTATTGTTCTAGGACCAATCAGACTGCTGTATTTTGGATCCTATTGTTCTAGGACCAATCAGACTGCTGCAGTTTGGATCCTATTCAACTCAGTACATAACACTTTACTACCAGGGACGAGAAGGAATGCTTATGGCATTTGCCACCTCAGGTGTCCCAATAAGTTGGCCATACTTCCATAATATGCATCTTGACTTGAGTAGCAAGAGAGGCTTTGTCATTGCACCTCAGGCAGAAATGGGCATTGAACCATCTCGGAGCATTCCTAAGTCTTCCTGTTACACACAAACAAACCCTCAACTCACCAAACAAACACACTCTTGGCAAAATTTGCCCAAGAGAACCTTATAGTTGGATCAACCTAGAATATGTTTTCCAATGTGAAGTTTCACACATTGTTACTTTAAAAAATGTTTACACACAAGAAAACTAATGAGAATGGGAATTTCTTACCTCAATAAATGCCTTCTAACTAGATCATGGAAATGAGTGATTTTTCATTTTACATTAACTTTTACTTCCAGTGTTTTCTCTTCCTACAGCCATCTCTTAGAAACACTGAAGTGATTTTAAATGGTTGGATAACTATATATTTCCTGTACTCGCTGTCTCCTGCACTAAACATATTGTGCTGGTGTAGATCCTAAGATTAATGGATTAAATTACATTTTTTTAAAGTAACATTCTTTCTGAGTCAGTCGTATCGCTTCCGATCACGGCTATTCTCTATCATCGTTTCATCTTACAAATGGTTATTGCAAGTGCCTGCCACCTTGTGGTCTCCAAAGCTGTTTTCAGTTTCTGTCATGGTTTTGTTTTCTGGTGGTTTAAATGGTTACCGTAGTTCTAAAGTTACTATTCTTTTAAAGCTATCATTTAAGCACAATTTTTTGAAAAAGATTTTTTTTATGTAGTCTTTAAAAAAATAGAAGTAGTATGGGATGAAATACATTATGAAAATAGTTATGCAGTTTTATTTAATTTATTTAAATAATATTTTATTTAATAGGGGCTGCACTCTATTAGAACAATCATCTTGTGCTTACAAGCACATTTCAATTAGTATATATATAATATAGAGATATGTGGTACTGTGGCCTAACATCTTCAGATGAGATCTCTGTTTGGGAAATCCAAAGAAAACACATTTCTAAGAAGTTTTCTCTTTCTTTTGGTGAGTTGCATGTTTTCAGTTTGGGCAATCTCCCAAATTTTTGCCCCAAACCCACTGTCGCCAGTAAGTAGCTATGGCCATTCCTGCTGCAGAAAGCTGCTTGTGGTTATGAAAGGAGTTCTCCCCTGTGTCAGTTAGTTTCTAAGAGTCAAGTATTTTTCCATACTTAAGATAATCAGTGTAATATGGCTGTGTCTGTATAAACTGTGCCAATGAACAGTTCTAGGGGAGAAGCCCAAACTTCTGAATGATGTTTTGCCAATGCTGTGCCAGGTCTGCCTTTCAATTAGCTATATAAATTGTTTTACTATCTAGAGATAGAAGTAACGGGATGTAGCGCACAGCTGAGATCAAACTATTCATGTCACTTTCAGTTGTCTGAATTAAATCCTCAAAGGGAGTCTGATTCCTTAACATTTGTGTTACTAATCCTGAACTGAACATTTAGAAGTGCTGGAAGATGATTATCTGCTCCAACGTTCTCTCTTAAAAAAATAATAATCCCTTAGTAACGCCATCATCTTTAAACTGCCTAGTATAATTTTTCCTGCAGGCATCAAATGGTTCCTTTTTCTATCCTGGCAATGAACCTGTAGTGAAACGTAAACCAATCCAGATGAGAAACCACTGGGAGCAGCTTACTTCTCCAGTGAGCTCAGGTACACAGCATTTCAAAGAAATGAAAATATGTAGGGCACCAGTCTGGTTTCTCTTCTCATCCATCTAAGTCAGTGAGTGTAAGGGGATCTTACATGCACTGCGAGCATCCTGAAAACCTGTCTCTCCCATGACGCCATAATGTATGCCTTGTAGGAGAAAGGGAGATATCTATCTTTTTCTTAAATAAAGTATAAACAACCAGGGGTGATTTTTCAGCAGAAAAACTGCATGAGAGGGAAGAATTAAAGAGCCTCTTTCTTTCTTTCTTTCTTTCTTTCTTTCTTTCTTTCTTTCTTTCTTTCTTTCTTTCTTTCTTTCTCTCTCTCTCTCTCTCTCTCTCTCTCTCTCACTCACTCACACACACACACACACACACACACACACACACACACCTCTCAAATGGCAACCTTGCTTAAATAGTAACAATTGGCCTGCTATGTAAACACAACCTTAAATTGTGTGTGTGGTTTTTTAAAAAAGAAAAACAACAACAAAACATTGACGACTAGTACCTCAGTCTAAACCCGCTGATATAAGGGTAAGGACAACTGAAAGTGAATGGGACTCTCTTCAAAGTTTGTGTAGGGTTGAGGGGTTACGCATGTTTACATAGTTTCACAGAGAATTCATGTTGATGGTGTTCAAATTTCCCAAACGAGACTAAAAGAGCTCTTTGTCAACAGGTTTCACCCAGCAGAGTAAGATAAAAATCCTCTGTGATAAGCAGTTCCTGTTTTAATTATGGCAAAAGCGTGCAGGTTACAAGAAACCTTGTCCTAAAGGTCAGAGCAGCTGCTGACAGTTGTTTTAAGGGCAGTGTTCTAGGTTAGATAATAGAAAACGGGATTCCCACCCACCCACCTTCCTAGCTAACTACTGGGGGCCACTTCATACTCTGGAACTTATTCCAGATCATTGAACACACAGGAACTGGCCTCATTTGCACATACCACTAAGCAAACCATGGCTTAATGTGAAAAAACAAGAGTGCTGCTCACATGCATGGCATGAAAATTGTCACCACGTCACACCACCTCTGCTGTTGCACTACCAGGAGCTGTGCCGCGGTCTGGCTTAGTGTTACCTGCGAGCTCAGACTCAGTTTCCCTCACTTAAAACAAGCAATGTGCTTTAATTGAAGTTTGTTCTTGATTTACCATTTGTGGTCCACATGTAACACTAAACCAAACCATAGCTTAGGTCTCAGCTGTGCAGAATTCCAGGAGAAGTGAAGTGGCTGTGACTTTTTACCCCTTACACACCAACACATTTATTCTCTATAGTTTGGCTCGCCATTAAGTCTGAACCTGCCCACCGTGTCTTTTATGAATAGTATTCATGGGTCATAAATCACAGCTTTTTCTACAAAATCCTTTCGATAAAGCAAGCTGAGAAGCAGACTATTTGTTATGATTGTGACATCCAGTTCTCTACATAACTCACAAGGAAGGCAGGAGCTGCAAATGCATAACAAACTAATAGTTGGAGCCTGTACTCAAGATGAATCAGAAAGAAGCCAACTACCCTTACTTTGATTACTCACAAGGAATTCCTAAACTTTCCTGTAATCAAGGCAGCTTCCACAGCAATAGAAAATCAATATAAAGCAATACCATTTTAAAGCAAAGAAACAAGAGTATCAACACATTAAACTCAGCAACAGAAGGCTTGTTGAAATTTTTAAAAAGTATTGACTGCCGTGAGAAAAAGCAATCCAATGGAGGCAGCCAAATCTCTACCAGTAGTGTTTCAACTCCTCAATACAGTAGTACCTCGGGTTAAGTACGGTACTTAATTCGTTCCGGAGGTCTGTTCTTAACCTGAAACTGTTCTTAACCTGCAGCATCACTTTAGCTAATGGGGCCTCTTGCTGCTGCCGTGCCGCTGGAGCACGATTTCTGTTCTCATCCTGAAGCAAAGTTCTTAACCTGAAGCACTATTTCTGGGTTAGCGGAGTCTGTAACCTGAAGCGTATGTAACCTGAGGTACCACTGTATTTGGGGAGGCTGCCTCTGCCCAGTTGATGGGCATTGCCATTCAAATGGTGTGCACAAGGAACATCATGTGATCAATTCTGCGAGGTGGAGCCTACCTGCTCCACCCCCACCCCACCCCCCATATTTTATGGTACATCTAAAGGTGATGAGACAGAGCACAGAGCCTTCCCTTTGGGCTATAAGACATATCTATGCTGGATTTCAAAGGGACAGAGGAACCAGAGACCAAACTGCAAACATGCACTGGATTATGGAGAAAACTAGAGAGTTCCAGGAAAACATCTTCTTCTGCTTCATTGACTACGCAAAAGCCTTTGACTGTGTCAACCAGAGCAAACTATGGCAAGCTCTTAAAGAAATGGGAGTGCCTCACCACATTATCTGTCTCCTGAGAAATCTCTATGTGGGACAAGAAGCTACAGTTAGAACTGGATATGGAACAACTGATTGGTTCAAAATTGAGAAAGGAGTACGACAAGGCTGTATATTGTCTCCCTGCTTATTTAACTTATATGCAGAATTCATCATGCGAAAGGCTGGGCTGGATGAATCCCAAGCCAGAATTAAGATTGCCGGAAGAAATATCAACAACCTCAGATATGCAGATGACACAACCTTGATGGCAGAAATTGAGGAGGAATTAAAGAACCTCTTAATGAGGGTGAAAGAGCAGAGTGCAAAATATGATCTGAGGCTCAACATCAAAAAAACGAAGATCATGGCCACTGGTCCCATCACCTCCTGGCAAATAGAAGGGGAAGAATTGGAGGCAGTGAGAGATTTTACTTTCTTGGGCTCCGTGATCACTGCAGATGGTGACAGCAGCCACGAAATTAAAAGATGCCTGCTTCTTGGGAGAAAAGCAATGACAAACCTAGACAGCATCTTAAAAAGTAGAGACATCACCTTGCCAACAAAGGTCCGTATAGTTAAAGCCATGGTTTTCCCAGTAGTGATGTATGGAAGTGAGAGCTGGACCATAAAGAAGGCTGGTGACCAAAGAATTGATGCTTTTGAATTATGGTGCTGGAGGAGACTCTTGAGAGTCCCATGGACTGCAAGAAGATCAAACCTATCCATTCTGAAGGAAATCAGCCCTGAGTGCTCCCTGGAAGGACAGATCCTGAAGCTCAGGCTCCAGTACTTTGGGCCACCTCATGAGAAGAGAAGACTCCCTGGAAAAGACCCTGATGTTGGGAAAGATTGGGGGCACAAGGAGAAGGGGACGATAGAGGATGAGATGGTTGTACAGAGTTCTCGAAGCTACCAACATGAGTTTGACCAAACTGCGGGAAGCAGTGGAAAACAGGGGTGCCTGACATGCTCTGGTCCATGGGGTCACGAAGAGTCGGAAATGACTAAACAACAACAACATACTGATTGGCATTTTGTTGTTAATTTATAGTGTTGCGTTTTTCATAAAAACACCTACAATACCTCAAGTGCTGTACAATAATGGAAACTGCAAGAACACAGGAAACTGCTTTGATATCAAATCAGACTATTGTCTACTATACTGAAAGGCAGCAGCAAATCAGGATCTCAGACAGAGGTCTTTACCAGCCATATCTGGAAATGCTGGGGTTTTAGCCTCAACTTTCTGCATTCAAAGCATGCGCTCTGCCACTGATCTATGGTGCTTCCTGTGGCCATGAATCCCTCCCATCAACCTCCCTGCTCCATTGGCAAATCATTCATAGTTAAGAGCAATTTCTTGCCTTCAGCCTGTTGTTCTTACTCAATAGATTTTGATTTGGAAACTGTCAAGTCTTCAGCAAAAGGGCATCCCCAAAAAATTTTGACTGGCAAGATGCAAGGGCTGGGAAGTTTATACTCCTAGATTGCCTAAGAAAGAGCTCTTGGAAAGCACTGGTTTCTGGGATGACTATTTTCAGAGCCATTTCCCTAGGCAGTAAGACTTCCAGTTCTGCTTATCACTGCACAAATGAGTTGCGCCATTAATGAGAAATATGGGTTTGTGCCCCACAGCAGTGCAGCCCTGGGACCCAAGGCATCTCTTCAGCCACCCTGCCCCAAAGATGGATCCCACCTCTTCTTCCTGCTCCTTCTTCCCATCAACCCTTGCTAAAAACAAGTCCATTTTCCTGCCCCCTCAAACCCACACCCTATCACCTTGGTAACATCTCATTTCCCAGGCCATTCCTCCCTGATGGCTCATCAACACCTGTTGTCATGTTAACAGGTGTGCTCTTCGCTAAGCCAGCCAGGCTGGGTTGCATAAGCCAGCCCAGGAATCCCCTGTCTAGCACAGCTCTGTAGCTTGTACTCTAATCCATATTCCAATTAATCAAAATCCTAGCACTTATTCATTCCTAGAGTTTGGGGAGGTGGTCTCCCCTCCCTAAATCTATAACAGTGTGTTAAATTGATGCTATCCAAGTAACAGTTTGACATGAGGGAAGCTGTAGTGGAAATGCCCAGAATTCCCTGGAAAGATGCCCAGGAGCTGTCAAATTTAGAGTTGGATAAGTGTGGTAACACAGAGGCAGACTTTTCCGGTGGTGGCACCAGTGCCCCATTGGTACTGGCACTCTGCCATCTCTTGAAGACACACCTGTTTAGACAAGCATTCCACCGATCTCCTGACTCAACATCCTGTTTTAATTGTTTTGACTGCCTGCTTACGCTATTGTAACTGTTTTGCTGTTTTAATGGGCTTTGTTGTGCATTTTAGTTATGGGTTTTTGCTTTAATGTTCAGATGAAATTGTTTTCTTGTGTATTTTAAATATGCATGCTCATATATATATATATAGATATATAGATATATATATACGCAGGTGGCGCTGTGGGTTAAACCACAGAGACTAGGACTTGCAGATCAGAAGGTCGGCAGTTCGAATCCCCGCGACAGGGTGAGCTCCCATTGCTCAGTCCCTGCTCCTGCCAACCTAGCAGTTTGAAAGCACAAAGTGCAAGTAGATAAATAGGTACCACTCCAGCAGGAAGGTAAACGGCGTTTCCGTGCGCTGCTCTGGTTTGCCATAAGAGGCTTAGTCATGCTGGCCACATGACCCGGAAGCTGTACGCTGGCTCTCCCCAGCCAATAAAGCGAGATGAGCGGCACAACCCCAGAGTCGGTCACGACTGGACCTAATGGTCAGGGGTCCCTTTACCTTATATAGTTTTATACTTGCAAACTGCTTAGAAGCCGTTTTGGCAAGTAAGCTTTATATAGATGAATAAATACTCATAATGTGACCTCATTTAAGGCCCTTGCTCTCTCTTTGATAGTTCCTTATCTTTAAACCAGATTTGGAGTGGGAAGCCTTCAAAGTCAGGGCACTTTCAAGCAGAGGACTGTCCTCTGTAAAAGTAGGATAGATGATCACCCTGCTTTCATTACTTGTCGAGCTTTCAAAAGGATCCAGGTCTACAATCCTAAAAACTGCCCAAAGGGCAGCCGAAGGATGAAGTGGAAATGGAGGAGAACAGCCCTCCTGGTAGTGCTACACTTAGGACTTCAGAAGAATCCTCAAACATTTTGGTGAGCATAGATATGCCACCAGTAGTGTCTCATTGACAGTTCAGCTTGAAAGAGGCATGCAGAACAACCATAGCTAAGTGCTGGGTCATCTGCTTTGCATGCAGAAGGTCCCTGGTTCAATCCCCAGCATCTCCAGGTAGGGCTGGGAGTATCTACTGCCTGAAACCCAAAAGAGCTGCTGGCAGTGCCCACAATACTGGATGTACCAATGGTTTGACTCATTGTAAGTCAGCTTCCTATGTTGGAAAGGGTCATAGTTCAATGGTAGAACCATGCAGAAGGTCCAGAGCTCTATCTGGAGTGGGAATGTCTCCTGCCTAAAACCCTAGTGCAGGGGTAGGCAACCTAAGGCCCGTGGGCCAGATGCAGCCCAATCGCCTTCTCAATCCGGCCCGTGGACGGTCCAGGAATCAGCGTGTTTTTACATGAGTAGACTGTGTCCTTTTATTTAAAATGCATCTCTGGGTTATTTGTGGGGCATAGGAATTCGTTCATTCCTCCCCCCCCAAAAAAAAATAGAGTCCAGCCCCCCACATGCTCTAAGGGTCAGTGGACTGGCCCATGGCTGAAAAGGGTTGCTGACCCCTGCCCCAGTGAGTTGCTGCTATTGTCAACAATACTGGGCCAGATGGACTTCCTCTGTTCACAGGTGGTTCATTTGCAGATTCAAAAGCCTCCTTTTCCTCTGACGCACTCCTGAAAAGAGCAGAAAGAAATTGACAGCCCTGAAGTTAACCTAGGAATTTTCTCTCTCTCCCATTGATAACAGTGGGAGGGGAAATTGGGGCAGGGGAAATAAAATGGAAACAATTGTTTTTTTAAAATTAATTAAAATTATTCTGACCAGCTTATTCTGTCTAGAATAAGAGCATGGATTAGGTGATGAACTGCACTGATGTAAGGTGATGAAACTATCCTGATCTAAGTTTTTCACTTGGCTTGACAAAGGAAAAGAGAGAGAAACAGAGGGGCATGTTAAGGGGTTTCAGGCAACGCAGAGAAAGTATGAGTCAATAGGCCAAGTGATTCTTGTGGCACAGCAGCAACAGGTTCTCACTTCCTCCTTAGCAGTGAGAAGAAAGACATTTCTCAGCTCTCTTGGTCTCTACACCTACAGAAGCTAAAACTGGGAAGGACAAGATGCAGGAGGAGGCATACAAATGTCAGGGAACTACGTTATTACAGATAACAAAAATATTACATTACTGAGGCATCATTCATCTAGCGTTGGCAATTGATCTGTGAATATCGTGCCCAGAAACATATCGTAATGACATCAAACCAAAACAATTCAGAAGTTCTCTTTTCTGTTTCTGTTCCATGCAACCTGCTCACAGATAAAATAAAAAAATTCCTTCCTTAAAGACCAACTAAGTTAGTTCTAGGTATAAGCTTTCGTGTGCATGCACACTTCTTCAGATACACTTCTTAACCTGACACACCACTTTAGCTAATGCGGCCTCCTGCTGCCGCCACGCCACCAGAGCACAATTTCTGTTCTCATCCTGAAGTAAAGTTCCTAACTTGAAGCACTATTTCTGGATTAGTAGAGTCTGTAACCAGAACCTGAGGTACCACTGTATAACATTTTCCTGGATCAGATCACTTGAAAGCTTCCCCACCAAAAGCAAAGTTGCTTTCTGTAAATGCTTTCTGTTGCATTTAGATTTCTCCATGATATACTAATACTGATTCAAGTCTTCCCTTGCTTGTATATAGGTAACCAAAGCAGACACAACCCCCACACAGGATGGAAGACTCAAGAGAGCCCCAAGGTCAGGGGTCATGACAATTATTGCCTCCTGTGGAAGAGAGTGCAACAATTTATGCACTTCATGAAGAAATACTTTTATCTGTTTTGAGGCATCCAACACTTAGCTTTGTTATAGGAATTCTAAGGTCTCATATATAAAAATCATATGTTCATAAATTTACAAGGCAAACACATAAGTATATAAACCACATGTCTGAAATAGTACAGGAGAGCAATCCTGAAGCCATTTTGACTCTTCCAGTGACCTCAAATATTCTCTGCAGAGAGGAAGGAAATGGGAAAGCCTCCCCATTGCCTCTTGGCTCACAAATCCTGTCTTGAGGGCGTATTTGAATAGGATGAGCCTGTGACCTGGATTCAGGAGCTAAGTAGTTAGCATCTCAAAAGGAATGGCCAGGCTGCCCAGGTGGAGCAATCAGTGACCATTGTCAGGTATCCTGACAAACAGGATTTCCGCAGGAGACCACCCCCTGTGATTTATTTCTGTTGGAGACCGCTGCCTCCTCTGATGTATGTATGATGTTTTGGGGGTGGTCTTGAGCTACAGGGTGGGCAATTTCAAAAGTCTATATAAGGGCTTGCACACCATTGTTTGGGGCTCCTCTCCTCTCCTCCCTCCCCGCGTAGGGTGAGCGGGGGACCCTGTTGCAACAGTTTTTAATAAAGATCAGAATTATTAGCTGCTTTGCTTCTAAATATTCTCTGGTTGGCCTCTGCTATTTTCTCCTTCTGATAGGGAACCTACGTTAGGACTCTATATAGGCTCTCGGATACCCCATAAGGGAAAAGGAGCAGTTTTTTCTTATAACATCTTCAATGGATGTCCACAGGTTCTAGCCTTATGCAAGAGGGAGAAAAACTCTTCCCTATCCACTGTCTCTATGCCATGCATAATCTGATAAACTTCTATCCTGTCACCCCTTGATCACTGTTTTTCTAAACTAAAAAGTCTTCTATTTGGACCAGAGTGATTCTTTGTATCAGAATGATTCCTCTTAGGACAGGCGTGGCTAGACTTGGCCCTCCAGATGTTTTGGGACTACAACTCCCATCATCCCTAGGTAACAGGACCAGTGGTCATGGATGGTGGGAGTTGTAGTCCCTAAACATCTGGAGGGCCGAGTTTACCTATGCCTGGCTTAGCCAAAGGCAAACAATCATACAATAGTACAAAAAGCGAGACGTCACTAACAGGACCAGTGGTCAGGGATGATGGGAATTGTAGTCCCAAAACATCTGGAGGGCCAAGTTTGGCCATGCCTGTCTTTGGAGATTTCTCTTACTGTCTTTCACCTTCCTTTTCATAGCAACATATTACTGTTACTGTAAACATCCTACTGGTTTCAGAATGTTTGCCTGTAGTAGAAGCAACATAAAGTCAAAAGTAAGCTTGGCAAATGACTATAAATAACCGCAGTGTATACCTTGGTACTTTTCACCACAAGCTTTCAATTTCTTCCTGAACTTAGCTGGTTCCAAAATATTAGTTAACCACAAAGGAAACCACTGGCTATTGTAAAATGCACATTCTGTAAAATGACAAACACGTTCTCATGATGTAACAAATCAAGGTTGACCTGGTTAACTTCAACAGAATTATTTTCGTGTGATGGATAGAGAAACAGATCACATCAAAACCTGATCATGTAGCTTCAGAAATTAGCAAAGATTTACTTCTAGGACTGCAAACCAACTATAATTTATTAACTGCCTGTATTTTAACTGATGAATCAAATAAATAAAGTTCAATAAATCCCTGTATCACCATATAAATACAATTTATAAAGGGGTCTGATTGTCTTACATTCAGGCTAATGAGTGCAGAATATAATGAACCCATTAACATATACGTCTGCTTGTTCATAAAAATATTTATAAACTGCCAACTTATAAAAATAATACCAGGGCCATGAATAAGAAAACTGTTAAAACCTCATAAAATGTGTATCTTTGTCCTACAGCTGAAAAAGGAGGAGCTGAAAAAGGAGGAGCTGAACAGGTCTGCCAACTATAATTTTGGGGATGAGAATTGCTCCCCTGTGAAAATGGAGAAGGTTACAAATGGGTGAAATGGAAGCTGATTGCCATTGCATTTTTTTCCCCTCATGTACCAGCAGGGTGGCACTGTGGGTTAAACCACCTATGGCTTGCCGATCAGAAGGTTGATGGTTCGAATCCCACAACAGGGAGCTCCCGTTGCTCAGTCCCTGCTCCTGCCAACCTAGCAGTTTGAAAGCACAAAGTGCAAGTAGATAAATAGGCACTGCTCCAGCGGGAAGATAAACAGCGTTTCCGTGTGCTGCTCTGCACAACCCCAGAAGAGGCTTAGTCATGCTGGCCACATGACCCAGAAACTGTACGCCGGCTCCCTCGGCCAATAAAGCGAGATGAGTACCGCAACCCCAGAGTCGGTCATGACTGGACCTAATGGTCAGGGGTCCCTTTACCTTTACCTTTACCTTTACCATCCCCAAATAGTGTTTTATCTGCCTATGGCAGATAGAAGTATTCCAATGTGTGAATACCAGAGTTGTTTTGAAAGTCACATCTCATCTGTGCAAAGCTGGGTTTGATCTGATTTGACAGGCAAAAATGACAAGTTACAAATTTACATTGCAACAGAAAGGTATCTGCGTGAAACTAGAACCAGGACCAATGTAACCTATACTGTTAGTTTTGTAACAAAAGCAACACCACAGTGAATTCTGCCTGCTCAACATGCAACTGGAAGTTCTCAGTGAACATTTAAGTTCCATGGAACCCGTTCAGTGTTGTAACTCCATATTGCAAGGTTCCGCAATGTGTTTTCTCTCAGGAAGCAAGATGTGTGGCTGCAGCTTCCCCTCCCCCTGCCTCTTCCCATGAAAGCATTTTTAATGCACATTCTGCATGCATGACTTGCCATGAGTACATCATGCATTAGTCATACAGCAAGTGTTTCTGGCTATTTACTGTTCTCTTGCATAGCTTGACTCTTAAAAACACCAGCTCCCTGCTACTGTAGTAGTGTGTGTGTGTGTGTGTGTGTGAGAGAGAGAGAGAGAGAGAGAGAGAGAGAGAGAGAGAGAGATTCTGATTTCCAGGCTGCACTTTTGCATATTGTGTGTGCCTGCATGCATGATATCACATGTATACACATATTCCTATATACACAGATGCATACACAATATATATATGTTTTTACAGTTAAGTAGTTTTTACAACGTAGAGGTTTCTACAGTTAAGCGGTATAAAAATTCTGCAACATATATACTTACATATTGATACAAAAGCCTGGTGCCGGCTGCGACGTCGCAATGGCACTTTTTCCCCTGGTGCTGTTGGTCCGGCCCTCACTTAAATATAGTGCAACCACCTCACAGTACACCAATTACACGATTTTTTACAAATTACTGCAGATTATCTAGTGGGGGGCTTGTGTCAGGGAAAACTTAAAGATTTGGAGTCTCAGGCAGGATTTGGTCAAATAAACAAGAAATATTTTATTGAACAAAGGAAGTTTATGACAAAGTGGGTAAAACAAAGGATACTTCAGGTTATAATGTTATTTCAGGTAACCGTTCACCTAATAATATTTATACTAAATCTACCTGATGCTCTGGACTTCTAATCAAGCACAGCTTCATTTAAACTCAGTTGCTTATGTTCAGTTACCTTCCTTCAGGTAGATGTTACCGGTTTTTAGACTAAAGGGTAAATGCTCAGTTTATTTCCAGTTATTTCACTTCAGTTCTTTCTCGGTTGTTGCACATCTGTTGCCGCTTAATACTTTGGTTCTTAAACAAGGTGGTACTTCCTGTCAGTTACACAACCCCTTTGACAACCCTACTCCTGAGGTACTCCAAGCAACAGACCCAAGGGATCACCACACCCCTCTTAACTGGTTTGGGAGTCTTCTCTTTTTGTAGCAGAATCTCTCCCCTCCTGACCGGAATGAGACCTAAGTAGATTGTATCTTTCCAGCTTCTACTTCTCCTGGCTCAGGCTCAGCCTCCCAGTTAATTCCTGGCCTATTACTCTCACAGGGCGCCACACACTGTCCTTCACACTAAGCTCAGAGACTCCTTTCTCTAGCTTGTGATATATTCCTTAGAGCAGATATTTCTACCCAGAACCAACTCTCTCTCCTCTCACTCCCTATCTCCCAACCCATCTCCCAAGCTAAAACCTGTCTCTCCAAATCCTCTCCTTTTCAACTCCCTGCGGCGTTCACACAGGGTCCCCGGACGTTTCACCGTCTATTGATCACTGTGCCAGCACTTTATTTCTTGCTGCCACCACCCAGGCCCTACCTGGTAAAATACTGAGTCCAGTTGGGGTTAAATTGGAACATAAACTTCTGTTTATTTATTGCAGTTTAACAAGTGTGTGGTTTCATAAATTCAATTACAATCATGAGGTGCCTATCCAGACCTATAACTTCCGCTACCTGCTCTCACTCACTAAACCACCTCTCAGATATTTCCTTGTCTTCCTAGCTCCTATTATTTTATTAGAAGAATTTCAGTTACAAAAGTAAATTGACAGAAGAAAAAAAATATGGGAGAAAAAGGAGAGAGAAAGTAAAAGTGCGAAATAATACTGTAAATATACATAAGTTACATTTCTAGGCCACTTTGGAATAATTTGTGACTCTTCCAAAATAAAGTTGGTGTCCTCTGAGGGTTCCTAAACCAAAGCAGGCTGCTCCAGAAGCCTTGGGATATCACAAAAGCACCTGGCGTATCTACAGTAAAACCAGTTGAGAGTTTTCATCAAAGCGTCAGTTCCACAGAGGCAGAGGTCCCCTCCCACCGATGCTAAAATATGTATTTTCTTATTAGGTCACTGTCACTATATTCTCTTGTAAGTGATCGTGAAACAGTTTTCTGTACTCCAGATGTCACTCTGGATTAAAGATGCACCAGAGAAGATGTGCATCTGAACTGGCAGAGATTAAATAATTGACACAGACTACACGAGCACTTTTGGTGTGGATGTTTCTATATGCTGGCTAGAAAATAATCCACCCATTTCCTGTTTTCCAACCTCTAACTGCCATATCACGTAGGTTAAGGTTACCAAAAAATTTTCAATGAACCCGGGGACACTTTTCAACTTTGATGGATTTTGCATGGGGACTGATTTATAAATCCGGGGACTGTCCACGGGAAACGGGGACATCTGGTAACCTTAACATAGGCTATGCAAGAAAGCATTAGGCACAACTTTCTGTTTACTAAAGACAATCCCTGTTCTTTGTGCCTAATCCCTGGTAAATCACAGAAATTAGCAGTGCAGTCCTATACATATTTACTCAGAAGTAAGCCTTCAGGTGAGACTCACTTTTAGAAAATATAAACACTCTTGGTTTAATATAAGTAAATTAAGTCAGAGAGAGAGAATTCAACCCTGCCCCTCCTCTTTATGCATTGGGGTGGGGGACAAAGAAGAGTTTAAAGCATCCTTTTAGACATAGGCATTCCTTGAAATAATGCAAGTTGTATTTACCATTGTAATTTTCCAATTTTTTAATTACTATTATTGCATATGTACATTATTTCCAATATATTGTAGAATGAGAATTCTTCAGTATCCAGTGGCAGTAAAGATATGGGTTCAAACAAATTGCAGTTTTGCTATAGATTTCATTGGAAAGATGATCACGTTCATTACTTATTCATACTGGCTATCTTTCATCACTTTCTGATTTGTATTATTGTCTTAGTTACTGATTTCTGATAAAGGTGCTGTGGTTAACGAAAACAAAGTTGCTTGCTGACTTTCTATGATTTTCCCATTTCCCTGTAGATTTCCCACCCTTTGGCTAAAGCTATTGAGACTCTAGCTGTGGTGATTAGTCTGGCGTAGGAGACCATTCTCTCAAAAGAAGTGAAAGTGATCACTAAACAGATATGAGTATAGCTTCTTAAAGACTTTACAGGATTTTGTGGGGGGGATTTTGGATGGAAAGGAATCATTCCAGTTATTTTCTATGGGATGGAATGTTGTCAGGGCCATTCATGATGTCAGATCAATAGAGAAACAGCTAGGAAACAGTCAGAAATTGTGGTGCCATTAAGGCAGGATTTGGGGGTAGAGGTCCAGGTTCCAAGAAATATTACTTAAGGGTATCCTTGAGCCTTACCAACCGAAACTCATCCAGTACAACAGGACTAGACAGGGCTGTGGACACACCTTGTAGTTTTATGGTGGTTTTATAATTTATTGGAAGCCACCCAGAGTAGCAGGGGCAGCCCAGTCAGATGGGCGGCGTATAAATAATAAATTAGTAGTCTTGTGTGATTATTATTATAATAATAAAAATAAAAATACAGTGGTACCTCTGGTTACATACACTTCAGGTTACATACGCTTCAGGTTACAGACTCCGCTAACCCTGAAATAGTGCTTCAGGTTAAGAACTTTGCTTCAGGATGAGAACAGAAATCGCCCAGCGGTGGCGCGGCAGCAGCAGGAGGCCCCATTAGCTAAAGTGGTGCTTCAGGTTAAGAACAGTTTCAGGTTAAGAACGGACCTCCGGAATGAATTAAGTACTTAACCCGAGGTACCACTGTATTATTTATTACAAGAAAGGATGCATACATAGATCAGTTTCACAATAATAGGTTCAGGCAGCATAAATACCACAGCTGTACTTAACCAATACATTCACATTCCTCCTAAACCAGGGGTCTGCAACCCGCAGCTCCAGAGCCGCATGTGGCTCTTTTACACCTTTGCCGCGGCTCCGGGGCGGATACTAGTGAGGGGAGGAGGCACATTGTGCGCCCCGACACTCCCCACTGTGGCGGGCGCTGTACTGGCTGTGACGTCGCATGGGGGCGGTGCGTGCGTTAGTCACGCACCGTCCCGACGTCACCTTCCCGGCCGCTGTCAGATCGGAGGGCATGCTTTAAATGTCGCAATGGTTTTGCAGCTCCCAGGTTTTTTTTCTTCGGAAACGGGTCCAAGTGGCTCTTTTTGTCTTAAAGGTTGCAGACCCCTGTCCTAAACTGTAGTAATGGCAAAAGTGGGTGAGCATAACGTTTGGTACGGACTCAGAAGATAGCGAAAGAAGCAAAATTATACCTTTTCCCAGCTCTCCCCTAAAGCAATCTCCCAACAGAATGAATAGAATGAACTCAGGACCCACAGCTCAGATCAAGACCTCTATACCATGAAAGTTAGGCTCTCCGCAACATATAATTATGCAATAGATATCTTGCCCCTTCTTTGGTTTCATGTCCTATGGAGGGCTACAGTTGTTCTTGAGAAAGGTGTTGAGAAGGTGGGAAATGGTTGGGGCCACAATGGGCTGGTTGAACCACTCAAAATCTTAAATGAGATTTTGGATCTCCCAAAATCTGGTGTAAAGTGGAAAGGGTGCAATAAACATTTCTTTGAAAGCAAGAGTTGGTAACTTCCCTGTCAGATATACCTAATAATTATCGTTTTGTGTATGTGAGATGCCTGGTGCAAGTTCCTTTGTTTAGAGTCAGCAAGTTTTATCTTACTAATTCCAAGATGTCATAAATTATACCCTGGTCCCAGTATCTGGAGAAAAGTGTGTTCTTTGATAATTGCTACTCTGGGAGATTTCCCAGCATCACAGATGACTTATCGATACTTGACTCCTTGCAATTTCCAGAGTCAGGAAGGTCACAGAGAGGCTGATACCATACTGTAATGCAAGCAAGATCAGTGCCTTGTTCCATCAAAAGGAACAAAAGAAAAGTTAGGTCAAGCATTCTTCCATCACACCCAGCACCCTTAACAAGCTCCTGTTCCCAGGATTTGGGGGATGACCGTGTGCTTTAAATGTATATTGTGTATGCATCCTCGGTCCTTTCGATTTCCTTCTCACTTACACTCTTTACATCACAAGCACATGTCATCTATTCCTAGATCTAGTCTGAGGTTTTAGTCACAGCCAAACAGACTTCTCAGTTCCTTCCCACTTTCTCACACGCTGTCTGCAATGATGCTTCCAGTTTCATTATCCAGCAGAGTGTGATCAGGAGCATTCTGTGACATTATATCAACTCAGTCAAAGGCTTACGGTAAATACCAAGGCTAAGATTGCCACAAAGTCCCTTAGTATATTAGCTGGTCATACCAGATAGGAATGCTAAAGAGGAAAGCCCCCTCCCCACCTTATTAATCCAGACCTATTTGTTCTTAAATGGAGGGGGCCATTGGTGTGAACCCTATCTCATCAAAAATATGAAGATCAGTTTGACCACAAGCACAGAAGCAAACCTTCTTCCATGAATCTGCTCTCCTCTGATAACTTCTTTAATTGTAGCTAAATCCCAGTGCATCTACATTAGATAGTTCCAGCATTTTTCTTTCTGCCTCCCCCCCCCCCCATTACAGACTTACATGGCTATGAGCACAATTCATAGAATCATATGATTGTAGAGTTGAAAAGCAACACACACACCCGGTCATCTAGTCCAACCCCCTGCGTGTAGGAATCTCAACTAGAGCATACATGACAGATGGCCATCCAGCCTCTGCTTTAAAACAGAGTCCAGCACCTCTCTTCAGAGTTCATTCCACTATCAAACAGCTTTTACTGTCAGAAAGGTCTTCCTGGTGTTTAGTCAGAATCTGAAGGGAAAGGTCATTGGTGGAAAGTTAGAAGGGAGGACATCCCTTAAAAACAAAATAAGGAAGTCCACCAATCTCAGACGTTCAAAGCTCAGCCTCCTTGGCTTCTTGTTAAGCTCAGGGTAAGATGTGGTGAAGCAATGAGGCTTTTTCAGGTCAGGAAGCCAGCACCAGAAAAAGACCCAATAGTGTGCTTTTGATTGCTAACATAGCTTTTCCTGCCTATAGCATGTGTCAGTCGCATGGATAAGCTGAGGTTCACTGTGGACTGCTATTGCATCTTCATTGTTCTTGTGGACCTTGGTAGATTAAACAAGCACACCAAAAAATGAAAATAATTTTCCTGCTGTATTTAAAACTTTCCCTGATTGGTCCCTTGGTAATAGTTCTGAACAAAAGCTAAGATGGAGATTCCCAATACAAAGGGGGTTATTTATGATGTATTTGTTTATTTCATTCCATTTATGAATCACTTCCTAGAAAGTATCTCAAAACAATGCAACAATTAAAAACAAAAATAAAAACTACTACAACCATTGCATGTGCATATATAGATACACACCCACACACAAGTCAATACAGATTCTGACTGGGATATTTTAAAAATCCACTTAAATGACTTCCTTAAAAAGGAAGGCCTTCAATAAGCCCCAAAACTACAATAGAGATGGTGCCCATCTGATACGTAACAGAAGGATATTCCAAAGGGCATGTGCTCCCATGCTCAAGATCCACTTTATATAGATGAGATGATATCTGATCTTCGTCCACAGAGCACAGCGATCAGTTGGGTATATAAGGGGTGAAATAATATTGTAGGCCTGTTGTGGTCATTCTAAAGATAAAATTTTTAAAAATGCATATCACCCTTCCAGTTTTATGGAATACTTAAGGCTTAGTTTGCATGTAACACTAAGCTAGACCATGACTTAGTGTGAATGTGTGGGTTCCTGGAGCAGAGAGCATTTGTCCCTCCTCCGGGTCTACTGTCACTGTGTTACCTTGAACTAAGCCAGTTTGGCCAACAATGTCATCGAAACTCAGGCTCATGATTGGTCTCTTCCAGACAAACCACAAACATAGAACAAACCTTGGGTACAGCTCATGGTTTGTCTAGAGCAGGCATAGGCAAACTCGGCCTGCCAGGTGTTTTGGGAGTACAATTACCATCATCCCTGACCACTGGTCCTGCTAGCTAGGGATCATGGGAGTTGTAGTCCCCAAACATCAGAAGGGCCGAGTTTGGCTATGCATGGTCTAGAGTGAGCCAAATAATGAACCTGGGTAGGTTCATGTCTTAGCATACTAAATCAAACCACAGCTTTAGTTTGCAGAAGGAGGAGGACAGAAAGAGGACCTCTCCTGGAGCCAGCATGCTTGAGCATCAGTGCTAATCCATCATTTGGCTTAGTTAGTGTCACACATGAACTGGGCCATTATGTGACTGCAGTCACACCTAGAACTTTGATTAAGTTTGTAGATATAGTTTCTTACCATTTGCTGCTGGGAGGATTAGTCATTGGAGCAATTCCCCTTCACTGTTTTCCTTTGCTCTTTCAGTGGAGCCCTTTGCTGAAACAATTTGCAATTAATTAAATCAGAGCAGGGAATTACCACCTTATTAATTAAAAGTTAGTTACATTAGAGCCCATTGCAGGTTAAACAATGGTTTCTATCATTGTCTCCAGGGAGTGGTTGGCTTCTCTTGCGACAATATCAATGAAGTGCCCTAAAAATTTGAAACTTGTTCCCATGTCTTGGAGAGACTTCTACCAATTGGAAAAATGAATTATTCTGCGGCTTGGCAGAAGCAAAAGACTGTGACAGCAGGGATATAATTGAATTACTTCAACGTTCTCTAGTTCAGAGGCAGCGAATATTTTTCAGTGCACAGGCCGCATTTCAGAAGCTGCATGTCCCATTTCCCTCCTGACCTGCACACTCCTTGAAGATTCAACACCCACCCCAGCAATTAGGCTTGAAAATCATCTGCTATTGGCAGCACTAGAAGCCTGCGGTATAGATATTATGTACTGACATTAGTGTTCTATGTTGTAAACCACCCTGTGGTGTTTTGACCAATACATATATATATATATATATTCAATAAATAAGAGGAGGTCCATAGAATCATAGAATTGAAAGAACATCTTCCAATGGAGAACATCTTTCCTTGCGGCCTTTCAAAATCTTGGTGCACGGCTTGAAAAGGATCTAGCTAGATTAAGTTCATGACATTAAGCTCATGACTGACCCTGGTATACTGGTGGGTTGATATTTTCACAACATAGCAGCCATTGGAGGAACCAATCCAGACTGGAGAAGCATCATGAGCGGAAGGGAGATATTTAACCCTTGACCACTGATGTATTCAAAATCCAGACTGGGAGCTCCAATGGCTGCTATTTGCTGTGGGCGAAAAGTTGTGATTGGGAGCAGTATCCTTGTAATGCTTTCTACCAGGAAACCCAACTGACCCAATCCCTGCTCATTTTTGATGGTATGATGAAGGCTTGGCTTTTGGTAGTGGCAGATTGTCTTGGGTGCTGCTGCAGTTTTGTCGCTGACGGTTACCTAATAGCACCAGTAATTTGTGCCTTTATGGCTGTTTTAATTCCTAACTGGAAAGATGTCATTGGCTGCCAATTTACTACCAGGCTCTTACCTAATTGTCTCTGTAGTTTTCAATGTTATGGGTGGTTTTTTTAAATTACTGATTGGAAGAACGTCACTAGCTGCTAATTTGCTGCAAGGCCAAGTTTAAGGTTTGGGGATTGACTCAGAAAGCCCAAGACAACATGGAGCCAGTCAGGTTATCTCTCATAGAGATCTACCTGGTTATTCATGTCCTCTCAAATTCATTTTCACTGATGTTGAATCCTACTGCCTGATGTGGACAGAATGCAAACCCACTGAACTCCAAAAGTGTTATGAAATGAATGATAATTGGGGACTTCCCCATTTCTACTACTTGTAGTAGATGAACTGAAACTGTACCAACCTGCATCTTCCTTGCTTGTTTGTCTCATAGTTAAGAATTTAGGAGTGTCCATTACTTATATCTGATGAATATATAAGCAGCAGCTGATCACATATACTATCACAATGGTTGATAAGTCTCACTTCTGATGCTACATTTTGACATGCACAGTGCATCAAGAGTTACAATACCAGTGATGTCAGTTAGAAAGATTTAAGGAAGTTGTTAGCAGTAGTGAGATATTGCTTTACTTGTTTTAGTGCCACCTGCTCATGGACCAATTAGATCTCATGGGGGTCCTAATTTGGCCTATGAAGCTGTTCTCCCTGCGTTGTATGTGATGGAGCAACTGATAGCCTTAATGTATGCTCCCAATTGGCAAGAGAAGCTTGCTGCAAGCACCAATCAGCTGACTAAGGGCTCATCCAGACTTGTGCTTGTCCCAAGCCTAGAAAGCACAGGTGCAAGCAGTTTCCCACTTGTCCTAAGCTTCCTAGGCATAGGTCTGAGTGGTTTTGCCCTTGCCCTCCCACTTCCCCCAGGAAACCACTCTTAAGCAATAAATTGAAGCAAATATCAATTAGGATAAAACCCAATTGACATTTGCTCTGATTCTGCAATAAAGATTGGATTTCCCCACCAGTGACAGGGGAAGTGACAGGGTAATGGTAAGTTCTGAATTTGATAGCAAGCCCTGCCACGTTTGACCACCCTACAGGGTTTAGTTGGGAACTCTGTACTGCGGCTTATCAAAGTGAGCCTTGCTGTATGACTTTAAAACGTTGAATTGCATCCTGAACATGTGTACTAAAGTTGGTATTTCATTGTCAAATTGTAGTGCATTGTACAGCTATCTGGCCCACTAACACTGAGCAGGTAAATAGATAAGTTAAAACCACAGAACTCACTTTGTGACCAGGATATACATATATTTGAAGCAGAAAAATCAGTCCTCACAATTCAAGATAATTTAGGAATTAACTCTCTTCCTAGCCCTGTCATACCCACAATCAAGTGGAACTGAAATGTATGTTTGCAATGTGTGGCACTGTGGGTTAAACCACAGAGCTAGGACTTGCTGATCAGAAGGTCGGCGGTTCAAATCCCCGCAATGGGATGAGCTCCCGTTGCTCGGTCCCTGCTCCTGCCAACATAGCAGTTTGGAAGTACGTCAAAGTGCAAGGTACCACTCCGGCGGGAAGGTAAACAGTGTTTCCGTGCGCTGCTCTGGTTTGCCAGAAGTGGCTTAGTCATGCCCGGAAGCTGTACGCCAGCTCCCTCGGCCAATAAAGCGAGATGAGCACCGCAATGCCAGAGTCGGTCACGACTGGACCTAATGGTCAGGGGTCCCTTTACCTTTACCTTTAACGTATGGTTCAAGGACAACATTGGGATTTTATACATTTTCACACAACATGCCAATGGCCACATCACACAACGTGACTCCAATTCTGAGTATGAATTTGCATTGTGAAAAGTGTAGCATTTCCATATTGCACTGATACAAATTTAAAAAGATAGAAAGATTAGTAGATGCTACTCCCTTTTTTTACCAAATCCTCAAGCATACTGAATCCAACTGTTTAGTACTTATTTTATGATAAAAGGTAAAAGCCCCCTGTAATAAAAATGAAAAAGGACCTAGACCTTGA
Source organism: Podarcis liolepis (assembly GCF_965112155.1). NCBI lineage: Eukaryota > Metazoa > Chordata > Lepidosauria > Squamata > Lacertidae > Podarcis > Podarcis liolepis. Next base: position 83,417,597 of record NC_139556.1, read on the forward strand.
CTAGCCTTCCCAGCTGGAGATAGACAATTTTGCATTCCTTTTTTTTCATTTCAGTTAATAAATTTACAGCAGTTAATACATCTACAAACAGTATTAATACATCATTCAATTAATACACCCAAACAGCACACTGTAAACTCATCACCTTTGAAATATATGGGGAAAGGGGAGTTTTATTTATTTATAGAATTTATGAACTGCCCACCATTAAAAAAAGAAACCCACTGTGTGTACAAAAAAATAAAAAAGTAAACTACAAAATTAAAACAGTAAGTGCACATTTAATGTACATTTAACTGTAAAACCAAGGTGGGGGGGGATCTTAATTGTTCCAACCAAAACTGGTTTTATGCCTGTAGCATGCAAGATACAGATGTCTATATCATCATACCTACATTTCCTCACTGTGGCTTACAGCAGCTGCAGGGCATTTTAGATACAGGGAATGGGATGAGATAGGAAGGATTATTTGCGCATACACACACACACACACACACACACACACACACACACACACACACCACTGCTGCTGCTGCTCCATTCAAATTGGAATGTGTGTCTATAAATCACAGATCTCCCATGTGGTTTGGCCTTAAAACTGCCTCAAGCTTCTCTTGTGCTATTTCTGTTTATGTATGAATGTTCTTAATTGAGGATAAAAGCCCGATAACTTTTCATGAATGTTCCAGGTCAGTGTCTAGCTTTTGTTACATTCTGGTGCAAGAGTGCCGCTCCAGCTGGCAAAAATGCAGGAACACATTGCAGAATAACAAGTGAAGAGGAACAATGTGTGGATAGTCTAGATAAACCCACCACTAGCTTACTATTATTGACTCAATAGCATGTTACAGAAAAACCTGGGTTGGGGGAACCAGCTTGCATCCATCTCTTTTGGGCAATACAATCCTCCTCATTGAGATAAATTGAGAATACTGCCAGGTATGTAATTGTGAGATGGCAAAAGGTGTAGCACACCTGGTTAGGATTGGGCCAACTTCCAGATGGAATGGACAGGTACCCAGAGACTATATAACCATCACACCATCCAGAGGGAGACAGCCAGATCCCACAGCGATGCATGCAAGTAATGCCTGTGGTGGCTCTATGGTGGCTTAGCCACTGAAGGTTGCTTTTCCACTTCAGTACTGGGATCCAATCACATATCCACAAATTCAGTTTTCACAATTGAAGTGAATTCGGTGCTCTTGCACAACTAACCTGCTTCCCCCCCCCCTTTTTTTTTCTTCAATGGAGTTTTTGCAGTAAAGAAAGTGATGGGGGAAATGCACTGGAAACTGTGTGAGATAACACTTGATGGGAAGCTGCGTGATGTCCTTGCAAACTTTGTCCAAACAAATCAGGATAAATGCTCAATAAAGAGATTGTCTGGATGCAACCTGTGCCTAACTTCTCTAATAATATGCTTTTGATCCTACATACAGTTTCCTCAGAGTAAGTCCCATCAAACTCAATTGAGGCTTCCTTCTGAGTATATATTTATTCTGCTTTGAAGAGGGTTGGACTGACCTCCGGGTCCCTTCCAACTCTCCAATTCTATGATTCTGTGATCTGCATAGGCTCACACTATCAAGCTGCAATCCTTTACACACTTACGTTTTTAAAGCCCATTGAAAACACATTTTCAATGTGACTTTCGGGATTGGTGTCTGTTGTGCGACAAGCACACAGAGTGCAATGAGACCGAGTGTTTGTGGGAGGGAGGAAGGCTCGGTTAATTTCATTGTATACAGGTTGTACATTGACAATAAAGGTATTATTATTATTGTTATTGTTATTGTTATTGTTATTGTTATTGTTATTGTTATTGTTATTGTTATTGTTATTGTTATTGTTATTGTTATTGTTATTTTCCTCCTAAAAGAAATCTGGCCACAGTAAAGTTACATAGCGTATACATACAGCCCAAGTCGCATCGAACATGCCATGAGTCCCAAAGAAACAGCTCTGCGAAACGCCCTGTCGTCAAATATTGCCTTTGGGCATGGCAGCATATTCGACTTGCTGCGGGAAGCTCTCTCCTTCCATCTGTCAATCAATTCCAGCGATACTTGGAACTGATAGCAAACGAAATGTATTTATTTCTTTTCGCACCTTCGGGATTGTTTGGAAGAAAAGCCTACGCAGCGGGTGGCGCGGAAAGCCGCGCAAAATTCCCACCCAGAAAAATGAATGAAGGTGAAGTTCTGCCGATGAGTCAGCCGAAGCTGAGGGAGAAAGAGAAAAAGGGGGAAATCCATTTCCAACGCGCTGGCTTATAAAGACTGCCGCAGGCAGCGGAGACGCTAGCAAGACGATTTGCGCCCTTTTCGAAGCAACACCTCCAGAGAGCAGTTCGGAAAGAGCAGCCAAGATGCGCAAGAGCAGCAGCAGCAGCGCCGGACCCGCTTCTCCAGGTGAGTGGTCCTTAGCGGACCCCGTTTCAGCCAATCAAATCGCGACGGGGCTAGATCGCGACGAGTCTGGGGTCTGGTGCTGAGCAGGAGAGGAGCGAGGAAGTTGCTTAGCTACCGAGAGGAGTTGTCTGAAGTTTAAGCTCTTCGGTGTTATCTCCCTCTTCAAAAGAGCCGGACAAAAGTTTCTCTCTTAAGCCCAGCGCTCAAAGTCAAACATCGAAGCAGGTGTACTCAGCATCCAAAGCAGCGTTTCCAAAAAGCAAACAAACTTGGCTCTCCAGCTGCTTTTGGACTACAACTCCCATCACTAGCAAGACCAGTGGTCGGGGATGATGGGAACAGTAGTCCCAAAACAGCTGGAGACCCAAGTTTCGGAAACGCTGCTCCACTGTCTTCTGAATTCTAGCTGTCGCAAACCGCAACGGGGGGACACACCTTTGCGCTCAGATCCTGTTTGTGGGCTTCCTGTGGACATCCGGTTGGCCACGGTGAGAAGAGGATGCTGGGATAGATGGGCAACCCTGGTCTGATCCAGCAAGCCTCGTCTTATGGGAAGAGATAAGGTAAAGGTAAAGGGACCCCTGACCGTTAGGTCCAGTCGTGGCCGACTCTGGGGTTGCGGTGCTCATCTCGCTTTATTGGCTGAGGGAGCCGGTGTACAGCTTCCGGGTCAGGTGGCCAGCATGACTAAGCCGCTTCTGGCGAACCAGAGCAGCGCACAGAAACACTGTTTTACCTTCCTGCCAGAGTGGTACCTATTTTTCTACTTGCACTTTGAAGTGCTTTCGAACTGCTAGGTTGGCAGGAGCAGGGTCTGAGCAACGGGTGCTCACCCCGTCGCAGGGATTTGAACCGTCAACCTTCTGGTCGACAAGCCCTAGGCTCTTGTGGTTTAACCCACAGCGCCACCCGCGTCGCCATGGGAAGAGATAGTGGGGATTAAATGGTAAAGGCTCTGGAAAGCCAATCCCTGACTTCTCCTTTGGGGCACCCTTGTCTATTCTTAACTCTCTATGCTCCAAGGGCAAGCCTTGGCTCTGTAAACATCAAGAGCCTTGGGCATAAATTAAGACCTATTTTTGCTCTTCCGTTCGTCCCTCTGTCTTGCCAAGACTGAGTCACTGACGTCTCCCCACTGTGGAGGAGCCAGCATGCCCGGTGGTGCTTCCAAGGGTCAGTTGTGACACTTGAAGTAAGGGTTATATCCTGCAGAGCTGAGCTGATTTACAAAAAGGAACATTGTTTAAAGTGGTGTTTATCATAGTCTGGTACAGCAGTGTGTTCGAGATTAACTACTGCCAAGTCACCTTGTTTAGGTGGATTTTGGGGGTAGAATATGTTGGTTTATGTGTGGATTTAAAATTGTGCAATTTATTATTATTATTATTATTATTATTATTATTATTATTATTATTAGTTTTTAGATGGCTTAAAATAAAAATTATTTTTGTTGGCATATGTCTGTCTTGGGAGACAATAGGAAGTGCTAAAACCATAGGGGGACTCATTAAAAAAACAATTACACATTAATAGAATTTACAAAAATATATAAATATAAAATAACTATTAAAAACATACAGATAATTCCAATAAAAACAGCACGTCACTAGCGCTTTCATTAGGCTGTTTCCAGTGCTGAATTTTGAATTTGTCTTCACATCAGGTTATCCAAAATGTTTGTGTATCCTGTACTATGTTGTGAAATACTGCTGCCTGGTGCATTCAGAAAGAGATGGGATTAGCACCTTTAGGATTTTGTTTCTTTTTGAAGGCAGGAGTTATTACAACCCAGCCCATTACAAATGATCTGCAGATTACTCACCTACGCTCACCCCCCCAAAAAAAAACTTGTGATCCTCCCTGCTTCAGCATTCCTGAATTGGATGACAAAACAAGGAGTATGAGCATTGGTTCTTGGACACTGTGCCGAAGTTTTGCTTTAAACTTCTAAAAAGAACAATGGTGTGATTCTTCCAAGATATCCTAGTGTTTTTAATGACATTATGTACTGCGGTCTTATAATCCTGTTTTGTATGCAAGCCACAGTAGAGTATAGCATGCTCAGATTTTTATTGATTTTTAAAATCAGCTGTACTAGCACATATATGTGCAATATCATCTGTTGCAATAGCTAAACATGGTCTTTATATATTATGTAAGTTTGGGGCTTTATCAGTTTTGTAATGCTAGTGCAATATCTGTATATGGTGACAGGGGGCAGGGGAGAGTTTGGGACCATTTTCTCTCTCTATTTTATGCTTCTGATATAGACAGGAAGATGTTGCACAAGAAACTGAAAAAAGTGTTGGAAGTAATTTGCCAAGTCAGAGGGATCTTTGTGACCTCCATTTCCTATATGTGGCTCTTTGTTCCAGGTTCCTGGTTCCTGGTAGCTTTTATCTGCCTAAGCCTGCCCAGCTCATTGGCTTATCATCTTCACACCAAAGGACTAGCCACCAAAGGCCTGGCAGCCAATTTAAGCGATTGCCTGGTTCTTTCCTCACATCTGATGGACGCTGCTGATATGGCACTGCATCAGCTCCAGGTATAGCATTATTTCTTGGAAGAACATAACATTATTAGCATTGGCATTGGCATTGGCATTCATCCTGATTTGCTTGCAGAAAGTGTGCAGAGATTAAGCTGTGTGCAGTCTATAATGAGCATTTGTTCTGATTTGTTTGTGGGGAGGTTATACAACAGTGAGTTTCCTTGGTTTCCTTACACAGTGGTTATACGTGTTCCTATTAATAAATTAATTTTTCAGTGTGTTTCACTGTCACTTTCCTAACTGCAAACTGTTCATTTGTTTTAAAGTGGATGTGTTGCAGCAGGGTGACACAAATGTTTTGATCCACTTCAATTGCACAAACCTAAATTTCTGGTAGGTGCCTGAGTCCTTCCTGCAAAATGCAGACAGACTAAAGGTGATCTTGTACAATGAGTATATAAAGAGTGTTATAGAGTTTAACTCATAGGTAGGCAAACTAAGGCTTGGGGGCCAGATCCGGCCCAATCACCCATGGACGGTCCAGGAATCAGCCTGTTTTTACATGAGTAGAATGTGTCTTTGATTTAAAATGCATCTTTGGGTTATTTGTGGGGCCTGCCTGGTGTTTTTACATGAGTAGAATGTGTGCTTTTATTTAAAATGCATCTCTGGGTTATTTGTGGGGCATAGGAATTCATTCATTCCCCCCCCCCAAAAAAAATAGTCCGGCCCCCCAGAAGGTCTGAGGGACAGTGGACTGAAAAAGTTAAAAAGTTTTAACTTGTGAAAGAGGGGGGAAGTCGATAAAGTATTTCCTCTTCTACAGAAATGTTGAATGAGTGATTTGGGGGAAAGAGAACAGCCCAGAGCTCATGGTGTTACAAGCAGCAGGGAGTCAAGAAAGATGAGGAAAGTGCCAGTGGTTTTGGTTGAGCTGAGAGGAGTTTCAGTGGAGCTGCAGAAAGCAGTTTGTAAGTGATAATATGTGTGCATATGAATTAGCCCTCATATGTTCCCTGGCACTGACATTGCAAAACTTTTTACAGACTTCTTTCTTGCTGCCACCTCCCCCCTCCACTTAAGGCCGGCAACACCCATTATATTTTACAGACATCGTTTGTGATCTGAGAGACATCTCTCTTACAGCCAATCTGCCAAAAAAAAGGAGAAACCTGCTTTTTGCAGGTGATTGCAAAAGAGACTTCTCCCTTGCTCAGTCAATAGTACTTGTCTTCGCTTGCCTTTGGCTGTCTGTGCTTCGTCCCCAACAAGGTACAGGTGCATGCAGCTGAACTGAGCAAGATGCAGCCGAACTGAACAGCATGGCATCTGCCAAGCAAGGGTTTAATCCTGCTGCTTTGGCTGCTTTCCTGGCTCCTAGTTGCTGAAGGCTTCATGGAGAGTTCTTTATAAAGGCTTTCATCCAGGCTTCCTCAACCTCGGCCCTCCAGATGTTTTTGGCCTACAACTCCCATGATCCCTAGCTAGCAGGACCAGTGGTCAGGGATGATGAGAATTGTAGTCTCAAAACATCTGGAGGGCTAAGGTTAAGGAAGCCTACTTTAATCCCTATATTACTCTAGTGCATATGCAAATTTCTGTCTTACGGCACTTCAGGCAATATGCATGGTTAGTCCTAAATACAGCTACAGCTCTGGATGTTGATCCGATGCTGTCACACACCTTGTCTATCCTATATACAGTGGTACCTCGGGTTACAGATGCTTCAGGTTACAGACTTCGCTAAGCCAGAAATAATACCTCGGGTTAAGAACTTTGCTTCAGGATGAGAACAGAAATCGTGCTCTGGCGGTGCGGATGCAGCAGGAGGCCCCATTAGCTAAAGTGGTACCTCAGGTTAAGAACAGTTTCAGGTTAAGAACGGACCTCCAGAATGAATTAAGTTCTTAACCCGAGGCACCACTGTATAGGAATGGAGTGAGCTCACCTTAAGGCTGAAAGCGTTTCTGCAATCTCTTGCTATACTCTGTTTCCTTCTCTTTTGATTCCTCCTGGGCTACGTGACAGGGGAGGTGTTTGCCTCCTGTGAGGTGGCTGGAACAGGTGAAACAACAGCCTCTGGGCAGAGCTACTCCCAATATCTGACGTGCCAAGGTGAGCATATCAGAGAGAGGCTCTGACAAGCTTGGCATGGGAGTCAGGGATGGAGAGGAAGGCAGAATTCGTGGCTCTTGTAGCAACAATGGATGAGACACAAGGGAGTGGCCTCTCCAGGATCCTTGCTTGCAGATTCCTCCACTCCTGGCAGAGGTCCCCACATCCAGCCAGGGCCCTTCCCCAAGTGCTTGGTCAATTGTCCATCTGCATTGTCCCATCTTGGCCAGTCCATGACACCCTTGAGCACCTGTTCCCTGCTAGGAACAGCCCTCCTCAGCCAATACTCCCACCCATCAGCTGATGTCACAAGTGATGTCAGTTGATGGACAGGTGTGTGTGGCTTGGGTAAATTAGCCTTTTTTATCAGGACATGGACTAGGGCAGGGGTCTGCAACCTGCGGCTCCGGAGCCGCATGTGGCTCTTTTACATCTTTGCTGCGGCTCCGGGGCGGATAATAGCGAGGGGAGGAGGCGCATTGTGCGCCCCGACACTCCTCACTGTGGCGGGCGCTGTACTGGCTGTGACGTCGCATGGGGGCGGTGCGTGCGTTAGTCACGCACCGTCCCGACGTCACCTTCCCGCCCGCTGTCAGATTGTGGCTCCGGAGATATATTTGTTTTAAATGTCGCAATGGTTTTGCGGCTCCCAGTTGTTTTTTCTTCGGAAACGGGTCCAAGTGGCTCTTTTTGTCTTAAAGGTTGCAGACCCCTGGACTAGGGCTATTCCAGTCCAGAAACAGCTATAGCTGGGGATAGGTGCTTCTTGCCCACTGAGGCCGCCTGTCAGCAGAGAACTGAAGACACAGTCCACCTATTCCTTTGCAGCAATGGTGGGGAGACTTCAGCTCCTGGGACTAATTAGGACTGCCCGTCTTCCCCATTTGGCTTGCAATATGGTTTGGCCCAAACCACGCTTGCCTGGTTGCGTATCACCTGACACCACATGACAGGTAAAACTGCAACTCCAAATTCAAAAGGAGGAACCAGGAGCACCCTCTAGGTACGTTCCTGATTCTTCCTTTGCAGCCACAGCCGTGGCTTGAATTCATTGCATCTGCAAAGGAAGGATCTTTGCAGCCACCACTTGAATTCTTTCTTAAATTCAAGCCATGGCTGCAAAGGTCTGGAATCTTTATTCCTTATATAATAGCGGGGCTAATTCCTATGTAATAATGTGATATAAACTTGCTCGGTTTTGATTTTTGAGCCTGTCATTTATTGTGACCATTTTTAACTGAACAGTTAAGACTCCAGCTTGTTGATTTGCAGTGCTCAGGTTTGGTTTTATTAAAAATCCGCTAATAGTAATGAAGGGCATAATCAGTTTTGCAGAAGTTCAAAAAGTAGCGTGTGCAATCCATTCTCTAGTAAGCTCTGCTAAATGGTAACTGGGATCAATAAGGTGATAGGACTGCGCATCCTGCTCTGCAGAAAAACACACTGTGAAAAACCGCTGCCTGAGCATACACAGTCAAAACCTTATCAAATGTATTCCAAATGGCACATTGCTCGAACGTCCATGAAATATATTGCTATGGGAATACTATTGTGTTCTGTCTACTGAAGATATGGTTGTCTCTAGGCTTTTGCATGGCTTAGAGCTACTTTGCCTTGATCCTGACTTGTTCCTGGAGTTCAGAATACAGACCACACATACCTGCCCAGGGTCGGGGCAGCAAAACCCATCCTGCAGTTTTGAATCTAGCAAAACAAAGGAAAATGGGACTGAATCCTTGCAGCTGATTTGAAGCACTCTCTGTCTAGGGACCTGCATGTTCTTTGTCCTGCTGCACTTAAAATATTTGTAAATACATATTGCTCAAACACTGTTATGCCTTCAGTTTTTTCCTCCTTGTGGGAACTGAGCCTGTGAAAGAGCGCCTCCTGTCTCAGAAAAGGTAGAAGGACCAAACAGTGCCATAGGTGAAAAACTGTGGAATATTACAAGTAGAGCCAGCAACAAAATGCTACAAAATGTTGAGTTCCAGCTATATTATCTTCCAGCTTTCCATAATTGTTCCTGCACCCAACAGTCAATCAGTGCTCCATACTTCTGAACATGCTCAGTCATCCTTGGGTTGTTTTTCGTTACATGAAGGACTGGCACTCACCTCTGAACTCCGGAAATAAGAGACAATGGTGGGGATTGATGAATAATCTGCAGTGTTAGCAGAGATATAGGTATAGACTCCTTGCTTCTCTCACACATTCAGAAACAAATACCTACTATGTTCCCTCCCTGATTTCTGAACCATGCAACAGAATGAGTCATTGCCATGCCAATCTGGTGATGATGGCAACTGCTGGAATATCTGGGTCAACCTGCTGTACCGCAGCAGGTTCATATTCTTGAGCGCTATTGTAACATTATCTCGTGCATTTTTATGCTAAATACTTAATAGCAAGCACAGTGAGTTGGAATGATTTCTCTGAAAGTTCCATAGAAATAAAAAAGAATGGCTGCAGTCCTAAACCCAGTTACTAGTACGCCTCACGGTGGGACGTACGTAGGGTTAGAACCAACTCAGTCTGAAAGTAAGGGCAGCATTTTCTTTGTGAGCAGTTACAGAGGTTCAGACAGAGGTTCCCACACTTGTTTACAAGGTGTACAGCATAGCTCATATGTCACTCTTCGGAGTGCATATTACAGATGTGTAAACTTTCATGCCCCCAAAGGGGATGGGGGAGATGTTGCAGGCTGAACCTCTAAGCAAACAAGCATGGGAAGAAGAAGTGCAACTCAAATGCACTTCCTTTTCTTTGAAAGCCTAGGCCATTCTGTGCTCTCTGGATATTTGTCAGTAGCCATGACCAAGCAGTGATGCAAGGTCTTCAACACAGTTCCTGGGTGCACTGGGAATTGTGTACTGATTCAATTGATATTTTCTTCACTTTTATAGAAGCAATTTAATTGTACAATGGAATATAATGTTCCTGAAAATCCTAAGAATGAAGAGAAGATCCAGAAGGCCTGTATGGGAGGAAGTTCACTGAAGGTATTACAATAAGTACTTTCTAACAAATGCAATGGGTTAGCCAAATTCATAGTTGCAGTGAAATTAATGCTTCTCACCTTCCATCTTTTATTTCAGCCTGGACTCTGTCCCTCAGGAGAAAATGATGCTGTTGATCAGGTAAATTTCCATCCTCAGATGGCAGCAAGTTTATTTGTCTTGTGTAAAGGAATCTTCCAGAACCTAGGCTTATATCTTTATTGTTGCTTTTTCTTGCAGACTGCATGCATGGACACCATCTATAAAATTCTGAAACACTATATGGCGGAAATCAAGGTTTTTAATTCTTCAGATCTTTTTCGTGCTGTCAGCATTATGATGCAGGTAGATATATATATTTGAACTATTATTAATATTGCTTTGCCTTCTTTGAATCCTGTAATTTACTGAATTCCGTAACTCATAAACTTCATGAAAGATGTAATAGTCAGACCAACTGATTTAATCAGAGAGAAAATACCTATAGTTACATTAAACTCAAATCTTTACTTTTCATGGGCGTGTGTATGTATCCAGAAGGATGGATTATGATGTCAACAAACACTGATGATTCATAGCAATTACAAATGTTGCAATTAGCATGTCTGATATTCTAAGCAGTTACAAACAGCAATGGAGAACCTGTGGCTTTCTAGATCTTAACATAACTTTGACTCTTACTCTTCCATTCCATTCCCCCTCATGGTAGCATGCTTTTCTGTTCCCATTTCATAAATGTGAGGCATCGTTATACTATTTCAAACAATTAGGTACTGCATCAGTTATGTGTGAATGTGTGCTCCTACATTCATCTTTCGTTTTGATTGTGCATCTTTTATAGGCTTTGAAAGCCAGCCAGAACATCACAGAGCAGCCACCACCCTCACCACAACAACCTTCTAGGAAGACATTTGAAATGGAGATGAAGGAATGCGAAATTCTTCTAACTTTGCAGCAGCTCACTCAGACCATTGACAGAACCTTGAGCCACCTCTACGGGAAGTCTCTAGAAATGCAAATGTAATACTGATCCTCAAATATTTTAGTTTTTTTAAAAGGGAGGTGGTGGGGAGAATAGAATCATAGATAGAAACAGCTCAAATACACTTCATCTATTTCAAAACAGTGCAATGAAACAGGATTAGCAGCACCCATAACAGATTATCATGCATAATCTGGTTTATGATGCACCACAAGTAGAGAGCAAAATCCACCACAACATGTGTGCATAAGAGATCTTCATGCTGAAACCAGTGTGCTGCATCACATATGCTAGAGGAAGAAGGGAAATGCCCCAGAATCAATTGGCATTTTTTTTTTTTTGTAGGAAAACCCCTTCCCAAATGAAATCCTCATAATTCAGCAGCAGGCTGAGAATCTACATGCATTCCTTTGCCAGTCAGGTGGCTACCTGCTGTGTAGATTACAATTAAGTGCCTTCTTTAATAAAATGTTAGGGATTTACAATGCAATCCTATACACGTCTACTCAGAAGTGAGTCCCATTGAGCTTGGTTGGGCTCACTCCCACATAAATGGTCTAGGATTTCAGCCTTGCTTTCATAAGTCTGTGTAGGGAAAAGATGTTGCAGAAAACCAAAATACTTACGAAGAATTCCACTTTTTTTCTTTGTCCCCTCCCGGATTAAAAATCTGGTCATATTGCACCTTAAACTACTTTCTTTAGAAGTAAGAAATTTAGGACACAGAGGTCTGTTGGTTTTTTTATTGGGGTTGGGTTTTTTTGCTAATAGTGTCAAGCGTTCTGCACACTTATGGTGCTGTCCAATTAAGAAGAGCCTGCTGGATCAGGCCAGTGACCAGTCTAGTCCAGCATCCTGTTCTCACAGTGGCCAACAAGATGCCTGTGGGAAAAACCAGCAAGCAGGATTCAACTACATGAGCACTCTGCTATCCTGTGGATTCCAGCAACTGGCATTCGGAAGCATTGCGGCCTCCCGTAGTGGAAGCAGTGCGTAGCCGTATTTATAAATAAGCTATCTTTATAAGTAATTTATGAGTAATTTATATAATGTATTTTAAAACTTATTTATATTTATAGCCAAATAAATTATTGTTTAAATTATATTGGAGGAATGTTATTCCTTCGTTTTATTTTTCCTTTTCGTTATGATTTCATTTCAACAAGGAAGGAAAACAAAACTTTATGTTGTCGAAGGGCGGGATAAAGAGTTGTGTTTCCAGCATGCAGCCAACTCTGTGCAATGAAGATCCTAGGTTTGAATCTGTGGAGCGAGGAAGTTCCACAACTTAGGGACTGCTACTAAGAAAGCCCCCTCCCTGACAGCCACTTTGTACACGTCTGAGGGTGGTAAAGGTAAAGAGACCCCTGACCGTTAGGTCCAGTCACGAACGACTCTGGGGTTGCGGCGCTCATCTCGCTTTATTGGCCAAGGGAGCCAGTGTACAGCTTCTGGGTCTTGTGGCCAGCATGATTAAGCTGCTTCTGGCAAACCAGAGCAGCACATGGAAACACTGTTTACCTTCCTGCTGGAGTGGTACCTATTTATCTACTTGCCTTTTGATGTGCTTTCGAACTGCTAGGTTGGCAGGAGCTGGGACTGAGCAATGGGAACTCACCCTGTCGCGGGGATTCGAACCACCGACCTTCTGATCAGCAAGCCCTAGGCTCTGTGGTTTAGACCACAGCGCCACCCACGTCCCTTCTGAGGGTGGTAGTTGGTTTAAAAGGTCAGTTGGTTAGAGCATGGTCCTGACAACACCAAGGATGATCCCCATACAGGACAGCTGCATATTCCTGCATTGCAGGGGGTCAAGCTAGTTGAGTCTCAGGGTCCCTTCCAACTCTACAATTCCATTATTCTATGACACTACCAGGAACTGTGAGAAGGCCAGAGCCAGCCAACTATGATCTGCAAACCGCCATTTTCCATAACAGGGATTTGGCAGCGAGACATTTATCGAAAGCACAAGTGTGGTTTTTAACACTCTTAGTATCAAATAACATTATTTCAGCAGGTTGGATGGAAAAACCAACCAGCCATTTGTTGTTGCTAAAGATGTTTTTTATGACAGCTCTAATTGAACAGTTACAGTACTTAGATTTCAGCCTAACTGGCCCAAGGTCATTAATAAGGCAAAACTGGTTTCACCATTTCATTTCCATTAAATAAAAAAGGATTGACACAATTTTTATTTTATTTTTTTTAAAAAAGGATTAACACAACATACAGTCAAGTCTGTTTCCAAGGAAATATGTACAACACAGAAATGTACCACGTAAGAAATGGGTGACCTTTGGGGGGGGCGACATGTAAATTACATTCCCAGAGAGATGCAAAATCTTCCCGTAGTGCCAATGCTGAACTGTAAAATGGTTTTACAATGTTTAGAGCTACTCTGCCCCTCTAAAAGGACACAGGCAGTGTGTGGATGCTGGTTTTATGCTACATGATGTGTCCCAAGCGCAGTAGAGTTTGATACTACATGACTCCTTAAGGATCTAAAACTTGATTCACAGCGTTTTGCATCCTTTAAAAACAACAACAGTATTGCCACTTTACTGGGGATGATGAATCTACTATCAAGTATTACCGTATTGGCCCGAATACAAGCTGCACCAGAATATAAGCTGCACCTTTAAAATTGGAGGAGGGGGAAAGAAAAAGTACCGAATATAAGCCGCTCCATTCCTCGCAGCTCCTGGCTGCATACTGGGCGGGGCAGGGGGGGAGAGCCATGCTGCATTGCCTTTCCCCTTCCTCACTCTCCCCCTTCCTGTCCTTGGGAGAGAGGATGGGGGGGTCTATGCGTGGGGCGGGCGCTGTTTTGCCGCACTCCTGCTGCTGTTTTGCCCACAGCAAGGTCGCAAATATAAGCCACACTTTAACTTTTCATGGTCGGAATGTGGGGGAAAAGTGAGGCTTATGTTCAGGCCAATACGGTATTAGAAAGCTCTTAGACAAAGAGCAAGGTTGTACGTACACCATAATTCAACAAGAGCATTTTTTAAATAAAAAAAGTCAAAGTGTGGTGTTGAATGCAGAATACTCATCTTCCTGAGTCTCACTCTTTTCAGAAAGTTAAGTTTCTAGTCCCCATTGCTATAAAAAATATAGTTTGCAAGGAACATCTACTAAAATGTCAGACGCCAGAGAAATGGTTGGATATTTCAAGTCTTTCTCAGGGTATGGCTTCAGTGACCTGCACTGCTTGCTTACCCATCACCACCCTATGGCTAATAAAAGCAGCTTATATAAAACAGCTAAACAGAATTTAAGCAAATTTGCTATGTTTGAATGGTTGCGTATAAAGGTCTCAGAATCCAGCTTTTCTTGGTACATAATTTTTTCAATAGCTTGACATGTTGGGGAAGAGAGTTGCCTATGTATTTTGTGAAGCTGCACTTCCTACTCCCCTCAACAACAACAACAAACACCTGGAGATGTCTGTGAGGTCTGTTGTGCCTGTCAGTCCACATATACCTGAAAGTGTGCCCCGGATGCCCCACAGTTACACATTGCAGAAGACTAGAAACTGTAATCAAGTTGCTCATCAGAGAGCTTTTTGACATTAGCACTTTTGTCACTGAGCAACTCCTGCTAGGCTTCTGAGGAGCCCTATGTTTGCTCGGTGCGCAGTTTCAAAACCACATGATGACTTCAATGTGGCTCAAAGCATTATACAGTGGTACCTCAGGTTACAGACGCTTCTGGTTACAGACACTTCAAGTTACAGACTCCACTAACCCAGAAATAGTACCTTGGGTTAAGAATGTTGCTTCAGGATGAGAACAGAAACCATGAGGCGGCAGCGGGAGGCCCCATTAGCTAAAGTGGTACCTCAGGTTAAGAACAGTTTCAGGTTAAAAATGGACCTCCAGAATGAATTAAGTTCTTAACCCGAGGTAAGGTAAAGGGACCCCTGACCATTAGGTCCAGTCGTGACCGACTCTGGGGTTGCGGCGCTCATCTCGCTTTATTGGCCGAGGGAGGAGGCTTACAGCTTCCGGGTCATGTGGCCAGCAGCACACGGAAACGCCGTTTACGTTCCCGCCGGAGCAGTACCTATTTATCTACTTGCACTTTGACGTGCTTTTGAACTGCTAGGTTGGCAGGAGCAGGGACCGAGCAATGGGAGCTCACCCCGTTGCAGGGATTCGAACCACCGACCTTCTGATCAGCAAGTCCTAGGCTCTGTGGTTTCACCCACAGCGCCACCCGCATCCCTTAACCCGAGGTACCACTGTACATAATATGTCTAAGTGGAAGCTTTCAGTCTCTTCTCATTCCCTTCAACAAGGGACTGGGAAAGTCTATAGCAGGAATGCTGCGGAGGGAAAGCATGAAGAACCACAGTGTGTGCAATTGCACCCATGGGGAGTGAAAAGACAAACCTGTTTGTATCTTCACAAAGGGGGTGTAGAAAAATCCCTTCTCAGGTGTGTGTCTGATGCATAACGCTGCAGAGATGGATTTAGGGCAGCACAACCAGTTCTGCCGCAGGAGAATTCCAAGCCTAGGGGAGCCACAGGGCATCGCAACTATGACCCAGTGAATTGAGCAGAATGGCAGGTGACAGGCAGAGGGCAGTGAATTTTGACCGCTGAAATGTGAAAGACCACAGTCCGTCCCTGAACTCTGGTATGAACGTGGAAGACAAGATAGCGAAGATCCCAGTTAATCCAGGCAGTGCAACCCAAGGAGACCTGAGAGGGTTTTGGAAGGCATGAATTCTCCTTGCACGGGTAAAACACGCATGAAGGCCGAATCTCCGACAGCAGGGCAGGCTGGGAAGTCATGTGTAAAAAAGCAACAAGTAGATAAGCATTTACATGAGTTCACAGTTCCACATGCTTTTCTTCTTTCTTTCTTCTGCTCCAAAGTTTCCACAACTGGCCTATCTTTGTCACTTCATGGAAACCCTCCAGAGATTAAAACAGTTTGCAGAGCACGACGAAGTTCCTTTTCATCTTTTTTGGGAAAATGTACATGGAAGGAGATTCCTGATGTTTCTTCTTTTTCAAGCTGTTTCCTCATGACTTTGCATCAGCTCTTAAAAAACCTGTAAAACAAAAATAAATGAGAATTAAGGAATTGCTTAGAATTTAAGTGTGGCGTAACAGACAGTTATTGCCTCTTACAGTAGTAACAAAGTTCAGGTCCACATGTGGCATAGGCATCTGTATGCACGTGTGTCCATCCTTCGCCATATAATAAATTAATACATTCACAAACACTTTAAAATTAATTGCAAAACTGCTCCGGAACTTGCAGGGATGGTGGTTATGGAAGAGACACTCCCAAGTGACTGCCGTAAACATCTGTTCTCCTAACATGCTGGAAATTTGCAGGCTCTACCACTCCCACAGCTTGCCCCAGGCCATTAAAATATATGTGATGCGTTTTCCATAAAGTGAAGGCACTGTGGACTCAGCTACATTAGTAAAGAAAAAGTGTTTTATATGTGTTATTACATTGTGACACCAGATGGCACTGTGGAGTCCCATCTTTTGCCAATGTGATTTCCCACTTTGAGGTTTACAACACGTTTTTCTGAAATGTTTTTTTGATGTGTCTAGATCCAGCCTTAGGAACCACTTCTGCTATCCTAAAAATATTCTGCCTCACCCTAAATATCTGAAACATCATACGCAAAGTATAAAGAGTGTTGATACTTACCTGTCAGAATTTCTAGTACATCATGGGATGCCTGGCCATTAAGACAGTCATATAAACTGCGGGCAGTTCCATTATTCTGTTCCGAATCCCTCCATTTCCGCAACATCATGCATTTATACATATTGACATCTTCTTCCTTTGCCTCAATCTGCTGGATGTCTTCGATGGACAAGCTAAGGCATTCAATGCCAATTACTTTCCAGTTTTTACCCATCTTCTTTGCAAGAATCATCAGCTGCTGATCAGTTAGTACTGCTGAAGCTTTCGCTCCATCTAAAAGCAGAATACAAATATGTCGTTATTGCTCTTACTTGGCCTGAGGGGGGAGGAATGGATATTTTAAAATTACTATCTATTTCTATTCTTGAAGAAGAAAGGAGAGGATTCAAATATAACTTGGGGTGCTCCTTCCCATCTTAGGCAGGGGCAGCTAATCATTGACTTTTCTTTGGAAGAGACTTACACACACACACAAAATTATCAGATCAGGAAACACAAAGAGAATGAACATGCCAGGCCTGCAACATATACATACATAATTTGATTTGTATGCCACCTTTCCACTGTTCAAAGTGGCTTACAACAACATCATCAGCTTGCCGATCAGAAGGTCAGAGGTTCAAATCCCTGTGACGGGGTGAGCTCCCGTTGCTCGGTCCCTGCTCCTGCCAACCTAGCAGTTCAAAAGCACACCAGTGCAAGTAGATAAAATAGGTACCGCTCTGGCGGGAAGGTAAACAGTGTTTCCGTGTGCTGCTCTGGTTCGCCAGAAGCGACTTAGTCATGCTGGCCACATGACCCAGAAGCTGTACTGGCCAATAAAGCAAGATGAGCACCGCAACCCCAGCGTCGGCCACGACTGGACCTAATGGTCAGGGGTCCCTTTACCTTTAACAGTATTCCAAGTGTGGTCGCATTGTGTTCAAAATAAGCCATCTCTCTCATCACCCCCTTTTCTAGCATTCCATTTTCCTATAGGCTCTTTTTCAAGGCTTTTTGATACCACAAATCCACAAAAATAGGTACTTCCTATCTATGGATAACCCTATTATGATGGCAACAGTTTCTTACTACCTTTGGCATCATGAGCAATTTTCTACTGGAGTTAAAGGGTTGATTTTGTTCCTGTGCCAACTAGTTCTTTATCTAGTTCAAACCTCGGTATACTGATCAACGTAAATTTTCTAAAAATATGGTTTGTTAAAATGTATTGAAATGATTGAAGAACTCCCTCTAGTGGATTCCTAAAGACACGGTAATATACAGGTTAAATTTATGCTTTCATATTAATAGCTGCATTCAAATTAGGTGTTCAGAATCTTTGTGCAAATACAAATGCATGGGTTTTCAGCTGAAATTGTAGTTGCACCCAGGTTAAGTAAAATGTAACATAAATACCTTGCAGTATGAAAGGCTTAGAACGTGGCTAGATGCTAATCTTCTTTAATTTCACAAAATCCTTTACCTGAAGCGTTGATGGCTTTTAGCCGTTTGTTACAAAGCTCATCTTCTGAAAGACTGGTGCTGGATTTTCGTCGTCTCGTGCCTAAGGAATACATGGCAAAGGACAAAGTTTCAAAATACATAAGTTGTTGTGCTTTCTAAATAAGGTTATGTGGGCTTGAATCTAAGCCACAGATGAAGGAAAAGGGAAATCAGCAACTTGTGCACTAACAAGAGTACTGCCTAGTCATGTAGTGGAATGCTGAAGAACGAAGCAAATATATTTAACATTGCAAAGACGCTTGGACAGTCCCACTGGAAACTTCTGCACAAGTCATAAATCCATTGAGAGCGGTACATTGTACAGGAGAAGTTCCCAGCTGATTGTTTCATGCATACTGCTTTATAATCACTTACTGTTAGTGGATCTTTTCTGCTTATTGTTATTCTGGTTATGTAAGATCCAGTCACCTGTTAAATAGAAATGTTTTCAAAAGAAAATTAAGGCCCGCTGTATCGCGTAATTGGCAGTGCAAACGAATATGCCACAATTCTCACAAAGAAGAAGTATTAATCTGTTCCCCCCACTTCTCAGTAAAGCACAAATAAAATAAATGAAAGGACTTTTTACAATTATCTTTGCTCCATGGCTTTTAGCCACAAAAGAAGCTGCATCTCACTGATTGTATTATAAGTAAATGACAAGTTATTCATTTATTTTTAAATCCCACCATTGAAAAAAAATGAATGCCCAACCTTAAAAGTAACACTTTCTGCAAACCCAAACAGAAGGTCGTGTAATAATAATAATAAATTTTTATTTATATCCCGCCCTCCCCAGCCGAGGCCGGGCTCAGGGCGGCTAACAACAATAAAATAATACAACATTCTAAAATCATTTCATTAAAAAATTACTTCAAATCAAATTAATGGCAACCATTCGGCTAGAGTTCTGTGCCAAAGGAGGGAGTCAGGCTGTGCCTTGGCCAAAGGCTTGGCGGAACAGCTCTGTCTTGCAGGCCCTGCAGAAAGATGTCAAGTCCCGCAGGGCCCTAATCTCTTGTGACAGAGCGTTCCACCAGATCAGAGCCACAGCTGAAAAAGCCCTGGCTCTAGTTGAGGCCAGCCTAACCTCTCTGTGGCCTGGGACCTCCAAGATGTTTTTGTTAGAGGATCGTAAGTTCCTCTGTGGGACATACCAGGAGAGGTGGTCCCATAGGTACGAGGGCTTTTGGAGGACATTCAAAACCATTTGGTCACATGGCACCAGAAAAAAATCAGGTGGTCAGTGCCCTTACCCCTAGAGACTGCCTTGTGCAGCTTGTTATGCTTAGCATAGCAGGCAAGTAATTATGGGAGGGTTTCTGTTGAGAACCATAGGAGCTGTCCAGCCTGAACAGACAGCTAATTAACATATGAAGCTGGTGGGACCTATCACCTGGAGATTTGGATTTGGAGAGAAGCATCATCATATGTGTAAATTCAGTAATTTGAAAATGCATCATCCATAGAAGAAGAAGAAGAAGAAGAAGAAGAAGAAGAAGAAGAAGAAGAGGAGGAGGAGGAGGAGGAGGAGGAGGAGTTTGGATTTGATATCCCGCTTTATCACTACACTAAGGAGTCTCAAAGCAGCTAACAATCTCCTTTCCCTTCCTCCCCCACAACAAACACTCTGTGAGGTGAGTGGGGCTGAGAGACTTCAGAGAAGTGTGACTAGCCCAAGGTCACCCAGCAGCTGCATGTGGAGGAGCAGAGACGCGAACCCGGTTCACCAGATTACGAGTCCACCGCTCTTAACCACTACACCACACTGGCTCATGTGCGAGTCCATACTATTCATGGTGAACTGTTTTGATAGCTTTGGATCAGGCATCCCCAACCTGCAGCCCTCCAGATGTTTTGGCCTACAACTCCCATGAACCCTAGCTAGCCGGACCAGTGGTCAGGGATGATGGGAACTGTAGTCCAAAACATCTGGAGGGCTGAAGGTTGGGAGTGCCTGCTTTGGATAGTGGCGATTACAGAAAAATAGGAATCTAGAAGCTTGCTTTTGACTGAAACTGGATTCTGTTTGGGGAATTAAATGATGTGGTAATAACTGCCATTGCATGAGAACCAAATGACAGTAAAATGAGAGTAAAGTGCTTTTGGTTCCACGCGCGCTACATCTTTCAACTACTGAAGGAGTAAACGGAATGCTGGAGCATGAGTGTCAATATGCCCAATAATTGCACAGATTCATTTAAATTTGTATACACTGGTACCTTGGTTCTTAAACTTAATCCATTCTGGGAGTCCGTTCGACTCCTGAAACCATTTGACAACCAGGCGCAGCTTCCTATTGGCTGCAGGAGCTTCCTGCACTCAAGCGGAAGCTGCGTTGGACGTTTGGCTTCCGAAAAACGTTTGCAAACTGAAACACTTATTTCTGGGTTTGTGGCGTTCAGGAGCCTATTTGTTTGGGAGCCAAGCCGTTTGAGTACTAAGGTACTGCTGTATTGGTTATATAATTTAGAAAGATGGGGAAATGTACACAATGCAGGAGGAAACAAATTAAACAATGCTTTAAAAATATTGTATATCTAAAACATTTGCCTATTCAAAATAATATCCTCCCACTGATATTTTTATTTGTTGTTGATAGAAAGCAGAAATAGCAATATATGCTTCCACTTTTCTTTTTTGCAGAGTTGCTCCCTTAAACTCATACCTCAGACTAGTCTCTAAACTCTTCCTGAGTTCAAAGAGCATTTTGGTGATTGGGGGAGAAAGTAGACTGCATTAACGGCAGCGTACTTTCATCACATGCCGTATTTTTGCCTGATACTTTTTTTTTTCTTGAATCTGCTCTTTCACACAACCCAATTTCTCTAGTTCTGCAATGTTTTGGAGGGCTGCTTTCTTATTAGAAGAAGTAAAAAGGACCTCTATGTTTGTGAGTGGGACTGTGACCGGAAAATGCATAGTCTCATTTGGATTGCGGCCAAATATGTTGGCTGCAATTCATTATTGAGGCTCTATGCAGATTTACTTGGGAGTGTAACATGAGACTGAACTGTAAATCAGGTTATTTGTTCGCTTTTAAAAATTATACCCCGCTTTCTACCACATCTGAAAAATGCAAATAAGAAAAACAACAACATTCAATATACTGTACAAAAATTGAAACAGATTTAAACATCAGTGAAGTCCCAAATAAATCAAACACTGTTAACTGCACATACTATGTAATGAATTGTGTCTAAGGAAAACTCACATTCTCGTAGCTTTGCTTTCCACACAGTTTCTTCTGACTCCACATCCATCAAAGATAACACAAGTTCTGTTGGCTGGTCTAAATATACCTCAAAGAAATGTTTCTGTGCTAGCGTAGAGTCATCGACAAACTCCATTTCCTAGAAAGTGAATATCAGAATATTGAAAACCCTTTTGTCAAAGCAAAAAGTTGGTTTCCTAGCTAAGCTTTTATATAATGCATGTATACGATGTCACAACGTGTCAGGAACACTGCACAAATGACAATTATCATCATCTTTTAGACAAGGACATGCATCTTGACAATCCGATTATAGAAGAATAAAGAACATACCTCAGGGTTTATGTCAGCTTCTGGGACACTAGTTAATTTGTATTTCTTCCCAACTTGGAGTAATTTATGACAAGGGGGTTTCTCAATTTTAATGAATCTATTGGAAGAGCGCTGTATGGTTTTTGACACATCCTAAAATTAAAATAGAACTTTTTTAAAATCATGATTGCCTAAGTCAAGAAATCAAAGACCTACCTAGACTTGTTGGAGATTTTGTTGATATATTAAATTTCTTTCATCTACTGAGAAATTGCAGTTCCCTCCCTTGCTTCCTAACAAATTAAATGCAACAATCATGTGATTCTTACAACAATTACTAGGATCATTCACCAAGCAGTTTCTGCAGTACTCAGTTGAATATCCTGTTGTAGCATCTGGAACCCTAATGGTTCTCCTGGCTGCACACACTAGAGTTTCCAACTCACTGGGGGGAAAACAGGTTTTTGAGATCTGGGGCTCTAGCTGCCAGACAGGAGGGGTTGAAAGACAGCCTTCTTTCCTCATCCAGTGTCCAACTGAACCCAGTGTTCCTATAGGCTCTGCCCTCAGGGGTGTGCAAGTTCCACCTTCTCCTACAAGCCTTCACTTCCTGAACGGCCACCAGGTCCTTCTTACTTGCTAGAACTTTTTATTTCATGAGTTGACAGCTCCAGTGGGCACTGGAATACAGTCATACCTTGGGTTAAAGAAGCTTCAGGTTCCTTTTTTTTCAGGTTACGGACCACCGAAACCCAGAAGTACCGGAACGGGTTACTTCTGGGTTTTGGTGGTCGCACATGCGCAGAAGTGCCAAATTGCAACCCACGCATGAGCAGACGCGCAGCTGCGGGTTCCGAACTCTGTGGGTTGCGAACGTGCATCCTGCATGGATCACATTCGCAATCCGAGCGTCCACTGTACAGGAAAATGCCATGCTGGCAGCAAAGAAACTGATTCAGACATTGCCCAAAAGTTGATCTTACCTTTATAAACGAGCTGTTGTTGCCGGCTACATACACATGGAATTTCAAGGAAGGGTGGTCGTTGACAACTTTGTATAATATAACAACCCCGTGGTAACACACTGGATCGTATTTCTCAATAACTGGGCCAACAGGGGACAGGGAGCTCACACGCCATTTTACATGTGTGGTTGAGTGATCAGCAGAACACTCAAATTCTGGGCCGTTGCTTTTGAAATGGAACACGTTGAAGGTCATGTCAGAGGAATGATCTGCAGAGAAACATTGAACGCTTTTTAACGCTTCCTAAAAACAGAGCAAGTGCCCCAGCAGATAGACAAATATGTTTAAATTCACTGAGCAAGTCTTACCATTCAGGCAGAGGGCGTGTGGAAACTGAATGGAAGTAAGAACAGAAGGTGATTTGCACTTGACGTCAAATATGGGGCCCACGACAATCCAGGGATCTTTAAGGTAAGCAGCATACTTGGTCCAAGACAAAAGGGAATACTCAATGACTGCGGCTTTGGTTACTTCGAAGATCAACCCCGTGATTGTACACTGATAAATTCCTTCGTCGTCCAACTTCAACCTGCATATGTGACACATAAGGTGTAGTTTTCAGTACGTGATACAGCATAAAGGTAAAGGGACCCCTGACCGTTAAGTCCAGGCGCAGACGACTCTGACAAACGGGGATGATATATGCATGTGCTTCCTCTGCATTTTCTTGTCCTTCCAAATACATGTGAAAAATACATTTATATACAGTCATTCCTCGGGTTGAATGTGCTTCGGGTTGAACGCGTTCGAGTTCGCTCCACGGCAACCCGGAAGTAACAGAGCAGATGCTCAAAATGATGTCATGCTCCCCTTCCTCTTCTCGTGTACCCTCCAAAATTTGCTCTGTGGAGGAGGTCAGGGGTACCCCCAGAACAGCACACAGGCACAGGGAGAAAGGAGGACTGCTTCGTTTGGAAAGCTGTTGTGCTTGCAGAGACAGAACAACTGGAAGAATGCAACATTTATTTCCACCCTGTAGGTCCCCTTCTGCTCTTCCGTTTCCTTTACTGCACAATAGTAGACAAGTGTGCATTCGGATTTGCCAAATATATGTCTGTGTACTGTGTAATCATGCAAAAATATTAATAATAAAACAAAGACATTTTTTAGGATGTAATTTTCAATTATATTGACCAAAACTTACCAGAATCGTCCTCTAGAAAGCTTTCTGGGAGCTACTTGTTCATGCTGGTTCTTTATATTAAAATAAAAATAAAAATGGGAAAAGCAAATTAGGAGGACATTAGTATCGGATTTATGAAACGACTTTTAACACTAGTCCGTATCTGGTTTGAAAAAAACCACCTACTTGTGGGATCTTGCAGCGTTCACAGTGTCGATGGGTATTAACTTCTAAATGGAAAGAGAGAGAAGTTTCTTAAACTGAAAATAGTTTAAATTGTCAGATACATGTTTTTTTTCTGTTATGATTTTTATTGAGTATAAATTGTACATATACATATATTCTTGATTTCTCTACAGCATAAATTCTTAACTTAATACATTATACATCTTCCCATACAAATCTTTTTCCACCCGTGACTTCACTGAGGTTTCCTTTTACTTACTGTGTTATTTACTCTTTATTTCATTTAATTTTCCCAATTCTTTCTCTTTCCATTATACTCTTTACAAGATTTAGTCAAAACATAACCAGGATATAGCTTGAGAACAATGTTTTTTTCATGTAATCTCTTACACATAGCCAATCCTTTTTGGCTAGGTTGGCCTCTAATTACCTCCGTCATTCTTGCTAACTATAAATATTCACAAAATATTTCCTCTTTGCTATTAGCATTCTCGCCACCGTTGTGCCGTATAAAAATACTTTCTTTTTTTCCGCTTGGGGATGTTGATATTCATAATTCCCAGGAGGAAGAACTTAAATTTTAAAAAGTTCGAGGAAATTAGACAGTTATGCACAGATTGGTTTCAGTACCATCAATTGAATGAGGTGTTTAAATCAGACATTAAAATCGGGTTCCAAAAAGAAATCTCAGAAATAGAAAAAGAATTACTAGAAAATAATAGGAAATTGTTATCAAAGACTTACAAAGTATTATTGGATTGGGAGTTGAAAGATGAGGAGATAAAAGAGGCAATGGTAAAATGGGCAATGGATTTTGGTTACCCAATACAGATGGAACACTGGAAAAGGTTCTGGCAAAAGGATATCAAGTTCACAGCACGTTACACAATTAAAGAGAATTATTTAAGAATGTTATATGGTATATGACCACCTATGGCAAAAATTTATAAATCGAAATCAAATAAATGCTGGAGGCATAACAATGAGGAAGGAACGATGTTACATATGTGGTGGGGGTGTAACAAAATTTTTAAAAAATTGAACTCTGTCTACGATGAATTGAAAAAAATGCATAAAATCACATTCGGGGGAAACCAGAAACCTTCCTCCTGTCAGATACATGTTATTCTTAAAGAAAAGTATTATACCTGATTCAACACAATGCAGCGGCAGTTCTTCTTTCATTTTCAGATCCTCATCTATAAACACAAAAAAATGCATCTTTGATTTGTTTCTGTACATCATTATTTGGAATGAATCATAAACTGAAACAAGTCTTCTCCACAGATATTTAAAGATGACATTCTGAATGACACCGTGGCTATTTGAAGGCTCCTTTGGTTTTAAAATTTGCATTTTATCATATTACACTTTTTATTCATCATACATCTTTCAACGTTCTGGGCAAAAATCTGTTCAAATCTGCTTGTGCCACAGGGATGAAGCCACAATTCTCCCAGCTTCACTATTCATTTTTGATAATACTGTATAGTGCTTCTTCTTGCAGAATTATTATTAGTATATATTATGTTTTCCCCTAACAGTGGAACCTGGCATCGTTAATTACACCTCACCAGGCTAAAGTGCTTCTGCTCAGCTAAGCTGGCTGTGAGTCCTGAAAGACCTGCTCCTGCCTTGCAGGCCTTTTTCAACCTGGCCTGGGAGGGCAGGGCCCAGACTGACTCCAGCTACAAAAGCTGAGGCTGCTGAAGAGGCCAGAGACTTTCTTGCTCAGGCTTCCTCAACCTCAGCAGTCCAGATGTTTCTGGCCTACAACTCCCATGATCCCTAGCTAGCAGGACCAGTGGTCAGGGATGATGGGAATTGTAGTCTCAAAACCTCTGGAGGGCCGAGGTTGAGGAAGCCTGGTCTTGGTTGTCTTTTTGTGGAGACCCAGCTCACTGAACATGAGCATCCGAAGCACCCTCCGTGAACCGCTATTGGCAGGATTTGCAGCTACAGCAGCAGATATGCTCTATACTTACGAGAATATTTTATTCTTTTACTAGTTATGCTGTTTCAGATGTGCCTTTTATATTTGACTTCATTTAGTAATGCTTTCTTTTGAAGATTTCTTTTTGTTAACTTTGCTCTGCTAAATGTGCATTCTGCAATTGACCTCCTCTTTAGTGTTTTTTAAAAAAATGTTTACGATATTTTAGTTTCCTATTAATTATCTTTGAATGAATGTTAATTGTCTTTAAATGTATACTTTATATTTTGCTTTTTCAGTAATGCTTTATTCTGGGGTTTTTTATTTGATATTTTAATGTAGGTTATAAACTGCTTTGAGTCGTCCCCCCCCCAAAAAAAAACAATACAGAAATGAAATGATGATGATGATGAAGAAGAAGAAGTAACAGAGCCTGGGTCTATAACCCTCCATTTTGGTGATTTCTTAGAGGTCCACATATCATGTTATGGGAAATTCTAAGTCCTGTAGTACAAAAAAAAGTGTGCAGAATTGTTTGTATACCTTCCTCTACTGGTATCCCACACAGCCTTAGAAGTATATCATGACTGCCATTCTGTAATTCTTTACTGATCAGTTTAATTTAAAAAGGTAAAAAAGGTAAAGGACCCCTGGACAGTTAAGTCCAGTCAAAGGCGACTGTGGGGTTGTGGCGCTCATCTTACTTTCAGGCCAAGGGAGCCAGCATTTGTCCACAGACAGCTTTCTGGGTCATGTGGCCAGCATGACTAAACCACTTCTGGCACAATGGAACACAGTGATGGAAACCAGGGTGCACGGAAACGCCGTTTACCTTCCTGCCAAAGCAGTACCTGATACAACTTCATATCTACTTGCACTGGCATGCTTTCGAACTGCTAGGTTGGCAGGAGCTGGGACAGAGCAACAGGAGCTCACCCCGTCACAGGGATTCAAACCGCTGACCTTCCGATCAGCAAGCCCAAGAGGCTCAGTGGCTGAGACCACAGCGCCACCTGCTCCCCACGATCAGTTTAACAGTGTAGTAAGCACTACTCATACTCAGTGCTACTCATACCTAGCAAGGTACATTACAATTCACAGCAACAATAGCTAGTTCAGGACCCACCCTATGCTTGTAACTGCAATTTGTTCTAAACTGTTTGTATTTCTTTTTTTTAAATTGCTGCAAACTGCTGTAGGACCTTTTGGTGCAGAGCAAGTGAGAAATCTAATAATCAATAACAAACTGAAACAAAAACAAACGAGAACAGAAAAGATTTATGGATTTTTGATGGAATTAGCAGCTGTCCTTCTAAGGTCTTTATTGGACTAAATTTCAGTTTGTTGTGGCATCACGGAAAAGAATGTGTAAATACATGCAAAAAACCAGCACCCCTCTTTCTTACCTCAGGTAAAACATTACTATTTGTAATGCCTGCATACATAATTATTTGCAACACATAGTTGTATGAAAGCTTTGTTTGTATTTGTATATTTAAGAAATAAGAGCCTATCTGTGCATGATTCTCCCATACCTGGTAATTATCCAGACCTGAATATAGAGGTTTGTTTAGACATCACGGCTAGTAGCACTGAGGTCCTCCATCTTTCCTTAATCTTGCCATGTATTTAACTGTAGGGCCATAGTGCTGTATTAAAGGGTATTCTTTGAATTTTATGTACATTCAATAATGGCCCCAGCTAATTTTCAATAAGAATCGTCCTTAAACTACTTCATGTCCCACTTAACATAAACACTCAAAAGTCACTCACTCCCATCTATGCACATGGCTTTTACTACCTTGCAAGAATCCTCTTACAGATCTCTTACAGATAAAATTTAAAAAAGCACTCACTTGGTTCATTTAGATCTGCCTCATCTGTATCTGTAAATGAAAAGGCCTCATTAAACATAAACTGCAGTGTCCATTTGTTTAAAATATAAATAAGTGCAGGGATATTAACAACAAAATACATTTGCCAGTTACTGTGGGGAGCCATTTCCTCCCATTGTTTTCCTGATCATCCTGTTTTGCCACATTTGTTGCCAATTTCTAAGCATATTTATGGCCTGCTGTTGCTGTGACTACCAGCTAAACACCAATATTTAACAAATACAATGTCGTGTTTGCCTTCTTCCCCCTTTTTTCTCTTTACTGATAAATAGCCACGCACACACAAAATGTAGCAAAAGAATACCCAATGAAAGGCAAGCAGGTGGCTTAAATTCATATCTGGTGGCTGTCATTTCAATAATTTAAGATGCATTTTAAAGAGACATTAAGGAAATATAAACAAGTGTGATCTACAACAAAGTGTTGCAGCATGGAGTGCTCCCACCAAGGTTCCAGGGATGCCATTGGACAATTGGGGGGGGGAGTGTTCTTCCCTGGGGGTTCCCTCCAACCTTTAATACGTTCCTCTCATATGTGAATGGTGCTGTTTCAGCTATATAAAGATTCACACTAGAAAATAAATCCACCGTTAATATATAGAATAGGTATGATTCAATTACTGACCAGACTTGCTTTCAGAGCTGCTTTCAGAGTCGCTTTGGGAACTGTCGTTACCTTGACGAAATGAAAATCTATTTAGCCTTGGCAATTTTGAAACAGTTATTTAACATTAAGCTTTACTTTTTAAATGGTGCAATTAAGACCACAACACAAGGTGGTAGTAGTAATAATAATAATAATAATAATAATAATAATAGTTTGAACCGTATACTGCAGGCATGTCCAAAGCCTGTTTGGGGGGGGCCTAATCCAGCCCCCCTAGGGCAGTTTATTTATTGGGCTCAAATCCTTAAAAAAGCTCAACAACTTCAACCCTAAAAAAGGGCAAAAACTTTGGTCAGCCCCCATGCACATTCACTTGATCACATCTGGCCCTCTTTGAAAAAAGTTTGGGCACCCCTGTTATACTGTAACACAACCCCAGTACACTGTAGTGCCACTCTGCAAAAAGTATTCTACCAGCTCTTCTGAAAGAGGTTGTAGAATAAAACCTGCACCAATAGCTGGTTCTTCCAGGAGGCTGGGGAAGAGACCTCTCCAACATTTTTGCTGCTGCAGGCAAGGATACTAGCGACAGCTGTTATGTCATCTAGCCTGGTGAGAGGACCACCTCCCCTCTGATCTGTCTTTAAGCCAGGCTCCTTGGAGTGCAGGAAGCCCAGTATCAGTGCCAGTTAACTCTTGCTTTGCTTTGTGTTTATGTATTTAAATCTAGACTGTTGGGGTTTTTTTGTAATATCGAATTTATTCTGTGTTTGTTCGGCTTTTTAGATTATTGGTAGCATTTTCCAACTTCCATTAAAATGCACATGTATTTGGTATATCATTACGAGCATATTTACCCAAGTTGTTTTCCTGAGCAGAATCTTCATCTTTAGAACTGCTACTATCTGTTTTGAGGAGATAAAATATCAGTTGGGAATTCAGCACTCAGTGTCTTTCCCCACCTTTTCCCAAACACGGGGCAATAAATGAAATTTATTCCACAGACTCATGGGCCAGTTGTATAACACTGGGAATGATTCCAGCTCAACGTTTTGCCCCTATCCCTAAAATAACTGCAGTCGCAGACCTCTAAGCAAGTACCTTCCATTCATAAGAATTAGCTGATCAAGGCATCGTTCCTCTTTGCTTTTTTAGCAAAAAGTTGGCTACTCCCAACCCTGCCCTGGGAATAATTCTGCTGCTCAAGGCAACATTCAAAAGAAAGTTGAAGGGGAAGAACCCGGGCCTGAGTAATTAGCCTCAAGGCATATCCTTAGTGTTTTCAGGAGGAAGTCAACTTGGCTATTATTCTGCAATGCACAGTAGCAACTTAATATGTGATTAGCTCATCTTTTAGTTTAGTACATATTAAACTTGGGTCTTAATCCTTGCTAAATCCTTGTAATCTTTGTCTACATAAAGTAGAAGGGCAATCAATATTTTTAATTTGTTTGTTTGCTTGCTTGTCTGTTTCAAAAGTGTACATGCCACCCTGTCATTTAATTTTTTTCCAGAGCAGCGCACATAATCAGAAAACAATAGAAGAGCAACGAGGCAGCATTACAATGGGAGAACATATGTTGTTAGCTCCAGTCACAACCCAGGTGTATTTTAGCTGCCATACTTTTCAGACTTCTGCTGCAGCAACTGTAATTTATAGCAGCTTCATGCACGTATGCATATATTAACTGTTCTAACAAAGAAGATTTTTTTTTTAAGGCAGCCCCAAGACTACATCTTAAAAGTAAGTACCGTATTTTTCGCTCTATAACACGCACCAGACCATAACATGCACATAGTTTTTAGAGGAGGAAAACAAGAAAAAAATATTCTAAACGAAATAGTGGATATATGATTTTTGTGGTTCATGCTGTGGCCACAGACATGTGATCTGACAGTGAGTTTGGAGTAGCCCAATGCAAAAATCCTGAGGATACATGTGGATCCATGCTTTGTAACCACGGAGGAGGGAAGGAAGGGGAACCATGGATCCTCTGCTCACGACTGCAGCAGATCCCCCCCGCCACCTGCAGGCATTCGCTCCATAACACGCACATACATTTCCCCTTACTTTCTAGGAGGAAAAAAGTGAGTGTTATGGTGCAAAAAATACGGTAATTGCTTTTTTAAAAGCGGAGTTTCAGTATTTTGTGCATAATTCTCTTTAAACATTCACATATTACTTTGGAAATAGTACGGGATGGAAAATATTAAAAATTGAAGCTGCAAAAATTGCCATGAGCTGGAATTAAACTTATCTTATCTAAATTGACACTTACTTCTGAGAAAGCATGCATAAGATTGGGCTGCAATCCTATATCTATTTACCTAGGAGTCAATTCCAGGGAAATGGGATTCAAAATAGTCATGTATAGAATTGCACTGTAAACCATGGTTTCAGATAGGGAAACCACAGGCGTGCTGGGCATTGAACCTGTGACCTTCTGCATGCAAAGCAGATGTTCTGGCACTGAGCTACAGCCCTTCCTCCATGAAAGTCAATCCACAAGAAACATAAATGTTTCTTGTTTAAAAGGCAGTGGTGACTTTTTAAAGTTCCAGTGAAGCATCAATGTAAAATGTTGACCACAAATCCACTGTTTGCAATCATGGGATCATTAACTTCAGAAGTATTACTTCAGGAATTAACAGGATTACTATAGAATAGGATGCCTCAAAAATTACTGCTGAATTTCAAACACATTTATAAGAATACATATCAGAGCTCTGCAGGAAGAACAACAGTGATAAAACATTAGAAAAACAAAATAAAACGTTTCAGAGACCTGACATTGGTACAACCATGCTATTACATGATCCACATCTATTTCAACAGAATTAATGATTCTTTAAAACAAATCTACTGGGGGGGAAATGATAAGCTTTCAAAAATTAGTTACCTTTATCATCCAAAGCTGAAACTTCAGATTCGCTGGAAAATAAAGAACATGTAACCATTTTTTTGTTGTTACAGTTTTAGTTTTGCAGAACTAAAATATGAGCTCTCCTATAGCATTTTTGAAGCATTAAATAATTGTTCAACTGAGCCACAAACATAATAGTGAATACATTCATTCTTTAACCATTTCTGTGTTGTCCATCACATAAAGCTATACTGTAACAACCAGATTAACCAGAGAAGTCTATGAATAAGTTGTCTGTTTAGGAGAGTGAATGTGCAGGATTCTTATATTTACTACCCCTTATCCCCTCCACAGTCCTGTTTGTGCGCTAGCATGACTAGAACAGAGTCAAAGCTCAGCAGCATCAATACAAGGCTTTGTACATCAATCCTGTTGATTGAGGAATCAGTGTGTGACAAGGGCCTGCCCTTGAGGCCTGGTGAAGTGATGCCTCAGGCAACAGGGTCTACTGGGGCAGCACATCCCAATGTTGATCTTTCTTTCTCCCTCTCCCTGAGTTCCGCTATAGATCTTCCCCAACCATCCTTCGTTCCTGATGGGGAAGGAGGCACCATTTTGGGGTCCACCTCAGGTGCCCAGTGTTAAGTTGTGGGTGAACATATCAGACGACACAGCGATTCTTCAAACAGCTCGTTTATTCACAGGCCAGAACAGAACTGAACTGAAGGGTTCAGCCAGCCTGCTTATATAGAGCTCCACTACAACGCAACAGTAACCACTTTCTGTAACTATCCAATCACTGAACGTCACTTTCAATCCCTTATTTGCATATGTGGACCTGAGTGAAAACTATCTACAGTATCCCCCTGCTGGCCCAGGGTGAGAACTTCAGTACATAACACCCAGGACTCTGCCTCCAACAAAGCAAGTCTCTCTCTCTTTTTCACCCTACTCTCTTGAAGCTTACAACCACTTCACCCTCCTCCAAATGAGTAGGAATAAATAACGCCAAATTTCTAAGATCTCTGTAATAATCTAAACCAGGATTGTGACTGTACTGGGATGCTACTTGAATATTCTGGTTCAGCTTTCATGGTGCAGATGCCCCTGGCAAAAATGCCGATGTAGATATCCTCTGAGCCAGAGTGTAAACATTACACCCCACCCCACCCTTTCCCGAATGGCCGCATGCATCCTATTCCTTCAGCAAACCTGTATTTTATTTTTTAAGGAAAAGGGTCAACTTACACCAGCATAAGCCCTCAAATATGGGTGTTCTAAGGAAGTGGCGGGGACGAGATCAGGCAAGGGCTAACTCTGTTTAGCTCTGTCACATGACCTGGCAGCCCAGCATAACACAAAAAGTGTGCTGTAGATCAAACTCTATTTTAAAGGCTTGCTTTCCCTCTGCCAGGCATAGACCAGCTTAGCCAGCTGTAGCCCCGCTCCTGAACGGAGTCTCGATATGGCGTATGTACTTATGTACGTATGCCAGGTTCCCATTCTTAGAATTACTTGCTTAATATGCTGCTTAATCCTGTTAATTGTGGCTTTTTAAAATTGCTATTTTTATTTCAGTGTGCCTTTTCTTCCACATCTCTACACATTTAAACACACACTGCATCTTGGGTTTCTGTTGCTCGTGCCTGAAGTTTTACCACCAAGTCATTTTGGGTTTTGCAACAAAACAGCCACTGCAACTGGGGGGGGAAATGCTATCTAGCCACAAAACAGACACAGAGAAATGGTATTTTCTTTCCTAGGAAACCAGAGAAGAAAACAGTAGTGAAGGGTAGGGCAGAAGAAGACCTGTCATTTTGAGTGCCTTGTTTGTTTTCTCCAAAACATCAATAAGCATTATAGCACTGATTAAAAATGAAACAACGAAACCTTTGTCTTAGCTTGAACGTAATTCTCTCAAAATGCGTTGTCACTAATATTAAATGTTGCCATTTCATGCATTATGTTCATGCAAGCGGCGATTTTAAACTAAAGGTATATCTAGTTTTGTAGTTCTGTGCATGGTTTCCTGCTGATACTTATTCCGGGGGGGGGGGCAGATTACAAAATATCAATCCATTTCATACTGGTATTGTGAACCATCCATAAAATAAAAATGTTGGATATAAAAATACACAGCCACAGCCTCAGAAGAACAAAGTTAAGAGCTGACACCCAGAGAATGTTTAAGACATATAGTTCTACGATATTCAGCTAATTTGCTGTTCAGATACATCTGAATATAGTATAAATTATATTCAGATATACTGGCTTTTCAAGAGGATTAGACAAATTTATGGAGGGTGCAATTCTCAGTGGCTGCTAGGCATGATGGCTATACTCTGCCTCCATGGCTAGAGACAGGTATGTTTCTGAATGCCCATTGCCGGAAACTGTGGGAAGGGATAGTGCTCTTGTGACCTGCTTGCTGGTTTCCCATAGGCATAGGCATCTTGTTGGCTTTTCATTTTCAGCTTTGTATTCTTGTTATTTAAAAAGCGCATCCAGATGTTCTGCTGTTGCACCCATAACCTAGGAGGAAGGTGCTATTTAGCTCCTATCTTTCATATCTCAGTTTCCTAACACTGCTAGGGAAACAATAAGCTTCAGAAAAACTGATAGCTCATCACATTGACCTGAAAGTCTGATAGTCAACTCTATGAACCGTTTGAGACTTATGACTAAGCTTTCCATCTGCAAATAATGATACAAGCTTAGGAGTGCCTTGCACGCTTTTGTTTTCCTTCTATGCCACTGTTTATGTGACTGCTTGCATGAGATAACAAATGAAAGGGTATCTGTGCACCAGAATTATGGTTACGTTGTGTTTGAATTTCATTTCCCCCCCCACACACATAATTTTTTTAATTCATTATAAAATAACACCATTTTACAACACTGCAAAATATTTATTCAAATTATTTATCCACTTCGACAACAGTGTTTCACAGACCACAGATCTGTCTACAAATTAATCCAGAAATAATAAAAGCACACTTACAAAAAGGAAGTGTTGATTGTTGTTCATTTTTCTATTGAATGTAGCAGTGTTCAACTATGTTTTCATCAGAGAAGACCCACTGAAATTAATGGACCCAATTACATTAGGTGCATTAGTTCTAATGAGTATACTCTTGAGTAAGCCTCAGCTGAATACAATCTAAAGGGATCTAGCCTACGTATGGGAAGCCAGCACAATCTACAACTACGTAAGTAATTTAATAAACAAAAATGATAATGAATAAAGTTTATGGTCAATATGGAAGTGTCCATCAACACTGCTCTTGCACAAAACCTCTGTATCAAATGAACAGAAGAGGCTACAAGAGTAGGGTCAAAAACTGGCAGATAAGGTGGCAATGTCTGCCAGGGTGAGCACATCTCCTGCTCAGCTGGGGTTCTGTGGCTCAGCTAGTGATATGCTAAAGCTGGCTGAGCTGAGCTTCATATAAGTCCCAAAAGAGAGGCATTCCAGCAGCTTGGTGGAGGTAGGACCATAAATGTTCCTAGGCCCATTCAGCCCAGTCACATAACCTGGCAACCTGGTGGAAAACACTATTTTCTTGCCTCTGCCAGGCTTAGGCAGAGGAGAAGCAGCAGCAGCACTACTGCTGAACCGGGTTAAGCTCTGCGATGACTTTATGTCTTCTTGCTTTTCACCAGCTTCTTGTGCATAGCATTGCTTCCAAAGTGAGATAATACTGAAGTGTGTGGTTTGAAACCTGAGTTGTCAGCCCTCTGTGTATTATAAAGAGATACACAGAATGACATGCTTGATAATGACCTAACTCTGACTCATGGCAGTATCTAATGATTTTATGAGGATCATAAATGTAAAAGAAACAGTAAGCTTTTAATCTTTCCAGCTGGAGAGGAAAAACTAGAGGCCTAAAACACACACAAAAAAGAATAGGCCCCAAATTACTGGGGGCAGGGGGTGTAGCTTCAGAGGACAAACCTATTCGTGCTTTTTTTAATTGCTAAGGAACAACTTCTTTCTCCACAATTAAAACACTTTCTTAGCATTCAAAAATTGTAAAAGTTTAAAATATATATACTATACAGTGGTACCTCTGGATACGAACGGGATCCGTTCCGGAGCCCTGTTCGCATCCTAAAGCGAACGCAACCTGCACCCGCGCATCTCGTGATTTGCCGCTTCCGCGCATGCGTATGACGTCATTTTGACACTCTGTGCATGTGCGAGCGGTGAAACCCAGAAGTAACACATTCCGTTACTTCCGGGTCGCTGCAAAGCGCAACCCGAAAGCGCTCAACCTGAAGCAACTTCAGCCTGAGGTATGACTGTATATACAGAAAGCATCACCCTGTAAAACCAATTAATGAGGCCATTAAAAGCTCAATGTGTTCTTGTTCAGAGGCAGTGAGGTATATGTTTTTGCATAATCTCCTCAGACTTTTCTCTAGAAGCAATTCTCTCTGAATGGGTACTTGGCTGAGCAGCCTTGTGTGAGATGGATGTGGCCATCTTTTTCTCAATGTTTTTCTATCTTGACTCTAGAAGTTTCTCTCTCTGACAAGGTAGCAAAAGTGATCACTCTGTGAGACAAAACAGGGTGTGAACCATGCGTATAACTAGGTGCATTCAGATGCAACCTCGAGCCATATATTTAGCAATCCTTGCATAACCAATCCTCAGGCTCCTTCCTTTCCCCCATGCACCATAATTCAAGATTCCCAGCAAATCCAGTCTAAAACCACATGCTCAACCAAATTACATTTGCTTTTAAGCTTGGCTCAAACCATGGTTTGGGATCCTTGTTTAATTGCAAACCATTGTTTCCTGTGTTCAAGTGCACCAGCAAAGAATGTAAGATTTGAAATAGTGGCACATCGGGTGTTCAGGGATGAGAAGAGGAAAGTGGTGCATTAAACGCTAACAGATTTTATTATGGCTTGTTTTATTTATATATTTATTTCAGCAACTGATGTACCACTTAACACCTTACCACTTCCTCCATGCCATGTATAATTTTACACACTTCTGTCTTAGGACTCAGCTACATTCGTAAATATAAAGCACTTTATATGCATTATAACACTGTGACACCAGATGGTGCTGTGGAGTCCTGTTTTCCACCCATGGGATTTTCCTGTACAGTGGTACCTTGGGTTAAGAACTTAATTTGTTCTGGAGGTCCGTTCTTAACCTGAAACTGTTCTTAACCTGAGGTACCACTTTAGCTAATGGGGCCTCCCGCTGCCGCTGCACCGCCACCGTGCGATTTCTGTTCTCATCCTGAAGCAAAGTTCTTAATCTGAGGTACTATTTCTGGGTTAGCAGAGTCTGTAACCTGAAGTGTCTGTAACCTAAAGCATTTGTAATCCGAGGTACCACTGTATGAAGTTTACAATTCATTTAACTGAATTGCTTCTTTGATGTGTCTAGATCCAGCCTTACTTGCCCTTTCTCTGAAATACAGCAGCAGAACAAAGGATATAATAGTGCCATACAGTATTTAAGCAGTATTTCCTGTCTCATACCCACCATTTGCTATTACTTATATTTCTTCTGTTCCGCTTATTAGTAATATTGAAATTATCACTCTTCTCAAGCAATACATCTCAGCTGCTTGAATTAAAAGTTGCAGAATATGTGGGTCAAAAAATTTACAGACCTAGAACAGAGGTCTAGCCTAAGAAACAGTGTATGGTTATTTTGGGGGGAGAAGGGAAAGAGATGTTGCCTTCAGGCATTTCATTAAAGAGCTGGAAAGCATCCCGATTGCTGGTAAGGACCTATTTCTTTACTTGCACCTTAAGTGCTGAGTCTGAAGCTATATAAAGGATTTCTCTAAAGGAAGGCACTATAGTATTCCAATATTCTCCTATTAAAGGTACCCCTGCCCATACGGGCCAGTCATGTCCGACTCTAGGGTTGTGCGCGCATCTCACTTAAGAGGCCGGGAGCCGGCGCTGTCCGAAGACATTTCCAGGTCACGGGGCCAGCGTGACGAAGCTGCTCTGGCGAGCCGGCACCAGCGCAGCACACAGAAACGCCGTTTACCTTCCCGCTATAAAGCAGGACCTATTTATCTACTTGCACTTAGGGGTGCTTTCGAACTGCTAGGTGGGCAGGAGCTGGAACCGAAATACGGGAGCTCACCCTGCCACGGGGATTCGAACAGCCGACCATGCGATCGGCAAGTCTTAGGCACTGAGGTTTTACCCACAGCGCCACCCGCATCCCTATTCTCCTATGAGGTAAAGGAAAAACCTTTACCTTTACTGCTGATTCTCCAATTATTGGAGATTATAGTGAATAATACTTAGTATTTAAGTAGCACATTTCAAGTTCTTAAAGTTTTTCCTGTGCAGGTGGACTAACTACCCCAGAAGGAGCACGACATGTCCCCCACCAGAAGTACTACCCCTCCTCTAACATCCCAGCTATGCAAATTCTGTGGAAATGAGTACTTCCAGTTGTTATCCTGAATCTCCCACTAATTGGCTTCTTCAGCGGATGGCCCAGGGTTCTAGTATCATGAAAGAGAGAAACTTCTCCCCATCCGATTTCCCTACACAATGCATAATTTTATGCACCTCTATCATGCTCCCATTTACCCCCTAGGCCCCCAAACGTTGCAACCTTTCTGCAGAGAGATCATCTTGGGTAACTTTTTCTGCCTACAATATCCATTTTGAGGTGCAGTGGATCAGAATGGCGCATACCATTCCGGCAGATGGGGGGGGTCACATCCTGGATTTGTTAAGTGGCACTATGCAAACTTTGCTTCTGATCCCTTTTCCTAAAGGATCGCCAACCGTCATTTCACTTTTCCCACAGCTGGAGAGTGCAAATATGTGAGGTGGGTATTTCTTTGTCTCTGTGCGAGTCCCTTGAAACCTACTTACACCACACACTTAGAATCATAGGTGAATAGTACCATACAATCATAGAGTTGGAAGGGTCCCCGAGGATCCTCTAGGAATCTGCAAGGGATCGAACCCACAACCTTGCTGTTCTCAGCACCACGCTCTAACCAACTGAGCTATCCAGGCTGGTTTATCATGTCACTCTCCATTCCCCCTGGCGAGTTCTTCTGTATTCCGTTTCGGTTTGACTACCCTACCCTCGCTTTGACTACCTACCAGCAGCAAACGCGGCCCTCTCCCCGTGCCCAGCCCTGCCTCCGGATCACGGAGGAGCAAGGCGAAATCACCGGCCCCGGGGTCGACCATTGCGCGCAGCCTTCGTCTCCATCTTCCACTCTGCCTCTCCCAAAGGCGCTTCAAAGGCGCCCGCGCGCCTTCCCTCAGGAGAAAGAGACGCGCCCAGCGGCTGTGGGGAGAGGGGAGCCGAGCATGGGGTGGTGTGGGGACTTCCCCTGCCTCCCTGAAGAAGAGGGAAAGGCACAAAGAACCACAGAACACCGCCCCTCGAGCGAAGGGATCGATTCATGTCCCCCACCCCTCATTTCCCCCATCCTTGGCGACGGTGTGGAAACGTTCCCGCCATCCTCCCTCCCCTCAGGGCCAGGACTCGTTATCCTTCTCGGCTTATGCAATGGCGCCCTTCATTGTTGTTGTTGTTGTTATCGCGCCGAGCGCCGCGTGCTCCCTCCGCCGCCACGTCCAGGCGCCAGAGACGCTAGCAAGCAAGCGCGCGCTCCAAGCCGCTCTCCTCGCGCGC
Organism: Podarcis liolepis; assembly: GCF_965112155.1. Taxonomy (NCBI): domain Eukaryota; kingdom Metazoa; phylum Chordata; class Lepidosauria; order Squamata; family Lacertidae; genus Podarcis; species Podarcis liolepis. The sequence continues at coordinate 83,456,571 of NC_139556.1, forward strand.
GGGGTGGGCGACCTTTGGCGCCGAAACGAGCGAGCGAGGGCTGGGCGCTGGTGCCACTCGAGCCTCGCCGAGGTACCCTCGCCTCGCCTCGCCGCCGCCCGCTTCCCGCGCGCTGGGCCCCGGGCTCACCTGGCCTGCACCTGCCCGCACTCCTGGCCGCTGGTCATTGCGCACGGAGGCGAGGCGCTGGGGGGAAACGGCCCTCGCGCGGAGGAGGATGAGCTGAGATGCAGCGCGGCCGGAGGGTGGGGGGCGGGCGAGGACGCATCCGGAGGGGAAGTGGCGGCTGCAGCAGCAGCAGCAACAGCAGCAGCAGCAGCAGCCCAAGCAGGTCGAAGCCCAGCCCCGCGCGTTGGCTTGGCAACCGAGAGGCAATTATCGAAAAGGCGCGAAATCCCGAGAGGGCAGGGAAGCCGGGCGCAGTTTAATCCGCGCCTAGCTCCGAAAGGTTTTGGGTGGTCCTCGTCAGTCCAGATATGAAATGAGGGCAGTACTTTTCCTTCTTGGGCTTCTCGACCCGATTTAGTTAGGCTATTCCAATGCTCTTAGTTGTTATCACACACAAAAAAGCCACAATGAAGAGGATAACGTCCGTGAATGCGAGGAGAGTGTGTTTCTCTACATCACAAAAGCAAACCTCACAGGTGTAGAGCTAACACAGAGTTATAGAGTTGGGACCCCCAAGGGTCATCCAGCCCAACCCCCTGCAATGCAGGAATCTCATGACTGTTATTGCATCTTGCTTGCTTGCTTGTTTTTGCCTGCAGCGCTCTCCTGTCCTTAACAACATCATGCAATGCAGGAAGCTCAGATCATCTATGACTGATGGCCATCCAACCTTTTATTACAAGGTGAACGGTCTGCTTTAAGTCTCATTAATTTCGAGAGATGATTTAAGCATGTCCTTTCCCTCTGTCGTCGAAATCAATGGGACTGAGAAGTACATAAGCATAAATACTTTTCAGCTTTAGCCAACTAAGCATGAGGTCAATTGGAACGCGATCAGCAGAACACTGGTTCTGGAAAAGAGCATAGCTGCATACACAATGAATTAATGCAATCTCAAATAGGTTTTTAAGAAAGCACCCCAATAATTCAGATTCCAAGAATGAATGAACTCATTCATCGATCTTTGAAATGACATTCTAAGGAAGTTGCGATTCTACGGCCTGACTCATACATATACACCAGGCCAGGACTACGATTTGGGTGGCAGAGGAGCAGCACACACTGCTCACCGCAGGGTGCAAAGAGGCCCATGTGGACAATGATTCTTTCCCCTCAAATAGATGAGGTGGGAAGATGTCATGAATTAAACAATTGCATCTATGGGTAGGCAGTGTATATTTCACATGTTGCCTCGGCATGCTTAGTGAGAGGCAGGGCTTTGTTCTCTTGGTCGACCACCACATTGAATGACAGTGTGTGCACGGACCAGGCTATGCCTTTGCCCTACACTAGGGGTGGGGAATCCACATGAGCCAAATGTGCCCCTTCAGCCCTGCTCCATGCCTTCTTCTTTGCCTGGATGGAATGTTCCTTTGACCTGTGATAGCGGATCTTGCTTGCCTGCCTTGATAGAGACATCAATGACTCTTGTGTGGATGCAATTCATCTTCACACAGTCATGCATCCATTGCCCCACATGCTTTTGCCTGTGCCCCTCACTGGGGATGTGGCCCCTGGAAGGTTGTTCATCGGAGTAAGTGGCCCTTGGGCTGGAGAAAAAAGCCTATCCCAGCTCCACGTTCTGCCTCTCATTTTTTTAACAGCAGCTGCTGCCCAGGAGGCAAGGGATGAAACTCATATAGGGGAGGAAAAGCACTCGTTCCTGATGAACATTGTGGAATAAGACTACTGCTGTTGTGGAGAATGTCTGCTGGCTGTAATGGGAAACAAGGTGGCTATGGGGCTGGGGGCAAGAAGAGACTAGGGTTTTCATAGGGGAAAGATCGTTGCTACCTGACCACTGCATTCTACAAAGCTTACCTTCGGTGCTTTTGTCTGCAGGTACAAGTAGCAGTGGCTAAAACAAACAGGACTGTTTATTCTCCTGCTGCAAGGGAAACGTTGTCCTTCCTTTTCCTGGTGCAATTATTTGTCCTTGGTTTTCACACAAAAGCTACAGCAAGTGAATATTTGAATAATGTATAGAGATAACGAGATAGATAGTAGGATCCTGTTCCTCTTTGCCTGTTTTAACTTACAGCAAACTATTGGGGGGGGGAATAAAAAAATTCCTTCCAGTAGCACCTTAAAGACCAACTAAGTTAGTTCTTGGTATGAGCTTTCGTGTGCATGCACACTTCTTCAGATACTTCTTCAGATACAGTATCTGAAGAAGTGTGCATGCACACGAAAGCTCATACCAAGAACTAACTTAGTTGGTCTTTAAGATGCTACTGGAAGGAATTTTTTTATTTTGACTATGGCAGACCAACACGGCTACCTATCTGTATTGGGGGGGAAATAACCTTATGTATGAAACAGCTGCAACATATGCCTAGTGAGAAGTGATCGGTTTCCTTTGCATTTTACTGCCTGTTTTTGTGGTTATTTGCAGGAAGCTTAGCAAAAAGAGATGCTCAGTGGACACAGGTACCCTCTTTGCACACAGACGGAGTTCAGGGGAAACCTGCTTTTCCTATTTGTGACTGGTGGGAGTGTGCTAAGTACTGATTGTGTCAGTCACAGTAGAACAACAGTAAAACAAGAACACAGCTAGATGAACTGGGGGTGGGGATATCACTGAACAAATGTTTCTGTGAGTAAACATGCTAGAAATGTTTGGGGAAACAGGAAAGTGGACAGCTTGCTTGATAGATCAGCTGGATAGATCAGTTGGTTAGAGCTTGGTGCTGATAACGCCAAGGTTGCAGGTTCGATCCCTGTATGGGACAGCTGCATTTTCCTGCATTGCAGGAAGTTGGACTCCTCAAGGTCCCTTTCCAACTCTACATTTCCATGAACGAAGAGGAAAAAGAAGTCCACCTTCAACTTTGAGGCTGTAAATGTGTGCACAGTGAAAGCAGTCATGGAGAGTGTTTACTCCACAGTATAAGAAACTGCACCAGCTTCTGTTCACAAGAACATCTGGGTTTCCTATATTAACCAGGGGAGCTGAACTAAATTGCCTACAAGGCTTTCTCCAACTCCCACCAGGAAGTTTGAAGAAAGATGACGTTATTGTCTGTACAAGTTTGCAAAGGAATATGTTGCATCCATGTTGCATTGCTTCTTCTTTGTTTATACCTGCATGAAAACGTTACTGTCTCAAATGCCAACAAGTCTGTAAACTGCCCTGTTGCGTAAGAGCCACTGGCTCTCTTCCCAGAAATTACCTTTCTCCTTAAACAAACAAAAAAAAGACACTGGCACCGTTGCATGCACTTGGTAAACCTCCAGAGACGTAAGTTCCATAGAGACAAAGCTCACTGACACTTCCACTTGTTCTGTGCTTTCCAGGCTGAGCGGTTTTCCCTTTCCCCCGCTCCTTTCCCCCAGAAAACTCTCTCTTTAGCACTAAATCTGATCAAATGTCAATTCGGAGAAAACCCAATTGACATTTGCTCTGATTCAGCACTAAAGAATAGGATCTCCTGGGCAAAAGCAGCAGGGGAAATGGAAGTGTGGATGAGTTACATGAAGACATATATGTGCGCTCATACACACAGGATTCAAAAGCTTTGTGGCTCTTTTGTAGGAAATGCATAATTTTTGTGCATTCTGCAATTGTGCAATGAATTTCTGCCCAGAAATAAGTTTCTTAAGTGCACGTTTCTTAAACACTGTTCTTTTCTGCATGCAAAGCAGATGCTCTGCTCCTAAGTTATGGCCCTTCCTGTTAGGTACAGCATTTGCTTTGCATGCAGAAGTTCCCAGAAGATCCTCAGCATCTCCAGGTAGGGCTGGGAGAAAGCTTCATCCAACACCCTGGAGAGCCTCTGCCAGTCAATGCAGACAAGACTGGGCTAGAGACACCAATAGTCTGATTCTATATAAGGCAGATTCCTATGTTCCCGGGGCACTTAACATCCTTTTGCATGGCATTTTAAAGTTGTCATGTTTTAGTTTATCTGCTAGTTAGCTGTTTTATCTCATTTTACCAACATATACATATACACACATACACACACACACACATAGGTTTACATCCTACTAAACCCACTTAACCTATACAATTCGAAAGAGAAAGGTTTAGCTCAGAGGTGGGGAATCTGCTTTGCAGAAGGACCCAGGTTTAATTCGCAGGTAGGGCTGGGAAAGAACCCTGTCTGAAATCCTGGAAAGCCACTCTCAGTCAGTGCCAATAATGGAGAGCTAGAATACATAATGCATCTTCCTATGTCCCTAATCTCTCTATTGCTTTAATTGTGAAAACATTTTGCTATACCTCAGAAGGGATACTGAGGAGAAATTGCTTAACCAAGATTTGATTGAAATTTGTTGTAGCATCCACAAAATTGTGCAATATTCCACAATAATATTGCTGGGCAATATTAGTTGGGGCTATATTTGGCCCATGGGTCACCAGTTAGCTATCCCTGTAACAGAATGCAGATATATTACCTATACAGTGGTACCTCGGGTTAAGAACTTAATGTGTTCTGGAGGTCCGTTCTTAACCTGAAACTGTTCTTAACCTAAGGCACCACTTTAGCTAATGTGGCCTCCCACTGCCGCCGTGCCGCCAGCGCCCGATTTCTGTTTTCATCCTGAAGCAAAGTTCTTAACCCGAGGTACTATTTCTGGGTTAGCGGAGTCTGCAACCTAAAGCGTCTGTAACCCGAGGTACCACTGTATGTGCTTCTACTTCTTGTTTACTCCTTCTCTTTTGGTTTCAAATATTTACTTTCCCAGGGTTCTATAACTATTCTATTTTCAATTGCAGGAAGCTATAACAAAAGCAGCAACTGCCTGGATCTCTAAACTTGAGGATTCTGTGTTTTGCTCCTGCCTTTTATTTACAATGTTAGTCAGGCCACCTGCTCAAGAGGGTTTTCCCCTAGCAGCATAATAGACACATTGAGAAACCAAACATGAAATTGGTGATTCATTCAACTTTCCCTTTTGAACTTGATTTGCCTCTTTGAATGTTGTCCATTCTCTCCTGTCAATCCCATTTTCATTTTTGTAGGATATTCACTTTTGCATGCTTGTTTTTGCACCAAAGTCATTTTAAAAGGTGAGCCTTTTTAAAAAAGAAGAAAAGTCTTCCGTGATATGAACAGATTTGAATATCCATGATATGAACAGATTTGCTCATAAACACTTTCCGTTGAAACTAATTCTGATTCACTCCCACTTCCTTTTTGTTGTTGTTCTTGTTATAAACAGGGACTGTCTGAAATAGCCTGCAAATTTGATTCACACATGGCGGGGTTAACGTTGCCAGCCTTCATTTCACACTTTGTAGACATCATTGTAATGTAGACTTGGTCTGCCAACAGATCTGGTGCCTGCTCCCTGTAGAACACATCCTTGGGGATCCTGCACTCTTCCATTCTGTGGACATGACCAAGCCAGCGTAGACATCGCTGAGACAGGAGTACGAACATATTGGGAATGTGAGCTTGGGAGAACACATCTTTGTTTGAGATTCTCTCCTGCTCAAAATCTTCCTGACACATTGCACGTGGAAGACATTGAGGCATTACTCCTGGCAGGTTTAAGGCTCCCATGACTCACTACCATAAAGCAGCGTGCTCAACATACAAGCCTGGTAGATGAAGATCTTGGTATTGAACTTTAGCATCACATTCTCCCATAGCGTTTTGGAGAGGCAAGTCATTGCCACAGCTGCCTTACCATGACGCTTGTCCCGCTCAACATCAATGAGCCAGAGCTTGCTGGTCATGGTGGAGCCCAGGTAGACAAAATCATCTACCACCTCAAGCATGCAGTCATCAATGCTGACAACATCCTGACCCAAGATGTTCAGGGTCTTTGTCAGGGTAATGGTAAGGCCAAGCTCCCATATAGGCTTAGCCAGAATGGTTGATGAGTCTCTGTAGAGCTTCCTCGGAGCATGACATGTCATCTGCAAACAATCAGTGACATAGCTAGCTGCTCGGACGCCCAGGGCGGTGTGTGTGCCCTGTGCCCAGGGGCGGGGCAAGCCACCCATGGGGGTGGGGCAAGCTGGGGCAGGAGCCTCACCCCCCACCCACCTGTAGGGTGACTGAGGGAGAGGTGGCGGACAGATGCAGCCCCACACTGCCTTTTCAGGCAGCACAGAGCCTGCAGGCACCTGAGCCCCTCCCAGGAGAGATGTGTGGCTCAGGCGCCCTGCAGTGCTGCCCCCGGCAGTGTGGTGCCCAGTGCCCCCAGCTACCCCCGCAGCTACGCCTCTGCAAACAACATCTCTTGCATAAGGGACTCACCAAACTTTTTCCTTGGCATGGAAATGTGCCAGGTCATTTCTTGGATGGATGCAAACACCATCTTCAGTCAAGCTGAAGGCATGGGAGAGCAATAGAATAGATCAAAAAGAGTTGGGTTGAGAACACAACCCTGTTTCCTCTTTATAGGAAAGGGGTCCAAGGCAAGGCTGCTTGGTCCCCATCTTCTAACAGGTTTGAAATCTGTTCAAAGCAGCATGTATCTTAATTGAGCTGAAGGACTATCAAGAAGCTCTAACCCTATTGCTTGAGCTCTCTTACAGAGAAGCTTTTCAAAATTCTTATCTTTTAAATTATCAGGATCTTAAGGCAATTACACAGCATGTTTATTTACAGAAGTGTGATTCACGCTCAGTATGTACCTGAAACTATATGCTGACTGATTCTACAACAGTAATTTTTTAACCACAGTTGGGTTTTTTGCTTGTGCTGTCATGCAGTTGCTGGCAGCCATCCATCATTGAAAGACAATTGTCTGGAGCCTAAGATAAGCGAACAAGAGGAAGTTCATGGAAGGAAAGTTTCCTCTCTTCTTTTTCCTGCACCTCCCCCCCCCCCCAGGCTATACCCAGAGCCAGAGAACCTGAACCAGCAGGGTACGAATGGCTGCTAGAAAAGGGGGAAATCACCCCAAATCATCCAATTATAGATAGCTGTGTTAAAAGGTGATTGTTTGTAGATAGCTGTGTTAAAAGGTGGACCCCATCCTCCATAAATAATAATGGTGAGGCAAAATTATAGATCATTCTCCTGCTTCTTTGAAATATACTCGGAGTCGAGAGTGGATTTCATGCTCTTTATTCAGCTCATAGCAGTGAGGAGGAATGAAAGTTCCCCCGTAATGTCTGCTTTATATACATTATTTACACAGTGGGCCCCATGTGATTGGCTAATTCCAGGATTCTCCTGTAGGCCAATCAGGTTGCGGATTCACTTCCACCTGGAGCTGGATTGGGTGGCTCCTGTGGACCAATCAGACTGCTGCATTCTGAATCCTATTCAACTCAGTACATAACATTCTTACACCTGGCTCCATCAGCAATGTTAACCTTTTACCACCCCATCAGACTTGGATAGACAGTTGCCTGCACAACAGCACTTTGGACCAAATTATCTGAACACTACATAGCATTCTATGGTTCACATTTGGAGAGAATTATCAGTTCAAAGCCTGACAACTGTGACTCATCTTTCCCACCAGGAATTAATCATTATAGCATCTGGATGACACTTATCTGCCTACCAAGCACATCTGCAGGCAAGAAGGAGGCTCAGTTGATCCAGATGCTATTACCTTAAGCCAAGGTTGGTTCCCACATGCTCATAGGTCCATAAAAATGATGTTGCACCCCCAAAACTGAATTCTAGTTGGCATGCATGAACTTTTATCTTCAAAGAAAGGAACGTGGTGAACAAGCAAAGTGGAAAGCTACTTTTAATGATAAAGCTGTTCCTTGCATTGGGTGAACTTGGAAAGCACAGAAGCAGCAGCAACCAGCCTTCATGTAGTGCTCCTCAGTGGTAAAAGGTAAAAAGGTAAAGGACCCCTGGACAGTTAAGTCCAGTCAAAGGCGACTATGGGGTTGCCGCGCTCATCTCGCTTTCAGGCCAAGGGAGCCGGCGTTTGTCCACAGACAGCTTTCCAGGTCATGTGTCCAGCAGGACTAAACCGCTTCTGGTGCAATGGAAACCAGAGTTCACAGAAATGCTGTTTACCTTCCTGCCACAGCGGTACCTATTTATCTACTTGCACTGGTGTGCTTTCGAACTGCTAGGTTGGCAGGAGCTGGGACAGAGCAATGGGAGCTCACCCCATCGTGGGGATTTGAACAGCTGACCTTCAGCAAGCCCAAGAGACTCAGTGGTTGAGACCACAGCACTACCCACATCCCATGTACTCAATGAGGCCCTCTTGTGCACATCACCATAAAACCTGAGTTGGCCAGCAGCAGCAGCAGCCTGGACTTGGAAGTTTCTCCTTAAGCACCCAGGTGTTGGGGCAAAGGGATAAGCCTTTGCGGAAATCAGGAAGCCAACCTTCCAAGGTCATTGTGCTATCTTGTCTGAAGGAAGCTTTGAATGCTATGAGGAATCATTGGCCACAGTGAGAGCCACATGGCAAAATGGCTTTGAAGCATTTACAATTACAGTGGTACCTCGGGCTAAGTACTTAATTTGTTCCGGAGATCCGTTCTTAACCTGAAACTGTTCTTAACCTGAAGCACCACTTAAGCTAATGGGGCCTCCTGCTGCTGCCGCGCCACCAGAACACCATTTCTGTTCTCATCCTGAAGCAAAGTTCTTAACCCAAGGTACTATTTCTGGGTTAGCGGAGTCTGTAACCTGAAGCGTTTGTAACCTGAAGTGTATGTAACCCGAGGTACCCCTGTAGAGGGGACTCACTGACATCATGAGTTGCCACTGCTATGCAGGTCACATGCTTTTAACTCTCCCAAGGGCCACAAAGAGAGGCTTGGAGGGCCACAGTCCACCATCACCCTGACCTGAAGTTCTTTAACCTGACTCAGTACAGCAGCCAGCTTTTCAAAACTGGATTTAAAATTACGTCCTTTCTTATATAATTTTTTAAAGGTAGCAGATTTGGGAATATCGTATTTATTCATTATTTTTCATATCATCCAGAGAGCTTCCTGGGGCTTTAAGCTTTAGAGTAAAAGCCTAACTTAATAACTCTGCACTCTGCTTTTTTATTTTACTACTTATTTCAGACTTTTTTTTAAAAAAAAAAAACCCTCTTCTTTCATTCTGTCTTGGCTTTCATCCTTTCTGTCCTTCCCTCTCTTCAAAGTTTCTTGATCTTTTATTTATTTATTTTTTATTTTTCTGCCGTACAATGCAAATTCTCAGGAAAGCTCTAATCTCCTCTCCCTTTGAGAATATCACAGAACGGCAGAAACTGCTGAGTGTGTTATATAGAGTAAAGTGTTGCAGACAATGGAAAGGTCACAGAGAGAGCTGAGCTAATGAGACTGCTAGGTTACCATTTGCTTATACATATAACAAGGGTGTGAGCTGAAATACTGCTGTAGCAGAGGACAGGTTGTCTGCAGAGGGGCATTCTGTAGCAGGATGGCACCCAAATTCAACCCACCTGTACTTCAAGCATGAATGCTGGGGGCGAAACAATCCTGATACAGAAAATTTAACTGAACTTTCTTTTTCTCCTGTTTTCTTTCTAGTTTTCCATTCTATAGTGTCCTGAACTAGGTGGACAGTAAGTTCCCCTGAAACCACCACTTTGGGTGGAACTATACACCTGCATGAAAGCTATACATTTAAGGTATTATCATACCAACAGTCATGGCTTCCCCCAGTCCTAGGGACCGTAGTCTGTTAAGGGTGCTGAGAGTTGTTAGAAGACCAGTTTGATTTCCCTCCCAGAGCTACAGTTCCCAGAGTGGTTTAGCAATCAAGTCCTCCTCACAAGAGAATTCTGAGAATTGTAGCTCTGTGAGGGGAACAGGGCCTCTGAACAATTCTCAGCACCCTTAACAAACTACACTTCCCAGAATTCTTTGGGGGAAGCCATGACTGTTTGAAGCGGTACAACACCAAATAAATAAATAAAAATCCAGAGTATTTTCCACAAAATACACACTTCAGCCTTTAGAGCATTCTTTCTCACCCTTGGATTTCCCAAAGTTGCTAGACTACGGTTCCCATCATCCCTAGCTAGCAGTGATCAGGTATGATGGGAGTTGTAGTCCAACCACATCTGGTGACCCAAGGTGGAGAAAGGATGTTTCAGAGTGCAAATATTTCTAGTTGAAGGGTGGCGAACTGGTGGCCTGCAAGCCTAAACTAGCCCTCCAAGCCTTCCCCAATACCCTGCCACTGCCTGCTCCCCACAAACTGAGGTGTGTGTGAAAAATGTGCAGAGCACCTGCAGAGATGGAGCAATGTTCATCCTCACTGTTGTCATTCTCATCATCTGCACTGCCCAGCCTGGTGATAGGAATGGCCATTATTCCTCGCTCCCACTCATTGGATGATTGATCTAAATTAATCGAGACAAACACATTCTTTTATTAAATATTTTTATTTTGCTTCATGAGAAAAAAGTGATGACAATGTACAATGCAAAACATATTGCATCAATTAATCACAACAGTTTTATTGTCGTTTTGCGGCTGTGTTACATCATCAAAGTCATTAAAACCAAAGAAGTACAGCTCCCAACTTTGGAGATATCTTCACCCTTGTAATAATCACTATTCCCACATAATAGTGGCAGGCATTCATATAAATGAGGGGCAGTTATCATGAAATCCATATATTAGTGCAAACCCCAGGGACGGGGCTTCGACTTTCTAGAGTATTTGTAAAGGAAATAAAGTTCCACCACTCTCCAGCAAAATGCCCTTGGGTTTTGCTGCTCTCGCCAGGCGTAATTGGTGTGTTAGCTTTCCAGTGAGGGCTACGCGCCACACTATTCTATAAAAAGATTTTAAAGTAGCCCCTAGAAGGCCTCTCCAGAAGTGGGCAATGACCACATGTGCTGTCACCAGAAGGAATCCAATGAAAGGTTTGTCAGTCAAGCCCTGATATTCATTTGTAAGTAAGTTTAACAGTGCCAGCTCTGGGGTTTTCATAACTTGCTGACACGTGATTTTGCCAATTTCCTCATTTTTCCAATCCCAGAATGTTGATGCTTTCACTACATATGGCTATAACTACCCCTATCATTACAGTCTTGCTAGCATAATAATGCCAAAATGTTTTTGTGAATGTACGGAAGTTTTTGCCTTATCTCTTTAATGTCACCTGACATGAGAATTTCTCCAAATCCAAATCCATTCTCTCCTCACCCAACCCCCAATTTCAATTCCCCAGTCTATTTCCTGCAGGTGTTTTAGGCCCTTGGCTTTACTCATATCCTGTTGTATTAGAAGCTTATACACTTTTTAAAGCAATCCTTTTCTTCCCTACACTTTGTTTCCAGTATCATAACTCCGAAGCAAGTAAGCCCTCTACTGTATTAGTTTGTTGTTTAATGTGTGGTAATCTTAAGAAGTTACCTTCTTTTTATCTTTAAACTGTGATCGCCACAGACTCCTCTGCAGGGACTGACCATCTTTTTTAAAAACAAAAACAAAAAACACATTTTAACCTAAAAAAGTGAAGTTGTTCATAAGGTATACAATCAGACTGTCTATCTGGATTATAATATTCTGCATAGGAATTAATAACAACATTAACAGGATCAGGCAGAAGCAGTGCTATTTTCCTAGAAAAAGAGGTGCCAGAACTGACCATGAACTGACCTTGTTCCCTTATAATGGCAATGGCGCCCACCTGAGAGGTATTAGAACTGAGTTCTGGCTGGGGGAAAAGCCCTGGGTAACAAGGGGCATCTATTTTCCTCCACACCCAAGGTTCTGTGGTGGTGTTTCTCATATGTCAAGGCTTCAGGGAATCCTATCCCTCTCACAGTGGGATGCCTAGAAGCAAAAAACCCAAAAAGAGTTCTTACCAAGTAGTTTATTCAATATGCACACAGAGAAGAAGGCACGTGGTCTCTCTTAGATAATGGTGCTGCTCCAAGTAAAGTCCCACCCCCTCAGCCCCTACTATTCTATGTCACCCCTGTGCCAGCTGATCTGTGCTTTCTGCCTTTGAGTTTTCTGATCTATTACTCTCAAGACAACCTAGACAGCATCTTAAAAAGCAGAGACACCACCTTGCCAACAAAGGTCCATATAGTTAAAGCTATGGTTTTCCCAGTAGTGATGTATGGAAGTGAGAGCTGGACCACAAAGAAGGCTGATCGCCGAAGAATGGGTGCTTTTGAATTATGGTGCTGAAGGAGACTCTTGAGAGTCCCACGGACTACAAGAAGATCAAACCTATCCATTCTGAAGGAAATCAACCCTGAGTGCTCACTGGAAGGACAGATCCTGAAGCTGAGGCTCCAATACTTTGGCCACCTCGTGAGAAGAGAAGACTCCCTGGAAAATATCCTGATGTTGGGAAAGGAGAAGGGGACGACAGAGGACGAGATGGCTGGACGGTGTTCTCGAAGCTACCAGCATGAGTTTGACCAAACTGTGGGAGGCAGTAGAAGACAGGAGTGCCTGACGTGCTCTGGTCCATGGGGTCAGAAAGAGTTGGACACAACTAAACGACTAAACAACAACAACAACAACACTCTCAAGGCACGCCTGGTTCTGGGAGGGGGGGTCAGGAATGCTTTCAAGAGACACTGAGTCTGTTAGCTGTCTCTCCACTGGTGCTTCTTCTCCCTCCTGCTCCTCTCCTAATATTTTCCAGCTTCTCCACTCTGCAGCCTCTGAACTATGACCTTCTGCAAACCACTGTTCTAAATCTATACTGTCCTCCTCTTCTCGGGAAGGTGCAGGAAAGGCGGGTGGGTTCCCACCATTCCTCCTCAGTCCAGCCCCTGACATCATATTAGCTTAGTCATAAGTCCAGGGTTCCAAATAGGTGAGGAGGGGTTCAAGTGTGGTTCTTTAATGTTCACTAGAGTAAGCTTGTCCTGGATGGATGGACTGTGGCCTTTCAGATACTGCTGGATTCCAGCTCTCACAAGTCCCAGCCAGCATGGCCAATGGTCAGGAAGGGTGTCCAACAACATCTGGAGTAACCCAAGTTCATCACCCCTGACTTTGGCCCCATGCATTAAGTAACTTTTGGTTGCCTGGAAGCGCCATTAGTCTTCAGGGGAAGATGTTCTGGAAGCTCCAACAAGACAAAACACGGGGGAAACTGAGACTTTATCACTCCCAGCCTTTTGGGAAAAGAGAGTGCAGTGTGGCCATGCTCTAGTCATCCTGACTGGCAGGCTCGCTTAATCACTTCTCTCCCATGGAGGTGGCAGTAGTTTATTGGCTGTCTGGTCAACAGACACACAGAACAAGAGAGGCTGGGAGAGTCTCAGGGCAGCAAAGTTCAACTGAGTCACCATGTGAAGATCAAGGGACTGCAAATGAAGCCTTATGAGGAACAGTTGAAGGAGCTGGGTATGTTTAGAGGAGAGTGAGAGGAGATATGATAGCCATCTTCAAATATAAGGGCTGTCACAAGGAAGAAGGAACAAGCTAGTTTTCTCCTGCTCTGGAGGGTAGCACTCGAACCAATGCCTTCAAGTTACAAGAAAGAAGATTCCTACTAACCATCAGGAAGAAGTTTCTGACAGTAAGAGCTGTTTGACAGTGGAACGGTCTCCCACGAGAGGTGGTGGACTCTCCTTCCTTGGAGGTTTGTCAAAGCAGAGGTTGGATGGCCATCTGTCATGGATGCTTTAGCTGAGATTCCTGCATTGCAGGGGCTTGGACTAGATGACACTTGGGGTCACTCCCAACTGTACGATTCTGTGACTCTATGAAGCACCACCCAAGTAAGCAATGAGCTTTCTGCGAGCAAACATAATAATTCCTGTACCAGTTGGCAAGTAGACAGAGAGACATGTTGGCAAGACCCACTCCTGGGAGAGGAAGAAATAAACAGTAGTACAGAAGAAGAAGAGCCGGCCCATCTAGTCCAGCATCCTGTTCTTACAGTGGCCAACCAGATGCTGGTGGGAAACTAGCAAGCAAGGCTCAAGCACAAGAGCAACTCTCCCCTCCTGTGGCTCCCAGCCACCATGTCTGCTTCCAGTGGTGTAGGCAGACCATAGCCATCAGAAGGTCATCATTGCTGGGATATAGTTCCATTTCACCTTTAGAACAGACGTGTGGATAGTTGTATGTCACATGCCTGTTTACATTCCAGCACAGCTTGCTGGGAACTTCCCTTTGTATATTGCTTTTGCTATACTGCTGTTCTACTTGGACACGAAGGGAAGCAGACATGTTTTTCCTTTGTTTCCTGATGCTGAATAAACGCCTGTAAATAATGCTTACATGTGTTTCTGTCCACCACTTCCATTGTGAGAATTTATTCACTCTGCTGATTAGAGCGTGCCAGGTCTCGAAAGGTCTCTGAGGCTTGGGTCGCTGATTGATCCTGTTCCGAGAACCGGAGTTCACCCGGCTGCCGGCTGGTGGCTGGAGCCAGCTGGGGGCCTGCCAAATGCCCCCATCTCCCTGGACACATCCCAACAATCATGTCATTGAGTAAGCTGGCAGCTGGTAGAGCCTTGCCACTGGACAAGTAGGGAGGGTGGATAAGATGCTGCTCCTCCTCCTCCTTCACAGGGTTGCCTTGCTGGTCAGTGCACCAACAGGCAAATGTGTAGGGCATTACTTTAAAACTGAGCAGGGACAGAATCAGCATCTGGCACCACTGAGCAGAGGCCAGGAGCTCAGTTCCCAGGCTGGGACTGCTGCTGCTGCTGCTTGGCCTATGAGTAGTGCCAAACCACTGGATCCAACCACCCTCTTAAACTTCTCATGATGCTCCTGATTCTGCATCACCCTGGGACATTGTGGGAAGTTACACACTGGGAAATTTCAAGTGTGGCTTGACCCAGAACTGCTTAGATTGCTGCCACCACAGCTACAGAAGCCCACTATGGCTGACTGTCACACCAGAAAACGCCTAAGCCCAGAGCAGGACCTGAAAAGTGCAAGGTTCTAGTGCAACCACAGAATAATCATAGCTTTTGTGTGATGAAGAACTCTCACAAATTGCGCCTTGGGGATTGAGACCCTCTGGCCTATATTCTTGTAAACTGCGACCTGCTTGGTCTGATGCTACATAAATATTTCTCTTTTTTTTTTTTTAGGGGAGTGAACAGTATCATTTGAAAGCCCCAGTGCAAAGATAATACTTTAGGCAGCATATATCTTATCTTGAAGTTTGAACTAAATAAATCCAATAGGTTCCTTCCAGTTCCAAATGTTGAGATTCGTTGCTAGCATAAGTTAAATAAATGGAAAGGACTTCTGTTGCAGACGGCCTGAGATACAATTTCTAACTATGTCCAGCAGATGGAGCTCTCTCATAGCGACTTGAAATGTTGGTTGATAAAACTCTTGCAATTAAGTTATGGTATCTGTTCAGTAAAGTGAAAGCGTTCAACCAAAAGGGGGGAAAGGATGTTGGGTTTTATGCTAATCCATCATTTCTGGATCCTCTCCAAGCCACCTAATTACTCATAGACATCATAGGTAGCCCGAAACACACACAGCTGCAAAACGTCCAGGTGTGCAATGCTTACTTGGGAGAGTATTTTGCTGACAGACAGGTTGTGCAGGGATGGAGGTACAACTTAAGCACCCCAACAGACTGCCAAAGTCCACTTCCCCATCAGATCTTCAGGGAGAGACAGTCACCCCCCTAAGATGCTTATGAAGCCTAATCTGAGCTCTCTGTCTCAAACTGCTCAGACACCATGGCTCTGCCCCCTGGTTAGAAGGGTCTGAGTATATGGATGAATCTCTTGTGACCATCACTGAGCCTTCTGAACTGCCATGGGAACACTGAAGACTATCAACACTCCTTTGTCAAGTCCAGATATTGCATGGGGGCAATCCACGCTGTTAGCTCTGCTCATAGAAATCTAACAGGAAAGCCATAACATACAGCCAAATGTATGGACAACAGAGTCGCAGGGGGAAACATGCAGGCAGATATTCCTTTCCCCTCCTCTATTAAAGGATGTTCTCACAAGCCATGCTAGGAATTGCATTTGAATTTACAGGTTTGCCAGATGAAAGGGCCCCATATTAAGCAGGAGGTACGCTTGTTTTAAAGATGGTTCTTTTAAAGATGGTTATTTACACATAAACCAGCTATGGTCTCTCCATGGTTAACCCTACACCCACTTACATCCATGCAAAGCATTCCGTCCACAGGGTTCTTCTGATGGTATTCTACTTAGTATCTCCCAACTCTGTGAGAGGGATGCCACTTGCATGTGTGTTAGGAGCTGGGTTCGAATTACTGTACTTTCCCATGTATAAGACTAGGGTTTTTTTTTTTTTACTAAAAAACAATGTTAAAAATGGGGGGTAGTCTTATACACGGGGGCAATCTCCCCCCACTTTCTTAATTTTAAGTCCCCCAAAATAGGGGGTGTCTTATACATGGGGGCATCTTATACATGGAAAAACATGGTACGTTTGCATTTAAAGGTAAACATACCAAATTGATCACACTTAAGAACATAGGAAGAGGTTGTGGGGAAACCATCAAGCGGAATACTTCCAAAAACAGTTCACAAACTGAAACATAGCCCTCCTTCAAAATTTGCACTTTTCCAAATGTCGCAAAGAAGTCCTCCGGCCCAGTAATGTGTACAAAAATGCCTTATATCAGGGGGAATTGCTTTTCAGCAATGTGTATATTAGGCAGAAAGTCATGCGAAAATGTGCATTTTAGAAGTTGCACTAAAATGGTGGTGAATATATAAACTTCTAAAATGCACATTTTCACACACACACACACACACACACACAAATAGTATCTCCAGGGCTACATTTGCTTTTTTTTTTAAAAAAAAGAAGTTCTGCACCAGGCTAGAAAAACAGAACTATGTGACCTATATACATTATGCAGGTTTGCTTGATTTTTTAAAAATCTGAATAATTCTGCTAGACCTGAAAATCATAATCAGCAGCTCTTCTAGCTTCTGATAGCTGAACGTGAAATTTCATTACAGATGCTTTTGATTGCATATCCTTGTAATAAAAAAAAAATCAAAAAGCTGACTTCACCAAGTGCAACATCCTGTCTCAATGTGAACATTGCAGGGTAGAAACAATGAAGAGGTGCGGGGACTGGGGCTGGGATGCTTTAGGGACAAAGCTAAGACATACTTCTGAGTTTCAGTCTTGGTGTGGCAAAAGATATCTCTATCACAACCTGATCTGGAAATATGGAGACCTGAACTTAATGTTGGAGAAATGAGAAAGGGAGAGAACCCAAAACTCACAAATTCTCCCATCCGTACTTGCATGGGAAGCTAAACATGCCATCTGACGAACGATGTAGATGCAAGCCTTTCCACAGTCCCAGGCTGGCATGAGATTAATCAGAACGCCACAGCAACCACACTGTTCAAGTGGGGCTTTATAAAGGAAGCTGCCTTGTGCTGAGTCAACACTGACTTGCAGTCTCTTCCCAGGGGTTCAGCCTGGTCTTTCCCAGTCCTACCTAAAGATGCCAAGAACTGAAACTTTCATCTTCTGAATTCAAAGCAGATGCTCTACCGTCTGAGCTATAGCCATCTTTCTTTTTAAAGAAAAGAGACATGCAGGCTCCCATCTACCTCCAGCAGGCTTTAAACCCAGAGCCTTGGCCATATTAGCACTTTTGTTGTGTAACTAGCCAACAGTTATATAGTTTCCTACATGACTTCTCTTCCGGATTTTGGATGATGTTACTGTGCAAATATTATTCCCACTGTTCGTGGAGAAGATGCAATCTAAGGGCTGATTTACACAACATGTCTCCTCGTTAAGCGGTTGATTTTCAATCAGTTTAATTTAAATAACTTTGCATATCATCAAACAACTCAGTACGGGTGCATTTTTAGGTGCTATAATTTCATCACTGGATGGATTCTGCTTATTAAATTCTAAGTTACAATTCATTGCTCGGGGCGAGGGTAAGGACATCCTGTGAGCAATTGCTATCAATGGTGAGCTAATAATTGATTTCACTTCCATCAGAACGGGCAACAAGGTCAACGCTGTTATTATGCACCACTTTTCTCTCCATCAGGAGATCAGAACGAGCTGCAGCTCCACTAAAGTGACTCTCAAAAACATTTAGTGAGCTTCACTTTCATATTTGTATGATCTGGCTGAAACGGAACCACATTAAGACGGGAGGGAAATAGAGAAGAGAAACACCCCATTTTGTTGGCACATCATAAATTATTAACATGTTCTGTTTATTTGTGAGGAAATAGAGATTTTACTTTAAGCAGGGTGGCATTTAAACTTACCTTTTAACAAGGAACACAGTGGAGTGTTGCTTTGGTGCGTTTTGATGTCAAAATCAATGTTCCGTTTTTTTGTTACAAACCAAAGTTCTATTAAAACTAGTTTTGTTTAGTCGTTTAGTCGTGTCCAACTCTTTGTGACCCCATGGACCAGAGCACACCAGGCACTTCTGTCTTCCACTGCCTCCCGCAGTTTGGTCAAACTCATGCCGGTAGCTTCGAGAACACTGTCCAACCATCTCGTCCTCTGTCGTCCCCTTCTCCTTGTGCCCTCCATCTTTCCCAACATCAGGGTCTTTTCCAGGGAGTCTTCTCTTCTCATGAGGTGGCCAAAGTATTGGAGCCTCAACTTCAGGATCTGTCCTTCCAGTGAGCACTCAGGGCTGATTTCCTTCAGAATGGATACGTTTGATCTTCTTGCAGTCCATGGGACTCTCAAGAGTTTCCTCCAGCACCATAATTCAAAAGCATCAATTCTTTGGTGATCAGCCTTCTTGATGGTCCAGCTCTCACTTCCATACATCACTACTGGGAAAACCATAGCTTTAACTATACGGACCTTTGTTGGCAAGGTGATGTCTCTGCTTTTTAAGATGCTGTCCATACTTGACTGTAAACTAGACTCTATCTTATCTCTTAGTCGATGCTGTTGCCGACATTTAATTCCCCATTTTTATGTAGTGAAAATATTGGCCACAATCCCACACACTGTTACAAAGGCACACAAGTCCCATATAAACCAACAGGGATTTAAAACACACATATGTGCTAGTTTGTGGCAATTACATTAAAAGAAATAATGTGTAGGCACATGATTTCTCAACAAGCTACTGGGAAAACCAACACATGCTGACCCAGAGATGTCATAAAATACAGACAGCCCCCACAGTAAGTGAGTAGCATTTAAATGTCATGTTCAGTTGCTTAAAACTCTTACATTTGTTTGTTTTTAAAATAAAAAATGGACAGATAATCCCTGGATCTATCTGCTTTGAAAACAAAGAGGCACCCACTAACAGTCTGAAAATAGAAATTGAAGTGGGGGAGTTATACGGGGAAAAGTCAAGAAGAAAACTGACAGTGGTTAGTAGATACAGAGGGAAAGAAACAGACCAAAAAAATTAGTTTGACCTGTAGGAATGGCAGCTTCAAGCAACCACAAACAGGAAGTGTTGCTTTCAGGAACCAGGAAATGGCAAGAATGATAGCAAAGGCCAAATTCACCTGACCTGAAAATAAAATGCAGAGGAGAGGGAGTGCGTCAAATTCAGAAGAGATTGTATTACTGTAAATAAAATGTTCCCTGCTGGTCAGAGAAGTTGTTGTTGTTGTTATTTTAAAACTGATTGTCTAGTATTAGTTATATCAAACAATTAGGAGAGATCTACTGCTTTAAAAAATATTCTGACAGCACTCGCCATTTTCTTTACATGGGTCAAAAAACTCTGAAGACTGGGAAAACTGCTGCAGTTCAGTCTTGCTTCTTTCTGCCCCAGTTCCTACTTGTGGGACTGCACAGCATCATAGATTTGAATTAGAGGCAGCCCCTTCTTCATATCAGCACATCTGTCTGGAGTGTTTGAATGAATGGGATTAGGCACCTCAAACATTTACCACGAACACCGATGACTGTACAATCTGCAGTCTCTAGTCAGAACATACTTTTTACATAAAGCACTCTCACTTTTAATGATCGCACTGGCATAGATTCAAAGCATAAACAGCAGAATAATTATGCTTTCCCCTATGAGTTGTCGGTACTTGTTTGTAGCAACGATCAAGTACGATTGCTGTACAATGATTAATCAATGCACCCACTCTCATTTGCTGGAGAATGATAGTAGAATTCTTAGAATGGGTTGGCTCCAAACTATTCACAATGAAAAAAGGGAGGCAACTTAGTAGCCATGATTCGCTTCTCATTTATTTCAATGGAACCAAAGTATGACTAAGGGTGCAATCTAAGCTCTGGCTTGTAGCTTTAGCCCTGCTGCTGGTCATCCAGTGAAGGCGAATGTTTGGAGACCCAGGACTGATAAAAGAAGGTATGTGTTTATGCAATGCATAGTTCAAAGTATGGTACCCGCTCCCACAATGATGGCCTCCTACATGGATGGTTTAAAAGAGGACTCATGGAGGGCAATGCACTACCACAAGCCATAATCAGGACGTGGGTGGCACTGTGGGTTAAACCACAGAGCCTAGGACTTGCCGATCAGAAGGTCAGCGGTTCGAATCCCCATGACGGGGTGAGCTCCCGTTGCTCGGTCCCTGCTCCTGCCAACATAGCAGTTCAAAAGCACGTCAAAGTGCAAGTAGATAAATAGGTACCGCTCCGGCAGGAAGGTAAACGGCATTTCCGTGCACTGCTCTGGTTTGCCAGAAGCGGCTTAGTCATGCTGGCCACATGACCCGGAAGCTGTATGCCGGCTCCCTCGGCCACTAAAGCAAGATGAGCGCCGCATCCCCAGAGTCAGCCACGACTGGGCCTAATGGTCATTATGGCTTTTTACAAGTCATAATGGCTACATTCTACCTCCACTGCCTCGTGGCACCAGTTGCTAAAATCATAGGTGTGCAGCGTGACAAACCTAGACAGCATCTTAAAAAGCAGAGACATCACCTTGCCAACAAAGGTCCGTATAGTAAAAGCTATGGTTTTCCCAGTAGTGATGTATGGAAGTGAGAGCTGGACCATAAAGAAGGCTGATTGCCGAAGAATTGATGCTTTTGAATTATGGTGCTGGAGGAGACTCTTGAGAGTCCCATGGACTGCAAGAAGATCAAACCTATCCACTCTGAAGGAAATCAGC
This sequence comes from Podarcis liolepis, assembly GCF_965112155.1. NCBI lineage: Eukaryota > Metazoa > Chordata > Lepidosauria > Squamata > Lacertidae > Podarcis > Podarcis liolepis. Next base: position 83,477,657 of record NC_139556.1, read on the forward strand.
CCTGAGTGCTCACTGGAAGGACAGATCCTGAAGTTGAGGTTCCAATACTTTGGCCACCTCATGAGAAGAGAAGACTCCCTGGAAAAGACCCTGATGTTGGGAAAGATGGAGGGCACAAGGAGAAGGGGATGACAGAGGATGAGATGGTTGGACAATGTTCTCGAAGCTACTAACATGAGTTTGACCAAACTGCGGGAGGCAGTGGAAGACAGGAGTGCCTGGCATGCTCTGGTCCATGGGGTCACGAAGAGTCGGACATGACTAAATGACTAAACAACAACAGCGTGCTCATGCCTAGCTCACTGACTTTTCATCTGGTCAACCATTCTGAAAGCAGGATGCTGAATTAGATGGTCCATTGGCCTGATCCAGCAGGCTTGTCTAATGTTCTTAAGCTTATGCCCACCAAAGCAGAAGGTTGGGGAGTAGGCCTGCAAATTTCTGCGCCAGCCTGTAAATATACTGTACACCGGTGAAAGCATCACAACAGTAGCCACAGCATTATTAAGTTAAAAACTAGCAAGCTTAATGCAGGTGTTGGCAGGATGTGAAAGAAGGCCTTTCCAGGAGATTAACATTCATGCAGATTTCAGTATCCCTATCCTAAGCTGTGTTTGCTATGATAGTAAAGTCATTTTAATAGTATATGGGAGAGGAAATCCATTTTAAAAAAATCTTATAAAAATGTTTTAAAATGTCTAAGATTTTTCTCACAGACAAAATATTTATTAGAGGGTGGTCAGTTCATTACTTTTGTCATAATTGCTTCCAGAAAACTCCCACATACTTAAATGTGAGCCAAATATTTCCAAGAGGTCTAGATATGTCCAACATTACTCACCCTCCTTACAGAATCTATTGGTTTGTGTTACTTTCACACACATACACACCACATTGAAGCATCTGAGCATTGGAATAGCTAAAAATACTCCAAACATCCCATTTCTCTTCAAATAGGATTCCATATGCCAAAGTCTTACTAGTGTAGGAAACTGAAATCATTAACAATAATTTTTCAAGAACCTTGTCATGTCTTGAGCAACCATAGCCTGGCTCAACCCTTTGATAGGTACAGATGTCCCAGTTCTTCACAGGTATTTAGCCTAGAGGTCAGATTATGGTGTCGCTGCTGCCACCCAAATAGTTCTTTATGCAAAGCTTGAGGCCAAAAACTGTGTAGTTCACATTAATATGAGAAATTGCCTTCCTTTTCATGGTAACTGTTGTCCTCTTTAGGTTACCATGCCACAATGTCACCATGACAGTAGAATTTATAACCAGTAGAAATTTTTTAAAGACAACTTTTATGATATTGTAAATATAGACAAAGTGATAGCTTTACGTACCCCCCAGAGAAGATAGGCTGCAAACATTATTGCAGATTTGTGCTTGAGAAGTACAACTGTTTGTGAACATTCAGTGATAGCATACCAACTCGGCCAATCAAATTCAGCTGTTCATCACCATTTTGGAGTTTAGAAGGCAACCCAGACTCCTAAAAACTGCAGGCAGTAGTTTTCTATCTTCTGACAAGCCACAACAATTGCTCATTGTCTCAAGTACCGCTAACTGGAAATCCAGGACCGTCCCTGGAAAATAGGGACACTTGGAAGGTCTGGGATACCAGGAAATTCAAGTTGCACAATTAAAGCAGATTCAGTGCTCTTCTGCAACAAACACCCCCCCAGAAAACCTGGGCTTTTGCTGTAAGGAAAGTGACAGGAAAATGCATTAGAAAGTGTGGGATAATAATTGTTTGAAATGGCATTGTATGTCAGAATTAATGCTCAATAAGTAGATTGTGAGAGCTACATGTTACAGTACAGTTCTAAACGTAAAGGTATCTATTCTGCCTTGGTCAGACCACACCTGGTATACTGTGTCCAATTTTGGGCACCACACTTTAGGAAGGATGTTGACAACCTGGAATGTGAGCAAAGGAGGGAAACGAAGATGATCAAGCTTCTAGAAGCCAAGCCTTATGCGGAATGGTTGAAGGAGTTGGGTATGTTTAGCTTGGAAAAGAGGAGACAGAGAGGATATGATATGATATGATAGCTATCTTCAAATATCTCAAGGGCTGTCACACGGAAGATGGAGCAAGCTTGTTCTCTCCTGCTCTGGAAGCAAGGATCTGAACCAATGGCTTCAAGTTACAAGAAAGGAGATTTCAGCTAAACATCAGGAAGAACTTTCTGACAGTAAGAGCTGTTCGACAGTGGAACTGTCTCCTTTGGGAAGTTGTGGACTCTCCATATTGTCCCCTCTCAAAACTGCTTTTCAGTACAAGAAGCAGTACTATAAAGTTCCACACTGGGCTACATTTTGTTGCTCACCACCCTGCATTATTCAGTTTGCTGTGTATATAGACCCACTTCTGAATACCAGATTCATTTCAGCCATCTTATAATATTACTTTATTCTTGGTGCTGTTGCTAAATTCCCCCCCCCCGACTTTCTCTGAACTCATCAGCGATCTATTTATATATTCACAATGTGTAATAAATTAGATCCTGAAGTGAGTTAAGGAGTCATTTTCCCCAGGAAAATTGACCATTCAAACCAGAGTTATCCTAGATAACTGACTGACTATGTAAACACATTGCAACCTGAGAGAGAGAGAGAGAGAGAGAGAGAGAGAGAGAGAGAGAGAGAGAGACCCATTAGAAATCAGATATTTGCCCACCTTCACTTATGTTGCTGAATATATTCTGGCACTGAGATTCAAATTCTCTTACAATTTGTATTTTGCTTTCTTAAAGTAAATTGGACCGCCAAGGCTACAATCCTACATGACTGATCATTGCTGCTAGAGTGACTACTTCTTCTTTGGCGATCACTCGTAGCCGGGTAAGATTGTCATCCATAAACACAGTTTTAACAATGAGTCTGTAAGTGACTGTGGAGGCCAATTCTGGATCCACACATCCTTCCACAGTGGGGACATTGGTTTCCGAGTGGGAGTCGAACTCAATAGAGTGACTTAGGATGTAGAGCGCATGCTTATCCACTGGCCTCCACAACCACAGATCAAATACTACTACATGGTCATAGGACCATGACATGGGATATTACAGAGGTGTGAGCAGAACGAAAGCAGCCATGGGCGCCCTGGATCCTAAGCCAGTCCATTCCGCAGAGATCCTGGAGCAGGTGCAGCAAAAAGTGATGGAGAAACTGCCCACCCCTGTTCTCCCACAGTGGACAAAAGTCAGGAGGATTACAGACACTGTAGCCAAAATCCTGCTCTGCCCCTGACCAGGTTTTAGGATTGCTCAGCCCAGCTGCATTCCTAGACTCACTTACCACAGAGTATGCATCATTGAACTTAATGAGGGTTAAAGCTAAAGGTAAAGGGACCCCTGACCATTAGGTCCAGTCGTGACCGACTCTGCGGTTGCGGCACTCATCTCACTTTATTGGCCAAGGGAGCCGGCGTACAGCTTCCAGGTCATGTGGCCAGCATGACTAAGCCGCTTCTGGCGAACCAGAGCAGCGCACGGAAACGCCGTTTACCATCCCGCCAGAGCGGTACCTATTTATCTACTTGCACTTTGACGTGCTTTCGAACTGCTAGGTTGGCAGGAGCAGGGACTGAGCAACGGGAGCTCACCCCGTCTCGGGGATTCGAACCGCCAACCTTCTGATCGGCAAGTCCTAGGCTCTGTGGTTTAAACTTGCATAAAATAGTGCAAGTAAAGATCACAGAGAACCAAGAATGAACTGTGTCAGTTGTGTGAGTGCCTGTTTTGGGTGTGGCAACCCTTATTGGGAAGCCACAATGTACCAAAACAGACCTTAATTGAATATGAAAGCATGATTCTGTACATGCACTCTTTTCCCACCTCCAACATTAAGTTATTACAGCTCAGCCCTAAAAATTTACAGACCAATTCACTCAGACGCAAGTCCACCGAGTTCAGTGGAGCTCATACCCAGGTTAGTGTACCTAAATACAGTGGCGTAGCGTGGGGGGTGCAGGGGGGGCCGGCCGCACCGGGCGCAACATCTGGGGGTTAGGGTTAGGGGGCACAAATCCACGGGTTAGGGGGCGCAAATTACTTGCCTTGCCCCGGGTGCTGACAACCCACGCTACGCCACTGCCTAAATATGCAGCTTCCGAATGTGAGTCTGTACTCATCAGAATTAAGCTCTCTACTATATAGCTATGTGTATATAGAGTAGCACTTAGAACACTGGATTATAGTTTCTAAATCCCAGAAACCCTTCACAGGCACCTGAGTAGCTTTGTGCTTTTGTTTCTATGTAGGTGATTGGTGGAAATTCAGCTGCAGTGCCTTGCATTAGATGCTACTAAAGCAACCTTGTGTATTGCAATTAAGCACAGCGCAGTGTATCTATGAGTAGCGGAAAAGCTCACAGGAAAATAGATCCTGACCTGAAGTATGGTTGCAGATCAATTTTAAAGCAATTAAATCATAGGTTTAAAATGCAATGAGTTAATTATGAAATGAATGGAATAGCAGGATGAGCATGATGCATAATCCATTAAAATGCTATTCCATTTGAAAAAATATTGCTTGTATTGATGACTGTCAAGTCTTGTAATAGCTATCATATCGTAGATGATACAAACCCATTGCTTCTCCAATCCTCTACTATAAATGTGCAGCTAGCAAAACATTCGCAGGGTGTATATAATCGACACTTGAATATCCTGCTGAAACCCAGAGTGCTTAATTGAACATCAATTAACAAAGAATAAGGTGAATGTTAAAAACAAATCTGTCGGTTCATAAAGACAGACAGCAATTTTCTTAGCATGTACCAAAGTACACAGGGGGATTTTCTCTCACTCCACACATCTTTCATTATGCACTTAAGACCGAGAGATTGATCTGTGTTTCCTCATGTAGTATCACACCAGCGCAAGAAGTCTATTTACATGAACTGTTAAATGTGCCCATGTGTCTGTATTTTATAAATCTGGTTAGCCACATTGCGCATCATCATCATTACCTACGGGACCGCCTCTCCCGGTATGCCCCACGGAGAGCCTCAAGGTCCATAAATAGCAACACCCTAGAGGTCCCAGGCCCTAAGGAAGTTAGATTCGCCTCAACCAGAGCCAGGGCCTTTTCAACACTGGCTCCGGCCTGGTGGAACGCTCTGCCTCATGAGACCAGGGCCCTACAGGATCTGATTTCTTTCTGCAGGGCCTGTAAGACAGAGTTGTTCCACCTGGCCTTTGGCTTGGAGCCAATTTGATTCCCTTCCCCTCCTTCTTTTTTCTTTTCCTTTCTCCTCCTGCAATGAGGCTACATTTTAATATTTTAATGTTTCAGTATTTTAATGTTGTATTTTAATTTTGTTTTTAAGTTGTATTCATTCAACTTATTCTTATTATTGCTTGTTAGCCGCCCTGAGCCCAGCCTTGGCTGGGGAGAGCGGGGTATAAATAAAAATTATTATTATTATTATTATTATTATTATTATTATTATTATTATTATTATTTTAGTGGAATGGCAGGGTGATGCTACGACATATTCATACATCCAGAGTGAAACAGAAGGTATTCCGGATGAGAGACTTCAGGCTTGGCAACCCTTCTTCTGAAAGTTAAGCAATGTCTTCCCCAAATGAACCGCTCAGGCAGCTTCTCATGAGGGTCCTGTGCAAAGATGTCAGCCGCCGCCAAACCACAACAATGTTTTCCTCTTGCAAGCATTGGCACTGGACTGAGGAAAGGAAGGCGGCTGCTGTGCACGTCACACGTGTTTGGCCTAGGTGCACGTATTTGCACAGGTGTGACTAATCCTGGGAATACTTAATGAAACCCAGACAATGTTGAGCAATTTGTTTTGACCGGCTGAGGTGATAAAGCATTGAGACAAAGCAAGAAGCTTGTTATTGCGAGCATAACTGGAGAGCGCTTCCTGTTTACGAGGTTACAACCATGTCGGGGGCTGAATAAACTCCAAGGCCGGGGGCTTGGGTCTATTTTGAGCAAATAGACGCTGAGACGAAAATAGAACTTTTGAAACCTTCTCTCCCTTCCGGTCCTCTCAATTTTCTTCATGCCCTAGAATTCTCTCACCCTTAATTTTCCCCCAATGTGTTTTTTTACAGGGCGTTTGACTCCTACACCAACATGTGGTTATTGGGAGCTGCTTTGAAAATGGCCTGATAAGGTGTAATTGCTTCCACAGGCTCCCCTTTTTATTTTATTCTGTTCTAAACTTAGCTGTCCGCTTTAAGCGTGTTTACTCAGACACAATCCCCTAGTGACTTCAATAGGATTTATGCTTGAGAAAGTTCACACAGGGTTAAGTTCACGTAGGGTTACAGTATTAGTTGCTTTTATAAGAAAGAAATTTTTACACCTTAAGGGCAGACATGATGCAGATAGAATGAACATTTATTCTTTATTTACAGTTACTTTTAACCTTCCCTTTTCCAGTTTGGGGTGGGGAGCTGCTCACAGTAGAGAGAAGATTTTATGAAATGCAAAGAAAAGATAAAAAAGATCATTACAGCAGGAAACATGCACAGAACAACTCAAAGGGTAAAATGCAATACAATCGGCCGAAATGTATTGCGAAAACGCACTTGAAAAGCAGGGCAATCCTAGCCCTGCCTGGGGAGCAGCAGAGAAGAACAGAAGATTGAGCAGGACATTCTTAAGTCCTGCCAGACCACACAGGCCAAGGCAGAAGGTAGTGACCAGGGATACTAGGATCTGTCAGTTTATGTTCTCTCGTTTTCCAGTCTTAAATTCCATCCTCCACGCTGCTGCTGCTGCGTTTTATTTATCTATTATTTATCTATTATTTATCTATTTATCTATTTATCTATTTATCTATTTATCTATTTATCTATTTATCTATTTATCTATTTATTTAAATACTCAGCAAACTTCATCAGTGTTCCAGCGCAAATTTCATTTTGCAAGCAAATGTGTAAAAATGTTGCAAGCAATTCCCCCCCCCCCCCAATTTTTGTGGATATTGTTTGACTAGTTAACTGTGTTGCAGGATTTGGATACGTATGGATCCTGTAGCGTGACTGTGTTTTGGTTCTCATTCTGTTTCGGAAAGTGCAACTGGTCTAAATCCAGACACACGGTCTAGGTTTTTCAGACCACAACTGTGCTGCATCCCAGATTTTGCTGACTCTTGTACTTTGATAGAAAGACATGGTGAGGCCTATAATTCACACAGTCACAGGGACTCCTTTGAGGGGAAGGGGCATGGCTCAGTGATAGAGCAGTTGCTTCGCCTGTAGAATATTTAGAACGCTGCTGGGTTTTTAGTCTATTGTTGTTTTTTAAAATCTTTTAAATCTTTTAATTGTTTTTGCTGCAATTGCCTTGTTCGTTACCCTCATTCTTGAAAGTGTGCATGCTATAGCTTTGAGTCATGACTGATTAATTTTACTTTTTATTGTTTTATATCCAGGTGATTGAAGCTGAAAGAAAGACGGCATAGAAAATTATATATCTCTTTCATTTCTCCAAACTTGCCTAAAATGGTTTTCTTTCAAACCTCTCTCTTTTTGAGTTCCAGGGCTAAAGTTTACCTATGAATAAATTGAAGCCAATAGTCCTCTAAGCCAGCCTTGACTTGCCAAATGATTTTTTTTCAAACGTTTACCCAGACTGCATTTCCAATGTGGGCTCATGAGTAAATATCCAAATTTCCTCTCCTTTCATTTCTCAGCACTTTTATGGTTCACACACAGAACTCCCAATGAAATCAATCAGATTTTCATATCTGACAGGTGAAACCTGTGTCTCTTGGCTAAAGCAAAGGATCGGTGAAAAGGGGGGGGGGGTGTAAATAGACTGGGAAGGGGCAGCAAAATAGCCCTTGTAAAGTCAATGTACAATCCAGGCAAAGCTAAGAATTTTTCAACCCTGCTTATTTCAGTGGCAAAGGCTTCCGACAGTACACAGCTTTGAAATGAATGGCAGTGCTAGGATTTCAGTACATCCCCCTCCTTCTCAGCTGCTCAAAAATATTGGTAGAATAAGAATTTTTATTGATTGATTTATTAAATTTTTATACTGCCCTTCATCCAAAGATCACAGGGAGGTGTGCAATATAGAAACACAAAATACATGCCATAACAACAAACTAAAACAATACCCACACCACACACACACACAAATTATAAAGCTGTAGATTGTTTAATTAGCTGAAGGACTGGGAGAAGAGGAATGTTTTTACCTCGTGCCATTATTAATAATTAATAATAATAATAATAATAATAATAATATCCCACCCATCTCACTGAGTTTCCCCAGCCACTCTGATTGCCGAAGAACTGATGCTTTTGAATTCTGGTGCTGGAGGAGACTCTTGGGAGTCCCATGGACTGCAAGAAGATCAAACCTATCCATTCTGAAGGAAATCAGCCCTGAGTGCTCACTGGAAGGACAGATCCTGAAGCTGAGGCTCCAATACTTTGGCCACCTCAGGAGAAGAGAAGACTCCCTGGAATTTTTTTGGATTTTTTACAGCATTTTTCTTAAAAAATCACCGTAGTTGTCATATGTCTGGGTTTCCCCGGGCATTTTGCTGATTCGGCGAAAATCCGCCCAGACGCTATTTTGACAGTCCGATTCCTGGATGTGTCTGGGTAAACCCAGACGTACGGCAGCCCTACCAAAGAAGGAAATAAATATGGGATTAAGGGGTTTTCTCAGGACAGTGGGGGAGTGAGAAATGTCCCTGTTTTCATCTGAGGAATGTTGGAGGGTATGCCAGGTTCAATCTTCAGTATCCCCTAACAGAGCTCGGAAACGACTCCTAGCTGCAACCGTGTTGTCAGAGTAAATGATACTGAGCTAGATGTTTTCTAATATTAGTTAAAGCAGCTACCGATGTTCCCATTTAAACAAGGCAGTTAGCAGCCCTGTGCATTTCCATGCGCTATCATCTGGGGGCTATCGGACCTAACACTTGAGCCTAACATGTAATGCTTGCTCACGAGTATCTAATCTTCAGATAAATCTCAGGAACGCTGACCTCACCTGCGATCAGATCCAACTGCTGATATAAATTGCTGGCACACATGCATTTGACCATGAACAACTCCATCTTTCAGTGACTCATAATCTACACAATCTGAATACAGATTAGGAAGAGCGGGCTGGTGCTGAAACATTGTGTCTGAATCAGTTCTGAGCAAAATGAATGAACGTGAGGTTTGAAAGAAAGGTCATGTGGGGTTGGGGGGAAATACCATATTTTTCGCTCTATAAGATGCACCAGACCACAAGACGCACCTAGTTTTTGGAGGAGGAAAACAAGAAAAAAAATATTCTGAATCTCAGAAGCCAGAACAGCGAGAGGGATCGCTGTGCAGTGAAAGCAGCAATCCCTCTTGCTGTTCTGGCTTCTGGGATAGCTGCGCAGCCTGCATTTGCTGCATAAGACGCACACACATCTCCCCTTACTTTTTAGGAGGGGAAAAGTGAGTCTTATAGAGCAAAAAATACGGTACTTGTCGGCATGTGCCCAGCATTGCCTTCTTGTCTTATGTGCGTGGAGAAGGACACACATATATATCACTAAAACTGAGATTCTGGCACAAAACTGATTCCCCCCCCCCCAGACAGACATTATTTCACCTCCTTATGTTTGAGGTGACCTTGAGGAGTGTGAATACAATCAGCAAAGTCAACAGAGCTGCCAGGGAACAGCTCTGGCCAGATGGGAGCCACTCATTCTTACAGCTTCTGACTCATGTGTGTTGCGTGGGTGTGTGGCGGGGGGGGGGGGGAGAGAAGTAGAGAAAAGGGAATGGGAAAGAATCTCTTGCTATATTTAACCATGGATAATAGGAAGAGGTTCGGCTATTGAGTTGAGTTGTAAATAACAGTAAAATGAAATCACTTTTTAGACATTCATGACTCTATCATTATAGCCTGCTGAGAAAATGCATGAGTAATGAAGATTGTGGCTTGGAAAAAGTCTGACCCCCCCCCCCCACACACATATGCAGCACAGCTTCTACATTACGCAAGACCATGGCAAGGGCCTTTCTAAATGGAAGTGTATGTTCTTTTTCTGCTTGATGTAGTTCTGCAACGGTACTTCAAGTCTTCTGGCTTGCTAAACCACATTTAAGCCCACTGCATTCTCTTCCCTCGTACTTTCGCCGTTGCAGTGAATGTGGCTTCCAGACTGTCGCTATTTTGGGATGGGCTTAAATCACAAACTGGTACGTTCAGGTTGTGTAATTATAGCTGATTTGGCTCTCTTTGGCAACAGACCCACTCCTCCCCCCCCCCCCGCCAAAAAAGAAACGGAGCTTTTGTGATAAGGGAAGTGTCAGGAAAATCAGCTTGAAAGAGTTGGCCAATAAGCACTTGACACAACATCATATAACCTCCCTGCAGATAAATCAGATGCCCAAATAGTCCGTGTTGTCCAAGCTCTCTGCAGACTTTGCGCAAACAAATCCGGATGAATGCTCAGCAAACAGGTCCTCTGGAAGCGACCCTAAATGGCTTTTAAAAATCAAAATCCAACTCTTTCTGCCCTGTGATGCTGCAAGACTATGCCCACTGACTGAAAGAATGAATGCATAGCAGTGGTGGCTGGTTCCCATTGCACTGGAAGGCAGGCAGATGAACAGTAAGTGGAGCCAGAACCAATGGCTGGCAGAACCAACTCACTCTAATTCTGCCCCCATCCTCCTCCCTGTTCCATTCTACAGACTGAGGCTGGTTGGGCAGTGTCCCATTTACCCTAATGAACCAGTCTCCACTGATGCACCCTCTTAGTGGTGGAGCAATAGAACTACAAGCGCATTTGCAAAGCTAAGCAAGGTCCAATATAGTTTCAGATTGGATGGGGGGGACCTTGTGCTTAGATACCTGAATTGCAGGGGGTTGGACTAGCTGACCCTCAGAGTCCCTCCCAACTCTACAATTCTGTGATTTGATTATTTAGGTCATGGGTAGGCAAACTAAGGCCCGGGGGCCGGATCCGGCCCAATCGCCTTCTAATTTTTTTTTTTTTTTGTAAATTTTTTTATAAAGTTTTAACAATGCACAGTATAAAAGAAAAAATACAGAGACAAGAACAAAAGAGGTATAAAAATACAAAATTTTTGTATTTTTATACCTCTTTTGTTCTTGTCTCTGTATTTTTTCTTTTATACTGTGCATTGTTAAAACTTTATAAAAAAAAAAATTTACAAAAAAAAAAAAAAAGAATTAGAAGGCGATTGGGCCGGATCCGGCCCCCGGGACTTCCGGGTTGACGCGATCTGGAAATGGCGGATTTCCTCCGAGCTCCGGAGGGAATCGGCTCCACTGAGGATGGGTCTTTGCCGCGCCGGCGACGCGGGGACCCTTAAAAACCGCAGGCGCGGAAGCCTGCGGACTGAAGACTCGGCGGGTGCCTTAAGCGCCCCCCCTGATTCGCAAAGAGCCTTTTTAAAGGCTGCGGAGGGGATACGGGGGTGGCGTGGCACTGAGAGTCGATCGCTACCTCGGTGGAGCGAAGCCGCGAGCCATAACCAGAGAGCGCCGACTTCCTTCCTTGAAAATCTGGACTGAAAGAACTACCCGTGAGTAAGACGGATTGGGACTTTAAAAATTTTTACCCTGAATTAGAGACGACCGGGGGGTGTGCTAAAAGGAAGTCCGCACCCCCCCCCCCTTGCAGACGATCTAAGCAACGACACAAGAGCTAAGCTGGAGAGCCTACCCTTGGCGGGGTGAGTGAAAAAAGACATTAACTTCCAAGATTTAATTAAAGGAAATTTTGGGCTGGAGAGCGGAGTTTTGGAAACCTTACTTTTGTTTTAAACAACCCCCCCTCCCGGGCTCGGGAACGTCCTGCTTTTCTGCCTGCGTAAGAGCTGCGGAGTTTGACAGCTGTCAAAGCTGCCAAACGGGCGGTTTGAAGTGAGAAATTGCCATTTAAGATCCCTCTGGACTAAGACGAGTTATAATTGAGACAAAACTGTTGGAAACAAAGTAACAATAATCAGTTAAAGGATTGTTGGTGAAAAGGCAAATAAGTAACCAGATTCCCCCTAGGGGGAATTCTGTGAAACTACAATGGATACAATGGCTGTGGAAGGAAAGTTACTAGTGGAAATCGAAAGGATGTTTCAACTGGTGGGAATCTTACAAGAGCAGAGCTTGGCCATGAATAAACAACTTGAGACTATGACCTTGGGAACAGGCAACTCTGCTCTTTGTATTGAGGACCTTAATGAGAAAGAATCCACAGCTGATTGGGAAACAATATCTACAGAGCTGGAAGAGACTAAACAACAAGAAAAAGAAGAAGTAATCCTGGGAAGCAACAACCAAAAGTTGACATCTGCGGAATACAAGCAAGGAGACGCTGGGAACATATCTACCACAAGTCTGCGAAAGACACAGAAGAAGAAGGAGGAGGTCCCAAGACAAAATGGAATACAGGAATTTAAAATAAAGAAATATGATTGGGGCCTCCGTTTGGACTTAGACTTTGAAGGGATAGACTTTGTGGAAATTCTTCAGCAGTCACTTTGGAATCTTCTTGTGGGAAGAGGATACACTTTGATGGTGAAAGAACTTTTCCCAGACTTGACGACTGACATAAAGGACTACCAACAGGAAAGGCGAAGAGGGACTGAAAGAGATTTGAAAGCCTCAGACGTGAGGAACCCAGGCTGAGAATCTCGAATTTGGATTTTTATTGGGAAGGGACAAAAACCGGGGATGGGAGGGAGGGAAGAAGAGACTCTTATAAACTCTTAAGACTTCTAGGTTTGGTTAAGATGACTCTTAATTAAGATAAAATGAAAATCGATGGAAGAGAGCTTAAGTCCAACTTATGAAAATCAATTTTTATTATAAAAAAGGTAATAAGATGAATAAGATTGTTAAGAGGAGAAACACCAACTTGCTGATATAATCTTGAAACTGGGATGCACGAGGGGAGGTGGGGGGAAGTCAAGGAACAAGGTTATGAAATGGGGATTTGCTGATTTTATACATGTCTTTGTCTTCTGTCTTCTTTGTGTATGTTTTGTCTTTATAAAAGCAGAAAACCAAATAAAAATTTTATTAAAAAAAACAAAACAAAAGAGGTATAAAAATACAAAATACATACTACAAAATACAACAATACAAACATTAAGCACAAAAATACAAAAATGCATACATTAAAAACCTAATAATAAAAAAGAAAACACACATATAGGAAAAACACAAAAATTCCCTCTTTCTTAGTTTTATATCTTAAATTCACATATTTTTCTGACTTCCTCACATCCCCCGTTCTTGTATCCCTTTTAAAAGTTGGTTCAGCAAATTCATAGCCCTTAATTTATCTGTTGTTGGTTTAATCTTAAATTTTATCTTGTTGCTAGAACCCCCACAGTTCATTTCAATGTCATCAACATTCAGAAATTTTACAATATTTCTGCAAATAGATTTTAAATTTTCCCCAATCTTCTTCCACTTGCTCTTCTCCCTGGTCTCGGATTCTGCCAGTCATCTCCGCCATCTCCATGTAGCAATCGCCTTCTAATTCTGCCTTCTAAATCAGCGTGTTTTTACATGAGTAAAATGTGTCCTTTTATTTAAAATGCATCTCTGAGTTATTTGTGGGTCATAGGAATTCATTCATTATTTTTTTCTTCAAAATATAGTCCGGCCCCCCACAAGGTCTGAGGGACAGTGGACCGGCCCCCTGCTGAAAAAGTTTGCTAACCCCTGATTTAGGCTGTGATTCTGGAAATTTAGGCTGGACTCTAAGCTCTTTCAGCTCATTCACATGACTTGCCTACACACTGAACGTTTATCTTAAAGGCTTGCTTTCCCCTTTGCCAAACTTAGGCAGAGTAACAGCAGCAGGGTTTGGATCTGATGTAACTGTATATTGGCTTAATTTGCACTGGTTTGTTTTACAACAGCTTCTTAGGCATGGGGTTGCTCCCTGAGCCTAACACTTTTTGCCTTCCTTCCAAATGAAAGCAAAGAAGATCTGTGCTCAATTTTTCTAGGGAAAGAGTTCTGTTATCAGGGTGTCACAAAGAGAAGCCCCAACAGTGAACTCCAGTCTGGTTTCACAAGCCAATGAAGTCTAGAGCAGGTCCCCTTCTGAGGATATTAGAAAGTGTGTGTGAGTAACAGCTGTGGGGTTTGTGAGGGTTCTGCCCCAAGTGAATTGCTAATTGTCCGATTATTTGGGTTCACCTGAAAGATCATCATGACTAAAGGAAAACTGATTCAAGTTTTTCAGATTATTATAAATGAGCAAGAGCGGGGGGCGGGCAAGGGTGTCTGGCTTGCTGGAATGCTGAAAACTCTAACAATGTGCTCAGCAGCCTTGACAAATATTTGTAAAATTATTTCCACTTTTACTTTATTTGACTAAAAAAAGCATTATGTTTCTGGAGAGCGCCCAAATATGTTAAGCAAAAGGAATGACCTACTGTGGAAAGGAATCACAGTCACAGAGGAACATTTTCGAGTCCTCCTTATTTTTATAGGCTTCATGAATGTAGTTATTGGAACTGGAGATTTTTGCACGATGAGCAAATTGACTTTTTGCATGTGCAGAGTCGTTGTCTTGTTTCCTCATTCGTTTTCCAGTTACAGATGACTCTGGAGGTGTACTTGAAAAAGTGTTGAGGAAACAACTAGTTCCTTAGCAATTTCAAACACTAGGAATGATTCCTTAAATGGAACAGCATCCTGATGGCAACCCAGGGACAATTTGTGGGCTGTTTTAGGTATTTCCATATAACCAGTCAACACATGACTGCAAATGCTTTTTAGTTATTGTGTAATACAGTGGTACCTCAGTTTAAGAACAGCCCTGTTTACGAACTATTTGGTTTATGAACTCCGCAAAACCGGAAGTAGTGTCCCGGTTTGTGAACTTTACTTTGGTCTAAGAACGGAATTCCATTGTACTCCAAATCCCATTTTGGGGGGACAAGAAATTCTCTCTGCATATAATCAACATACGAGTAGGGAGCGTAACCTTACTGAAGAGACAACTTTGCGAAGAGTGTCAGCCATGCTGTTGCTTGCTCCGCTTTTTAAAAAAGTATCATTATTATTTATTAAATTTGTATGCCTCCCTTCATCCAGAGGCCCCAGGGTGGTTCACCAGCACAGGAAAAGGGGAACAGCTATTGGAGCGGAGCCCCAGCTTTATAGCCAAGCAAATGCTCTGCATATAGAAAATCTCAGGTTCAATTCCTGGTATCTCTCAGGTAGGGATGGGGAAAACGTCTGTCTGAGATCATGAAGAACTACAGCCAGCTATCATAACACTGGGCTAGATGGCCAGGCTTCTTTTTCTTCTTCTCAGACTGAAATATTGTAATTGGTTGTAATTGTACTGCACCGTAATGCGCACTCAGCACATGGGAAATGGCATTATGTTTTACCAATAGAATTGGGAAGCAAAAGCCCTCACAAAATCAGCATATGATCATTAAGTAGATTCTCCATGAATCTAGCAAGGCAGTGTTATTGTTTATAGGGCTTGTAGCAAGTCAAAATGCTGACTTATAAAGTTAAGTGCCTTTACACTGCTTCTGAAACAGATTTTGGTTGATAAACTATTTCCCCTACTAGCATGAAAAAGTACAAATCTCTTATAATAGCAACAAAAATCACAAAGTTCCCCCATCTGCTTTAGCAGGATTATGATTAAAGGGCCCAAAGTTTTTAACCATATTTTTAGCAGCATCTTTCTGAGTGTTGTAGCATTTAATGCTTCACTGCAAAATTCAGAGCAATATAAAACAAACAGAAAGTTTTCTGCCAAATGAAACCATGGTAAAAAGTCTGAAAGTCAAGTATCTAACGATTTTGTGCTTCAGAAGAATCAATGTATTTCTTTAGTGTTTGCTTTCAGTATTGATTATTGCACATCACCTATAGAAGTCTGGACTACTAAAAATACATTCCCGTAAAGCACTCATCAAGGCCTCAGAGTTTATAAATGAAAGTTTTTTAGTGGCCACAAAAATGACTTATTTTTTAAAAAAACACACAATAATCTC
The DNA here is from genome assembly GCF_965112155.1 of Podarcis liolepis. Lineage (NCBI taxonomy): Eukaryota > Metazoa > Chordata > Lepidosauria > Squamata > Lacertidae > Podarcis > Podarcis liolepis. The sequence continues at coordinate 83,493,657 of NC_139556.1, forward strand.
CAAACAGGAGATTTTGTGGTGAAAGATGTTAAGGTGGAGTGACTAATATTAATTCATTTATGCTGATGCACTGTCTGAGAATTTTTGGCACAGTCATTTACTACAGTTGCTCTCTGGAATGGACATCCTTGCTGCTGCTGCTGCTGTTTTTTGTGTGTGTACTTATAATGGCACACAGAGTGATTTGTCTGTACCAACATAGCTTCAGCAACATTCTGTGCTTAGCATATGGGGGCTCAGTTGTCCCTGTTGTAGTGCCTGCCAGTTTTGCAGCGCAATGCAAAAGTCTAATAAGGAAAGCAAAAGACTGTATCGTTAGCACTGTGGAAGCCAAAATAGCTTGTAGGTGGAATTTAGGAAGCTGCCTTATAGTGGTTCATGTATCCCACAAATGTCAACACTAGCTGGCCGTGGCTCCCCAAGGATTCAGGAAGAGGTCTCTCCCCTACCTGGAGATGCTGAGGATTGAACCTGGAAACTTATGCACACAATGCATGTGCCTTACCCCAATGAGATTGCTGTAGTCCCATCTTCACTTTCTATCACATTAAGGGATAGAGAACCCATGGCCCAACAGTTGCTGGATTCCACCTCCTATTCGCCATAGTCAACATGGTCAATAGTAAGGGGTGATTTGAAGTGCATTGTGTGGGTGTGCATATGTGTATGTATGTGTGTTACTTCAAACCACAGATTTGCACTGCAATACATTACATGTCTATACAGAAGCCCCTTTGAGTTCAATAGGATCTTTTTACAGTAAGTGTTTATACGATTATTGCAGCCCAAGCAGAATGGCATGAGCACCCCAGTTGAGTCAAATGATAGCAAATTTTGGGGAGGGGGGAAAATAATGAGCCCTAATAATCTGTTCCTTTCCCATGCCATTTTTTGTTTCGTACATCCAAATCCAGACACAGCAGCAGCAGCAGCAGCAGCAGCAGCAGCAGCAGAAGAAGAAGAAGAAGAAGAAGAAGAAGAAGAAGAAGAAGAAGAAGAAGAGTAGTAGTAGTAGTAGTAGTAGTAGTAGTTTGGATTTGATATCCTGCTTTATCACTACCCTAAGGAGTCTCAAAGCGGCTAATATTCTCCTTTCCCTTCCTCCCCACAACAAACACTCTGTGAGGTGAGTGGGGTGAGAGACTTCAGAGAAGTGTGACCAGCCCAAGGTCACCCAGCAGCTGCATGTGGAGGAGCAGGGAAGCGAACCTGGTTCACCAGATTACAAGTCCACCACTCTTAACCACTACACCACACTGGTTACAGATCTTCAACACGCATGCTATTGCAGACTAAAAACATGTGGTTGTTATCACTCATTTTATTTTGTAAGGACATTTTTTTAACAAATTTTTTTTCTTTAATAATGGATAGATAGTAATGTTTATTGTGGCTTTGCAGGTTCTTGATAATTGCCCTTTTAAAAAAACTTTACAGTTCCAGGCAGGCAGTGCAGGTATCAACACCCTAATGAACTGACATGGCTGATGGGCAAGTCATACAGACCTGGTCTAACCTTTACAATGCCGTCCAGTCTTATCTTTATCAAACATTACCAAAGCAGAATGTTTTTGCAGCCAGCAAAAAAGAAGGTTGCTACAAATAACTGTTTCCTTCACCGTCTTATTAGCGCACCTGTCAAAAGTACCTGAAGGAGTTATCTGAGTGCAAATGCTTATGACATCCTGTTTAAAAAAGAAATTGAAGTCGATTGGAGGGGGGGGTTGTTCTTAAGAACACAATGTAACTGGAGCCTTCATAGAGCATACTATGGATATTACTGTATGTCAGACCTAGTTAGCCTCTTCAATCAATTTGCAAAAAGCTTTCAGTATTATTGATGCTCATTTATGTAGGCAGAAATGGCTGGATTCAATTTGGACTTTAATGCACTTGTAATTAATGAGTGTTAATCAGGGTCAACTGCATGTTGTTATGCAGAAGATACACAACTGGATCTTCCATGTCTCTCTCTGTGTGTGTACTGCAGGGCCCATGGGCACATTTGAAAACTAGAGAAACTGTTGTGGGCATCCAGCCCACACCATGACATATTCTATAGGCTACAACAGAATGCTTATTTAAAGCCTATTTTCAATGTGGGAAGGGAACCCAGTGATGGCTTGTGCTCATTGGGACTGGTAGGTACAGAGTGGGCAGGCAAACAAAGCCAAGTGCCATCAGATTCAAGCACAATCTGTAGACATATCAAAGAACCCTATAGCACACAAAGAAAAATGAATCCAAATGATAACTTTTTTGAAGCCATGGGTAAAGGTAAAGGTAAAGGGACCCCTGATCATTAGGTCCAGTCGTGGCCGATTCTGGGGTTGCGGCGCTCATCTCACTTTATTGGCCAAGGGAGCCGGCATACAGCTTCCGGGTCATGTGGCCAGCATGACTAAGCCGCTTTTGGCGAATCAGAGCAGCGCACAGAAACGCCGTTTACCTTCCCGCCGGAGCGGTACCTATTTATCTACTTGCACTTTGAGGTGCTTTCGAAATGCTAGGTTGGCAGGAGCAGGGACCGAGCAATGGGAGCTCACCCCGTCTCAGGGATTTGAACCGCCAACCTTCTGATCAGCAAGTCCTAGGCTCTGTGGTTTAACCCACAATGCCACCCGCGTCCCTTGAAGCCATGGGTAGTGGTTCCCAAATGCCATAATCCCTTGAAAGCACAGGTGCTTCAATACACACAGGCATAACTTCTTGTGATATTGAAGTGTTGAAGCCAGTTACTTGTGTATAGAGGTGGGTGGAGCTGTCAATTTTGGTCCCTTCATTGTCTCATTTTCCAATCTTAAATTCAGTTCTCCACACATCTGCACCAATTTGTGAGTTAAAAAATAATAATTTGTGAACATCCAGTAGTGTTTCAGTGCATATTTTCCCGTAATAAACACATTTTTATGTATGCAATTTCCCCTAATGTACACATTTTTGCAAATCAATTCCCCCTAATATAATGCATCTCTGTATGTCGTTTTTACTAATAAATGCACTTCTGTGCACACTTTACCTCAGTGGCTGTGCTTTTGTACACATTAATTGGCTGGAGAACTGTTTTGCAAAATTCAGAGAAGTGTGACTTTCAAAGGGAGGCTGTGCTTCAGTTTACATACTGTTTCAGAAAGTGTAGATTTGGTAGGTTCATCCTTAAATATGAGTTTCATAGAATTTCTCCCTCATCCTTATTTGCGGATGTATTTCCATGGGTGGAAATTGCACTGTTTTGGAAGATCTATGAGACAAGTTAATTCAATAGGCATTCCCCCCACAGTTGCCTCAATCTGCCCAATGGTGCAGCTGGTTCTGGAAGCAGTTCATGGAATCCGGGAGAATGGGAAATCTGCAAGGTACCAAGGATTTCTAACAGAGAACTGTTAGCGCACACCATCACAGACCACAATTGCTAGGATTCTTTGGAGTGGAAGGACAACTGGTATAAAACCAAAACAAATTTGTAATGTGGATAAGGTACATTGAGTCATCTTTGGAGAGAGGAGAGATCAGTAGGAGATGGACAAAACACATTCTCTTGGCTTCCTTAGCTTATTCATTAGGCAGCAGATTGCAACGTATATATTTTCAAAAAGAGTTAGCTGCTCGGTTGTTAAAATACATTCTGCTGTCACAAACTTTTGCAATTGGAAACCTTCTTCTTGTTTCTAGAATATGTTAACTGGCATTTCTACACAATATCCGTGTGCTTGTGTGTCACCAGTTTCATTCAGCCTCAGACTCCATACTCTGTGTCCCTCTAAGAGACCTGCTGGGACCTCCAGTAAATACAAATGGAGTAATATGATACTTGCTACACTGACTCAGTAAAAATCACAACATTGTGTATTCTGTTTCCTGAGGAAATGCCTAAGAACATTGCTCCCGGAGGACTCAGAAAGTATCAATTCTTCTCATTATAAGAGATAATTCTACGCACCCCCCTATTGTAGGAGTCAAGCTGACTGCCATACACACTTCAAGCTGCAAACATAGCATCCGGACAGCAACTTAATATACGGCTGGCTCAGGCAGGCATATGACCCGTGAAATCAAAAGCTGCGCACCAGCTTTGCTTTGCGGCTCTTGCAGGTGTTATGACAACCCCAACCATCTTTGCAGTCCTGCAGGTGGCAATAATAGAAAGCTTACTAAGCCTCTAGCAGGCCTCTGAACATGGCTGCCGGGCTGCGCTCAACTTGTTGAGTCATGAGTTGTTCAAGCCTGTGCTACTCTATTCGTTTTAACAGGCAGCAAACCAACAAGACATTTTGCTGACTGAGGTAGACTAGCAAATGGACCCCATCTCCCCATGTAAAGGCATGTAATAGCAACTTGACTAGCCGGTTTATTTTGGCGCCCAAGACAGAAAAGCACACAAGGATATTTTTTTGTTTGCACAACAATAATAAACGAACAACTAACAATTTACTGCCCTTTCATGATTGCCTAAAATCAGCCACCTGAGGCAGCTGCTTCTGTCTGCCTAATGGTAGGGCTGGCTCTGGTCAGCAAACCACTCTGCCTTGGTCAGAGACAAGAATAGAACAATTATAAGGAAATTGGACTCCACTCAGCAAACATCTTAAATCAGGCCAGTGTCACCCACTGAAGTAAACAATATGCAAAGGTTGTTTACAATGCACTTATTGTTTCTCTGCTAGCATTGTTGATTTGTAGTACAGTCATACCTCGGGTTGAAGTAGCTTCGGGTTAAGCATTTTCGGCTTGCGCTCTGCGGCGACCCGGAAGTAACGGAGCACGTTACTTCCGGGTTTCGCTGCTTGCACATGCGCAGACACTCAAAATGATGTCACGCGCATGCGTGAAAGTGGTGAATTGCGACTCGCGCACGCATAGATGCGCAGACGCAGGTTGCGTTCGCTTCAGAGTGCGAATGGGGCTCCGGAACGGATCCTGTTCGCATCCAGAGGTACCACTGTATCTCTGTGTAATGGGAAACCTGTAGTACTCCAGATGTTGTTGGACAACTCCAGTCATCTCTGACCATTGGCAATGCTGGTTGGGGCTGATGGGAGTTGGAGTCCAGCAACACCTGAAGGCCCACAGGTTCCCACTCCTGCTTTAGAGAACAATGGTACATATTGCAACACGGCGCCCACTCAAAAGATTCGTAATGAGCTCATTTAAATGACAATAATGAATGCTTATGATGGATATGCTGATGTCTTGACAGAACAGTTTATTGCTTGCATGTGTGTTGAATTTAAGACTCCAAAGATGCCGACATGACTTATCAATTATTTTCTACTTAAAATGCAGAAAGAATGACTTTTTAAAAATATACTTACAAACACATCTTACAATTTGATTTGTGATTAAAACTCCATGTTCCCCTGGACTGACACTGTATAATGAATAACATACCGGTACTCTCTTGTGTGCTACACTCAGTAAGAATTATCAGCTACTATGATGCATTTTGGAAAATGACCCTCCTTGCAAGGCTTGCTCACCATGAGGTATGAGTAACTTCCGATCACCCATTAGCTTTCTAACATTCCCAGCATGTCAAGTGACATGGATTAACTACTTTTGCTAAATTATGAGCCCAATCTATGCATGCATTTTCAGAAGGAAACCCCACTGAACTCAGTAACTGTGCATAAAATTGCTTTGCAATTGGTGGGTCATATGAGGCCATTAAACGAGTTGAGCGCCGCAACCCCAGAGTCGTTCGTGACTGGACTTAACTGTCAGGGATCCTTTACCTTTACGAGGAGGGTTGCAACTCAGTGGTAGCACACATTCTCTGCATACAAATAGTTCACTCCCTGATATTTCCAGGGCTGAGAAAGACTCCTTCGTTTGTTTCTAACAAGTAGTCAATATTCTGAAAAAAAATCATTCTTGATATAATTCATTTTAACACCACAATTAACACTTTGGCCCAAACCCATTTAAAAGTCAGTTGTGACTAAGATCACGATCCTGTGCACACTTTCTTGAGAGTAAATCCCTTGCTTTGGACCTTACCTCTGGATAAATCTCCATAGAATCGGGCTCTGCTGCAGCTGAGAACTCTAATGCATTATTTGGATTTATTGGCACATTTTGCAAACACTTAGGCACTTGGTTCCGATACATTTGCCTGTGATTAACTTTGCCACACTAAAGAGGTTTCTTCCACATCTTCAACTGTATGAATTATTAACATTGGCTAATAGGTCAATGATACTAACAGAATGCCAAGCCTGCCAAATGTGGCTTTCTTTACAGAAAAAATGGCGGGCACCAGAGTTTCCTTGCTTTTTCAAGGAGGGTCCAGGGCAGGTATCTGTTTTGGGTTTCGAGGCACTGGCAGCTGCTGGAGGAAATTGGGTGCTGGCGCTGGCTCAGGGTGGCATGTGGGAGTCTGATCAGCAATGAACTATAAATCCAGCAAAGGAGTGATATGAGTGAGAAACATTTTTCTTTGCTCTTCACTGTATGCCCCATAAAACTATAATGTGTGTGTGTCATAGAGACACACAAATACACAGAGAGAGAGAGAGAGAGAGAGAGAGAGAGAGAGAGGGGTTTTAGCCATTCTAAATAAGCACTGCTGATAAAAATGATTATTTATGTTGCCAGTAATGGAGCATAAACAGCACCCTTATTAGTAGGCAATTTCACGGTGTCTGCTCAGTACTTCTGCGATTCCTGATTTTAAATGGACGCGTCCATTAATTGCCTCTCCACCCCCTCAATGTGAAAGCCTGATTTAGTTCAAAAACAGTCAGGATGAAAACACAGTCCTAGCTTAGGGATGGCATTTACATGCAGGTCTTTTTGCTGTTGTGCCACAGGTCCATTACATGCTGTGTGAGTCATCACAATGCGCATTGTAGCAGTTGGCTGAAAATGAGAATGTATTCAATGTGTGAAAGTTAATCCAAATATGGAAATTGCCCTGTTTTGTATTAACTACTGATGAAACAACATAATCCCCGGGGGCGGGGGTTATTTTCTAGATGCTTATTCCTTGAAACGTGTGTGTGTGTCTCAAACTGGCCATATATTTCCCCACAATGAAGAAAGCTTTTTAATTCCCTTGGCATATTAAGAAACCAGTCTCTGATGTGGCGTACAGCAAACGTATAGAATGTAAGCACATTATTCAAGGTATCCAGATCAGGTGAGAGTCTGACATGACATCAGAACACAGCATCCTCCAGCAGCTCAGGGTCACAGGACACAGGGAACTACTATTGATCCATCTAGTTCAGTACTGTCTGCACTGACTGGCAGCAGCCTTGTCTCTCAGTCCTCCCTAGAGGTTCAAGGGATTGAACCTGGGACACGGTGCATGCAAAGCAGGTGCTTGGCCACTGAGCTACTCTGATGAGGAATGGGGGGGCCCCTCCCCCTGACCAGGATCCTGAAGCTGCCCAGGAGCAGTGGAGTATAGACTTGGAGCAGTGGTTTGCAGAGGGACATAGTTCGGAAAACAACAGCTGGGAAGAACTGAGTGGGGAACAGCTAGGAGAAGAACAGGGAGTGGGGGGGAGAGAATTAACAGACTCCCTTTCGCTGGAAAGTGTCCAACTGATCAGTCCAAGGTCAAGGAGAGCAGATAAGGTAGAAGGCCAAATGGTTTTGAGATCAGGTTGCCAGACGAGGAAGTGACAGGGTGGCTCGGGGGGAAGTGGGTGGAAACCTTAATTGGGAGCGCCTTTCCTCTGAGAATGGAGTCTTTGTTCTTTCGCTGTGAACATTAAAAATTTCTTTAACTGGTAGGAGACTATTTTTGCTTTGTTCTGTTTATCCACAGCCAAATGAAGGGAGGAAGGACCCAAGATGCAGATATGGCAATCTGTTTGCTCATTTGGAAGTTCCATGATACACCTAGCCGCCACTATTTTGTCTCTATCCTTTTAGGAAGCCATCTAAATTAGTGGCCACCCCTCCTTCTCCTTCGTTATAGTGAACTTCATGAGTTTAGTTACGTGCTGTGTGAAGGCATACTTTCTTCTGTCTGTCTTGGCCTGAACTTACTAACTAGATCAGCAGTGTGCACATGAACAAAACATGCATGCATACATATATATGTGGCGCTTCGCAACATGGCTTCAAATTTAATTTTGGTCTCCGAGATTCAAAGAAAGCAAAATGAAGAAATGTCATACGCTGGTTCTCCTAACAACAGGAATATCGGTTACAGAAAATTTACATTCAAGCTTTCAGTGCAGGCCAAGCAAACAGAATGCAAATGACAGTAACAAATGCAGTTTAGTTGCTTGGTATCAGATTTGGCACGTTCAGAACAATGAAGCCAGACATGAAGATATTCCTTATTTTGCCATCTTTCATGAATAACCTTTTCCATGATCCACACAGTCCAGATTTTAATAAAAACCTTTATTGATTTGCCTACAGAGGTTCTTCTTTTCTTGCAGGATGTTCTGTGGCCAATTTAGTCATGCAATAAACAAGGGTAATCTGTTCCACACTCACACAGTTCAAGGTTTATGAATATGGTGTGATACACAAAGAAGGAAACATAAATAGACATCCTTTCCCATAGCCTGAGACCCCTAACTAAGAAGGAAGAGTGATGTTTCTAAAGGTTTGCTCTCAAGACATCCTTCCAGAAAACAAATCATCCCAATTTTACTCAGAATCACAGACGATCTGTAACAATATTTATGAAACTGCCTTATCCTGATTGAGAGCATTGGTCTATATAGCCTGATGCTGCCTGCTCTGACTCATAGAAGCATTCCAAGGTCTTTCCCAACCCTGGAACTCTTTTAACTGGAGGAGTCAAAACTGAATCTTGAAGGGGAGCTCTACCATTGAGGTACTGCAGGTAACAGTTAGCACTTTACAGTTCCAGTTACAGATAGGTAGCCGTGTTGGTCTGCCATAGTCAAAATAAAAAAATTCCTTCCAGTAGCACCTTAAAGACCAACTAAGTTAGTTCTTGGTATGAGCTTTCGTGTGCATGCACACTTCTTCAGATACACTGAAACAGAAGTTGCCAGATCCTTCTATATAGTGAGAAGGTGGGGAGGGGTATTACTCAGAAGGGTGGTGGGAATGGGTGATTGGCAGATAGCTGAGATGAGCCTGTTGACGACTCTTAACGACTGCAATAGGTCTTACAGGAAAAGGCAAGGGGTGAGAAGGTGAAAAATGGCTTAGTCATGTATAATGAGATAAGAATCCAATGTCTCTGTTCAGACCAGGTCTCTCCATGGTTTTAAGTTTGGTAATGAGTTGTAATTCAGCAGCTTCTCTTTCCAGTCTATTTCTGAAATTCCTTTGTAGTAAAACAGCTACTTTGAGATCTTGTATAGAATGTCCTGGGAGATTGAAGTGTTCTCCTACTGGTTTCTCTGTTTTGTGATTCTTGATGACAGATTTATGTCCGTTTATTCTTTGGCGTAAGGTTTGGCCTGTTTTTCCAATATAGAGAGCTGAAGGACACTGTTGGCATTTGATGGCATACACAATGTTAGACGATGAGCAATTAAATAGTCCCGAGATGGTATGTGTGATGTTGTTGGGGCCAGTAATGGTGTTGTCCGGGTGTATGTGGCAGCAAAGTTGGCATCTGGGTTTATTGCAGGCTCTGGTGCCAGTGTCCGTGTTAAGTCTGGTTGTAGTATTATTGTGGGTTAGGAGTTGTTTAAGATTGGGTGGCTGTCTGTAGGCAATGAAAGGTCTTCCTCCCAGAGCTTGAGAAAGAGAACTGTCATTGTCAGTTCTCATTCTGTTTCAGTGTATCTGAAGAAGTGTGCATGCACACGAAAGCTCATACCAAGAACTAACTTAGTTGGTCTTTAAGGTGCTACTGGAAGGAATTTTTTTATTTTCACTTTACAGTTGGCACTTTACATTAGAAAACATTTTCCATCCCAGGGACCACGTCCCCTCAAGGAGAACCTTCATACCATTATGCTTCCTGGAAATTCACTTCCTCCCAGAAGCCTTAGGCACAACCCCTTATTTGCCCTACGGAAGTAATGGGAAACCTTTGGCCCTCCAGATTTTGCTGAACTACAACTCCTAGCAAGCATGGACAATGGTAAAGGATGATGGGAGCTGTAGTTCAGCAACATCTGGAGAGCCAAATGTTCCCCACCCCTGTTCTACCGTAACAAAACCTAAGTATGTGCAACAGAAATGAACATTTTTGCATTGGTTAACTGCTTCCATTCCCTTCACTTTGTTTCCAGTGTCGAATTTTAGGTGGCAAGCTCACTGGGGCAGGGACCACACACACAGGGATAGAGGACAGTCACATCCATTGCCCCCATCCATATTTGCCTCTTCACCCATCTCAGGCAGGAGGTCCCTGGCCAGTTGTCCAAAGGGGAATATAAAAGTTCGAATTAAGCAAGCTTTGATCAAACTGCGGCAAACACAGAAATTCCTGGGCTCAGTTTATGCAAACGAACATGGTTGGCTTGGCAGGGCCAGCTGAGTGCAAGCCATGAAGGAATAAAACAGAGTAAATGGCTCATCAATGGAAACTGTCACCAAGGGCAGAAGACTTGACAGCAGAGGGAGGTTTCCAATGCAACAGAGGGGTCCTTCTTTGCTGGGCCCTAGTGGGCAGAGACAAAGGCACAGTTTAGGGTTTCAACTTTGAATGACGTAGGCTCAGGGGAGTTCCTTGGAGTCAGTTAGCAGCCAGGAGGAGGAGGAAGGGGAAAACCTCCATGTAAGCTGAGAATGGCAAGCTGAAACAAAGAGACACAGAGGATGACTTTCTGCTGAGACTGGGTACCTCATGGGTAGTCAATGCTCTGCAATCCCTCCATCTAGGTGCAGGTTGTATGTACGTGTCAATAAAACCATATATCATAAAGACATCACAGTCTCTGCTGTGCCCAATTTCTGGTGGAAATTTTTTTGGTAAGTGCCTGGAACCTCAGGCCGCTCAGAGATGGGGTGGCATGTAGCAATATAGAAAGGGGCCAGCTTTGTGCTTAACTTCATATTTATTCCATATAAGAGGCAACTCGCCTAGCTTTGTTTGAAAGTAGCAACTGCCATGTTATATAAGCAATGGCACAAGCAATTCCAAATAATCAACAAGACCCAAGATAAGATCAGGAGAGTATATAATACTGGATACAGTTGCGCCAAAAGCAACCTCTTTGGCATAGTGAGCGACTTCTACAGTTAAGAGTGAATTTGGCCCTGTAGGTCTGGTATAAATTTCAACACCAGATAATAATTTTGGCGCGACTTCAAGCCTATTGAAGGAGGACTTGTAAGATGATCTCCCACCCACCCTTTTTTTTTTAACTTTCCTTTTCTTTTCAAATCAGACTAGCTAGAGTATGCATAACAAAATGTATATATTAAATTCAACTATCCTGAATGTATTCCGCCAGGGAAATCGTTATTGGCATAGTAATATGAGCTAGATATAATCCTGGAAGCTCTTCAGGTTTTGTGCATAAGTACAGTCCTCCTTTCCTGGAGCAAGAAGTCAAGTATTCCCTTGGGTCTGGGAAAAGAGCAATTCCATCAAGGATAACAAAAGCCAAGAAAGCTTGATTATCTGTAACATCTGCATAGCTGAGATTGACGGCTGGTTACTGTGAAAGGAATATGAGCAGGTTTGGGTTTTTATCTGCTGCCTCTACCATTTTATGATCTGCTTTTGAACTGTTACGTGTTTTTAATGAGGTGGGTTTATTGACATCAGCAACATTATTTTGATATTTTTGTTCTCTTAGCCACCTTGGCCAGGGTCCAAAACTAATACAGGCATACCTAAACCCATGGAAATCATTGGGCATAAGCAGATTAAGCTGCATGTTGGATTTTGACCTTTGACTTGAGTGTAAGAATGGCAAGATGTAAAAATAAATAAATGCACCATGTATTAACGCTGTAAATGTGTTGGACACAATCCAGCAAAAGCTTATTGTGCTTCATGCCACTTTCTTATGTTGCTGTACATATCATCATCGTCGTCGTCATTTTTTATTTGGATACCATCTTTCTATCTTACAATACTCAAGGCGGTTTACAAGCTGAAGAAACAAAAAATGTACACCTTACAACAATCTAATGCAATACAAAAATGTGATAATACAACAAAACTTTAAAATAAGCAACCTACATCAAATTAAGTAACATTCAACAATTATTAGAATAGTACAATATAATAATATCAACATATAAAAGTTGAAGAGAAATCCACTCAACAGTTACAATAAATAATTTCTAAACTATAATCAATAAAACAACGGCAAGCCACATTACATAAAATATCAAATATCAAAATGGGGGCTAGGAAATCTCCACCCAGTGTCCATTACCTGATTCCCATTACTTGTTTCCCCATGCAGAATTCCACTTCCACTGAAGTTGTCGTCTGCACATGTGCTACTACTCCTTCAAGCAGCACATGGCTATACATGGAACACGCTTCCACAGGAGGCAGCGATGGCTACCAACCTAGATGGCTTTAAAAGAGGACCGGGCAAATTCATGGAGGATAGAGTGATCAGTGATGCCGATTACTATATTCTACCTCCACAGCAGGAGGCAGAAATGCTTCCTGCGTTCCCCGGAGACCACAGGAGGGGAAGAGGACTCAAATGCTTGGAACCTGCTTGCAAGTTTCCCGCAGGCATCTAGTTGTGAGAAGAAGATGCTGGACTAGATGGGCCACTGGCCTGATCCTGCAACATCTTCTTATGTTTTTATGTTCTATGATATCATTTGCGCAACAGCTGATGCACACACCTCAGCTACAGGTGAAACTCGGAAAATTAGAATATCATGAAAAAGTTCATTTATTTCAGTAATTCAACTTAAAAGGTGAAACTAATATATGAGATAGACTCATGACATGCAAAGCGAGATATGTCAAGCCTTTATTTGTTATAATTGTGAGGATCATGGCGTACAGCTGATGAAAACCCCAAATTAACAATCTCAGAAAATTAGAATATTAAATGAAATCAGCAAAACAAGGGCTGCAAATAGAGCAATACTGGACCTCTGAGAAGTAGAAGCATGCATATGTACTCATTACTTGGTTTGGGCCCCTTTTGCATCAATTACTGCCTCAATGTGCATGGATGCTATCAGCCTGTGGCACTGCTGAGGTATTATGGAAGACCAGGAAGCTTCAATAGCAGCCTTCAGCTCTTCTGCATTGCTCGTACTCATGTCTCTCATGTTTCTCTTGGCAATGCCCCCTAGATTCTCTATGGGGTTCAGGTCAGGCAAGTTTGCTGGCCAATCAAGCACAGTAATCCCACAGGCATTGAACCAGGTTTTGGTACTTTTGGTAGTGTGGGCAGATGCCAAAGTCCTGCTGGAAAATGAGGTCAGCATCTCCATAAAGCTCGTCTGCGGAAGGAAGCATGAAGTGCTCCAAAAATCTCCTGGTAGACAGCTGCGTTGACCCTGGACTTAATGAAGAACAGTGGACCAACACCAGCTGATGACATGGCTCCCCAAATCAACAAAGACTGTAGAAACTTCACACTGGACTTCAAGCATCTGGCATTGTGTGCCTTCCCATTCTTCCTCCAGACACTGGGTCCTTGCTTTCCAAATGAGATACAAAAGCTGCTCTCATCAAAAAAGAGATTTGCATGTCATGAGTCTATGTCATATATTAGTTTCACCTTTTAAGTTGAATTACTGAAATAAATGTACTTTTTCACGATATTCTAATTTTCCGAGTTTCACCTGTAAACTAAAGCTTCTGTTTTCAAATTGGATGGAAGCTGGTTTGAGGGAAACCGCATTATCTCAAGAAACTACAGGATACAGATGGATTGTGGCTAACATCATGCGTACTCAGCTTCAAACACCAGCAGTGGAAGCAAGCTGGAGCCTGAGTAACCTGTAACGTGAACATATCCGAAGCCCTGATGTTTTAACATCTTGGTCCTGTACATGTTTGTTCAGAAGAAAGTCCCACAGATTTCAGCCTGTCTTAAATCATAGAAAGCGTGTGCTACTCCGACTTGCAGTGGCAGCACGAGCGATTATGCTAACTGCATTCCTCCCATTGTAATTTTATCTTCACACCCGGGGACATCTTCAAAGTGTAAGCTTTCTGTTGTTAGTCAGGCACTTCAAAAGAATCACTCCTTCTTCAAAGGGTTTTCTTCCCCGTTAATGGAGGAGTTCGGACTGATTGGGGTTGGGCTTAGTCATCAACAAGCTTGCTATTCTCTCACCACTTAGAGGCACACAGCCTAGTGACAGTCTCTGCCAAATTTTAATCGGAACAGACTATGGTCTGGGACACCCAAACACACAGTATGTTTTAGAGGTTCAGGCCATGCTTAGTTCTATTGATTCCAATTTTGGGGTGGGGGACGTGGAATCAGGTAGAGCATTGGTTTCTAAGATTCTATGAGCAGAAGACCATGATCATTAAACAGATCTGCAATCCAATGCACAGTCAGTTGGGAATAAGCTGAACTAAACACATCTATTTCTGGGCAGATATGTATAGGATGGCACTGTAAGAAACTCAGCACCCTGGTTTCAGGGACAGGGCAGAATGTTTCAGTGCTTCTGAATTCTTCTGTCCTAATGTCAAAGCTGTGCTGGCCAAGAACCAGATTTGGTCTAATAAGAAATCATTGCCATACGGTGCAGGGTGGAATCCAAACACAGCAATGGGATATTATCTTTATAAGGACCAAACAAAATGCCACAAAGCCATGAGAAGTTTTTTTGCATTCTCCAAAACTCTCCTTTAAGCTAGATGCTAGCGAAAACAAGCAAGGAAAACAGTAGGATATGATATTAAAGCCCCAAAATCTTCAGTTTGTGGCCATCTTAAGGTGTCGGGTGCACGTAATTATAGTGTCAGACTAGAAGTGGAAAGAACTGGGTTTAAATGTTTTCTCCACCATGCAGCTCACTGTGTCAATCACCTGGCCTACCTCATAGGGTTGTTGTTAGGAGATAAAATGGGCAGGGGGACGCTATACACCACCCTGGGCTTTAAAAAAATGCTACTTGCCTGTCTTATTTCCCAAAGAAATTCAAGGAAGCTAACAGATTAATGCAGGGACGCAGGTGGCGCTGTGGGTAAAAGCCTCAGCGCCTAGGGCTTGCCGATCGAAAGGTCGGCGGTTCGAATCCCTGCGGCGGGGTGCGCTCCCGTCGTTCGGTCCCAGCGCCTGCCAACCTAGCAGTTCGAAAGCACCTCGGGGTGCAAGTAGATAAATAGGGACCGCTTACCAGCGGGAAGGTAAACGGCGTTTCCGTGTGCGGCTCTGGTTCACCAGAGCAGCGATGTCACGCTGGCCACGTGACCCGGAAGTGTCTTCGGACAGCGCTGGCCCACGGCCTCTAGAGTGAGATGGGCGCACAACCCTAGAGTCTGGCAAGACTGGCCCGTACGGGCAGGGATACCTTTACCTTTACCTTTAACAGATTAATAAGTAGCATTATTCCAAACTAAACCCAATACAATGAAAAACAGATTAACAAATCTGGTCACCATGAAAATAAACACAACCTAAGCAAGTAGAAAAGTTATTTAATGAGCCAAAGGCTTTATTAAAAAACCAAGTCTTCATGAGGTGCATGAAATAATACATTGAATGAGCCTGTGCTCCTTCGATAATGAATAATAACGATAAAAGGTAATGAATAAAATGGGCCCAGGGTGTGACTAGAGATTTGTGCAGATTCTTTTCTCCTGTGAACACAGGTCAGTTCTTCTAAAATTTGTCTTACAAAGAGTACAGGAAGCTTGGATGCTGTAACCATCTGAATGTTCATCAGCATTTTCCAAGACAAAATGCATCACAGAAGTAAATAAAATCCAAATCACTTCTGCTGCTAATAACTGGGAGGTGATTTCTACATTGGTTAATTTTTGTTCAGTCTTTTGTAGCTGCCATAAATTTGTGCTTATCTCAGTTTGCTGTTGTGATTGTGATACAACAAGCGATTGGCAAAGTGCATTGATTTTTTCTTACAAATATCCCCTTACATTCAAGGTTATTACTGTTTTGGGGGTTTTTTTTGCCTGAAATGCCATTTAACTCACCCTGGGGATCTTGTGAGGACTGATGCAGAATGCAAACATTTTAAGGGCTTGTGCACTCATTAAAGTTTGCCCATCGGTTCTTTTGCTACTAAGAGACAACTATAAGGCCTAAAAAGTTAAAAGTAAGCAAGAATCTGTGATGGAAAGGGAGGAAATTTCCTCCTCTCTGAATTCATCCATCCCCATTCTACCCCTGCCTGTGATTGCTTGGGCTGTGTTTAATGGTGTTACTTATATTTCTGTTTTGTAAGCCTGTGTTTGATTTTAGTGTAGAAAGATGGGGGGTTAAATGTATGAAAAAAATGCAATAAAATAAACTTCTCCAACTGCAAGGTGCCTCTACAAGACTCCTTCTTGTTTTTTCCTGCAACAGATGGACATGGCTACCCTTTTGGAAATAAATTCTGATTGTACACTTCTCCAGGCAGGGACCTGTCCTGTGGTTATCTGTTTCTGTCTTCTTCTTTTTTAAAGTTCCTTTTCCACAATTAAAGCGTTCAGCAAGGCATCACTTCTTTTTGTGAATATCATGGCCACTGTATGTGACCAAAAGGAAACATCAGGAAGAACTTTCTGACAGCAAAAGCTGTTTTGACAGTGGAATGGACTCTCTCAGGAGGTTGCGGACTCTCCTTCCTTGGAGGTTTTTAAGGAGAGGTTGAAAGGCCATCAGTCAGAGTTGAGCTTCTTGCATGGCCCTCGGGGTCCCTCCCAACTATACAGTTCTATGGAAAGGTAATTCTGCCCACATGTCTCAAGACGTTTAACACCCTCCTTGCTAGACAGCCTTCTGGGTCCTCCTCCACCTTCTCCAGGGAAAGGAAGACACCGACCTTTCTCCCTGGCTGGGAAGCGTAAGGGAGGCACCCGGCCAGGAAAATCGCAGCCTCCCCACTCCCTAATGGAAGAAGAGCTGCATTAAGCCCATTAACATCCGCCAAATGGTTATCATCAATTTTTAATCAGAAATAAGACCAGAAATATGGTAAGCAGCAGCTCCCAGCAGCAAGTAAATTTAAATAACGCCAATAGGGGAATCCAATCACTTAAGCGCAGGAACTCGAGCAGCAATGGGGGAGCAGAGGGGTGTGCGCCGCTACTCCAAAGGAGAAGGCGACAGGCAGCTATGTTAATGTAGATCGAAGCGCTGCAAAAAAGAAAAAAAGCCAGCCGATCCCTCGGACCCATTAACCCCTTCCCGGCTCGCCCTCTCTCTTTGGCGCCCCGCGCGCGCAACCAAACACACACACAGCCGGTGCCAGATTTTCCCGCCTCTCGCCTGCAGGACCCAGCTGCGCGGGCAGCTTTTGCAAAAAGCAAGATCTTGCACGGCATCTCCGCACTCGGCAGCTGGTCCAATGGGCTAAAGGGAGATCCATCCCGCGGCTCTGCGGGGCCGCCTTCCAGCAGCCTTGGAGAGAGGCTCCTTCGGCGGCAGCTCCCTGGCCCCGTCGCCAGAGTTTGCAGAGCGCATGCTGGACGGGGCGAGGGTGGAGGGGCCAGCGAGGTCCCCTCTGCCTCCTCCTCCTCCCCTCGAGTGATCCGGTGCCCGACGGAGGAAGGAGGGCGAGAGGGGGTCAGGAGGAGGATGGGGGCCGGCCTCCCCCCGGGGCTGCTGGCGCTGGGGGCGGCTTTGCTGTGCCCGCCGCCCTGCCAGGGCAGCTGCGCGGAGCTGAAGTGCGGCGAGCAGGAGAGCTGCTGCAGCTACGGCAACGCCACCTACCCGGAGGTCAAGTGCTGCCGGCTGCCCTTTCACACGTTCCTGGACAACGTGGGCTGGTTCGTGAGGAAGCTCTCGGGGCTGCTCATCTTGCTGGTGCTCTTCGCCATCGGCTACTTCCTGCAGCGCGTCATCTGCCCGAGTCCGCGCAGGAACAGCCGTCGGCGCCCGGGACGACGCCGCCGCGACGACGACGAGGACGACGACGATTGCGACGGCGACGAGGGCGACGGGGACTCGCTGGCCCGGGGAGGCACCCCGCTCAACGCCACGGCCGCCACGTCGCAGGACTCGCTGCTCGACAGCGGCCGGAGCAGCCAGGCGCCGCCGCCGCCGCCGCCGCCCCCCCTCCTGCCCGTCGTGTCGCCCGTCTTCTTGCAGCTGCCCAGCTACGAGGAGGTGAAGTATTTGCCCACCTACGAGGAGTCCATGCGCCTCCAGCAGCAGCCCCTCGTCCTCCCCGTCACCAGCCTGGCCACGGGCGCGGGGAGAGGCCTCGCGAGGGCGGGCAGCTGAGGACCCGCTTTCCCATAGGGGCCCCCCATCCCCACCACAAGGAGCTGCAGCTCCCCGAGGGGGCGGCGGCGCGCGTGGCCCGACGGAGCTGCCCCTTTCCACGGAGACGCCGTGGCGGGTGGAGGGGGCGGGCGGGGAGGCAGGCAGGCAGGCAGGGGGTCGCCCCAAGGGGGGTCCCGCGCTCCAGGAGCATAAACGGTGTTGGCAACGGAGGGCAACCGACCCGCCGTGAGGGACACAAAACGCCTTTGCCTCCTTCTGCCCGCCCGACGGCCTTCCACGTCTGGGATTTCGGAGATACATCGATTACATTTTTTTCGTTAAGATGTTCATTAAGTGCCTGTGACATGCATTCGAGTTGGACACGTTCGGAACTAGGAGAAAGCAAGATTTTATTATTATTATTTTCCTCCTCTCTTTTTCTTCTTGCCTCGCGGAGATGCCTTCCATTGTGTTAACGAACCCCTCTTCTCGCCGCAGATTAAAATCCTGGAAGGGGTCGATGGATGTGGTTTTTGTTTTTTTGTTTTAATATGCGGCAAATGCAGCTCAAGTTGTTTTGGAATTTTATTTCCGTCTCCCTACGGGAATTTTCCTCCGGCTGCAACCCTGAGCCCAGTTACCGTACCTAGAATTAAACGCCCTGAAATGCAGTGCTGTTTACTTCCGAGTAGACACGCATAGGATTGCAGTCTTAAAAAAGCAAAGGGGGGGGGGACGACGACCTCCAGCTGATTTAGAGTCAGTGTCTTGCAAAGCTTCCTTTGAAGGCTGAGGGGGGGGGTCAAAAGACATAGTCGCCGTTTTGGGACTTTCATTCATTGCTTCTTTGGTTTCCCTAAATTTAAGGAGTTTGCCACAATTCACTTCCGAAAGATTGGGTGGGGGGGTCTTTATTTTTGCAGGTGCAAAACTAGGCTTTATTTCACCCAGATCAAAGACCCAGTTTGGCGCACACACACACACACATTTGCGTGTACACACACACTCACACACAGGCTGGGGGCCTCAATGACACCCCTTTGGAGGCTTCACTGGGCAAAAACCCCCCAGCTAGCCCTCTCCCCCCCCCCCAGCTACGGATCTGATTTTTTGATGGTGGTTGGGAAACTCATCGAAAAACTTTCTTCGAAGCAGAGTATAAACTGCTGTTGATCCTTCCACTGATTGCTACAGGGATGGAAGTGATAAATAGTCGCAGTTTTACGGCTTTTCTGATAATTTGGATTTTATCATCAGTGTTGGCCCTGACTGAGTACTGGTGGCGTGCAATCTCATCCCCATACAATGTAGACATGGGTGGGAGTGCAGGTGCAGGCAGACTTGCTGCAAGAGCAGAGAAAGCACCCCACTTCTTTAGGGGGGAGTCTCTGTTGGGGAGATGTGTGCTCCGGTGATGCAGCTCCCACTTCTGGCTAGGGCTTGCTAAAGATTCGTTCCCGCCCTTTGTACCTGCACACTTCCCCCCCCCTTTTATAACAGATGGGTTACAGATTAGTATACCGTATGTTAAGATTACATATAGCCTAACCTCTGCTTTAATATTTTAAGACTGCAATCCTGTACATTCTTAACCTGAGAGTGAACTCCATTTAAAATTAAGAGGGCATTTCTGAGTATTATTATCATCCTAATCATTTATGAATCACTTCCCGTGGGACATCCAAAAGCTGTTTGCAACATAGACACGCATAAGAGGATTGCACTGCCAGACAATTGCAAACCTCTCCACCTTGCAACATCTTTATCTCTTATCTCCACCCACTTCTTGTTTGGTTTGTGGTTTTTGTCATTGGGCAGGGCTGATAAAAGATTTTTGATGAACTCAGAAGCTTTGTTCACTTCTGTTAGTTGGGACCCTCGACTGTTCCGTATGCAGTTAATGTAGCACAGTTAAGGAGAGACACCAGGTCAAACAATGCCCAGGAGGCCTTGCTGGACCCCCACCCCCACCCCAACCAAGCTTCAACGTAAGGATGATACAGTGGTACCTCAGGTTACATACGCTTCAGGTTACAGACTCCACTAACCCAGAAATAGTACCTCGGGTTAAGAACTTTGCTTCAGGATGAGAACAGAAATCGTGCTCTGGCGGCACGGCAGCAGCAGGAGACCCCATTAGCTAAAGTGGTGCTTCAGGTTAAGAATGGACCTCCAGAACGAATTAAGTTAACTTAACCCAAGGTACCACTCTATTTCCTTGGAAGGCTGTTACCAACATGGCTGAAATAATGTTTGCGAAGCATGTACCACACCTGAAACACTCAGCATAAGTGCAAAGTATGAAGATTAGGTAAATGACCTTAGATTAATAAACCCCCACTACTTCATTCTCTTTCCCCCACTACTTCATATTTTGCTCTGATCAACACAAACATTTAAGATCATTGCACATGCTGGCTCCCCACCTGGGGCCTGGGAGTCATGCAATGTTGCAGGCAATAAAATTCCATTTTGTATCATTGATGGTGCCATGGAACATATATAAACCTTGGTTTTGATGGCTATCTGTGACCAGTTGGTTGGAGGCAAGAAGTGAGCGTCCAGCAGCCTTTGTAATCCCATTGGTTGCCAGGACCGCACAGTCCCATTTACATCAGTTGAACTAACTTTTGATTCACTACAGTGTTGCATTTACTACCCTGCGGCTGAAACACCTACATAAGAGTAAGTCCCAGAGAGCTATATGTGGCTTATTTCCAAGTAAACATGCATAGGGCTGGGCAGGCTTGGTGCTACTGCACAATAAGATCAGGTAAATGCTATGGCATGTGCAGCTGATAACACCTGCCAGGAATCCATCATTGCCTGAGCCGCCCAGGCAGCTTTTTAAAACAAACAAACAAACACATTAGATTCTTAGAGGAAGTGTATTGGATAGTTTAATCATTTATTATTGTATGTCACCATGAAGTTCTGGCATAATGGTGATAAACAATCAAACAAATAAAATAATAAAGGTAAGATCAAATTTGCAGCCAGCCACAGAGTTTCCTTGTAATTTGGGACACTATTCAACTAACTGTGGAAATGTAGAGAACTGAACTTACGCATGGAAAAAAGAGAAACTGGGAGAAACAAAAATTGACAGATTCACCCATCCCACCTGCATCTGCAGAGGTCTTCCCTGGAGTCAGCAGGGTTCCATTTCCCTTAGGCTCAAAAGCATTCTATGGTAGCCAGTAGATTAGGTTGTGGTTTGTTCTTGGTTGCTGTGTGTGTTGCACACAACGGTTTCTCCAGTTGGCAAATGTACCCACAAGCCCTCAAAGGTTGGCAACACTTTTAATAGATTAACAGGCTCACATGGAAATAGATGGTCCATTAGGTGTCATGCTGGTCCTAAGGCAGGGAAGGATTTTCAAGTACAAAGCAGCAATGGAAACATAGCCAAAAGTGAACAAAAACCAGATAAGGTGATGTAAGATGGGTACCACTGGCTCCCAAGCATCAGCACCAGTCACAACCCTAGCGGCTGTATTGTGGACCAGCCGCAATAAAACTTAAAAGTCACTTCTAAGCACATGTGGGGCTAAGTTTGCCTTGTCAGTTAAAGTGCAAAGGGTTCAGGCACCAATTCAGTTACTGGTTTTACATAGTCTGTACAAGTCTGTTGCTCCTGCAAGCTCTGTGCTTGTTATACTCGGACCCATTCTGGGTAGTTTATTAATGTACAGTACACTTTTTACTTCTATGTATGCATCCCATGTTCCTCAACAGTCCAACTTCAGTCCTGCAGCTTAGAACATTAGGTGAGTGTAAAGAAGTGCGCTTAACACCAAGACTATAGAAAGTGTTTCGTGTGTGCATGTGTTTACTGACCCTTAGCATGTGCACCGTATGTAAACAGGGAATTCAGTCGGTCAGATGTGCATTATAGGTGCCTCAAATCAGCATGGACCCACTTTTCTGAAAAGAAGAAGCTAATACTGGCAATGCCCAAGTCGTTAAAAGTAAGGCCTCTGTGCCAGGAACTCACCTTGAGACTCCCTATCCCTCTTGAAGCCAGAGATATTACATGAGGAGGTGAGGACAACAGCTTTTACTCAGTGCCTAAAGATTTCCTTTGTCCTGTCTAAAGATGAAGACAATCACAGCCTTTTTTAAGTGGCAAAAGTGGTTGAAAGTGCTGTCAGTGCCTTTTAAACAAATGTGCATGTTTCTGTCCAAAAGGATGTGTGGTTATTGGGGGTGGGGGGGCAGAATTTGCAGGTTTTCAGCTTACTTCAGTTTGAAGCTAGACACTGATGGGCACCTATTGACCAGTACCTATGTCGTCACCAATATATAGACACACAACCTCTAGAACAGTCTTGCAACTGCTTTTAAAATATTTGTAAACTTTATTTTTGTAAGGTGAAGAATAAATTTATATTTTTGAAGTGCAGGCCCTCAAGGAGAGTTCAGAAATGCAGGCAGCTGCATGATGTATACAGTGGTACCTCGGGTTAAGTACTTAATTCGTTCCGGAGGTCCGTACTTAACCTAAAACTGTTCTTAACCTGAAGCACCACTTTAGCTAATGGGGCCTCCTCCTGCTGCCATGCCACCAGAGCATGATTTCCGTTCTCATCCTGAAGCAAAGTTCTTAACCTGAAGCACTATTTCTGGGTTAGTGGAGTCTGTAACCTGAAGCGTATGTAACCTGAAGCGTATGTAACCCGAGGTACCACTGTATACAGACTGACAGGCATGAACACAGATGAAAGAGCAACACTAGATAACAAATACCTAATTCATTAGGATCAGAATGATTGCAAGCCTTTGCTTAGTTACCTAGGAGTAAGCTGCAGGTGAATAACCTGTAGTCTGACTGCACTTTAAAAGCTACATGGTCCCTCTAGCTTAGTCTCTTAGGGTTTCAAGCCCCATGTTGAGCAAAAGATTCCTGTATTGCAAGGAGGCTGAAGTTGATGGCCCTTGTGGTCCCTTCCAATTCCACAATTTTATTATGTGTTGTAATCCTCATACACCCTTCCCCAACCTAGTGCCCTTTAGGAGCCATTATTCCCAGCTGGGTGGTGGAGGGCACCAGATTGGGGAAGGTTTGTCCTATTTCTGTAGCGTGAATATGATCAATATTTTATGGGCTTTTTTTTTTAGATTACGATTGACCTTTAGCTTCCATTCCATCTGCCGCAGTACTGTTGTTTCGGATGTAAGCATTGCAGGTGTCTCCTAAAGCTTGTGGTTAAGAGGCAGCGATACATTTTCATATCTCAAGCAGCAGCAGCAGCATATTTTGTGTGCTAATTGTTGTGTTTATTAGATGGAAGTGTTTTAGGAGAGCTATGCACTTTGAAAATGAAAATCTGTGGCATCCAAAACAAACTAATGTACGGCCGTGGGGGGGGGGGTGGAGAGAGCACAACAAAGAAACCTTAAATGGCCTCCATTATTAGTCACTTTCCTGCAATTGAAATACACCAGAGGTGGAGCCAATAACTTGATCTTTGCAAAAGGAATATTCTTCTGATCATCTATGAAAATATGGGGATGCGAACCAGGAAAAGAAACCTTGCCACCCTGCCCCTTTTCACCCAGTTCTTCCCCAAGATGCAGATTAAGTAACACCAAACCAGTGAAACAGTCAGTGGTACTGTTTCTCCAACTTAATTTTTGCCTCATAATGCTAATGTGAGATTTAAGGAAGCATTCACAGGAAAGTCAGCAGGCAGGAGGAAAGGTGAATGTCTACATAGCACAGTCCTCTATTTGAAAGCAATCTCTGTTTGTTCAGTTGTCCAGTCCAAGCCCAGTTTAAAGTAAAAGAACCATATGAGCGGAACGCAGAGTCATGGAAGTTGCCCATCAAATGTTCACACCTGCACGGCAGGCATACAGGTCACCTGGTTGCAACCATCCACTCTGGTGAGCTGCATTGCATTTCTGTTTAAAGTATAGCAAAAATTTCCAAATTTGCACCAATCAGCATATGCAAATTGGCCCTCTTTTTTTGGCGGCGGGGTGCGCTCCCGTTGTTCGGTCCCAGCGCCTGCCAACCTAGCAGTTTGAAAGCACCCCCGGGTGCAAGTAGATAAATAGGGACTGCTTACCAGCGGGAAGGTAAACGGCGTTCCGTGTGCTGCGCTGGCTCGCCAGATGCAGCTTGTCACGCTGGCCACGTGACCCGGAAGTGTCTGCAGACAGCGCTGGCTCCCGGCCTATAGAGTGAGATGAGCGCACAACCTTAGAGTCTGGCAAGACTGGCCCGTACAGGCAGGGGTACCTTTACCTTTACCTTTAACTTTAACTGCCCACCTTAGCAGAAGGCAGTGGTGGCTGGTACCTTTGGGATTGGTAAGGCAGAAGGGAAAGAGGACAACAGCTGGTGGGTGGGTGGTCAGAGACCATGACAGGCAGCACCAACCTCTTCTGGTTTCATCCCCATCCTCCTTCCTACAAGTTCTAAAATTTAATCCAAGACTAAGCCTAGTGGGACTAAGGAGGAGGCAGCTGACAGCCAGTGGCACCGAAAGAAGGCAAGCAATTGAGGGCTGGCTGAAGGCAGGTGCCTCTACTGGTAGGCAGGGGTTCTTAACCATTAATGCAGCTGCCAATTCTCCCCAGGTAGTTCTCTTCCCCCCCAGGAAGGTTTATAAAATTGAAAGTGAGCTTGGATGGAGGGAAACCAGTGTGGTGGTTGTGTTATGCGTGCATGAGATTATTGGGAGGCATAGGAGGAGCTCCTGCTACTCAGTCTTCTGTCAAGCTCCCCCTCCCCATATTTCTCTTATTTCAGTTTTTCAAATTCCTCCTGAAAGTTAGTAATGATGGGGACAGATCCAGCTTACGAGAAAGGGCCTTATATGAGTGGGGAACCAATACTGGAAACATCCTTGAATGGATGCAACGCCAGCCCCTTTTGGTAGCACCACCAACAATGCATCACCTGCAGATTGTAGGGTCCAAGATGGTTAATACTAGGGAAGCCTTTTCCCTCCTCTTTTTTTAGCTACTTGGGTTGCAAGCTATTTAGCACTTTATATTATGGTGTATATAGGGCCTGGTAGCTCACTGGCAGCCAGTGCAGTGAAAGGACCGGTTCCACCAGGCTGTCCTACTTACCCATCTAGCAGCTGTGTTCTGCAGCCTCCAGACCAACTTCAAGGGCAGCTCCACATAAAGTGCATTACAGTAGTCCAAGTGGGAGGTCACTGAAGCATGGTCAGCTAAGGTAATGCTAACCTGATCAAGGGATGGCTGCAGATGGCAGAGCAGCCTAAGCTGGGCATAAGCGCTCTTAACCACAGAAGCAACTTGAAACGTCATCATAGCTGTCAACCTTCCCTTTTTTTTGAGGGAAATTCCTTTATTCCAGTGCCGCTTCCCGCTGCTTCCCACTGCTATACCAGATTGTTAGATATCCTGTAGACGGTCCCCGGGACAGGTGAGGCTGCTGATCCCTTATTTTCAAATCTGAAAGTTGACAGCTATGGACTTCATTGACAAGTTGAAATCCAGGAATATGAACCTGTTCCTTCAGGGGGGGGGTACATGTCCCCTCCCAGAACAGGTCATCTATCTAATTCCTGGACACAGGAACTAGCCACTTACAGCTTCAGATTATTGGTCCCCATCAAGTCCATCACTGCCTGTAGTCCATGACCTTCATAGTATCCCCTGGTTCTAATGGAATGGAGAGATAGCACTGTGCACAAACTGATGACACAATGCTCCAAATCCCCAGATGATCGCTTGTAACAGATTCCATATAGCATATAGGTGACAGGACAGATGCTTGTGGGATCCCACACAGCCCCAAAGCCATGAAGCTGAGCAACAGTCTCTTGGTTCTACTTTTTGGCAGCAACCCTGCAAGTTAGGAGCAGAGCCGCTGCAATAACATAAGAGCCCTGCTGGATCAGGCCAACGGTTCATCTAGTAGTCTAGCATCCTGTTCTCACAGCATCCAACCAGATGCCTACGGAAAGCAAAAAAAATAAGGATCTGAGTGCAACAGCAGTCTCCCTGCACTTCTACTGTGGAGGTTGGTGCACAAAAATCATCCAGCTATTCTGTAATCACCTTTTCCTCCTTTAGCACACCTTTGACATCCTTGTCATCCAAAAGTCAAACACTCTCCTTAGCTAGTTACCTGCTTCTAATGACAGTGGTACCTCGGGTTACAAACACTTCGGGTTACAGACCCTGCTAACCCGGAAGTAGTACCTCGGGTTAAGAACTTTACCTCAGGATGAGAACAGAAATTGTGTGCTGGCGGCACAGCGGCAGCAGGAGGCCCCATTGGCTAAAGTGGTACCTCAGGTTAAGAACGGTTTCAGGTTAAGAACGGACCTCCGGAACGAATTAAGTTCATAACCAGAGGTACCACTCTATTTCTTTGGTGATTGTAGTCTTTGCTTTTAGCAATGTGCTACTTTAGTTATTTTTCTGCATTCCTTGCATTTCTTTCCCCCAAAGTTTGTGTTCCTTTATGTTCTCATTTAGACAAGACTTTCATTTTCCAAAAGAAGGCTCCTTGTCTCTAATAGCTTCCTTCATTCTGTTAAGCATGCTGGTATTTTCTGTTGGTACCTTTTGATTGATAGTATACGTTGCAGGTGAGCTTCTATTATAGCAGTTTTACACAACCTCCAAGCATTCTGGAGATATTTAACCACCTTCATTTTACCTTTCATTCTCCTCCTTTTTGATAAGTTTCTTCTTTTGAAGCCACATGTGATCGTTGGACTTACTTGGCAATTCTCAACTTACATACACACTCAATTTGATAGCACTATGGTCCCTGTTATCAGCTGGTTTAACAAAGTTAAAATCATGCTTTGTAGTTGGTGCTGTGGCCAACCTACCTATTTAGATCACCATCACTGAGGTTATTTAGAGACTGTGTCGCATTGTTTGACTGGAACACAAATGTATTCAAGTCTATGTGAGGCCACCTGAAGTCATGAATCAGTGCAACAGTTCCTCCTGTGGATGTCTCCTTGATTTCATTCTGCATCTGCATCTTTGGCAATTTTTCTTTGGTCTCCCTCCTTCCTTTCAGAGTGGTAGCATTGGCTGTAATGCTAAACACGGTTTGACAACCTCAAACGGAGCACATTGTGTAATTAACTTGAGTGCCTGCAGCACAATGGCTCCATCTGAGTTTCTGCCAATATTTCAAAAGCTGTTTTGGTTTTGAGGCTTGAACTGATATTCATTTTGCCATTGGTATGCTGCATGCACATGAAATCTACATTAAGGCAGGGATGGGGGACAAAATGTGGCCCTCCAGGCAGTGCAGATTTATGGTCTGTGAGGCCCTGTGTGCAGCCTTTTGGGGAAGTGGAGGGCAGCATTTGTTCACCTAGAGCCAGTGTGGTGTAGTGGTTAAGAGCAGTGGACTTGTAATCTGGTGAACCGGGTTTGATTCCCTGCTCCTCCACATGCAGCTGCTGGGTGACCTTGGGCTAGTCACGTTTCTCTGAAGTCTCTCAGCCTCACTCACCTCACAGAGTGTTTGTTGTGGGGGAGGAAGGGAAAAGGAGATTGTTAGCTGCTTTGAGACTCCTTAGGGTAGTGATAAAGTGGGATATCAAACCCAAACTTCTCTTCTAATGTGAATATGTCAAAATTAGGCGTGTATGAGGAGATAATAATAATGTTTCTTCCTTTGCACTGCACTCATCTTTCTCAACAGAACTTGGGAAGAATCACTGCTGTGGGTCAGGCAGGAAGAAAAGGTGATAATGATGCCTCTGAAATGCCCCTCTCCAAAACAAAACAAAACTCTTGGGAACAATCAGGAAAGATGTGACAATAATGATGATAATGAGTGTGTGCGAGCATTGCCCCTCCCCCAAAACAAATTGGGAACAATCTGGGGGAAGCTGACCTAAAAGTTTCTGACCAAAAGGTCCCAGCCCTTACGATGAAAATATGGCCAAACCAAGTTGTGGCTGAGATCATTTTTCAAATTATGGGATTTTGCTTTTAGTAGGGAATTTGATTGCTTCCACAGAATGCTCTATTTTGATGTGTTTAGCTTATGAGGGCAAGGGGAACTGAATATGGACTAAAAAGAAGCTGGGGAGTGGGTGGATTGCAGGTTTCGCTGAGAAGCAAATCAGGTTTTGTGAGGGGTGGGTAAAATTCACGCGGCACGATATGAAAGCTTCCTTTTCCACTATATTCAGAATTAAACTGCAAAAATAAAAAATGAATGCCTTTTATGAGTCTTTGTTGCAGTTATTTTCACATCTCATAATAAGCAGAAATAATTGGGAAATCTTCATACAGCGTTCAAAATACAAACAAGGACGAAGGCTGGGGGTACCAGCGAGGTTTTAAGGGACCCAGTATACTGAATGTAGATTAAGCCTCTGCTGCATTTCCCAAAGATGACAAGTTTGCATCAAATTTGCATATACCTTAATTCACATGCACATTTGTAGCCTCTTTTGCAGATGGAGGTGGGGCTTAAAAATGAACCGCAAGTCCTGGGAAAACTGCAGTCCTTTCCAAATCAACCTGTCTTCTGCTTCATCTTGTAGCACACACTCTTAAGAAAAACCCACCATCCTTATCACTTTCTGATTTATAGAGAGGGTTTACATTTAATGGTAGGAACTGAATGTGTGGGACTTCCAACCCTTTTCAAGTTTCTGTGGTCCTCCAGATATTGTTAGGCTTCAACATCCAATAGTCCAGCCACAGGTTCTCCACCTCTGCCATGCGCTATGTTAGCCATTCAGAGCTACAAATGCACATTAATAGGTTTTCAGCTTCTCAATTTTTCAGTTATGCAGGGGAAATAGGACCACCAAACCATCAGGTTGTTGTTGTCTAACCAGTTAAATGGAGTTTGGGCAAATCATGATACAGATGTAACTATGCTTTTAATTAAACATCTGGATAGAGCCACTGTGCCAACAGGGTATGATCCAACTAAGTCAAACTCAGAGGACATGCTCTGAAATTAATGGACATGACTAACTATCCATGCAGAACTTTAATCACAGGCAAGTGTATGTCAGGCTGCGAGACATTCCTTGCCTGAAACCATGGAGAGCTTCTGCCAATCATTGTAGACGGCACTGAGCTAGATAGACCAGCGATCTGATTCAGTACAAGGCAGCTTGCTACATTCATATGCTATGTTCATTGGGTCTACTCAGAGTATAGCCTAGTTGGATCGTACCCTGTGGTGTTCTTACACAGCACATAATAAATTTACAGTCCAATCCTATGCATGTTTAAATACTTAGTGTACATAGGACCACTGCCCTAATCACTGGTACCACATAGGATGATTCCCACTGCCATGGGAGGGGGGCTTTAAATGTATCAAGACAAATTTATCCATCTATCCACCAGTGGCTTGAGCCATGGTAGCTAAAAGGGGAGCCTGTATATCCAGAAGCATTATATTTGGCTACCAGATGCAGTGAATGAACAACAGGGAATGATTTTCAGCTTCATGCCCTACTCAGGAGCTTCTCGGGAGCATGTGGCTGGTTACTCTCAGAGTGCAGGACTGGATGTGCCTTTGGTGTGACCCAGCAGGGCACTCCTTGTGTTCTTCCCCTTGGAGCATTTGAAGATGAAGATCCAAGTGCTTTTTATTTGCCCACAAAATCCTCACAGGAGAGAAAGGGAGGTGCATTGTTCCAGCTTATCTCAAATTTTGATAAAAATGGTACATTTCTCATTTATATTTAATACAAGCCCAAATTACTCCAGTACTGCAAATTATATTATGGGAATCATTTAACATTTCTGTGAGGGAAGCCAAAGCAAATATGCCAGGATCCTATTACTTTTCAGATTTGTCTTATGCTTTGAAAAAGCATTTTAACTTGGCATGAGTCCCATTTGAAACCGGGCCTGGAGTGTTTTAGTACTTTAAAAACCTTACTGGGGTGTGTAATAGCTTGGCATATCCTTGAGGCTCTTGTCAGTGGGACGTACATTTTTGGTTGAGATTTTGCTTCTTCTGGATTTATAAAAAAATGCAAGCAGTGCAATTTTTATTGCTTATCTTTAATCACAGAATTGCTTCTCTCTATCAGTTACGAACATGCTACAGTTACTTTTTTCCAGGAGTATCACAGAATAAAAATAACAGAAGAAATTAAAGAAAAGTTGGGTTGCAAAGTTATGCATTTCCGCTGTGGCTAAAAAGTATGCCATAGCAGCAACTACTAGCTAGTGCAACCAGAGCATTTATAAATGTATTAAGTGCACAAGTACAAGCCCTGTGTGTCCAAAACCTGGGGACGTGTGTCCACTGGGAGACGTTCATTCCCTTGTGGAATGTTTCTTAAATGTGTTGGAATGTTAACTAGGGGTTCTGTCATCAACTCAACATACCGAACTTGAGCTCTATAATAACTAATTGGATGAAATAAAGTATGAAGTTAAAACAGCATTTGAGAGGGTCTGTTTTGAGAAATTCACTCTTGCTCACATCATTTGCTAGCACAGCTACAGTGAGAATTCTCATGATGCCAGTGCAGATATAACACTACTGAATGATTAGACATGGCCATCAACTGGTTTGCTCAAATCGTGCCACCTCTTTTTTGGAGTGCAGATGTCTCTTGCTGAGATTAATCACAGACAATTTTAATATTGGCATTTATGTTAACCATTTTTGGAGGTTCTCAGGGTTCCTGTTTGATTCAGTATCTGAAACAACGGTTTAAAGCTGGCTGTTGATGTTGGAAGCAGGAACCCTTAATACTCCTAACTGTAGTTAACATCAGTGCTGACATGGTTAGGGCCTGCTCAATGGATTTGCACTCCAAAAGAGGGTTGCCATCTCCCTCCCAAAATTGTGAGAGACTCCCGCTGCAATGCGGATGTGTGACATCACACACACACAGGCCTGTTGTGGTGGCCAGTGGTGGCAGCTCCTCTTCCTCCTCCTTTCCGCAGCTAGCGAGGCACCCTTTTCCGCAGGGAGGGGCTTGGACGCAGAGCTGGAGCTCAGGCCACACTGGAAAGAAAAAATTGGTCACTTGAAATCATACCCACTAGGTGGGCCTAGCCATCTGGTAAAATGGCCCACTGGGGGTGGGGGCCCTCAAGATCTGGCAGAAAATGT
This sequence comes from Podarcis liolepis, assembly GCF_965112155.1. Classification (NCBI taxonomy): domain Eukaryota; kingdom Metazoa; phylum Chordata; class Lepidosauria; order Squamata; family Lacertidae; genus Podarcis; species Podarcis liolepis. The sequence continues at coordinate 83,524,953 of NC_139556.1, forward strand.
TCCCCCCCTATTTTCAAACCTGCAGTTTCCAATCTAAATGATTCTGTATTTCAATTACTAACTTATTAAGTGGACAGATATCAGGCTTCTGTGAATTTTAAGTGAAGATATACAAATGTCTAACAAAACGCCTTGGATTAATTTTCCTCTCCCCCCACCCACTTACTGTATATTAAAGTCTACAGCTTAGAAAACGATGGACCCTAATAAATTGTAAGTCTAATAAACCATTATAACTGCCTGATCCACAATAAATCAATATTTTCAGTAACCTCTTTCACTATAGGTTGCTCTTTCATCATTGGCAAAGACAGATTTTCCTGAAAGTCATTGGGAAGATAAACCAGTTAAGCTAAGGTTGCCAGGAATGCAAAAAAAAAAGCATCCTAGTACTTTTTTCCACATTGCTAGAACTCTCTGTTTCAAAGAAACCCATAAAACATTTTCAATAGATGACGCAAATGACATCATTTCTGATTATTGCCATCTATCCTGGCAAAAACATTAGATTTATTTTCATTGTTCCGTTGACCTGACCACGTAAAGGTGACTTCTCTGCAATTAAGAGGGGTAGATATTGTTGCTCAGTGAATAAATACAGCAGCTTCCTTGATCAATTTGGAATAATGTTCAGAAATGACACATGTTCCAGACCAAAAGGCATTGTATTGCATAAACACCCTTCATTCTGACAATGCTTCAAGATTAGGGTTCATTTGTCTGAACAGTCACCTTAAAACCCCATAGCCCTCTGGGAATCATGTGGGTATAGCTCCCTCCTCAGCAACAGAAACCCTGGCCTGAAGAGGGCTTTCTTGTTAATGTTTTAAATGAATTTTAAAGTTTTATAAATGAACGTGAAATCTACATTTTCTCTCTCTTCAGCTTCAGCTTCATATTCGTATTATATTTATATAGTTGTTCTGGATAATATTGTTTACAATGGATGAGAACGGCTTCTACGTAATATAATTTATTAGAGATCAATTGAGTCCAATTAGGCCATAATGACAAACAAGACAAAGACTTGTGCTTCAAAAATCCTCACTTCTGCTCTGAGATTCAAGGTAAAACTCTCACATTTCATTGAAGGGCTCAGTGATCCAACTTCGGACATTATGGTAAAAATGTGAGTCCCTTGCCATTTGGCTGTCCATGCTTCTTATGTACGTTTGACACGGCACTAAGTGATACGTAAGGCTGCTTTCCTGGCTAACAGGAACAAAGCCTGTGGTGGATTTGTAATATTTCAAAGTATTGCAAATGCTTAAGGAGAGAATGGTTTCATTTAGCACGTTCATTAACAAACCGAAACATGTAATAATTTATGCATTTATTATGAAAGGCACAGCATTTCCATTAACACCAGTTACAAAATGATTTATGATTCCAAGTAATGATTTATTGTACAAAAATATTTTACTATTGATATCACCATAAAATACTGTGTTTTGCCTATTAAACAATCGGGACATTAGTGCTGTGTTCTTGAAATCATTGGCAATGGGGATACTTTGGACAGGTAATGAGGCTACACCAATAAAATGGCTTGAGGTTTTTCTAAATCCCCAGTGCACTGGTGAAATACCATATATAAATAAGGGACATGGGACAGCTTACCATCACAAAATGCTTTTAAAGGACGGGGATATCTGAACCTTTTCAAAAATAGAAAGGCCTTATCACCTAGCATTAACTATTTCTAGAAAAAATAAGTGTCATTTTAAACAAATACATTTTACAACATATGCACAGTGTTAGATGGATTACTTGCTATGTTGAACTTGGGAGAAAATAAGTTTTTAAAAAGTATCTCCAGTTTGGTGCTTGCATATGCTGGTATTCATTGTACAGAGTTTATGTTTTGTATACTTCAGTGTCAACAGAAGTTAGTTCAATTAAGGACTACCCATTACATCAACCATCTTGTATGCCACTGTCTATATCAACAAAATTTGTTTCATGCTAGCAGGGTTCATTATGCTGCTTCTGCTAAAGTTAACCCTGCAATCTCAAAATCATTTACAAAAGAAAAACAAATCAGAAACTTTATTAAATTCCTTGGAAATATTCATTATCCAGCAGTTTCAGGACTTCAGTCTGTGCTCATGGTATAATGCTTCCTCAGTTTTCAGGCAGATTATACCTCTGACCCATAAACTTGTATACAAAAAGAGCTTCCTTAGGCATAAATATGTTTAGGTAAGCGGTCTGCTTTGAAAATAAATTCCATGCTTGTCTATTGGTAATCTTAATAGCTGGCCATTTATTTATGTGATAGTTTCCACTGCCTCAGCTCTGCTACCAAGACCAATATTTTTCTTTTGAGAAACCAAGTCAGAGAACCTGATTCTGGTAACATATGCCATACTCACTCCAAACTTTTCATATTACCATAACCAGAATAGGATTGTCGTTCGTAGCATAAGATGACATACATACAAATTCATTTGCATTAACAATAAAGCAATAGGTATAGAAAGTCCAGGATATGGGAGTCAGGCACTACTGTCCATCCCAAAATACCAAGGCTTACCAGTATGCTGAAGTAGCAGAGTGATAAAACCACTACTTAATATAATCAACATGCCACTTAGCGCTGTATGGTTACGCTTGCTCTGACTGCTGGTGTAGCTGCAGCTCGTTCTCTCTCTTTAGCAATTTCCAATTCTATTTTGGCTTTGATTTTATCCCAGTTGACTTCAAGCTGCAGAAGCCAGGGGGCGAGGGGGAGAGAAAGTATCCATTAATCATAATTATAGTAGATGCATATAAATTAACCTGACAAGTCTTTACTTTATACGTTACATCTGCTACAGATTTCTTCATAACTTTCTGCTTGTTGGCCTTTTGTGGCTGGGCAGCTTTCTGCAATGTGTTAGCAAGATTAAGAAACTAAATCTTGGTACTATGGCAGCGATCCAGACAAGCCCATGTGGGTGCAGCAAATGCTTCTGCATGCAAATGGATTGCCAATTTTTCCTTCTGTTGGCAGCCCCTTGCAGCTCATGGGTTGTCACTCTGGAAAGGCCTCTGACTTTAGAGGCAAACTTGATTGCAGGGTGGGGTTTGCTGCTGCTGGAGGGGAACTGAAAAGGCCCTTGTATGCTCAAAAGTTGTACTTCAGATCCTCACCCAAAATATTAAAATACAGCACCCAAACATCTAGAGGCATTGTGCATCTCAGTTATGACTTTAACCTTTTCACTGATTTTGATATCTCTTTTAATGGATCTAGCATTGCTTGTTTTCTCTAAACCTGTTGACTGGCTGCTGAATGTGTGAACTGACCACTTAAAAGTACTGTTTGAGGTGATGCGGGTATATATAAAAGCCCTAGCTAAGGTTTTGTATCTGTAATGGCACATTCATAGAGGCAAATCAACACGTAATGTTGCAGCTGCGAAATCAACATGTATGTGTACTGTAATCCTACATATAAGAAATGGAATTTGTGCATATTTCAGAACCTTTAGAAAGCAATGACTCCTAAATATTTTCAATGAAAACTCTCTCCCCCCCCCCTCTCTCTGGGTGTGTATGTGTGCAAGAGAATGATATCCATCTTTTGCCATATTCACTGCAGTTTGTACCACAGCTTCACAGCAAATACAAAAAACAAAAAACAAACTTAATTTTATTAGAATTAATAAATGTCTAGGATCTAAAGAAGTAAGAAATATGTTCTCTAGACCCAAAGAGTTATGCTTGTTTTTATCAAACATGACCCCATGTCACATAGAAACAGATTTTGAAATTGATGGGAGTTTCAAAAGCAGCTTGTGATCTGTTAAAGAACTCAGCTGTTAAAATTAAAAAGGCAACTGGCCCCTTGCAGAAGCCCCTTGCATTAGCTGTTTGGATTTCAGCCTGTATTCCCACTTATTGTATATTATGTCTCCACTTCCATCAAAGATGGCACAAATAACAGTGGTGACTTAAGAGCCAAATGAGGCCTCCCTTTACCACAACTACTTTATGTTGTTTCAGAAGGCTGCTACTGAGATCTGTTATAGTTCAATCAAAACTTGCCAAATATTGCTGGCCAAGTTAAGTCCCACATGCTGCTTCGCTAAATCTCTATCCCTCTCTTACACAGGAGGAGCGTGAAGGCTATGATGCAGATTGCCAAAAGCTGCATATGATTTTCAGATAATATTTATTATACCTTACTAAAAGCTATGCTAAGCAAAACAGCACTGGGGCTTTTGCTGTAGTGGCCCCACAGGATGTCAACCCAAGAATAGGTTATGACCGCATCTGTTACTGAACCAGCTTGCACTGGTGAAACCTCAAAACTGAAAGCTTCAGAAACAGAATCAGCCCCTCCAACCTTAATGTTTCTAAGGTAAAGGTAAAGGGACCCCTGACCATTAGGTCCAGTTGTGGCCGACTCTGGGGTTGCGGCGCTTATATCGCTTTATTGGCCGAGGGAGCTTCTGGGTCATGTGGCTAGCATGTCTGAGTTCCACCTATATTACGCAGCTGTGTAATATTTACACAGCGTGACTGTCAAAATTGTCATAGGATATCCCCTAACATACTTTGGGCCCAGCTCTGTAGACATTAAAAATTAAGCCACAAAATGCAGATCCTGAAAACTAAAGATAATAAACAGTTAGTTTTATCTGCTACTGTAAAAGCACGAGCACAAAGTATTACTAATCTCATATTAAACTATGATTTCAAATTGTTTCACAGCTATAATGCTGACTTTCTGACAATGTATAGCACAGCTTCCACAAATACTTGCCCCTTCTGCATACTGCAAAAACCTCTGATTTGTTTCTTTTTTACCAAAGTCATCCAAGAACTTTTGTCGGTAAGCCAGAACCGTGTCAACGTGTGTCTTGTGTTTCACTGCAAGTTCTAGTGCCCTAGAAGAAAACAATAATGAGCTCATCAGGCTGAACTCAGAAACTGGCCTAATTACAAATGCTTTGGTTTTTATAAAAAATACATGCTGTACAGTGACTACACTGGTGGAAAGTTTTCTTGACATAAAGCAAGAAGAAACCTAGCATTAGTGCTGGCAATGATGTCTAGGAACTGGACGAATTTTATGAAGTATGTTATGAGAAGCAGTCATATTTCTATTGTCCTTACAGTGCTATTAGGAAATTGAAACGTATCTTCCCCATATAATATACTTTACTCAAAAAGTTTATGATGTTTTTAAAGCAACATTGCTGCTTTCAAGCGTAAACAATGATTCATATAACTATTGGAGAGACTCTAAACACAAATAATGCCACTCTGTGGTCCCTGTATTGCTGGAGTTAAAAATCTGTGACTCCAGGGATTTCCACAAGAGACTTTTGGGGTTTATCAACAGGAGAAGCCCCTGGCTCACCTAAAATAGGCTTCACGGATCCCAGCTACTATACTTAAAGAAAATCATAAATATTATACGTAAGTAAGGAGCAAAGAGACCCAGTTTGGTCTTTCATAGAATCGAAGAACTTTAGATTTGGAAGGGACCCCAAGGGTCATCTAGTCCAACCCCCTGCAAGGCTGGAATCTCAACTAAACAATCCATGACTAGAAATATCTCAACTAAAGCATGTTTAAAGTAGAATGGAAGAGCAAGCACACAAGTTCTACATTGGTGACTCAATTCTACAGTTAAAAAGAACCACACCAACAAAAACAGGCTCTCTTAAATATTATGGGTTCTCTTAAATATTATGGGAAATTGCTCTGTCAGCGCTTGCCTGATGGAACAATCTTCCCACACATGATGATTTTTTTTTGGGGGGGAGTCTCCTGCCCCCCCTCCAAACCAATTTGAGGGCAAATAGGGTGAGGGGAGGAAGAAAGCCCCATTGTGCTAGTACACATATTCATGCAGGCTTCAGCTAGTGGGACCTGTTAGCTGAATCCGGTCCTTCTTTTACATTCATAAGAACATATATTGCCTTTGGGGCAGAATAATGGGATTAAATATTCTTTTTTCTCCCAAATATTTAGTGTTCAAAACAATTTTAGTTAAATGTCAGAGAACAATGACTAATAAAATAATGGAATTGACTTACAAGTATCTCACAATAGTATCAGTTGAATCTGTAAGGCATATGCTACATCCATAACAAACATATTACCTTTCCCAGTTGTAAAGGTTAATGTTGACTTGAATAGCTTGATAAATAAGGCCAGCTTGAAGAAGTAGTGTTTCAGCATCCTGTACATTTCCACTGAAAAGCAGGATATGAGCCAATCTTGATTCTTTTGATGGAAGATCTTTAATAGAACTGATATACTGAACTTTGTCAATCTGTTTTTTTATTTAAAAAAATGCAACAGTTATAATAAAATTAGCGCATTTAAAGTTACATTGCAAGAAACTAAGAAGCCAAACTATTAAGGTGAATCTACTTACTTCACCTATTGATGCATAGGCTACTTCTGCTGTATTCATATCTTTACTGGCTACTGCCATAGCAGCTAAACATGCCCACAATGTTTGATCCTTAAAGTGAAAGAGAAGAAGCTTAAGACAATCATTTGTTTTCAGCCAAAGAAAAATGAGCAGAAGTCAAAGTCTATATCAAGCTGTTAAAGCGTCACTGTGGTCCTTCATCACTCAACCCCACATTTATTCATTTCTACTATTAGATGTCAAGGAAATAAACAACTATCTGACTTTCAGAAGACATCTGAAGGCAGCCCTGTTTAGGGAAGTTTTTAATGTTTGAAGTGTTATTCTGTTTTTAGTGTTCTGTTGGAAGCAGCCCAGAGTGGCTGGGGAAACCCAGCCAGATAGGCGGGGTACAAATAATAAAATTTATTATTATTATTATTATTATTATTAGTAGTAGTAGTAGTAGTAGTAAATATGGGCAGCAAACAGATTTGCCAGTAGATATTCTTTCTCCACAAAGGGGGATACTCTACAATTAAATTTTCTATTTGAATAAGAACATTTGTTCACTACTGACACTGAAATGTAAGCAGAAGCCAGAGGTAACAGAAAAGATCCAAAATGATGGACAATAAAAATGTCAGATTCTGCTTTTAAACTATGCTACAAGAGACAACTGATATATTTATTTTATCATGACAATTTCAAATGCATGCGAATAAATCAGAAAGTTACAAATTCCATACATATTATAGCAAAATTACTTGATGAAACTTCATTGTTAATTATAGAAAATATATTCCGATCTAGGTAAAACTGTTTGTAACCATATTGTTAAAGCTACCAGATATGAATGACACAGTGGTACCTCGGGTTACATACACTTCAGGTTACATACGCTTCAGGTTACAGACTCCGCTAACCCAGAAATAGTACCTTGGGTTAAGAACTTTGCTTCAGGATGAGAACAGAAATCGCGCAGCGGTGGTGCGGCGGCAGTGGGAGGCCCCATTAGCTAAAGTGGTGCTTCAGGTTAAGAACAGTTTCAGGTTAAGAACGAACCTCCGGAATGAATTAAGTTCTTAACCTGAGGTACCACTGTATTTCTATTTGCATGCTCTTAAGAGGGGCAAATGCATTATATAAAAATTAGTGTAGAAACCAAAGCTATCTGATAGTGCAATCCTAACCAAGTCCACTCAGAAGTAACTACTACCGGATTCAATGAGGCATTTCCCCAGGTAAATGGGATTAGGGTTTTTGTAAACGACTACATAACCCTGCCATGTAAACAAACAGAAGTGAATTAGCAACTTATGTATCTGCTTGCCTTGCTGCCCTCTGCTCCAATTCCCACCTGTGGCAAGGGTATCTGTTGCCAGGAGAGACAGCCACCATAGCAGTGAACTATACTAATGAGCCTGTTGATGTTTCAGAAGACAGAAAAGATGTCAGAACACAGTGTTGCATGTTCCCTTTTCTCTTCTGCCCTTAAAAGGCTACTAACCCTTACGCGTATGTGCAAAAAACATAGAATGTAAACACTGTAATGGTGGCTGCCAATGCCTACATTTAAACAGCCTGGACAGGCACATATGACAGCACTCTGGAAGCAGGTGTGAGCAGAAAGGCAGCCAGTCAGATGGAAGGATGAGCAGTTTGCTACTCAGCTCAGGCAAATGGCCAGCTGCATCAATGAGAAGCAACTGCATTTTAAAAAGCATTTTAAGAATTTTGGGGGGAATTCAATCCTACAAACCTGCATGCTCTATTTCAATTTTTTTTGGCAGATAAAATGCCACAGTTATAATTTATGATCATCTGAATTAAAAAGAGAGATAAGAACATGTCTGCATCTTCATAATAAAGAAAAGAAATATGGCTTTACCAGAATGTAAATAATTTTAGAATTCTCACTGGCTCTGAAGCAGAGCAGTGTGGAACTATTTAGTGCATCATAAGCTAGTTTTTAAAAACTAGGGGAGTTTCAAAAACACTTTATGATGGGACATAGAGAGAACTCTTTGCATGGCTGAGGGCAGACCCAAAAACCTGACAAAGTTCATATTTCAAAGTCCATTTTTCAAAAGTTGAAGTAGTAATGGGTATAAAAGCTACAAAAAACTTACTCTGCTGCAGAATTTTATATTTACCTTAACAAAGCGACACAATCTGACAGCATCTTCCCATTTTGAATTGTTGACATATTCATGGAGTATGGCTGGATAAGGTGAAATACTGATGTGAATAAGTGAGCCATCGGCTCTCCTGACCGTTACTTGACTTCCAGCAAAACTCACAATCTGGGGATTTTTACTAAATTCGCTGTTGAGAAAAAAATATCATGAACTTATTTGAATGTTGAATAGTTTTGTCTAAAGCAGGGATTTCAAACTTTCTGGGCCGGTGGGCACATCTGAAATTTTGAGAAGCTGATGTGGGTGTCACTCACAAAATGGCTGCCACGAAGGTGTGAAATAACACAAAATGGCTGCCACATCTAAAAAATCCAAGAAAAGAGATAAGACTATATAGTAGTGTAAGCAAGCATCAATTGCTCCCATCAATGGTGGAAAGGCACTTACATCAACCACTTAGAGAGAAGCTCTTTGCACTTCTCCATAATGAAAAGGACTATGGGTGTGCAATCCTGCCATCCAATTAAATGTGGGCATGTTTAAGGGTCTGTGCGCAATGTAGGAGAGACTGAGGAAGCACTCAGAACAGCATTCTCTTAGTATTCATTGCCTATCAATGGAAATATAACAATATTCTTCACGTCTATATACCCCAATTTCTCTTCTGGGCTTTTGTGACATCACATTATTTTTCTTTTTTGTATCAGTGACACCTCATAAAATAATTTATCTAGGCGATACACAGAAAACAGAGTAAAAAAACAAGTTAAAAGAAAAACACATTAAAATGAATTAAACACTGAATTCAAGCAGCATCAAAGCAAAATGTCAACCATAGAAAACAAGAGATTGAACTCAGCCAAAGAGGTAAACACACCTCATAGGAGCTAAAAATCAATCATCAAGTGGCAATAACTACGGTTAAATATATACAAAATGATGTTTAAAAAGCACGAGAGAATAAACAGTACATTAATGTCAGTGCCAGATGAGCCTCTCTAGGGAGAGTGCTCAATAGCTGGGGGCCCACAATCAATGGCAGTGTGCCACCATTAACTATACAGGGGAGCTTATAGATTAGCACATAGCAGCTAGGTCTATTTACTGCCCTAAAAATGAAAGTAAATAACCAGAACAGATAGATTCTTCAGGTGGAGAGATGGAAACTGATAATTTGAAACTGCAAACTTAGTAGCTCAAATTTAGCTATTGATCCAAATTAAACAATGGCAACTCACACTTGTTTTCGCCTGTAATTGCACCCATGTTTTTCACACTGTGGAATCTTACTCCCAATGGTTGTAATGGAAAGTATTTTATTGATGGGGGTACTATTAATTAAACACTAGACATAAAAGTATATAATACCTTGCATCCCTTTCATAAAGGGTTTTTGGTAAGAGATCTTTGTCCACGTATACCACATTGGGATAGTACCAGACTGTGAAGCGTGTATCTTGAAGTCCACAGAGTATGTTGCATGTGTCATTCCACGCCAAAGTATGCACCATTGTTCCTTAACAGAAAGTAAGCAGAATCAAGTATCTGCTCAAGCACATGACACTACAGTATAAACATCAGTATCTTCAACTCTTCTCTGCCAGTAAATATGACTCTAAGTAACAGTTTTGTCTTCTGTGTAAAATAATGTTTATGTTTTACTTCCCATAAATTAGAATTTGTACCCTGAAAGATTAAAGCAGAACAAACAAGCACAAGCCTGCGAGAATTCATGGGTAGTTTTTTTTAACCCCTTTTCTTGGTGTTCCTTGTGTGTGCTCTGAAACTTCCTCTCACTGTAGAATAGCAGGCATGTGTGTCTTGTTTTCCCCCTTGCAGCACACAGGGTTATGGCTCAGTCCTCCTACTGGGGTTTTATGCCTCAGTGTCTGCAGTATGCCCTCTCCAACATCAGCTAGGCTTCCCCCACCCCTCAAAAAGGAAGTGAACACGTGTTGGTCTACTTAGGTGCAGAACCTGTATGTATGACTGCACTGAGAACACAAAGAAGTACTGAGCATATAATTTTTAATATCACAAAATACTGTTGATTGCTTCATGTACAGTATTTTAGCTTACTTATTGGACACCGTAAAATTATGTGCAGATATCAGAAACTGAAAATACCATTGGCTTGACTTAATCCATGGTTGCAAGCCAATTTTGGGAATTAACTCCTGGAATATTGTCCACCCACCCCTAAGGGATGCTTCTATTTAGAAATATAATTTCCATAAATTTTGATTCCATGGGAAAGAACCATTTGGGTGGGGTGGGGTGGAGGGCTTCAGGAAAAAGGAGGGCTTTCAAGAAAAAAGAAGAAGGGCTAGAAAGAAGGGGATAAAAATCTGTTGCATAAAGTTAATTCTTACCTATTTTGATAACCTTCTGTTCTTTACCAAATCTCTTCACTGATGTTATATAAAGGTCTCTATTTTTGTCAATAAAAGCAATTTTCCTTTCATTTGTATGTCCTTTCTGGTCTAAGGCAATTTCCATGATTTCTGTCTATATTATAAATCAGTAATATATCATGGAGTTAGGAATTAAATGCTTTATTTAAGAAACAAATATGAATGAATAATTATAGGAATAAACATTTTGCACATTGATCTTGTACACTGAAGGACAGTGAGTTGGTCCAAGAAGAAAACAGGAACGTGAGTGTTCCACTTTCAGATCCTGCTCTTTTATCTACTATACCACACAAGCTTACACTATGCAAAGTCAAAGGTATAACTTATACCAGGTCTTGAATCCTCTTGTAATACATAGGTTGAATAATTTTTTAATCAGAGTAGTGTGAAGTCTAAAAGTGGGCAATATTACATTAATATCTTAAGTCACAGACCACTTTCCTTTAGAGCCATGTTTGGGCTGGGACACATCAGTAGGCCATGGGTCACTTTCAGGTGATCCCCTTAAATTGCCTGCTGCAGTCCCTAGCCATGCCAAAGCCTTTTGGTTGGACCAATCCCAGCACTAAGAACTGTGAGTAAAATTGGCCAGGAGACAAGGAGTTGGGAGGGGAGGTCTCCCTCATTTGAGGGGAAAGGGCCAAAGGAAGTGTTGAAGGAGACTGAGAGATAAAAAATTAGTATTTCTTATTATTAGATTCAGGTAGGTAGCCGTGTTGGTCTGACGCAGTCAAAAAAAAAAAAAAATGTCCAGTAGCACCTTAGAGACCAACTAAGTTTGTTCTGGGTATAAGCTTTTGTGTGCATTTCGTGGTATCTAAAGAGGTCAGTGGTTTGAATCCCCATGACGGGGTGAGCTCCCATTGCTCGGTCCCAGCTCCTGCCAACCTAGCAGTTCAAAAGCACTTCAAAGTGCAACTAGATAAATAGGTACTGCTCTGGTGGGAAGGTAAATGGCATTTCCGGGCACTGCTCTGGTTTCACCAGAAGTGGCTTAGTCATGCTGGCCATATGACCCGGAAGCTGTACGCCGGCTCCCTCGGCCAATAAAGCGAGATGAGCGCCATAACCCCAGAGTCGTTCGCAACTGTTAGGGGTCCTTTACCTTTTTTAAGGTGCTATGGACATGTATGTATGTATGTATGTATGTTATTATTATTAACAACAACAAAGAAACAGTGAATACAAGAGGAAAGCTGTTTTAGGAGGAAGAAGTTAAGTGAATGTAAAAGAACCAGGAAGTAGGGATGAAAGAAATGAGCAGCTGGGGGTAGTGCTAAGGTAGAGGTTGAATATGAAAGGAGAATGAAACAATAAATGAAAGGAGACAGGTCAAAAAGCATGTGGGAATGGGAATAAGAAAATGTAGGAAAAAGACATTTGCTATTTAGTGCAGGGGTCATGAACCTAGTGCCCATGAAGACGTTCACTGGCACCCTGAGGCCCAGACTTTGAGTTTCATTCATTAAAAAAAGGAAGTCTCTAGCTCTCCAATAAAGAAAGTTATGAACAAAATGTGCATGGCCTATTAAATATGGGGGTGCGGAGGGGAATGTTATTATGATTATTTTATCATTGTGCTGTCTATTATTGTGTTCTGTATGATGTCTCGTTATTATGCTCTGTGAATTATGTTCTTAATGTTGTACACCAACCTCAGATCTTTGGATACAGGGTGGTATATAAACAACAAAACAACGATAAATGTTCATTTATAATTCATTCAATTATAATTCAATTCTACAAATGAATTATCTTACTCTGACCTATATCTTATTGCTTTAAAAAACAAAGCCAAGCACAGTTCTTTAAAAACACCCAAATATATCAAATATCTGGCCAAACTGGCAAAATATTTTTTCTGACTTTAAAAATTGAAACCTGTATTTCATTAATTAGATGTGCGTAACTTCTAAACTCCCATTAGCTAACTGCTGAAACAGCTATATTAATCTCAATGATCACAGAATTAAGATTTCTCTCAGTTTCAATCAACACTGGCTGATTTCTAACTGATAACATGCTGGGATACTTGGAACTCGAAACTGGGAACATAGCCAAGCTACAAAGCAGAAAGTTATTCATGCAACGTCTCTTTCAACAATCTGAGCTCACCGAGGTTTTCAGCAACATTACACCTGCCTCTCCAACCTAAATTACAGAGGATGATTTCCAGTGTTGGTCTGCTCTGATAATGACTATTAATATTACCCCAAAATATTAAATGATACTATGTACATTACCTTATGAGTAAGGGGCTTCCCATCTCCTAAGGGCTTTCCAGCTAAAGGCTCAAACAGGTAAATAACTTGAGAGAGAGAGGGAGAGGGAGAGAGAGAGAGAGATTATCAATAAATAATTTGACTGTTATACTCTATTTTTGTAATGAGGGTAGAAGGATGGCATGGGAACATTGGTGTATTTTATTCTTCATTTACTATAGTTCAAATTTTGTGCCATGCATCTATTAGCTGGTCCTTTGTTTTTCAGGGTACAAAGTAGTTTACAACCTTTACTTCATTTACCTTTTCCATAAGCTTGATAACATAAGACTGAAAAAATTCATGGTAGAGCTGGGGTTTGAACCAGGGTTTCACATGTCTAGATGTAACACACTGCAAAGGCCACTCTGAATCTCAGTTCTTGTTATTTCTGACCATTTTAACAATATAACCACAAAGCAAATAATAGCTGCTTGATTACTGCAAATGTAAAATCTATACTTTACACTCTTGTCATATGACTGTAAGAAGGAAAAACCCCAGGAACTTTTCATCGTAATGCTTTGAACTGTTATTATTGTTAGTAATTTGCTTGAGAGCTTGATTTGTGCTAGAAACCTGAAAGACTTATAACTGAAATTTAACAACTGGACAAAGTTGTGTCCTTTTGCAAGTTGCTGACTTTTTGGGCCAAAATAGTAAGTTTTGTAAACAAAAACCTATACATGACAGAAAAATTAAAATGTGATTATTTTTATCCCTGCTCACTACCTTTTGTCATAAAATGATTAAATCTTTCAATTAGACTTACAGGAATATAACATGAAATATTGAAAAATAAAGGATATTAACAATACAATGCAGGATCTACTATGTTTTTTATAGTTGGTATGGTAAAGTGCTACTGTTAAAAAAAAGATGAAAAGGTTAAGTAGGTGCACATAGCTAGCTTCATAAAACAGAGTTTTATCCTATATACACCATTACAGGGGAGTAAATCCCATTGAACTCAGTGGCACTTACTTCTGAGTAGACAAGCATGAGATTTGTGAGTTAATATATTAATCTACTTTATACATAGTCATATTTTATACAGGGATTAACCCCATGTTTACTGTTCTCAAGATAGGAAGGTTAGAAAAACTAGCACATGTACAGTCTGAAATAAATGTTGCATAATTCAGCAAATACATGGAAGGGAGTGATTAATTCCAAACAGATTTTAAGCATTGACATCACATGCCAAATCCAGCTGATAGTATGTCATCTATGTTCCATGTGGCATGCACGTTTAACTTTAAAAGACTCTTCCATTTGCATTTTAGCATAGTGTCATGAGTTTCTTTTAGAAGGATACAGGATATTGGTTTGCGGTCACTGGTTATATTGGCAGGAAAAAACGATGTTATGAGAACAGGTGCTGTTCTGATGTTGTTGGTTGCATATGAAAAGGAAAAAGAAGGGTTACATCCAGTGCTAGTTTGAACCAGCTGTGTAAACACAGGAAAATAACTTGTGACTTGAGACAGTGCTGTGCTCTTTTTGATGTAAGGTTTCCCTTGTCATAGACACTGTTTGTGTTTTTATCAAAACCAAAAGTTTTACGAACTATCACGATGTTCTTTTTTATATATGAAGTGTATATATTACAAACCCCATAATTTCTCAAAAAAGGAAGAGGAAGACCAGAAAATAGGTGGAAAACACAAAATATTGTCATCTTTTGGATTCAATAAATACTGAAGTGGATAAAGGTGGAAAAGGGATAGTTAAGAAAAGGCAAAGGACATGACCTATCAACTCCCATGTCACACTCACAATAGCCGATTCCCAGCAGAGTATATAAATATTGTTTAGTGCTTTTTTAAAAAGTGAAATTAAACCCATCTGTTAGGTTTTAGAAATTGTCTATGTCACCGGCAATTGGGAAACACTGGCCTGCAAGCGCTCCAGTTGGAGAACAGCCTTTACCAAAGATGTCATGGACTTTGAAGGCACTCGAACTCGGGACGAAAGGGATAAACAAGCTAAGAGGAAGGCACATTTGGCAAACCCTCACCGTGATCAACTACTGCCCGGAAACCTATGTCCCCACTGTGGAACAATGTGTGGATCCAGAATTGGCCTCCAGCATCACCTATGGACACACCACTAAGACCGTGTTCATGGAAGACAATCTTACTCGGCTATAAGTGATCACCAAAGAAGAAGAATGTCAACTACAGGCTATTTTGTACAGAGGTTACAGATGGAAACAAGCCCTAAGACATCCAGTTTTCCTGGATAAACTTCTTTAGATATAGTACAAGGAAATGCCTCTTGTTCATTGAAAAAGTATTTCACCCTTCAACATCAGTGGGCAATTAGAGGTCCTTTGAAAACAAGGAGCAATGAAATACGCAACCTCTTGCAAGGGAAATTATGTATTCTGATGTCTTAGTTTTGGAAGGAAAGTGGAATACAGTGGTACCTTGGGTTACATACGATTCAGGTCACATACGCTTCAGGTTACAGACTCCGCTAACTCAGAAATAGTGCTTCAGGTTAAGAACTTTGCTCCAGGATAAGAACAGAAATCATGCTCCGGTGGTGCGGCAGCAGCAGGAGGCCCCATTAGCTAAAGTGATGCTTCAGGTTAAGAACAGTTTCAGGTTAAGTACAGATCTCTGGAACGAATTAAGTACTTAACCCGAGGTACCACTGTACACCTCATATTTTACTGAGATGATTTAATAACTTCTGGGATTTTGATTAAATCTATGTGTGCTAACAAATAGCAAATTATTTCCCACCAATTCTGGGATTTTCTTGACTAGTTACTGAAACATATTTCCCCTCTGGTGTCATTTATTCCTGCTATCTCTCCTGGAGAACTATTGACTGTTTACTTGACAAACCTCAACAAGCCAAAGATAAGCATAAATCCAGAACTATCAATAAGCCTGCAAAAAAGAAATGCACCCAAAAAGAAACTCTTGTTGCTGCACACATAACAGAAATACATTGGCTATAACCAAATTTATGTTAGTAAAAGTTTGCTTATACAATGGGGTCCCCCCTCCCCTTATCCCCACTTTAGCCCATCAAAAACCTCTACTAAAAGTCAGGAGATCCTCAGGAAAGGCCTTGGATATAGCACAGGGGGATAAGGAAGAAGATGAAATCTCCATGTGATTTTCAGTTATGCTTCCTTCAATGGAGGGCTGGCTAAAGACATTTTAGCACCTGAGGCGAACCCCCAAATAACACCCCCCTCCCCACCAAGGAATAAAGGGTGAGGGAAGCAGGAATAAGGCATGAAGAAAGATCAGCAGTGGGATCCACTGCCCCTGTGGATCCTGCAGCCTGAGGTGGTCACTTCACCTTTCCTCATGGGTGGGTCAGCACTGATTCATTAAGAATAAATGAGGAAAAGTTACTCTAATTTCAAATACATGTTTGTTTGTTTGTTTGTTTGTTTGTTTGTTTGTTTATCTAAGAAATTTATATACTGCTTTCCAAGAAGACCTCACTATTGTAACAATAAACATCATTTTCAAAAAGGAGACATTGACATGGAGCAAGGACAATTTTGAACTGCAACCAAGGAAAGAAGGGTTAACCCTTCCATCTGTGATATGCCCACAAAAAAATGCCACTCCCTATTGAAATTAGGCTTGAAAAATGACTTATTTTGGCTACAGCAGAAGAATTCTTTCAAATCTAATTGCGGTGGGGGGGGGGCATTTGGGAGGTGGAGTAATTAGTTGGGGAGGGAAGAGTTAAGCTGTGACCTATTGAACCCTCACTCCATTTCACATTTAGGTTTGAAAGAAACCTTCTATATGCTGCAATAGATTATTTGAAGCCTGATTTAAGTAGGAGAGGATGCTGAAGACATCAAGAAAAGGCTTGGTAGGTGCAAGTGCACCCATAAGTGATACATTGACAACCCCATATTTACTTCTATTTGCTCAGAAGAAACATTTTATGCAAAAATAACAATTTTAATGTCTGTACAACATACCTTTTTCATCAGATTTATCTCTTAATGCTAGGGTATCATTACTCAAAGAAATGGTCTGAACATTTAGTATATCTGTTCTCATTCCTGGAACCTTCGGAGAGGAAATTAAACGTCCTTCATAAGAATATAAATATAGCCCTCCACCATCTACAAGAAGAAAATGCCTATAAATAAGAAGCAGAGGAGAAAACACTGATTAACTATTTTCACACAATACTATTAACGTAATTGTCTATATACTGTATTATTATTTCTTGCATAATTTAAAAATGCATTGATTCAAGTAAGTATTTTCAAATAATATATCAATGCACAGGCATTTGTAATCAAATGTCTTTCCTTTAAAGTTCTCTAATTTCTCCTCTGCTTAGGACATCTACTATTACATCAATCTAATACAGTGGTGCCCCGCAAGACGAATGCCTCGCAAGACGGAAAACCCGCTAGACGAAAGGGTTTTCTGTTTTTCGATGCACTTCGCAAGACGAATTTCCCTATGGGCTTGCTTCGCAAGACGAAAACGTCTTGCGAGTGTTCCGATTTTTTTTCGCTTCCCCCCTTTTTCTAAGCCGCTAAGCTGCTAATAGCCTTTTAGCCGCTAAGCCACTAAGCCTTTAATAGCCGCTAATCTGCTAAACCACTAATAGCGCTAAGCCGCTAAGCGGCTAATAGGGTTGCTTCGCAAGACGAAAAAACCGCTAGACGAAGAGACTCGCGGAACGGATTATTTTCGTCTTGCGAGGCACCACTGTACTAAAATGACTTGGCACACATTCATGGTAATATTTGCATAATGGTACATACACTTTATTTGGAAAGTGAGGTTTTTTTGGCTAACTGGTTTAAAAGGCAAGTGTTAATGATAGAAATTCAAAACCTACAAACACTTACTTGGAGGGGAAATTATTATCAAGTCCAAAGCAAGTTTAACCACACAGAGGTACTACTGTACACAGATTTACTCACAGAGTCAAGATTGCTGGGTGTCACATTCATGAGCATATAACAAGGCAAGCAGAGCATATAGATTATTCAAAGAAGGTCAAGAGTCAGATCTAGCTGGGAAACTGCTTCCCAAACAGTATCATCGAAGTCAACACATATATTTCTTCCAAATATGATCCCACTAGTAAAGGTAAAGGGACCCCTGACCATTAGGTCCAGTCATGACCAACTCGGGGGTTGCGGCGCTCATCTTGCTTTATTGGCCGAGGGAGCCAGCGTACAGCTTCCGAGTCATGTGGCCAGCATGACTAAGCCGCTTCTGGCGAACCAGAGCAGCGTACGGAAACGCCGTTTACCTTCCTGCTGGAACGGTACCTATTTATCTACTTGCACTTTTGATGTGCTTTCGAACTGCTAGGTTGGCAGGAGCAGGGACCAAGCAACAGGAGCTCACCCCGTTGCGGGGATTCAAACTGTCGACCTTCTGGTCGGCATGTCCTAGGCTCTGTGGTTTAACCCACAGCACCACCTGTGTCCCGATTATTGCTTGTGGTAGTGTTTATAGCCTTGCCCTCCATGAGTCCACAGTGCTACCCGCGTCCCTATGATCCCACCATCTCACCCTATTTAAGTAAACATGGTTTTAAGTCATGCAATCAGAAAGTTACCTTTCTGCCTGTAAAATTAAACTGACAGTTCCTTCTTTAAGGTCAAAGATTAATGGTGTATTCCAGTTTTTAGTCCTAAAGCAAAGAGCAAGACAATATACATTAAGAAACAACAAAAAAAGAGATAGTGTACATACTTTAGTTATATAGTGAGATTTTCACAGATATATCAGCTTGAAAACATTGTGGTAAGATTTCAAAAGAATCAGAGGACACATAAGTATTTATCATTCCGTTTATATAACAAGAACCTATTTCACATTTTTTCCAATATCATTTTAAACTAGGGCCAGACTAAGACATTTTGGCAACTGAGGAGAACCACGAAATGGAGCCTCCCTCCCCACCAGGGAATAATGATAATAATAATTTTAATAATAACTTTATTATTTATACCCTGCCCATCTGGCTGGGTTTCGCAGGAGGGGTGAGTGAAGATCTACGCCAGGAGCAAGGGAGATAAAAAGATCTATATTCGGGTTTGCTGCCTGAGGCGGTCGTCTCACCTTGCCAGCCTTGTTTTAAACATTAGTTACAACTTTTATGCACCAGTAGAATGTACATGGACATCAGTTAAATGCCCACTAGAGCTTTGCCATATTCCCTTGAAACAGAACTTCCAACTGTACCCCTAAACTTTGTTAGAGGACTTCAAACTTTAAAAAGTAATTTAGAAAGTTGGCATTAGTAGTGATTAAAAGGTTACAGACCAAAATAGTGCACAGTTGCACTGGGAAACAGGATGCCAATAAGCAGTAACATGTGGCTTCACTGGGAAGGTCCCACTCATGGGAAAATGAACATAGCTAATTCCATTCACAGTTATGAGAAGTTTATGTCATTTAGCTTAGGTTTATGGGAGATCTCCATAAAACAATGGATGCTTCCCAAATCAAATCATGTAGCTGTGAAAAATTCAAGGTTTTTAATTGATCAGATGGCTGTGTCTCATTAATTCAGGCTGCTTACGAGAATATGTAACACTGAAGAGATGTTGAAACTACTAAATGCCCATAGTTCAAAGAGGCTTTAATGACTCTGTCTCGAAATTCCAGTAAATCCACTGCGTCATTAAGTACATTACGAACCTAGTGGGAACAGAAGCCAATGGTTAAATAAAATTTAAATAATTTTGAAAGCAAAAGCAAAGAAGTAGCCTTATTCTTAGCTCTAAGGACAGTACAGAATGTCAGGAAATGAAGATGAATAATGAATATTCAAGTATTTATATTCCTCAAATTCAAGCTTTAAGACTCCCATTTTTGTATTTATTTTAAAGAATCTAGGGCCCATAATTTAGAAACTATTGAGCTGAAGATTGTTAATGTATTGAGTGAGACCTAGCAATATGCAGTGTGCTCCTATGTATCTTTATTCAGATCAGTAGTGTAGGGCTGCAGCCTTCTTTGAGGTCAAAGACTGAACACATGACTCCTAATAAATAAGACTCATTTTCTTTGTCCATGGGGTAGTACTAATAGTGCTTTCCCAGATTATTGCAGCAACAGACATAAAGAGAAGGGCACCCTGTGCCTAAGTTGTTCAGGGCTTTGTTCATTACATACTGGTATCATTAGATACTGGTATCTGAGAAGGCCTCACAGAAAGTTGACATTTGGAAAGTGAAAGTTATTAAAAGGGAATAGCTCCTCCCATCCTGAACATGGAAATGCAATGATAATTCACAATTAATGTCACTTAACTATTTATAAGCAGTAAACCAGGGCAGGACCAGTGGAGATCTAGTCAGTTCTGGTTTCCAGAATCTTATAACAAAAGTGAACTAAAGCTTTTATATAAGATTGAGAATGATATGTTAATTGTGCATTTATGCTTATTTCTAAACAACATGGTAGAAGCTGGGCTGGAAACTTTTCTTGAGACAACCCCAAAACAAGAATTTAAATTATGTGCAAGTCATTTGCATACACTGGTAGCGAAGACTCCTTTGTATACCTTTCCCACGAAACTGTACAAGCTAAATATAACTAAAGCTTCAGGGATTACTAGACAGAGTCATTCATTACGATTCGCTGTCTGGGAATGAATACCAAAAATATGATTTTTACCTGCCAATTTGTCTTCCATATTCCCAGACACTGACTCATAACATCCCACCCAGTGGACAGATGGGTAATATAGAATTTCTGTTGTTGCAAGTTTTCCCAATTATATATTCAGCATCAAAGACAACTTCACTTCAGGCCAAAAGATATTTAGGTGCCTAATTATAGATTTGGGAGCCTAACACTGGGCACCCAGGGCTGAAAAGCTTGGCCTGAACTCTAATACTGAATGTGTAATTGAGAAAACTTGTAACAACAGAAATTGTATATTATCTCCCTGTCCTCTGGGTGGGATGTTATGAGTCAGTGTCTGGTCACCGAGGACAGAACATTTAGCAGGTAAAAAATTAATACATTTGCTTTCAGATACTCAGACTCACATTTTAAATTCAGGACCATGTGTTTTTAAAAGAACCTACATTCATAATTCTTTTAGGCTTCAGTTATACTAAGGTAACCATAAAATAGAAAGTTGCCTGAAAATATTTAATTGGGTCTAATAAAAGGCTCTTTAAAGTATTCTGTAAGCAATCAGATTTTAGGTATGAAAAACTTATGGTTTCTCTAGGCTGAACAACTAGTAGTAAAAATAAGTCATAGTAGATGTTTTACCTAGCTGAAAACTATTTTAACCTGGGGCTGAAATATTCTGGGCAAAGTTTCATCAAGAAGCACTATTAGGTTGGGGGGGGTAGTGCTTGGCTAATGTACTGATTTTGTGATCAAAGAAAACAGACACATTTAGTGCTATCCCTGCTCTTAGCAGAAAAACCTGCACTATAGTAAAAAAAGAAAAAACCAACAATGCTGCAGCTGCTATAATGGTAAACCACAGCTGTGTACATGTACAGGTGTTTTCCCCAAAGCCAGTAAACCAAGGCTACCTGTGCATGGACCATTATGCTATTGCTTCTGCAGCTGTGACTTTGTTACCAGCTGCAAAATAATTTCTAGCATAAATGTGGGTTTTTTAATTCTGACTTTCCAGCCACTGCAGTAACCAGAGGTATACTCCACAGTCAATTTACTCCAGAGTAGCCTTCCTAACATCAAGATAATTGGGTTGCGAGAATTGACCTCAGTTCATAAACATATTGGTCAACATGCTACTATCACCAGGAGTATCCTGAAAGCTGCTCAATCCAGCAGACTGATGAACAGATCTCCTGGGGATAGTTAGCTGGCCATAGAGACGGATGTCACTCATTCACTCAGTTCATCTACAACTGAAAAGGATATTCAAAAAAATACCTGTTATTTTCTGCCAACATTTTGTGCTCACCACATTTGTGAGCCACTCACAAAGCTTGAAACATCCAACACATACCTCCATCGTTCTTCTTTTAGTTAATGTTATTCCAAAGTTTTTCCACACCCAGTGCTGTTCCACAACATGAGCAAAAATCACGTGTCCATTTCCACAAGCCCCCGCTATTTGTGTGCCATCAGTAGACCAAGCAATATTAAATATGCTGCCGGTGTTTGGTTTCTCTAAGGCATAGGACCACTGCAAATTTAAAAAAAAAAAAGTGCATACTTCCACTTGTAATTACTTCTACAACAATGCAGTAATAATGCTCTGTGTATGTGTACGCATACAACATCTTTGTCTATCACTCTTAAATTATTTGTCTTTGGGACACTGATAGGATTACTTAGTTTTCTGTTCAGCATCCAGGACAGTGAGGACACTAAATAAATGTTAAATGGTTTCTGAAGCAAAGACATGAACCTAATTAGCTAACAGTAAGGCAATGCTATTCCAGCTTTTTATTAGATGAACTGAGTGCAAAATAAAAGGAAAAAAGTTGGTATCTCTGGGATAATTTCACATAAAAGTCTAAATCGCTAAACAACAGTGAACACTTGTTATGTGGAGCAGACGATTTTTGTGAAACAGTTTTAATAGGTATCTGTGGGTGGGGAAGTATAGAGGGGAAGAGCTCTCTTTGTGGTTCCCTTGCAGGTGCCTCCGTCTAGAGAATGCTACAAAACAACTAAAACAGCACATATACAGACTCAAAATGGGACAGAGGTTGATTCAATCTTCATAAATCTTATTTGAACAAAGGGCAGAGAAAGTAGTACTTTATCTACTGTAGATACTTTGTTGTTGTTGTTGAAAGCTCCTCCTTCCAACGTCAAAGGAGCAGCTGTATTAAGTCTTGCAGCAAAGAGATATAACGTGATGAGACATTTTAGGGACCAATCGATTTACTGTGGCATGAGCTTCCATGCAACCTACACCATTGCCCCTCAAGTCATATTCTGGCTACATTAGAAGACAAATGCAGAATAGTATGCAAAGTGTTGGACTTGAGTCAGGGAGATTCAGGTTTAAAACCTTGCTCAGCCATGAAGCTTACTAGGGTTTGGGGTGATTACTACCTTTTACTCTAATATATTACACAGCAGTGTTATGAACAGAAAAGAATGATACAGTAAACATTTGGTTTGTCCTGTTGCTACTATGCCTTATCAAGGCCCATTGTGTTTGCTAAACAGTTCCATATCATGGTGTACTTTGCAATCAGTTGTGTCCATTATTATTACAACAAGGCCAATCTACCTGTTAGGGATTGATTAGCTGCTTGTGCGTAAAACGTGCTCCCTCAGAGTTTGTGCGACCCCACAAACCTCCGTGTGTGACGGAGCTCCTCAGACATGTCTGCTCTAGTCACTAGTAGTGTCCGACAGTGGCTGTCTGCGGAAGCGTTTCCAGCAAAGGAGCTCCTTAACGGAAACGCGTCTCCTGGACTCACGGCGTGACAGTTTCCGGCGAGGTGTGGGTCTCCCTATGGGAGACTCAGATGCCTCCCCACTGTTCTCGCTGGAAGCGTCCCTGAGCCCTCCCTCCTGCTCGCATTCCCTCAGAGATCCACTCCTCCCCCTGCTGGTCCCTGCTTCAGCTGTTGAGTCTCTTTCTTCCTCCCTGAGCCCCTCCACCACCTGATGCTCCGATGGCAGTTCCCTGACATCCACCTCCCCTCCAGGGCCCCCCTCACCCCCTCCCATTTCCTCTCCCCTGGGAGGTGAAGGGCTAAAACCCCGAAAAGAATCTTCCTCATCTTCCGACGTCTCGAACAATTCCCTCCATCGATCGTCGTCCTGGCTCGCTGAATCCTCTTCCTCTTCAGAATCTGGGAACCCCTCCAACTCCTCTTCC
Source organism: Podarcis liolepis (assembly GCF_965112155.1). NCBI lineage: Eukaryota > Metazoa > Chordata > Lepidosauria > Squamata > Lacertidae > Podarcis > Podarcis liolepis. Next base: position 83,548,942 of record NC_139556.1, read on the forward strand.
TCGTCGGTGGTGGCAAAGTATTCCCTTCGGAACCTCGCTACAGGCTGAGGTTTACGTGGGAACCTCTGATGAAAAGTCTCTATTAAAACTTCGTCATTGACATCCTCTGCCCTAACCCAGGTGTTTTCCGACTCCGGTTCCCCTTCCCACATTACCAAATACTCTACTTGATCTCCCTTCCACCTGGAATCGAGGATCTCCGCTACATGGTAGCTGTGTTCCTTCTCCTCCATTGCTGGTCCCCTAGTGACCCTCCCTTCACTGTCTCCTCTATACGGTGACAGCAACGACCTGTGAAAAACTGGGTGCAGCTTCATGTGGTTCGGTAACCGGAGCCTGAAAGCCACTGGATTGACCTGCTGCATGACTTCAAACGGACCCAGCCTTTTGGGTCTTAATTTCTTACAACCTCCTTTGAACGGCAACCCTTGGGTTGACAGCCACACCTGGTCCCCCACCCTGATGCTTTCACCTTCCCTTCTGTTTTTGTCTGCCTGCCTCTTATATTCCTCCTTAGCCCTGTTTAAGTTGAGTTGGAGCTGGCGATGGATCGCTTCCATTTCTTCAACGAACTGTTCAGCAGCTGGAACACTCCAGTTCTCCCCCTCCCCCCCTGGGAAGGCTCTGGGATGGCACCCGTGATTAGCCAAAAAGGGGCTCATCCCCGTGGACACATTCTCTGCATTGTTGTAGGCAAATTCTGCCAACGCCAGCTTCTCCACCCAATCATTCTCTCTGTCATTAACATAACACCGCAAATATTGTTGGAGAACCCCATTTGCTCTTTCCGCCTGCCCGTTGGTTTCTGGATGACGGGCCGTTGAAAAATTGACCTCTACATGCAGTAAGCTCATGAGCTTCCTCCAGAACCTGGAAGTAAATTGTTTCCCTCGGTCTGAAACCACCCTCAAGGGGGCGCCATGCAACCGAAACACATTCTCTACAAACAATTTGGCTGTTTCTTCTGCTGTGACCGCATGTGAGCAGGCTATAAAGTGGGCCATTTTAGTTAACAGGTCTACTACAACCATGATGGCTGTTTTCCCTCTAGACCTTGGCAGATCAGTCATGAAATCTATTGCCACTGCTTCCCACGGTCTTTCAGGTGTGGGCAGTGGTTCTAATAAACCAGCCGGCGCCCGCCTCTCCCCCTTGGCTCTTTGGCATTGTTCACACCCTCTCACATACTCCCGCACATCTTCCCTGACCTTGGGCCACCAAAATTCCCTGGTAACCAGCCACATGGTCTTGTGTTGCCCAAAATGCCCTGCTGTGGGGCTATCGTGCAGCTGCTTGAGTACCTTCTCCCTCAATTCCCCTTCAGGTATATATAACGCTCCCTTATAATACAATGCCCCGTTTCTCTCCTCAAAACCACCGGATTGGTCTTCCTCCCTCCTGAGACCCCTGAGTTTGTCCTGGGCGTATGCATCATGCACCGTACCCTCTACCAATTCCCTTTGCCCCACCAAAGTCGCCCCACACACCCAGCGGTCCTCTGGAATGATATGGGTTTCTTCGGGTGCTCCCTCCCCCTCCAAATATTCAGGTTTGCGTGAGAGAGCGTCCGCCCTAACATTCTCTGGGCCTGGCACGTAACAAATCTCAAAGTTAAATTTGGAGAACTCCTGGGCCCATCTCAACTGCCTTTGGTTGAGCACTCGCGCAGTTCTCCAGTACTCTAGATTTTTATGGTCCGTGCACACTTGCACCTTATGTTGTGCACCAACTAGCAGATGCCTCCATCTCCGGAACGCCTCATGAATAGCAAGAAGTTCTCGGTCGTACACCGTGTAGTTCCTCTCGGATTTGTTCAGCTTTCGCGAAAAGAAGGCACACGGTCGCCACTCTGACTCCTCCTTCCCCGGCTGCAGAAGAAGCACCGCCCCTATGGCTCTGTCAGATGCGTCTGTTTCAACCCTTAGCTTCTTTCGTAAATCCACATGCAGAAGTTGTTCTTCAGAGGCGAAGGCCCTTTTCAGCTCCTCAAACGCTCGCTCCGCCTCCGCCGTCCATACAAACTTCTTTTTACTGCTGAGACAGTCAGTGATGGGCGCCGTCAGATGGGCGAAGTTGCGGATGAACTTACGATAAAAGTTTCCAAACCCTAGGAACCTCTGCACATCCTTCTTGGTTTTGGGTGTTTTCCATTCCAGCACTGCCTGTACCTTGCCGGGATCCATGGCCAATCCCTTGTCTGACAGGCGGTACCCCAGGAATTCCACCTCCTTGGTATGGAACCGACACTTCTCCAGTTTCACCCACAGCCTGTTGGCTTGCAGTCTGCTCAACACTTCTCTGACGTCTCTCACATGTTGCTCCTCATTCTCCGAATACACCAACACATCATCTAGGAAAGCAACGCAATTCTTGTAGAGCAAAGGGCCCAGTACGTGGTTCATAAAAGATTGAAAACACGCTGAGCCTGCTTGTAATCCAAATGGCATAACGAGGTATTCAAATGCCCCCAAAGGGGTAAACATGGTGGTTTTCCATTCATCCCCTTTCCTTATGCGTATCAGGTTGTACGCCCCCCTTAGATCCAGCTTTGTAAAAATCTTTCCCTTCCTCACCCTGGTCAAAATATCATCAATCCTGGGCATAGGGAAAGCCACTGGTTCAGTCACTGCATTTAACCTCCTAAAATCACATACAAGTCTCGGCTTGTCCGCGTTTTTTTTGTCCACAAAAAACACTGGGCTACCCCCTGCTGCTTTGGACTCTCTGATGAAGCCTCTCTTCAGGTTCTTGTCAATAAACCCTCGCAACTCCTGCATTTCTCTGTCTGACATGGCATACAACTTGCCCACGGGAAGCTGTGCTCCAGGGAGTAAATTGATCTGGCAATCAAAGGGCCTATGAGGTGGTAGTTGGTCAGCTTCCTTCTCGCTGAACACGTCGCTGAGATCTGCATACTGTGGTGGTACCTTCACCTTCTCCATTACTTCAGTCCCTGCTAGGGTGGCTTGGGCCCCTGCTGAACCCTTTTCCCCTTTGCAGTGTTCTAAGCAATGTGCTGAACCAAAGGACACCACTCTTTGATGCCAGCCAACCAGCGGATCATGTAGAGCTAGCCAGCTCATTCCCAAAATAATGGGAGCGCCTCCCAGGGTGGCCACATTAAACGCTATCAGTTCTGTGTGCCTTGCCACCCTCATTATCATTGGGACAGTCTGCAAGCTGACTCCTCCTACCAACAACTCCCTGCCATCAATCGTGGTCACCTGCAGGGGGTTGCTTAAAGGGATAGTCTGTATCTGGTGTTCAGCAGCAAACTCCTTGCTCATAAAATTGCAGGAGCTGCCTGAGTCCAATAGCGCCTTTATTTTTAGGGGGTGCCCATTTTGCAGCTCTAGCGACACTTCAATCACTAGAGCAGGTCGAGGAGCTTCTGGCACGGGCACTTTCACTGCTCTTTGGCCTGGCTGCAGTGCCCCGATTGTGGCAACCAGGCGTTGGCTTTTACCTGCTCCGTTCCCCCCTGTTCTCCCCCCTCAACAGCTCCCACCATCCCTTGCCATTCCTTCCTCTGGGGGCAGACTCTGGCAAAGTGGCCTGGCTGTTGGCAGAGATAGCATTTCCGGGCGCCCTTTCCCTCCTTCTTAGCCCCCTCGCTGGTTTTTGAAAATGCGCGCGCGCGCGCTGTTCCGATTTCCATCGGCTCTGCCGGCGGGAAAGCTGGCTCAGGAATGTCTGGAATGCGGAACTCCTTCCAACGTTCCCCTCTCCCTTCCCACCTCTCCAAGGCTCTTGCCTCCTGCCGCGCTCCTATGGTCAGCGCAGATTTGGTCAGCTGATCCATAGACCCCGCCCTGGTGCTCCGTGACAGCTCGTCTTTCACCGCCGAAGAAAGACCTTCTTCAAATAGCATCTGAATGGGTGGCGCCGATAAATCCCAACCCAGTCTGTGAATCAGCATGGTAAACTCAGTCCAGTACTCACGGACAGATCGACTTCCCTGCTTGCAAGCCATTAGCTGTCTGCGCACCACCCCTTCCTCAATATCGCTGGAAAACATGATATCCATTGCACGAAAGAACTTCATCGTGTCCTTTAGTACGTCATTGTGCGTTGCCATTAGGGGTCGAACCCAGTCTCTCGCCCCTTTCTCAAGATGCCCAATTACGAAAGCAACTCGCGATTCCTCATCAGGGAACTCATCGAACTGCACATTAATGGCATATTGCATCTCTGTCCTAAAGGCATGGTAATCCTTGGGGTCCCCCCCAAATTTCTGCACCAATCCTGGTACCTTTCTGGGGAACTGAGTGGCTGTCCCCTTCTTGTCTGCATCCTGAGCCCTTCTCTCCTCCAGCCTCGCCGTCTGCAGCGCCAGTTGGACCTCCAACGCTCGGTATCTATCTTCCAAGCTTGGACCAGCTCCAGCCCCCGCTCCTCCGGTTCCGGTTGGTTCGCTCATGATGCTTTCTCTTGCACAGGCAGCGTACAGAGACTGTCGGACTGCTGTTAGGGATTGATTAGCTGCTTGTGCGTAAAACGTGCTCCCTCAGAGTTTGTGCGACCCCACAAACCTCCGTGTGTGACGGAGCTCCTCAGACATGTCTGCTCTAGTCACTAGTAGTGTCCGACAGTGGCTGTCTGCGGAAGCGTTTCCAGCAAAGGAGCTCCTTAACGGAAACGCGTCTCCTGGACTCACGGCGTGACAGTTTCCGGCGAGGTGTGGGTCTCCCTATGGGAGACTCAGATACCTCCCCACTGTTCTCGCTGGAAGCGTCCCTGAGCCCTCCCTCCTGCTCGCATTCCCTCAGAGATCCACTCCTCCCCCTGCTGGTCCCTGCTTCAGCTGTTGAGTCTCTTTCTTCCTCCCTGAGCCCCTCCACCACCTGATGCTCCGATGGCAGTTCCCTGACACTACCCTAATGTCCAACGGTAGCATCCTCACTGGTTTGTGGTTAACTGGTTCCATTGTTAAACTTTCTTTTAATGTTAAGTTTTTCCTAATGTTCAATCCAAATCTACTATCCTGTACCTAAAGACCATTAGATGTAGTCCTGCCTTCCAAGGCAGCAGATATAAAGTATTTGCTTCTTCTACTGTAATATCCCTTCAAGTATTTGAATAATGCTATAATGGCCATCCCGACCCTGCCACGGCTTCTTTTCTCCAGGCTAAATGTACTTCAACCTTTTGTCATAGGACTTGTCTTCTATACTCTTGACCATCTTCATTGACCTCATCTGAACCCATTCCAGTTTGTCTACATCCTTTTGAAAGCACAGCACCCAGAGCTATGACGAAGAGCTCCAACAAAAGTCTGACTAATGCAGAAAGAGCACTTCTCATGACTTGAAACCTATTCATCCACCAAAAGTTAACACTGCAATATACATTATTTAAATAAGCTGTGGTCTGTCAAAAGCAGAGAAGAGAATAAAAGTTTGGATTTTATATCCTGCTTTATCACTACTCTAGGGAGTCTCAAAGCGGCTAACATTCTCCTTTCCCTTCCTCCCCCACAACAAACGCTCTGTGAGGTGAGTGAGGCTGAGAGACTTCAGAGAAGTGTGACTACCCCAAGGTCACCCAGCAGCTGCATGTGGAGGAGCGGGGACGCGAACACAGTTCATCAGATTACAAGTCTACCGCTCTTAACCACTACACCATATTGGCTCTTGTAAATTGCTACAAAAGCACTTGTAAATTGTTATACAGTAGAAATTAAATCAGAAAAATGACACTGTTTTTGAGGATATGCTTTCCTCATAGTGGTTTCTTCAGATGAGAATGACTTTGTGGCTGCTTTCCAGAGCAATGGATTAGTATGGTAAATGATGGAAAAATCTTCAACGATATTATGATGGTGGCATATTTTCTTGCATCTCATTTTGTGTCTATTTCAGGCTTAATAACCAGTTTTTGTAATATGGGCCTGAACAATCAGGGGAAAGCAGGAAGCTCTTAACATTCTTTTCTAATGAAAATGATCTAAGGTATGCAATACAATGCATGAAAATAATACTGAGGGCCAAATGCTCATTAAATTGTCCTACCAAAGAATCTGATATAAATACTAAGCAGATGTACTTCCAGGCCATAGTGCAAAAAGTAATAATACTTGAAATAAGTTACAGCTTCACAAAATCTATTTCACCTAAAAGATGACAGAGCAATGCAGATACCTTAGTAGTACAAGGTGACCTGAATATTCTCCAAGTATGCCTTCATGTATTTGTGATTTTCTCAGTCTGCATATGATGCAGAAGGTGACACACCTGAGGGAGGGGAGTCACGTATGGGTTCCTGATCTAATAATTAAGCAACTGTGAGGCCACAGAACCTTGGCAGGTCTACCTGTGGAAACAATTGTATTTCCAGTAATGTTAACTGTGGCTATAACTATCAATGGCTCCTGTATATCCATGCCTAAAAATGACTTCAATTTATGGTTTTAGTATGGGTGAAATGGGAACCCTGGATAGCACTAATTGTAATTAATGGTCCAGTATGGACCATCTCAGGAATTAGTGTTGGGTTGGGTTCTCCTCCCTAGTCCCTCCCTCCCCTGATGTACTACTTTGGAGCTTTGTTGTTGTTGCTTATATTAAGCCAGAGTTCCGTTTTACATCTGAACCAGGTTAACTAGTTGTCAAGTCATGAAAATAAGCATTCTCCTGAATGTTTAACCATAGTTTAGAAATTGGGAATGTCACATTTGCATTCATTGTATACCGTACAATGCATATTATTAACATAAATAAGCTTTTAGGACTTATTGTAGCATAATAAAACAGCAAGTTCCAAGACCTGTGTTTTGAAGACTATAAGACAGCACTGCTCAAACTGAAGATTTTGAAGACACCAAGGCAACCTTTCCTATTTAGAAATTTGGTTTTCACTACAAAAGAAAAATAAATTCAAGTTTCTGAAACTCAGAACAGTCAAACCTAAGCAGAAGAACAATACAGAGTAAAAGTTTTAAAAGTAAAAATAGCACATATTGAGAGATCTGGATACATGTGTCAAATGGAAAAGTTTAACATGATATTAAGCCTGGCACAAGGTTACTCTTACTTCTCTTGAAGAAAGATTGTTTCAAAAGGCTAGACTGTTTAAAAAGGCCCACTTCATTTTCAAGGGAAAGGAAGCCAAAAATCAGATCTTATTACAAGAGTTCTAAATCAGTATATATGAATTCACCAACCTAAGTTTGGTTTTGGGATATGTGCAAAACATTAAAGTGTACACTTGATTTCTCAGGAGCATATAAAAACACCAACGATAAAATTACGACTGTGTTAAAATTAAGTATAAACACACTTCTACAAAAATCTGTGTTTGGGTCTTTGGGTTTCTCTCTAGAGATTAAAAAGTTTTGTGAGAACCAAAAGCAGCAGCATACATATTTCTTGTAATTAGAAGATGCTGTCAGCGCCTCTGTAACTGATGGGAAACAATGCTCTCTAATAGGTTATTTAAAAGATATGGGGGGAAATAAATACATTTTAAAATGGGTAACTTGTAGAATATTATTACAGCCAAACTTCAGTGACATTTGAGAAGCTTTGCACATTTTTTTTCTGTGTGTTCCACCTTATGGCTGCAAAAAAGAATCCATAAAAAGGTATTCCATAAACACATAAAATGCAGAATATATTTTATTCCCACAAACAAATACAGTGGAAATTGCATCACCAACGATGGTGGGATGATGGGAACATGTATGTATACATGGCTAGAAATGTAACCTGTAGTCAAGTGGACAGGCAAGTACCAGACCCAGTATCCTTTGTGTTCCTAGCTGGCTTTGCTCCATACTGGTATTGCTTTTTCCTCCAGCGGTTTTTGCTTAGATTATTTGTTTCCGCCAAATGGCTATAACTTGAACTTCTTTCTTTATCCACTGCTGCCTTTCTTTGCTGCTATCCCCTTTTCAATCCCCCATGTTTTGAGCTGCTTTCCTTCGTTAGCCCAGCCACAGCTTCCCTTCGCTTGGCCCATCCTTCTCTGTTAGATTGTCTGGTTTGACCACTCACATTTGGTTGTACAAGGTTGTACTTTTACATCAGGGGTGAAGAACTGGATCAGGCTGGTGGGCCAGATCCTTATCTACCCTAACTCTTGCCAGCCAAATTTGACAGGTGAGCATGGCTGCCTATCTGTCAATCACCTGACACCACAAAGACACCTGACATCACAAATGTGATGCAGTGCTTTGAAGCCCTGACAATCAGCTGACTGTTGTAATTTCAAAGTGCCATGCAGGACTCTTTAAAGCACCAATGATATGCTGATAATTGGGAATTGAAAGCTCTTTGAAACCCTGACAGTCACTCATCTTTAGCCAAATAGATGGGGAAGGTGCAGAAATACCTGGAATGTAGGAAACAACCCAGTCAATGAATTGCTAAGCCACCTATTTGCTGCATATGCAGCAGCTTTTGCTCTCTCCAAGCCATTTGAATACCTCAGACTGGCATCCCAAAGTGGTGGTCCAGTTTGCTTCTTCAGTTGGGCCAGCCCTATTTGTTTGATGTGTAAACCCTCCAAAGTTGCTTGCTCGTGTATATAATTAACAAACCAGCAGCACAGTGCCATAAGCATTACTTGCATGTGCATCTGCACAAAATTAACATTAAATCAACTTTAGTATTTGCTTCTGGGCAGAAACAGCTGTAATACAAAGGTTTTGTATTACCCATGAAACCAAGGTTTATAGTCACTGTTGTATACAAAGCTAATAGACTAATAGGGAACTAATGTACAGTGGTACCTCGGGTTAAGAACTTAATTCATTCTGGAGGTCCGTTCTTAACCTGAAACTGTTCTTAACCTGAGGTACCACATTAGCTAATGGGGCCTCCCGCTGCCACCGTGCCGCCACCGTGCGATTTCTGTTCTCATCCTGAAGCAAAGTTCTTAACCTGAGGTACTATTTCTGGGTTAGCATAGTCTGTAACCTGAAGCGTCTGTAACCCGAGGTACCACTGTACTACAACGGTGATTAAGAACTGAAACCACTGCTACTTTTTAAAATAATTTCAGTCCTCCTCTCATTCTTAATCTTGGAATTTAGTCAATGATTTGGCTCTTTACTAATTTAAGATATGGATTAAATGAATAACCTACTTTCAAATATTTGGATCATTATCTCATCTAGTGAATTGTATCATATCAAAATGTGCTGTTCTGGAAAAGAATTGCTGCCAAAAACCTATTTTTAAATTCTGGTTACAGTGCACTGTCAAATTTCAGTAGAATTCTACTCAATCATTGCCAGTATATTCCAAGGAAATCAATGGGAGGCCACAAGGGAAACCATGACATTCCAGTGTAATTTATTTAAAGAACTGAATTTGGTAAAATTAAATACATTCAAATATATAGGTCATACTAGGGAAAACTGGGATGCAATCCCTGAACAGCATTAAAGGAAACAAATTTGCTAGGTCTACAGTTATGGAATGGAAATATAATCTTCAATGCAGTAATGCATTTATTCCATGCATAGTAGCTACTTTTGAAAGAGTAGCCTATCAATTACATTTTTTTTTTTACAGAATCAAAAACAACAGTTTTAATTATGAGATAAAATAATTCATGGTGCTTTTTTCATTTCGAATTGATACTGATCATGGAGTTTAATCTCAATAGAAAACTTTAAAAATATATCTACAAATATTTGCTGACAAACACATATTACAAATACAGAATACAAATACATATTTGCAGATGCAGCCTTTGGGAGGAAGGTATTGCAAAGAGTAGTATAGACTTCCCTCCTGGATACCTCAATTGGTTAGAGCATGGTGCTAGTAGCACCAAGGTTGCAGGTTCGATCCCTGTATGGGACAGCTGCAGATTCCTGCACTGCAGGGGGTTGGACTAGATGATCCTCAGGGTTCCTCCCAACTCTATGATTCTATATTATAAAGGAAATCTTAAGACTGCTTTTTTTTCTGAGAACAAAGTATCATGCAGGTATGAAGAACAAATACGTATCATACTGTCAGGGGTTCAGGAGCAGAGGCGAGGGCAAGGGAGGAAACAGAGAGCGAGGGGGAGGAGGCAGAAGAAAAGATGAGTGATGACGACGACCCGAGATCTCCGAGTCTTTCCAGTGAATCAGAAGATTCACAGAAAGGAGCACCAGTGGCCAGGGCAAGGGGGGAGACTAGGGGGACACCCCAGGAAGATAGAGCCAGAGGGGACTCAGAGGGGAGCAGTTGGAAATCGGGACCAGCGTCACCACCAGAGAGCAGGGAAGAGGAAGGGCGCCAGGGATCAAGCGCTGGCAGCTCACAACAGGAGGGAGGGCACGAGTCAGGAGTGGCCACACCTCCATCGGGGAGCGAAGAGACGGTTAGACGGAAGGTGGAAGGTTGGGCGCGCGCGCCAAGTTCAAATGCACAGGAAGGTGGCGCAGTAGGCAGCCCGGAAAGGGAGCCAGGTCCTAAAGCCCGGCGCAAGGAGACAGGAGGGTCCGGGGGGTCAGCGTCAGAAGAATCCCGGAAGGAAGAGACCCCGGGGGGCAGAGGGACCCAGAGAAGAACAGTCAGGCGGAAAAGGTGGAGCAGGGCTAGGATATTAAGTTGGTGTACAAGGGGCGGAGATTCAGACGGAGCTTCGCCGATCTAAGCATAAGACGTAGAGTTGCACGCAGCAGCTTGAGAATGGAAACTGTAACTCAATAAAGACTTTTATTTAATGATCGCTGGCTAGCGTGATCCTCTGTGAGCTAGGATCTGGAAGCAACTCTGACACATACGTATTTTATATTCTAGTCCAATGCCACAGTACAACAATCTTAAGAAGTAGTCCTTTTAACTGCTTTGTTATGATGAGAGAAGTGGCAGTAAAAGTAAGTAACCAAATGTGACTGAAAATAAAATGGCTTTCATGCACTCTACAGAGTTTAACAACCCTTCACCATGCAGTTTAAATCATCTAGAAAATATCTCGACACATTATGAAGTGAAGAAACAAAATGCCATTGTAGTCTTTGTCTACTGGTTCTCTTTAATATCATTACTACCTGCCTTCATTTACAGGAGGGCAAAGAAAACAGTAAGGAGATTATAGAAACTTGAAAATAATGCTTTTTACACAATTCTTGTTTCAGATTTATATAATGTTGTCAAGTTTTATAAAAACCCATTCCCATCAATCTATTCTGAAATGTGACCAGGAAACAACACAGAGTGTAAACTCTTCCTCTAGATCCCTGAGGCCAGGACAAGATACAGATTTAAATTCCATCCCATTATTGTACCAAAGTTTCATTACCTTCACAGTCAAGGAAATGGTGGTACAGCCTCTACTACCAAAAATCCCTCTGAAGGTAAAAATATTTTCTGACCACCGTTCCACCTCAACCACATCTTCAAGAAAGGGCACAGCTACTATAATGACTACTCATTTTAAAAAGCTATGCTCATGCATTAGAATGATGAGACATATGGGAGATGTCCTATTGCACAGAGATCAATAATATAATTAAGAGTTAATATGCAGAGGCATTCACAATATAACAAGATATTCAGGAGGAAAATGTGTTGCCCGCAAGTCTAAAAAATACAGGTGGTGTTCCAAAGACTTAGACTAAACTAAACAACTGTAGTAGAGTTTTATTTTTGTACAGTAGTGCACAGGTTAAAAAAAAATCCCTTAAAATCTGCAAAAGAATTCAGAACTATAATAAAAATGGCACTAACAATTGTCTAATGGGGCTCAATTAACCTCTGTTAAAGAAAGCAGAAAAGTAACATTCCTTTATATAAAGGACCAGATTGACTAAATGATTCTAACAACAAAAATCATGTATATGTGTGTGTGCACTCGTACTGACTGTGGCTTATAATGTTCTTTATGCTTTATATAAATGTTTCTTTCATTCTCTGGGGCACTGAGAAAGGGGTCCTCTCTTGTGATTCATTTTCTGTAACTGCGGGGGTGGGGGAATATTAGAAGGCCTCAGTCCTTCCTGATTTCTATTTCTGTGTAAGAGTAATGCAACATGACCAACAGTGTCAAAGCAGGCATACAAACCCACAGGAAGTCACCCACAAGGTATGTATGAATAGTCACAGGCGTCAGGCACTGGTCTTTTCTTCAGACACTTAGCATTTTAAAAATCAGGGACAAAGAAAATGCAACTGTTTTTTGTATTATATGTAGAAGTGTGTTCGGCTTTGAACATAATCTATGCCTGGCACAAATGTTAAGAGCACCTACCAAAGTTAATTCTAATACTGGGTGTTGTTGCTTTTCATGAAATTGTATGACATTTTAACTGAAGTCTGTTTCTAAGCAGTACTACTGTAAAAGTGGCACACGCACACACACACATACACATATAAAGGAACAGATGAAAAGCAAAAAAGAGATGGAAGCAAAAGAGTATTTGTTAGCGTATTTAATTAAATTATGCTTTGTAACTAGTTGCATATGCTGTAGAAGGGTTAATGATATGTATATCTCCTGATGGCTCTCGAGGGAGCAATTCGCTGATTCAGCTCCATTACATCAGACACAATAAAAATGTCTGTGTTGACCAGAAAGCCAGGTCTGGTTCTCTTCAAACACTATCACACTGGTTATGTGACTCATTCTCTCTTCTCTCTCAGCACCAGCATGGCTAATTCTTTAGGAGCTATTTATATTTAAGTCAAGGAAAAAAATTGCATGAAGCAGCAAAAACGAAGGAGGCAAGCCTCATAAATTATTCCTGCCAGCTGTAAAGGAATAGATAGTATCTGGCTTTAGCTACTGTTAATCCCCTCCCCATTCCTCTGTAGGAAGAAAGTCCCATTTTAAAGTATTTTTCTGTAAACAGACTTAACTTCAATATTTTATGTTGTGTGTTCTGTAATAGATGAACTTACAAATGATTAAGAAAAGTCTCTGTAAAATTTGTGTTTCTTCTCTCATTCTTCTTATGCTTCGAAACAAATGCACCACCTATATATTTTGTGTTTATAAATCAAAAATAATTCATACCGATGCCAGACTCATAAACAATACCATGGATTTGAATTCTCACTTTGCCTATAATTGTTGAAAGAGTGGAGTAGGGGATTTTTTCCATTAATAGCTTGAATGTATGACACAGTGGTTGAAAAATGTTTGGGAGTAACTAACATCAGGGTTTGCAACAAGTGATGCTTTTACTTAGTCTAAAGTCTCCTCCTCAGAGTCTATCTTAAGGCTATGACTAAATGCAGAACTTGGGGTTTCACCATTAAGGTAGCAAAATGGGAGCGGAGTGGAGGAAAGCTGAATATCCAGCCTAATTGATTAATGAACAGCTCTGGGAACCTGAAAGCTTGCTTATTGTTTTGAACTATTTTGGTGGATCTGTATGAAGGCAATGACCAACAGTGGATTTTGAAATCCTTCAAGTGGACCAGATTCAGCTTCCTTTCAATCCAGAATCAACACCCGACATTATGAAACATTTGCCAGCACCCATAAACTCCATCAGGGTCCACCAGTGCTGCTATTTCCAAATACCCTCCTCCAAGCACCCTCTACCACATGCCCATGCTCCAACTGGTAGCACAGCTGTAACGACCAGCCTCTGCCCCTTCCAAGCTAATCCAGTTGTTGTTATTCATCAGTCTCAAAAGACTACAAAAGAGTGTGCCACTGAGGTCAAACTGTTGGAGTTACAGCGCCTGTTGTGGCTGTAGAGACCAATATGGGATTGTTGCAGCTGGGGCAGAAGAAGGCATCTGGTTTCGCTGTTACAGATGCACCATGGTGTTTCTTCTCTCTGCGCTCCCTCCCAGTGGTCATTCCTCCTCTGGTCACTGTTGTGAATACACAACCTGACTGTCTCCAAGCACTGAGGTCGTCTGCAAGGGGCTCCCGCACAGCAGGGTTCATGTTGCCAGTCTTCATGCCACGTTTGCAGACATCTTTGTAATGCAGAGTTGGTTTGCCAACAGGTCTGATGCCTGAAGCCAGCTCCCTGTAGAGCACATCCTTGGGGATCCTGCCATCTTCCATTCTGTGGACATGACTAAGCCAACGTAGATGTCGCTGAGACAAAAGTTCCAACATACTGGGAATGTGGGTATGATAGAGTACATCTTTTTTTTGAAACTCTGCCCTGCCACGTGATGCCCAAAATCTTCCGGACACAGCACATATGGATTTAGATGTCATTCCTGGCAGGTATAACATTATCCCATACCCTTTTGGAGAGAGCTATTGCTATAGCTGCCTTACCTACACTTTTCCAGCTCAGTGTCAATGGAAAGTATGCTGGTTATGGTGGAGCCCAGGTAGACAGAATAGTCCACCACCTCAAGCATGTGGCCACGAATGCTGATGCGTGGAGTGAATTCTAAGAAGTGTAACTGAATTCAGCAGGCCACAACTTGAGTTGCAAATAATTTACAATTTAAAAATTTAGTAATTTGAAATCCTATTAAGCTCTACTAGAAGTAAATGCTGCTGTTTTCAATATGGCTCACTCCCAAGTAAATATGAATAAGATTGCAGTCTGAAATTAGTAAGCCTACGAATGCGAACAATGCATACAGAGAAGTTATTCAGATTATGGCTTTGTTGTGACAAATTTTGGGGGAAAGTTTCAGACTCATTTGCCATGTTCTCAAATACCACTAAACCACTATTTAGCACTACCTGCATGAGCTGGAATGAGCCCAAACAAAGCCTTGGGCTCACACACTCCCCCTACCTTCTCCACCTCCTGCACAGACTGGAGAAGGATTTTGCCAGCATTTAGCTTCACTTTCCCCTAATCTTGACTTGTTGTTGCATATAAACCAAAGATTGTGGTTTATCAGAAACTCTGGTTAGTTAAACAAGCCAGCTTCATAACTCATGGTTTGAAGTTTGCTTATTTTGAAACTGACTAGTTTGAAATAAACCATGATCCCTGGTTCCTATGCAACAAGTCAAGATTAGGGGAACATGAAACTAAACACTGGCAAAGTCCTTCTCACAGCTGCATGGGAGGAGAGGATTAGAGATGTGAAAGCCCAGGAAAAAACAGGAAACTCCCCAAACTCCCCCCATTTTCCCATTCTTTCAATTGGGTGGGTTGATTATTCCAGTTTCTTTCCAGGCCTTCACATCTCTGGGAATGATTGATTTTAAAGCTTTGCTCATGTTCATTCCTTGTCACTGATGTTGTGTGAACCATGGTTTAGCATTATGTTCTAACTGGGCTAGTGTTACTTTCAAACATATTCTTCAATTATCTATTGCATTATCAACAATGTATGTGTTACAAATATACCTCCCACCCTTCCTTCAAGGAGCTCAATGTGGTATATATGGATTCCCCCTCTTATCTCACACAAATCTTATGAAGTAGGTTAGGAAAAGAGACACTGAGAGTCTCCTACCCTAAGCTCTTCATCTTATTCTACAATTGTCATTATTATTTCTAAGTGATTGATGAATCATGGATTCCAATATTCATAATCTGAGTCAGGCTAGGTAATAGGTGGGGGCACACTGCTTTGTCAAGGAAAATTAATGCACCACTCAAAATATTACAGCTGTACAACAGGTGCCAATATGATAACAGTTGTTTGAGGAAGGACTAGAAGTCACAAGCTGTTGTGAAATGAAAGTCAACTTCTGGACTGTAAAATACTAGTGCAACGTGATTTATTGTCTGCTAATAATGTTCATAATTGAGATGTAAAGCACCTATATTGTCTTTCTTTTGTGGCTGTGAATCCTCGCCATGAATAGTGTATGCAGAACAGAGAAGTAGGAGACAAAGACTGAGAGGAAGCAGGAGAGGAAGGAAGTATTAAAGGACAAGTGAATGTGGAATGGAGTGAGAGAGGACAAGAGAGAAATGTATGAAACCGGGAGATGTGAATCCTATCAAAAATGTTATGTATTAGAAAGTTTTCTTTTTTAAAGCCAACATAAAAATTTATGTAGCATTTTTAATATTTCAGTATAAAACACTTTAATACCAGACTATTGAATACTAAAGTTACACTAGAATAAGATCCTTTCATGGAGTGGTAAGGTGTTGAAAGGGATGGTAACTCTACTGTTACAAACTTAGCTCACTCTCATGTCAGTACCTGGAGGAAACTCTATTTCACTCTTTATAATTATATTTAACTATGATCAAGTAGAATATACTATGGCAGATGTGAATCACTATTACAAGAACTAGTCTTCATGATTGATTAGCAATTTGCCTACTTTAATGCTTCAGCTGCAAACACTGTCTTTGGAAAATCAACTATTCTGGCACAAAATCACAGCTTATTTTATGAACAGCATACTTTCTGGTCTGAAAAGATTATGATTGAAAAGCTCCAAACAACACAATTTTGCCAGAGAACCTTAGTCAACCTAAATCAGAAATAGTCATTTATCCTTTTTTTCTAGCCAGAAATAAAGCAAAAACAACTATTAAATGAGATGAAAGTTTAAAAATGTAAAACTAAATATCCCACCTTCTTAGTTTGACTAAGAAGTATTTTAGAAGTAAAAATAAATTAGTGATGAATAGACATTGAAGCTATGATTTATAATAGATTTTCAGATTCAGAGGAAAATGAACTTCCTTATTAAATACATTTAATATCTGTTTCTAATTTGCTATATATGTGAAGCGATGTGAATGATCATTTGCAGCACATTTTTTCCTTTTGATTTAAATGTCAACTTGGACACATTTTGAGCTCTTGGGCATGAGTAGCAAGAGGAAAGAGAGTAACATTGTTCAAAACAGTTCTAGAAACGTGAGTGAAACATGCATACATGAATAGAAATCCGAAGCCTAATTCAGCACTTTTGTGCAGAGTCAAGGAGCACGTGTGTGCAATTACACCTCAGACCCATGTCATTCACGGCCCACAGGGAGGGTGGCAATCCTAGTGGAGTAATCAGATTACCAGAGGCTGAAAAGAAGCTGGTAGCAGTTTATGTAGTGCTATGAAGTGATCCCTGCCCACAAGGAATTCAAATTCCTTTCAATGCTATATTAGCCTCTGGGATATGACAACCCCATGAAGAACGGAAGCCTGCTCCCACCTTGCAACATGGGCGATCACTACCAGCATATTCCCGCTTATCAGCAGGAATCTTGAATAGGCACATGTCAGGACTGGTCGTTGTCCTCTTCAGATCACCACACAAACGCTTCTTGTTCTTTTATAAAACTTTTTATTGCGTATTAACAAAACATTCTTATAAACAGTTCTTAACTATTATTCCTCAGAGTCACTTCTTTCAGATACCTTCTGAGCTCTGCTTCTCCATGACCAGCCACTCTCAAAATGGCGACGGCGCCTTTCCCTTCGCTTTCCCGCTCTTTTTTCTAACCTCCTGGCTAGAGCTGGCCTGTATCTCCCCTCCTCCGAATCTGAGCTAGAACTTAACCCTTGCCTTTCCTGTGAACAACCGGTCCCTCCCTGTTGTTCCTCTTGCTCCCTTCTATTAGATTCACTGCTCTCCTCCCCCCCTTGGGGAATGCTTTCTCCCTCTGATAAACTGAAAACCTCTAATTCTTCCCTGACATCACCCCCTCCCCTAAGCCCCCCTTCCTCCTCCTCGCTCTCCTCTGTTTCTGGAGGACCGAACCCTATGAACTCCTCTTCCTCGCTATCTGTCTCTTCAAAAATTTCTTGAAGATGCCAGTTCTGGGGTTTTGGCTTGTGGGGATATTTTCTATGAAATTCTCGCTGCAATTCCGGAACGTTAATTTTTTCTGCTGGTTCCCATGAGTTCTCAGACTCATCTAACCCTTTCCATGCAACCAAATACTGTAATTTCCTCCTACTTATTCTCGAGTCTAATATCTCTTCCACTTCGGTCTCTTCTTCCCCCATCATGGTGGGGAAAGGAGGTGGTTCCCTTGAGATTTGATACTTATGTGCTGGTACAAACACTGACAATAAAGATCTATGAAATACAGGGTGTATTCTCATATTTTCAGGCAAATGAAGCTTGAAAGCGACTGGGTTAATTTGAGCCTTTACTTGAAAAGGTCCCAATCTCCTTGGTTCTAGCTTTTTACACTTCCCTCGTATTGGTAGTCCCTTGGTAGACAGCCATACCCAGCTCCCTACTTGGATTTCTTCCCCAACTCGCCGGTGCCTATCTGCAGCTTTTTTGTAAGCCTCTTTAGCTTCTTCCAAATCCTCTTTCAATATCTCATGCATGCACCTCAACTCCTCTATCATTTGTTCTGCTGCTGGTACTGCTAACTGCTCCTCTTGACCTGGGAATGCCCTTGGGTGCAAGCCATAGTTTGCCACAAATGGGGCTCTGCCCGTAGACACATGCATTGCATTATTATACGCAAACTCTGCTAGACTCAACTTCTCTAACCACCCGCTCTGCTGATAACCAGCATAACACCTCAGATATTGTTGTAGTGTTGCATTCGTTCTTTCAGCTTCCCCATTGGTTTGCGGGTGTCTCGCTGACGTGAGGCTTAGCTCCACATCTAGTAACTGCATTAACCTCTTCCAAAATTGTGATGTAAATTGGGCCCCTCTATCTGAAATGATTTGTGATGGCATACCATGCAACCTAAAAATATTATCTAAAAACATCTTTGCAGTTTCCTGTGCGGTCGGAATTTTGGTACATGGTATGAAATGTGCCATCTTGGTTAGCATGTCAACCACTACAAAGATCACTGTTTGCCTGTGCGATGACGGTAGATCCGTTATAAAATCCATAGACACCACATCCCAAGGCCTTCCCGGCGTGGGCATAGGTTGCAACAACCCTGCGGGAGCTGCTCTGGGTGCCTTGGCTCGTTGACATACTTCACAACCTCTTACATATTGTGTTACTTCCTCCCTCAACTTTGGCCACCAGAACTGCCGTGTGATCTGATACAGGGTCTTTTCTCTACCAAAATGTCCTGCAGTCGGGTTATCATGATGTTGCCTCAACACTTTACCTCTTAATTCACCTGCAGGTACATACAGCACCCCTCTCCTGTACAACAATCCATCTTTTTCTTTGAAACCTTCCTCTTCCCCTTTACCTTTTCTCAGTTCCTCCATTTTCTTTTGTGCAAACTCATCTGTTACTGTCAATTGCTGGAATTCCCTGCCGTCCACTACTACGGCTGCACACCCCCACTGATCCGATCTTAGCATTTCTTGCAACTTGGGAAGTGCTTCCCCTTCCATATACTCAGGTTTGCGCGATAGCGCGTCTGCACGAATGTTTTGATGCCCAGGTATGTACTCAATCCTAAAATTAAACCCAGCAAAAAACTCTGCCCACCTAATTTGCCTTTGGTTTAGCTGTCTAGCAGTTCTCCAATACTCTAAATTCTTATGATCTGTTTGTACCACCACCTGATGTGATGCCCCTTCCAAAAAATGTCTCCACACTTTAAAGGCAGCGTGCACAGCTAAAAGTTCCTTATCAAATATGGTGTAGTTTTGTTCTGATTGATTTAACTTTCTAGAGTAGAATGCACAGGGTCTCCAGTCCCCTTCCTTGTCCTGTTGCAGCAGAATGGCCCCAATAGCCCTGTCAGAGGCATCAGTTTCTACCTTTATACGCTTACTTGGATCTAGGTGCATAAGATATTTTTCTGAAGCAAACACCACCTTTAATTTATCAAAGGCCTTCTGTGCTTCCTCAGTCCATCTGAATGGCCCCTTGCCTCTTAGACAATCAGTTAGTGGCGCTGTGATTTTGGAGTAATTACCTATGAATTTACGATAGAAATTAGCAAATCCTAAAAACCTCTGTAGATCTTTCTTAGTTTTAGGTGCCTCCCATTCCACCACTGCCTGAACCTTACTGGGGTCCATGTGCACCCCTTTGTGGGAAATGCAATATCCCAGGAACTCCACCTTTTGTGTGTGGAATTTACACTTCTCTAACTTCACATATAACCTGTTGGTCCTCAATCTCTCTAACACCTGTGTGACATGTTTTACGTGTTCCTCCATACTTTCACTATATATTAAGAGGTCATCTAAATAAGAGACACAGAACTGATCCAGTATGCCTGCTAAGACGTGATTGATGAAGGTTTGAAATACCCCTGAGCCATTTTGCAAGCCAAAAGGCATTACCAAGAATTCAAATGCACCATACTTAGTACAAAAACTGGTTTTCCACTCATCCCCTTCTCTGACCCTTATCAGATTATATGCTCCTCGCAGATCAAGCTTGGTAAAGACTTTGGCTGACCTTACTCTCTCTAAGAGGTCATCTATACGTGGCAGTGGGCACACACGAGGCTTCATTTGACTGTTAAGGATTCTGAAGTCACATACTAATCTTGGTGCCCCTTCCTCACCTTTCTTTTTGACAAAAAAGACAGGAGCACCCCCAGAGGCCGTAGACTCTCTAATAAAACCTCTCTGCAAATTCTTTTGCAGGAACTCCCTCAATGCTGCAGATTCTACTTCCGACATGGCATATATCTTGCTTGGTGGCAACTGTGCCCCAGGGACTAGATCTATCTTGCAATCATAGGGCCTATGTGGTGGAAGTTTATCTGCTTCTTTTTCACAAAAAACATCCTGATAAGCCATATATTGTGATGGAATCTCACTTTCATTCCCCACCAACTTCCCTTCTACCTCTGTTCCCATTACTTCCACCGAGATTTTTCCCTTTTGCCCCAAACAATGTGTCATACAATATATCGAACCAAAAACCAAAGATCTTTGATGCCAGGCAATTACCGGATTATGACGATTGAGCCAACTCATGCCCAGCACCATTGGGTGCCCAGCTAGTTTGGTCACATGAAATGCCCTGGTCTCTGAGTGATGACCCATATCCATTCTCATTGGTGGAGTCTCATAAGTCACTTCTCCTGAAAGTAGCGGTCTGCCGTCGATTGTTTTCACTCGCAGTGGGGAACTCAAAGGTAACAAAGCGATTTTGTGTTCCTGTACCAATTTCTGGTCTATGAAATCTGCTGACGCTCCTGAGTCTAACAACGCCTCTACCTGGACGCTGTGTCCATTGGGTAGTTGTAGTTGCACCTTCACCGTTAGCCCTGGGATAGGTGGTTCCGCGTGAGAGCCTTCTATTGCTTCTCCACCCGGCTGCAAGCTCCCATTTCCAGCTGGGGACATTCGTTTCCCTGATGCAGTTCCTCTGGGCAATTGTCGTGTCTCATGTCTGCTCCAGATAGAGACTCCCATCCTTTACGATTGTGACATTGTCGTGCTAGATGCCCTGGTTTTCCACAGACAAAGCAACACCTTGCATCTCTTCCTTTCCCTGCATTTCCTCTTACCATGGAAGAGGTAGTAACTGGGAGGGGTCTGGCTGCTCCTAATTCCATGGGCTCTGGCCGCTCTCGTCCTGTCACGTTGCCCTCTCTGCTCTCTGTACTTTCGATATTATTTTCCCGCCACCGTGGTCTCCATTGTTCCTTCTTTTCACTAGCCCTCCGTTCCACGCGTAGGCTCAATTGCAGGCACGTTCGGACCAGAGAGTCCAAGGAACTAGGTTCTGGCATTTGGGCCAATTGGTCTAAAATCTCATTATTCAGTCCTTCCCTAAAAAGGGCTGCAACTGTTGGGGAATTCAGATCCCATTTTAATTTCTGCACCAGCAAACTAAAGTTGGACCAATAAACTCCCACAGTGTCTTTTCCTTGTCTCATTCTCAACAGCTGCCTAGCTGTGGTTGTTTCATGCGCAGGGTCTAAGAAAATTGTGTCTAGATACTGCAGAAAAATTTGTAGATTTCCTAGGGCGACATCCCTCCGAGATATGAGGGGTATAACACAGTCCTTAGCCCTCCCTTCCAAGAAATTAATCACATAAGCAACCTTCTCTTGCTCAGATTGAAATTCTTTATCCTTTATCTCAATTATGTAAGAAATTTCTGTCTTGAAAGCCATGTATTCAGAGCTTTCTCCCTTGAAGCTACGTGGACGTACAGTAAATGTTTTACTCACTCTATCTCCACACGTCGATTGCAGCATGGTTCTATGTTCTCCCAGTGCTGCCGATAGTACGTCGACTTGACTTTTCAACTGTAAGTTCTGTTGCCATAAGTCCTGTAATGTTAGCTGGAGCGCGGGGGTTTCTCCTTGCCCAACTGGCGCCACAGCTCCATCCATTTTGGTTTCTCCTTCTTTACTTATAGTGAAGAGGCGCAGAGCAGAAGGTATTCTGTCAGGACTGGTCGTTGTCCTCTTCAGATCACCACACAAACGCTTCTTGTTCTTTTATAAAACTTTTTATTGCGTATTAACAAAACATTCTTATAAACAGTTCTTAACTATTATTCCTCAGAGTCACTTCTTTCAGATACCTTCTGAGCTCTGCTTCTCCATGACCAGCCACTCTCAAAATGGCGACGGCGCCTTTCCCTTCGCTTTCCCGCTCTTTTTTCTAACCTCCTGGCTAGAGCTGGCCTGTATCTCCCCTCCTCCGAATCTGAGCTAGAACTTAACCCTTGCCTTTCCTGTGAACAACCGGTCCCTCCCTGTTGTTCCTCTTGCTCCCTTCTATTAGATTCACTGCTCTCCTCCCCCCCTTGGGGAATGCTTTCTCCCTCTGATAAACTGAAAACCTCTAATTCTTCCCTGACAGCACATTTCATTTGTGGGCATTTCATCCACTACTCAGTCTAATAGGTATTTTGATCAGTTCCTTGTTTCTGCTTGAAAAGAGATGTCCTTCTCCATCACAAAGCACACTCAAAACCTGCCCTGAAATGATCCATCAACTTTAAGAGATAAATATACAACAAAACATTAAAATCATAACTTAAAAGCAGCTATTAAAATATTCAAATGATTATTAAAATCAACAGTATCTAAAAAGAAATAGCACACTTGTAACTTCTACATGCCTGGATAGACTTGCCTAAATAAATTTGCTCTAAGTAGGCACCAGAAAGAGTACAGTGAAGGCACCTGCCTGATGTCAATAGGAAGGGACCTTTTAATTGTAATTTCTGCCACACTAAAATACTGATTTCTTCGAAGTGCAGAATGGGTATTATGTGACACCTGAAACAGGGCCAGTTGCACATACTAAAGCAGTCAAGTGGGCACAGATGGGGTAAAGTGATGCCTCAGGTAAACTGATTCCAAGTGGCTAAGGCTTTATATACCAATAGTAATACCTTAAACATGGCCCAGTAGCAAATAAGTAACCAGTGCAGTTCTCTTGGAAGTGTTGTATGTTGACAGGGGAATAAGGCTGCTTATTAATCACATAGCATAATGAAAAGATGAAAACCCTTTGACTGTAAAACTTTAAATTGGAAATATAAGATGTACCAGTGAAATTTCTTTACTATTCTTCTTTACTACTAAGTAAACAAATATATAGTATATACATTAAAAATTCTAAGTTATGGTCCAATTTTATAAAGTTTAGATTTTTAATGTATACAGCCTTCTTTTCTAAAAGTGAATCCACTAAGCACACCAGGAAATAATTTATAAAGATATCCCACTGTACAGACAGCCCAAAACAAGTGTTATTCTCAAATCATCAGTTACTTACCCCAGTTTTATCGCAAAGTCGTAAGGTATGAAAGGACCCCACAGCAAATAACTCTCCATCCAGAGCCCAAGCAACAGAAGTGATAGGATACTCATGCGACTGTGAACTATACATTAGACGACCATAGCTATCCCACACCTATAAACCATTAAAAGATAGTGGTTAATGACATCATATTTCAAAGGAGTCTTATTTGTTTTCCAAATACAAATCATGTTTCAGAACTACATAACATTTCTTGTATATTACCCAAAGTGGGAGCAATGGCTATTTCCAGTCCTATCTCCACTCTCACCCTTTATATGCACTCTCCAAGTGGAGGATCTGTCCTGATCTTTCCCTTTGCTCTACATGCTACAATGGATTAAGGTTCATAAATAATGGGATAGCTTGGATATGTGTGGCTGGGGGTACTACTGAAGTAATTGACATGGGGTAAACCAAGAGTAGTACCAGGTCTGCTCAGATGTTTTATGTATCTCATCATCAGTATTCCGTGCCCCCAGTTTGATATTCTGAAGTTCATTCGTTCAAATAGTCACCTTACCCCACACCTTATTTAGAGTATGTACACAGGCATTTCCTTCTTTGGACCAGTTACACAGCATGAGATCCTTGGAACACTATGTGATCCAAGTAAAAAGGTCATTTGGCTTGCTCAGTATGGGCAGACTGAGGTAATATGGGTTATATCCAACTAAGTTCTACTCATAATAGACTGATTAGAATTAATGGATCTAATTTAGTAATATCTATATCTATATTACAGTTTTGATTTACCAATCTATTTAGTTTTTTATGATGCAATCACTCTTACCTCGCTGTTCTTCTATGAAAATAATTTTTGTTCTAGCACACTAGTGTCGGCAGGCATAAGCAGTACTTTAAAAATATTTAGCCATAAATAAGGTTGGCTGATATATTTATTCTGAAGAATAAAAGACATTTAAAGGAATGTGTTCTGAATAAGAAACTCTTTTACTTCACTGCATTTTTGTTGTTGAAAATAATACATACCTTGTATTTGCAATCTTCACCAGCTGATAGAATAAGATCATTGACAGAGTTCCAATCAACTTTTAGAATAATTCCATCATGAGCTTTCCACTGTAGAAGAAAATAGAATTGAAATAAACTTTTTAAAAAACAAATCAGGAGGATGTTATTATTATTTGTATATTACAAACAGCTACAATTACAAGATGTCAATTCCATTTTCATTCACAAAATTTGTATACTGCCCTTCATCTGAAGATCAAAATACAAAAATACAAAATGAGAACACAAAATACATAATAGAAACAAGAACAAACCAATAACCCCCACTCCCACACACACATTTAGAAGAAGAAGAGGAGTTTGGATTTGATATCCCGCCTTTCACTCCCCTTCAGGAGTCTCAAAGCGGCTAACATTCTCCTTTCCCTTCCTCCCCCACAACAAACACTCTGTGAGGTGAGTGGGGCTGAGAGACTTCAAAGAAGTGTGACTGGCCCAAGGTCACCCAGCAGCTGCATGTGGAGGAGCGGAGACACGAACCCGGTTTCCCAGATTACGTGACTACCGCTCTTAACCACTACACCACACTGGCTCTCACCAAGGTTAAAGAGAAAAATTTTCCCCTTGTGCCTAAAGATATGTAATGAAAGCACCAGGCACACCTCTCTGGGAAGAGCATTCCAAAGCAGTTCCTGTGCCAAAACCAGGCCTAAACCCCAATTGAAATGGATCTAGAAAATCTAATACTGGCCCAACAACATATCAAGTGTTTTCTGTCTGCTAGCACAAGGGCTCTTGTGCTGGAGGACAGGTGAGTTTTAATACAGTGCAACAAGGGAATCCAATGCAACCATTGCTCTATCGGAAAATCAATGTACAATGATTACATAATCTATTGTACAACAAAGCAACCTGTTTATGCATTCTCTTTCACAACAACTTTCTGCTGCTGTAAAACATTTTGCCAGAAGGACAAGCAGACCACTAAGTGACCTAACGTAACACTATACTGCATACAATTCTAAATATTAACAGGTTGCAGTTTCAGGCTGGCAAGCCATTTCAACCATATTGGGGGGGAAACAGCAGCATAATTGATAAGTTGTTTTAAAAACAAAGCTTTTAAAGGTCATGTCATTTGAGGACAGCTAAGATTAAATAAACTAACTATATATATACAATAAACTGATATAGTCATATATTACTTTTGCAACAGAGCTCTCTCTAAGTTAGGTTGCACAGTCCATATAAAAACATTGGGATAGATAAAAGTTAAATGTTCACCCACTGTGTACTTTTTGGATATTTTTTTTTTAATGGCCTAGGTTCTGCAATGTAGGGTGAATAGTTATCAATCCACATGTGTTCCAATGTTTAGGACTATATGCACTTTTAGGTGTCAGTCCTGTTAAAATGCTGTGCTGGTGCACACTTAACATTCATGACTGATTAACTGTGCTTAAACAATCAGGACTGGGTTGCAAGATTTTGTGCTCTTTCTTCCCAGTGGTTCCCTACTTGAGTGAGTGCAAATCCCTTTCTCCCCAGCCTCCTCAATCATGATTAAGCATTACATCAGCACCACTTTCAACCACAGTTTCTAAACTTATTTCAAATTCTGGCTAAGTCTGGTTAGCCTTAATTGCAGTTAACATTGATCCCCTGTAATGCTTAACTGTGGTTATAATGAGTGATTGTGCAACCTCTGTTAAGGAAAGTAGAAGTGTTATGTGTACATACAAACAGTTGCATTACCTTTTAAGAAGCGTAATTAGAATTATAGCACCATGTGAAGAGAATGCCCATTTATTTCACAGGATTACAACAACTGCCTTGAACTATCTGGTGCCAGGCAAAAACATTCCTCTTTACCCTGGCCTATGGCTATTAAATAATCTATGGCCTGTGGAGGAATGGACAGTTATTATGATGACTATGTCATTATTACGCTGTCTGTCAGTATGTTTTTATTATGTTTTTATCTTCTGTAATGTGCTTTTTATATTATATAAAGCCATGGGATCTTCTGATAAAGGGTGGTATGTAAACTGAATAAATAATAATCCTAATAATAGTTGTAATGTGGATACTGAGGCTCTGTTCCACACATAAACTTGCATATATGAAAATACTGTATTCTCTATACCAACACTGGTGAGTTAGTCCTTAACACTGTTGTGAATGACAATGTTCCTGCCAAAATAACAACATAATAATAATTTTATTATTTATACCCCAACCATCTGGCTGGGGTTACCCAGCCACTTTTGATGCACACAGTTTTTTATTATATAAATATTTTATATAAATATATATAAATATAAATATCCTGAAACAGTATGAAAGGCTAAATCCCATTTCACATTACAGTAATGGTTACCTGCAGAACTTTAGCATTTGGTTGAAGTGGTTTGATAATCAACTGCTTTCCTGATGTATAAAGAATCTTTTCAGAATCAGGACCCCATGCTACTGAATATATCGGTGTGCCTGTAGAAAAGCCCGAGAAAGGGAGAGAGAAAAGAAGTAAGGCTATATTAGCAGTGCTTTTTTCTGGGGGTACGCAGGGGTACGCATACCCTAAATATTTTGTGAATCTACTTTTGGCCTCATTGAGGGACAGTATTTGAATATGAGTAGGTAAATCCCCTTCATGGATCACTGCCTTGTCGTGGTGAAGGGGCTTGAAGCTATGAGCTATGCCGTGCAGTGCCACCCAAGATGGACAGGTCATAGCCAAGAGTTTAGACTAAATGTGATCCACCTGGAGAAGGAACTGGCAAACCACTCCAGCATTTTGCCAAGAAAACTCCATGGACATAAAAAGGAGAAGCTTTGAGAAGAAAGTGAGAGTTTCCAAAACATGCTCTGGTTCATGGGGTCACGGAGAGTTGAACACGACTAAGACGACTAAACAACAACAAGGTAAATGAGAGTACCCCTAAAAAAAATTTTTTTAAGGAAAAAACACTGTATATTAGTAGGAAATCCTGCTAACTTGCTGAATAAGGCCCGATATTTTCTAGCACTGATATCTGATCTGTTTTAAAAAGACAAATTTACAGAGACTGTACTGTTAAAAATGCATGGCAGTTGTAACCAAGGTCAGCTACTGTGGCATGCAACTATTATTTATTTATTAAACTTCTGGGAGGTTCACAGAATAAAAATACAAGATTAAAACACAAAATACATAATAAAAACAAGACCATAACAAACCAATAACCCCAACTGTTGTTGTAAACTTACAAACCACTACCTAGGAGCGACAGGCCCATGGGCACTGACTAGTGAGATGCGTTTTTGCTTGCCCAAAGGCACTTGGAGGTTCGTAGGCCAATAGGTTAAGAAAGCAATGACACACAGGGAATTCTCTTTTCCTGAAGACTTTACAAAGCATAAGCCTCTATTGGAAGGTGTTTCTATTTGAGCTGGCTTCTTGTGGAAATGGTTAGGGTTTTCAATGGAATATTAAAGAGAAATCCAATATTGTGCTAGCAGATTTCCCTTTTCTCTCCTCCCTCTTGCACCCCTCCGCATGTGCAGAAGGAGGGGAACAGAGGAAGTCATGTTGTGTGAGTAGAAGTCCTTTCTGAATGCAGATGAGCAGAATTAGATATTGTCTTTAGATTTTAGGACTTTAGTTATTGTTACGTATTTATCACCAGTGGGCTAATGAGTTCAAACATAAAGAGTCCAACTGGCTCCAGCTGGCAGCAATTTCAGTCCTTAAAAAGACAGCACATCAGACTAATCCAGAGTACCTGGAGGGGAATAACCAAACTCAGTGTTGATGTATGTCAAAGTTTATGTCTGTACAGGATCGAAGCAGAGCAGGAAGGGCAGGAAGGAGGAGCTGAGCAAATAGCAGGGATTAGCAGCAGGCTGTTTCTTGTTCCTCATATCAAAGAACCAGATCAGAATTGATAGTTCTGACAGAGGATCAGGGTTATTGCATGACCTGCATCACTCCATCTGGAGTTTGTTTAGATCCTGCAAGTTGGCATTAGATCTATCAACAGCAAGAAACATAAGAATCTACTGAAACAGCACCATGGCTTTAGACTATAGCAATGCTAGTGCCACCCTTATTGGATAGCTGTAACAAAGTAGGCTACAGAGACGCAAGCAAGGGTATAAGAAATGGCCTCATTGCAGGGACTGTGAGGTGACCGATTTCGAAGTGGTATATAAATTTAGTCTCTGTTTGATATCTACAAGGTCCCAGCTTTGCTCTGATATGGCTTTATAGCACTGTTATCCCCAAATCCTTATAATCCCATCCTGCTCTAGTTTTAGGACTGCAACACAAGTTATATTTTATGGAATAAAGTCAAACTTTCTCAATGCTAACATTTTCTGAGAATCTCTCATTGCTATACCACCACTAGCAAAGCTATAAAACAGCAAAGTTCTAGCAGAAGACTGCTCTAAAAAACATGATTCAAACAACAGCCAAGGGTGTTGAAGATTAAGAGAGGTACAGTAGAGGTTGCTGCTGCCACTGAGAGAGACAGGAAAAGATAAAGAATGGAGATTGGCTATATGAGTTAACATAGCTGCATTCCACATGCTTAGAAGGTCTGTGCTTGACATATACAGTATTAGCTATCATTACAGATTTGGATTAAAAGGTCTGTTGGTATGCCTAGGTCTAATTAAACTAATTAAATTACTTAATTAAAAATATATAAGCAAAAGCAGGGAATTATCCTTTTGATGTAATGGGGTTTTAATGTGCACTGCAGATGCTACCCGTGAAACTTTGCTTCCTTTCACACGCATTAAAAACAGACAGCACGAGACTTGCCTGATTAAAAGTAAAAGATACTAGCATGTGCCTTATCTGCATTCCAACAGTAAAATCTGCACTGCTTGAAAGCTACATGTATATTTACAGATATATAGGGTTTTATAACAATGGAGTGCAGATTTCAGATATCATTACCACCTCAATCAATAAATTAAGATGCCAATGAATATTAGATTGCTTTGCTTTATTTTATTTTTATTGGCAAAGGTGCTTTGGTTGCTATGGCTAGTTCCCATGAACCCATATTCAAACAGTATTTTCTGAATTAGGCCCTAGTAAATAAGTGAAAGGTTGAGTTTTGAAAACGAAATGTAAAATACCGGTAAGTTTTCTTGCCCTTTTTTACCTTCCTTTGTTATCTAAGCTTCGACTTCTTCGCTTTTGTAATATGTGATATGTATTCTACACAAGCTTCTATTACAGTGGTTTTAAAGAACCTCCAAATGTGCTGATGAGATTTTGACTATGATTCTCCCTTTCTGCTGTCTTTTAACTTATCCTCTCACAGCTCTTTCCAGCCTGAGGAACAAATACAGAGCACTGTTCTGCAGACTTGAAAGGGGTAACATACATTTCAGGGCTGAACAAGGAAGCTGGAGTAGCCCCACAATGATCTTAGGAGCCAGTGTGGTGTAGTGGTTAAGAGCGGTAGTCACGTAATCTGGGAAACCGGGTTCGCGTCTCCGCTCCTCCACATGCAGCTGCTGGGTGACCTTGGGCCAGTCACACTTCTTTGAAGTCTCTCAGCCCCACTCACCTCACAGAGTGTCTGTTGTGGGGGAGGAAGGGAAAGGAGAATGTTAGCCGCTTTGAGACTCCTGAAGGGGAGTGAAAGGCGGGATATCAAATCCAAACTCTTCTTCTTCTTCTTCTTCTTCATCTGTCTAGTACAGTGGTACCTCGGGTTACATAAGCTTCAGGTTACAGACGCCGCTAACCCAGAAATAGTACCTCGGGTTAAGAACTTTGCTTCAGGATGAGAACAGAAATCATGCTCCAGCGGCGCGGCAGCAGCAGGAGGCCCCATTAGCTAAAGTGGTGCTTCAAGTTAATAACAGTTTCAGGTTAAGAACCTGAGGTACCACTGTAGCAGAAACAGGACTGTGGTAGCAGGCAGAAGACACAGGTAGGGAGGACAAGGCAACTGGAAGAGAGGCAGTGGAGAAATGGCAAGAAGGCAGGATATAAGGAAATTGTACATTTCTATAAGTGGGAGTCTGGACCAAATAATTTTTTAAAAAAACATCAGTACAAATTCTACTTAAAATTGAAGTAGCAAATTAACAATAAGGCAAGAAAAAAATGAATTTTAAAAGCAGAGATGATTGTGCTGTATCTGTGTGGGAGGAATTTTGAGTGGGAAAAATTGGGAGCCCCTTTTTCACTATATTCCAACAAGATACCCAATAAGAGAAATCGATGAAGCAGCCAGAAACACAGTATTTGGGAGGCAATGGTAGGGGCAAATTCGAATGTTATGGTCCTCACACAGAAGCTGGAAAGAAACATCTTCAGCATGATGGAGCATTGGGGACGTGTAATGAGTGACAGCATTTTGACTGGCCACAAATTTATGTACAATGGTACCTCGGGTTACATACGCTTCAGGTTACACACGCTTCAGGTTACAGACTCCGCTAACCCAGAAATAGTACCTTCGGTTAAGAACTTTGCTTCAGGATGAGAACAGAAATCATGCAGCGGCAGCACAGCAGCAGCAAGAGGCCCCATTAGCTAAAGTGGTGCTTCAGGTTAAGAACAGTTTCAGGTTAAGAACGGACCTCCGGAACGAATTAAGTACGTAACCAGAGGTACCACTGTATTGGGATGAGAGCATGCAAAGGCTGTGAGGAGTCAGAAGACAAGAATCAGGACTCAAGCTAGATTTAATATTCTCAACTGACTTTCGTTATCCTTTAGATTTAAGAGTTGGGCAAATAGATTACTAAAACAGCATAATGTGTTATTATCTGAAAGGTAAACTAATTTATTAGTTTTTGCTAGCTTACCTTCTAGTATGCCAGGGGAGCGGGCAGACAAATCTGCTTCATTACCTGGGGCAATTCTAAATTGTGCTAACCCTGTGTATATGATCCAGTCAACATGAAGTGCTCTGAAGAGTGACTGAATAAATTAGCGAGCACAAGCCTAATTCTCCAATTGGAATTTATGAGCCTTCAAAGTGCTTTAAGTTTGGATAGTTCATGCTCTAATATATTAAATCTAATATATTAATATATTAAATATACAGTGGTACCTCGCAAGACGAATGCCTCGCAAGACGAAAAATGCGCAAGACGAAAGAGTTTTCCGTTTTTTGAGTCGTTCCGCAGGACGAATTTCCCTATGGGCTTGCTTCGCAAGACAAAACGTCTTGCGAGTTCTTGCGAGTTTGTTTCCTTTTTCTTAAAGCCGCTAAGCCGTTGATAGCCGCTAAGCCGCTAATAGCCGCTAATAGCCGTGCTTCGCAAGACGAAAAAACGCAAGACGAAGAGACTAGCGGAACGGATTAATTTCGTCTTGCGAGGCACCACTGTATTAAAACTGCAAGCATCTTCTGTAACTGTAGTTTATTTTCCTCTCCTTTGGTCTTCTTGAATACATAAAAATGTACCTTAATATTGTACTATTAACACCACTATGCACTATAATTATTCATAGTAACATAATTAATTTTTGTCACAAGCACTTTTTAAAAAGTGCTTATCTATTATAGGCTGTACAGGAAACAGAATATATATACAGTGGTGCCCCGCAAGACGAATGCCTCGCAAGACGAAAAACCCGCTAGACGAAAGGGTTTTCCATTTTTCGATGCGCTTCGCAAGACGAATTTCCCTATGGGCTTGCTTCGCAAGACAAAAACGTCTTGCAAGTCTTGCATTTTTTTTCGCTCCCCCCCCTTTTTCTAAGCCGCTAA
Source organism: Podarcis liolepis (assembly GCF_965112155.1). Lineage (NCBI taxonomy): Eukaryota > Metazoa > Chordata > Lepidosauria > Squamata > Lacertidae > Podarcis > Podarcis liolepis. The sequence continues at coordinate 83,581,109 of NC_139556.1, forward strand.
GCCGCTAATAGCCTTTTAGCCGCTAAGCCGCTAAGCCTTTAATAGCCGCTAAACCGCTAATATGCTAAGCCGCTAATAGGGTTGCTTTGCAAGACGAAAAAACCGCTAGACGAAGAGACTTGCGGAACGGATTATTTTCGTCTTGCAAGGCACCACTGCATATTTAATTAAATTCCCGACCTCCCCCCCCCAAAAAAAAAACAGTTATAGAAGTACATTGATGAAGAATATTATTGAATTCACTCTACAATAAAAAGAAAGTCTTTAGATGAATGTATCTGTACATAATCTACCATGTGTTATAGGTCAAAATCCATGTTACTTTGTATAAGCCTATGAAATAAAATAAAACCTTTTTTAAAAAGTTGCCTTTCCTTCCTTTCTTGCCTATCCTATCCTTCTTTGGTCTCTCAGTCCATTTGTCCATTTGGCCTAAGTCTCATATTTAAGTGATGAGCATTTTAATAAGAAATCAGAAAAACTGTGTATGAAATTAAAATACTTCTGAATACATTCACTAACTTCTGCTAAAATTATTTTTATAATGCATTTCAAAAATACACAAATACATCTAAAATGTAAAAATATCAGGTAAGAATAATATCCAGTATTGCTAGCTTGCTTGAACACATGAGACTTTTGTGTAATTTCAGAAGAAAGCAAGACCCTGCCAAGAATAAGGCACAAACATTCTATTAACTGTGTTGATAGAAAACTAAATGTCAACATGTACTGTTGGCTCATCTTGGGGGGTTTTCACAGCAAATGAGAAAACACGCTGCATTTGTGATAGAAACTTCCTTCAAACAGTTGAAATCTCTTTGTCTTTTATTTTTGTGGTTAGAAATGTCTTTCATAGGCTAAGAGAATTTAGAGATTTTGTTTGAGAAAGGAAGAGATAAAGGTCTGACATTTCACCAAACCCAGCTGCATGTGACTTCTTAATGTCAAGAGAGTGCAAGATCTAAATGTACAAAGGTAAAGAAGAGTTGGGTGTTTTCAATGAAACAGAAAATGAACACAAAATATTTCGCTGAAAAGTGCATATTTAAAATACATTAGCTCCAAATCACAATGAAACATCCTCAGTTATGTTTTATTCTATTTGTTTGTAAAAATAATAAAACTGCCTTTCAGAGTACACTGCACTCACAAGTTGGTGTACAAAATTACATTAACAAAATAGACTATATAAATCACAGATTAAACCATGCTACAGACCTTTTATAAACAGCAGAAACAATGAATGAAAACACAACAGTTAAGTAAATACAGATCAAAATAAAAACAGCTAAAGAGTTTTCTTAAACGTTCTAAGCTCAGTATAACTCTTGTGCTTAACAAAAAGAGAGAGGTATGAACAGATGTGCTGGAATGTGGGTGAGAATGCACATTCTAGTGAGAGTAATGCTCCACACTCAGATACGCATATTCCAATGCATATATGGATTCACATCTGATTTGTGGGTATCCTTTTAAATTCATGCAAGTGATTCATGCATGAAAGCCTTCTTAATTGGTTCATCTACTAAGAGGCAGATGATTAATCAATAAATGTTCCCTTTACATAAGAATATAGTAAGAATCCCGCTGGATCAGACCAAAGGCCCATTTAGTCCAGTGGTCAGCTAGATGTGTGGAACAGCAGTCTCCCCACTTGTAATTCCCAGCAACTGATATACAGAGGCATACTGCCTCTGACAGTAGTGGTGGAACATAGCCATCGGGGCTAGAAGCCAGTGCAGTCTTACACTCCATGGATTTGTCTGGCTGGGAAGCTACCACTGTAGTGTTCCTACAAGTGGGAGCCAGCATAGGAACACCTCTTATTGGGCATGGGGAATGGGGAGAGGCAGCAAGGGGTGCAGTAATTTGCCATGTCCTGGGTATGGAGAGTTAAGGCACTGGAAAATGGAGTCTATTACCATCATTAAAGGAGGGACAGGCAGATGATGCTTGTCACCCTCTCCCATTCCAACTTCCAGGAGTGCCAGCTTGGCCCTGTGACCATGGGTGCCTGGGGTTGTGGGTGCCATGCAGCGTGCATGCCCCTGGCACCAAAATTTGTGGGTGCCCGGCCCCTTCATGGGGAATTTTGTGGGTGCTTGGGCACCCAGGGCCCCAGGGAGTTGGCACTTATGCCACTAAATCCTAATGGGACCTGGGTAGCCTTGCTCATTAGTCCTCCCACGTGTCAGTCAAATAAAAGGTCACGTCAGTCCATAATAAAACTTGGCTCATCCACAACTTGACATCTTGTGTGTATTACCAAGATCTGGGTGGGCAAGCAGGGTGGTCCTGACCTCACAATTTCACATCACCTCCAAAGACACACTCCTCCATTGTCTTGTGAGACAGACAGATGCGAACAACAATTTGTGGTACAGGGCTATTGAAGAACCAACTAATTCTTCTGGGAATGTAGGAATATATATATATATATATATTGCAGTTACATAGAAGGATATAAAACACCTTACCTTGTTGTGCTAAAGTTGATCTCAGCATTCCACTCTTAGACCATATTTTGACTTGTCCATCTTCACCAACTAGAACAAAGGAACATTTAGCAATGACCTTGCAACTGACTGAATTAAAATTCTCAATTTTAACACTCAGAATTTTTAACATTGTATTAAGTTAACTACACTGAAAAAACAAATTTAGCATACAGTACAATAAAAATTTCCTAACATTTTTTGAGGAATCACATGCCACATCATCTCATTCATCTGGAATTCCTATGCCACTCCAAAATAACCATAATAAATCATGCTCCAAAGCAGTATGTCAGTGGTTGGGGGTGGGTCATAACAGGAGGCTTCAATTGACTGGAAGAAGTGATGTAATAGCCAGTGATTTTCATGTAGGAGGTGATAGAATGAGCATGACCCTGTTTGTCCCCAAGAACTTGGAAATATATAGAATGGGAACAGATGCACACACTACGTTATAAAACTATGCTTCCTCGGAGGGTGGCTATTTCAGGGCACTGAGATTAAATGACACAGGTGGTGCGGGCCCAAAGGTTTTCTAAATCTGCTAACATTGCAATAAGTAAGGCTGGGGAATAGGGAGATTAGCCTGTTCTACCTCTTCCTCCAAGTGAGGGCAGAACATGCAAAATAGGAGGGGATGTAACAAGACATCCAGATGCATAAAGAAATGGAAGCATCAGGTAAGAATTTATACTGAGATAAACATTGATCATTAATTTATTTATTTTTTTGGTTGGACCTAAGAAAGATATTACTCTACTGCTACTTTTGGGTTGTTTTTCTAATGGACTAACAAGACTACCTGCTATTACTGCATATTGGCTTTAAAGTATTTCATTGTTATAGGCAAATATTTGACAGTGAACAGACAACAGCTATTCATGGCTGGCTCAAAGTGTTTTGTTACACCATAAAAATTATAATTTTGCCTATATGCTTCTTTGTGTCTTATTGTCTACACAATAAATGACCAAGAATAGAGCAGGATACTATTCCTTATTTTTTCTAAAATGACTGTCACAGTGTTGTGCTACATATTAGTTCATCTATACTAAATACTATCCTGATTCCTGGGTCACATCATTAACAAATTAGAATCTTTATTGCACCTATTTGCAAGCATTCAGAAGTGATTAAAGCCAAACATGTAAATGTTAACCATTTGCAAATATAACATCCTATGAAGGGTCTGCAATGCAGGAATCTCAACTAAAGCATCCAAGACAGATGGCCATCCAACCTCTGCTTAAAACCTCCAAGGAAGGAGAGTCTACAACCTCCCATTCCAATGTCAAAGAGTAGGAGATAACACCCCAAAAATAAGCTCCTAAACTGTTGATATGTGCCTTCCTCTTTGCACAGTTATGGTGCATCTCCTTTCCACAGGAGTGTGGGGTGGCCCCCTCTTTGCTTTCACTAGCAAGCAGAGATTATTGTGTTCTGTGTGTTGCATTGTGACAGGGTCTTCGAACAGCAGGTGTCCTTTTATGTGTGTGCTTTCACATGTGTTTAATTGTTTTTGGTTTTATTTTTAATAGGGTAACATATTTGGTTTTTTTTGATACATATATTTATTGTGTTTTTAGTTGTATCTATTTTAATTCATGCTGCGAGCTGCCTTGAGTCCTGCACTGGGAGAAAGGTGGGATACAATACAAAAGTAAATGATCCTGGAATTTTGTCACTCTGTGCAACTGCTTCTGTTGTTGGTATGCTTGGGCCAGCCCTATAGCTACTTACTATTTTTACCAGCCTCAACAATTTAGTATCAGCAAACTTGACTATCTCTTTCCTTACTCCTAACTCTGCCTTATTTTCACTTATATAAACATACGAATTAAATGACAAGCAGTTGCTGTGCATTTATCATGGTGTTGCTTCAAAAGGTTGCTTAACAACTTATTGAACTTTATAGGAGTTGAAACTATTCACATGTGATGCAGCCTTTGGCTAGTTGAACAGTGGGTACTGACCCTTGGCCAGGAGATATTGATTAACAATCATTTATTACTTTTGCAATCCTAGGACTGTGGATGGAGAGGACAATGTGCCTCTGAATAACAGTTGCTAGGAATCTAAAGTGGGGAGAGTGATGTTGTGCTTGCTGGCTTTCTATAGTCATTTGGTTGGCCACTGTGAGACCAGGATGCTGAACAAGATGGTCATTTGGTCTGATCTAGAAATGCTTTAATCTTCTTGTGTTCAATAAGAGAAAATCTCAATCTAACCCCTCTCAATATTCAGTACAACATCTAGTATGTTTTCAGTCATGTTAATTTTGTCACTCATTTCAGGAAAGTACATGTTCTTTTCTATGAATGTTATACTTCACTTTTTAAGACATACTTTGAAGACAGTTCTCCTTCATCACATTTTTACAAAAAAAAAAAAAATCCTCTTACCTGTAACAAGTGCTGTTCCCTCATAATTCCATTTCCCTGCAAGTACAGCTCCACAGTGGGCTTCTACACTTTTTTCAACTCTTCCAGTCTTGGAAATCAAATGGAACTTGCCTACACAAATTTGATGTTGTAATGTTAGAAATCAAATATATACAAGAAGGTTATTATCATAGAGTTGTGACATTGGTTAAAATAAAGAATTATCTGACAAATGTCACTTGATTCTTCCAAACCTTTTTCTAATTCCTTCACTAGCCAATTAGTGATCATCCCATAGCCCAACCAATAAGCAAATTCTTCAGTTAATAACCCCTCCTATAATCTCATATATACCAGAAGTGAAAACTTATTCTAGAATCAGAAATTTACATCTCATTGAAGTCAATGGGACAACAACTTAAGTCCCACTAACAACAGTTAACTTTAGCTGGATTAGGACCTCTATATTGGTAAATAGTTATGTATCTTCCTATACATTACCCAACTTCAAGGAACCCTTTCCCCATTATTTCTTCATCCTTCTATAGGCTAATTTTTCTTAGTTTTGCAAAAGCAGATATAATCCTGAATGCAATGATAGGCCTGTGAGAATTCGATCCTAACAAGAAAGTATTTTTAAAAAATTAAAAAATTAGTTGTTTTAAGAAAATCCTGCAGTGCTGGCCTCTCCCTGATCAAATTGATCAGGTCACAGCTACCATCTGAGATGTCATGGCACTCACTCCCAGTTTTGCTGGACAGTCTTGCCCCTCAAGCTAAAGAACAGATCACCTCTCATCAATAAAGCCTCTCCTCCTCCCAGAGGGGAGGAGTTGTGAGCAGGAGCCATTTCCCACGTTTAGCAGGGGGCGTAATGCCCCCTGCTTTGCTGTCCCTGCGCCGCACCTCCTGGCAGCCATCCAATCGGGGGGAGGCTTGGGGGCAGGGTTTACCCGCTCAAAATGCAGCCACACCAAAGCTTCCACCTCATTGTGATATGTGAGTTTCTGGGAAAACCTCTCATCTCCCACTGAGAGTAGCACTTTTCAGCCAAACTAAAGATGAAATATGCTCACATGCTAACATCATCATCATCATCATCATCATCATCACCACCACCTACATCTATAGCAGCTTTCTCCAATCTGTCTCCCATCAGATGTTTTGGACTACAACTTTCATCAGTCCCAGCCACCATGGTCTACAGTCCCAGATGATGGGAATTATAGTCCAAAACATATAGGGTATCAGGTTGTGGAAGCCAGATCTAGAGAAAGATTAGTTGTGGCACATTTGAATGACATCTTATAGTCATTCTGAATTCCAGTAGAGTAGGGATAGAGATAAGATGGTCAATTCATTAATTGTTGGTTGTGGCAAATATCAGATACAGAAATCTATACTGGTGGAAAATGTTCGTACAAGTAAAACTTTCTATCGTGAACCAGAAAGACTGAAGTTACAGCATTCTATTATGGAACAGTGCCTTAAGATTTGAAGGTAAAAACATGTTGGGCAAATGACCAAGACTGAAAAGATGGATTCAGAGCAGACACATTCAAACTGTGAAAGACAGCTAACTGATCTTCTCACAAATCCACTGTCAGCGAAGAGATCATAAGCAGAGAGTTATCTTGCAGCCTCATACAGTTTAGGAGTCACTTGATGGGTGACACTGGCCATGAAGACAATTTTAAAATAAAATAAAATCAGATGCTCAAAAACTCATTTGGTGTCTGTTGGCATGAGTGGACATATCAAGATTTTTTGAAAAACTTTACTGTTATAGGCTGCATAGAAAAGTGAAAGCTTTGACCATATGCTTTATTCATAATATAGTTTGGAACAGAATGTGAAGGGACTCAGTTTCAGCCTTACATTAATTCTCAGTTTTATAAAATACTGCTCCTTTCTTCCTGTTTTTATTATTTAATGAAACCATAAACTGTTCTCAAAGTTGAAGCTGTTTTGCAGTTCTGGAAGGCATTCAAATAAGAGATTAGAGGCCTATTCAAGTACAACATGTACAGAACCATGTCTGTTATATTCATTTGCTACCACAGACCTCTTAAATATTCTGCTCTGATTTTAATGATTAGTCATCAGTATAACGAAAACTAGTAGAAAAAGAGCCAACATAATTTTTAAGGAACCATTACAGATTGTATTAGATGAATAATTAAAGTGGTAACATAAATATATTTCATATGGGAAGGCAGATTGTAATTCCACCAAATAGATCTTTACATACAAACTAAACAAAGTAAAAGTTATTAATCAGGAAGAAAACATGCTATAAACAAAAAGGAGAAAGGTTATTGTGTATAGCAGATAACTGAAGCTCGGTTTTTAACGTATGGTGTTATATGTACTAGAATATGTAAGTGCTGGATTCTAGATAGAGACCATAGTTCTAAACAGAATTTTACAAAGCTGAAGAATTATAAAGATGCTAGCAGATACCTGTTATGAATGTCAGTTCTTATAATCCAGCCTATCAGGCATTTCTTGTTGGCAGCAGTTCCCTTTGAGGGCACAGTAGTCCTGTGTAATAAGGGCATCATGACCCTTCTGACTACCTTTGGCTTAGCTCCTGGGATTTTTGAATCTGAATTCCAAGTTCTACGGGCATTCTTATAAACTAACCAAAGGGGTTTTCATAGCAATTTGGTTGAGTGGTAGAAGATTCTTTCATATAAAATGGTGGACAACATCTGCTGCTCAAAATATAGCTATTGAGAGTTGCTGAACCAGCTAAAAGGAGCACAATGACATTTTAAAAAACTACACTGCTCAAGTATCCTTGAATATGCTGCTGGCATTGTAGAGAAGCACTGAGCCCACCTTACCTGGGATCCAGTTTGCACCCTTATGGAGGAGCAAAAGAGAGAAAGCTTCAGGACTATCCCATATTTATAATAGCCTGTTTAAAAGGGCTTTTCATTTTCACTACCTCACCTATGTGTCACTGAACCCCCTTCATGGAATGATGCCAACAGCAGTGTTGACTTTGAAAAAAAAGATCTGGGAACATATTAAAATGGAAAATCTGCTATTCTGGCTCATCTTACAGGCATACACAAGGAGGCACAATCATCAGGGGGGCATTCAAAGTTCAGGTCTCACACACTCCCATTGCAAAAATGATTTGCCAATGCTTATGTATAAATACTAATTTTAGATTCTGAATGTTATGAACTAAGACTAGTTGCTAGTTGGCAGAGTAAAAAGGGAACTTTTATTGTAATCCATAAAGATTTAAGAGTATTTCTTTTGATTTTGGTTTAACCTTACTCAGTACAATCTTGCATGCGTCAAATCTTGGAACCTTGTTCCTTTATTGTCACAACTAGTGTTTTGTCAATGGGCAGTGACTCTGACAAAATTAGGGAATGGTCTGGACCACAAACCTAAAGTCCCATTAAGAAACCTGAGTGACTTTTGATAATAAAAACTGGAGAAAACCTTTTGGACTTTTTGTGTAGAAGGGGAAATTATTACTATTCTCTCATACCCCCTTAAGAAACGAATACTAGCATATGTCAGAGAACTAATGCTAATGAGTCCTCCTTCTCCTCCTCCTCGTGAAAATAGTGCCAAGTACGTAAAAGTGTTTCAGTAACTTGCATTGAGCCATTTGTATATGCTTTCCCAGACACCCAACATAGCACTAAGGCAATCCTTCAATCAGTACAAGGATTTCTGATTGTGCAATGCAGCATTCTCCCTATCTCCTTTGTCCTAAATCTGCTCTACAGGTTATTACAACCCTACATATTTGGGCATGTGGTGAGAGGAGAGCAAGTCCCATTGTGCAAGTGGAAATCTTTGCACTGACGAGTGCCCTCTGTATGTGAAGTTAGTTGTAGAGAAGCATCATGAGCCAAATCTACTTTGAAGCAGCCCATTAGGTATTTGTTTTCATGTTTACCATATTCTTATCTTATAAATGATAATGAAACTCCCATGTAATGCTGACTATGGCTTACTGCAAATGAGCAAACACATGGACTGCAAGAGAGGAGATTGTGGCTACTTTGCTCCTCCCATTTTTCTTTTGCTACTGCTCTGTGCTTGAGTTAAACTGCAGTTTGGCTCAGCTAACTGTCTGAAGCAGGGCTCAGGGTTTATCTCTCCCAGACAATCCACAAGTTGTAAACCATAGGATAAACCTTGGTTCCAGCTTGTGGTTTGTCTGGAGAGAGCTAAACTACAAGCTCGGGTCTGGACAATAAGCCAAACCACAGCTCAGTGTAGCAGAAAACACCCAGGGAGGAGCAAAGTGCTACAATCTCCTCTTTGGAACCCCACGTTTGTAGTAAGTCACGGTTTGGCTTAACATTATGTGGGAGCTGGGCAACTGTAAACATTTCAGCAAGGAAACAGCTTTTTTTCTCTTTAATGAAAAACCAGAGGGAAAATGTAACCCACACTGAGCCTCTGAGATAGAGCGGGATAAAGTGAAGATCCTCACTTTGTTTTGTTTTGTGTTTACATTTTTATGCTTGTTATTTTATCACCTGTCTCCTCAAAATATAATGGGATACAAAATAAATATGGATATTTCCCATTTTGTAGCAATGTTTTCCAAGAACAGTTCACATATGTGAGATATTGGGCTGTTATGGTGCCAAGCACCATAAAAGCCTTTCTATGAAATCCTATATCATGTATAGGCTACCAGTGTGGTTGGTCTTAAATGTGACAATCACAAATGATTAACTCAGCAAATCTAGGAATTCTATACTACAGCTTTGTTTTTCAGAAGATGTGTTACTCCTGTTAATCTATGAATTATAGCAGCTGTCTAGCTAGATATACTTCAAGACATAATGGTCCCTCTATTACATATGTGGTAAAATAAAGGTCTCAGTGGGCACTTTCTACTTTTTACACTGCTATTAAAAAATCTAAGATGCATTCATAAAACACAGGGAACTCAGGGGAATTCTGGTTTGCAATATTAATACCATAAATAAGATTAAAATTGGTGTACTATCATGTAAGAGGGATTCTCTTGGTTACATTCATACAGAACCAATTTGTAGGATTTTGATTGATGGCATAGGAATGCTCTGAGAAACACATTAGTGGACTATAATGTCTATATATACATAACAGTTGCATTGTTCTCTTTTCAGTGGACATAATATGTTTCTTTAAAAATGTCTTTATCAATCTTCATGTTGTAGATGCAAAAGAACATGAAAAAAGCCCAGTCCTGTCAGTGTAATAACTTAAAACAACTTAGGGCTCAGGATGACAACAATGGTAGCTTGTTCATTTGCTGTCTAAATATGGGTGTGTGTGTGTTAGGATAACAAAATAAAACTATTTGGTTTTAAAGAGATGTTTTATCTTTTGAGTTTTGCAAGTTGAGTACATTTCCCCCTTATGCCTTTGATATTGTGTCAGGGATTTTTTAAAAATACTATAAGTGTACATTTTTAAATCTTCAGCCATAATTATATCAAACAGATTAATGTATGTACAATACATTCTATTTTAAAGTATACACAAACATATACAGCTACTTACAATAGGTAAAAACTTGTTGTCATTTGCCATAAACAACAACCTCCATTGTTTGCTTGGAAATAAGTCAATTTACTTCAATAAATGTCCACATGAATGCATCCTCTACCTCTCATTTACATCAGAACCAGTGAAGGCAGTGAAGGTCCTCCATCTAGAGGCAGATGGAGGACGGATGGCAGCTTACAGATTGAGGTTGAATCCTGACAAGATAGAAGTACTGGTTTGGGGCGGGCAGGTGTGGTGGACGCCCTGGTCCTGAATGGGGTAACTGTGCCGCTGAACAACCAGGTGTGCAACCCGGGAGTCATTTTGGACTCTCAGCTGTCTATGGAGGTGCAGGTCAATTCTATGTCCAGGGCAGCTGTCTACCAGCTCCAACTGGTATGCCGGCTGAGACCATACCTGCCTGCAGACTGTCTCCCACTTGGACTACTGCAATGTGCTCTGTGTGGGGCTGCCTTTGAAGGTGACTCAGAAACAACAACTAATTCAGAATGCGGCAGCTAGACTGGTGACCGGGAGTGGCCACTGGGACCATATAACACTGGTTCTAAAGGATCTTCATTGGCCTCAGCCCAGACACTGAGGTCCTCCTCAGAGGGTCTTCTGGTGGTTCCCTCACTGTGAGAAGCAAAGTTACAGGGAACCAGGCAGAGGGCTTTCTCAGTAGTGACGCCGTCCCTATGAACACTCTCCCTTCAGATGTAAAGGAAATAAACAACTATCAGACACCTGAAGACACTCCTGTATAGGGAAGTTTTTAATGTTTGATGCTTTATTATGTTTGATATATTCTGTAAGCCACCCAGAATGGCTGGGGAAACCCAGCCAGATGGGTCGGGTGGTATTATTATTATTATTATTATTATTATTATTATTATTATTATTATGGTGCAATGAGATATGAGACAGTGCAGGGCCCAATTTTTTAATGCACTATAAAGTATGGGCGGGCAGATGACATAAGTACAACGTATGTCAGTGGGAGGGAACAGCTGGACCTCCAACATACCTGCACATTTGATCTCTCTCTTGGGGTGCTTCCTGCTAGCTTTGGAGACCCTTGAGGAGAAATATCATTAGGGTAAAACATGTGAAGACAGGCTCTGGATTGAGAGGATGTGACCAATAGTAAGTCCAATGGTCAAGAAGGCGGTTTCTGCACATGCCGTAGGGGGAAGTGAGGGGCAGATGGGGCTCATGAGCCTGGGATGGTAGCCCATCTAGGAGAAGGAAAACTCTCGATTCTAAAGAAAGGGCTAAAGAGTAAACTCTACACATATCCAGAGTGGAGTCCCTAAGACAGTTAGATGGCAACTACAGCAGCCAAGTTGGTTCCAAACAGATTGCTCTGCTTTCCCTTGGACCATATCAGCAAGGCCAAGAGGAGGGTCTTCTTGTCTGGGCTGCCCAGGATTTCCATAAACACTGTCCAGGCTTGCGTCCCAGAGAAGTCACTTCGGTACTGCTAACACAGCAATTTGACTTCACCCCCAAGACAGATGGATGCCAACACAACAGCGGCAGGTATCAAGCAGCTGGTCTGCTGTCATTATGTCCATTTTCAGCCAAATGTCTTAAAGCATTCACTTTTTCTACTATGCAAAAGTAGCTTGCTGTTGTGCACTTCTCCAAAGCCTACAGATAGAAAATTATTGCTTATTTTCCAAGGGTTGTATCCAGCTTATGGTCAAAGTAGACCTATTGAACTCAATGAACTGGGCATTGTGCATTGATTTCAATGGATCTATACTGAGTATAAGTTAGTTGGATACAACTCTTCTGAATTACCCATTTGGCAGTCTTATTAATGTCAAAATGGATGCAAAATCAAGAAAAAATTGCTAATAGGTTTGCTGACTATAAATGCTTTCTCCTTAGAAAAGATCCCTTTGAGGAAAAAGTAAACAAATATGGATTAATTGGATTAAAGTGTCAAACTAATCAGTTACATTAATGCAAAGTGAAAGAAGGAAATTAAACTGAAGTTGGGGGTACAAAATAAGCTATGTTCTAGTACAACACACTATGTGGGGCGACCGCAAAGCATGTTCCAAAAAGAAAGCCAGATTGCTTTCTGGCATGCAGTTTGTTGACCATATTACACTAGGTTTTGTAACAACTGCACTGGTTTACAATTTGTTTCTGGGCACCATTCAAGGTGCTGGTTCTTAACTCTAAAGACCTAAATGGTTTGTTGCCAGAGTATTTGAAAGGCCACCTACCTTTAATTTAAGATCACCTTTGGCGGCTTCACTATTTGTTGTACCAACAAGAAAGCTAGATTGGTGGAAACACAGGACAGGGCTGTAGCTATGGTAGTACATTGTCTATGGGATTTTTTGCTCTGCATGACACTGGTTTTAAGTGAAATTACTTCCACATTTTAAAAAATTTAAATCATACTAATCTGCCATGGTATTGTTTCAAAGTTTTGAAGCTAACTTTTTTTCAAATTGTGGATAGTCTCAGGGGTTCTTTGGGGCCAAAAGGCAACTCAGTACTATACGTAAATAAAATAAATTGCTTATCAAGACAGATACCTGATTTACAGTTAGAATAGATACCAGAAGAAAAAAATCTCTTCTACTAGTCTTGACATCAAAGTCTCTGATAGAGACAGTTGTCCATGAGTGTCACAAGGAAAACTGTGTGCAGTATTCAATATAGCTCATGTTTGCAATTATTCTTATTTGCACTAAAAGCAAGTGGAAAGGAACCATTTAATACAAACCACACCAGGACAACAGGGATTGCATGTAACATAGTATGTATGTGCATCTAGGCAGAGCTGATTCAACTTACCAGAGCTACTCTGCATGTAGATCTAAATTTACCCTTTTCCCCACATCCATGCTACTGCTGACCTACACCTATGGTGTGCTCAAAGCAATTTCTGGATTGGACCAGATAAGATTTTGTTCTTAAAAGATACCCCAGTTACAAAGCTGTAGCATTCTTACTTGAATTGCTTGCAACATCCCAACACTTTGATATGTTCTTTCAACTGCTATTGTAATTAAACTACTGTTTTCCTCTAGAGTGAAAACAAATCATCCCAAATACATGCTTATGTCTGGCCAGTGTATTTACAGCATAAAGTTAGAGCCCAATGTTTCAATGCAAGGGAAAGCATGCACCCAGAGTACAAAATACTGTAAATTTGTACAAAATCAAGGATCAGAGAAGGTGACACTTGAAAGGAGTCATAAAGTTAGTGATTAAAGATGGTGCATCATATTGCATGATAATCTCAGCAGAAACTGTAGACTCAAGAGCAGTGCCATTTAAATGACATTTAGATGACTGGACATTACTAATTTAGGCTCATTAATTTCAAAGGAACTGCTCTAACTCATTTGACTACAACTTTGCATACTGACAAAATGAAATACTTTCAAAAGCATTGTACTCTAAAATAAGCTATATACATCTCCATGATGACTTACCATCAGAACTTGTAAGTACAAAGTTCTCAGCGTGAGTTTGTCTCTTTCCACCAAAACTTTTAGGAAACCAGTGAAGATCGATGGGATAGATATCATCAGGAAGCTTCGCTACTTGTGTTGTCTCACCATTTAACAAGTTCCATTTAATAATTTGGTGATCATCACTGCATGAATAAAGATCGTCTGCTGTTGTCCAGCCTACACAACTAACCAATTCCTTATGTTTTAACAGAATTAAGGAATTTAAGAATATTGGTACAGTTAAATCTTCGTACATATTGGCAAAGACATATATCATTTTTTCTTCTTTAAACTTTTTTGAAAACATGAATTACTGTAAAAAGTTTTAAACAAAAAAGATGCAAGGGGTTGGTAAAGAGAGCTCAACAATTATACATACCGATAATACTTTATTTCTTACTTATATTTTCTTTACAGTATTTTTCTTTAAAGGGCTTTGAGATGAAGGGAGAACTCAAAACGTCTATAGCAGTGTTTCTGAAAATTGGGTCTCCAGCTGTTGTTGGACTACAACTCCCATCATCTCCAGCTAGCAGCAGCAGTTTGAGAAACACTGGTCTATAGTGTGCACTTATAGGTTTAACTGGTTTTGCAAGGCCTCTTTAGTTATTATACTATTAGACTTATACAAATCATGAAAATGATAAAGGCTTTTTGAGCACCAAGCTTTAACATCTCCTACAGAAAATCTTCCTAAAAAGGAAGGATAGTATGCTAATAGCAATAGGAGAGGTGTACCTGGCCTTAATACACCCGTCCAAGACTTTCAGGTATGAAATATGCAAAGGGATAGATTTTGACCTTCTTTACAAGTGCTCTTAAAAAACAACAACTGGACGAAGTTCATAAAGGACTAGAAAAGTTGCATCTGCTGGTTGTCTAAGCACTAAGAAACCTGGAATATCTTTGTGGTCCATATAAAGCTGGCTTAAAAATATGATGCTGGCTCTTAGGACTTAGAAATACAGTGGTACCTCTGGTTACGAACTTAATTAGTTCCGGAGGTCCATTCTTAACCTGAAACTGTTCTTAACCTGAGGTACCACTTTAGCTAATGGGGCCTCCCGCTGCCGCTTTCCTCTGTTTTCCCTTAGTTTGAAAAGGCCCATTATGATTAGCACTAACCAGGAATTACATGCAAACCATTATTTGAAACTATGTTTTTTAGGTAATCCAATTTAGTGCTTATTGGTTTGCCCAACTCAAGACACAACAAACAATATTTTTTATTTTACAAGATTTATAGACTGCTTAATTAAAAAAGGAATTAAATAGTTTACATAAAGTAGTATACAGTGGAACCTCAGGTTGTGAACGTGATCCGTGCGGGAGGCACGTTCGCAACCAGCAGCGCCGTGTCTGCGCACGCATGGGTTGCAATTTGGCGCTTCTGTGCATGCGCCAAGCACCATTTAGTGCTTCTGTGCATGCGCCGAAAACTGGAAGTAACCCATTCCGGTACTTCTGGGTTTGGCGTGCAACCCGAAATTGCGTAACCTGAAGCGTCTGTAACCCGAGGTACCACTGTACTAATTAACCAGAAAAGAGAGCAGTAAATATGTGAGCCCATTGTATGTTCTGGGTGGTTTGGAGGCTTAAAATATATTTTAATTCAACCTTTGATGTCTAGTGCAAAGCTTTCTGTGCTTTGTGAGCCAATGGTGTGCCACTCTTGTGCTGCATTGATCATATGTGTAGTACAAGGAATCTGAATATGGGGATACAGAAGTAAAATCAAATAGCTAGCACTGAAACTGTTTACAATAACTTATCCACCAATAACCTTTTGCATGTCTGAGCATTAGTGACTTTTCCTCACAGATTTAAAAGTTCCATGATAACATCAGTGCATGAACAGGAACTAGATTCTATATGGGCACTTCCTTTTCTTCCACACTTCAATGCAACAGATGCTGTTAAACTTTGCATAATTTTCCTAACTCAAGCAGAAGCAAATACATGGGCAGAAGGATTATTGCCCCTCCTCAAAAACTGTGCTATTTTCTCAGGGAATGTAAGAGTTCTGTTGGATAAGACCAAAACCCTATCTAGTCAACCATCCTGTTTCACAAAGTGGCCAACCAGATGCATCTGGGAAGGCAACAAGAAGATTAGACTGACCATTTGAGAGCATTCACTTTAGTTGTGAACATGTTAATAGTAATTTGTATTTTACAAGTGGGGTGCCACAGTTCCTGATTTATTTATTTTTTAAATTCTCTTACACAGATGGGATTATTCTAACAGCCCTTAAGATGCGGTTCAATGATAAGTCTTCTATCTTCCCTGGCTGCACAACAATATCAATATCCATTTGCTGAAAAACAGTAGGTCTGATGTTACTGCCTGAAACTGGACTGGTTTTCATGTCACAGTAAATAACAGTTAATGGGTTTTTGAGAATGTGCAAACCCTGTTTAACTCTTCTCCTAGGACAAGCAAGAGCAACACAGTGTTGCCTAGCCGAGTGTTATCTGAATCAGGTATCATAGTTTGCTTTCCTTACAACCCTTGGCTGACCATCACTGTTAGTTTGGAACTAACGTGAAGTCGGTGAAGGTCCTGTGTGAGTGTCTTGAGGCGGTTGGAGGTTGGATGGCGGCTAACAGATCGAAATTGAATCCTGACAAGACAGAAGTACTGTTTTGGGGGGACAGGAGGCAGGCAGGTGTGGGGGACTCCCTGGTCCTGAATGGGGTAACTGTGCCCCTGAAGGACTAGGTGCGCAGCCTGGGAATCATTTTAGACTCACAGCAGTCCATGAAGGCACAGGTCAATTCTGTGTCCAGAGCAGCTATCTACCAGCTCCATCTGGTATGCAGGCTGAGAACCTACCTGCCCGTGGACTGTCTCGCCAGAGTGGTGCATGCTCTGGTTATCTCTTGCTTGGACTACTGAAATGTGCTCTATGTGGGGCTACCTTTGAAGGTGACCCAAAAACTAATCCAGAATGCGGCAGGTAGACTGGTGACTGGGAGCGGCCGCCGAGACCACATAACACCAGTCTTGAAAGACCTACAATGGCTCCCAGTATGTTTCTGAGCACAATTCAAAGTGTTGGTGCTGACCTTTAAAGCCCTAAACGGCCTTGGTCCAGTATACCTGAAGGAGCGTCTCCACCCCCATCGTTCTGTCTGGACACTGAGGTCTAGTGCCAAGGGCCCTCTGGCGGTTCCCTCGCTGCGAGAAGCCATGTTACAGGGAACCAGGCAGAGGGCCTTCTCAGTGGTGGCACCTGCCCTGTGGAACGCCCTCCCAGCAGATGTCAAAGAGAAAAACAAGTACCAGACTTTTAGAAGACATCTGAAGGCAGCCTTGTTTAGGGAAACTTTTAAGGCCCAGAGTGGCTAGGAAAACCCAGCCAGATGGGCGGGGTATACATAATAAATTATTATATTATTATAAACAAATCACACTGATACCAGGTTTAGACATAACACTAAGCCAGGGATTGTGGTTTGTTGCTCGCATTCACACTAAGGGATCAAATGCAGTTTACCACAATATGTAAACTGGACCATTGTAGGACAAAGTGTATTGTCAAAAATTTTGTGTCTTTCTTACAGGGTTTGAGCTCTGAGAGATACAAAATTTTATTTTGATACATTTGTGATTTTTAAAAAAACCACATTGTTACAAGCACTGAGAAATATCAGAACATTGTCAGCTATGCCTATGACATAGGTTTGAGATGAACAAAGGATATGTTTTGGTTCCTTCAACAGAGATGTCTTTAATCTCATTATGATTTCTCTTTTTGATCATCCAGTTGCTACATTGATAGAAAAAATCTTCTTGGTTGCACAGTTAATACCTGTAAAACACATACAAAAAAGTAACCTGTACTAAAATATTAATACTCACATTTTAATCAATCATTACCTTCTCTGGCCCAAAGTGGTAATGCAATGTGCTACAGATTTATGCATAAAGATGAGGAAGTGTTTGTATTAACTTTTCAATATAGTCAGATACTTTGGGAAAGCTCTGGACCCATTCCTGGCAATAAAATGCCAAGTTACAAACAACTGTTGGAAGAAAAAATGTTTACAAAAGGTTCTGCAGAAATAATGGACTTTAGAGAACTTCTTCAATTGCCATAACTCCCATTAATGTAAATTAATGGACACTTTCTTATTCACAAGAGAATATGCCATTATGCACAACATATGCCCTCTAACCTCTTGGGATTCCAGCAACATAGATACTACAACCCACCAAGGAGTTACTATGCAAGGATTTAGCAACAGAAGCAGGCCTTGCAATGATTTGCAGTCTTTTGGTTCCTGGCAGTTGACTACACAATATTTGTTTTGAGCCTATTGTGCTTTATTGTTACTGATTTTGTTCTCAATCATTGGCAAAGTTTTAACTGATATTAACTGACCAGACAAAGTAACACCTAGGCAACACAATCCAATGCTTGTTTACTTAGAAATAAGGCCTATTGACTTTAATGTGGCTTACTCTGATATAAGTGTGCAATGAATTGTAGCCTCAGAGTGAAATATAGGTTTCAAATTATAATGAATACATGGATTTTTTTTCCCTTGGGGATTTGAAAAGAATGGGGAAAACAGTTCTTTTGTGACATTTTTAGTGCAGAAATAACCTAAAAGTACCTTCCATAATCACAAAGCACCAATGTAGAATAAAATCCTCATTCCTTTTTTCTAAAAAAGCATGTGCTGAAAAAAGCATGTGCTGAAACAGGGGGACAACCTGTTTTAATTAACATCTTCCATTGGCTTCTATGAAATACTTTACTTTCTCTTACTGATGCTCCACATATGAGCAGAAATGGCCATGCGTAAAGATGGCTTTGCCTATGATTCTAGGACCATTTCATCGACAACGTAACCTCTGCAATCAATCAATCAATCAATCAATCACTGCAGTATGGGAACCAGAAGATTTTGTTTCAAAGGCTACATCTGTACAACAGCAACAGCAGCAGCAGCAGCATCTTCCGAACCCCTTTTATTTTCAGGGCTTTGAAAGCAGCTCCCAGTAAAACGGGATTAAAATGAAGGGGAAAGCTGCATGTCAGGCTTGTAGGCAGGCCTCCCTTCACCGCCCCCCTCCCTGTAAAGTCCACTGTTGCTTTCTATCCCCGGGTTAATAACTCCCGAGAGCTTCAGTGGGGTCACCTCCAAGAAAGCGAGAGGACTGCAACATTGGAGCCTGGAAAGTAATACGAGAAAGAAAGGCACCGTTGCGTACCTGGCTATAACACATTTTTGCAAAACCTGCGCATACTAAAGACCCCGGAGGTTTCGGCGGCCAGTCACTTGCTGAGTTCTCCGGACCTGACCATTTCCCATTCCCTCGCTCGCCCGCCTCACACCTGCTCCTTCCTTTTTTACCTGTGCAAGGTGAGCACCTAGTCCAAGCGCACAGCGCGCGTACCTCTGAGAGGAACTCGGAGCGCTGAGGCCTCTGCTCCTTGTCTCCGCGCCCGCTTGCCAGTCAGGTATTCCCGCTCCAAGAGCCCTCAGAAGTTCGCCTTTCTGGCCAAAAGCACTCCCTCCCTCCTCAGCGCTGTTGATGCCAACCGTGAGCGGGAAGCCGTTCGGTCTCTATAGCGACTTCCCGCGAGATTTTTCACTCCCCCCCACCCCCCGCCCGCGAGGTTTCGTTACACTCCCCTTCCCACCTCAGACCCTCCCAGAGCGTGTGACGCCAGCCGTGACGTCAGGGGGCTGACCTGTCAAATTTGTATTAAATGTATCAATATTTTAATATAGCTATATCTATATACGTATACGTATAAAAATCAGTTTCTCGTTATTTCTCCGCTGTTACTGAATGTTCTATTGGATCTTGTTGCTAGGTGACCGATTCCGCCTGTCCGATTATCCGCGGGAGGGGCTCGGCTCCTTTCCCCTTTTCGTTACATTTGGATATTTTATATTTTAATCCTATGTTCAAAAGCATTCTATACGCACGCACACATATACGGTATACTGTATATACTTCTTTATTTTTTTTTGAGGGGGGGAATGCTGAGGAAAGCATGACGTGACAACATTCAACCCCCCCTTTCCGCTAACTAACGGAAAACAAGATGGCGGCGCGAGAGGGTTTCCCCCCCCTCCTTTTTCCTCTCTTCGTTTTTTTCCCCTCCTTTCAAACCTGTGGGAAGCCGGCCCCTTTTTTCATTCCCCAGCGTGCTTTGCGCGTTTCTAACGAATTTCGTTACGAGTTTGCCGTTTGGGCGCCATTTTCGAGTGTAGAAGCCGCCAAGGCTGCAGGCAGGAAAAGGGAGCTTTCTGCAGCTCGCGCCGCTGCTACGTTGGGAGCGCCGTCGGCCCTCGCTCCAGGTTGCCTGTTCTGGGCCGTGGATGGGGACGAAGTACTCTGACTCTGCTTGGTAAGAAGACCTTTTTTGGGGGAAGAACTGTTCTTTCTTTTAGGTTTTTGGGGGAAGAGAGTTTTAAGAAGCTTCCCTCCCTGCGGTTAGAATGGAGGGTGAAACTTCCAGTAAGGTTCATGGACTTGGCTGGTGCTTACTGGTACTTGGGAAACTTGTTCGCTTTAAAAAAAAAAATTTTCCCTTCAATATTAAAAATAAAACTCCCACAAACTATTCTATGAGGAAAAAGGCGGCAGCCTTCTCTCTCCCCCTCCCCTCCCCAAACCGGCCGCTTTTTCCTTCTCCCCCGCTTTTCCCCCTACCCGCCTCCGTGGGGGTGGGGAGAAAAGCTATATTTGCTGGCGATTTCCGTTGCTATCGGTAAAAGCAAGTTAGTCTCCTTCCACTCGCTCCTTGCACATTTTTTAATTTTTTTTTATTTTTTTGCTGATTTTGGTATAGGCTGTCAGAGACGATTTATAATCACATTTTTCTTTTAAAAATAGATTCTTTTCCCCCACCGTGATTTTTATAGTCGCCTGAAGGATTTAATTCTTAGCCGTTGGAGCGGTGAAATAGATATTTCCCCTTCCCCCCTCCCGCGAAAAAATTGACTTCAACTGGTTGCTCTCGGTAAAAAGGCACGTACGCATCGGAGTCTAAGGGGAGGGAGGGCTGGATGATTCCAATGCATTCTTAAAGATCATGCATGCCAAACTATTTATTTTTTAAACTTCTGCGTTCGGTTCACAGCAAAGTTTTTTTTTAATTTTCATTTCGCGGTCCTGACCTGATGAGTGATATTTGGCAGTAGTAGGTCTGTAAGTGCTTTTAGTAAAGCACCACTAATTAGACCCCCTTGATTGGAAGCAAGCTACGAAGGGGTGGGGTGCGGGGAGGAGGTGATGGATTTATGAAGGGTAAAAAGCCCGATTCATTTATTAGGGCGCTTAATTTCCCACAATACTTGTGAGATAACGTGCATAAATTAAAACAGCCGTTGCTTTGCAAACCTATTAACGTTTGAAAGCCAACGTCACTTCTTTCAGTCGGATTCCTTTGGACTCCTGGAGGCTATAAATGTCAGTGAAGTATAACTATTACAGTATCTTTCCTGAGTATGCTATTGGCTTAAAGAGAACGTTAATAAGCCTATTTAATTATTGGGTGTGGGTAAAATTAATACAAAACAGTCCACATCCTATATGCATGGGCTGAGATTTTTTATTTGATGTCAGTTATTTGAAGAGGTCTTTTGAACATGATTTTAATAAACCTTGATTATGAGAAGCAAATTAACATCTCCCCTTTCAGTCCCCCCCTTACGTTATATACTTAAATATGAGCTTTCTTGAATTACTCTCTAGTCAGGTACCAGTAAAAAAAGGTTGTCTTCATTTCAAGTTTTACAGTTATCTTCACTGGAATAAAAGAATGAGAACACATCTTGTTAAGGACTCTATTAAATTATTTAAGCAATACTAGACTAATTCTTGAGTCTTGAACCTGAACAGAATCCTTTAAAAATAATTCAAATAAAGGGCTGGAGATTACACTTCTTTATTGTAAAGTGATTTCTGCATTTAAGGAGATTACACCTGTTAATTCTGGTTAATAAAATAGGCAATATTTTTGTTTTCTATTGAATTAGTTAACTTTATAATATATTGAGTTAATATGACAGTTGTAAATTGTCACTTACAGTGGAGAATGGGAGGAGAGGTACTACATACTTGTCATAATAGCTTGCCAAATTGCAAAATTAACCCGCATTTTAGATTAATATTAGGCACTGGACACACAACTTTATCATTTTTAATGTAATATTTAGGTCATTGGGATTTTTTCATTTGCATTAACAAAGATGATAACAGGGCTTCTGTAGTTTGGTTGTTTGGAATCGGAACAGCCAACTGAAATCATGCCAAGAAAAAGAGCTAAAATATCTACAGCAGCCCATCACAAAGGCAATGAACCCTTGGATGACTCCTTCAGTGATGGGGAACCTGAAAAAGAAGCCAATATGCTGACCCCTGAAGTACCTCAGCAAGGTCAGTTTCTCTTCATCTTTATATATTTGGCTCATAAACTTGGCCGTGGAGGTGTCCTGCTTAGAAGCTAGGATAAGTCCAATTTTGCCTTTAACTCTGTGATGTTTTCCACATTAGTTATAAATGTTTCAGGTTAATGTGGTGTTAGAGGCAGTATCTGTCTTCTTATTCCTAGTGTTTAGCCTGTACTCCTTATATTGTGCCAGAAAAGCAAGAAATGATTTAAACAGATATAATTTTGAGGTGGTGTGAGAGTAGTTGTTTGCATCTTGTGTGTCCTTAGGCAAGTACTGTGTATATTTTAAACATGTTTGAGCTTTGCATCTTGTACTGAGAACGTCTGCATTGAAACGAAGCAGTAGGCCACATAATACAGTACATTGGTCATCAGACATTTAGGATTTTATTGGTGAATGGGTTAATAACTGAAAAGTGACACCAACAAATTATTCAAAGAAAACGTTGCCTCAATGAGTTAAAAAATTGTTCTACGTCTTCTTGAAATCTAAGTGGCCAGCTTTCTGTGTGTGACAAACTTCCTGTCTTTGAGGAATAGTGCTGTTGCTGTCATTACAGCTTGCAGGGCATTGTGCAGAGATCCTCAGACCACCTCCTTTACAGTGTACGTAAGCTCTGAGCATGCCTGAAAATGCAAGTCTGTAGAAAAAGTTGTTTTCTTTGGATTTGTATGGATGAAAGACTCTTAGTGCCAGCATATTACTTTGAAAATGTTGTGGCTTTAAAGTACAGTTCTAGTGGTAGAATAAGTTTGCTTGTAAATGGAAGCAACGTTCTAGATCCTTTTCCTAGTAATTCAGCCTGTGGATAGAAATGTGTTGATTCTTGTATAGTAACGGTGTTACTGGAAGGGGGGATTCTTCTGTTTTTACTACAGAGTTGAAATATTTGTAGGTGTATGTAGTCATTAAGTTCGCGTGTCTTTCTGCTTTTGTTTGGAAATTTCTAGCAGTCTCAGACGGAGTAGTTGACAATCGCAGTTTAGAAGAGATTTTGAGTAGCATCTCTCCTCCCCCACCTCCAGCAATGACCAATGAAGCTGGAGCTCCTCGTCTCATGATAACTCACATTGTAAACCAGAACTTCAAATCTTATGCTGGGGAGAAAATTCTAGGACCGTTTCATAAGGTATCTTTCTTTTTTAAGTGACTTCTAAGTTGAGGCAAGACTCTCTTTTGACTTAGCTGCTCTTAGTAAAGTGAAAATTACAGATTGCTAAGTAACATGGGGGCGCTTTAAATGAAAGAATGTGAATTACTATTGTCTGTACTTCTGTTTTCAAGATCTTGCTTTCTGTGGAATTCAAGCAGCTAGAAAAGGATGCATCTTTTTCTATTATGAATAATTATCAATAATTCACTTATACAATACGAGTCCATGTTAATTTGAAAACATATTGATACCCTTCAAGTAGCTAATTATAAACATGTTTCTTTGTAACATTTTGCTTGCTGAGTGCAGCTCATTTTGCAGAGTTCACAGGATAAAACTTCAGAAATTTGAGCTAATAGGAGGTGTCTTTGAATAGGTTGTACTTTTTACCGTTGGCTGTAAAAACTAAGCTTTCCAGTAGTTCACAATTTCCTGCACTAGGTGTAATGATATTTTAAACTGTCTACAACGCAAAGAAGCATAATTGCTAGTGGTTATTAAAGTGGAGTGCTTTCTTTTTTCTATTATGCAGCGTTTTTCTTGCATTATTGGACCAAATGGCAGTGGAAAGTCTAATGTGATCGATTCTATGCTCTTTGTTTTTGGTTATCGAGCACAAAAAATAAGATCCAAAAAACTTTCAGTTCTGATCCATAATTCTGATGAGCATAGTGATATTCAAAGTTGCACAGTAGAAGTTCATTTTCAAAAGATCATTGACAAGGTATGTTTTACTTTTGTTAAAGTTGGGGAAAGTTTATCATATAATGTCTTATTTCATTTTATTGAAACATTGTGCCTTTCTAGTTCTCTGTGTTAGAGTTCTGAAAGGTATTTGATATACTTAAAGTCCAATTCTGTGCATGTTTACTCAGAAGTAGGTGCCACTGTTTATTGGGGCTTAGTCCCAAATAAGTATGCATAGGACTGCAGCAGTGGAGTTCCATTTCTGCTTCATAAGTATATTTAACTTCAAAAGTATTCTTGTCTGCACATATTACTTACGGCAATGTAAAGCTTATTCTGGTTTCAGTTTAAAGTATATTTATGCTAGATATGCATATTACAGGAACTGCTGTAGAACTGAAAAGGTTCTATATGTTTCAGGCTAGCTACAGGGTTGTGTGTGGTGTATATGTAAACTATAAATGTGCTCTGAAAGACCACCTTAAAGTCATCATCCTTCCAATATCAACATACACTGACTTAAAATAATTTTTTGAACTAATTTTTGGTATGGTTTATTATAAATTACAAACCTGTAGACACTACATATCTGTTTAAAATTACATGATTTGCAAATTTTTTATATTTCCCCTTTCACAAGGGAAATAAATTAAAAAATTGTTCAGTAGCACCTTAGAGAACCAACTAAGTTTGTTCTGGGTATAAGCTTTCGTGTGCATGCACACTTCTTCAGATACACTGAAACAGAAGTCACTAGACCCTTATACAAGGGTTAGTGTTAAACTAAATTCAAATCATTTTTCTTGCTTTTCAAATTTGTGTGTGGGTAATATGTTAAAATTGGACAAAAATGCACATCCGTGTGCATTTTTAAAAATAACCCCAATTAGCTCAATAAAACATTACCAGGTTAACTGTCCAAATAGTAAAACCAGGAGGGGGATTCTTTGTACACAACTGGGGATGCTGTTGTGGCTTGTGTGTGGTGTTTTTTTTAATTGTCAGCATTGGTGGTGTAATGAGCTGAAAAATAATATTTTAAAATATATATTGAAACACTATCCTTCTAAATTAATATTCATCTAAAATAGAAATAATATTCCATTAAAGCCAGCCACATACAGTCATATCTAATCTTCCATTTATGCTTTTTTAAATAATAAAGCTCTTTTCCATAAATAATTTTTCTGTGGAATTTCATTGGAACAAATTTAAGCTCTCAAGGAATTAGGCTAACAATTGGGAGGACAAACAATTTAAAAAAATATTTTGTGGGATAACATTTCATAGAAAAATATTTTTGCATTTTTTGAATATGGATTAAAACATTGTATGTGTGGCTTGTCAAAGATCTGCTTAAGTCCATGCTTAATAATTTGTGTATATTTTTAGGATTTTTTTAAATAAAAAAGATGCTGTATTCCCAGTGTTTTAAAACTGCCTCTTTAAAATAGTTAACCTTGGGTACTGAAGGTTTTGTTTGCTGAAAACTGGGAGTAACTTCTTTGAACTGATAGGAAACTGCTTTGCAAGTTGACAGGAAGAAGATAGGAGAAGGGTATCTGTTCTACAATATGGTGGTAGGCAAAAGACTAAGGCTACAATTCTATTCACAGATATTTTGGAGTATCCTACTGAACTGTGTTGTGATTGCATGTTTTCTCAGAAGTAAATATTAGTCTGCACATTAAGTTGTTGAAATCATATCCTACTAAAGTTAGAAAAATTGGAGAGGTTCTGTGTTTCCAAGACATTATCTGACAGCAAAAATGCTGGCATGACTAATAAAGTGCATATGTTATAAGATTTATTATGAGTTTTAATGTCAGAGTTAACTAGGATATAACAGATTTTTGAAAATAAATAATTTAATTTTGAAATCTTGGGTAGACCTGTGGCTTAAAACTAACAATTGTTTTTCTGGGTTTGTTTTCCTTCAAAACAGGAAGGGGATGATTATGAAGTCATTCCCAACAGCAATTTCTATGTCTCCAGAACAGCCTACAAAGACAATTCTTCTGTGTACCATATCAGTGGGAAGAAATCAACATTTAAAGATGTTGGGTTTCTACTTCGAAGTCATGGAATTGACCTAGATCATAATAGGTTCTTGATTTTACAGGTAATTCTTTGAATAATATTGTTACTAAATTATTATTTTTCTAACCACATTAGTTTAGGTATATCGGAGTAAATCTTGTGTTCCAGAAACCTTACAGTACTCTAGCAGCACATCATGATTTGTATGTCATAGTAAATATGCAAGTCATTATATGCTGCTTTAGAATTTTAAGGAAAATAATCTTTTCTGGTATTTGGGGGTTTTTTTGTGTTGTAGGCAGACAAGTGAGTAGAACAATTGTTATACTTGTTCCGCCCTAGCAGCACGTAAATATTGGTGTAGTGAAGATGATCTTAACCCCAATATTATTGTGCTGCTTAAGCGTAGCAGGGATTGAGCAACATTGTTGTTTCTTTCTGTCCTACATGCCATGTTAATTCAGTACTGAAATGTATAGATATTAACTACAGTACATGGTTGAAATGAACATTGCCATTTTCCTTTGACATCTTTCTAGCCTCAGAAGCATGAATAGATACAAAATTAACCAAATCATGCACTCTGAAAGATCAAATTTCATCATTTACAAATAGTTTAAATTTTCACGATATTGTATGATGGGACCATTTATAACTGGATTTAACAACAAATATTCACTACTCATGCTAGTTAAATAAAAGTTTCATATGTGACACAAACAATTCCTCTTCTGGGAGAAAATTGGTGTAACTTGATATTTGCTAATTTCCACTTTCTGTTTCATGATTATGGCTGAATCCCCACACTAATCACCAGGGAAAGACTTTTGTAAGAAACCTAGCTTTTTGTTACAATTATATATATAGTAATATAAAGTACAAGTAAAATTTAAGTTCAGTTAAATGTACAAGTACTGACATACTCAAAACCTTTTTCTTCAATGATAACTTATTGTGATAGCATGGAATCTTAAGAACTAGTACAAAGTACAGATTTTATTTGGAATTCATTCAGAAAATGTCAGGATACTATAGAAGGGCAAGCACTGGAAGTTATAAAGGTTGTGGAAGGGTTGGTCTTCTGTACAATGCCAGCAAGCTTTGGGAATGTTCTTTGACATATATGTTGGAGGGGCTTGTGTGGCCTGGGTGCCGTTTGAAGCATGGGCTATAGCTCTGCCTACAAGCACTCTGATGTAAACATGTACGGTATGCTTAAAGGGTATGGTCTCATATATGTATGGATACAAGCAGTGCTAAAAACTCATATAAGCTAATTGACAGATGGCACCTTAAACCTTGGTTACGATTGCCACAACAGAACGTCTAGGTGCCATTCTCCACCCCACCAGTGAAGTTTGTTGTTATTAATTTCATTTCTTAACTTCTTTCTCTTCTAAAGGAAATTTCTCAATGCGGCTTACAGCACATTAGAAAATCAAATAAAACAACCCAGAATAAAACAAATTCAAGGTTGAAGGAAAATATTTCAGACCCTTTTCTAAGGGACCTTTTGCTTTCCTTGTATTTATTCACCTGTTTAATATATATATATATCTGCCCCATAGCAGAAGTACTGTAGAAAGCCAGTGTGGTATAGTGGTTAGAGTGTTTGACTAGGACCTGAGAGATCAGGGTTCAAATTCCCACTCGGTTATGAAGCTCACTGGGTGACCTTGGGCCAGTCACAGCCTCTTAGCCTACCTCCTAGGGTCGTTGTAGGGATTAATTTTAGAGGAGGGTGAACCATGTACTGCTTGAAGAAAAAAGTGGGATATAAATGCAGTAAATAAGCTCTTCTGCTTAAGAAAGCTGAAGAGGCCAGCCAGAAGGTAATGTCAGTCGCCAACCTGGCATCCAGAGATCTCTATGTGGTTGTAATTGGATTTGCGCCAGTCACAAACACACCTGGCACCTGGGGGATTTCTAGCACTGGATACAAGAATTTGTTTAGATTTGTTTGTTGCTTCCTTTTTTACCATATTCAGACAGGATCAGATTTTAATTTCATTGAACTTTGAAGAAATCAGACTGGTTTTATAGTTAAGAATAAGAAACGGTAACCTTGTGTGGAATTATAGTAGCTGGATAAATGAATGCTCATTCCTCCAATATTTGCACAACTTTCATTTAGCATTTTTTTAAAATGTACTTCATTTAATTGGTTACTTATTCATTGTGTCATAATGGGAATGCGTCATAATGGGAAGGTATGCTTCTCAGAATTGTTGAAATCAATGAATGAGTGTCATCAGCATGCACATTTTATAAGATTAATAATAGTTACTTCCTTCCCTTCAAAAAATAATAAATACCTGTTTTCACATTTAGTTATATAATATGCTAAAAGACCCTATTTTTAATGCCCCATGTTAAATAATGTACAGATTTATTACCATATTCCAGCTCTTTGAATTATTTGTATTATATAAAGAGGCCTTATTTTCTAAGCACCCATACCTTTATAACTTAAGATAACCTGTATGATTGGTTGGCAAGCTACATCCTTGAATGGTATTATTGTTTTCATTGGGCAACTGAGTAATTGAAATGTTGATTATATTTGATTTTGTAAGTGATAATATGTACTATTTCTGTTCTAGTTTCTTTCCTTCTATCTCTCAAGTTCAAAAATGGGATATAACTAAATGTAAAACTAAACTAAGTTGATTTTCTGAAACTTTTTGTATAGTAATTTCTAGAACATTTGAAGGCAAGTGGTTTGAATTTAAATTTAGACATTTTAATTAAGAAAATTCCTAATCTTAAATCAAGTTTTGATTTGTAGTAGATACTTCTTAGACCAATCTACACACTAAGGACCTAACTATAGGCTAACTTATTTTAACCTCTATGTAGAACTAATATATTTATCTGAAAGATAGTACCATCATTAATAAATATTTAGGTAGTGGTTTGGCAGAACAGAAGGCAGTCAAGCTTGTTTACCCAATACCCTGCTCACCCTCTCAGGTTTCACACTGTCAGGGCAGAAGTAAGAGCAGAGCAGTGCTCTTGTGCTCATACATCTTCAGTTTTGTGTTGGATTTTGGCTTTTTTACAGTTTTCTTCTACAGTGGTACCACGGGTTACATACGCTTCAGGTTACAGACTCCGCTAACCCAGAAATAGTACCTCGGGTTAAGAACTTTGCTTCAGGATGAGAACAGAAATCGTGCGGTGGTGGCGCGGCAGCAGTGGGAGGCCCCATTAGCTAAAGTGGTACTTCAGGTTAAGAACAGTTTTAGGTTAAGAACGGACCTCCGGAACGAATTAAGTACATAACCAGAGGTACCACTGTATTGGAAACAGTTGAAACAAAATTGACAACACTAACTCTAGGTCTAGTGTAGCTTGCTTCCTGATTTGGGGGCATGTCAGGGACTAGGAAGACTTTAGATCCATGCCTTCCCTTGCTCTATCTCTGACACTCCCCCTTTTCGGCCTTACTGATGTTGGAGCTCTAACATTGGTAGGGCAAGGCCACAAGTTTCCAGTCAGAGCTCCCTCTCTGAGGTTGTACCTCTCACTTAGAGTAGGAGTTTTAATGGTTCTTATAGTCCAGGCACGTTCAAAGTCCGTTTTCAGTGGCTCAACAATCCAAAAAAAGGTCAACAACTGTGGTTGGCCCTTTGGTCTGCCCTCACGACCCTTCACTTCATCAAATCTGGCCCTCTTTGAAAAAAGTTTGGACACCACTGCTATAGTCCCTGGGACTCTTTTTCAGGGACCATAGGATTGCAGGGCCTATCTCTTAGAAAAAAGTTAAATGAAGGATTGTTTATTTAACTAATAACTTACCCTTTTCTCAAAAATTTGTGCCACACTGTAGTAGTAGTGTGTAACTAGAAGTTAGTGATGCACAATATACTAAAGAATTGGTTATTATTTTTTATTTTAAACTATTTTTTCCCCTCAGGGCCATTCTGTATACCTTCAAAGAAACTGAGCAACAACATTTACTTGCAGGTTAAATGGTACTAAATGGCAATGTGGCTCAGAAGGATGGGTTTATAGTCGAATAGTATTTGTCCATCTCATGCAAAACTAATTTTCATGTGTGGTTGGTAGGTAGAGACATAAAAAGGGGATGTTTTTAATGTGTTGGCCTATCAGGATGCTTAGCCCATTTGGACTCCACTTCAGGCAGCAAACTAAATTGGGCTGGCTCTACATGAACATTCATTGCAGATGACAGAACCCAAGAGAGTTCAAAGGAGGTCTCTGTTCCTGCAAGTGGGGTGGGTATCACTAACTTTACTTTCTAGCTAACTTGCTTTCCCAGCTGTGGTCTGATGCTCTAGAGCAGTGTTCCCCAACCTTGGGCCTCCAGCTGTTTTTGGACTACAACTCCCATCATCCCTCGCTAGCAAGACCAGTGGTCAAGGATGATGGGAATTGTAGTCCAAAAACAGCTGGAAGCCCAAGGTTGGGGAACACTGCTCTAGAGGACCCCATGGGACTTTTTTGTATGGGGCAGTAAAGGGCGGAGGCTGACCATGTTGCACAAGTGGTGAGCCACAGAAATGACTATGAATACCTGTTCTTAAACAAGCAGCGTAAGTTTAATGCACAAGATGACCCCTGTGGGTATGGCATCTGCTATGACTTGCTAGTCTTTGGCTACCAGTTTTGGACTCATAAGAAATTTTAGCTGGAATCCAGAGATCCCCATGCATAAGTGGAAAGGGCTTCCACTGGGAGAAGGATTGCCTATTCTACCATGTGCAGCTCTTCACTTAATGTTGAAGCTCACTGTTAACTGCCCCCTCCATGTTCAGCGGGTGTGAAGTATATCAGAGTTTAGGTGTGCCTGAAAAAAAATCTGCAAGCAATCCTTTGGATCCCAGCCAAAATATGTGAATGTAAAGATGTAATTATAGTTCTTGACCTCAGCAGCTAGTTGTTTTTTCTCATGGTTCTTACTTCACATAGAATAGCAGTTTTATACACAAACTGTTTGATACTGTGTCACATGATCTATATGGAGAGGGTTCTGGATTCTAGCTTATAGCTAACTTGGTTCCATTTACTTCAGTGAGTCTTGGATGCAACTGTCAGTTTTATTATAATTTTAGGTTTGTCTTATATTCATCTTTTCCCCCCCAGTTTATATAAAAAGATAAGTTATATTTTATTTGTCTACTATCCATGATACTTGAAGGAAAAATGTTGTTAGCAGTTAATCTGCAGCATCCTTGCTCAGCTAAAAATAATCAATTTTAAAATACGTAGTAAATTTTACAAATAATTTTAATAATATTTTGATTACATTTTAAATGCATTTTTTTCTTGAAAATCATCATAGGTTTGAAAACTTTGAAAATATTTTTAATTGTCTGTATTTTAATAGAAAGAACAACTTTACAGTTGCATGATTCAGCCAAATTCATCATTTTAATTCCCTGGTTCTTATAGTTAGTTAAACTTTCCCCCTTAGAAATCAGTGACACCTAAAAAATGCTTAACATTTAACTGGATGAGGCTCAAATGTATTTGCTAAACACCACCACACTATTTTATAAGTTTAGCTTCAATGTATAACTTATACCAGTTATTTGTAGTATTACTCTGCTATGATTTTTTGGGGGGGAAATGCCATTATTCTTGCTTTAAAATCACACAAGTTCCTAAATCTGCACATCACAAATTGAATTTACTTTGTACACAATGCAGCTTTTAACAACAACCGAATTTCTTAAAACTGGTAAAAGATAAAACTCTGAAGTATGTCAGGGTGTACTCAGATCAATTTCCAAAATATTGCATGTTTATGGTATAATTTAAAAGTAGAGGATTTTTGGTTTTGCATGTGGTCAGTTTTTAAATTTTGTATGATGTATGCTAACATCTATTACTGAAACCAAACAAAACTTATGAAAAATCTGCCACAGTTGAATAATTGCAGCAACAACAAAAACTTGAGTTTTCCTGACAATTATTTGTAGCTTGTATGCCTGATTTTAAAAAATTACACAAGCAGTAAAATATTGTTCCTATCGACTATTACACTTTCATTTATTTTTTGAACATATAGTACAGAGACTGTAATGGATAGCTCTTACAAGTCTATCAACAGATCTCTTAATCATTTATGTGGGATAGTGGTTGCTTTCATTGTTTCCTTCTCAAAATTACTATAAAGGCATATTGGAGCTTGTGCAGTTTAAGCATAGTCAAGTCATACTAACATGCTTTATTTCAATGAAAGTATTGAGCACTTTCTTAAGTCTCTCCCAGTGAAAGCAAATATATTTTTAACGGTGCAATTCTATACATGGCTACTCAAAAGCAAGTCCTACTTAATTCAGTTGAGGCTTATTCTGAGGCAACTGGGTATAGGTTTGCAGCCTAAAATACTGCACTGTGGAGTGTCTACACATTTTAAAATATATTGTAACTGGTGTTAGTATTTTTATTGTATCTGTAAGTTTCTTTGAATCATTTGAGTAGAGTGACTAATAAAATAGCAAAAATAATGATTTTAAAACAACCTGTTTGATTTGCATTTCATAGAACATAATATCCAGAATGTTAAAAAACAGTATTCAGTAATATTTCAGTAAAACTTATTTGGTGTGTATTGGTTACCCAGAGAAGCGTTTTGCTGTTGAATCTGAGGGTTGTGTCATGGTTCCCCCCTCCCTTTCTTTCTGTATTTTAAAAATAGTGAAAGTGAGTATTAAGGATTTCTTTGCGCTCTCTCTCTCTCTCTCTCTGGGCATACACATACACCAAATCAAAATAAAATATAGAAGTTGAATAAAATTCATGCAAAAATACAGTCGTGTATGGTTTATTAAATTATTCTTTAGTCATTGTTTCCTTTTTTAATAAAACATAACTTTATTTTAAAAAAGCTAGAAGTAGTATCCATATTAGTAAAATCCATTGTGTAAATGGTAGCTCTTTATTTTAATGATTATATCAATCTTTGAGGTGATGATAACAGTGTTATGCATGCAGTAATTTGTTTTATAATGCAAAAATGCAAATAGCTTTGCCAGCTGAAATCAACAAGTCCCTGTCAGAAGAGTAGTGAAAAAAGGCTATTTAACACTTAATGAAATATTAAAATAATGTCAGGTGAAAGTCCCCAGTGTGGATAATTTTTATGAGGGTTTTCTTTTTGCACTTCTAATATAACATATCTAAAGTCCATACTGATTTCTTTATATAATAATTAAAATACTGATTTTCAGCTAAGTTGGGTCCACATTTATGTATTGCATAAATAATAGTGTATTTATTATTTTAGAAAATTGTACATCATATGTTTTAATAAATAAATTACTGTTTGTGTATGACGAGCTGCACTGAGAGAGTGGCTGGAAATGAATTGCATACGTAAGTGTATTTTATTTTAAAATCTGGATTTTTTCTTTGTCTATACTTTGTATTCAAGTGCCCAGAATTTTATTTTAAAAAGTGCTGGATTCAGTGTCTTTCAATTTCTATGAGTTGGATATAAAATTTGTTGTTTGGTATTAGCTAATGCTCATGGTTTCAGTAGAGAACAGGTTGTAGAGCTCAGGTAGTTTTGTCGTTTCCCAGGTGGACTCTTAATTCTGATGAGTTATTAGATGATTTTTCCTGAAGCTTAGTGCCTCAGTTCAACCCCACAATAATAAACGTAAGTGTGCTGTTGGGCTATATTTAGAATACTTTTCCTTTTTAAAAAGGTGGTTATTCTACCATTTTTATTTTTATATAAGAGAACCTCTGTTTGATACAAGCTCAATATATTGTAAGTGTAGTTCATATGTTCATGCTATGTTCAGATGGTCTTTTTAAAAAAATAAAGCTCCGAGTTCAAAACTCTATGTTACAATGAATTTTAAAAACTAAAAGACTTTATCCACCCATCCTTGGCATGTGAATGAAGCTGATGGAGAAATGATGTCCATTGCTATTTTGCTGTTCTCTGAGGATTCTGAACTACAGTTCCTAGATGGGTTGACTGATTTTCAGTACTAAAAGGTTATAGAACAGAATCTTCTCTCCTGGAATTTTACTAGCCTTTGGACAGACTAAAATATGCAACTTGGTTCAACTTGCACTTCACTTCCTTTTTCTTTCTTTTTTGTCCCACTTTCGTTGCATATGCCCAGTTTCATTGCTGAAATTACTTACCCAATTATTTTTTAACTAACCATTGTAATAGTTACTAATTCTAGTCTAACATCAGACTGAACTAGAGTAATATCAAATTGCAAACTGTTACTGTTGTGTAAGGAGTGGCTGTTATGTGTGGCCTGACCAGTCATGATAAAGGTTTAGCATGGCCTTAGGCATTAAACAGTTTGCCCACTTTATCTTTGTTAGCCAGATATTTTCAGGCTTCCATCTTCAAACAATCAAACAATTCAAATGACTGGAAGGAAAATATATTTATTTGGGTTAATAGTAATATAGGCTCAACAGCAAGCACAAGAGCCAGAAGTCATTATTTTGTGGTACATAAGAAAGGTGAAAAGTTCATAACTGAACAAAAACTACAAAGATGTCCCAACAGTTGGCACATCTCTCCTGCCAAGCTGTTAAAGACAAGACAGTAGGAGATTGGCTGTGAGACACTCACTCTCAGAATCTGTTGTGCATAACATGCATGCTTCAACTAGGCAGGTGCATCTGATCCCACCCAGAAAGGGATGGTGACAAGACCACCTTCTTTCTCCAGATCCAGCGCTCCTCCTGTTCAGCCCACACCCTCTTATTGGTTGAAGTCTTTCCCCTTGACATGAGGTTCTGCACTCCACATTAGGAGAGGGGGTTGGCAGATATGCTTTCTTCTGTCTGACATCTAGAAAGAGAAGGA
This sequence comes from Podarcis liolepis, assembly GCF_965112155.1. Lineage (NCBI taxonomy): Eukaryota > Metazoa > Chordata > Lepidosauria > Squamata > Lacertidae > Podarcis > Podarcis liolepis. The sequence continues at coordinate 83,616,117 of NC_139556.1, forward strand.
AAGGACCTCTTTCCCTTAATCCTTATGGGCCCCTTTCCAGTCCCCATTTGCTGCAGCTTCCTCCTCTTGAGTCTGGGGCTGCCTATTCATGCCAGGAGCCAAGGGGCCCATGACAGATAACTGGCTCAGGTTCTAAAGTAGTTGGCGTTATTTTATGTATATAATCAATCAATATGCAATCTTTCCTTAAACCTTATATTATCAAAAACTTACTTGGCGTGAGTCTTCCTGTTTGGTGCCTATCACTGAAAAATACATACCTTGTTGACATTGCCCTCCATAACCTAAATGTAATTGCAGTAATTCAGATTATTACTGCCTTTTTTAAAAGGCAGATTATAAACTGTTGCATAATATTTTACGGATATTATATGTACTTGATAATAATATTTTCTTAACACGTAGATAGTCGTGAATATAGGTGTGCATGCTCAGCGTTTCCTTCATGTTGGCAAGATATTATGGTTTCCAAGAGTGATTAAATATTTGTATTAAAGAAAACACTCTTTCTGATCCATAGGCTAGACAATAAAGTCTATTCTCCAAAGCCATAGATCGAACTTATTTATTTATTTATTTATTTATTTATTTATTTATTTCTCACCACCTTTGTACTAATTTGACCTGCAGTAGTCCATTGTGAGCCTGTCTTTGAGAGATGTGTACAGGTACGGGTCTTAACATTACCACCCCTGTGTGGGGTACTGGTTACACAAATTGGCTGTATTTGCATGCAAAGCTGAAACGTGGTTTAGTGCTGTGTAGACAAGCCTAAGCAAAGAGTCCCAGTTATTCCCCTCTCCAAACTTCTCACATGGGCCGGAGAAAAGGCTAAATTTCATTTTTTGTGAATCTTGCCTTATAATTTATGTTTGAAGTAGGGGTTCAGTTTATGAACAAGTCAGTTTCATAACACACAACATTATAAAATTAACCAGTTTGCTTTGAACCGTTACCCCTGGTTTACACATAATGGTAAGTCCTGATTTTTCTTTAAAGTGAAACTAAATTCTGTCAAAGGCCTCAGCCATAGGAGTACATGTGAAAGCTAAATGTTTTGGTCCACTTTGTTAAAGCTCAGCTGTGCAGTCTACTTCACTTCTAGTGTTTTGTGCAAATGAGGGGCAAATGGAAAGGCCTGGTCAGTTGTCCACCCTTGTAGAAGAAATTCAGTTTATGTGAAATCTAAAACAGTTGTATGGGTTGCCTCCTCATAATTTATTATACCTCTGTTATGGTACTGTAATTGTAGGTATATATTGTTTGCTGCCTGAGGCGCCTGTGTGTGGGATAAAAATAAATAGGGATCTTGGCCTGCAGGGATAAAAATCACATATGCTTCAGTGAAAATGCCATTAACTCAGAGTTTTGTGAATTTTCCCTATTTAAGATCTCAAATTACAAACATTAATTGTACGCATTCCTTATTGTTGTCACACTTGTAGCTAGGAGCAGCTACATTTGTGGTTTTGAATAGAGGTCTTACAAAATTGTTGCCAAATCATCTTTTAGGGGGAAGTTGAACAAATAGCGATGATGAAACCTAAAGGGCAGAATGTACATGATGAAGGCATGCTTGAATATTTAGAAGACATAATAGGATCAGAACGATTAAAAGAGCCCATTCAAATATTATGTCGAAAAGTTGAAATATTAAATGAACAGAGGGGTGAGAAGGTAAGACTTTGGATTACTAATTGTTGTTTTTAAAGTATAGAATAAAATATGTATTGTGTGGAGTGCTGCTCTTCAGGATTCCATCCATTCCATTTTATTCCCCTCTTCAGCTCTTACTCACCAGCATTCAGTATTCTGTGGCCACTGAATGTGCTCAGTCCTCATTAGGCTGTGTTTCTTTGTGGGAAGAATGAGAGACACAATTCAAGCTACATTAAAATTCTGGATTGCCCATTGATTCCTATAGCCTAGTCAGTCTTCCATCCTTGGGGTCATTTAAAAATACAGCTTTTCCTACAGTGGAGGAAAGTGTCCTTGCATGAGCCTTCTTGCATGAGAAAGGACCAATTCTAGTCCTGACTGTGTCCTAGAGTCTGTGTTGGCAGAGCACTGTCAGTTTTTTCTTGGGACATACCTATCTATTCCCTGTTTTCTCCCCCTCCCCTTTGGGGTATTGAGTCAGGAAAGGCCGCACAAATGACTTCTCAGTGTGAACCCAATAAGTGGCCAGTTGAGACAATGACATGGTTCTAAGTTTTTTTTTTATATATCTAGGTGTGTCTTCCCAGATACTCCACTTCACTCCTCCTTACCTCTAGTTTCCCGTTTGTGCATTTTAAAGTTGGATTTCTAGGGCCACTGAGCATGTTTGATTGTCATGGGGCTTTTGGGAGAGTTGGGTGTTTACTCTAAATATATTGTGTACTTTTGCAAACCTTGTTAAGGTTCCTCTCAAATCTCCTAACACCCACCCTCTTGTATGTGGTTGGTACTGCTTCCACTATGTAAGCAATAATGCTTTCTCTGAGGATTTGAATTAATATATATAGGATAGTATTTAGCATTATCTTTTTGATAAGCCTTTGCAAGTTTCAGGATTACATTTTGCATATACTGTGGGAGGGAGGGAACTGATATTTCCTGGACCAGAGTGAGCTGGGTGATTGCAGTAGAAAAACACAATTCCTGTCATTCTACTGGTTTGTGCCCATAGTGTGTTATGTGCTGTAAAGCTCTCTTCTTTCCTGTTTCATATAAAGTGTTTTATGGTGTGCATATCCGAGCATTAAACCAACCATTATTTATGTCTAGTTGAACAGAGTTAAAATGGTGGAAAAAGAGAAAGATGCCTTGGAAGGAGAACGGAACAAAGCACTTGAATTTCTTTCTTTGGAAAACAAAATGTTCAGAGAAAAGAATAAGATTTGTCAGTACTACATGTAAGTAGCATCATTTGATATGATTTAATGTGTGTTCTTTACACCCTCTAATTAGATCAGAGGGAAGTTGAAGATTTGGGCTAGTTGTGCTGCTGTTTCTCCACAGCAGGGGTAGTCAACCTTTTTATACCTACTGCCCACTAATGCATCTTTCTTGATGGTAAAATTTCCTTACCGCCCACCAGTGCTCAATGGAAGGAGGATTCAGCTTGTGCCGTAGAACCCCCTACCGCCCACCTAGAATCCTGAAACGCCCACTAGTGGGCGGTAGGGACCAGGTTGACAACCCCTGCTCTACATCATAGTAAATACAATGTGTTGGCTCTAAAGGTAGTTGCATTTAGTCCCCACTGAAATAAGTGGAACATAACTGTACCTAACTTACTCTTGATTTAACACATTGCTTTTAGATTCAAGTGGTATGCTGCTACTTCTCTTAAATACATTTTACTTGAGGGGAATAGTATGGCATAGACATCCCAAAGTGATTTATTTACTGGGGACATGACATGAAAGATTTAAAATGTATGTTGCCAGGTCATCTCTTCAGCGAATTAATTTAGAAGGATTGGTGGTAGTTGTTACTTTGGAGAACTGGGGTGAGGCTTTTATTATTTAATTAAAATGTATATTTGAATACCTTTAGCAGTGAAAACCTGTGCATGACAGTGTTGTGGCACTGCTAATGCCAGAGCAGCTGAAGCACAAACAAGTTGGGTGGAATACTGACTTTGCTCCATCTTCCTCTTAAATACCTATTCTACCACTTTTTGGCTAGCACTTGGGTGTGATGGGTTTTCATTCAAGGCTCTATCTAGGTCTCACAAGTTCTATCATTTAGTCTGGAATTTCTTTGTAGAAAACTCTTGCACTACCTGGGAGCTTTCCACAATATGAGTAGCCACTGTATTGTGGGCAAAATACTCTTTTAAAGATTCACCTTGACTAACTTCAGTTGCTCTAAATTTTGGGGAAATAAATCCTCCTCCTTAATATTGCTAATTTTTTGGTTGATAAATGCAAATGGGTGATGCGGTGCTTGCCTAGCAAACCTTTTGCTGTCATGAGTCCTGTGAATGTCCTGGAGTGGTTGGTCAGTTCTAGTTAGAACTAGAGGACCCTGGGGAGGGTCCTAGCAGAACGATGGAGGTGGAATTAGGACCCCAAGAAATGTCTGATCCTGGGGAGGTATTCTGCAGCTTGTGTGGTGGAGATCTGCATCAAGGGGAATGACCAAGCGAGTTGTTGGAGGAGTGGCCCACCCCAACTACATCAACACCCTCTGCTCTGCCAGCACAAACAAACTGTGCAGAGCCAACCCACTCAGGTGCAGAGGGAGTGTCACTTGTTGCATCAGTGTCTTAGCTCATGCTTCGCCATGTAGTTAACTTCTACTGTACTCGCTGATTTCTGTACCCTGTAACTTTCTTTATGTATGATTTGATCTAAAAAATAAAGCCTTTGGCAGAAGTGGAGTTGTGCGTTGAAGTTCTTCATCCAACATGGAGGGCCAAGACAAAATCTGCCTTGGAAGGGATTTTCAATGGGTGAAGAGGACAAAGAAGTTGCTGTCTGTGCTGGCACAGTGTTGGATCTCTCCCAACTATTTTAGTATCTTTTTATTATGATGGGAACAATTGTCTGCATTATCAGACGTGTGAAACCTTTCTTTTTCTTTTTTTAAAGTTATGAGTTGCAGAAGCAGATAACTGGACTGGAGACCCAGAAAGAAGAAATACATGAAGATACTAAAGAAGTTAATGAGAAAAGCAGTAAACTGTCAGATGAAAAGAAAGATAAGAATAAAGCTCTGAAAGAAATTGAAAAGTAAACATTATTAATTCTATTACTTTGCAGGCGTTAACAATATTTGAAAGATGACTCATTTTGCTGTTAAAGCAGTGGTGCATTTTGTGCAATGAGCATGACACTTTGCTTCCTTTGTTGTTGTCATCCATCTGTCTCGGGAGACAGTGGAGTGTACCTCCAGGAGTGAAGTCAGACCACTGAGGTGACCTCCCCAAGGCACAAGCCTGGGAAGTGTGTATGGAGGTTGTGGGCTGCCCAGACGACAAGATCCCCCTCGGCAATATGTTGGCACCAGCTTGGCTGCAGCAGTTGCCAGAAGGAGACGTACAAGGCACCATCCAACTGTCTTAGGGAGTCCACTCTGGATTTGTGTATAGTTTACTTCTTAGCCTTTTCTTCCCCCAAAGTATATCCCACAAGGCAGCAGAGGTTTACGATTAGTTTTCTCTCTCCTTGATGAGTTACCTTCCCAGGTTGACAAGCCCCATCTGCCCTTCATTTCCCTCTCTACACCACGTGCAGAAACCGCCCTTTTGACCACTGGACCCAATATTGGTCTTGTCTGCCCAATCTGCCAGAGTCTGTGTTTGAATGCAGGGAATGTCCCTAACTCACTAAGGATTTGAGATCCATCAGCTACCCTTGCCTGGTTTAGCCAGCCAGTAAAACTGCTACCTGGGGGTGGGGCTGCTGTTGTATTCTGACAGCTTCTAGGAGCCAAATGTGAATGCTGAGTGCAGTGCAGTGTGTGTGTGTGTGTGTGTGTGTGTGTGCGTACGTACGTACGTACACACTTTGTAAAAGTTTTTTTTAAAAAAAACTAGCTTAGTTTGGTCATACCGTCTTTAACTGATTGAAAAGGTAATTGGTATGTTTCCCCTTTTTCTAGAAAACTCAATAAAATCACAGCATTCATAGAAGAAAATAAAAATACATTTAAGCAGCTCGATTTGGAGGATGTTCAAGTAAGGGAAAAACTAAAACATGCAAAAAGCAAGTCAAAAAAACTAGAGAAGCAGCTTCAGAAGGATAAAGAAAAGGTACACATGTAAACTTCATTCTGATATGTTTAGGCAAAATACTATTGAAAATTGACTTCAAAAGGTCAGTGTTTGCTTCATTATGCTATCTATCTGAAAGCATTTTCTCAATGTGCTATTAAAAATTTAAGAATAAAATCTGGAGCCCAAGTCTAAAATATTTTATACTCTGAAGTAAGACTTTTATATTTCAGTGGGATGCTTCCTAGTAGAAGAGGCCCGGTGGAGTGCAGCAGCAGCAACCTTTCTGCAGTGGAATTACTGCTGCTTACTGGGAGGGGTGCAGCAGGGAGATTGGGGGTGCACAAAGCACACTGGTGGGAGTGCTGGATTGACTCCACCAGTTCATTCACACAGCTCCAACAGCAACTGCACTGCCAAGTGAGGTAGCACAGTGCCAAGTGAGGTAGTGCGGCAGCCGCTTTCCCTCGTGTCCTCCAGCCAGCCCCAGAGCATGAACTCTATATTTTGGTCTGGATTGGAGAGAGAATTGGGATAGGGGGAGCTGGAGAGCAGTGGAAAATAGGCATTGAGAGAGTGTTCCTCACTTTACACAATTTCACTTATGGGCACAGGGCCCTGGAATGTAACCCTTGTGTAAGTGGAGGGATTCCTGTATAATCTCCTGTGCAATAAAATCATTTTTAACTTTCTTTATTGAAAAGTTTATATCTGCCTTGCTTGTATATAACACCCAAAACAGATTAAACATGAAACCCATTTAACAACCATTATCGTAGAACAGAAAGTTGACAGGTGCACATTACCAATCCAAAAATGACACACCTTGTCATCTAGCCAACTATAATGTCTGCCTAACCAATAAGGTCTTAAGGCAAAAACAAAATAAAACAACACACTAAAGGAGGGGGGGAGGAAGAACAGCCAGGTGGATCTCCTAGGATGAGGAATTCCACAATCTGCGTTGCCTCTATAAGGAAGCCACTTTCCCACATTCTTTGCCTCATGGCAGGGTGATACTGGCCAGTTATTCCAGAATGGCTGTGCCTACCCAATGCAGTTTTCTTCATATGGGGTCAGTGTGCCCCCACATTTTTGAACCACAGCAGCTTACGGTGATTGCTACCTCTGTAGCCTGTACTTTTCTACTTAGACAGGCATATTTAGCAATAGACATGGTCTACCACATAAGTGCAGGTGCTTTGCAAAAGGTTATACAATTCTGGCAGCTCTCTTGTTGGTATCTGACTAATGTGTTCTGCCAGCACAAGGATTTTTGCATGTGTAACGGAACTTTCCTTCCCTGCCCCCTTAAATCTGTTCCAGGGGTTCCACGAAGCCTCCAGAGCAGATTTGGGGGATGGTGAAGGGTGTGTGCAGGAAGGGGGGTGGAGATCCTTCACACAAGCAGAAATTATTGTGCAGATGTAATGTGTTAGTTGGATAACTCCCAAAGTAGCTGAAATTGGTCTCTAGTGAACCAGTTATTGGTAAGTGATCTTTTCCTGAGTAAGAAAGGAAATGAATTCGTCATGAGCAAATGTGTCAAGGAAAAAATTGCAAAAGAGGCTTTAGTGTGTATCTTATTGCCTGAATATTCCTGAAAAATAATAGGATACTTTTCATGTTACACCTTCATCTTGTTATTGTCAATCTAAATTTATAAAGTGTAACAAATATATTTAACTGGTGCTACTACAAGGTGCTATGTAATACCTATTCTGCATTTGTAAAAACCCAATTGTTCAGTGTGGCAGCACCTATACTTTGAAACTCGCTGCCTATAGATATCAAGTAGACACCTTCACTGTATTTTTGGTGCCTGATAATAACATAATTGTTTAGACAAGCCTACCCAGATACTTAGAAATGCTGATACGAATTTTAATCTGTTATACTATTTTAACTCCTGTAGCTCTTATCTGTTTTAATATGTTGTGATTCCCCCCCTGATTTTATAGTTTTATCTTTTTGTAAACAGCTTTGAGTTTTTATGATCAAGCAGTGTATAAATTTTATGAAATAAATAAATATGAAATAATTCTTCTAAGCCCCCTGTGCTATGAACAATTGTGCTTAATAGATCTGCCAGTGAAGTGCAGTTTGTTTGGTGAAACTGGTTTCCCAGTTGGAGAGACTGTTCCCCTAGTTGAAAAAAATAACATTACCTTTTTCATAGGTTGAAGACTTGAGAAGTGTTCCTGCCCGCAGTGAATCTGCTATTGGTGAAGCAACAGCTAAGAGAGAGGTTCTAGAAAAAGAAAAGAAAAGGGTAGAGGAAAAACTAAAAGAAGTTATGGACAGTCTTAAGCAGGAAACTCAAGGATTGCAGAATGAAAAAGAGGTTTGTACACTTGATGCATTCAGCTATCTCCCCTGGAGTCTAGAAGCAAATCAGCATAATTAACCAAGTAATAGGCTCTCTTTATCTCTTCTCGGTCAGAACAGAAGTTAAAGTATATTGCAGAATAAACTAAGCAACCAGCCGAGTAGCAATTACTTTCCTGCAAGCAGCTGACACCTGCTTACACTTGTGGCATTGTCATTGCACTGTACTAAACATCCTGGAAATACATATGAGCATTATTACTGTCTTATAGCATTTCCCCTTTTGAAGGCCAGTGTTTCTTACTAAGGACATTCATTGGCTGCACTATGCTAAGTGGATTCAACACTGCTTTTATCTCTTGCTTAACTAATACGGAGCATATGAGGTTGATTTTCGCTTTCCTGTATTAACACCAGAATACAAAGGAAAATGGCAGTTGACATAATCTGGCTGGCTCTCTGGTTGGTTTTTCAGATAACCAGATCTGCTTGTGTGTCTTTGTGCATAATGCTATTTTTATTCTCCAGTAAGGGAACTGTAGTGCTTGTTAGCAAAAGGAAGAACAGTATTGATTATGGGTGAGCAAAGCAAAGGCTGCATGACAATTTATTTGAATGGCTGGATTAAATCCCTTGCTACGTATCTATAAACTGAAACTATCTGAGTTAATCTGTGTCGTTTATGCAGTGTATTTTATATTTTGCATTTTTGTCAAAGTGGTTTACAGTTTAAAATAATGCCTTCCAATCTAGACCAGGTGCAAAAGGGATGAAACAATGAGGTGTGAGTGAAAAAGAAAGCAAATTCTGATATAGACTTTCAGACTGTTATCCAAAATGCCTATTGGAGGAGATGGTTTTGGGATGAAAGGAGCCAAACAGTCCCAGCTAAACTAATGGAGAGGGCTTCTTACCGTATTTTTCGCTCCATAGGGCGCACTGGACCATGGGGCGCACCTAGTTTTTAGGGGAGGGAATAAAGAAAAGAAAAATTATTTTCCCCCCCCCCCAGCCCCAAAGAACAAAGAAGACAATCAGCATTTCACTGAAGATGATTGGGGGGAGGTCGCTGGCTTATCTCTACTTTTCAGGAGTGGCATTGCAGCTGAGAAAAACTATTCTGGGAGAATTGCCAGGATCTGTGCATTACCACTTGAATTGTGAGCAAAGGTTTTGGTTTTTTTAATACGACCTTTACAAATTTCATTTTCATAGGACAAAGAAAAAGAACTCATGGAATTCAGCAAAACGGTTAATGAAGCACGTTCAAATTTGGAGGTGGCACAGTCAGAACTTGATCTCTACCTTAGTCACCATAATACTGCAGTATCTCAGTTTAAAGCAGCAGAAGAAGCTCTTCAGACTGCTTCAGGAACACTTAAAGAAAGGTTAGCCACTATCAAAGAACTGGAGTCAAAACTGCCTCAAGCTGAGCATGATCTAAAGAAGGTTAGACGTTACTGAAGATTTATTTATATTCCTGAAATGCTTAACTTCTAATTGCAATTTAAGTGTTACTACTTTCCCCAGAAATGTTTGGTGTTAAGACTGTCAGAACTATTACTATCAAGAGTGTTAAAACCTGTAAAGACACCCCGCATAGTTCCTCTACAATTACTTTCTTAGATGGTGTCTCCGCCCCCACCCCCCCTTCTGCTGTTGTTCCTCTAGGAAGGAAACAAGCCAGAGGGTAGTTTTGCATTCTGTGCAAACCAGCACACATGGTTTGTTAGGGGAAAACAAACTACAAGTACTGTTTCACACGTAACATGAAGCCAGCTTCTGGCTTATTCCTCCACCCCAATGCAGTAACAACACAAGTGAAGGAATTGGGGACTGTTGAGCAGCATGCATCAATACACTGCTCGTTAACATTAAACTAGTTTGATAGAGTGGAGTCAAGGACACTCATTGAATAGGATAACTTCTCCCACTAGGCTGGATAGGCAGTTCATAGGTTCCATCTTGAGGGCCTGCACCCAAGTTATAATTCACTCACATTCTCCATTTAATTCTGTCCCTTAAGATATGGCCTCAGTTAAATGCCTTTTACATGGACATTAATCCTAGAGTCTGAGTAGGGTTTAGATGGTCATCTCTCAGTGCAATTTCTACAGTGGGTGTTAATACGTTGGGATGTCACCAGTTTTTTCTTCAAATAAAACATTTTTTGTAAAAAATCTCTTTGAGGACCTGAAAGGTCCTATTCAGTTTCTTCATCTAACTACAAAATCCTTGTATGCTGTTGACACATCCTTTGTATCCACTTCCCAAGGTGGTATGTGATGCAAACAGGAAGATACGGAGGTGGAAAAGAGTTGCTATTGAACTGTTAAAATATTCATACAGGCCAAAAACGTGGAAACAGATACTGAGTGTGAAAAAGTTTTATTTAATGATATATTTCATGATCTAGCTGAATAAGGGAACTTCTGCACCAGGACATCTAGAAGTGATAATTATGGTGTCATCTCCTAGACATTAAAAGTTCAAATGCGCCTGTTAACCCAGAAAGTCTGGGAACCCCAGCTTAGTTCCTCTATAGTGGAGTTTGTTACTAGAGGAATACTATTTCTTTAGAAAATCTCAATTCTGTAAAGAACTACTTCTGGAATTTTCAAAAACAAAATAATTTAATGCCTTTTTCGTTTAAGAAAGAGAATGATCTTAATAAACTTGTAAAAGATGAAGCAAACATCAAGAATTATGTTCAAGATCTGCGTCAGAAAGTAGAAGAAGCAAGAAGCTCATTGGCAATAAATAAAAGTCGAGGAAGAGTTCTTGAAGTTTTACTTCAACAGATGAAGTCTGGGAAAATCCCTGGAATTTATGGAAGACTAGTAAGTTCTTGTTTTTCTGGCCATTTCTGTATTTTTCTTTTTCCCATTGCCAGTGAAAGGTCAGATTGGGTAATGTCTCCACTTTGTGGTTGAAGGTAGGAATAGAATTAGAGGGAAGTAGGCAGCTCCCATAATTTAGTTTGCATTCTGCCTTGCTTGAAGTAGTCACATCATTCTCAAGCTCCCATTCTTCTCAGGCCAGCTTTAGTTGTGCGTTTTATTGTATTTCTCATTCACCTGTTGCAGCATATGTGTTGTTCACAGACATCCCCTCTTCCCTTTAGTACAGCTTAGCAATTTGTCTCCTTCAGGTGTTTTATTGCATGGTGTTCTTCTAATGGAATTGTATGGTGTTCTAATGGGATCAATTTCTGGATAGCAAAAGTTAGGGACATTCTCTTCCTCCAGGAAGATCTTTGTAAACACTCTCAAAAGAAACATACGTAGCAATTAATATCTTCTATCCCTTTTTAGTTGGCCTCATCTACAATTTCATATCTGTCGCTGAAACATTTCCTTCATAGAGCTATGCTGAAATGCAGAGCTGTACAGTGGTACCTTGGTTCTCAAACGCTGAAAACCTGGAAGTGTTCCGGTTTTCAAACGTTTTTTGGAAGCTGAACATCAGATGTGGCTGTCGGCTATTGTTTCCAGGGCGCCTGAAGCAATCAGAAGCTGCGCCTTGGTTTTTGAACATTTCAGAAGTCAAATGGACTTCCGGAATGGGTTAAGTTTGGTGCTTTTGTTTTTGCTATTTATTTTGTGTTTTTGTTTTTGAGGCTTTTTCGGTTGATTTGTTTTTGTGACTGTGTGGAACCCAGTTCAGCTATTGATTGATTGATTGATTGTGTGACTGTGGAAATGGATAAAAGCCCCCATCCAAACAATGACTATCATCAGCGCAGGTAAGGGAAAAAAGTAATTTTAATTTTTATCGTCTACAATACTGTCTTATTTATTTTATAGTACAGTACATTGATTATTGCTTTCATTTTATGGCCCAGTGGTCTCGTTGGATAGTAAAATTCATGTTAAATTGCTGTTTTAGAGATTGTTTTTAAAAGTCTGGAACAGATGAATTCGTTTTACATTGCTTTCTATGGTAAAGCATGCCTTGGTTTTGGAACGGACTTCCGGAATGGATTAAGTTTGAGAACCAAGGTACCACTGTACAGGGTTTTCTCAGCTCTCCAGAGACCGCCTTTGAATCATTTATGACAGTGCCCCTAAAAGTGTTTAAAATCTATTTCCAAGTAGCTATCACCTCTTCCTGCAGGGTATCAGAGCTGAATGCTTTCTCCAGTCTCCACTGTAAAACATTTGTGTGTTTTTCATAAGGATAGGGTAGTGTTGAGGGCAGACCCAGCTTTCATGCCGAGTCCTATCAAGGTTCAATAGACAACAATAATTAGTTGTTGCAACCAGCTGTCCAGATCCTTGCCACCCTTTGGAGCAGGCCTAGCACTCTTTAGCTGCCTGAAGGGCCATGAAGGTTTACATAAATAAGACCAAAGTTTTCTGGCAGTTTGTCATTCCACCAAGCTTCTCTTAGATCTATAGTTAGGGAAGTAGGAGTTTTTTCTCTTCAGTCACCTTATATATGAATAATGTATGGCCTGTTTGAGCTTGGTGAATATGCAGACTTAATTATGGGAAGTACCTGCTTCCCCCAAGATCTGTTTCTGCTTTGGGCTACAAGGTTTACCCAACCTGATCTTGCACTGGCAATGTAAAGCTAACCTTCAGATAGATACACAGTGGTACTTCTTCTCTTTATCTGAGTAGGCTAACTTGGTTAGTGAGAATATTTAGCAGGGGAAGTTGTCGTACTTGGTAAACCCAAGGCGCTGAGGCAGCTTTTGAGAGGACTGCATGCACAATCATCTCTCCAAGACAAAAGTTGATTTCCAAATTAAAGTAAAGGTTACTCAGCCTCTCTGAGTCTTCAAGGAAACATGCAAAAATACTGGCAGCAGCATTGTCCAGCATCTCTGGATGTAACCAAGCTACCTTTTTTCTGCATTCACCTACATTACAATATTGGCCCGAATATAAGCCACACCTGCAAATAAGCTGCACCTTTAAAATGTTAGAGGGGTTTTTTCCTCTGGTGGCAGATGACAGAAACTATGACACCACCAGACCGGTGTAAAACCAAACAAATAAAGGTTTTATTACAAAACAACAAAGCTTGTGGGTGTTTTTCCTTGCAGGCAAAGTTCAAACTGCAACTTTTCCTCCTTTTGTAGTCATGACCAGCTGTACCCAATCTGCCCAAAGCTCACAGAAACAGTTCTTAAAGGTACAAACATCTTTACTGTTTCTTTGCAGAATGACTCCCAACATAAAATTCATTCATAATAGGTTCAAAGTGCCCTGTGAAACAATTATGCATTCTGCCCAAGTGTAGCTACTTTAAGAAGAGATTAGCCAGAACAGTATGCAAATTTGAGCCACTGCCTTTTGAGAAACTACCCCACCACATTTGTTCTGAGCCATCATTTCTTAGTTAACATCTTTTCCCCCATAGCTTTCAGGAGAGAGTTCTGCTTAAATTCTACCCTAAATCATGGGAGCATTGTGAAAGGACATTAAAACAACAACGTGAGAAGTTCTTTTATGTTAAGGGATGAGATCCATTAAAACCAATGGGACTTACATGCAGTTATGCTTAGGACTGGATGTCTGGTACTCATATTACTAACCTAAGTGCTTTCCTTTCTTGCTACTAGGGTGACTTGGGAGCCATAGATGAGAAGTATGATGTTGCAATTTCATCATCATGTGGAGCATTAGATCACATTGTAGTCGACACCATGGATACCGCTCAAGAATGTGTTAAATTTTTGAAGAAGGAAAACATTGGAGTGGCAACATTTATAGGGCTTGACAAGGTTTGTAATACCTTTTTTTTAATAGATAACTTTTAAGTTGAATAAGTCGAAGTTGCATATAGATTTGTTTTTACATTACTATGTTCAGCTGGTTTTTACAGTGTCATTTTTTAGATTTTAAAATTGCTTATAAATAGTAAAACTGTTTTATATATGATGGGCACAAATACTGTAAGGTATATTTGTATAGATAGTGTCTTCTTACAGCCTGTTAAAATAGTCTTACTAGTGACAGCTCATGTTTGTAATAAGCATCACAAAGTCTCAGTTTTTAATATAAGAGTAAATACATACTAGGAGTTACCGTATTTTTCACCCTATTGGACGCACTTTTTCCCCTCCAAAAATGAAGGGGAAATGTGTGTGTGTCCTGTGGGGCGAATGCAGGCTTTCGTTGAAGCTTGGAGAGCGAGAGGGGTCGGTGCGCACAGACCCCCCCCCTCTCTCTCCAGGCTTCAGGAAGCTCTGCGCAACCCTCGGGAGACCGGCGCGACTTCGCGGCGGTCTCCCAAGGGTTGCGCAGAGCTGCCTGCATTCTGAAGCCTGGGGCGCGCTGAAGAGCGCGCCCGGGCTGCACGCAGCTCTCCACAAGTCTGGGGAGACTGGTGCGACTTCCCGCCGGGCTCCCTAGGCTTGCAGATAGCAGGCTGTTCTTGGGGCTGGGGTCGGGGGAAGCTTGGGCTTCCCCCGCGCCTGGGGGGAAATCATTTTTTTCCCTTTATTTCCCCCCCCCCAAAAAAAACCCCACTAGGTGCGTCCTATGGGGCGGTGCATCCTATGGGGCGAAACATACTGTATATATCTGCATGACATAGATTTACGTAAGGGGAAAATGGTGCTTCAGGTTCAAACACGTATTAGAGAGTAAATCCTATGGAGTTCAGGGAGCTTTATTTGAATAAGCCTGTATATGATAGCACTGTTGTCATAAAGTATTTGAAAACAATTAAAATATGAACAAAGATCTATGAAAGTAAATTAAAGAGGTATATCAAGGACCTGTGCAGTTCTTGATGGTTAGTTTACTGGTTTTGTGGTGATTTTAATCCTTCCAGATGACAGTATGGGAGAAAAGCATGGGAAAAATCCAGACTCCTGAAAACATTCCTCGTTTGTTTGATATGGTAAAAGTTAAAGATGAGAAGGTTCGCAATGCTTTTTATTTTGCATTACGTGACACTTTGGTAGCTAATAACCTGGACCAGGCTACAAGGGTTGCGTTCCAGAAAAACAAGAGATGGAGAGTTGTAACTTTACAAGGACAAATCATAGAACAATCAGGTATTAATTTTTTTTTTAAGTTGTGGTTAAAGTTTTATTTGAATGGGAAATAAACAATTGCTAATTTGTTCTTGGTCCTTCCATAGGTACAATGACTGGTGGTGGAGGGAAAGTAATGAAGGGTAGAATGGGGTCCTCTGTTGTAGTTGAAACATCAGAAGATGAGGTTAGTATGCTTTCTCTAACACCTGAATTCCTAATGAGGAGTGGGGAGAATCTTTTACTGGTTACCTGCCAAGTGAAATCAGTGGGACAGAAAATACCTATCTTGTGCCAGGGTGGCTGTGGTCAGGGGCACAATCTGTGGATATGATGGGGAATGAAGGAACTTTTCAATCTGGCAGATCGAATGTCACTCATGGAATGCCCTATTTTGGCCCCTGTGACCTCTGGGACTGGTGTTCTTGCTTGGTAGCAGAGATGCTATAATAACACCCCCAGCCAACCTTTAGCAGGGGCTGTGTTGGTTCTGAAAGCTCTTTCTTTTCTTATATTAAGCCTAGACATATAAACACTGAAATATATTTTGATGAATTGGGGGCTTTTTTTGGTCTGATATTGAGAACAGTTGGCTCTCCAGATGTTGAAACACAACCCTCTCATCATTCACTAGCTGAGGCTGTTGACAGTCCAATAACATCTGGAGGGGCACAGGTTCCCCATCCCTGGTTTATTTGCATGTTATATACATTACTTTTTTTACATTTTATAACTTGCCCCTAGGTAAATAAAATGGAATCTCAGCTGCAAAAGGATCTCCAAAAAGCAACACAGTTTCAGGAACAAAAAGTGCAACTTGAAGAAGCAATATCAAAATTGCACCAGAGCATTAGAGAAATGAGGAACACATTAGGAAAGTACAGTGCAAACATTCAGGTAATCATAAGTTTGGCTAAAGATACCTTACTGCTTTTTTCCTTAGCTCTGGATACACCAGTCATGTCTTCTGATGGAGATTATCCTTTAAATATACTATCTTATATGAAGGATTTCAGGTATTTTAAAACTTGTTCAAAGCACAGGCAGTAGGAAAGTGGGCTGTTTAGCTTTGACTGTTGATACTTGTTCCTGCATTGTATGGAAGAATCTTAAGAGCAGTAATTTTGAAAAGAGTGTTTGAGCCAGAGAGAATGTTAACCCCCCCCCAACAGATTTTAGAAAAGGCAGGCCAGACAAACTAGTTTAAGATAGGGAAGGGTAATTGTCTCCAAAAAGAAAAGGCAAAAGGCAAGTGGTACACCCTATTAAAATGTTCTTAAAAACTTATAATGCACCTAATGTTTTCTGGTTAGCCTGTGGGCAGCAATTATCTTGGGGGTCTTTCGCCTATATTCTGAGCCAGCACAGGCTATCATCTAAGAGTTATTTGTTAAGGTCTGTCTCCCAAGTCCAAGGTTAGGATCTTTCTTGGAGTTAGTCCTTCAGCTTAAAAACCCTCCTGAAATAATTATGTTAGTTGGTGTGGGCTGTTATAGCTATTTTTATGTATGCAAATGTTTTATATATGTTTTTATTGTGTTGTAAATCACTGCTAGATGCCTCATAGGAATAGTGTCACAAATGAAATTAATAGTAATTAATAATTGTGTTCTTTAGAGTTTGTCAGAGCAAGAGGCTCACTTAAAAATCCAGATTAAAGAACTTGAAAGAAATGTAATTGCTGCAGCTCCAGACAAAATCAAGCAGAAAGAAATGGAGAGAAAATGTCATTGTTTCAAAGAAGGTATGTCAACATTGCAGTAAATTATAATTGAGGGTGAATCATAATTGATGTGTTTTAGGGGTCACCCACTTTTTTGGCCCATGGGCATATTTGGGGGTGGGACCTGTACACACAGATCCAGCTTTTAGTCTGCTCACTATATAAAACTTCACTTTTCTGAACCTACCTCTCTGTGCCTCTCACTCCTATCTCCTAGAAATCAAATAAGAGAGTCAATAATTTGGAGTCTATTGTATATCTACAAAGCAAATAATTTAACAAATGCTGTTTAGGAAATTACAATTGAAGTAATGCACACACTGTATTATAGCTAAGTAAATGCGGATATACATTTATTTTGCACAATAATAAATCTTGTAAACATATAAACATTTGAACACGTAGTTTGCTCATACCATACTGTTTATATATTTAGCACTAGAAGTATTCATCAAGTTCTTTTTTTGTCTTTTTTTGTCTTACAGATTATGACAAAGTTGCTGCAAAGGCTGGTAAATTGGAAACAGAAATAAAGAGATTGCATAATCTCATAATTGACATAAATAATAATAAGCTTAAAGGTCATCAAGACAATCTTGATAAGATAAACAAGGAAATAGATCAATGTTCTTCTGCTATTACTAAAGCTCAGGTGGCAATCAAGACAGCAGATAGGTATGGAAATGATTTTATATCCTTTGGAACCAACATAAAAAAATAAACAGGACACTCATTTCATTACAGTGTTTAAAGAAAACAAGCAGCAAAATTATCAAGTAATGGATTTGCAACATAGTAGCTGGTTATTTTTAAAATAAAGGTTCCTATTCTTAAAATGTTAGTTTGTGTGCTAATAGATTCTGTGCTTGTGTTGTGTACACAGTGGTACCTCAGGTTACAGACGCTTCAGGTTACAGACTACGCTAACCCAGAAATAGTACCTCGGGTTAAGAACTTTGCTTCAGGATGAGAACAGAAATTGTTCTCTGGCAGCAGCGGGAGGCCCCAATAGCTAAAGTGGTACCTCAGGTTAAGAACAGTTTCAGGTTAAGAACGGACCTCCAGAATGAATTAAGTTCTTAACCTGAGGTCCCATTATATTTAGCCACTGAAATAGTGTGTCAGGAAATCCATGGACAATGGGGTAGGAAATAGGTATCACAGGAAATGATAAAAAAGTGGGAAAACGTAGGTGAGTAGTCTCCAGAAATTGCATATAGTCGGAGCAACTTTGGAACCAGCCCCACCTGACCACCCCTACTTTTCTGAAGCAGGCACACTCAGCAGGCCTGGCACCCCACGCAAGGCAGCGAGCTTTTAAGTTCTCTGCCTTGCTTACCAGGCTTTGAGAAGCTCTTTCCCAGAGCCTGATAAGCAAGTCTGAGAGCTGTAAAGCTCTGCCATGAGAACGCTATGCAGAAAGAGCTTTTAAGACCTTCCATGTGTTCAGTTTGTGCAATTTCAGCTGACCAGCTGCCAAGCACGTAACGCTGCAATTGCACAAGTTAAATGCACAGAAGTTGCAAGTTAGTTATATTTCCAGTCCTTTCGCTCTATAGAAATTTAAAATCTGTGGTGTGTGTTTTTCATAATGAAAACAGATTTTCGAAATGGAAATGTTACATCCCTTTGAATAATTAAAGATGGCCATCATATCACAGTCTTCTAATGTCAATATTTTGTTTTATATTCCATTTTTAAATTTGATTTCTACTCAAGGTTTTAATGTCAGTAGAGGCTTCTTACCTACTTTATTATTGTATTGTATTTGATAGAAACCTGAATAAATCAGAAGATGCTGTTCTCCACACTGAGAAGGAAATTGAAGAGAATAAAAAAGCCCTCCAAGACTTAACAGAACAGCTGAATACACTAGAAGAAAAAGCTGCTAAAGTTATGAATGACAGCAAAGAAGCTGAAGTATGTATGATACTAACTTGATTTCTTTAAATAGGGTGTATTTTAAAAGATGCAGAACAGTGTATTAACACTAAAAATGTATATGATGTACAAGTAGAGTTTTAATGCATGTGGTAATAAAATCCACTACAAGTCTTCAACACCAGCAAAAATTGTATTTAAGAGAAAATATGATTCAATTGCTCAATTTATTTATATCATTTTAAAGGTACGCTCATATTGCACAAAAATGAGGCGCTGTTCACGCCAGAGAATTTACTATTAACACTTAAAATCATTACTCTTCCTGTTCCAGGTAATAATTCTATATGCATCACTTCGGAGTAGAAAAATGTGTGTTTGTAAGGGGTGTGTACAAAAAAGCTGACTTTTCCCTCATTCTCCAGGCATTAGTGTACTACCAGCCCTTTGCATCTCAGAGGTGGTGAGAAAAGCTGGTGTTCCACATGTCACTGAGTTGATGCTCCTCAACACAAGCCTCCCCTTTGTTAATACCTGCTGCCACTATGCTAAAACATTCCCTGCAGCATTTGACCTTCCAAACAGTTATGTTGCACCATTATTTTGATGATGGGTATTACCTGTGTTTTTTCACATTTTAAAGAGACATTAGCATCTAGAACAAATTGGAGCTCTAGAAATGTAAACCTTTCCGGTAACTGAATAATAAAAAATAAACTTCCACCTATGATCTTTACTTAGGAGTCTTTGCCAGAGATTCAAGCGGAACACCATTCTGTGCTTCAGAAAATTAAAGCTATCCAAGATGAAGAGCATTTGCTTCAAAAAGAGGCTCTTAATATTAGGCTTAAAATTGAACAGCTAGACAGTCATATTGCAGAGCATCAATCAAAGATTAAATATTGGCAAAAAGAGGTAAACACTTTATAATACCTTACTATTTTAAGAAAAACTATAATATGTTTTGGGGGGAAACTTTTTTTTACTGCTTTCCCCAATCCTGTCATATAGCAGGATTGGGTTCTTTGTTTTTTGTTTTTTAATATTGCATGTTATCTATCATACAGCAAACTACCAAGATCCTGAAAAAGCTATAAAAGTCACAGACTATGCCTCATTGGAGAGTATACTATTTTCATATCCCCCCCAGTCTCTTTATTATCTAGAGCCACTTTGCTGTCCACAAAGCCTGGCTTACTTTTTTAAAGAAACAATTTAATTTCTGCAGTGTCCTGTAAAATAGGGAGCACATGCCTTGCATTGCTACAATGTCTGTTTGATATAGTTAAAACTCCATACTATCCAAGATTTTTTGTCTTGTTTTCTGGCTTGAAATGGATCATTATTCTTATTTGGATCACACTCAAATAGTGCCTAAATCAAGTTTGTTAAATCATAAAGTTGTTTAGTTATTTCTTACCAATAGGCTGCTTTTTCATCAGAAGACCTTTAAAGTGACTACATATATAAATCTTAAAATATCAAATAAAAATGCACAATTTCTAGATGAGTGTGTGACTAAGAATGCAAACTTGTTCTATTAACATACAGTTAAGGTACAAGAAAGTTCCTTAAAGTGTAGCTGTAGAAATGTGAATATGACTTGTTCATTAATTACTTAAAATGTATTTTAGATATCAAAAATATCACTGCATTCTCTGGAAGATGAACAAGTAGAAGAACTTGCAGTGCTCAGCCAGGAAGAACTTGAGGCTATAAGAAACCCGGATATTGTAACCAATCAGATAGCTCTTTTAGAAGCACAATGTAATGAAATGAAACCAAACTTGGGTGCCATTGCTGAATATAACAAAAAGGTAAACATACTGTTTTAAAACCAGTATCTTGAATTTGTACAAGCAATTACAGATCTGTGGCAAGACTGTTACCTGAAATGCTTGTTCGACTAGTATTTCTTGTTTGTCATTGAGAGAACCTCTCCTTATAAAGAGCTAAGTAGCATTACTTCCTAAAGAAATTATAGATTCCTTACAAGTGCTCACTTAAGCTTGCATGCTTTAGGAGGAAGAGGTTGGATAAATCCCATACCAGAAATATTTCCAAAGGAAATTGTGGGCTTGTTATGTGAATGCTTGCCTACAATTTCCAAGAGAGTGCATTGTGTTTGGTAAGCAGGACCTGTGTGTATAGCCCAGGCATAGGCAAACTCGGCCCTCCAGGTGTTTTTTTTTTTGGCCTACAACTCCCATGATTCCTAGCTAACAGGACCAGTGGTCAGGGATGATGGGAATTGTAGTCCCAAAACATCTGGAGGGCTGAGTTTGCCTATGCCTGGTATAGCCCAACTTCTAGATACCTTCTCAGAAAGTCTTCTTTCGCACTTTTTGTATGGAGCGTTAATTGATGGAAGGGGAATGCTAGGACAACCTGCTTATGTCCTTCCTTTGCACAGGTGCCAAACATAAAAGTCAGTTACTTCATAATCAATGTTCAAAATTCCCATTGTTCTAGACACATTTGTGACAGGGAATTTCATTAGCATGAGCAGTGTCTGAGTTCGGGGTGCAGTACTGCGCCTGAGATTTCAGATTAAAACTGCAGAGTGGAAGGAAAGGAGGACTTGTTCTGCCTCCCCACTTCCAGCTACAATCTGAAGACTGGACCCTCTGAAGAGACCCTGTTAAGAATATTAGGGGGTGGGGTGGGGTGGGCTAAAGAAGGACTAGACCATGTGAAAAATGAACTTAATATTTTAACCTCAGTTCATTTTCAGCTTTGTATTCTTGTTCTTAAAAAAGTGAGCCTAGACCTTTCGTTATTGCACCTTATGTTTAAGGTGTCATTTAGCTCCTAGCTTTCATATCTCAGTTTCTAACACTGTTCACAATGGCAACAGAAACTTAGAATTTCTTTTGTATATTAAAATTCTGGATAAATAGATTTTTGCACTTAAATCTATCTGATCCTTAACAGAAACACTTAGGAGTCATATCGAATATGCACATTTTCAATTTTTAGGAGGAACTCTACTTGAAACGTGTGGCAGAGTTGGATGAAATAACCAATATGAGAGACAAATTTAGGGAAGCTGAAGAAGATCTTAGAAAACAAAGGCTTCATGAATTTATGGCAGGATTTAATGTAATAACAAATAAACTAAAGGAAAACTACCAAATGCTTACATTGGGAGGAGATGCTGAACTGGAGCTTGTAGATAGTCTGGATCCTTTCTCTGAAGGAATCATGTTCAGGTAGGTATTTTCTGTAAATATCTTGAAGGTATTTTGATGGTCCTTTTACCACCTATATGTGGTATATTTATGCTCATTAAATGTTGACTGCAGAATTAACCAAGCTTGGCTGAATCACATGCAATGCTAAATTATAGTTTAGTAGCATTAGAAGGATTGTAGCCCCCTCCACTGGTCTACATAGTTGTTAAGATTGTGAGCTAAGACAAAATTCACTAAACTTGTTTTTTGTATATAAAGCAGCCATCAGATCCTAATTCGAAATACTTAAGTGGCATAATAGTGCTCTACCAAACAGCACTGTTGTAAAATTACTGAGATAATGTATATAGCATATACTTCTAACCTGCTTAGCACTGCTTAAAAGCTTGGTTGTGGAGATTGTAAATTGTAAGCTCATAAATATATTCCTCTTTCTTTCAGTGTTCGTCCACCAAAGAAAAGCTGGAAGAAGATTTTCAACTTGTCAGGTGGCGAGAAGACACTTAGCTCGCTGGCTTTGGTGTTTGCTTTACATCATTACAAACCAACTCCTCTTTACTTCATGGATGAAATTGATGCAGCCCTTGATTTTAAAAATGTATCCATCGTAGCATTTTACATATACGTAAGTAGTACAGAAGCCAATATCCAAGTTTTACATTTTTAGTAGTATCAAATTAATGCTAGTTTTGTGTAAAATAATTAGAAAAGGTCTTGGGTATGTCTGCTTCTGGGGCATGTCAATGAAGAGCAGTGTTTCTCTGACTGAAGTGAAGTTACCCAAAAGGAAAGGGTTAAGTCCCAGTACGGATAACAAAAATAAGGAAAATGTCATTAAGTCTTTGAAATTTACATCTTAGTTGCTTGGAGCCTTCCCCAGTTTGCGCTTGCCTTGACTCCAGGACAGCTTTTTTCACAAGCTCTTTGCTTCAGTGTTTGACAATACTTGCATGTTACTCTTTGGCTGCCTCTCTCTAAAGAATTCACTTCCTCAGCTTTCTGCATTCCAGAAAAAAAATCTTCAGCCTCTTCCTTTCTCTATGGCACCACATTGAAAAGACAGCATCTTAGGGTGATCAAATAAGCGAACCTAAAGAAGATTGCTGTGGAGCCTAAACCTAGGACTCTCCAATTCCTCCTATCAGTCATTTAATGCAACTGTTGTCTGCTGCCATTTTCAATCCTCCACACAGCAACAACGCAGATTGCAATCAAAACTTGACTATTCAATCACTATAAAGAGAACCACACATGGCAAATCTTTTGTCCCCTCTACTCATCCCAGGTCAGAGATTCAACAGCGGCCCTACTCAAAAAGTCTGACTCCGTAACTTATCAGACCAACAACACATTAGATGAATCAGATCTCTGGAACCACTCTGTCTGCTGTCAGTAGCCTCAACACAGGCTCCAAACTCTAGGTCATTTATCCATAATTCTGCTTCTGAATTTTAATGCCATCAGTTCTTTGACAACCTAGAAAAACAGGAAGGAGAATATTCTGGCAGCATCACTGAAGAGCAGTCAATCACTTGACATGTTCATAGAATTGTAGAGTTATAAGGGACTCTGAGACTCATCTAGTCCAACCCTCTGCAATGCAGGAATATGCAACTGTCCCATATAGGGATTGAAGCTGCTACCTTGGTGTTATCAGCACTATGCTCTAACCAGCTGGGTTATCCTTTAATCATCATAGTGATTCTTTTGTAGCTTTACTCTCAAAAACTATTTCTTGCTACCCATGAATCAGTTCAGCTGATTCTCCAGGGCAACAAAGAAAGCCACTTTATAATGAGTCATAGCATTGGTTCATCTTGCCCAGTATCATCTACCCTGACAGGCAGTGGCTTTCCAGGGTTTCAGATAGGAGTCTCTTCTAGTCTTACCTGGAGATGCCTGAGACCTCCATACAAACCAGATGTTCTACCTCTGAGCTAGGGCTCTTTCCCCAACCTGTATTTCCAGAATCCAGGTCAGCTCCTAAAGAGGTTTCCTTCCCATCCCAACAGAAAAGGCAGAATTGATTACACGCATCAGAATAAGAAATCTTCACAGTTAGCACAAAGGGTTTACATATTCCCCTCTTGACCAGTGGAGGATCTCAAAGACCTAGTGGTAGACGTCCCAGTAGAAACCTTCCTTTCTGGTACAGTTCAGTCTAAAGATCATGCCTCCCTAAAGAGAACCCAATGAGAAAAAGGAGGTTCTTTCATTAATAAAGTCTCAAAGCTTCTGTCCTCAACCTTAGGACCCTGCTTCCACTTTCTTTCCTTCCTGTGTCTAGAGGATTTACTTTTTAACAAAGACCGAGATGACATAACGCATCATAGAATATTGTCCAGACTTTCTAAAGCTTCTGTCTTTATTCCTGATGCCAATCCTCAAAATTGCTGCTGAACCCAACGAATCTTGGCTAGGGCACTGCTCTCTAGGAATTTGACAAGCTGATAGTCATCTCAAACAATGGAAGAGATTCAGGCAGGTAGCTGTGTTGGTCTGCAGCAGAAGATATATATATATATATATATTTTAAAAATATTGTCCAGTAGCACCTTAGAGACCAACTAAGTTTGTTCTCGGTATGAGCTTTCATGTGCATGCACACTTCTTCAGATACACTGAAACAGAAGTCAGCAGACCTTTATCTATAGTGAGAGGGTGGGGAGGGGTATTACTCAGAAGGGTGGTGGGAATGGGTGATTGGCTGATAGGTGTGGTAAACCTGTTGACGACTGTTAACGACTGCAGTTGGTCTTTGAGATCTTGTATAGAATGTCCTAGGAGATTGAAGTGTTCTCCTACTGGACATAAATCTGACATCAGGAATCACAAGACAGAGAAACCAGTAGGAGAACACTTCAATCTCCCTCAGCCAATAAAGTGAGATGAGCACCGCAACCCCAGAGTCGGTCATGACTGGACTTAATGGTCATGGGTCCCTTTACCTAAGGTGCTACTGGATAATTTTTAAATTTTTAAAATATATTTCTAATGGAAGAAATTGTACTAATCTTGGTGGTTGTTAATTACCTATCACTACTGCTTGAAAAAAACTGGGAAACTATTGTGGTTTTTTTGCCAGGCTCATTACAAATCCTAATTGAAAATATGTTTCAATTTCTAGGAACAAACAAAAAATGCACAATTCATCATCATCTCTCTGAGAAACAACATGTTTGAAATTGCGGATAGACTAATTGGGATTTACAAGACTTACAATACCACAAAAAGTGTTGCAACAAATCCCAAAGTGATTGCATTGAAGGGACTTGCTGAACTTGGTTCTGTAGGGTGCTCCTGAATACAGAAGTGACTTCTATTTAACCAGTAGACTTTTCTAATGAACATTTCCTAATACACATTTTCCCCCAGTTTGTGTTTTTAAATGCGTTAGCAACTTTTTCAAAGCTACTAGCATTTTGAAAGAAAGAAAAGGAAGTTCTAAACTGCAACTAGATGTACATTGCTCTGTGGTGCTTAGCAATCACCATGCCATGCCAGTACACTTTATTTTTGAGGTAAAGCCTATAATTGTTTTTAAAGCATTTAATGTTTTTATTTGTTAAAATAAAATCATAAATTGACTGAGGTGTGATTTCCTTGTATTCCTACATATATACCAACTTCTAAAGAAAACTGAAATGTGTGGAAACTATAGGTTCATATTACATATACAGTTGCAGAAGCCCTCACCTCCTTACCATTGTAAGGTCGCCATGTTGCAAAGTTGCTTGTATTCTCCAGCGTTTCTTGTGCTGCGGCAGTCTGCTTCTGGAGAATTGCTGGCCTTGGTTTTTAGGAGGGCTTCCAGCAACACTGTAGGTGTATTTCTCAAATGAAAGTTAAAATGCCGTTTAAATTTTACTTCAGCTTATTTCTCTCATGGGACAGAGGCAACATTTCAAGCCTCATTTTTGTTGTAAGACAGAAAGAGCATCCCTGAGGATGGCCTCTTTCTCCTGGTATACCTTCCTGCACTTAGCTTCCTCATCTAACACAGATTGGAAAAAGAGCTTCTGCCAAAGCAAAATAAATGTGTAGCCCTTTTGCACTACCCAAACCATTTGCTCCTGGAGCAACTGAAGGTTTGTCTTGGTACAGAGGCTACATCTGAAACATGAAAATGAGATTTCTAATTTCTTGTTTGTTTTTAATAAAAATGTTAACTGAAGGTATGCAAGCACAGTTCAAAATTCTTGGTCCTCCGCTATAACCATGCTGGTCAGTGAGCAGGCCGGAAACAAAGACTTTTGCTAATGACACCCTGAAGGTCCACAAGATGTATTTACTTGCAGGCTTCAATCTCAATGAGAATCCATTGTTGAAGTGCTAGAGGATATCTTAACACCACCACCCTTTCCCTCTGGTTGGGAATGGGATGAACTCCACAGGTCCCATAAAAAGATATTTTGTTCTTCCCTGGTCTTGTGCAGTATGGGCGAGGCTCAAGAAAGCAGACGTGATTCTCTTGAAAGAAGGCAGATGCAGCAAACAACATGTAGTGCAAGACTCTAGCTAGGTGGTGCAGTTCTCCTGGTTGACACTGAATAGTTGACAACCTTCCACCTCCTGGGAGATGTATTAATTACATTTAAGTTTCTGCTGAATGTATTTTTTTCTTTTGACCTAGATGACTAGATACCTTAAAAGATCTGAGGTACAGGCCCATATGGCACAATTAAGTGCTACTGATTTCAATGAGATTTATTCCCAAAGTAACCAATATATGTCCAGTGGCAAGAACATTTATAGATTCCTACTTGTTCATTTTACTCTAAGTATACTCTTTGCAACCCAATGATATGATCATTGGTCTATGGGAACCTGAAATTTACAGGCCTCTCTGTCTCCCAAGTGGAATGTTTCCTGACTACATTATATGTGCACAACTGATTTTGAAAAGACTGAATCCTCCTTTCTGGAAAATTTAATCCTTAACACCCCCCCCAATAATGTGAATGGTACACAAGGGCAGCAAAGTTACGTTGTTCAAGTTTTATTTAAAATACCTTCAGAAGTAGGTTTGTGATAGAGATGACAATTGTCAGCAAAAGCTGTTCGCTGTAATGAAGATTAAGATATTAGTACATGGAAAAATACAAATTCTGCAATCCGAAAAACTGGAAAAATAACTTCAATACATTTTCTTTCTTTTTTTTACATTTTAAAAGCATGAAGCTGAATACGTAATAAAAAGCCCCACAATTCTTAGGAAATAAATTACAGGTGCAAGTTACATAAGGCTGTGGTGGGTGAACAACCAAAATATAAATCCCATAGGGACTGCTCCACTAGGCAAGATATCAGTGTGTAGCTGCCCACCATCCAAGTCCTAAACATGGTAAGTGGTAAGATTGGCAAATGATGTACTAAACTACTAAGTAGTTTATTTTTCAGTTCCCATCTGGCTCTTGTGATGTGGTCCAAAGGAAAGTAGAGCAATACATTTGACACCAACGTGGATGCAGGAGTTGCCAGAAAGAGACGTACAAGGCGCCACCTTCTCCCACAGATACCGTATTGGCCTGAATAGAAGCTGCACCCAAATATAAGCTGCACCTTTAAAATTCAAGGTGGGGGGGGAGAGACAATACCTGAATATAATTCTATCATAAAAGCCAGCATTGTAAGGTTGTGAATTTAAGCCACACTTTAACTTTTCATGGTTGAAATTTGGGGGGAAAGTGAGGCTTATATTCAGGCCAATACAGTATTCTGCAAGGCAGGGGTTTAGTAGTTTTCCTTCTCCCAGGTGGGCTGCCTTCCCAGGTTGAGGAGCCACATTTGCCCCTCAATTCTCCCTCTACAGCAACATGCAAAAACCCTTCTTGACCGTTGGACCCACTATTGGTCTCATCCGCTCAATCCACTGCAGGCTGTCTTTGCATGCAGGGATAGTGCAGATAGTGCCCGTGAGTGGGCAAACTACCCCAGGAGCATGACGTCCCCCACCAGAAGTACTACCCCTTGCCTAACACCCCATAGATATGGAATAGCTTATTACCAAATGCAGCAGTGCCTATTTAAACATACAATCCACATCTAGGTCTGTGCTGAAAATTTCAGATGATCAGTGCAGGACACACATATTCACCGGAACAGTGATGCACTCGTCCAAAGGAACATTCATTTCCTGTAACTTACACATTTAGAGTGACATGACATCTTGGAACTTAGATAGGGCTGTCGCCTGTAGGGGTTATGTCTACTCTTGAATCTCTCCAGGAGGCACTTCTAAGGTATTTATAAGAAAAATATTCCAGCGCCCTTCTTAGAACTGACTCAAGTTCAAACCTCTGTTGAGCCATAAAGGTAGAAATCCTGTGAGATTTCTAATAGATCCTTACCCCACTCTGAAGTAAGCTTCATAAAAAGTAAGAGACCTATTTCTGAGT
This sequence comes from Podarcis liolepis, assembly GCF_965112155.1. NCBI lineage: Eukaryota > Metazoa > Chordata > Lepidosauria > Squamata > Lacertidae > Podarcis > Podarcis liolepis. The sequence continues at coordinate 83,644,342 of NC_139556.1, forward strand.
AGAAGTATTATGAATTGTGGTGTATTATGAGATAAGCAACGTAGTCTGTTGAAAAGTGTAAGTAAACATTTCCAATTTGATAAAACGTGTAATTCATTTATACAAAAATATACAGTGAACATACAGAAACATTGAATCCACCAAGTCTTATGCCAGCAGAAAAACTAGTTTCAATTACAGCATACTATTGCCTTCTGCGTATATCCCTAACATAATCACCAAACTACATATACATGTACAGTTCTTGTTTGTAGGGTTTTGTGATTTCCTACAACAGCTGTAAAGCAAACACCTTCTTATGTTCCCAGACATGCTGTTTTGTCACTTTGGGAATTACTGGCAGTTATTTTTCATACTAGTTAACGATTAACTTTGTTTTCTGGAAAAAATGCATTTTGAAATCTTTGGTACTTAAAACATTAAACACTGATGGGGCAACTAAGAAAATTAGTGGAAGGTTATAGGGTACTTAAGATTAATGTGTCACTAAAATACTATGACATTCATTCCACTCTCTTTGCACTAAATAATACTTTGGAAATAGCGTTTATAAAATATGTAAAAGTGTAAGTAAAGACAAACAAGGATTGAAGGTCACAAAGATGTGATAGCAGAGGATGCTAATTCAAGGGAAAGTCTGCTATAGCTCCCAAACTGCCTTTACAGGACCGTTTAATCTTTACTTCTTTTTTAACACTTTATTTACACTTTAATCTTTACTTATATCAGTTTGTGAACATATTCTGAGACCAGAAATTCCCATGTATTGGTTTCATTTTAATAAAATTTCCATCCCCTTACTATAAATTGTTGCTGGTAAATCGGCCAATAGGCTCAATCATCTGATCTTAATGGCTACCATTCTAAGTTTAACAACAGGCTATAAGAATCTGTTTTTAAAAATTAAAATAATCCATGAGGTCCTTAATATAGCACAGGTTGCTACTTGAAATATTCACATGGAACTAGGGAATATTCTGTATAGGCATTCAAGTAGAAAATTAGAGGTATACCACAGGGTTCCCACCACCATCTGAAACCTCTTACTAAAATCTTGATAGAATGTTTCCAAGGACTCCATAACAAAGGGAAATGTTCCTTCCTTTACAAATGGAAAGGGATGTTGGCTAAAGATAATAGTAGCCACAACTAAGAAAGTGAGTATAACTGCCAGATGCTTTAAGGACCTGAAGAATTCTTTACGTGGTTTCTTCTCCTTTTCACAGCCATGGCTACATATTTTTTCTTTTGAAATTAGCTTTATTTTGGGAATGACAATCTTGTTGACCTGACTAATTTCACTTTTGGACCACACATCTTTCAGCACCTGCCCTATTCGCGGGTAGATTTCTACAGGCTTTATATTTGGTAACGGCTTTTCCTTCAAAGCTTTAACACGCTGGCGAATATCATCAACCTTCTCCAGAAATAAGAGGGGAGATTCCTCCTCCTGAATGGCTGTATTCAGTGACATCAATTCAAGTTGTTCTTCCCGTATGCCTTTCATATTTTCAATTAGAGGTTCATATTCTGTCTCAATTTGCATGTTCACTTCTTCCAAAGCTGCAAGCAAAGCTTGTTTTTTATGATCAAGTAAATCACTGAGTCTCTTGAAATATTGCAACACAGTTTTTTTATCCTCCTGGACAATGCTCTCACATTGAGCTTTATGTTCTTCCAGGTTTTCAATAAGTAAACACACTTCACTCCAGTGTTTATCTGTCAGCTGTTCAAGGAGTTTGCCAGGAGTTTCCTTTTCTTTCATGTAGGCACTTTGAAGGTCGTCTATGGGATGGCCATGGTGTTTTCCTATTGTAAGACAATGGCCACATACTAGTTTTTTGTCTTGAAGACAGTAAACATTTAGAGGTTGTCTATAATGTTCACTACACGTAGCGACATCTGGATGGTCCTCTTGCTGATACTTTTCAATTATAGCCTTTAATACAAAGTTGACAGGCAAAGATTCTGTGCCCGTCGGTGGAATTTCAACAATGCTTCTACAGTTGGGACACTTCAGTGGAAGTCTTAAGGGTCTCCATATGGAAAAGTTGCCTGATAACTGAAGAACACTTTCCAAACAGTTTCTACAAAAAGTATGTGAACATGGCAGTACACGAGGGTCATCAAATATACTGTAGCAAATGGAACAAGTTAGTTCCTCTTCAAAATGATGCATTTCCTAAAAATAAAGAGGGAAACGTTTTTAAAGTTATATATATATGTAAAGTCTAATAGAATCAAGTCATTCTAAGTTGGTTTAATTAAGCTATAGTATTTATTGCATGTTTTTCAACATAGTTTAAGAAATTAATATAGAAATTGTTTTTTCTTTTTTAAAAAATGTGGAATGGGCCAAAAACTAATCAGTTATATATTACGGATTCCCACTTACTCTATAAAATGATATGTTGCCAAGCTATAACTAGCACAACCCTCTAATGAAGCAAGAAAGGGGTTTCTGTCAAACCATCATACATGGACCATATGATCAGAGAAATCAATGCTGCTTATGACTTATAAAGTATATATCTAAATTATGCCACCACTCGTTTAGTCATCTTAGTCATGTTCAACTCTCCGTGACCCCATGAGCCAGAGCGTGCCTTGGAAACTCACTTTCTTCTCAGAGCTTCTCCTTATTTATGCTCATTGAGTTTTGTTGGCAAAATACTGGAGTGGTTTGCCAGTTCCTTCTCCAATCACCACTCATACATACAGTTTATATGGGGCTAATGTCATAGGTTTTCTATATATTTTTTATTCAAGTACATTTCTGTTCTTAAATAAAAGTATACATTAGCTATGCAAAAAGACACTTAGAAAACATTTCCTCTTAAGCAATGGATGTATTATCACAGGTAAACTAAGGAGTGTATTGAGGTTCATTTATGTCATCAGCAACATTAAGCCATAAATGCACTTGTTCATTGCAGGACTTTTCTTGTCAGACCAGGGCTGCCTACTCATGTTCAAATCCCTACTCAGCCATGAAGCTGAGTGGGTGGCCTTGTGCTGGTCACCAATTCTCAGCCTAACCTACCTAGCTCAATTATAAGGATAAAATGAAGATGATATGCTGTATGTCCAACTAAACTGATTAGAAGGGACGGATAATAAAAAGGTGATAAGCTGCAAGCTTTAAAGGAAACAACATGTTTTAAATAACTTTCCTACACATGATCTGTATTAAAACTGAAGACGTAGGTCACCCAGACCGAAATAAGGCTTCCTTTTAGAGAATGTTAGGATAAAGATTGCTCACTCTTAGAGGAGCCCACCTCTTGTATCTCTGCAGGAGCTACTGACCAGTATATGCCACCAATTTGGAAGGAGGCAAACCTAGAGCAGTGACTCAAGAGATGCAACAGCACCCTCCTTCAAGTGCAAGTAGTTCTGCTGTCTTTCTGAAACAAGAGTGATGGACTGGTCCAAGTGTACTCAGTGCAGCAGACTGAATAATAGGAAACAAAACAGTAAATCATTCAGAGTCAAGGGAGGTATCTATTCCTTGTAGCATACCAGCCGGGACACACTTTGGAGATGACTTCTTCAAAAAGCTATATAGAACTTTTTTAGGAAGGAGTGCTTAAAGAAAAAAAATAAAACAAATGTCATAAGGTAGCCAAATGTTTCTTTTCCACTCAGAGAATTTATGTGAAACTTAAATAGGATTGTGTCTCCTTCAATGGGCAAAGGGAGAGGAAGTGGGACCGGCAAGACAAAGCAGACAACATTTGCCACAGCTCACCCATCCAGTCAGTCAGCCAGTGTTGTGTAGTGGTTAGAGCAGGGGTGCACAAACTCTGGCCCGCCAAATGTTTCTGGACTACAACTCCCATCAGCCCCAGCCAGCATAGTCAGTGATGAGGGATGATGGGAGGTGTAGTCCAACATTCATCTAGAGGGGCTGCAGGTTGTGCCCCCCCCCCGGGGTAGTGTTGGACTAGGGCCTAGGAGACCAGGGCTCAAATCCTCGCTTGGCCATGAAGCTCACTGAGTGATCTTGGGCCAGTTGCTGCCTCTCAGCTTGACCTACCTCGCAGGGTGGCTGTGGGGATTCAAAGAGGAAGTGGAGAACCATGTACACCACCTTGAGCTCCTTTGAGAAAAAGGTAGGATACAAAAGCAATAGTAATAACAAGCGGGCCACTGACACTGATGACAAGGCCCTCGAGGCACTGCCAGTCTAAAGGTGCTGCAAAGGTCTTTGGGATGAGAGGCTGGAGCTGCACAAATGGCAGGAATCTATTCTGTCATGAAGTAAGTCATGATTGCACAACACTTCAGCTTCAACCATGATTAACTATGTTTTAGCTTTTTCTATTTTACCTGTAAACTGCCTTCAGTCCCACTCTGGGGGAAAGGCAGTACAGTGGTACCTCGCAAGACGAATGCCTCACAAGACAAAAAACGCGCAAGACGAAAGAGTTTTCCGTTTTTTGAGTCGTTCCGCAAGACGAATTTCCCTATGGGCTTGCTTCGCAAGATGAAACGTCTTGCGAGTTCTTGCGAGCTTGTTTCCTTTTTCTTAAAGCCGCTAAGCTGTTAATAGCCGCTAAGCCGTTAATAGCCGCTAAGCCGCTAATAGCCGTCCTGCGCAAGACGAAGAGACTCGCGGAACGGATTAATTTTGTCTTGCGAGGCACCACTGTATAAATGTAAGAACAACAACTATGGTTACCACCAAACATCGCTTAGTGCTAAATGTTGGCAAAGCCTTTGAAATGTACCTTGCCAGGAAAAATCAGTATTGAAAATGACATGTTCATTGTCATTGATTGTTTAGAAAGGGGGAATCCTTCAAAGGCAGTGCCATGTTAAGTGTCAGCTTCAGCATCCTGCAAGCTTGAAGTTTGTTTTTTATCACAAGGTTTAAAAAAAAATAGAGCAAGATCACCTATTTTTGGTCAGTCGTGATTTGTGAACATTCCTTTGACCTCTGCTCCATCCAGAGAACAGCAGGTTGATAAATTACCTTCTCTTAACTGTGTTTCCTTCAGGCAAGGAACGGAGCTCCAGAGTTAAGCAGCCATTCTCTTTTCCATGGCCACACCCCTTCTCCAAAGAGTCTTTTGGTCTTGCAAACAGTCTAGTTGTCCTGTGATTGAAGTCTGGAACTTACTTAATCCACAAAGCATTGAGTCTGTCTTCTTTCCTGGTGTTCCAGAGGAAATGCTTAATCCTCACTGCTGAGAAACTCCATAGCACATTTACCATTGTCATCTGAGCGGTGATCAAGAATCTTGGCAATGAGATAATTTGCTGCAATGTTGTCTCCAGCTTGCTCTCTGAAAGCTTGTGCAGGAATGTAAACACAGTTTTGTGACTGCAGAATTCTTGCCTCTTGCACAAGATAGAAAGCTCAGCCTTCATCCCACAGTAATGGTCCAGGCTTCAATAGCTTCATTAAGTGCCTGTTGCAGGAAACTCAAGTTACGTACTAGAAACAACACCCTTGTACAGGTGTTGCACCAAATGATCAGTAAATACAGATATTATTTTGCTTGTGCAATGATGTCCAAGGTGTCTTGATCCAGATTCTCCTTTGTTTAGCTTCTGGGAAGCTGTGATTTCCAGAATTAACTCAGAGAACAAGCTTTTAATGGAATCTTTTGACTTGACATGATGATGCTCATAAAATCTGACAAAGTCAAGCTGTTCTCTGGAGTTAACTGAAGTGGATATCCACATGAGTCATCATTCTGAAAAAAACAGGTACAAAAGGTACAGGAACTTGCACCTATCTGATTGTGCTGTTATCAAAATGTTTCTTCCAAAAATATTAAATTAGTGTCAGTCTCTTCCCAAATACTACATTCATTGTTAAGAAGTTAAAGTTCCAGCATGTCCAATATAATCTGGGGATTCTTCTTCTTGCAACACCCTCCAAAACTGCATTCCTTTTTGTGCTGCTGGCAAAGGATGCCAGGAAACCAAAAAAAGGTCTGAAAATCATTTATTTGTTTGTAAAGCTGTTGGTTTTATCACCAAGTTCACCTGAAGGGTACAGCTATGAACATACTGGGCAGTAAGATATAAGTCCTGGATCCTCTTCTGCATTCCTATGTGCTCCCCACAAATTCTGATTGCCCCATTGTAGCTCTGAACAAAGAGTTGCTGCTTGTTACGTCTCCTCCTAGTACATCTCTTTCAACTGCTAACGCACAACTATAACAATAGTATTCCTTCAGTGTGAATCCACTGAACCATTCCACTGGTGAGCAGTCACCATATGGGTGAACACATTGGTCGCGTCCTCAGTTTCAATAGTCAGAAAATGACTTTAAACAGTCACAAAAAGCTTTTTGACTTCTGTTTAATATGATGCTTCACCGGCATCTATATGCAGTCAAGCATATTGTTTCTTTCACAGACCTTAGAACACTCTGGAACTATGTACGTGAAGTTCCATGGATGAGTCAACAGACTTCAAAAGAGTAAACATTAGTTGAATACAACCATGGATTTTCTGAATCCGGCAGGCAGAATTCAACACTGCACTCTTCCAATTGTTCCATATGCACAAACACCCCACTTCCACCTGAGCACTGTTCTGAAGGTTCTCCCAAACCTTCTCCTGGAGGCAAATTTCAGGGGACATGAAGTGGGGGAAGAGAGCTGGGTAGAGCTCCATGGTACAAGTGGAAGTCCTTGCACAGGACTTCCACCAGTGGGGCTGGTTAGGTAAGTTCTGCCCATTTTCCCACATGTCATGACCACTAAGCATCAGTTATAAAGCACCCCAGAAAGGCTATTTCTGTTGTTCTTTTCATGATTGCGCTCTCTTACACACAGTTGCCTTTGTCCACCAAAGAACATAAGAAGTGTCACACTGTAGTCTTTGGCCATCTGTCATGGGTGCTTTAGTTGAGATTCCTGCATCGCAGGGGGTTGGACTAGATGACCCTCTATGTCTCTTCCAACTCTACAGTTCTATGATTTACATCTCCCCAATAATTTGGCTTAAGGTTTGTTTGTTGCTGGCTTGCAAATGATGGCTTGTTAGGGAGCCACAAAATAGAGTCCCTGCATTGCATATCCCACATATGCAAGGGGAAGAGCAAAACAGGAGTAATCAGGCAGAGCGTACCAACATGCTGCTCATTCACAATAAGCCACGGGTCATAAAGTTTGGTTTGTCATTCATGTGAACACAGCTATTGTTTAGGAAATATATGATGTAGGATCGGCGGGACACATCGGCTTTAACTTTGCATTTTTTTCTGATTTAAGTAATTGACTTGATATGACTCAATTTTAATCAATCTACACTGGCTGCATGGCTAAGGAAACAGTAGTAATGTACCTTAAAAATGTAAACAAAACCCAGAGTATTTGGAGAAAATTCCATTAGATACTACAGAAAAATATAATAAATAAAACAAACACCAAAGTACAATTTTCAATACTGACCAATAAGATATAGTGAAGTCGTATTTGTCAGCCCTGGGATTGGTATATTCTAGAAATAACAGTTCTCTATTTATCTGGAATAAAAAGTGAAGAATTTGGCGATTATGTTTTCCAAGCTGGACATTCAGGGGTGATAACAAGCAGTAAGGCATATTTTCTGAGCTGAAGTAGTGATGCAGAAATCCTATAATTATAATTTATTCACAATGGGCTGAACCTGTCTAAGAATAAGGCAAAAAAGTTTGTTCTCAGCAGGGAAACCTTTACCTCCATTCCTTAGTTCTCTACCACTCTGATGACTAGTAATTATATGAAAGGAAAAATGCACTCCTGCTTACAAAATTTTATTGCCTCATCACTGATGTTTCTCAGCAAATAAAACAAAGAACTTCTTTCACAATGACCTATAACTCCAGCATCAGTGAAACTTGTTTTAAAAAGAAAATGCTATGTACTGCATGGATATTTTGTTGCACATCACACAAAATAATGACTATAGTACAATGACTATGGTACAATTTCTTCATAAATTAGGAAAGAGGCGTGGTTCAGTGGTGAAGCACATTTATTCCAAGCAAAAGGTCCCAGGTTTATACAGCAAAAGCCTCGTTTGAAATCCTGACAAGGTACTGCCAGTCAGTGTAGACAATACTAAACCACTTAGCCTCTTGGGCTTTCCGATCACAGTTTGAACGCGTGTGATGGGGTGAACTCCCGTTGCTTTGTCCCAGCTCCTGCCAAACTAGCAGTTCAAAAGCATATTTGAAGTAGATAAATAGGTACTGCTGCTGCAGGAAGGTAAATGGTGTTTCTGTGCGTTTTGGTACTCGTCATGGTGTCCCATTGCGCCAGAAGAGGTTTAGTCATGCCGACCACATGACCCAGAAAGCTGCGGACAAATGCCAGCTCTCTCGACCTGAAAGCGCAGATGAGCACCGCACCCCTTAGTCAAATTCGACTGGTTGTCCAGGGGTCCTTTACCAGTGGACTAATGCTCTAGCATGGTATAAGGTAGTTTCCAATGTTCTTATTATACCGACACTGAGATTGGAGCCAATCTTTTTTCCAGCAGATTTTTCTTTGTCCTGTTTTATGTTTCTAAACCCGGAAGTGTCTGCGGACAGCGCTGGCTCCCGGCCTCTAGAGTGAGATGAGCGCACAACCCTAGAGTCTGTCAAGACTGGCCCGTGCGGGCAGGGGTACCTTTACCTTTACCTATGTTTCTAAAAATCTAATATTGTGCCTATATTTCACAGAAGGCCCTTCCTATGTTTCTGAGAATTCTCCTGTGAAACCCACCTGGAAACACACAGGAATTGCCACAGAGGTGTAAAAAAATACCTAGTTAATTGTTACTATGGTCATTTGAATTTAAAAGTATAAAAATTATAGTTCCCTTAGCAGATACCCATCTAGGAAATGATGCCAGTTTACCAAGAAATGTGACTATAAACCAAACACAATATAGCTGGAAAGTTCAGCTGGTTGCATGGGGCTGACAGTGCCAAGGTTGCAGGTTTAATGCCTGTAAGGGACAGCTGGATATTCTTGAATTGCAGGGGAATGGAATCCTCAGGGTCCTTTCCAACTCTTATGATTCTAGAAAATAACTACCAAACTTTTAGAAGACATCTGAAGGCAGCCCTGTTTAGGGAAGCTTTTAATGTTTAATAGGTTATTGTATATTAGTGTTTTATTGGAAGCCACAAGTTCAAAGGTAGGAAAGTATGTAGGCGAACAGAAGTGAAATACTTTATGGAAGAAATACAAAATCGAATCTGAACTGAGCTTAAGATGGAAACGAAAGATCAGTTCCCTGATACTTGTTTCTTTTTAAACGCAAGTTTGCAAACAAAACCTGAGAGTTTCTCAATATTTATTAATGCAAGTCACTGTGAAACACTAACGTTTTATACTGTATTCTTAAGCACAAATTAATATAAAGGGATTTAAATTTAAGGAAGTTTAAATAAGGGCAAGCTGTATATGCTTTAGATCTGGACCCCTCCAGTCATTTATTTGCCAAGTAGCCCCACTCTTGAGTAATGGTATTGTTTAGATACAAATAGCTGGAGGATCGTGACCCAAGAACAGTCACCAGAAGAGGCATTTAGAACTTAAGGGATAAATTAGTATAGCAAGAAGTTGACTACAAACGATACTTGCCTTTGAGTTTTCTGGGTCTTAGGGCAGCTGTATTGTTCCGATATGCATCCAAATGCCAGAGTAGAGTGGTACTAACGAAAATGCCACGAAGTTCTTGGTGGTCACACTGTTTCCCCCCTCCCAAAAGGAGTTACCTTTACTGTTGCTCTTCTTTCTACCTACAGAAACAGGAGCACTTTTCAAGGCTCTCTCCGCCACTCCCTTAATTTCTCCCCAAACACTTCGGGGACGGGGCAGTCACGATGGCAACGACCTAGTACGCCCATAAAAGCCTACCTCCCCCCCTCCATTTTTATTCTTCCTCAAAATAATACACGTATCCAGCATTACATGCTCACCTCCACCTGCGGCAGCAGATCCCTCGCTCCCCGCAAATTCCTCTCAGCTTCCCCTGAATGGATCCCAGCCGGGGGCTGCTAAACCCTTCTTCCCCTCCTCCTCCAATCAGAATCGCCGGAAAGGAGGAAAGGGAAGCAGCCGCGGCAGCTCGCTGCTGCGCACGCGCCTGGGCAAGCCGGTCGTCTCGAGCCAATCAACCGCTTCGGAAGGATCAGTTCAAAAGTAAACGGCCGGACGAGGGAGGAGAATTTTATGAACGCGGTACAACAGTTCCCTCAGGTCAGCCGTTAACGGCTGCTGGAGCGGGCTGCGCCTTAGAACATATTCTGTGTATTTTTGCCCCTTTCTGTTTCTTTCTTATCCCCACCCCCGCTAAGAAACTTTGGATTTCTCTTCCATAAACGGTGGATTTTTTTTTTTAAAGAGAGAAATTAAAAGTTAAAACCTTACCAGTCAGGCATACTTTTCAAAATGATGTGATTTTAAGAGGGGGGAAAGTCAACAGAATATCGGCAACCTAAGCATGCAGGCTCAAGCCACCCCAAAGTAAACTGGGCTAGGCCCCATTGATTCCAGTAGTAGGTATGTGCTAATAACTGTATGAATTATTGCACTGAGATTTTAAAATAGCTAACTTTGTCTGGGTTGTGCCTAAAAGCAAAAGCTCCTGATTAGGGGAAAAGAAGCACTTGTGCCATCTATCTAAAAATACAGGAATTCACATATGCAACCAGTTGTCTGTAGAATCTCAGTCTTCCAGAATTGTCTGACATAACCAAAAAATGAGCCCTATGCTTTTATAGACTTAGCTCACTAATTCACAACTAATTCATTAGCAAGTTCACAGGCTCTGTGTTCGCTCATAATGCTAAGTCAGACTAAGTAAGACCAAACTTACTTGGTCTCAAAGGTGCTACTGGAAGGAATTTTTTTATTTTGTTTTGACTACGGCAGACCAACACGGCTACCTACTTTTAAGCTTACCTGTGGGTTACCAAAGCATAGATTTCAGCCACTGTTCCCACACTACCAGATGCTAAGCCATGGATTGGTTTACCACTACACCTGGACCCAGGCTTGTGGTTTATCTCCCCTAGATAAGTGACGTAGGAAAGTAAGGACAAACTCTTAAGCAAGTGAGCACTCTTCAACATTTGCACTAAAACTGTGCTCACTAACAGTTTCTCGCCATCCTGGAAGAAAGTGACAAGTGGGGTGCTGTAGGGTTCTGTCCTGGATCCACTGCTGTTCAATGTCTTATAAACAATTTGGATGACGGAATTAAGGAAATGCTCATCCAGTCTGCAGATGACACCAAAACTAGGAGGGATAGCTAATGCCGCAGAAGACAGAATCGGGATTCAGGATTACCTTAACAGATTGGAGAACTAGGCCCAAACTAACAAAATGAATTTCATTACGGAGAAATGTAAGGTTCAGCACTTAGGAAGAACCAGTTGCACAACCATAAGATGGGGAACACCTGGATCACCAGTACTACATGTGAAAAGGATCTAGAGGTCTAAGCAGACCACAACTTTAACATGAGTTGACAGTCAAAATAAAAAAATTCCTTCCAGTAGCACCTTAAAGACCAACTAAGTTAGTTCTTGGTATGAGCTTTCGTGTGCATGCACACTTCTTCAGATACACATTCGCATGCACACGAAAGCTCATACCAAGAACTAACTTAGTTGGTCTTTAAGGTGCTACTGGAAGGAATTTTTTTATTTTGACTATGGCAGACCAACACGGCTATCTATCTGTAACATGAGTCGACAGTGTGATGCAGCAGCAAAAAAAGCTAATGCTATTCTAGACTGCATCAACAGAAGTTTAGTGTCCAGATCAAGGGAAGTCAAAGCACCTCTCTATTCTACCTTGGCCAGATCACGCCTGGAGTACTGTGTCCAGTTCTGGTTGCCACAATTTAAGAAGGATATTGACAAGCAGGAACATGTGCAGATGAGGGCAACCAAGATGATGGTCTGGAAACCAAGCCTTATGAGGAATGGTTGAGGAAGCTGGGTTTGTTTAGCCTGGGAATGATGAGACTGAGAGGAGGTATGATAGATATCTTCAAATATCTGAAAGGCTGTCATGCTGAGGATGGAGCATGCTTATTTCCTCCTGCTCTGGAGGGTGGGGCATGAACCAATGGATTCAAGTTACAAGAAAAGAGATTCCAACTGAACATCAGAAAGAACTTTCTGACAGTAAGAGCTGTTTGACAGTGGAACAGACTTCCACAAGAAGTTGTGGACTCTCCTTCCTTGGAGGTTTTTAAGCAGAGGCTGGAAAGCCATCAGTCATGAATTATCTAGTTGAGATTCCTGCATTGCAGGAGGTTGGACTAAATGACCCTTGGGGTCCTTTCCAACTAAAATTCTATGATTTATGATTCTAAGTTTCCAAGCACCTTGTTAAAGATATGTTAACTGAGCATTAACAGCATACTGATGTCATATGCTCCCAAAGATACATATGACTTTTGTTATCTTCAAATAGATATTAGACAGCATCAGTAACACAATCTCTGATTATGGCTTATCAAAGTCAAACCCTGACCTGGGCTAATCTAATATAGGTATTGGACTGGCTGGTTTATAATCCAATCTCATACATTTTCAAAATGTACATTTGTCAATAGAAAATGCTTACCTACTTCTCCAACACAAAGTGTCAGAAGTCATACTTTGGCCACTGTTAAGAGAGGACAATCCTGCAGCCAAACTGTGTCAGGGACGAATGCCTGCAAGGAAAGTGCATCAAATGACCACTGGCAGATAGTGATATCATTACACGTAAAACAAAGAAATATTATGTCATATGGGCTATATAACATGATTTGGTCTTACTATTTTAAAGCTAACTAGTTCAATTTCCCATTAGTTTTTACTGAGAATGATTCACACAACCTTTCTAGAGGTATGGAGGTAGCATAGTGTTGGTTTCAAAAGTGGCATTTTTCTCAGACAGTACTGAATTAAATCCCGAATCCTGTGGCTGTGGCTGTGTTGTTTAGACCAAACACCCTTACAAGATAAGTAACTGTGTGAGACTATAGTTTAATAGAATCACAGTTAGTTGTTCTGCCCCCCAAAAGGGAATTGTGGTTTAATTTCAGTTTACTAACCAGGACCTTACTTTAAGGTCCTGGTTAGTAAACTGACATTAAAACACAGCTCCCCATTTTGGATGTAATGGGTAACTGTGGTTTAATTAAACCACGAGTTAAGTCCCGAGAAAGAAAAGGAGGGGGAGCATGTGGTCGTCTTGCTTGTCCTGTCTGCTAAATTAGCAAGTCTGGAAAGGAATGCCTGAACCAGGTCAGTACCATACTCTCACCACTTTTTCACTCTTTTCTTCAGGTGGTAGTGGAGATTCTCTGATTTCTAAACAAGCAACCCTGTTCAACATCTGCACTAGACTGTCCTGGATAGAAAACCAAAGAAAAGAATGCAAAGCACTCCCTCTTTTGGACACTAGAAAAAATTGATCTCAACAATGAAGTGGATATGTTATATAGCACTGAGTGATTGACATTGCGATCTACCATCTGTTCCACAGATAATCCTCAAGACTTCATAAGTGAAAGAGCTCATGTATATTTTCTCTATGAACTAGAGTATTTATAATTTATTGAGTCATGCTGAAGTAAAAATGCAAACATACTGAGATATGTCTGGTAAAGTAAGCTTGAAAAAGCAAATAATGATATACCGTAAATTTGCCACTGTGTCATAAATAATGTTATGCTTATCTTTCCAGAAGAAGTAAACACCTGTCTATCCTGATAAAATTAAATTTATATTTTACAGCCTCTCATGTAAACATCTGGGAAATGTCTGGAATTGTGTCTGGAAAGATAAAATCCCATTCCCTGCCTCCCTAAATCAAATAGACAAGCTTTGACAATACAAGCCTTCCCTCCCTCTAATCAGTGTTGCTTCCAACAGTTTTTTTTCCCTTAGGTGACTTTATATGAAACCAAATGCATTAAATTTGTTTTCTGTGAGCAGACTCATCATCACCATAGTTCCACTTAAGCCAAGCAGAATGAAACAGTGAATGTATTTCACAGAAAATCAGGAATAGAGCCATTCTTATTAATTTTTAGACATGTATGTACACCCACGTTACATAAATTCCTTAAATGAATAATCTAGTCACAGGTGCCAAGTTTCCATTATCATGGTGGCATTTTTTAAAGCCACTGCAATCATTGGAATCAGTAGTTTCACGTTTTGTTATCCATATGAATCATGGATAATCCAGGGGCAGATAGCTTGTGTGCAGAAAACATGTGTAACCCTTGCTTTTTGTTTTGTTTAAATACTTTAGATCATGGTATGAGGGTCTTTATTGTGCTGCAATCCAAACTGGCATTTGTAAAAAGGTGCCAACCTGGATCCCAGCGATACTGGTGAAAATAATACCAGAGATTTAAGCACACTTCTTTGAAAGTAAGTAACAGTTTGAGTGCAAAGGTCTGGAGCAGATTTTTGCCTTGCAGGGAAATAGACCAGACCAAAATGCAATGGCACAAGTTACTGCTTGTAGCATTAGCCACTTGGCCTGTCAACAGTATCGAAGAATGTTACATTAACTGCTCCCTCAACATTTTGTAATAAACCTTAACAAGAGAGAACACAGTAGATTAAACTTTTTATTACTGTTTTCCACATTCCATTTTATGTCATACTAAATATGGTAGTCATGTGCTGTTATATTTTTCCATATATACACTTTTAATGTGTAAAGTATTCAATATCAGGCTCACCTTGGAGCAGTATGATAGCAATGCTACCAATAAAAACAAAAGTAAAACCATGTCATGGCTGGAAGTATATTATCATTTTATAGCTCAGCAAATATAGAATTAGCCTTGTATTGGCTATTATCATTTGCTGTGGACTAGTTACTGCACAGCATAGTTATCAAACTGAGCTGCTTGCAAAGTTCAGGCCAGCTAAAAGTGCACTGCTTGTATTATTTTTATTAATTAAATGTCTATAGCACCCTTCATCTGAGTAACACAGGGTGATTTACAACATGCAATGTCTCTAGTTACAACAGAACTACTGTGCGATCTTTAATAAAGCCTTACCTTGTATAGTTCAGTGTCTGCTGAAGAATGATCACAAGTTTGAATCTCTTTCTGCTGAAGGGGTGTGGGTTTAAATGATTTTAAACAAAGTACATTTGAGACTGCCAAGAACCAGCTAAGACAAACAGACACAGAAAACATAGTGTGATGTAAGCTGAGAATCAAAAACTTGAATGATACATTGTCAGTGAAAGAAAGCATTTTATTTAATCCATTTTTTGGGGGGGGGAGTGTTAAGATAGTCTTGAATAAGCACCATTGTCCACATTGCACAGGGCTCCCAATACTGTTAGAGTGCACTTACTAATGCGTGACAAAATCTGTAACTTAATACATCTGCTTTTGTAAATTTACCATAGGACACTACACTACTCATTTTCTGAGTGTTTGACACTGGTGTCCTTAATGGAATTTAAGGAGTTTCCCCTTCTAATTAACTCCGGTAGTTGTCAGTACATTGCCTCATCTTTAATAGAGGCTCTCATGGTTTATTGTTTTTAAAACTGTAACTTGCATAAAGGAATAAAAAATTCTAAAATGTATTTAATTACTAAAAGGCAGGATGCCAAATCAGATGTCTGACAAGAAATCACACTCTGTCCCTAGAAAGCAGTTACGTTTTTCATCCTATATGTGTGAGCTACCATTAGTCAAGGATGGTAGGACAATCTTCACATGTGTGTTGGAACATGTTCTCAACATGTTCCTGATTGAACTCTGGCAGTGTAAAAAGGTTCTGGATGAAAGAGAGTCCTGGAAAACCGAGTTTGCTCATTTCCTCCTCCCTCCCAATCCGTTTTTGTTTTGCATGGTGTCTTTTCAGATTTGAAATTTGAAGGCAGGCCCAAGTTTGTTTTTAGTTATAAACTGCTCTGGGAGCTTTTTTAGGACGAAAAATTGGATTTTAAGAAGAAGAAAACCCCAAACACTGCCTCTGGCACTGGAGGCAACACATAGTCGTGATGACTACTAGTAGCTATTGACAGCCTTATCTTTAATGAATTTGGCCCTTTGAAAGCTGGTGGCCTTCACCACAGCTTTTGAGCACAAATTCTATAGCTTTAACTATGCGCTGTGTGAAGAACTACCGGTACTTCATTTCTTCTAATGGGATGACTCCGGATTCCGACACGACGTTGAGGGGGAAAAGTTATCCCATATATACACAGCGCCTAATTTTACACACCTCCACGGCGTGCGTTTTGCCTTTTAACGAAACGCTCGAGCCCTCAGAAAAATCAGGCGGGAAAAGCGGGGCGCCATTTTTGCGCCTCGCGCCCCCTCCCCCTCCCCAACTGCCAACGACCCTCCTGACGAGACGAACGGGTCTCGGTTCCCTCAGAGGCAAGCGAGGGCAGGAGCCGCCCCTGAGGACACGCAGCTCCCGAAGTTTGTCTCCTCGGCGCGGTTTCTTAAGTTTGTCGCCATGGAGAAGGCGACCGCCAGCTTCGGGGAGTCGAAGATCGTCCGCCTCGTGCTGCTGAGGCGAAACCGGCTCCGGCGCAAAGGGAGCCTGGCGGCGGCGCTGGCTCAGAGCATGGCGCTGGCGGTGCTGGGCACGGCAGCCGCCTACCCCATCTGGGTGCTGGTGGAAGACAAGAAGCGGAGGGCGATTGTGCTGGGGGCGTCCTGGGCGATACGGCAGGACAACCCGGCTCCGGGCACGCCGCTGCTGGGCCCGTCGGGGGGCCCGATCATGCTGGCCATCGCCTGCTGCTGCTTCTTCAGCGTGGTGACGGGCTCGCTGGCTCTGGCGCTGGACTTCGTCGGCGCGCGCCTGTGCCGCTCGCTGGCGCCCCTCTTGCACTGCGTCACCGCCATGTTGATCGCATGCACGGCGGCGCTGGGCTCGTGCCTCTTGGCGCTGATCCGCGAGCGGCTGCAAACCCAGCCGGAGCTGCAAGGCTTGTCGGCCAGCCCCGGGCAGAGCCTCTTCTTGGCTTTCCTGTCGTGCACTTTGGCTTCTACCGCCACCGGGTTCAGCTGCGTGTCGCCGGCCCGGCTGGAGCCGATGCACTCGTCGTGGGACGTCGGCGGGGCCAAGTCCTCCTTCCACGGCACGTCCGCCACTTCCCTGCCGCAGCCGCCGCCGGCGCCGCTGCACGACGAATTCCTCCCCTCGGTTCCGAAGCGCGGCCACGCGGGCAAAGTGCAGTGGCGCGAGTACGTCAACCAGCTGCCGCCCATCTTCCGGGAGGAGCTGAGGAGGAGGCAGCAGCAGCAGCAAGCTGAGCATGGACACAGCTCAGGGGAGCAGAAGGGCAATGTGGAAGAGGGAGAGCCCTTGTCCGGCGCGCGGGACGCCACACGCCAGGAGACCGTGAAGAAGGACGAATCGCATGCAGACCCCCTGTTTCTAGGGTGAACGGCCTCAAGCATCCAAGCCCCGTTTATTGAGGAACCCACATACCACCACAGCGGGAGAATGAACGCCAACGGGAAAGGGCGACAAGAAAACAGTTGCAAACCACCTGTCGATTTCCTTGAGAAAGATGGAGCAGATGCGAATAAAGGAGCATTTAAAGATGACGAGTGATACTAAAACGGGGCTGGTTGGTTAAGAGAGTGACGGCCTTATTTGTTTCGAAGCTGTCATCCCCCTTCCTCTCACTAAAGGAATATCCTTAGTTTAACCTAGGAAAAAACTTGCATAAAACATTTATTCCCGTATAGGAATCAAACTGTAACCCCAGAAATGAATGATAAAATAACATTGCTTTTTATTTGCCCCTTACTGTGCACTGAAAAGTCCACCACTTCACCTTGCTACTAGGATTCCTTAATGTTTCAACACAATCTGTTCTCAAACCTGAAACGTGTATGTAAGGGGGAAACAATATTCAGGACCTCCATATTAGAAACCATCTTCAAAAGCAGGGGATAAGGAACCTATGGGCCACTAGATGTTGGAATCCTAGTCTTAAAAAGCACAGGTAGCATAACCACTGGTCAAGGATGATAGCTGTAGTCAGACATGTGGAAAACCACACATTCACCCATGCCTTAAAACAAGTGTGGTGATGGATGAGGAAAATCTCTAGTGAAAATTACAAAGGACAACTAAATGCAAAATTCCCCAAATAAGCCTGTTTTATAAAATGCTGAAAAAGTTTGGACATTTTAAAATGTTTTGTTTATATTAAGTTTAGTGCAGTTGCTTCAGCTGAACAAGTCTAGATGTGCAAGGGCGTAGCCATTTAAAATGGCAGCCAAACTCTAGATATGCACATGCCAGTTTAACATGCAAATTATATTTTTAGATTAGATTGTGGCTACTGTGCATAATTCCACAGAACCATGTGTAAATTCCATGATGAAGCAATATTACTGTATAGTTTAAAACAAAAAAATTGCTAGTTCTTTCCTAACCCTTAATAAAAATCCTTACTTCTCAAATATTATAGCTTGTATGTAAAATTTAGAATAGGAACAATTGACTGGTCTACAACTTCTTCTAGATAACTACACATTCCAAAGCTTCACTAGTGTAGAGCATTTCCAAGCCATAATAGGAATATATCAAGCTACTCTTGATGTCCTTTTAGGCCAAGTTGTTTTCAACCTCTGTATTTCTTGCAATACATTATCCATGGCTGCTTTTGTGCTCAAGCCTTCAATCAATATTCCCAAATGAAGTTTGTTGCTATCTTTTACTTTCTTCACATTTGCTCCTGGCTATTTTAGCATCCTTGCATACTTTCTACCATAATTGCTCCTTTAATAGAACACCACTAAGATGAACAGGATGCTCCACAATTTGCAGTGGAAACAATTCTCTGCAATTCAGTATCTTAAAATCCAGAACTCGTGACATGTAGCTTCAATGCATTTAGGACGGTACTGCTCATACCCAACTTCAGAACTGTACTGGTTTTTGAAATGGGTATTTTGAGGAACAATGTTATTTGTGCTTCTCTGTGTATAACTAGAAACATTTATAAAAGGGTGGCGGTATTCCCCCCCCCCCGCCCCCCCAAACCCTTTTTTCTCTGCTTTCAGAAATTGCTTGTGCCTGAAACTAACTTAGCAGTGTTTCCCATCTTTTCTTAAGTTACCCAGTACCCAAGGAGTTTGTACATGAAGATTAGCAGGACTCATGCACTTCCCCTCTGCTCCTGTCCCAATTCCCCTCCCTCTTTTCCTGACTTAAAAAACCATAGCTCGCCACCCAAAGTGACTGTGATTTACCTAAAACTGAAAAAAGGAGAGGGAATTGCCATGCACAGGCACATGTGTTGGCATTATGTTTGAACAATGTCAATAAATTATTTCTGGAACCTGCCAACTGCATTAAACACCACCACCAGCACCTGGTCATTCCACAAAGAATAGTTTTAAGAAAAACTGAAGCTTAGAGAAAGACATGTCAAATGAGAATTACTATTTGTTATCTTCTGGTAGAAATAACACTTTGAAACCCATACAATTTTAGTAGTTTCTTATTAATAGGAAAAGTAGATTACAGTATATTGAATTCTGTGGGAAGGGATAGTTGTGAAAGTTCTAGGACAACGGCTATGTATGTGACAATGCATTTTTACAATTGATTCAGTAATAAAGGAGTAGAAAGGAGGTTATTTCATTGCAGATGTTTTCCCCTTGTTTAAAATAATTTGTGGAAGGCATGGTCTCAGGCCTAAAGAGCAAAAGAACATATTGAAACTATGCTGCTGAGTGAATGGGACAGAGGACCTACATTCAAATGTAGTCAATTTGTGTGTGGCAACCTACAGTTGGTGAAGGCTAAGAGGCATGATTTCAGAAAGGGTGAAAGGGATTATCAAATATAAGCATTATAATTTTGTTCTACTTGCTTAATCAAATAATGGCACACAAAAGCAGGTTCTGTAAATATTTGTATAGACAAAAATGCATACACCAATGTAACATTGTTGTAAGTTTTAATGTTTATTTTCCCCAAGACAGCCTAGCCTGCATTCTACTTGGATAAATTTCACAAGCTAGTTTTCTGCTGCATCTAGTTTTTAAACTTTTAACCATGTTTCTGATGACAAGGAATGCTGCAAAAATACTCTAGTCCAACAAAGAGTTATGATCACAAAATAATCTTTATCCATTCTACTGCGTTTCAGAATTACCAGCTGATTTAAAAAAAACAACCACAAGGTAGATATAGATGCTAATGGTGGCTAACCTGGTATGTTTTCTTATAGCAAACTGTTGTTCATGCAACACTTGTGCTCAAAGGGGAAGGCACAGCATTTCCTACAATGAGCCACCTTATAAAGAGTTCTCCTTTTGTACATATTTGCAATGTCACTTTTAATTTAGTGTGCAGAACCTCAAAACTGAGGTATTATTCCAATTATAAAAACCACTTGCATTTTGTATGCAAGTTAAGAATACAAAGTTCTCTCTAAAGTGGCTCAAAATAGATTGTTCATGGCTGCCTACATCTAAAGATAAAAAGTCTAGAACAATTGGACAGATTAGGTGGTATTATTAACGGTGTTCAAACCATGACTTGATTTGTACATCTATTCACATCTCCAATCTTTTCAGCAGTACATATGCACCAAATTTTATTTTGAGGTTTCCATATCATTTTCATAGAAAACAAAGTTTGAAAACAAATAACATTGAAACACAGCACGGTATCCTACCACAACAGAAACAGCTGGTTACAGGACTCAATAAAATCTAAAAATGAGCTATGCTGTAAATTACCACATGCAAAAATAGCTTTATGTCGTCTCTGAAAATGAAAAGGATGGTGTTAAACTTGTTTTTTTATTGTTTTCTAGTATTATATGGCAATTTGTTGGAAGAGGGAAACGTTTGTATGAGTTTCATGCAAAAAATCTACACAAATTAGTTTTGATGATATGGAAAGCTTTTTTTTTGTAAACAATGAACAGTCATCTGGTGCAAATGCACAGGGAAGCCTTCCTCAAAGTTTTCTGACTTTACAAGCAACTAGTAATAAGCCATACAGGAAAGGAAATAACTAAAATAAAAGGGGTGGGGAATAAAACAAAACACAGGCTG
The DNA here is from genome assembly GCF_965112155.1 of Podarcis liolepis. Lineage (NCBI taxonomy): Eukaryota > Metazoa > Chordata > Lepidosauria > Squamata > Lacertidae > Podarcis > Podarcis liolepis. The sequence goes on from NC_139556.1 coordinate 83,665,382, forward strand.
CAGGAGTAAAACCATAGTCTGCTGCTAAACCGGTCTCCGTTTTTGTGTCCAGTGTTAACACTTATACACTCCTTTTGATGATTGACTAGGGTTATTATCAGCCCCCTGAAGGCAAATCAAGCTTGCATGCGTTCACATACAGCATCACAACCATACTCTCGTACACACCCCACTCCAAGACTAGGAGTCTGCTTCATGAGCAAAGAGCCCCAGATTTGAAACACACACGTGGCCCCACAGCACTGAGTCCAGACATTCACTCAATGTTGTCCATTCACACGGTGCTTCATTAGCAAGACCTGGGCTCATTCTCCTTGGACTTATATGGGCATCCTATTCTCCTTTATGCTTACATGGCTTGATGATGGAATAGTACTGCATTTTCCCCCCACAATTGCGCTAATTAAGTCAATGTTCCTCCTCAGGCACTGAAGATCTTTGACCTGTAGCCCTTTTCCTTTGAACAACCTATATAAGCATTCAGTGTGAAGTTTTTCATTACATTTTGCCACTCACTCTCACTCGCACCCACTCGCCATCTTGACTTCATTCGGGCTTTTCTGTGATTCCAAATGAAATCTTCACCATTTTCTTCCCCGATTTAATGCAGCAGCGGATCCCATGAGCCAAGCTTGATGGATCAAACCTTATTTTATTCAGTGCTGCATTGTACCTAACTTCCAAAATACCACTCTAGAACTGGAACCCTTCTGCAGGTACATTGGCAGATGAATTGAAACCAAATGTTCCACCTTGTATTGCCTCTGGAACAAGGCTTGGATCTTCATCTATCTGTAAATGAACCACAAAGACCAGAAATAAGAATCTTCCAGGCTTCCAGTCCCACCTGCCTTAATGGAGGCAGCCCTCACGATAGCAAGTGATCATCACCAAATGAAAAACAAGAATGACAGAGGGCAAATCATCATTGCAAATTCACCCCAGGGATGGGGGGAACGGGCTTCACTTGCAGTTCGTCTCGGTACTTGGCTCTTGCTCTGGCATGGAATGCGCTGAGTGCAAAAGCACTTTGCCTGGCGAAAACCCTCCTACGCCGCCATTAAGAAGAGGAGGTTCTCCATTGAATTGGATCCTTAATTGGCTTTAAAGTACTGGCATGTGATGGAAAAGGGTTGCAACAACATACTGTGGAATATACCAGCTACATGGGTCAAAGGTTTGAACTGAGATAAGATTTTCTTCGGTGTGGGAGCTGGTTGGGGAGAGGGAACCCCACAGTTTGTTTATTCTAAGCTTTTATATATTTATGATTCAGCAATAAGATAAAAAGATATTTACAAGTGAGGAAGGGACGTTGGAGTAATAGTGATATTAACAAGCAAAAATGGAAACAGATTGATCTGAAATGAACGGAGGGGGAGGGGAAGCTCAAGTATGACTATGTTAGAATTATTAAGACCAGGGGTCAGCAAATGTTTTCAGCAGGGGGGTGGTGCACTGTCCCTCAGACCTTGTGGAGGGCCGAACTATATTTTTTTTTGGGGGGGGGAGATGAAGGAATTCCTATGCCCCACAAATAACCCAGAGATGCATTTTAAATAAAATGGCACATTCAACTCATGTAAAAACACGCTGATTCCCGGACCGTCCGCAGGTCAGATTTAAAGGCGATTGGGCTGGATCTGGCCCCCCGGCCTTAGTTTGCCTACCCATGATTAAGACAGATTAATTCCCCTCAACTCCGTTTAAAAACGACAGACAAGGAAAAAGACTGAGATTTTTGCATGCTACTGATGGAATGTAATCTAAGATAAAGTTTAAATGGGCCATAAATCTCTTGCTGGAAGGAAAAGAATTTGGGGGTTGTGATAAGAACATTGCAGGGATTCTGGGAGTTAGAAAGGAGTATTAAATCTTCAGCACGTTCGAAAACTGCCCACCTTTTCCTAGGCTGAGGGGAAAATGGCGAAGATCTGCAACATGTTTTACTAGTGAGACAGAATGGTTTCCAGCAGACTGTCGCCAGTTCCAAGACATTGAAGCAAGGGACGGAGAGCTAAGACCTTTGAGAAACTTTGAGATTCAGTTCCGCCCCAAGCCACAATGGGAAAAAACAACAGCTGGGAAGTGAAAGAGACAACACCATATACGGACAGAAGGAATCTCCATGGACATAATAGTTTTCACATGCAGGGCAGAATAAATATAAAGTGTGAGTTCCTCACTTGAAGTTTTATATATTTATATATTGTAACATCACGAATGGAAATCATTAATTATGTATCTGTTGACTGAGGGATTATTATTATAACCAAAATATAACTGACATTGATTAAGATTATGGAATGCAGTGATACAAGATCGGAAATGCATCCAAACCACCATGCGGGGAGCCACTTTAACTAAAATGTATTAATTGGAAGTTGATTGGCATTTTCATAATTGTATAATTTGGGAATTAATTGTTATTGTTTTAATTTGGCTATTATTGGGGGTATATTGGAAAACTAACAAAAAAAAAAAATCCAATCAAACCAAAGTCCACTACCAGGTTTTTAACATTCGGTACTTTACTTCAAAATATTCAGTTTCAGAATTATGTACTTACATCATCTGAAGAGAAGAACTGATCAATGATCTCATAAGCCAGTTTGTAGATGTCTTCATTTTCATGATTTTGTAGTTGTTCAATTTTCTCCAGCCCTGTAAAGTTTAACACAAAAAAGTTGAAGGAATTTTTACAGGACTAGCTGTAAAAATGAAAACAAATGATTTTTCAAAACACACTGGTAACCAGAATGTCTACAAATCATATTTCTCCATAGAAACTATGAAAATATTTCCAGATCTGTGACAAAAATACAAAAACAAAAAACTGAAGGATCACTTTATCAAATCTTAGACCTTGGTATACAAAGGTAAATTGTTAATCGTACCTCCACATTCTTCAATAAGGTTGGCTATGGTTTCTGCCTCCTCTTCAGCCATTTTTAATATATTACTTAGCCCATCCAACACTACTTGTACAACCTGAGCATCTTTTACTGTTAACAAGTTGCAAAAGGGAGGAATTACATTTTGTTGAATTAGGTACGCCACCTAAAAAAAGGAATAGAAACAGACATTAAGCCAATTAGGATCAATACAACTTACATAAACTGCTTGGAGGTTTATATGATTAAGCCATAAACAAATTATGAAATAATAATAAATATACTAAGAGTATGGAGAAAAAGGAGTTAATTAAAACATTTTCAAAACTACAGAAATTCAAGTAAAAGGATTCTCACTGTACTCAATAAGCATTATGTCATCTAGTAACTCATAATTGGTTTTGACTTTAAAACCAAACAAATATATTTTTGTTAACTCATATTAAATATGTATTTGATGAATTTGGACATAATCAACTATTGTAAGTTGGTGGATTCTAGCTCCAGATATCGAGGGGGCTTGGCTTTTAGAACAGAGTATTATGCAAGACTCACCTGTGAGGCTACTGATTTACGTTTTTAAATCTGCAAGGAACACCGAGTGATAGCAAAAGAAACCAAACCAAACCTTGGATCCAAAGGTGCATTACAGAAGCAAAACTCGACTTCGCTTCATTTTTGCTGCACTCTCCCCTATTTCTCCAGATTCCACATCCCATACTATTCTGGAAGGTCTCTGTCCCTCAAAAACATCTTTCAGAGGGGTGCAAAGGACTTTAGTGAGAAGGGCAGGCAAACCCTATTGCAGGAGCATCTACTGTGAAACAAGCTTCTCTTGAGCATTGAAACACTGGTCTGCGTGAAATTGATCAGAATTGGTTCTAAGTGGATGAACTGATATTTTAAAGGCATATTTTAAAGGCAAATAATGAGCACAATGTGGTATAAGGTGGTTCTTGCAAGAGGACCCATCTGTGGCTTTGATCTAGTATAATCCAGTGAAAGTTATACACTTTGAAGTCCCATTGAGGTCAAGGGAAGAATTAAGTGTTTGCTTAAAAACTCTCCCACTGAAATCAGTAACACTTCTAAATGCTATTATTTGGTTGAACTGTGCTTCCTGTTTTGTACGTTCCTTTACTGTTTTAAAACAACAAGTCAGTTCGTCAGACTAGGTTACTTACTTGATCTTTTCTTCCACTGATTGTCAGGTTGCTTATAGCCCAAGCAGCTTCTTTCTGTGTACCAAAGTCACCCTAAAGAGAAGACAGTTGGAGGAATATCTTTATTGTCTACACAGGAGGTGCACTCAGGCAAGTAACATGAGCTGATTCAGGCACCAGTCTTGTGACCACAGAAGAAAAACAGTGGATGAGCAGAGCCTCTGTATCCCAAAGCTAAGACATATCCCAAAGCTAAGAGAACTGGTTTTAGGACGCCAGCATCTGAGGTGTAAGTCAGCCACAGCAGGAAGAGCTGGGACCCTTCAGATGTTTTTGAACTGCAGCTTCCAAAATCCCTGATGGTTGGCCATGCTGGCTGTTGCTGATGAAGCTGGGTGTACGCACCAAGGACTGAAGAGATGTTACCTGACCTAACATCTAAAACAAGGACCTAGGCACAGCTTACCTGCTGCCTATCAAATGGGAGTACAGGGAGAAGAGGAAAGTACTGAAGAAAATATCTATGACTGGAAGAAGCCCAGCAGAGGAAAAAGTGATGGATGGGTGGAGATCTTCAGGAGAGGATTGGTGGGCATAGGAATAAAGTTGAGCACCTCCTATCCAACCTGAAGGCCTCTGCTGCTTTAATTACTTTGAATTACTCATACTGTGGGTCTCTTAGGGACAGGCACCTGTCTAGATGGAAAAACCAGCTTACTGGGAAGAGTGGCCTAGAACCCTTCATCAGGCATACGTACCCAACCATCATACATACCCAACCAGCACATTTTATGTTCCACGGCTGTTTCAGTACAACACACACACACAGAGAACAATACAAAAGCTTAGCAAAAGATTGGTTTTGTCTAACCTTATCTAAAAGGTGTATTATCATTGGCACAAGGTTAGCATCTATCACCGCCTGGACTTGCTGCTGATTTCCTGCAGTGATGTTAGATAGGAACCAAACAGCTTCCTGCAACAACAACAAAACTGTGATTTAAAGAATATCGACAAGAAATACTTTGAATAACGAAAGTATTAATCCATCTCTGTAGAGCTAGACTTATTTTAAAGGCGCAATACAAGCACAACTGAGAACTATTTAAATTTGATTAACAACACTCAGGCAGTGGAATTCTTCATCAGCTACAGCTACTGGGCTGTCTTCAAAAGCAGCATGATGCAGCCTGCATTGCAATAGCTTATACAGAAGTTTATTAGAGCACGGATAATGGAGGACAAGTTGTTTCACTCCAGGAATAGCTGTAGCTAGAAAACTAGTTGGAGTAGGGCATAGTGGCTTCTTGGCACTGAAGCTACCTGGTCCAACAGTGACAGCTTGGAATTGAAGAGCCCTCTCAAACTATGAACCTGCTCCTTCAGAGGGAGTGTCTCTTACCGGGATTCAGTTTCAAGTAACAATACCCAAGGATAGCATGTCTTTTAAAAAAATTGGCTTTAACACTACTGCAGTTTAGAAGAAAGATCAGTATTAGATGGAACAGTTTGTAGTATAACAGGTGCCAGCTGTAGCACTATGTTTATCTATATGTTGACAATTTTATCTATACTTGTTTAACAGTTTGGTGGATTTTACCTGCATTTTATTCAGAATTTTATTATGTACTTTATATATTAGAGAGTTCTGTGGTTAAGTGGTCTATAAACCTTACTATTTTTTTAAAAAAAACTACCTATAGAAGCATAAATGAAGTTGCTACTAGTGCAAATATTTTTTGATAAATGTAGAACCCAAAGAATGTGCAATTTTTGTTTCCCATTTAAATCTGGCTTATTCTCGAGTATGGGAAAAATGATGATTTCCTAATCTAAATCATATGTTTTAGGTGTCATTAAACTGAACTCTTGGATCAGATCACATTCCTTTTGCCTAACAAAAGGAACCTGTTAGAGGTTTAAAATGTCTAGATGCAAACTGCGAGCTTATTTTGGGCTCTAATCACTGGCAATGTTGCAGTAAACCCAGATGATTTAGCAACAAGGCCTCAGATGCACTGCGAAATCAACAGCTTCTTTATCAGTGCCCACAGTTTACATCACTATATAACTTTTACACAACCAACCCCTTTTACCTCAGACTAAAATTTTCCCCCCCTTCCCTAATGTACACACCCCTTACTATTCCCTATTACCTCCATTTCATCATTTCCAAGAGTCAGTTTATAATTCAGGTGTAGGCAAAAGACAGACTGGAGAAACACTGACCAATTTTTGATGAGCTACCTTATATTTAAAGGCCACCAATTGCTAGGATATTATTTGTAATATTTATTTTAGGTCCTGCTCTTCATTATAACTGATCTTAGGCCAGGGTACAATAAAAATTCCATTTAAAAATATAACCATAACCAAGAACAATGCTGTACTAGAAAGGGTTATATCTGATGCACCACGATACATTTTATGTTTTGTGCTTTCATATGAAAGCAGGATTCTGCATGTTAAACAGGGGAAAAAAACATTATTCAGTGCCACTGTGAGACGGGAAAGCAAAAATAATGGACTGAATGACCACCTCAAAGTGTCCAGTTATAGGAGTTTGCTACATTATTCAGAAAGTTTTCTTGAAATTTAGAAAACTACTTGTGGGATTGCCTTACCTTGTAAGTGCCCACTTGAATGCTTTGATCTGTGAAACTGACACTGTTACATAATACTTCCTACACAGCTGTAATAAATCAATCTTTCAGTGTTGCAGCACATTGGAACTCCCTGTCTATACTCCTCAGGCAGACATTTCCGTTGTACTCTTTCCAATGACCGTTTAAAGCTTTTTTGTTTAGGCAAACCTATCCAGACTTGTAGATGCTGATGTGCTGCATTCTTTTTTACTGTTGATTTTAATTATCTTTAAAAAATTTAAACTGCTTTTATTTATAATTTTGTATTACCTGTAAATTGCTTACAGAGATTTTACTACAATCAAGCAGTATAATTTTTGTGAAACAAACAAACAAACAAATAAATAAATATGCTCCTTGCAAAGGAATTGCTACATTACAATTTCTTCAAAAGTCAGAACAACCTTTCAAGTAAAGAGATTGACGATTATCCTGTACTTTTGTTTGAGAGATATGTCACACAGTCCCCTGGTATCAATTCTCATGCATTCAGCGTCATGCCCATTTTCATACCTTATTAATTTTTTCTTTGGGGTGAGTCAATAGGGCAGGGAAGTGTGAAAGAGCTTCACAATTCAGAACTACCTGGGTCTGTTCATCAGTACCAGTAACAATATTTCCTACAGCTCTGAGTGCCGCAGTCTGAAAGAAAACATTTCAAAAGTTAAAACCTGATGGCTTGAGCAGCATGTTTTAAAATCAAGCATTATAGTATTAAGACTACATGATTTGACTGAGGCTGAAATCCTATTCACATTTACTTCTGAGTAAGTATGCACAGGATTACACAACACAGCTTTAATAGATCAACTGTACCACTTAAATCAGGTAGAAGACATGGTTCTCCCCCACCCCCCGGGCAAAAATTTAAAACTTGCAACTTTACAAATCTGACAATGAAAGATTTGAGAAATTAGGATTTCTGAAACAGCTACTGTGTTGAGCAGCAGATTCATCTTTTTCATGAGCCAAATTTGATGGTGAAAATGGTAATGGGTTGAGCTGGTATTACACAAATAAACCTTAGGGTCACACACTTAGTAACTTCCTGGTTTTCAGCAAATCAGTTGGCCATTGCATCTGAATTGAGAAACAATGGTTTGTGCAAAGCCTGATTTGTTTTGTCAGATTGAATGACAAGCAATGGCTTGCTAAAAGGCAGGTTACAAATCAGAGTGCAAAAAAGAACTTAGTCCCACCTCTCCAGATACTTCATTATATCTGAACCAATCTACAACGACTTGCAGTTTGTATCCAGAGCTGGAAAATTGAAGTGGAAGGACCAAGCACCCATTTTCAACCATTTTGACTCTAATTTGATAGCATATCCCATATTCCTAAGTCTGATAAAATGAAATATTAAAGAATACATCTCTTTTACAATGAGCATTAAACTTGCTAGTTAATAAAAGCTTTCACTCAAGAGAAACTAAAGAAAGCTACTGTCCTTTTATTTTTTGAATCTATTTTGTCCTATGGGGACAGCAGCTTTAAAAATGTTTATTCAAGGCAAAAACCCGATTCCACATTCCACAAAATTTGAGAAACATTCAAGTCAGAATTTTTTTTACATTTCTGAGCTTGACAAACACAGTGACTGAACAGTAAAGAATACAATGTGCTTCATACTGTAAATTTCTAATGCAATGCTGTCAGCAAAAATGCTTCAAATAAAGGAGAAATGGTACAAGACTCACTTGCACTTTAACTTCCTGATGGCTGAGAAGAGGAACCAAATGAGGAACTATCCCCGAGTCTATCACCATCTGAATCTGTTCATTGCCTGAATCTGTTAAGTAGGAGAGGGCCCACACTGTATCTACCAATATCTGTTCAAAAATCAACAAGACACATTAGAGTAATACAAAGGAAGTTCTGCAAGACACAATGAGTCATATATAAACAGAAGCATTTCCCATTGAAAACAGTGATGTTCTCAGCCTACTTAGTATTTTAAGTTTCTGCAACATACCACAAAATAAATCACGGACGGTATCTGACAAAATCCCTTGCAAATTTTTGTTTCATACTTGCTTTCAAAAACATTTCCTGCTGAATCTTAAAACACATTATGCTGCTAACTCCTCAGCTATGACACTTGTCTAATTTCCACCAGCAAGTATATACATTATATCAAAAGGCCTCTGGCCTCTCCTATGTATTGGCAGAGTGGATTCTGATTTTGTTGCAGGTTAAGTCCCAGCCCAGCTAAGAACAGAACGTACAGAGAAGCATGTTCTGCAGATTTATTCCTGAACTGAATGGGTGCTTCATGGGCTGTCCAACAGATAAGTGCCTCAAACGCTAAGCCCTTCCAAAAAGGATAGAATTGTCCCACTCAGATGATCCAGAATGACAGTTCTGGTAGGTATTCTTATTTTAAGGGAATGATCCCATCCACCACCAACTTAGTGCTTGCCTATGGATATATGTTAAGTAGAGAACCAGTGGGAAGTCTATGCAAGTCTCACCAACCCTGTGGGAGATGAAATTTGTGCCAGTGAACATAACTTTTCTGCAGTTACCGGGACCATAGCCCCCATGTAAACTGCAAGTTGTCTGTATTTGTGAACTGTCCCTCAGTTTTGTGGGAGCACTGACTTCTGAAATATGTTTTACTCCTTTGAGAGACTTTTGCTTTGTTAATAAGACTGACAAGTATCCACCAATAGAGCCAAAGAGGCACAAATTGCTTTCAGGGGTAACCTGGCGAGGCTGTGATTTGTTTTTTCAATATGTGCTTATAATTAATCAGTAAACAGGCCGTGCAATATTGAGATACTCACATTTACATCTGTGTGATGAATTAAAACACAGAGTGCTGGGAGGATCTAGGAGAAAGAGAAAAAGGTAATTCAAAATTCTGCAGGAAAGCTCACAGTGATAAAATTTCAACAAAGAAGTAGTTTTACCTCCTGGATCGTTTCCATAGGTGGAGGCGGGTCTTTGTGGCGACACAAGTTGACCATTACCCAAGTAACATTTCTTAAGAAAGTTATGGGAATAGATGGGCTGATGAATGACAGCAGAGGCTTCACCACTCCAAGACTAATGACATAATCTCTACACTGGGGTCCATCACCTGTATAAACATGGAGGAGCTTGTGGGTAGAAGAAATATCAACACTGGTCTATCAAAATTGCTTTTCCCCATTAGGATAGCTCTCTCTGTATGTGAACAGTTTGAAATAAGCAACTTCCAGGTATAGACTCAGTTTGTTAGAATGGTTGATTTGTAGAATTAAGAGTTGGAATGGGTGCTTGCAAGTCATCTAAGTCCAACCTCCTCCTTGATGCAGAAAATCTACAAAGGATGGCTGTCCAGCATCTGTTTGAAGACCTCTGGACAGAGAGACGGCACTCCCAAAACCCCTTTTGGGAAAGCAGAAAACAAGCCCTTGCCTTTTTCTGTAACAGCCCTTCAGGCATTTGAATAGTGTTGTTGGGGCAGCATTTGAAATAATGAGAAATGAGAATGCTTCTACATTTCAGTATTTTTAGCCAATGTGTAAAGTCAGAGTTATGACTGACAAGTGCTATGGAGAAATTTAGAGTAATACACATTTTAGAGAAGACCCCTAAATAACCCAGGAAGTCCTTTCTCCAAAAAATTGTAGAAGAAACTGATTGTTCATTTTCAAACTTTCTTCTTCTTACCTAGTAGAAGCAGAACAGTTGCTGCTGAGAGAAAATAACTAAGAAAACCAGTACTTTAGTGTAGCTGTAAATCAGATTATTTTTTGGGGGGGGGGGAATTCCGCACTCCACCCCTAAGCATGAACATTATAGATCCCTTTTTGTTACAAAAAAGAGAAAAGGGTGCTTATCAATGTTCTGTTAACATGGCTGTAGCTATTATGAGACAGAAATAACTACAACAAATGCTCTTAGAATACACTGCCTGCTTTTTAACAATTTAATCTTGAATTTTTCCAAGTATGGGCATCTTGGCTGCCATAAATCTTATGCCTCATCTGAACTCTCCCCTCCACATACTCCAAATACCATGCTAGGTTGTTCACTGAAATGTAGTATTTCCAATCTATGAAAAACCAACAGTAAATTCAGGAAACTTGAATACTTTGCATGGTTTGGCGGGGACTATTTTTTGTCACTAACAGCTATGTTGTAAGTAGACATTCAAGAGGTTAAGCCTTTTGAAACATAGAAATGCAATTGTGGAAAATGTTTCACCAGTGAGGCCCCTGATTTATTTGTGAGTTCTCCAAAATAGAATACAAATTGGTGTATGACATAAAAGGTATGCAAATATATGCCCTCTTTTGCATGTGGCTGCGGAGGGCCCAATCCATATATAATGCACTAGGTCTAGAAAATCATGTTGGCACCTATGCACAGGATACACTACCATGACTAGATATATTAAGCTGGCATAATAGCATAATAGCTTCTTCAACCTGCCCTGCCCATTTTTGGAAATGCATAAAGTCAAGTATGAAGTCATAACCTTCTTGGCTGAGTGTCCTAGAAGACCTGCCCCCTGTCTTGAAGGCCTTTACCCACCTGGCCTGGGGGAGGGGATGACTGACTCCAGCCAAAAAACCAGAGGCTGCTGAACAGTCTCTTGGGCTAGAGTTTTGTTTTGTGGGCTTTGTTGGGGGGAGGGGATTGCTGCTGCTCAGCAGCAGAAAAGCTATAGACTTCTGATTCTTAACTGTAGTAGTTTAAAGAATGTAGTTTGATACAGAGAACTAGAAATGCATATGCTATGCATAGGTATCAGATATTCCACCAACTTGGGAGCTTTGCTTGCTGTGTGATGAATACCGAGAATAAGTGCACCATGACCTGAATGACTCATGTAACATCCTTCCATGTGATTTACTTGTCTGAACCTTCATGTGCCTAACTAAAATATGCTTTGGGAAAACACTCCCTAGCACAATTGTGTACATCGCTGGAGAAAAATAGCTTTCATTCAGTAGTAAAATTCTAAGCAGTTCTCATTGTCATAGTAGTGGAGTTTCTACACAGAAATGCAACAAACCTATGATATTGCCTAAAGCCCATACTGCCTGCTCACAAACATTTTGATGGGGCGAATGCAGCAACCTCAAAAAAAGTGGGACAGCATCTGCAAAATAAAGAAAAATATCATTTTTTAAGACTTTTTTTTTAGATTCCATATCCCCTTGGCTAAGATCTAAGATTTAAACTTTAAATCATGGAATATATAAACAGCCATTCCTCATTCAAAGATATTCAGATTGCAAATCATGCATAGTCGCAATTTGTCTAGTTATCACTCAACTGATACATAATTTCAGGGGCTTAGTGCATGGAACTGAACCTCTTGAGAAAAAAGAAGCGCCTTTCTGAACCTCCAGTTCTTCCTCCAAAGCACTATAATGTTCAAAATAAATCCTTCAAATTTTTTCCAACAGGCAAGATGCACAACTGTGTCTGGAACTTAGCATATCTCCCCAATGAGATGTAGCACACTCAGTATGCAGACAGAACAATGATGTGTAAAAGTGGAATTACCACACACTTATTTCTGTTCCTTTTGCATTATGGCTGAAGGTAGCATAAAGCCTCCGTCATTGCCACTTCAGTTTTGCAAAGCTCTGCAAACAGTATCCTTCTCCTGTGGAATACTTCTAAGCATGTATGGCACTAAATCCCACTGACAGCACATTTTCAATTTACTATATTTTTTTATCTTTAAACAGCCATTGGGTTGGATCCAGACCTCCTGCAAACACTGCTGACAATCTCTCCTACTTCCTGCAGCCTCTTGAACAGATATGAAGGGTTGGGAGAGCTTGTGGAATAGCATGAGAGGTGTCACTGGGATTTGCCGAGGCGGCAGGGAAATTGGTGAAAACCACCTTTCCAGCAGGAAACCCACATTGGTTCTTCATCCCCTCTGAGAACTGAAGAAGTCCTTTCACTCTGGTAAGGGCAAGTCTGGATCCAACCCATTATAAAAGAAAACTAGAGAAGTAACTATTTTTAAAAAATATAAAAAGTCTTTTATACCGATCAAGAAACACTGAAAACAGTCATATATTAGCAGTGGATAGTTCCAGAGATATTCTTCAGATTATATATATTTTAAAGGCAATTCCACATATTCAAAACAATGTCCAAATACTAAACAGCAGTTAATCTTAGCTACGATTAGTGAAAGTAAGTCAGTTTAAAACCTTGGCTGGCTTGTTTCCCACTAATCACAGTTTGTCTAGGTTCAGATGTCACAAGCTGAATTGGTTCTAAAAAGGAAGAGAAAGTTTATGGATGTCTCTTCATAGTGGTGCCAGAAGGAAGGCGGGAACTAGGCTTGTTATTGTAATGCTAAACTATGGTTTAGTGTTACATGCAAATTTGGCCACAAGCTCCAAATCAATTCGTTACTTACTAAATCCCATATTTCTGATCACAAAGCGGGAACACCTTCAGTGCTATCCAAATTTAATTTCAGTTTAGTGAGAGATTATGTACACATCTTCCTTTTAGCGTATGATTCATTGATTAGCATTTAGAATTCAATCATCCTGGCTACAGCATCAAAGAACCAACTCATTGGCACATGTGAATGAATACCCAAAGAAGAAATATATCGTGTGCATAGTTCTACTCAATCAGCAAGGCATTTTTGCAGGAGTTAAGTACTGATTAACTTACTGGATTGAACGACAGCTTGCGTTTGTTCAGAAGTTCCGGATGCAATATTTGTCAGTGCCCATGCAGCTTCAAACTGTAAAGATGGACTAAGAATATAATAAGAAACAAACAATAGTTTATTACAATACTTTTGATTAGCTGCTTGAGAAAACAACTGTTCCTTTAAAGGCACATACTCACTTGTCATCTCTTTCAAGGCAGTGCACTAATATGGGTAATATTCCAGATTTTATTAAGTCATCAATAGGCGGGTTGCGATCACTGGAGAGTAGTTTTCTATTCAGAAATATTTGGAAAGTAAAATATCAAACTTTCGGGCAAAGTTCAAATGGCTCCAATTGATTATTATAGCTAAAAACATGAAAAGCAGCTAACAGGGATTTCACAGCATACTCCATTTCCTATCTTAACATAAAAATTAAAAAATATGGTAGTAATTATTCTGATATTTCATAAGTAACAATCAAATACAATTTAAATTTAAACCAGTAATTCTGAATGCATTATCTTACCTCCCCCTTCTTGACATTTGTAAAATATATTTTAAAGTCCAAAATGTCTTAAATTAAATCAAAATTAAACTGAAAGGAGATCAAAGGCAAGCAAATGTGCCCATTTGCCTCTTTTTAAAAGAGAAGACACAAGATAGCTACCTGGGCCAGAGTGCTAGACAGTACAAAAATATGTTCATTATCCTGCTACAGAACATCATATACAGAGATTGCTGGTGATTGAAAGAATTGAATAAGACTGGTTCTCTCCTTTTTTAGAGGGTAAAGTTCTTGTCAGGATGGAGAGAATGGATGGCTGCAGAAATGTGGAATGTTCTCCCCCAGGGAGGTTTCCCTGGTACCTTTGTTACAAATTTTTAGGCGCCAGGCAAAACCATTTCTCTTCTCCAAGGCCTTTGGCTAACTAAACAATCTATGGCCTTTAAACTGGGGGAGGGGTTTGGGTTATTGTTTTCATTTGTTATTGCATTGTGCATTCTTGTGTTTTTATATTGTAAACCACCCTGTGAATGATTGTATATAAATTTTATAAATAAAATAAAGAGGTACATGTGTGAGCGAAAGTGTGAGGTGCCAAGCATCTTGAGCAAAAGGGTATAGGGTGGCTCTAGTCCTGAAGCACCACCCCTGCTTTAAACAGAACAAAGGTTTCTTGTATACCTTGGAGAGAAGAGTTTAGAGCTGGACAACTGGCTGGTCAAGTATTTCATGAGGCCAAAGAATGACACTACACATGTAACAGTCTACTGCTGTTTATTTCATTATCACGCCATGTGTTAGCAAGAGGAGTGAGAACTGCTTTTCCCCTAATCTTGAAGCAGTCAGGTTCATACCCATGATACATTAGATATTGCATGAAGATAGAACAGGTCAAGCTGTTGCCACTGATATATGGGAGAGCTGCCTTTAAAAACTGACATTAAATATTTTAATATATTAATGAAATATTTATAGACCACACTTTATCTATCCAGCTACTAGGTCTGAGTCCAGGATATAAATCAAAAAAGGCAAAAATAAATAAATATGAAGGCAGTTAAAACTATGACATCAAAATATCAAAACCATGGGTAGCCAACATGGTGCCATCCAGATATTGCTGGACTATAATTCCCATCAACTCCATCCAGCCTAGTCAATGATCAGGGATGATGGGTGTTGGGAATTTAAGAACATCTGAAGGAAACCAAACTATGAATAAATATAACCCTGGGATAATCACTCACTTAGAAATCCTTAAAATACCCCATCAAATAAATCAGTCTTGGTCTGATACCATCATGATAGCAATGTTGGCACCAGCAGCACTTTTAAATGAAGGGTATTTTACATATCAGGTGCAGGTTAGTTCACTGACAATGGAACAAGGAGAAGAGCCCCTCTGGCAACTACGTCTTCAGGTATGTCACCCAATACTTTGAACTGAGCTCAAAAGCAGATAAGCAGCCAATATAACTTTGAAAATTGGCATCAAGCAACTCTATCTGGCCGTACCCATTAAAATTCTGGCAGCTGCATTCTACACTTATTGAAGCTTCCAGTTTGTCTTCAAGGCAGTTTTGTAACTTCATGGAAGTTACAAGAGCATGGACTGCTGTGTCAAAATGGTCCCTGTCCAGCCAAAGCTGGTTCCTTTCTTTGGCTCTTTTTAATTTCTCTCTTAATTTAACTGTTAAGGTGGCCCTGGCATTCCAGGATAAAAGTTAAAGAGAGAGAACACTTATTTCATGAATCATTCACAATTACATGTTATATAACCTTCTTGAAAGTTATATTTGGCAAACTAACAAAACATCTGACCAACCATCCAACTTTTATCATCTATCAAAAGTGCACTTTTTTTTAAAAAAACCCTCAAACAATTTCCCTTAAAATATATGTCATTTTATGCCCAGTTACTTGTGGCATTTTGTGAAATATTGATTTCATTAATATTTGCATGAGGAAAATGGAATTCAATTGTTGATCAACTTGTGCTCCAAACCAATTTAGAATATGTCAAATACAGATTAGTGTTCACATTAAGAGCAGCTGAAGAACCAACATTTCCAGTCATAACACAGCACAGCTACCGATTCCACTAACAAACTGTACTACCATAGAAGAAAGCATATCTGAGTAAATTATTCTCTTACCTTGCAGCTTGCACTGCACTTAACTGGATACCTTGGTTGTCACTTGAAGCATTCTAAGAAATAAATATATTTAAAAATCAGGACTTTCACAATATAAGTGAATTTTAAAAACAGAAGTGGTTAAGATACTTACCTGCACTATTGCCTCTAGAGATGTGTTTTGCTGAAACAAATATCAAAGCATTAGAAATGTATTCAAAAAGACATACATATATAATATTTAATCACCAATTAGTTCTTACCACTCTGAAGTCACCATCTATATCAGAATCTTCACAGATATCTTCATGAGGTACGTTTCGTCTCTTTAACAGATGCTCATCTCTTTTGTTCTTTTAAATACAAAATACAAATTACATTCAGACAAGGGGCATCTGCTTTCCCCAATGCTTCAAAAGTGTATTATAAATATTTGTAAAATTTAAAACATGCAAATATGTAATGTAAGAAAAATGCAGTGTACAAAGCAATAAAAAATATTAAGGGTAGAAAATACAATAAGAGGCTTATAATTCATATTACAGTATAGAAAAAGTTACATGATTTACATAACCTGACACAGTACACATTTATATTCACTATTTATAATTTGCCAATCAAATTTTATATTCATATAGGTAACAGTTTTGTGTAATTCTAAAGCTTGCATGTTCCAAAGTTTTAAATGATCAAGTACATAAACTTTTTGGGGAGGAACAGAGTAATGGAACTAAAGAGTAGTCTATTCATGGAGTTTTACATGGAGCAGTTGAGGAATGGCAGCCATGGATGAAAAAGAACTATGCAGTTGAAAGGTTACTGTAAGTCACTTTAGAAATATCTAGAATTCTGAAAAGCAGCATAAAAGCTAACTTAGAACAGTACCCAACAATGTAGTTCCATTAGTGAAAGGTCTGGTTGCATAAAGGAACTTCTCCCTCACATCTCCCAGCACATAACTAAATCTTTTGAGAAGATCTGGAGAGGGCACGGTGCGGTGGGTAGTTTTATTGTGTAAAAGGAAATCCTGACACTAATGCAAGCACTTTGTTGGGTACCAACCTAAATAAAAAAAAATGCCTAATACCAATCAATTTTTTTTGCCAATTATATAGATAGGTGCCAACCTATTTACCGTATTTTTCGCTCTATAACACGCACCCGACCATAACACACACGTAGTTTTTAGAGGAGGAAAATCCGTAGGCATGCCACCCGTAGGCATTTCCTCCATAACACACACAGACATTTCCCCTTACTTTCTAGGAGGAAAAAAGTGAGTGTTATGGTGCAAAAAATACGGTACTCTCAAACAAAATTCTTATAGATATGCCAAGGAAACTGGCATTCTACTATTGGATTATGGATCTTACATTAATACGTATATATGCATTTACTTGATATTGTTCTTTTCCCACTCCAAAGTTTCAGACTTTTTGGGAGGAGCAGAGTGATGCAAGCAAAAAGCAAGTTGTCTGTGCAGAAATGTGCCTTACATGGCAATAGTCAAGGAACAGCAGCAATGAGAAAGAAAGGAGTATGCAGAGCAAATAGCTATCCCCGAACATTGGAAGCTCTGTAGACCGCCTCTAAATTCTGAGCACGTATCATCACACACATATTTTAAAACTTTTTCTGCAGTCAAAGGGAGAGCCAAAATTCTCCTAATACATTTAATACAAATAACCTCAATTATTTTTGAAATGGATTTTCCTTGCTACACATGCCCAATTAAACTTAAGCGCAATTTGTATCTACATAAGGAAAAGAAGTATTATCAGTGATATACACCAAAGCAAAAAAGTCAATTGTACAGCAAGGAAATAACTTGGGTAAATAATCACTTTATAATGTGCAAAGCTTAAAGAAATCCATCATTATACATAGAAAACAATAACACATATTTAGACAGTGGTATTAGTAGAGCTCAATGCTTCAAGTGAAATCAAACAGAGGTGAGATGAATCAAATTTAAGCAGTTTAGTATTGCAGCTAGTAAACAATTAAAACATTGACCATGGCTGGGAAACTTCTAATGACAGGGAAAAGTAGTATTTCAGGACTGAAGCATCTGGAGTTTTCCATCAACAAATAAGAAACATAAGTTTGTAAATTTATGAACTTTGTATGTTCGTCATACTCAGTGAAGAACCATTAAAACTTAAGTCAATTGATTTCAATGGGAATCTGCAAGTGTGACTGGGGTGATTTGGGTATACGAGTTTTTTTCATATATGTGCCATCCCCGGAACATAATCTTCATGCAAGATGCTTTTGTACGAGAAACTGAAGTCACCAAACAAAATTGACTGGCATTAGATTTAGGGCAATTAAAAAATAGTGCTTCACACTGTTCATAATTAGCCAATGGAATTCACTAAAAGATGCAGTAATGGGCATTAGTTTAGGCAGCTTTTAGAAAGATTAGAAAGTTTCATGTTCTCCTCTATGGATAGGCATACTATAGGATGCAATTCAGGAGATAATTGCTAGAAATTATGGGCTTGATCCAGTCTAAAATGGCAGAGCTTCTGTGGCTCATGTTCCTTGACTGATGAGAGGTGGCAGAGGATTCTTTAACATGGGGAAAGGGAATGGAAACAGAGCACATCTCTTTATTCTTTATAACAGTGGTTCACAAAGGGTATGGCGCGCCACACTGGTGTGGTAGATGAGGATGGCAAGTGTGG
This sequence comes from Podarcis liolepis, assembly GCF_965112155.1. Taxonomy (NCBI): domain Eukaryota; kingdom Metazoa; phylum Chordata; class Lepidosauria; order Squamata; family Lacertidae; genus Podarcis; species Podarcis liolepis. The sequence goes on from NC_139556.1 coordinate 83,684,048, forward strand.
TGGGAAGATTCAAGGACAGTCAACGGCACATTTAAATAGCATAGTATAGTATAATATAGTATAGTAATTTTTTTTATTTGCAGAATATGGATAGGTATTTTTTTCAAAATCAATCACTGCTCAGAGTTGTTTCTTTTTGTTTTCCAATGTATTTATTATCAATAATTTTTTTTGGTGTGGCACGAACCAATTTTTATTCTAAAAGTCTGGCTCTGAGAAAAGAGTTTGGGAACCACTGCTTTATGGGGATTGCTGCACCTGCAGTGGATTGGATCAAGCCCACACTAAATTAAGTGATAAATAGCATTAAAGCTTACCTTTCTTAATTCCACAACGACTTCATTTCGTTGTCTTCTCATAGTCTGTAAAGTTACACAAGAAAGTTACATCTAGTTTCCACTGTTCAATAAGGCACAAACTACAGTGTCTTGAGACCTAAATGTCAACGTGGGGTTCAAACAATTCCCCACATGAAATTATAGGTTAACTATTCGAAGCATGAAAACTGCATACCCTTTGTTGTGGCTGTCTGAATTGGCTGCCTCAAGCCTTAAAAATGAATATTTAGCATTAGAAATTTGATGAAAGAAAAGTAGGTACAGTATTCAACTACTGAAACTAATGTTAAGGGGAAGCCTGGGGTCATATTTTAATACACGGTGTTACTTTTATAGTTCTCATGTTTATTTTTCTTATTTACATCTTACTTTTCTTCCATCATAGAACCCAAAGCAGAGATCACCCATCTAGACACTGACCAGACCCAGACCTGCTTAGCTTCAGCCAAGGAGATGGGTGATGCTTTTAGATCATACCCTCATCCACTATGGCAAAATGAAGTAACCTAGCTATTGCCGAATATCATTGTCTCATGAAAGTAAGTCTCATACAGAAGATACAGATTTAGTCTCTCTCTATCTGAATACTACCTAATGTTAGCAGTGCTTTTCTTCTAGGAAAAAAAAGGTACTGTTACTATGTATCCTTGAGTACTTGCAGAAAAGAAACACTAACTGTTAGGCAGTTGACATGTTTACTAATTGTATACAGACCAGTGAAACCTGCAACAAAATGAATAACAGTAGCCCACCTGGCCTGAAAAAAAAGATAGCATGATCAGGTCATGGGTGTGAGCAGAAGGGAAGAAAAGAAAAATTTTTTTTTTTCTTTCTAAGCCTCCTGGACCTTCTTCTGCTGTGCTACATAAAAACACCAGAAGGATGAGTTCTCGTGCTGGGTGTCAGACCTGAGCCATTTGGGAGGCCAAAACAAGAAAGGAAAACCGCTCTTTTCCTTTCTTTCCTTAAACATCCCTGTACGTTACAGGAAGTGGGGGTGATTTCTAAAACATTAGGAGACATATCATCTCAAACCTAATCACAAACACCCTTATTTTCCTCAGCTGGCATCTACATCTATATTCACTAGGAAAGCCAAACTCAGCCAGTTCCCTGAGCAGACGCAGTATACATGCATCCCATAATCCTCAAAGTTAGAGAATTGTGGAATGTGTTCTGCTGGTGCTACTTAGCTCAGGGAACTTGCCTACACTGTTCCTTGTCTATCATCACTGTGGTACTTTAAAGAACGGGGTGAAACAGCTAAGGAAGCTGTATCACCCCGTCCCAATATTTTAAGGAAAACTTTCAATTGATCTAAATAGAAGATTGACAATTGCTTTAAAGAAGCATATTTTCATACCAATACTATGGCTTTCAAAAATTAGTATAGATCTGCGCCAAATTTAAAAGCAGTGACAAAAATAAGCAATGCATAGAAAGATTATAGAGAAGGAAAACATCTAAAAATACAACCCTATCCAACACCTAATCAACAGTACTGTTGCTCAATATTTAAAGTAAGTATTTCAGGCATGACCATTCATGTTCTATTGTCCAAAACTGACATTGACAGCCAGAGGTTTCACACCAAGGATTTCCTATAGGAAGGCGTTTCTAATACACACCCATCGGCATACATACAGGCAACAAAATAATATCTGATTAAACTCAGGCAGGGTCAATAGTTCAAGCATGAATCAAAATGTAGCTTATAAAATCTGAGAATATGTTGAGAGCCACCGCACAAGCAAAATTAATAGGGACACCAGAAAATCACTAAAGTATCCCCTGTAGCACTGGTTCTTAAGGTTTTGTACTCATTATACATACTTGGAAACTACAATTAATTCAGAATGCGACAGCTAGGCTGGTGACTGGGAGTGGAGACCATATAACACTGGTACTGAAAAACCAACATTGGCTCCAAGTACGTTTCCAAGCACTATTTGAAGTGTTGGTGCTGAACTTTAAGGCCCTAAACTGCCTAGGCCCTGTATTCTTTGACATTTCCACTGCAGCAGAGACAAGTTAATTCTTTGTTTAAATTTAAAACAAAGTGAATTGCCTCTTCAGCAGGTGGAATGAATCTTAAAAGATACCACAGCCCTTCAATTTTCTCCTATATTATCTTGGTCTCAGAGATCACTTAAAACAATACAGTGGTGCCTCGCAAGACAAAAATAATTCGTTCCGCGAGTCTTTTCGTCTTGCAATGTTTTTCGTCTTGCGAAGCACGGTCCGTCGCGACTGCGCCTCTTCAAGCGGCTTTAAGAAAAAAATGCAAGACGTTTTCGTCTTGCGAAGCAAGTCCATAGGGAAATTCGTCTAGCGAAGCAACGCAAAACCGAAAAACCCTTTCGTCTAGCGAGTTTTTCGTCTTGTGAGGCATTCGTCTTGCGGGGCACCACTGCACCATGGTCCATTGAATTGCTAGAGACTCTGGCCAGCACTGCTCATCTCACATCTTGCCTCACATCCATAAAGATTGGCAATATGGCTTTGAGTTGCTCCTGCCACCTTCTCCAGTTTGTACTTATATTTCTGAAAATCCAGTTTTAAAAACTGGAGCTGCTAGACCAAAGGCAATCTTAATATCACGAAGCCAATATGTATCCTCTGAAGTACAAAATCTGATTTTAATGCAGAAGTGACTCCACTTCCAGGATCAAGAACGAATTTCTGCTATCTGCACAGATCTGGGAACCCTCTGATCAGGTCTCACCAACTGCACAAGTAAACCAAGAAATTGCTTTAGGTCGGTGTTTCCCAACTGGGGGCCATATGGGAATGCCAGGATATTCCAAGGGGGCCACAGGTGAAAATCGCGTAAATGGGACACCACAGCACAAGGGGCCACAGAGGGAAGTGAGAAGTGAAGAAAAGAAATCAGTAAAAAATAAATTAAAAAATTCCTGATTGGTTGGCTATCTACTTGGCCAATTGCAAGTGGATGGGGGGGCAGCCCACTAGGGCTGAACGCTTCTTTTTGGCATGTGTGTTTTCTTAGAGCAGTCCCGGTTTGTTTCCTGTGGGAGAGGGCAATCATTGAGGCTCTCGTTTTGTTCAGCAGAGCCCATGATCCAGAACCTCCAGGTCAGGTAAGTGCGGGGGTGGGTTGGCAATGGGTAGGCAGTGCGAGTCAGAGCTGCTTGTTGCTACCGCCAGTCTGGACCAAGTGGCAGCCTGGGCCTGGCTCTGCATGGCGCAGGGTGCAATCCACCCCAGCACCTAGCTGAACGGGGTTGTCTGGTGCTGCTGACTTGCATCTAGTAAATAACTAAGTGTCTACACAAAAGAAAGCCACACTGAGTTCAGTGAGCCTTACTCCCAGGTAAAGGTTTGTGGGGCTATAGTGTTTTATCTGGGCAGCCATGGCTCCTCTGGACAACAATATCTTTTTGCACCAGGTCAGTGAGGACCACTTGCTTTTTAAAATTCTCCCATTTTCACATAACTCCCTGTGCGCCTTTTGGACTGTATCTGTAGGTTTCCCCCTGTGTCAAATAAGTGTTGTTTACTTTTTATAATACACAGAACATGGATCTCCCTCAGGAGGTTCTGGACTCTCCTTCCTTGCAGGTTTTTAAGCAGAGATTGGATGGCCATCTGTCATGGATGCTTTAGCCAAGTTTCCTACATTGCAGGGGGTTGCAGTAGAAATATGACCCTTGAGGTCCCTTCCAGCTCCACAATTCTATGTTTTTCTGGTTCAACAATATTTCATTATCATTTTATGTAACTGTATTTTGTATAATTTATAAAAATTATAAATAAAACATGTTCTATTTACAAACAAATTATTTAAATAACTACTTTTCTACCAGTAGGATGGGGGAGGCATCGGTGTAGCCAATATTTTTGTTAAGGGGGCAGAACCTCAGATTTGTATTGATTTTTACTTATTGGGGGGGAGCTGCCCCCCAGGCTATGCTCTTGGGGGTCCACAGGTCGGGAAACATTGCTTTAGGTGACTGTATTTTTAGATGTAGCAATAAGAACAGTGCATGATCTGAGATTATGTCCCAGGATCTCTTGCAATGACGGCATGTAATTAGAAATGTGGGTCAGCATCCTCTGAAATATTGTAGAGGATCCTGTGATACATCTCACTCAATATGCACTCAAACTATGTAGCAAAGTATTTCAGGAAGGTCCTAAATCTTCCCACACTCCAACTACAAACCAGCAGAGATTTCAGAGGTGTAACATTCAGAATGTAATGTCCCCAAGCTTCAGCATCAATACAGAATTGCAACATTATAAAAGTAGGATTTGCTGATGACAGCAGGACAGAACAACTTCTGAAGGAACTGTTGAGCATAATGACACTTGAAAAATTCAAATCACACGACATAATGCATCTATGACAAGCATTAGGAGAGCACTATAGCAAAGGTTTGCTATAGGTCAATGTCAGAGAAACACCGATTTGTAGAGTTGTACCCCAAGGGTCATCTAGCCCAACCACCTGCAATGCAGGAATCTCAGCTAAAGCATCAGTGACATAGGGCCATTCAACCTCTGCTTAAAAACCTCCATGGGAGAAGCATTCACAGGCTCCTGAGGAAGTTCCACTGTCCATACCACTATCAAACAGCTCTTACTGTCAATGTTCTTCCTAATGTTTAGTCAGAAATTCCTTTCTTGGAACTTGAAGCCATTGGTGCGGGTCCTACCCTCCAGAGCAAGAGAAAAAAGGTTGCTCCATCCTCCATGTGACAGCCTTTAGTTATCTTAAGATGGCTATCATATCTCCTCTCAGTCTCTTCTTTTCCAGGCCAAATATAACCAATTCCTTCAAACCATTCCTCATAAAGCATGGTTTCCAGACTCTTGATCATCTTGGTTGCCCTCCTCTGCACATCACCTTCCAGTTTGTCAATATCCTTAAGTTGTGGTGCCCAGAACGGGACACGGTACTCCAGGTGTGGTCTGATCAAGACAGATTAAAGCAGAACTTTCCTTGATAAGGATATTATACTTCTGTTGATGCAGTCTAGAATAGGATTAGCTAAGCATGTGGTCTAGTAAGACCGGTCTTTTTCACATGTACTACCGGTAAGTCAGATGTCCCCATCTTATATTTATGCAGCTGGTTCTTCCTGCTTAAGTGTAGAACCTTACATTCATCCCAACTGAAATTCATTTTGTTAGTTTGGGCCCAGTTCTCCAATCTGTTATGGTCATCTTGAATCCACATTCTGTCTTCTACCACATTAGCTACCCATTCCAGTTTGGTACCATCAGCTAACTTAATTGGACCTGCCTCCATTAACCCCAAACCCCACTACTCCAATAGTTAAAAAAAAGACAGCAAGCTGGTTGTTCAACTCCATAACACATCTAATTGTTTAAAACACAAAGCTAGTTTAAAAGCCTGTGTTTGGACTTTACAAAATAGGTTTACTCATAGTCCACTAACCGTTAAGTAGTGTGGAACTGTGTTATTGATTTGCTCCCCTGATATATGTTATCTTGTATAACCTAATGGGCTTATTACTGTGACATAACTCTATGTGTGCTCAATTACCCCAAGAAATCCAGAGAATGTAGATCTGAGCATCCTAGGCTTTTTGCAGTTTTGTGAAGGGGGACTCTAAATGCACATCAAATATCCTGCACCCACAGTAAATAATTGGATCAGAGTGCATGAATACTTTGGCAATCAGAGCCTCAGAGACACTAATTTCAAAATGACAGAAGGTCTCTCGTACACTGGCATAAATCATGTTTCCCCCTGTCCTTTTCATTACTTTATCTCACAACGATCAAATGTTATCTGTAAAAATACTGCTTCAAAATTTATCTCTGCAAAAAATGGGTGCTTTACAAACTCCTGAAAATTAAATCATATGCTGGATTTTCCAACTGCACCTTGGAAACTAGGATTGCAATTCTAAACATATTTATTGGAGATCAAGCCCAGAATAATACAATGAGAATTAATTCTAAGTAATAAACACACGTGGGATTGAACTGTAAAGCTTATTAAAATTAAAAGTGATCCAGTGTAAAATGCAGTGTTATAAAGGCTTATGTTAAATATGCTTATTCAGAAACAGCAGAACAGTAAGTAAATCCAGATCATGGTCACAAAGACAGATGGATTTTGGATGACTAAGGAATTTGATTCAGTACTGGGGATCCCTTTGTCCTGGGAGCACAGGACTCAAGCAGAAGGTCTGTTTTCAGGAGAGCAGGGAAGTGGAACCTAGGGCTACCATGAAATATTCAGTTCCACACCCCACAGAGTGCTGTACAATCCTACTCTACAGAAAAGCAAAGTGGGAAAGCCCTCTTTTTAAAAAGCTGTATAGTTACCATGTCAACAGCTGACAGACTAATTCCAGTATTTTTCATGTTTTGAATGAAAGCTTTAAATAAGCATATCACAGAACAGATGCAAAATGTTCAGCAGTTGCTGCCTAGAATACATGACATTTATGAAGAATTCAAAAGTTATGCTAGCTGCTGGCAAGTATGCAGGTAAATTAGTGAAGGGCAAAAATCAGGATATTTTCCCAACTGATTATTCAGAAATACACAATATTTCTATGAAAAAATGAAAAGCAGAGGGCAGCAGTATACAAGTCATGGATTCTTCTGGGAACTCTTGGAACTACAGTTTTTTTCAGAGAGATAAAGGCTCTTGAAAAAATCCATCAACCTCACACAATTAACCACTTTCACTTAAGGAAAAATTGTGATTTTTAGGCCTCTCTAAATGAAACAGGAAGTGCCATCTTATATACATTTACTCAGAAGTCCCACTGAATTCAATGGGATTTACTCCAGACAAGTGTATATATAGGATTGTAGTTTCAAGTTAGAATAATAGCTATACTGTGACTATTTTCTCAATTTAAAGATGAGGTCGAGGCTAAAGGACTGTTTACTTGCCAGCAATTCTGGGGGCGAGAGATATATAAACTGGGACATATTGCTTTCATGCACTTAACAAATGCATGTTAAGTGCCATGGGTGGCCAATCTGTGACACAGACAATGTAATTGGCGGGTATCTGCTCACCAGAACTGTGTGACTGTATGTTCCATAGCTCAGCATTTAGGGGCACAAACTATCTCATGGCACACCAGGGGGTGGGGGTACATATGTGTTCATTTGGCTCTAGATTGGCACATGCTCAGAAGAGGAGGAGTTTGGATTTGATATCCCGCTTTATCACTACCCTAAGGAGTCTCAAAGCCGCTAACTATCTCCTTTCCCTTCCATCCCCACAACAAACTGTGAGGTGAGTGAGGCTGAGAGACTACACCATGCTGGCTCTCAGACATGCCTTGTGGAATCAGCTAGCAAAGAAGCCTGACCACCATTGTTATACACTGTGGTGTATAACTTGGGACAGAATCCTGAGCTGCTCCAACCTGTATTGATATTCTACACTGCTGAAAAGAGGGGTAATTATGTTTACATGCTTTTGCTCTCCACAGCTGACTATATCCAAAGCCAGATCTTTGACGAGACACTTGAAGTCATACTCTTATTTTATTTTTAAACACAGGGAAGACACAGACTGTCAACTTGGTGAAAAATACTTGGAAATATTTCCCATTTAACTGCTTTAAGTTTAAACTAGCATTTAAATAAAATGCATGTGAACATGTTTCTGCTGAACACAGGCGAATGGTTCTGGGAGCAGTTGCTACCTTTGAAGAAATGCTGATTAAAATTCGGTTTTAATATGGTCAACTTGGGGCTGGGTTTTACATATTTTAAAACGCTGCATGCGTATTCTGCCTGTTTGCACCGTAACAGTGTGGCTAAGGAGGCTAATTACATCAAGTACTGCCAGGTAACACGGTAGTTTGTGAATGTGTGTACACACACGTTACCTGGCAGTACTCGATGTAATTAGCCTCCTTAACCACACTGTGTGTGTGTGTGTGTACATGTAGCGCCCTAAAAGCTATTTTTGCCGTGGTGTGTAGCTCACAAAGTCTAGTTCCTACGGAGAAAACGCGTGTCACGAGAAGCGGAGAGAGAAAACAGTAGAGACAACATGTCATCTGACAGGCAGTTTCCATGTCAGGCAGCTGAGTGGGTGGGTAGAGAGGGGCGCCTCCATCCGCTCCAGCAGGGCTGCTGTCCTCCTCCCATTTCCCGCTCTGCTAACCCTGGCCCCAGCTACTGCCCCTTCCCACCCGCCTGCCGGGAAAGTCCGAGGCCCAGGACGGAAAAGGAGAGGCAGAAAAGGCCTGCCCCGCTCTCTCCTCCAACGCCCCCCCCCCTCGCGAAGCATCCTCGCCACGGTGAGCAGAAGCGGCCAGGCCTGGGCCCTCCCAAAGCCCGCGGGTACGGAGTGGCGACGCGTCCCCTCGTGAGGAAAAGCCAGCCAACCCCACCCACCCGCCGGCCGGCCTGCCCTGTCTCTCCGCTGACGGAGCGGCCGACTCGGGCTCAGGCCTCGCCTCGAGGTAGGTAGGCCCCGCCACGGGAGATTAGCAGAGACGCCACAGCCAACCGCCTCTGCGGCGGAGGCCTTGTCCGAACTGATCCCCGACCTCGCTTGCCGGCCCACCCGGCCCCTCCCTTCGCGCGAAGCGGGCTGCTAGGCCCGGGCTAAGGAGGGAGAAGAGCTACCTCCAGGTCTCGGCCTTTGTTCTTAAAGTTCTTCAGCCGTTGGTTGTCCAGCTTCTCGTTGTCGGCCATGGCGGGAGGTAGGGAGCGCGGCCTCTCCTCTTGCCTCTCCTCCCTCCTCTTTCTCCGTCGACACCCAGGCCGGACCCAGCCGGGCCCCTTCTTCCCGGCGCCGCTTCCGCCCCTTCGCCTCGCTCGCTCGCCTTCCCTTCTGCGCCGCGGCGGGTCTCCCTGGCTGGCCTGGCTTGGTGGCGGGCTGGCGGGCCAAACCGGGCGGCCTCCTCCTCCTCCTCTCGCCTGCTCAAGTCGCTCCCGGCTGGCTTAGGCCTTCCCAGGGCGGCGGAATGTGCCGGTAGCGAAGGGAAGAGAGAGCGAGAGAGAGAGAGAAAGATAGGGGGGAGGGAGGGGAGGGGACGGGCATGGGGCAGGGGAGGAGGCAACAGCCTCGCTCTCAGACGGACGGCAACGGCCACGCCCACCTCTCCCTCCCTCGCGCGCGCTCGCTCTCCCTCTCCCTCTCCACCCCTCCTCCCGGCACCATCCCCCTCCGACAAGCGCTGGCCTGATTGGCTGGCTCTCCTTGATGGGCAAAGGGGAGGCTCGCCGGCACACTGGAAAGAGTGGAGGTGGGTGGGAGGAAAATACGCATTCGAGGGGGAGGGGGGAGGAGGAGAGGAGAAGAAGGCGGGGCCGTGAGGGGAGCGAACTGCGCGAGCTCGGGTTTCGCAGCGTATTTCCTTCCCCAACCGCCAGGGGGGAAGCGGCTCTTTCCCCGCCCCCTCACGCGCGCACACGCCCAGGCGCGAGGCCCTGGCAGCCATTTTGGGGGCTGTGAGGCGGCTTCGGGAGCGCCGTCCCCGGAGTAGGGCAGGAGGAGCTCTTAGGCTGGCCGCTTTTGGCAGGGGAATAAAAGGCACGACCGGGTTGTTTTCGGCAGATTTATCCCTTCCTTCCTTCATTTATTTCCTCCCCCGCCCATCATCGTATCGAAGAAGAGCCGGAGAAGCTCGCGGAAAGCCCTGGTTCAGAAGTTGCGCACTTAAGTCGCGTTGAGTTCAGTGGTGCGAGGTTAACCCTCAGGAAAACGGGGCGTAGGGTCGCAGCCTGTGTGTGTGTGTGTGTCTTTTTTTTGGAAACAGTCGCCAAAGTCAGCAGGTAAGCCGCAGGGGTCAGGCATGTTCCGGGGGGAGGCACGGTAACGCTCCTTCCCATCTCCGGCGGCTCCTGCCAGAAAAGTCCCTTGCGGAGCAGAGGCGGACTCAGCCTCGCACACTGCCAAGAAAGAAGAGCGCTGATCGAGGACGTGAAATCGGGCGCGTCCTCATCTGAACGTTTGAAAAGACGAAACGGCGCGGTTTTATTGCGCCTGCTGGGAGAACCGAATACAGAAGCGACACGGGCGCCGTCCCCGTTTTGCTGTCCTCTGTGCGGTTCCTTTGGCAGTTGCCAGGGTTGTAATAAACTTATGAACTCTTGTTACAGTTGTGATAATTGTATTCTCGACTTGGGTTTTTTCTGAGGGCACGGGGCCGTCCTATGCAGAAATTGTGCACGTGATAAAATTATCTTAAGACTATGGTTCCCAGTTACTGGGGGTCTGCGGAATGCACTCGGGGGTCCGCAGCTCCATCCCTTTCCTCCCCCCCCCAAAAAAAAACTTATTTTTTGTCATTTTGCATGGTAATATCGCAGGTGTTATGGTCGGTTTTGAAGTCATACTGTTTTAGTGCTTTGTACTTTTTCCACATGTTGGCCAAAATCGGTTTTGAAGTCATACCGCAATAACGATTCTGACCAGCAATACGCAGCAATATATATCGCTCCTCGCATGAGGAAGAGCAGGGCAGCTGATTTCAAGGTCCCATGGATATCGCACGTTTCTGAGCTGAGGGCGACCAGGGCAGCCAACCTCACTTCAAGGCACCGAATTCACTTCAAGGTACCGTGGCACAACCTTCAGCTTGGCACCAAGGCTGAGCAGCTTCTCACAGTCAACAGGAAAGCAGCAGCAGCCACAGTGGGAGTACATCATCGCTAGCTGCACCCCCCATCCCCTCCCACTCAAACCATGTAGGAGAGGTGACTCCGCTTCCTCTCTTCCCCCCACTCATCCGATCTCCGACTCCTTCCCTCATGCCTACATCGTGATATATCGGAATATTGTGATGTTTAGCTGCTGATATATCATGATTTTGAAAACCTATATCGCTCAGCCCTAGCCTGTTTTTTTAATACACCTAAAATCCTTTGCTGATTAGGGGCTACCCCATATTTTGTTCCAAAAAGTGCTTTGCAGAGGTAACTACCATTGAGTTATCAAAACTTTCAAAAGTAGAGGGGGCTGTGGCTTGGCTTTTAAAAAATAGGGGGTTATCCATAACTAGCTAATTGGGAACCACTGATCTAGGGCAAGAACTTTAATAATTTTGCACAAGCAAAACAGGAGATGCAATCTTTTCTACTTTGTTTTTTTGAATATTGGTGGGAACTCTCTCCTGCTGAAAATTCTTAAGTATCTAGTGTGACATTCATACTGTCTCCCCACCTGCTGCTCTTACATAATTGTTAACTGCATGTAAAACCATAGTATGTGTTCCGTTCCATTCAATGCTCTGCTTTTGGAACGAATCGGGAAATGAGCATTGGGAAGAGAAAATACATCTTGGTGGTGGAATGGGTGCTGGCCAGTTGGTGCCAGTCAGAATTAGCTTCTGTTGCTAACTTACAAAACTAGATTATTTTTTCAACAAAAATAGCAGGTAGCTGTGCTTGTTCATTAAAAAAAAAACAACCAAAACCAACAGTTCCTGTAGTAGAAAGTCTGGACTCCAGTTCCCATTGACTTAAGACAGGAAATAGCTTATGATGGGAGAGTGAAGGGAAGCAAGGGTTAGTAGATCACTCTGATCCCTGCATGGTGCAGTGCCTGAGCCAGCAAACTGGGTTCTTCTTGAACCTTTTCAAAATGGTGAAAGCAGAACAAATACAGGCATCCTCTGATTCTGATTGTTTTCCATGTTATCGCGCATGATGGTGGAACACGCATACGCCTGTTCTGCCCCCTTTCTGGCCACTTTTGTGTGCCTCTGATGTGTACATGAGCAGTCACCATCACACGCATATCAAACACATGTAAATTGGTCATTGCCTGTACCTGAAAGAGAGAACACAAGGCGTTAATGTTCTTTTTTGGGTCCTGAGTATTTCCAATGGAATAATAAACCTGTGGAGAAGGCATGGGCTGGAGAATCCCATAGAGACTAAACAGACTTAAAAGGTTTTGTTTTCTGAGGGGAAGGGTTACATAAAACAAGGGAATGAAATTGTGAACCTGGCTAGATGAGGGGTTTGTATACTAGAGTGGAAGTTTCGAGCTGTGGGGCATTTAGGGTCTGACTTACAGGACAAAGTTGAATTTTATGTCCAAAATTGAATACTGATTCTAAGATTGATATTTACCATAAGCATCAGTGTAAAAGTACTGAATGCAAAAAATATTTTGTATGTAGCCTTGGATAAAATATCCTAACCTTAAAAAATGCAACTGACTCATCACTTTACTGGTAGAGATAATGTTAGTTGAAAAGAAAGGTGCTTTAGTTCTTGTCAGCTAATGAACAGCCAGAAGTGTGTCTCTGTGTTGGTCATGTACAAAAGGCACCTGCTGCTAAATAAGACTGATTTGTATCCAACCAGAGCTTTTGGTCCTCATGGAAGAGAGAACAATTTTCCCTCTTGTTAGGGAAGGTAACTAGTATGTACCATTGTATACTTCCTCTATCATGATTGCAAAGAAAACACCATGCCTTGATTGCACTGTCACTTGTAGCAGAAAACTCAAAGAGCCAGGGGCGCATCCTGTATGACAGCAAGACGAAACATCACAGAAACAATCGCTAGAAGAAGAAAAACAATATTTTGCAACCAGTGAAGCTTCTGCACTACTTTAATGAAGACCTCAGCACATTTCAGCATGGTCGAAAAATGCTTCTTGGATCTGAGTGTTCTATATTGTTTACATACATCATATGCAAGAATTATCATCCCCATATGTTTGAGCTTCTCTTATATAAAATTCCACATGCTACACAGTTTGAACAGGCATCTTTTCAACGTTTCACCAAATTTTAAAGTTTTCTATTGCATTAATTTGGGGTGAGGGTTGTTCCTTTGAAAAAACAAGGATAACTTTTTCCTGCATTTTCTTCTGGACCTTCACATCTTTTTCTTAAGAGTAAGTTAAAACATTTTCATTTTAACTGATAAAACCTGATCTTTATGCGAGGAATTCAAAGATGTTTTTTACTTAGCGTAGACCCACAAAAATTAATGAACATGACTAAGTCCATTCATTTCAATGCAACTACTCTGAGTATTATTATTATTATTATTATTATTATTATTATTGGCCTTTATTTGCATAAGTTTAAACAATAAAATCCTACAAAGTCATCCAAATACATTGATAATCCAAACACATACACTATATAAAAGACTAGATAGCCACCGTTGAATAAATCAGGCAACTTTCAATTTAGTTTTAAAGATCTCTGCTAAATACCCCGAAACAATCTTGGTAGTTTACTCTGAGTAAAACACTGAGTAAAACTTAGTTGAATACCACCCTATGTCCCCATATTATTATATATTTGTATTGTTATTTACTGATAATATATTATGTATAGTCACTATCTTACAACGTTCGGTAAAGTTTGTTAAAATATGTTCCTGTTGCTTGCCTGTTACCTGGGAATATCAGTGTAGACCATAATGGGAATATTGCTAAGGACTTTGTGCTGGATCCAAGATCTCATATTTCCCAGTTCTGTAATGATCAGAAGCTTATATCACCTACCTGTCCCATAGAAATGATTGTTGAAGCCATTGGTAAATTAAGAAATAATTTAGGTTGTAATTCTATGCATACCTGCTTTGGAATAAGCTTAATTCAAAACACGCCCACACTCACTTCTGTAAACATGCATGTATAGAGTCCCTGTAGTTTGAAGACAAGCTTAGAATATTCACATGGGAAAATGGGAAATGGAAGCCAATTAGTTTGAACATATTCTTGTCATTTAACATTAAAGGAGGAAAATTTACAATATTCATAATTTAGTATGTGCCCCCCAGACACATCATCCCAGGAAGTTTTCCAGTCATTTGCTTGCCTGTGAATCTGGCTCAGCAGAGGTTTTTCTAATTGCTTAGACCAGTGAATAGCTAGCTCCAGAAACTTTCATGGGAGACGGAGACCTGCTCTGGTAAAAGGTGAAAAGAAGCCTCTTTGTTGACTTTCCTTTGACCAGAGCTGGCTGGTGACACCCAGTCTTACTCACTGCCAGGCATCTCTGAGATTAACATGCACACCCAGTTCAGAGTTGAGAAGCAGGCTTAAATCCTGACAGCCAAGCTCAGTAAAGGACCTGTGCTTGGGATTTTTATTCAAGTATCTTCTTATGCTTGGTTGTGTTTGTTTTTTATTTTAATTGACTTAGTCCCCAAGTGGCACAACTAGGCAGTACCTGATTGACAGAATAAAATAATAGAAATTCTGCAATAAACAATTTTTCCAATAAACAATTCCACTTTTCTATATTGTGCAGCTTGTTTGGAACTTGATATGCAACAAGAAGTCATTTCTTTGGCCACAGGCTGCCATGGCACAGATAAGATTAGAATTTTGCTGCCAATGCAAGCTGAGACAGAGAAGAATTGATAAGGAGACAGCCTGCTTGCTGTGCACATGTAATTTCAGCAATAGTAACCAGAGTAGGCAAAAACTAATGGTTTGTGTAAATACTGTTCTTTTCAAGTTTGCCCTAGTTAAGGAAGTCTCTTTCAAAGTTAGGAACAATTGCTGAGAATTTATGGGAGTTCTTTTATCTCACCATTTTTTCTGGAACTCCCCCAATGTTACAGCAATGTTCAGCTCAGTGATTAATGGTCCCCCCCCCCCCCGAACTTAAGAATGATTTGCTGGTACACTGTGCCTGCTTATTGCTTCCTACATCCCCTGCTGCCTCCTTTCATTCTTACACTGCAAGCTCTGTGGGGCACAAACCACAGCCCTGCCTGGGGGAGTTTCATGGGGCACTGCTTCTAAGCTGGGCTCTATCTACTCCTCCTGCTTCTTTCCTTTATACTCTCCTATCCATTTCTTGTTCCATCCTACAACAGATTGTGTAGGCGTATTTTTCTTGGGGGGGGGGAGTGTATTTTCACAACAGCTCTGCAGGAAGAGAGCCTCTTCTACACCACCGAGGAGCCACAAATTGATTCAATTTGCTTTTTTTTTATTGCCGCCACCCTATCTTTCAAGCCATAAAGATTCCCAAGTGAGCTTGCTTTATTTATTTAACAAAAACTATATACTGCTTGATAGTAAGAAACCTCTAAGCAGTTTGCTTATTTATGTAAGGTTTACTTACTTATGTAAAAAAAAAAATGACTGCTATCTCAGGGATGGAGCCGCTGGAGCAGCTCACGGTCGCCATAAAAATCTATCGCAATAAAAAACAGTGTAAAATCTCCATAAATATAATATGCATGTTGTAAACAATATAAAACAGCATGGAAGAAAATGCAGCCGTGCAAACGCCCATTAACAATTTGCTGGAGCTTGATCAACAGCCTGGGAAAACAGTTGCATTTCACCTTCCTGTAAAAGGAGGCATTTCAGCTGTTGGCAGCTGTGTGGTCTCCTGCCGGGCTACATGCTCCTTTCTTCCCCATGGAACTGCAGGTCTTTTCACTGTCCAAAGGCAGAAAGAGAGAAAAGTTGGCAGCCTGGGTATAGCCAGGACTTGGGGGGGAGGCCTTTTTTTGGGGGGGGAAACCTCAGCTCTCTATTTATATTGATTTGAAATACACCCATGGTTGGCAGATAATTAGTTTCCTGGCTGCACACTTCACATATCTGGGATTGAGGGCCTACACACATGGTAGACTTAGCCAGTGTCTGAGATGCCACTAAAAACAGCCTTCCTTTAGCGGTTGTGTTTATAACAATTGGGACTACTTGCTGGAGGAGACTCTTGAGAGTCCCATGGACTGCAAGAAGATCAAACCTATCCATTCTTAAGGAAATCAGCCCTGAGTGCTCACTGGAAGGACAGATCCTGAAGCTCAGGCTCCAATACTTTGGCTACTTCATGAGAAGAGAAGACTCCCTGGAAAAGACCCTGATGTTGGGAAAGACTGAGGGCACAAGGAGAAGGGGACGAGAGGGCGAGATGGTTGGACAGTGTTGTTGAAGCTACTAACATGAGTTTGAAAAAACTGCGAGAGGCAGTGGAAGACAGGAGTGCCTGGCGGGCTCTGGTCAATGGGGTCACGAAGAGTCGGACACGACTAAACAACAACACACGGATCACTCCAAATTCACTCTGCGGACCACATGGTGAATTGTCTGTGTGGCATGAAGGTTGCAGGTGTTACCTAAATAGCTTGGTAGATAGTGTTGGAGAGGAGTCAGTTGTCATGGTGCATGCTGGCACCAATGGCAGATGTGAGGTAATCGGAGCAAAATTTAGGTTGCCAGGTAGAATACTGAAAGCCAGGACATCCAAGCCAGCGTTCCCTGAAATGCTACCGGTTTCACGCAAAGGGCCAGCTAGACAGGCACAGCTCTGTAGTCTCAATGAGCCAATGTGAGGATGGCTTTGGATTAGTTAAGCTCCACTTAAACTGGGATGAAACCACACAGTTGGTCCTTAAATTTAGAAGAAGAAAGGTGTCTTAGCAGCTGAGAAGGGTCCAGTTCAGAACAATCCCCATAGGGGACAAAACATTGTAGGTCAAAACAACAAGCTGTTCTGAGAGTCTTTTTGGCTAAAGGGCTGGGTATAAAATGCTGTAAGTAAATACGCGACAGCCCTCAAATAATTGAATCAGAATTGGAATCTATGATTATCTACATATATTTAAAATTGAAGGTTTAAGTGGTATGTATCAATGCTACATAAGAAGAAAATGCAAAATGTTCAAACTAGAACCTACAAAAAGGCTTTCCTAAATAACCAATGAACTTCGCTGTTTGTTTTGAAAGAATCAAGCCTGTCTGGATTAACAGAGACAATTTCTCAGTGTTTGTTTTGCAAGATCCTAGCTAAATCTTAATTTTACATGAAGTTACAGCATTTCACACTGGCTCCTTCTGTACTTCTAATTGCAATGAGTGTAACAAACCATCAGATGGCTCACTTTTGAAAAGCTCTTAACTACAGGTACAACAGAGTGCCTCCTTGTGGTATCCTATGCTAATAAGGAACTCATTCCTTGAATGAGGATCCTTGTGTAGCCAAAATGGCACCATCCATGCCCAAGAGGAAGGCGTAAGCAGGTTTGGGAAAACCCCAAGGTTTGCAGTACATAAAAATCTTCAGGAACATAAATATTAAAGGGTGCTGGGGGTGGGGAGTGGAGACAGGCCCAAAAGAGCCTAGTAAGGGTTATGCATGATCAGCTGGCCAGGGAATTCTGACTGCTGGGTGGTCGGGGAGGAAATGGAAAAGGGCAAGGCTGGTTGGAACACTCTCTACTGGAACATTTTGTTGCCGGTCCCACTTGTGTCAGCTTTTTTCAAATGCAGCTTTGCAATGCCTGTTTCTTTGGAGTCAGGTGAGGATCCCAAGGAGGTGACGGTGCCTTACTTAACTTGAGAGAAGGCTGCCTTCCCCCACGGATTTTGATTTTTTTAAAGGATGGACCTTTTGAATTGACTTTCACTTATCTTAACTCTTTTCCACTTTCAGTTACAGTGCCGATTGCACTGTCTAAGGATAAATACCATTTTTAAAATTTATTCTCTGGCTGTGTATCTTAACATTAACTGGCCTTGTGAAAACATAGCTCATTTGAATAATTTAATCTGACTTGTAATGCATTAGGCTGATTAGAAAACAAGAACAATTAGAGTCATGTTAACAATAGGATCTAGAGAAGTAGGAGCATTGATAATAGCAAGATGGAGGTTCTAAAATTCATGTGTTCTAGTTCCTAATTGCGCCACTTCTGTCTAAGTCTCAGGATCACAGACTGACATTACCTGAAGTCATTTGTATGAACAGGCGCTTCCACACAGCGTTTTATCAGCAACTGCCCCAGTTCCCATTCTGGCCATGACATTTTTTGAAAGGTCCTGCATAAAGATGGTCCCTGCAGAGGTGCCGATTCATACAACCTGCTTCCATGAAGTCCTGGCCAGGTTGTGAAGCTGGCGATAATAGCTCTGTGTGCTCCCAGAGACAATTATACAGTACCTACTACATGCAGGAACCCCTTAAAGCCCTATGTGATATCTTAAGCTTTTACTGTACATTTTCAGACATTTTTAATTAAAAAATATCAGGAAGCTAGATGACATGTATTTGTCTTAAAACACAAAAATGTCCATGCTATTTTTTATTTTATTTTTTAGGAGATAACACATATAGAATTAAGGAACCAGGTATCTATGAGGCATTTGCAGCCCACGATTTTGATTTCAGTACTGTATTGGACCTGTGCTCATATTCCCTTTCATAGGAAGATCTACTCCAGGTTTTCCTCAAAGCTACCTGTGCTGGTCCCGGGGGGTTACAGTGCGGCAAGGTCAGAGTCCAGTCCGAGGTCGAGGGTGCGGTATGGAGGTTGTCAGTCAAAGCTGAAGCGGGGTCCAAGACAGGGAGTCAGGCAAGGTCAGGAACTCTGACAGAAGAGCAGGACAGGGTACAGACAGGTACCAGTTACCAACAGGGCAGGCTGACTTTTATCTGCCCCGAGGCATAGGGCGGTCCCGGTCCACAGGTGACTTGCCTCTCCTAGCCTGGAGGCGAGCACTCCTCCTGCGAGAACTTAGTTCCCTCCACCTCTCTGCCCTGAGCCTCTGCAGCTCAGGAGAGGCTGGAGGGTTACCAGACCCAGAGGCAACCTCACCTTCCCCTGACGGGGTTAAGAGTGGAGCACCTGCAGGCAATTGGTCCTCCATCACCTCAGGAGTCAGAGCAGACTCAGCTGGTGTCTGCTCCTGAGGATCCAGCACAGGTGAGGACCCTTCAGGCTCAAGCCCCAGCCCCGGCTCAGCTGGTCCTGGAGGCAGGGACTCCTGTGCAGGCTAGGATTCCTCAGGTTCAGCCTCTGAATCTGATTTCCAGGCCATCACACTACCTTTGTTTCAGCAGTGTAACGTAGGATGTAAAAAGTATTTTAGCTGTCACGATTAAACAACGAAGAGTTAGAAACTTTTGCTGATTTACTGTGTATCACCCAGAGACCTGCCAGCGTATCAAGCTCTACCATCGGTTATGGTTGCGGATGATGGGAGTTGCAGTCTTAATGTCAAATGAAGAGCACCATATTGACCATCCCTAGGCAGTGGCGCTGGAGATAGGAGTGTTCAGTACCCTTTTATGTGCTCCTTTTCCTAGGATGTGCACGAACTGCTCAGCAAACATTGGCATTGTATTCCAGAGCTTGCTGCTACAGGACAGATGTGACTCATTCCACAAAGATGTTTCCAAGCAAGCCACTGTGTTACTGTGCACCAGTTGGCGCGACAGGGCGGGGCGGAGGTACCTAGGTTTTGGGAATCAAGGAACAATGGCCTTTTAACTTCAACAACAGTATAGAGTTGTTGTCTTTAATAAGCTATGGACAAAATGAATGTAACAAAGGAAGTTGGTTTTGTTCTGTTTCGATGAAACGAAATGAAGTTTTGTGCTAAAATGCGAGGTCCTACTTGCTTCAACAGAACTCTGCCATTGCCCTCTCTGGGCAGGGTTTTTTGTTTCAGGGTTGAGGAGGTGCTGTGTGTGGTAGGAATTTTGAGGTCTTAGATATATGTTAAATGTTCATAAGTGTACCAACCAAGCATGTACATAAATCAGCACAGGAAGACCGACCTGAAACCATTTTTGATTCCCAAACTGACCAAATGTTTTCTCTGCAAGGTCAAAGGAAAATGGAAAAGCCTCCTCATTGTCTTTTCCTTCACAAATCTTGTCTTAAGGGCACATTTAAGATATGAATAGGGTGTGAGCCTGAGACCTGGCTCAGGAAGGAAGTATTTATCATTACAAAAGACTGGCCAGGCTCCCCAGGCAATTCAATCAAGTGACCATTAAACAGGTAACCTGTCAGAGGAGATAAACAACATTCAAATTTCTGTTTTAGACCACCTTTTCTGTGATGTAGGTATGATGTATGGAGGGGTGGTCTTGAGCTCCAGGGCAGGGAATTTAAAATGTCTATATAAGGGCAGGCACACCTTGGTTCTGGGTTCCTCCTCCCTCCTGCGTGTGGTGAGTGAGGACCCTGTTGCAACAGATCAATAAAGATCAGGCTTACTAGCTGCTTTGCTTCTCAATATTCTCTGGTTGGCCTCTGTTATTTTCTCCTACCAATAGAGAACCTATGTAAGGACTCTATATGGGCTCTTGGATACCCCATAAGGGAAAAAAGGGCAGATTTTTGTTTACAACATGTGTCACATCAGAATTCCTTTCACCCCTCTGCCTTGGCTTCCCACCAAGAGTTAAAATTCCTGAGCTCTCAGTTAATCTCTTCCTCCTAGCATATGCTGGCAGCTTTCCGGGTCCAGTATGAGAAGAGAGGGATTGGCCCCCTTGAATGACGAATTCCAACTCTGCCTCTCTCTGGGCCCAACCTTCTGTGTACTTCCCAGATTTATTCTCTTGGCGGGAGTGTGGGGCAGGCGGCCAGGTTGAAGAGAAGAAACGTGGGCCTCTTTATGCCCTGTGGGGAACCTTCTGTGTAAGAATACCAAATCTACGGCGGACTGGACTGAGCCCAGTGTGATTAACTCAAGGACCTGAAACAAAAGCTTCCAACAAACCATTTCATGACTCTCCAAGTAATAAAACTGTTCTAACGGGATGTGCAAATATTCCCAATCCATTTAAGAGAACAAACATATATACATGATGCAAATTACACAAGAGTTTGAAAATCGACTCTCAAAATCTAGTTTCTGTGGACTGCTTTCTTAAGCAAGAAATGTTTTCCCCCCAGTCTTCGAAAGTCTGCTTCTTGGAATGGATCCCTTCTTCTAAATATGGATGCAGCAGATTTGCCAGTTTGGAAGAGGGTTCAGTTGCAAACAAGCAGGATTTATCCCAGCCAAGGGAACTGATAATCCGTGAAATGACCTGTTTATTTACCCTCATTTGTTTGCACAAAGTTTGTGTGGAGATTATAAGATGTTGACTTTTTACTTGGCATCATTTCAGATTTGTTTCTTAACACAATTCTAATTTGGGGCTAGAGGGCAGGGAAATGGGTTTGTTGCACAACAGTGCTGAAATTGCATTAATTGTGCACGCTTGAATCCCACCCACAAACTTGCGGCAGTCTGGAAGTGCCTACAGCTAAAAGTGAGCTCCTCTTTAATAAATAATAATAATAATACATTTTATACCCCGCCCTTCCCGGTTCAAAAACCGGGCTCAGGGCGGCTAACAACAAATTTAAAACACTTTAAAACAATTATAAAATTTAACAAGCCACTTATGTTGCATGGAACAAAACTGAAAGTGGAGCAAGCTGCTAGATGTCATTGGTTTGACCATGTTAGCTGCCCCCTTTTTCTGCAGAATATTGTCGTACAACTATAAAATCACAGGGTTTAAGGGGACCCCCCTCAAATAATTTAGTCTAACCCCAAACCATTATAGAAATATAATTCAGCTCCTTTTGCCCACTTCTCTTGTCAAATCTTTGTTTCCAATCAGATGCCACAAAAGGTAAACTCATAGTGAAAGACCAACTCACAGCCAAATTCACAACAATAATTGTAATTCAGTTTTTATGAGCTTGTGATAAAAAGCCGATGATTGTATGTTTTCAAAGAGCAAGCAAAAAAAGAAATTAAATTGTTTTCATCAGTAGCCGTTTATTTTATAGCTTCAGGAAGGCTTCAGTTACTCTTAATTGTGCTCCAAATCAGAAAATGACTAAAGTTAAGTCTTGCTTAATTGCTTAATTGCTTTGTTCATTTGGGGATTTAGGCCTCAGTGGTTTTTTTTTTTTGTTTATTATGTGCATGTTGTCTCAAAGGATGGCAATCAACAAAGGATGAAATCAATAGGCTTACATGCACAGAATATGTCTATAAATATGTAGGTAATCTAGAATCCAATTTAAAATTAAGTAAATGGGGGAATTTCTATAGTTCTAGGCAATGTTACCTGCCTCGATAACATTTATTTTTTTTAAAATCTGTTGTGATTTACCTTCACCCATCCAGCATCCTTGCTTTTGTTATATTCATCCATAATGCCTTAAAACGTGGCTGTATTCCATAATCTTAGAGGGGAAAATATGAAGCAGCGAGTTAAGATTTCAACCTTAAAGGCACAGCCTAGAACCGTTGACATCAGTGGGAAACTTGAAATACAGATTGTTAATAAGATGCATTGAAGCCATACATATGTTTCGTAAAGATAAATATAATTTTAAGACAGAGCAGGCTTTTTTCCAGCGATACAAATCAAGGAGCATGAGTAATTAATATACTTCAATATTTCTCTCCATCTCTAATAACAGGTGAATGGGGCATTCTTACAACTGTCAATGAGGCAACGTTTTTGTAAGCCCTTTTGAACATTATCTAGATTCATATATGAGGTGGGATGGGCAAGGCAGAAGCTGCTAGAGACCCAAATCTATTGTCCTTCACTCCCAGTTCACTGTGACTGGGAGTGATAGGTCTAGTAGGCAAATAATGTATACAGTGTACCTTGGGTTAAGAACTTAATTTGTTCTGGAGGTCCGTTCTTAACCTGAAACTGTTCTTAACCTGAGGTACCACTTTAGCTAATGAGGCCTCCCGCCGCCGTCGTGTGATTTCTGTTCTCAACCCGAGGTACTATTTCTGGGTTAGCGGAGTCTGTAACCTGAAGCATCTGTAACCTGAAGCGTCTGTAACCCGAGGTACCACTGTACTCTTCATTAGTGATGTTAAATTCTCAAGAATAATGAGAATATTAGAGAATTTTCATTTAAAATAGGAGAATATTCATTTTAATGCATTGAAAATTATATCATTTTAATGCATTGAAAATTATATAACTTTAATGCATTGAAAATTATATAATTAGTTAATATACATGTTTATTCATGGGTAAACTTGTTCAGATGGCAACCAAAAACTGCACAGATACAATGGGGTAATGCAGTGAATTCACATTCTTTGATTTTTTTTGCACCAAACTTGAAATTGACTCACATTAATCACTAAGCCTGCCACTAACCATATCTTTACCATCAACTTTGAATTCTAATGATGTTGTGCATGTATTAAATGTAGCTTTTAAAGTAAAAGGAATATAAAAAAACCCTCAAGTCTGCTACATTAGTACGTTCTTTAATAAGCATATCTACATGGTACAATATTTTCAGTGCAACACTAATAAAATCAATATAAAGTTTAAAATAAATGCTATTTCCATAAAATAAAACACAATCAGTAATGACAAGTTACATAACACCAGAAATGCAAATCACTATCTACTTAGACAAGTAAGGCAACACACAACATATTTAAATTATAATTATAACAACTGATAAATTGTCACAAGAAAGAAATTTATTTTAAAAATAGGCATTAAGTAACAAGTCTCAAATGTTTATAAATTTATATTGACTCCTCAAACATCTTAAGAGGATAAGTCACCATCTTTGTCTCCACTGGTAACAGAGCTTTCAGTTTCACACTGATCTTCTGTCAATCTCTGGAAAATGGCACCTTGTACTATTTAATGGCACTGCAAAAAACAGTTACTGGCACTAAATAAAAATATAGAAACATCAACTGTTTAAATCAAGGCTACCTCACATGCTGTTACACATAATTGTATAGGCCTAGGTACTTTAAGTATACAAAGCATTAAAGCTACTTTCTGTATTAAAAAAAAATCACACTGTATGGCCAAGGGTATAAAATTGCTAAGAATAAGGTCACACTAAATTAGAAAAAAGGCTATTACATATAGCTGAAATACATATGACTTCAAATGTTCATCAAATTAAATGAATGGTGGTTTTAAAACTATATTAAAAAAATGTTTTCTGTAGCTCACATTTCAGAACTGTCAATGGTGAATGACACAATACCCAGTAATTTAACTAGATTTTAAAAAATCATTACTCATTACACTGGCAATATCACAGCTTGACTTATTATTTACTAGATTTTTTAAAATGTGGGTTGTAAAACTGGTTGTTACATTAGAATTTAGTTTGTGGAGAATATTCTCTGGAGAATATTCTCACCTCACATCACTACTCTTCATCCACCCTTCACACTTGAAGGCTATCCCTTCCCAATATAACCCATTCATATATATGAAAGTGAATATATTAAGGATTTATTTAAGGGAAGAGTTTGACTGGGAAGCAGACTAGGTTAACTATATACACTTTGAAACAAGGCTAAAAACATGCGGGTACAGGAACTTGGACCGCATTCAAACTTTCTCCAGTCAACTGTTGCATAGTTTTCTTTGGCAGTTATACCACTTTTGCTATGGGTACCAAATATTTAAAATTTCAAGAACATTCCAGTCCACTTTTATGCAGTTTCATAAGCAATGAAGTTGGGAATTGCATTTATTCATTAAAATGCAGCAAAACAGTATCTCTGAAAACAGTAAACTGGCTTGGGATAAGTATGTTCTGTCTTAGAAAAGTCCGAAAAGCAGCACCAGATATTCCATTAAATGACTGACTTTCTGTCCCAGTCAGCTTTGCATGGCTGTTCTCCCTCGCATCACAATAGAGTATGTTAATCTTGCTTGAAAAGAGCAAAAGCTTCTTGTTTAGATTTCATGCAGGATTTTGCAAAGGACGTCACTTTTCGAAACCCTTCTGATAAGCCCTCACCTGTAATTGCACAACAGGGTTGTACGTACCAGTTTCGGTCGTGGCAGTGCTTTTTCATGTTCAGCCTCCTGGTTATTTCCTCAGCACTTAGAGCTCCAGGAAGATCCTGTTTGTTTGCTAGCACAACCACAGGCACGTTCTTAATCCTCTCATTCCTCAAAAGAAGCTCCAATTCTTTCTTTGATTCTTCCAACCGCTGGTTGTCTGTGCTGTCCACAACATAGACCAGGCTATCCACGTTCTCCAAGTAGTTGCTCCAAGCAGGCCTCATTTGGTGTTGGCCCCCAACATCCCAGATAGTTAAGGCAATGTCTTTCCCTGTTTCAAGCATCTCCACGTTGAAACCGATGGTTGGCAAAGTTTGGAAGACATCATTAAATTTCAGCTTATACAAGAGGGTGGATTTCCCTGCTGAATCAAGCCCAAGCATTAGAACCTGGGCTTGTTTAAACTGCTTGGAGTTTGCAAGGCCCATTCTCTCTACAGTACCTTGTTGCTTCTTCTTTCTCAAAAGTTGTTTCGTTCAGTTGACGATTATCATTTTTGCCGCGTCTGCCTTTCTTTGTTTCTCCAGTGAGCAAAGGAAGAAGAAACAGAAGGCCAGGCTTGCGCTATGTGAAAAGAATAAGAGCATTTATGCATTTGTTCTCCGACTTTATCGCTGTTGCACTGTGCAAACAGAATGTGATTAAAATATAACCTAGGCTGCCTAGCTGGAGGGTGGAGTTTAATTGAACAGTCACATAAGCCAAAGGTTGACCAGTGTCACAACTCAGGTGCACATAATGACCACATTCTTGTGTTCTGGGGGTATTCATCTATCTTACTGTGTAGGTGGGTGTAGTTTTGTAATGCATGCTCTTAATCAGCCACTAACCCTGTAACTTTCTTAGACTTTGCTCATGCCACTCAAACCAGGGATGGTGAACCTTAGGCCCGGAGGCCAAAGGTTCTCTCTTTGGGACAGGGGTAACTTGGCTGCTATATTCCATTCACTGGTAACCTCCAGACTGGATTATTGCGATGTGCTCTACATGTGGGGTGTGATGGAAAAGTTTGGTTTTGCTGGGAAGGTTGAATCCCCAAGTGTTTTCTTTTTCCCTGCCAGCAAATGGTTAATGTAATAATAATATTATAATAATTTATTATTTATACCCCACCCATCTGGCTGGGTTTCCCCAGCCACTCTGGGCGGCTTCCAACCTAATTAAAAAAGAACATAGTGTCAGACATTAAAAAATTCCCTAAACAGGGCCGCCTTCAGTTGTCTTTTAAAACTAAAATAATTCTTTATTGCCTTGACATCTGCTGGGAGGGTGTTCCACAGGGCAGGCGCCACTACCGAGAATTGGCCAAGGTTCCAGAGGAGAGAGAGTTGGTTCTGGGTAGAAACATCCACTATGAGGAATATATCACAAGCTAGAGAAAGGAGTCTCTGAGTTTAGTGTGAAGGACAGTGTGTGGTGTCCTGTAAGAGTAATTAGGCCGGGAATTAACTGGGAGGCTAAGCCTGAGCCAGGAGAAGTAGACGCTTTAAAGAGACAGTCTACTTAGGTCTCATTCCAGTCAGGAGGGGAGAGATTCTGCTACAAAAAGAGAAGACTCCCAAACCAGTTAAGAGGGGTGTGGTGATCCCTTGGGTCTGTTACTTGGAGTACCTCAGGAGTAGGGTTGTCTAAGGGGTGTGTAACTGACAGAAAATACCACTGTGTTTAAGAACCAAAGTATTAAGCGGCAACAGCTGTGCAGCATCTGAGAAAGCATTGAAGTGAAATAACATCATAATCTGAAGTATCCTGTTTCACCCACTTGTGTCATAAACTTCCTTTGTTAAATAAATTCTTTATTGGTTTTTTTGAACAAATCCTGCCTAAGACTCCAAATTATTAAGTTTTCCCTCACGTAAGTCCCCCAAAAGATAATATGAGGTAGTTTGTGGGAATTCGTGGAGGAGGTAGGTGCACTATATTTCAGTGAAGTAAGGGCCCAATGGCGCCATTGAGTCGTCCCATGGGGCTCCCCTGAAAATGACTCAGAAGCTGCAACTGGTCTGAAACACAGCAGCCAGATTACTGATCTTCCTCAGCACTAACATGTGGCCCCCAGAAGAGAATGTGGCCCTCGAGTTGAAAAAGCCGGACCCCCCCCACCTTAAACAGCTGCAGTTATCAGGCATGTTTAAACAGTTAAACAGAATAACCTATCACTGCCCTTTGCCCCTTGTTCTCCAAGAGATCTGCGAGAGATGAGGACTGATACCCAAGTGGTCATAGGTCAGGAAGCTAGCGGAAAGCAGGGTGAAGCAAGACAGCGGCAAATAACCAAAACAAGATAGTTCACTTGGAAGAGCTGGAGGGCTTTGCTGAGGATCTGTCACCTCTATCAAGGGGTAAGCAAACCAAGAGCTTCCTGACTTTTGCAGACCGGCTTAGAATTACCCAGTTTTAAAACTATTCCTACAACTTCTGTTTTTAGAGATGTAAGGACTAAAAGCTAAAACTGGCAGACTTCAGCCTGCAGGTGCAAAATCTGTAGAAGCATCGCCACCAGGTTTTGCTTAAAGTTACTTATTGTTTCCCAGCTTGAGCTCAAGGTAACCATTCCTGCGAATTTGTAGTTGGTTGTGCACAGCTCTGACTGGCTAGAACCAGTATCGTCATTAAGCCAGCTCCCCAGATGCATTTCCCCACTATTTTAGAATTTGTTATAGTTTATTATCAGTAAGCTAGACTATTATAATAATTGTACACTTAGCCTCTAAAAATACAGGGGATACAGGACAGTGGTTAGAGGGTTGGGCTAGGACCTGGAAGACCAGGGTTCGAATCCCCATTGGGCCATGAAGCTCACTGGGTGACTTTGGGTCAGTCACTCCCTTTCAGCCTCACCTACCTCAAAGGGTTGTTGTGGGGATTAAATGAGGAGAGAGCACCCTGAGCTCCTGGGGGTGAGGAAATTAAATAAATACATACATACATATGCACATACTTAGAACGCCTGAAGTATGGAGGGAGGGGGGAAACAACTGATTGGTTCTGCATTCAGTTCACTCATTAGTACTTCTGTCACTTGTATTCCAAACTCAGGAGGAAACCATGGTGGGGGTGGAAAGTAGGGATCCATTGTGACTACTTTTCTTGTTCTTCAAATATTTCTATGTGCACTTAAGAGGCCAGACTGTCTCCACAGTCTCGTTGCTGAGCAACAAAGTGCAGAGCTCAATGGAGTGGGAAGCCAGCCAAACTAGAAGAGACTTTGAGATCTACTTACCTGGGCACATCTGAAGTCAGATATAATAATAATAATTTATTATTTATACCCCGCCCATCTGGCTGGGTTTCCCCAGCCACTCTGGGCGGCTTCCAAAAGAATATTTAAATACTACTGTCAGAGCTGCTCCCCGATCCTAGCTCACAGAGGATCACGCTAGCCAGCGATCATTAAGTAAAAGTCTTTATTGAGTTACAGTTTCCATTCTCAAGCTGCTGCGTGCAACTCTACGTCTTATGGTTAGATCGGCGAAGCTCCGTCTGAGTCTCCGCCCCTTGTGCACCAACTTAATATCCTAGCCCTGCTCCACCTTTTCCGCCTGACTGTTCTCCTCTGGGTCCCTCTGCCCCCCGGGGTCTCTTCCCTCCGGGATTCCTCTGACGCTGACCCCCCGGACCCTCCTGTCTCCTTGCGCCGGGCTTTAGGACCTGGCTCCCTCTCCGGGCTGCCTACTGTGTCACTTTCCTGTGCATTTGAACTTGGCGCGCGCGCCCAACCTTCCACTTTCCGTCTGACCGTTTCTTCGCTCCCCGATGGAGGTGTGGCCACTCCTGACTCGTGCCCTCCCTCCTGTTGTGAGCTGCCAGCGCTTGATCCCTGGCGCCCTTCCTCTTCCCTGCTCTCTGGCGGTGACGCTGGTCCCGATTTCCAACTGCTCCCCTCTGAGTCCCCTCTGGCTCTATCTTCCTGGGGTGTCCCCCTAGGCTCCCCCCTTGCCCTGGCCACTGGTGCTCCTTTCTGTGAATCTTCTGATTCACTGGAAAGACTCGGAGATCTCGGGTCGTCGTCATCACTCATCTTTTCTTCTGCCTCCTCCCCCTCGCTCTCTGTTTCCTCCCTTGCCCTTGCCTCTGCTCCTGAACCCCTGACATCCATCCCCCCTCGAAGCCCCCTCTTCCCCCCTCCCCTCCTTCCGGTGCGGGAGCTGGGTGCTGCTGTGTCAGGGGGACGAATGTCGGATAAAGTTCGCTTCCCGTGGCGGGCCTCCATCTGAAGTCTTCCGGTTCTTCCTCCCTGCTCTCGTCGACGACGGTCACCTCCGCTTCCATCTCTGTGCCGCCGTGCTCGAAACCCGGGTCGTCCCCGAAAACGTCCATGTCCGTCTCTCCCTCGCTTCCTTCTGGAGACGTTGCTCGTCCTGGACCCTCCAGCCACTTTCTGCGGAACTGCTCCTCTGGTCGATCATCCCACCAATACGAGGGTTCTGAAGCAGATCCCGAGGGTGACCCCTCCGGGGAACGGGCGTCTCGTGTCGGTTCCTCGTCCGAGTCGAACCCCCGGAACGTGCTGGCTGAAAGCGTGGGCGTGAAAAGCCAGTCGTCGAAAAAGTCTGCTGGCATTGGCCTATGTGGGAAGAGGGCATGAAACTTTTCTTTGAGCAGAGGTTCGTCTAAAGCGTAGCCCGGCACCCAGCTGTTGGCACTGGCCGGGGTGCCCTCCTTGGCGAGAAGGTATTCTACCCCCTCTTCCCCCCATCTGGAGTCCAAAATCTCCGTGACTTCGTTGATGCGCTCCTCCTGTGCCACTCCCGCTTGCCCGGTTCTCTCTCTGAGCGGACTCGGTGCCGTTCCTGGTTCCTGAAACCTGTGAGGTGCCTTGTAGGGAGTGAGCACCGATCTGTGGAACACCGGATGCATCCTGGAACCCTCCGGAAGCGCCAGCCTGAAAGCCACCGGGTTGACCTGCTCTTCGACTTGGTAGGGCCCCAGTTGCTTATGCCCTAGTTTCTTCTTCGCCAACGACCTGGCCGGCACTGCGTGGGCTGCTAACCAGACCCAGTCTCCCACATGGATCTCTTCGCCAACCCTTCTGTGTTTGTCCGCTTGTACCTTGTATGCGTGTTTGGCCAGCTCCAGGTGCCGCCGCAGCTGATCGTGGACCTCCCTCCGGTTGCGTGGGCTTTTCCAATCCAACACTGCTCGAACCTTGGCGCTGTCCATGGCGAGCCCCTTGTCAGACAACTTGTAGCCCAGGAAATCCACCTCCGTCACGTCGAATTGGCACTTCTCCAGCTTGGCGTAAAGCCTATGCTGCTGTAGCCTGCTCAGCACTTCCTTGACGTGTCTGTCATGCTCCCGCTGCGATTCCGAAAAGATCAGGATGTTATCTAAGAAACAGACGCACGTCTTGTAGAGGAGCCCCGCCAACACGTGATGCATGAACGCTTGAAAAACGTGGGAGCCATTTTGCAATCCAAAAGGCATAACTCTATATTCGTAGGTGCCCAGGGGCGTGAACATGGCTGTCTTCCACTCATCTCCTTCCCGCATGCGAATGAGGTTGTACGCCCCTCGCAGGTCCAACTTGGTGAACACGCTGCCCTTCCGTACCTTTGCGAGGAGGTCGTCGATTCGGGGCATGGGGAAGTCCGATGGCTTGGTCACACTGTTTAAGATGCAATAGTCCACTACAAGCCTTTTTTGGGGCGTGTCCCGCTTCTTAACAAAGAATACAGGACTGCCCCCCGCTGCCTTGGACTCTCGGATGAAACCGCGCTCCAAATTATGATCTATGAACTCTTTGAGTTCCTGCAGTTCGTCCTCAGACATGGAATACAGCTTCCCTTTGGGCAGCGCCGCCCCCGGCAGCAGGTCAATTTTGCAGTCATATGGTCTGTGGGGGGGTAGCCTGTCTGCCTCCTTCTCGCAGAAAACCTCCAAAAATTCTGCGTACTTGTGGGGAACCGCTTGCAGTGTGCCTAGCTGCAGCTGTGACTCCTCTTCCTCTCCTTCCTGCCGGGGCACGATGCAGTGTTCAGCACAAAAGGAAGAGCTGAAGGTCAGCCGCCTCTGGTACCAAGCCAGCGTTGGGCTGTGCTTGTCCAGCCAACTCATGCCCAATACAATGGGCGTGTCCGATAGTTGAGTGACGTTGAAGCTGATGATTTCCCTGTGATTCCCAAGTCGCATCACCATTGGTGGCGTCTGCTTCACCACTTGCCCCCCTAGCAGCTCCCTGCCATCCACCGTGACAACCTGCAGGGGCAGCGTGGCAGGCAGCAACTGTATAGCGTGCCGGTCGACAAAGTCCTGCCCTATAAAGTCCGCATTGCTTCCTGAGTCAATGGTGATTGGCACGTCCATGGTGATTCCACTGGGCAGCTGGAGCGATGCGGTGAGCCTCACTACTGGTTTGGGCGGGAGGGGGTCCATGGGCTGTAAAATCTCTGGGGACTGCTTCACTGACACGTCTGGCTGGGCCCCAGTGCCTCTTCCTCCAGCCAGACTCCGTCGTTTCCCTGCTGTGGTTCTCCTTGCTGCGTTGCTGCAGTTACCATTGCTGAGGCTGCAGTGTGCTTGTGGAGCCTCCGGGGACACTCTTTCGCCATATGCTGCGGATCCTCGCAGATGTAACACTTCCTGTTCCCTCTAGGAGGCTTCGCTTTCACTGTTGCCGGTGCTAGGGCTCTGGCTGCTGACTGAGCCCTTGCACTTCCAACCTCCATAGGTTCCGCCCCTCCTCCTGGCGGAGGCGTGGATTGCGCACGCGCTGCTTCTCTGGGAAGGAAGGAGGAGCCCCTGGCTGGTTCGCGCCCTCCACGCCCTTCGTCCCTGCTCCACGGATGTTCTTCCAGCCGCACCCCCACCGCCAGCGCCCTCTGAACGATCTCCTGCGTGGTCCGGGGTCTCTCCCCCCTCGCAATTTCATCTTTAACCGAGCCGTGCAATCCCTCCCAAAACAGGTCTCTTACAGGAGCCGAATCTCTGTCCCATTCCAGGGCACTGACCAAAGCGAAAAAGCGGGCATGGTACTGCCTTACGCTGGCCCTCCCTTGCTTCAGTCCATGTATCTGCTGCCGAGCAAGATCCACGTCAATGCTTGATAAAAAGCACCCATCCATCGCTTTAATAAAGGCATCCGCATTTTGGAGCGCCGGATCCTCATCCCTCCACAAATTGCGCAGCCATGCTTTAGCATCTCCATGCAAATGGGACATGATGAATCCCACTTTCTCTTGCTCATCTCTAAAGTCTTTTTTCAGCAGTTGCAGTGCACACATTACATCTGCTCTAAAGTTGGGGTACTGTTGCAGATTCCCATCGAAGTGAGAGACCAGACCGCCTGTTCGTCTCCCCAACCCAATCCCCTCCGGTTTGGGTGTCAGTTGCCCTTGCTTCGTAAGCACTTCCAACCTGACCTGGAGATCCCTGTAGGCGGCAGCTGCGTCCTCCTCTCTCTTCCTGGATGCAAGAGCCTCGGCATTCAGTCGTGACACTGCTTCTCTGAGTTCCGCTATCTGCTGTTCAGCCGTCATGTTGTCTGTCGTTCGTGAGCTCGCTAGTAGGCACCCGCTTTCTCTCCTCTCCGTGAGGCCGTAGATGCCCACAATTTAGAGACGGAGCTTACTGTCAGAGCTGCTCCCCGATCCTAGCTCACAGAGGATCACGCTAGCCAGCGATCATTAAGTAAAAGTCTTTATTGAGTTACAGTTTCCATTCTCAAGCTGCTGCGTGCAACTCTACGTCTTATGGTTAGATCGGCGAAGCTCCGTCTGAGTCTCCGCCCCTTGTGCACCAACTTAATATCCTAGCCCTGCTCCACCTTTTCCGCCTGACTGTTCTCCTCTGGGTCCCTCTGCCCCCCGGGGTCTCTTCCCTCCGGGATTCCTCTGACGCTGACCCCCCGGACCCTCCTGTCTCCTTGCGCCGGGCTTTAGGACCTGGCTCCCTCTCCGGGCTGCCTACTGCGTCACTTTCCTGTGCATTTGAACTTGGCGCGCGCGCCCAACCTTCCACTTTCCGTCTGACCGTTTCTTCGCTCCCCGATGGAGGTGTGGCCACTCCTGACTCGTGCCCTCCCTCCTGTTGTGAGCTGCCAGCGCTTGATCCCTGGCGCCCTTCCTCTTCCCTGCTCTCTGGCGGTGACGCTGGTCCCGATTTCCAACTGCTCCCCTCTGAGTCCCCTCTGGCTCTATCTTCCTGGGGTGTCCCCCTAGGCTCCCCCCTTGCCCTGGCCACTGGTGCTCCTTTCTGTGAATCTTCTGATTCACTGGAAAGACTCGGAGATCTCGGGTCGTCGTCATCACTCATCTTTTCTTCTGCCTCCTCCCCCTCGCTCTCTGTTTCCTCCCTTGCCCTTGCCTCTGCTCCTGAACCCCTGACAACTGTGATACATCAAACATTAAAAGCTTCCCTAAACAGGGCTGCCTTCAGATGTCTTCTAAAAGTCTGGTAGTTGTTGTTCTCTTTGACATCTGGTGGGAGGGCATTCTACAGGGAGGGCGCCACTACCGAGAAGGCCCTCTGCCTGGTTCCCTGTAACTTGGCTTCTCGCAGTGAGGGAACCGCCAGAAGGCCCTCGGTGCTGGACCGCAGTGTCCGGGTAGAACGATGGGGGTGGAGACGCTCCTTCAGATATACTGGACCAAGGCCGTTTAGGGCTTTAAAGGTCAGCACCAACACTTTGAATTGTGCTCGGAAACGTACTGGGAGCCAATGTAGGTCTTTCAAGACCGGTGTTATATGGTCTCGGCGGCTGCTCCCAGTCACCAGTCTAGCTGCCGCATTCTGAATTAGTTGTAGTTTCCGGGTCACCTTCAAAGGTAGCCCCACGTATAGCGCATTGCAGTAGTCCAAGCGAGAGATAACCAGAGCATGCACCACTCTGGCGAGGCAGTCCGCAGGCAGATAGGGTCTCAGCCTATGTACCAGATGGAGCTGGTAAACAGCTGCCCTGGACACAGATTTAACCTGTGCCTCCATGGACAGGTGGGAGTCCAAAATGACTCCCAGGCTGCGCACCTGGTCCTTCAGGGGCACAGTTGCCCCATTCAGGACCAGGGAATCCTCCACACCTGCCCGCCTCCTGTCCCCCCAAAACAGTACTTCAGTCTTGTCAGGATTCAACCTCAATCTGTTAGCCGCCATCCATCCTCCAACTGCCTCCAGACACTCACACAGGACCTTCACCGCCTTCACTGGTTCTGATTTAAAAGAGAGGTAGAGCTGGGTATCATCCACATACTGATGGACACTCAGCCCAAACCCCGATGATCTCTCCCAGCGGCTGCATGTAGATGTTGAAAAGCATGGGGGAGAGGACAGAACCCTGAGGCACCCCACAAGTGAGAGCCCAAGGGTCTGAACACTCACCCCCCCCCACTTTCTGAACACGGCCCAGGAGGAAGGAGCAGAACCACTGTATGACAGTGCCCCAGCTCCCAGCCCCTCAAGACGGTCCAGAAGGATGTGATGGTTGATAGTATCAAACGCCGCTGAGAGATCCAGCAGAACTAAGTAACAGCTCTCACCTTTGTCCCTAGCCCGCCGGAGATCATCAACCAGTGCGACTAAGGCAGTTTCAGTCCCATGATGAGGCCTGAATCCTGACTGGAAGGGATCCAAATGGTCCGCTTCTTCCAGGCGTGCCTGGAGTTGTTCAGCAACCACTCGCTCAATCACCTTGCCCAAGAATGGAAGATTTGAGACTGGGCAATAGTTGGCCATCATGGCCGCATCTAAAGATTTTTTTTAAGAAGCGGTTTAATAACCGCCTCTTTCAGCGGGTCTGGGAAGGCTCCCTCACGGAGGGAAGCATTCACCACCCCACAAAGCCCATTGCCCAGTCCTTCCCGGCTAGCTTTTATAAGCCAGGATGGGCAAGGATCAAGGAGACAGGTGGTTGGTTTCACTCGTCCAAGCAGCCTGTCCACATCCTCGGAGGTAACAGATTGGAATTGATCCCACGCAACTTGACTAGACCGGACTCTAGCACTCTCCCGCCCCAGCCCTGCTCCCACGGTGGAATCTACCTCTTCCCGAATCTGAGCGACTTTATCTGCAAAAAACCTTGCAAAATCATTGCAGGAGATCATGTGGCCCGTACTGGGCTCCGATGTAGCAGGTGGTTCCGCTAAATTGCGAACCACCTCAAAAAGTCTCCTGCTGCTGTTTTCTGCAGATGCAACAGAGGCGGTGAAGAAAGTCTTCTTCGCCATCGCTATCGCCACTTGGTAGGCTCGACATTGAGTTCTAACCAGTGTCCGGTCAGATTCAGAATGA
Source organism: Podarcis liolepis (assembly GCF_965112155.1). Classification (NCBI taxonomy): domain Eukaryota; kingdom Metazoa; phylum Chordata; class Lepidosauria; order Squamata; family Lacertidae; genus Podarcis; species Podarcis liolepis. The sequence continues at coordinate 83,719,140 of NC_139556.1, forward strand.
GTTATCCGCCACCGGCGCTCTAGCTGTCTCAACGATTGTTTCATTGCCCTCAGATCCATGGAAAACCACGGGGCTGTCCTGGGGTTGGGCGAACAGCAATCTGCGTGGTCAGATGGTCCAGGGGGTCAGGGAATCTGATGATCAGGGGGTCAAGACCAGCAGGAAGCAGAAAGGTATGGCCAGGAACTACAAGCGTTGTCACCAGTGTCTGACTGCTGCTGGAAGCTCTGCTTAAGAAGGTTGATGCCGGCTGGTTATCATCAGAGCCTTCTCCTCCGTATCCCTGATGGAGTCACTCCCCCCTCAGGCTGTTGTGCACAGGTGAAGCTGATTCCTGGCCCACAACAAAAACTCTGAATCAACATCTTAGCTGGGCACAGTATTACCCATAACTAAACTGCATGCCTGCATCCATCTAGCTCTAAACCAGACAGGAGATTTGCTGAGGCAGCTTTGAAAATAAGAAAGGAGGACCTAATGGCAGGAGGAGCCACTGCTAAGTTGCTAAGCTCTGGACTAGAAGTTCGGCTATACAGTGGTACCTTGGTTTAAGAACATTCTTGTTGAAGAACGATTCGGTTTACAAACCTCACAAAACCGGAAATAGTGTCCCGGTTTGAGAACTTTACCTCGGTCTAAGAACAGAATCTGAATGGTAGAAGGGCACCGCCAGCGGGAGGCCTCATTAGAGAAAGCGCACCTTGGTTTAAGAACAGTTTTGGTTTAAGAACGGACTTCCAGAATGGATTAAGTTCATAAACCAAGGTACAACTGTAATATTATTTCTAAAGTTGACACGCAGCCATACATACATACAAGTGATTTGTTAAACCAACAATAAAGCGCCTCCATAATCAAATGGAAGAAAGGTAAAACAGCTAGTAAAGAAGAATAGCTGCAAGTAATAGTGCTATTTCTTAACACTGAGGCTCAAGAAGGGTAATAACACTTCCTAATCTCAATATCCTGTGAGGCCTCAACCGGCATTCCTCTATGGACTGTTCCAGACGACCAGTTTACTGAGCATTCATCCTGATTTGCTTGTACAAATCTATGCAGTGGTTAGACTATGTCTGATCTTGAGAATTTTTCTTCCTGATTTGTTTATGAGGCAATTAAATGACAATGAGCATCGATACCGATCTGTTCCGGTACTCCTCCTAAAAGTCCTATTTCAGATAAAGAAAACTTTATAGGCTGAAGTATTTGTTCAAGGCCATCTTGGCAAGCAAGCTATCAACTGAATCATGTTTTTATGTAGTTTTTCAATTTCATTGTTCTGCGTGGGACAATGACAATAAAGATATTGTATGTCTCTCAGATCAAAGTCCAAAATTACATTTTGTGATCTGTCGCTTACAAACTCTGCTACTTGTATTCTCCTTGAACAAACCTGTGGCACAAGGTGATCTTGTAAAATTATAAATGCAACTTGTCCCATCAGGCCGGAATTATGATGAGACATAGGCCCCCAACAAATGAAAATAAGGCATTAAGATTTAAAATTCGGCTACACAATAATCTAATCAAGTTTGCAACATGCACCGTGCCTGACTTTTAAATATCTGAATGAATAAAACTCCCATTAAGTCAATAACCACCGCAGACCTGATAAACGTAATTTTTAATACTGTAGCCCACTCTTTGCCCGATAAAGCTTCCCGGAATTTATTATTGTTTTAATTTTATTTTAGACTACCTCTGTACTGCTGAATATACAAAATAAATCTTAAGCAGTGTACAGCAAATTTTAAAAAACAAGTACTACAGAAATATACAAAAAATGAGTAGAAATCAATACAAGGGTAATAAATACAAACTGATTTGATTAAGTTGGCAAAATATTTTGGTGAAAATATCCAACTATCAGCATGGGAAAGATTATGGAATAAAGAATGGAAATTTACGGCCTGTTATACACTAAAAGAAAATATTTTGAAGATGTTTTACAGGTGGTATATAATTCCCAGCAAACTATCCAAAATGTATAAAATGAGATGTAATATGTGCTGGAGGTGTAAACAGGCAGAGGGGACACTGTTCATATGTGGTGGGGTTGCAAAAAAAATTAAGAATTTTTGGGATGTTATATATGAGGAATTGAAAAAAAATGTTTAAGCAAACTTTCATAAAAAAAACTAGAAGCCTTCCTCTTAGGCATTTTAGATTCAGATATTCCAAATGAAAAGAGAGAATATTCGTATATGCTACAACAGCAGCAAGAATAGTAATTGCCAGAAATTGGAATGGAGAATTAGTACCAACAAAAGAGGAATGGCAGGATAAATTATTTGAATATCTTGAACTGGCAAAAATGATGGAGACAATTAGGAGACAACCAAACCTAAAGTTCAAAAAGGAGCGGGAAATTTATAAATAATATTTAAAAAAACAGTGCCCTCAAGTTAAAACCTGGACATGCTTTGATTAATCTTTGCAAACCACAATATGGATAATAAGTATAGTATTCAGATAACAGAATAAATGACGAAATGATTAAAGAAGCAGTTTATTGAACAGATAAGACAGACCCGCTTTGAGGAAGACGGAAGTCTATTGGGGAAGATAAAGAATTGGGAATTAAGAAGATGGTGGCATTAAGTTCTTTTGTAAGAACGTATGGATTTATGGATGCATGGATGTTTTTGTTGTTATTATTTTATCATTTTTGTTAATTTCTTCTGTGTGTTTGTTAACGAAGAAAACTAATAAAAAGCATATTTTTAAAAAGAACATGAAAAAATACATACATACATACTGATATCAATACCGTAATAGAGTATGGATGCTACTATCTTCTAGCTCTCCTTCCCACTCAATATCTCGCTCATCCTCCTGGCTTTTACTCAGGAATCTACCTAACCATCCTGGCTCCAACACAGGGCTCAAAAGCTCACCCTAAAATATGTCACACTTACAAAATTCAGTAATAAGACAGTCCCTGCCCCATGGCAGACCCAGTACATTTTGTCCTTTGAGGCAAAATAATAAACCACACACACCCTGCCACCATTGCCTCCTGCTTCAGAGACCTACCCTGTGTGCTGAAGGAGGAAAGGGAACAAAAAGAGCTCAAATCTGCAGCCAGAGTTGCTTGCCTCACCATGTCTCATAAGCAGGCAGGCCCTGCCATGCCCATTGACTTACAACCTACAACAGATGATGTACAGGAAAAAGGGATTGAGAGGGAGGAGCACACTGGAATATAACTGGACTTAGAATGTCTGTCCAAGGGCCCGTTTGGATGTTCCCTAAAGGTCTCTTCCCTATTCATAGGTTGTGCTTCTTCTTACACAGTGAGAATGCCCTCCAACATTTCGCTCATGAAAACAGGGACATCATATTCAATAATATTAATAATAATATTTATACATTGCACATCTGACTAAGTTGCCCCAGCCACTCTGGGCAGCTTCCGACATATATAAAAACATAATAAAACATTTAAAAAACTTCCCTATACAGAGCTGCCTCCAGATGTCTTCTGAAAGTTGCTTAGTTACTTATCTCCTTGGCTTGGGGATTGCATAACTCCATACCCTCCAACATTTCTCTGATGAAACTAGGGAAATTCTAAGGAAAAGATGACACAACTTTGATAATAATAATAATGAAGAAGAAGAGTTTGGATTTGATATCCCGCTTTTCACTCCCTTTTAAGGAGTCTCAAAGCAGCTAACATTCTCCTTTCCCTTCCTCCCCCACAACAAACACTCTGGGCGGCTCCCAATAAAGTATTAAAAACAACACAGCGTTAAATATTAAAAACTTCCCTGAACAGGGCTGCCTTCAGATGTCTTTTAAAGATAGGATAGCTACTTATTTCCTTCACATCTTGGCAGAAAGTGAGGAGGAAGTAAAGAACCTCTTAATGAGGGTGAAAGAGGAGAGTGCAAAATATGGTTTGAAGCTCAACATAAAAAAAAAACTAAGATCATGGCCACTTGTCCCATCACCTCCTGGCAAATAGAAGGGGAAGAAATGGAGGCAGTGATATATTTTACTTTCTTGGGCTCCGTGATCACTGCAGATGGTGACAGCAGTCACGAAATTAAAAGACGCCTGCCTCTTGGGAGAAAAGCAATGACAAACCTAGACAGCATCTTAAAAAGCAGAGACATCACCTTGTCAACAAAGGTCCGTATAGTTAAAGTAGTGATGTATAGAAGTGAGAGCTGGACCATAAATAAGTCTGATCACTGAAGAATTGATGCTTTTGAATTATGGTGCTGGAGGAGACTCTCGAGAATCGCATGGACTGCAAGAAGATCAAACCTATCCATTCTTAAGGAAACCAGCCCTGAGTGCTCACTGGAAGGACAGATCCTGAAGTTGAGGCTCCAATACTTTGGCCACCTCATGAGAAGAGAAGACTCCCTGGAAAAGACCTTGATGTTGGGAAAGATTGAGGGCACAAGGAGAAGGGCATGACAGAGGACGAGATGGTTGGACAATGTTCTCGAAGCTACTAACATGAGTTTGACCAAACTGCGGGAGGCAGTGAAAGACAGGAGTGCCTGGTGTGCTCTGGTCCATAGGGTCACGAAGAGTCGGACACGACTAAACAACAACAAGGAAAAGAGGGACATTCCGTGATCACATCAGAAACCGTGACGGTTTGTTCCATGGCCTGATGATTATCAGTGTGTAACAGAGAGGTGGCACCAGTTAGGAGGACAAAACCACAGTTTAGATTTGACTTGCAGCGATGTGGGCCAGAAGTAAAGCAGCAAGTTGGGGAGCGATTACTGATTTCTAATTAAATCCAAGGCTGAGGCTATGGAAGAAACAAGACCCCTTTGGCAGGTCAGTACTGTGAACCCTCTATTGCAGGCTCAGGCTGTATATATGTGTAAATAAACCCTATATCATACAGACACCAGAGACTCTGCTGTGCCACATTCCAAAAGGAAACATAAACCCTGGGTCTGCGTCTGAAACCCCTGGAATCTTGCACCGCTTGGAGAGGCATGCAACAGTATGTTCTGATTAAAGGATGTTTAAATGTTCCTGTTCAAATTCTTACTGTGTTATCTTATAGCTGCAAATGGCTTAGAAGCCGTTTTGGCACATTAGTGGTACATATCAAAATAAATACAATCTGATAGGGTGCAGCAGAAGGAGAGAAAAAAACAGCTCCCTGGAAAAAGGGGGGTGGGAAGTTGACAAAAATAAGAGAAAAGACAAAATTGTGTTAATAGGAACGGAGAGTTGGAAGGGACCCAAGGGTCATCTAGTCCAGGCTTCCTCAACCTCGGCCTTTCAGATGTTTTTGGCCTACAACTCCCATGATCCCTAGCTAGCAGGACCACTGGTCAGGGATGATAGGAATTGTAGTCTCAAAACATCTGGAGGGCCGAGTCGAGGAACCTTGATCTAGTCCAAGCCCCTGCAATGCAGGAATCTCAGCTAAAGCATCCATGACAGATTGAACCTGGATGTTGTAAATACAGTACAGTGTTTTGGCTGTATATGTTAAAAACATTGAAACATAATTGAAAAATAAATACATAAAACCTAATATTTAGGAATCAGTTATATGCTAAACTGTCCTCCTACTCTTACTGAGTTCGTCTTTATCCTATACAGTGGTACCTCAGGTTACATACACTTCAGATTACATACACTTCAGGTTACAGACTCCGCTAACCCAGAAATAGTGCTTCAGGTTAAGAACTTTGCTTCAGGATGAGAAGAGAAATCGGGCCCCAGCGGCGTGGCAGCAGCAGGAGGCCCCATTAGCTAAAGTGGTGCTTTAGGTTAAGAACAGTTTCAGGTACAGTACAGACCTCCGGAACGAATTGAGTACTTAACCTGAGGTACCACTGTATTCTGATTCAGTTCTCTGAGTGCTGTTGCTTATGACGCCAGCCAAAGGGAGGCACTGAGATGCATTGCCAGAACTGGAGTAACCAACTCGTTAAAGTCCAAAAAAAACCCCCAACCCCAACCTAAAAGTTCTAAATAAAACATGACACACCTTGCACTTTCAAACAAGCCGAGATAAGGAATAAGGAATTGTTTTGTATCCATGCAAAGAATGCTGACAGGAAGAGACCCGTAAATTAAGTGGGAGGGATAAAAAATGGAGTAGCCGGGAGAGAAACACCCAGTTATATAAAAGGCTGCCGGGAAGGACTTTGCTTTCCTTGCTAGCTCAGCTTCTGGTACGACTTGAGCCTCGCCGTTATTTCTCCCCTCCTAGCGCAAGAAGCATTTGAAGCGCAATTTTTTAAAGAGTCGCACAGCGATTGCATTTGATTCCGCCACCCCACCCCCACCCCGTCTCCACTTTCCATTGCCTACGAAAGAAAGCACGAGTTTGAACGATCACGAACTTCTGCCTTTCCCCTTTAAAAAACAACCAAAACAAAGAAACTTTCCCCGATTCACTTGCCGAGAAACTGCGGCTGCTACGCGAAGCAGTGCAAAGCGATCAGGAAATCCGGCCTGCAAGCACAGGGGTCGCTCGCCGGGAACTTGCACATGTCTGACTCGCTTGCGTCTCTTTCTTCTTTCTCCGGGAAGCCATCGCCGGCCGGAAAGGAGGCGCGATTGCCATCTGGGTTTTGCTGCAGACCGGCTGGAGTGAGCGGGATCCGGGCCCGGAAAGCAGAAGCGAGCCGGCGGAACTTTCGGAGAGGTTGGCGGTAAGAAAGGAGACGTGGGTGGGGGAAAGATGGGGGAGGGCGTTTTATGCTGCTTCCAATCGTCTTTCGGGGTGGGGGTAGGGTAGCTCATGAAATCCGCATTTTTCTGTTATCCCGAGCGATTGGAAACAAGGACAAGGGTCCTTGCCTTTGGCTCCCGCTCTCTGAAACCTAAACAAGCATCGAAACAACAGGGGGAGTCTTGCGGCAGCGCCTTAAAGACATAACGGGATTTTGTGTACGCACCGTCGGATGCCTGGGTGAGCGGCAGACTACCAGTCAGATTTATAGACAGGGGAACATCGAGTGGCACTGGGAGGCAAGGTGATGGATTTCCAGAGCATAAGAAGTTCATTAAACAAGCATTTGCAGGAGTGGGTTGGTGATCCGCGGTCACCAAAGCTCAGCCACGCCCTACGATCTGCCCTGCGCAGATAAGAGGAAAAATCGGGACAAGGAGAGCCCCCGGAGGATGGACGGGGCTGCGCTGCAGTCTGTGGGTTTGTAGATTTGTAGGGCGACCGTCCAACCACGTGCAATGCAGGATTCTCATCGGACGCCTCCATGACAGATGGCCACGTGGAGGGAGATAAGGAAGGGATGGCTCATCAGTGGAAGATGGGAAGTGGCTCAAAATGGTTAAGGGTCGGGATGAGTATGCAAATAGAGTTTGAAACTGAAAGTGTGTACAGTATATAGTACTGAGGTCAAGCTGCCTCTTAAAATGGTAAACAAACAAACAAACAAACAGTACAACATCCACACAAAACCTTTGGCAATATTTCACAATATGGGGCTCTCTGAGTGGCAAAATGGATCTTCTCAATAATGGGCCTTCTCTATTTTGCACCCCCTCCGCTCGATTGGCACCCTGTGTGGGAAAACCGCCTACACCAACCTAAATCGGAACAAAACGTTCCCCATCTTGGAAAGCATTTGCAGATACTGTACTGTATTAGATTTCAGGATCTGAACTGTGGTGCAATGCTCCAGATAGTCAAGCTGTGCTGGCTCTATTTCTGCAGGAATAGTGTAGTGCAGGAATGGGGATCTGTTGGCCTCCAGATGGTGGACTGCAACTCTCCTCAGCCCCAGCCAGCACGCCCAAGGGTCAGGGATGATGGGAGTAGTCCAATTACTTCTTGATGGACTCCAGTGTCATCAGTCCCATCCAGAAGGAAGTCACTGTGCTGTCTACTTTTTCTTAGTTTGATAAGAAACACCCACCTATTTTAAGGTGTGCTGTCCTGCCTTCAGTTATTTCATGAGTCATTCCAGCACTTTAACTTGGCAGGGATGAAATCTTAGATGGTGTGGTGTGGAAAACAGTGCAAAGCTTTTGCTGCTGTCTAGTTTTCTCCATGCCCAAGGATCACATTTCCTCTCATGCCAGGGAGAGATAATAGATTCAGATGTCATTCATTATAGTCCTAACAATGCAGTTGGTTCAGGTTCTATAGCCTGTGCTTTGGGAAAAAGCTTAGCGTGACTCATTCTAAATTACCGTATTTTTCGCTCCATTGGACGCACCGGACCATAGGACGCACCGGACCATAGGAGGGGGAGAACAGGGAATTTTTTTCCCCCCTTGTTCTCCCCCTCTAAAACAAGGTGCGTTCAAGGTACATTCACCAGAGCTTGTGGGGCTGGCGGTGGGGCGAAGCGCTGCTTTCCCCCACCGCCAGCCTCAAAGATCCCTGAAGCCTTTGGAGCGCGGCGCCCCGCTGCCCTGCAGAGGTTTGCGCGCAACCGTCCCCAAGCTAGAGCAGCGAGACGGAGCCCTCCGTCCCGCTGTTCTGGCTTGGGAACAGCCTTGCTAGCTTCTGCAGGACAGTGAGGTGAAGGCACCCCACTGTCCTGGAGAGGTTTGCGCGCAGCAATCCCCAAGCTAGAGCAGCGAGACGGAGCGCTCCGCAGTGCTCCGTATTCCTGTTCTGGCTTTGGGCTTAGCGGCGCAGCCTGCATTCGCTCTATAGGACGCACACACATTTCCCCTTAATTTTTGGAGGGGAAAATGTGCGTCCTATAGAACGAAAAATACGGTAACCACTTTGGATGCATGTGATGAAGCAACTAGTCGTTAATTCACACCCACACACCAAGGACTCAGACTAAGGATTCTGTAACAAGCACAAATAGAAAAAAGGTGAGTGCTGGAGACACATGTTGCTTCTTTAGATTTTGCTCTTCTGCCAGTTGAAATCCTTTTTTCAGACTTCAGTGAATCTTCTTGGTCTTCTCTTTGTGGGATAACCAGCCTCATATAACCTGTTGGTTGAGTCTCATTATTGCATGAAGGGGTTAATACCATAGAGCAGGCATAGGCAAACTCCGGCCCTCCAGATGTTTGGGACTACAATTCCCACCATCCCTAGCTAATAGGACTAGTGGTCAGGGATGATGGGAATTGTAGTTTTAAACATCTGGAGGGCTGGAGTTTGCCTATGCCTGCCATAGAGTAAGCTGTCCTACCAGGCACTCTCCTTATCTTGGGAGGAAATAGGTAATCAAGCCTATGTTCCCCCGCAGTCTACCTAAGAAGTTCAATGTGTGAAGAGGTTTGAACTGGTTGCTCCAGCTTAGACCACATGGCTCCCGCCAGCCTCTCTTGAGTTCCTATACCAATAATTTAGGAACCTACCCTGCTTTGTAGCTAAGCCAAGGTTTACTGCCTGTGCAATTTTGTGAAGCACATGAATATGACCTTTGAAGCATTGGTAAGTAAACAATTTTTAAACTTACCAAAAGTGTGGTATTTTTCGTATGCTGAGGGAAGAGGGAAACTTTAGAAAGAAACTTACCATATTTTCAAAACTAGGCATCTGCTGTGCATCTTTTTCCATGTTCAGAGTAATATAAGAAAAGAAAAAGAGGTCCTATCCCCAGGGAGCTTACAGTCTAATGTCTAACTGTGGGAGAGAGCAGGAGAAGGGAATGGAGAGGAAAGAATAAAGGGATGAGTGCAGTTATGCAGATTCAAGTTTTATTAAGGAATGTATATGCTGCCTTTTTTTGGGGGGGGGGAGCTCTCTAAAGGCAGCTGACAAAACATAATGAAAACAATATAAAACAACTTTTTAAAAATGCATATTAAAAAATCAATTAGGAAGCTAAAACAGCTGCAATTTAAAAACTAGCACAACACTTTTTAGTAAAATGCAAATTGAAACCAAACCAGTTTAAAAGTCCTTTTTAAGAGCTAGCGAAAGTGGGGGGCCACCATGCACATTTCCTTCAATAGAGAGTTCCAGAGATATGGGGCCAGAACTGAAAAAGTTCTTTCCAGCCTGCTGGAACTTGATGGGAGGCCTCTGAGGCTGCTGCTCCTAAGGCAAATAGATTCAACCAGCAAAGAGAACTACAAACAAGTCTCCAACAATGAGGAGGATAAATAAACAGAAGCAAAAGCTAACATTTTGTTGCCGCCCTCCAGACTTCTTGTCGAAGAAGCACACGAAGAAGGGCCTCAGATGAAGATCGCAGGGTCTGGCTCGGTTTATATTCAGCGAGAAATGATCCTTATTGCGGTCCTGAGCCATTTAAGGCATTATAGGTCAAAACCAGCACTTTGAATTGGGCCCATAAATTAATTGGCAGCCAAGCAGTCAGGCCAAGATTGGCATTATATGCTCAAGGAGCTTCTTGCCCTAGTGAGCAACTTGGCCACTGAATTCTGCACCAGCTGAAGTTTCCAAACTGTCTTCAGAGGCAGCCCCACATGTAATGCATTGTAGTAATCTGACATAGAGATTACCAGAGTGTAGATGATAGAAGTTAGGCTATCCATGTCCAGATAGGGGCGTGGCTGGACCCCCAGCTAAAGCTGATGGAAGGCATTCTGTGCCACTGAGGACACCTGAGCCTCAACCAACAGCATTGGATCCAAATGAACCCCCAAGCTGTGTACCCATCAAGGGCAGTGGCGTAGCGTGGGTTGTCAGCACCCGGGGCAAGGCAAGTAATTTGCGCCCCCTAACCCGTGGATTTGCGCCCCCTAACCCTAACCCCCAGATGTTGCGCCCGGTGCGGCCGGCCCCCCCTGCACCCCCCACACTACGCCACTGATCAAGGGCAGGAATAACTACTGCAAATTTAAAAATTCTGTGATTTTCCCCCCTGCATCAAGAGTGCTCCCACCACTGGTTTGTTAAGCCATGCGCACATGATATTAGCCACAGTCTACAACTATCCTGTATTTTCTTAAGAAATACTGCTTTTTGAGGTATTTCTCCTCAAAACAGCTTTGCTCTGATTTGAGAAGAGAAGCCACATGTGAATTGAAACACAGCGGGGGAGAACTACCTTACCGTGTTTTAAGTTGGTAATGTGTACGCAGCCGTAGTTAAAAACAAGTTGAATCGGCAACAAAACGTTGCAGTGTGGAGTGCTTCACTCCCTGAACGCCATTCCTCCCATATCTAGTTGTGCATTCCCCGCCCCCATACACCTGCAAAAAGCAGTGTTTTGTGACCCTCAGTGGGGCATTTTTGGGGTTTCCCCTTAAAGAGTTTTTGTTTTGGTCACCCTAACTCTTCTTTGTACAGTGGTACCCCAGGTTACATACGCTTCAAGTTACATACGCTTCAGGTTACAGACTCTGCTAACCCGGTAGTACCTTGGGTTAAGAACTTTACCTCAGGATGAGAACAAAAATCGTGCGGTGGCGGCGGGAGGCCCCATTAGCTAAAGTGGTACCTCAGGTTAAGAACAGTTTCAGGTTAAGAACATACCTCCAGAACGAATTAAGTTCTTAACCCGAGGTACCACTACTCCCTAACCCTTCTTTTGTACTCCTACAAACCTGCTGTTTCCCTCAGGGGATGTTCATTTGCCTATGTAAGCACTAGCACTGAAAGCCTGAACATCAGGGAGGGAATGGTTGACTCAAGAACCTTGTAAAACAACTCTCTGATTTTAGAACTGCGGCTGCTTCCCTACAGTTTAGTGTAACTTCAGCAGAGGGCAGCAAATTCCTTCTTCTGAAAGTAGGCAGTGCTGGTGGTTGTTTTACTTTCTGAGAGAGGCATAGGATGTGAAGCGTGAATGCCTGCAAACTGATTGCCAAATAATATTCATGTTTTTCAAAAAAGAGAGAGTAGAAAGTGGGGGTTGTAGATGGTTGATGGAGAACCCTGGGTGAGAGACAGAGAAATGTCATTCTCCCAGAGTGAGAAGCTGTGAGGAGAAAGGTGAGCGTTGGGATGAGTGACTTTAGTCTGTGGGTGTTAAGAATTATTTTTTAAGAGAGGACTCCATATCCTACTTATTCTGTTCGTATTTTTTGTAGCTGCTATTTTATTGTAAAGTGGTACCTCAGGTTACATACGCTTCAGGTTACAGACTCCGTTAACCCAGAAATATTACCTTGGGTTAAGAACTTTGCTTCAGGATGAGAACAGAAATCGTGCTCCGGCGGCGCAGCAGCAGGAGGCCCCATTAGCTAAAGTGGTGCTTCAGGTTAAGAACAGTTTCAGGTTAAAAACGGACCTCCGGAACGTACAGATTAAGTACTTAACCCGAGGTACCACTGTATTCTGAAAAACTTTAATAAAAACCTCATACCTGAAAGAGAGAGAGAGAGGTGAAAATTTTGGATTGAGAGCTGAAAATTTTGAATTGGAGTTTGGGGGAGAGACACAAAACATTCCACTAAAACAACTGTAAATTTGCTCTTTTCTTGACTTTGTCCAATCTTTGATTTGTACACCACATTGTGAATTTAAAATGCCACTCTGTATTCATTTACTTCAGATTTCGCCCAGCTAAATGCCTTTAATGCCTGGTATGGAATTCAGTGGGGTTATAACCACTTTAAGATTGTAGACGTGGAAGGTTCCCCCCCCCCCGCCCCCAAAAAATCCAAAGAATTTTCATCGCCCATCATTCTCTTGTTCTTCAAGTATGATTGTACATGACTGGAACAAAGGACCAGTGAAACATTGATCCCAGCGCAGTATTGCAACCAGCCACAAAGACTGTTCACATGTTCCATTCGCCAGCAGTAGCATCTGTTCACTTTGTAATGTTTGTGTAGTAATCCCACAGCTCTGTAAGGCAGATTATACACAGGAACATAGGAGGCTGCTTTAATGAGAGTCAGGCAGTTTGCCCATCTAGATCAGTGTTTCCCAGACTTGGGTCTTCAGCTGTTTTTGGACTACAGTTCCCATCATCCCTGGTCCTGCTAGCTAGGGATGTTGGGAGTTGTAGTCCAAAAAAAGCAGCTGGAGACCCAGGGCTGCTTGCACCAGGGATGAGGAACATGGGGCCCTCCAGACGTTGCCATACCACAACTCCTATCCCCCCTGCCATTTTATTATTATTATTATTATTATTATTATTATTATTATTATTATTATTATATATTATACCTGGAGGTCTCAGGGCAGTTCACAGAATAAAATCAAAATATAAAACCACAAAATACACAATCAAAATAAAAACAACCCAATACCCCCTCCCAACCCCCACATTTTAAAAGGGCATAGGATGTCAGGAAGAACTTCAGTTTCTTAGGGCAAGACTAGCTCAGTTAGTTAGAGCACGATGTAATAATGCCAAGGTTGCTGGTTCGGTCCTTGTATGTGACAGCTGCATATTCCTGCATTGCAGGGTTTTGGGTTTTTTTACTAGCTAATCCTCCCAGTTCTACAAATCTTTGATCCTATGACTAGATGTTACGGAGTTGTTGCAGCTCTGTAGTTTTCATCTCTTCCCCTTGTTGTTTCGCATTGCTAGATTACAGCACATTGTGTCATGAAGCCGTACCAACGCTGCCTCCTGTTACTGGCTGCTGGTGGTTGGACAGATAAATACACAGTGTATAATGATGCCATGTTGCGCCTTGTGCATGAAACTAGGCATTCAGAGAAAAGAAGGGAAGAGAGAGAGAGAGAGATAATGGAGCTGTAGTCTGTTAAGGCCGTGAGAGTTTTAGGAGACTCCTGTTCCCTTCACACAGCTACACTTTCCCTCTTCTTGGAGCCAAGGCACTAACTCCTTGGTAGAGGTTGAGCAACCAGTGAGTGCCCCTCTTCAGTTTCTCAAGACATCCCTAAATATATTGAAATCTTGAATTTGCAAGAAATCCTTTTCATCCCTGCTCCACTGCACATGTTAAGCAGTGAACAACATATTTAGTTCTGCTTTCTGCGTTTATTTGTCTCTGTGGTGTACCTCAGCTAATAAGAGTTCCCTCTAGTGGCCAAAGGAGGGGGGCGAGGAATCTTCTTGCTCTCACAGACTTTAGAGCTAATTATCTCACGTAAAAATTGTTTGTGTGTTTTTATGGAAAAGCATTTGAACTACTGTGGGTTGTGGTTTTTTTTTTGAAAAAGGAATTCACACTTTTGTCCCAATAAGCATCAGCTCCAATGAGTTAACACTTTTGAAATGGAAAATAAGGCACGCAGACCCAGGCAAAAAGCCATATTGTGCAAAATGAGCTGAAGAGGAGCTTTATTTCACAAGGGCTGTCACACTGAAGACAGAACAAGCTTGTTTTCTCCTGCTCTGGAGGTTAGGACTCGAACCAGTGACTTCAAGTTACAAGAAAGGAGATTCCGACTAAACATACAGGAAAAAACTTTCTGACAGTAAGAGCTGTTCGACAGTGGGTTGTGGACTCTTCTTCCTTGGAGGTTTTTAAGCAGAGGTTGAATGGTCATCTGATACTTTAGTTGAGATTTCTGCATTGCAGGGGGGTTGGACTAGATGACCCTGGGGTCCCTTCCAACTCTTAAGATTCTATTTTGATCTGCAGGGCAGCAAACATCAAAGTTTTAAAACAATACAATTTAAAATGAAATAAAAGCATATCTCAAACATTTAAAGACAATTAGAAGTGTTTAGCATATCTAAAAACCATCATGCACTCTCACTAATTCCAAGGCTGCTGTGGCCAGTACAGTGGTACCTCGGGTTAAGAACTTAATTCGTTCCAGAGGTATGTTCTTAACCTGAAACTGTTCTTAACCTGAGATACCACATTAGCTAATGGGGCCGCCGCACGATTTCTGTTCTCATCCTGAGGTAAAGTTCTTAACCCGAGGTACTACTTCAGGTTAACGGAGTCTGTAACCTGAAGCGTCTGTAACCTGAAGCGTCTGTAACCCGAGGTACCACTGTATATTTCAGCCATCAAAGGCCTGGGTATTTAAATTTTAAAACAGGAATGTTTTAACATTTCTCCTGAAAGTCGATAAAGACGGAGACATCATATGCTCAGTCACTGTAGATACATTTATAGTCCCAGAATTTTATTATTGAATCTTGAGATGATGTATGCATTTGTTTTATGTGCAGCAGGATAAATGTGCTTATGCCGGGCCTCACCACTTACATGGACCACACTCATCAAAAGACATGTGAACTTGCCCAAGTTGCAATTTTTGTGCATTCCTAATAAGCCATAAAACAAATGGAGAGCAACTGTTTTCCTTTGATAGCATCACTTCTGGTATGAAGGTTCAGGTATACAGAATGCGAACGCCTGTGTTCTCCACGTAGTAATTTTCTTCTTCACTGGTTTTTCTTTTTCAGCAAAGTGTTTATTGCCCAGCTCTTCTCTCCATAGCTCAACAATCCTTTGGAAACGCAATCAAAAACTCCCGATTCTCTTTCTTCAGATTCAAGGACCGATGCCTTTGCTATCCTTGAGAAAAGTTTTTTTTGGTCTGTCCCTTGCCTCAGTCATATTCACAGCATGGTACATGGTCGTCCCCTCCAACAATGTGGTGGAATATAACAACTGGATGTATTTTTATGACTACGAGCCCATCCATAAGCAGGACTTCCTCTTTACGCTACGCGAGCGATCGAAATGTGAAGACAACAATCCGTTCCTCGTCATCTTGGTGACGTCACGGCCTACGGATGTGCGGGTAAGGCAGGCCATTCGAGTAACCTGGGGGTCTCAAAGATCCTGGTGGGGGAACCAGGTGTTGACGCTGTTTCTGTTGGGCAAAGGAGCAGAAAGCGACGACTTTGCAAGCTTATCTATAGAAGATGAAAGCATTCTTTATGGTGACATCATCCAGCAAGACTTCCTTGACACTTACAACAACCTTTCCTTGAAAACCATCATGGCTTTCAGATGGGTGACTGAGTTTTGTTCCAGTGCTAAATACGTTATGAAGGCAGATTCAGACGTTTTCATCAACACGGGCAACTTAGTGAAATTCCTTCTGAATTTGAATGCCTCGGAAAACTTCATTACCGGCTACCCTTTAGTGAATAGCTTCTCTTACAGAGGATTTTATAAGAAAACCTATATTTCTTACACGGAATATCCCTTTAGGAGGTATCCTCCATACCTCAGTGGACTTGGTTATGTCTTCGACACCAGACTGGCTGCAAAGGTTTATAAAATGATGGGTCATGTTAAGCCTATTAAGTTTGAAGATGTCTATGTTGGGATCTGTTTAAATATACTTGGTGTGAACATCTCCATTGCAGAAGATAAAGAACTCTTCTACTTGTACAAAATTGGCTTTGATGTTTGCAAGTTCAAGCACTTGATTGCCGTACATGGTGTATCGCCCCAGGAAATGGTTTCCTTCTGGCAGGAAATAACAAGAGAGACTTCACTTCTGTGCCAGTGATTCCATCCTGTTTTAAAACCCTGTTACTTTAAGCCTGTTTGCTCCCCAGCAGAGCAGGGGTGGGCAGATTTTAGGCTGTGTGTCGTCCCCCCCCCGAACCAAGAACTACTGTCAAGAGCCAGGAACAAAATCTGTAAGCACCTTCCAAGTCTACAAAATGTCTTTTCCCAAATGTGGTTCTCTAGCTGTTTGTTGGACTACAACTCCCATTATCCCCAGTCACTGGTCCTTGCTAGCTAGGGATGATGGGAGTTGTAGTCCAACAACAGCTGGAGACCCAAGTTTGGGAAACGCTGCTTTTAGAGGTTGAGGTATTTGATGCTCTCGCAGCTTCTGCAGTTTATACGACATAAATTTGTGAGGACTTTTGTGAAGCTAGGAAATGATTATAAGGAAAGTCTTATGCACCAGTGGACATGCACATATCGGACACTCAGCGGGGCCCATTATAGTTGCAATGTTCTGACCTTCTGCTTCTGCTTCTAGCCACCGTTAGAAGGGGGAGGCAAGACATTTGGGTGATTCAGCAGGAATGTCCTTTGCACAGCCTCTCCCAACCTGGTGCGCTCTAGAGGTTGTTGCGCTCATAGCTCGAACCATCTGTGCCCACCGGCCATGCTGGCTATGGCTGATGGGAGTCCATAACATTTGAAGGTCACTTTCAGAAATGTAAATATTAGTTGAGTAGTTGTGCTTAGTGCAATACTGACAGAGGCCTGCTTTGTGCACCACAGTAAGCCAGAGCAGGGCATACCATGACTCCATGAACATGCTGGTTGCCAGTGAGGAAGTCGCACTCGTTTTCCTCCTCCCTGGACCTCTTAGCTCACCGCAGGACGTGCTTTGGCTCAGCGTGTCATCCAAACCAGGGATCATGGTTAAGGTCTTTCAGTCGTGACCTGTAACCATAGATGGTTGTTAAGGAGGGAGGAACCTAACCAGGTTCAGGCAACATGCTAAACCAATCCATGGCTCCACTGCCATTTTGCGCTGTCCTAAAAAGCACAGGGAGGAACAAAAATGCCTATGGCCTCCTCCTCGCGAGCCATTGTTTTGGTGCTAAACCATGGTTTGAACTGGGTGCGTGGTGTGCAAACGTGGTCAGTGTGATAGCCTGTTACCACATAATGAAAGATACACTTTCTGCAAATGGGTTTGTGCATTCTGTTCCTCCTTTAAATAAATTTAGGGGAGGTATGTATTACAGCTCCAGAGAAGTGAAAAGCACTGAAATATAACAGTGGCTAGATAGTTATCCACTGCCGGTCATATCTTGACATATCTAAACCTCTTGTTTAGGTTTACTGCAGTACTTTTTTATTTTAATAAGTTTTTACTGGTGGTCTGATAGCTTTCAAATCACGGAACTTCCATCCATGGGAAACTCACTTGATTCCCTCATTAAAGGGAACCTCAGACAATAGGTCAACACTCAGAGGCGTACCTAGGCATTGGAGATACTTGACTCTCGCTGGTGAAACTTCCTGTCCTTCTCACATCACAGTACAAAGGTGTGCGTCCCCCCCCCCTTACCCTTATTCCAGATGCTTATTGAGACAAGTAGAATGGAGCGATTTCTAATGTGGCAATTGTGGTAACGTGATTGGGGGCGCATGCCGATACAGCTTCTTGCCAAGGGATCCTAGGAATGCCATTGTCGACGCTTCACTGCTTCAAGGCACATTTGGGATAAGATTCATTTATTTCTATAATTTACACACTGCCTTTCTGCTCTTAATCTGCACAAGCATCTAAAATGCAAAACAGCACAGTAGCCGAACCACTGCCATTCCTTTGAGAGCAGCAGTGATTTAAAAATGCACTGAGAGCCAGAACTAAATAAGTAAATGCCCACTGAACCATTCCGGAATCCTCTGCTCAATCTGGAAAAAGTTGTTCCTCCTGTGTGTTTTGGTAAAACGCTTATAGATATCCAACTACGGCGTGGTCCAAAACTCTTCCCAAGCTGCAAACCAGTGGCTTCAAATGTCATGTGATAGGTCATTTAGCTGTTGTTCTTAGGGTTATGTTTTGTTTTCTATAGTTCTTATAATGTTGCTGCTGTATTGTTTTTATATTATATCACTCCTTTGTGGATTTTGAATAACGGGAAAGTGAAATAAAAATGTATGTTGGCTCTGCCCTTGCCTCCGGTCATGGGGGGTGGGTCGTCTTCAGAACTCCAACTGGTCTTGCATTCTCAGGAGATCCCAAATGGGCGGGATCATACACAAAGAGGTAGGTTAATCACCTTTCATTACTGGACTCCAGTCTGTTTTCGTTTTGCATACAATTTTCTCTCCTGTCTTTTCTCCCCTCTTACTCTTTCCCAGTCACTTATGTGTCTCCCTGCTCCCCAGTGGCTTCCTCTCGTCTCACTTTCTATAGATCCCTCCCCTTCCTGCCTTTTCATCTCTCTCCTGCTTTCCTGCTCACTTCTAGGACTAACAGCTCCCGCTCCTGCTATCCCATTGCACCCTTTCTGACACAGCACCCACTCCCTTTGTAGCTTGCTTCATCTCTCAACTTCCATCTCTCTTCTTGCGCCCAAACTATCCTGGTTCCTTTGCCTCCTCTGTGTTATTCCTCTGCCACTCCTGTCCTCCCGCAACCCACCGCCTTGCAAGGACCTGACTCAGACACTTTTAACCACTGCATTCTTTGGCTGCTAGCTGTTCCCACCCTCCAGGATCCCCTCAAAATCTGTATTCAAATAAACACATTAATTAAGATGTTCTTGATTTTATTTTTACCTTTGGAGCGATATTTATTAGTGTTAGGACTTGGTATAAACTTATGTGGCTCGTGACCTCTCCTGGAAAGTTTCCCCAGGAAGAATGCAGTCCTTCGAGCTGAAAAAAGTTCCTCATCGTTGCCCCAGCAATTCCACTTACGACTCTTAAAACCAATTGTCTGTCCTTAGCGACATTAGCTTAGGATGCTGTTCCTTTTTTTGAAGGGACAGGGAACTCCTCCAACTTAATGTCACTTCAGAAAAAAAGCACATGGCCGTAGCTCATGACTAGTGGGAACTGCAACATAATCTTGCAGCGGATTAGCTGGAGAAGTTCTCCACCGCACACCCCAAGTTTGTGCATGTGTGTCTCCTTGGACCTTTCCGCCGATTCCCTTGGTTATGTGCTGGCTCATTCGCCAACTGCCTTTTTCTGCGCACCCCATCCTTTGTGTGGGGGCAGTGCATACCAATTGTTGCTTTCCCTATTTCCCTCCTCACCTTCCTGTTTCCCACCATCCCTGGGCGGTGTGAGGATAATCCACACGCATCTTTCAGAGCTGTTACCTAGCTAAGGCTGAGGTAACTTCCCTTCTGTTTTCTGTGTGTGTGTTCATGTGTGTTATTTGTGTGTTTCCTTGCTCTCCCCACCCTCTGAGGCAAATGTTTCTTGGAAGAGATAGCTCATTCCACTTTGTGAAGCCACGTTGTAGAAGTGTATTCTCCATGGGGTGCTCAGTTTTGCTGACAAACTGGAATGGCCAGGGTAGGAGATCAATCCAGTTTGCTGCTGGAGGGAATGACCATTTCTGGTGTGGGCTGTTTGCTTTCCTGATGCAGAACTCAAGCAGGGATCATAATCGTTTATTCCTGCATAGGACGAGGACGTGTGTGTATCAAAAGAAACAGCAAGACACCATAACCCAAAAGAGAAAAGAGGCTTGTTATTTATTTAAATATGCTCCTTTTATAGCCTTTATTTTTTATTTTAACCATACAACCAAAGCCTTCCCCCACTCCCAAATCAGTAGTTTACACTTCCTGTAGACATTAACATAGAATCTGCAGTTGCATGAAACATATATTCCTCACACATTTAAAAGGAAGGGGGGGGGGAAGCTACTTCTAACGCACACACTGAAAGATACAATGGTTGCCCACATCTAGAAGTGACAGAGCCACTTTTAGGTTATACTACAGCTAATGTTATATTTACATTTCGTTTGACCGTGTTTCAGATTGTCTCTTAGAGACAGATGTAGATTAAGTACAAAAGAAACCTACTAGTACCAAGAATTATGAGGTTTCACCAGTTCCTTCCTTTCTTGCGCATTATGGTCAAAAGTGCTGGGTTTGGATAGGTTAAAATGAGTTCAAATCATGATTTCAGTGTGCAGTTGTAGATGCCGCACTGGGTTTGTTTTTAAAACCAGCAAGAATTGCCTCCAGAATTCTTTCTGAAGTCTACCTTAAGATGTGCACAAGTGTGATGTGACAACAGCATCTATGTGCCGAGAAAGGTGTCTGTTCTCTGGCTTGGCTTACAACTCTTCAGCCTCATCTGGAAGAACCGATGGGCACAGTGTGCTTTCCTACATTAACATCTGCATACATCTCATGATGCAGTTATGCGTCTGTGTTTTTAAAATAACCGATGCCAAAAGATTAGCAAAGTAGAAAGCAGCTCTGTAGCTCTTCCAGATTTGGCTCCCTTATTTCACATTAAAAAGGCCTTGAGCTCCTATTGATTGGCTTTGGCGAAAATGGCATCGAACACCCTTGTGCTCTCAATTCAACAATGTAAGAAACGTGTTCCGATAGGGTGCCTTGCAGAGAGAGAAGCATTCCTGTTAAACCAGAGTAAGTGGTCTCTTAGGTCCTACTGCATGGAGAATGAGTTGGTCCACCAGGACTGTAGCTCACTGGTCAAGCATCTGCTTTACATGCAGAAGGTCTCGGGTTCGATTCCCAGACTCTCCAAACAGGGCTAGGAAAATACCTTGTTGGAAACCCTGTGGAAGCTGCGGACAGCCAGTGTAGACAATATGGGCTAATGGCTTGACTCAGTAGAAGGTAGCTTCCTATGTCTCTCACCCATTCCATTTGCTTGTGAGTCACCTCAGTGGCTCTGAGAATCTAGTGGTGCATTATTCACCAACCCTTTCCTGAGTCCAAGTTAGTGTAGACCCATTATTATTTTTTTTCCAGAAGGGAGTAGGGACTGTGACTTAAACTGCAGCCGTAGTAAATAATTTAAGACTGCAGCAGTGCTAGGTTTTATGAAGTGCCAGGGCAAAGAGGTTTACTTTTGGCCTGGGTATCTTTTAAGTATTAATTGTTCTGATTGTGGATAAGTGCCAGACTTTTCGCTGAAAACCTGCCAGAACCTTTTACTTACTTAAAGAGTGACTGGGTCATACGTAACCCTAGGACTACGGAGAGAGGCTTGGCAGCAGCTAATGTTGCTTTTAAACAATACTCTGCAATTAGGAGCAATTTCTTCTGAGAAATTATTTAAGGCAGACACATTTATGGCTGGAAAAATTAAGATATGGCCACAACGTTAAGAGAAGCGGCTCCAGCAAAAGCCACTTTCCCCAGCCATGATACTCATTTTTTAATGAAGTGTTGCATTCTGGAAGCTAAAAACATGTTGGGCTGATGCCCCTGTTTAGTCACACTGAAATTAAAGTGACAGTATTGCTTTACTGAATATTAAGAACAAGTTTAAATTCTAGAAAATCAGCTGTGTGAAGAAATCAAGAGTATGATGTTTTAAACAATACTACATGATGAATACACCTGTCTACCTTCGCAGATGCCTTTTGTTCTACATGAAAGAACATGCTTCTTCTAAGGTGGTGGCTGTTTTTAAAATCACCTTTTGAATCGACTCGAAGGTTTTCAACTGAATAATTTAAAAATTAGCTAAACTTTACAGTCTTGTCCTATCTAGATCCTACTTTCTTGCTGCATTTCTATATTGTCTTAAATGTTCTACTCCACATGTTTATCTCGAATGGAAGAACAATTACTCTACAGCAATTGCAATGTCACATTAATAGCAATCTGCTGGGGCAGATGCGTATGGACTCTGCTACTTAAAATAAATTATAGGGTGGGTGGGTGGGTGTAGATATATGCACATATGAATGTTTTTGTGGAATCATTTTCAATATCTCGTTCCACAATTTAAACACACCTGCCTTTCAAAAGACAAATCCACTTATAGTACCAGAGCAAATGTTTGTCATTAAAAAAAAAAGCATCCACTAAAATGCCTCAGAACCACAAGTTATGGTTAGCTGAGCTTTCAGAACAGGGCACAAATGATGGTTTACATTCCAGAGCTGCAGCAGGGGTGCCAACATGAATAAAATATTGTGGGGGCCCAGATATGCCCCACCCCCACATAAACGATCATATGGTGCGGTGTGCACACACCATTTGAATGGCAATGCCCATCAACTTTGGGGGGGGGGGTCCTACTCAAATGTTTTACTGCGGGGGCTGAAGCCTCCACAGCCCCTAGGAGTTGGCTCCTATGAACCCCTAATAATTTTGGTTGGATCATGTAAGTTATGTGAGGGGGACTATGGGAACTCATTAGGTCAGCTTTGCACCCTAAATGTTGGAAGCCCATTGTCCATGCTGAATGTGCACCCATGCGCTCATGTCTAGGGAAATCATAGAATTGGAAGGTACCCCAGGAGTAATCTACTCCAGCCCCCTGCAATACCCAGGACTGCATGGAGTATGCACAGGGTAAACAGGAAGTACACCATGCACTGGTACATGCAATTGCCACAAAGAGAGATCCAAAATTTATAGCCATAATTATATGTACCACTGTACTTTACATCTTGCACTATGCCCTTTCTAGGTGCACATGAACCAATAACTGAAGCAACTATGTACAGTGGTACCTCGGGTTACAGACGCTTCAGGTTACAGACTCTGCTAACCCAGAAATAGTACCTTGGGTTAAGGATGAGAACAGAAATTGCGCAGTGGTGGCACGGCGGCAGCGGGAGGCCCCATTAGCTAAAGTGGTGCTTCAGGTTAAGAACAGTTTCAGGTTAAGAACAGCCCTCCAGAACGAATTAAGTTCTTAACCCGAGGTACCACTGTACTACCATGTGAGCCACCCTGATTTTAACCTTGTAAATCCCAGTCAAAGTGAACACTTTAATAGCCCATTGATTTCAAAAGGAGAAATGAAACATGTTCAACTCTATTAAAATCAATGCGGCTAATAAAAAAAAAAGTTTCATTTTGGCTGATCATGACCATAGATTTCAATGGGGCTGAATCACATCTGTGTTTCTATAGGTTGTGCACCCAAAGTACCGTCTTCTACATATTGTGCCACCACTTTTAAGAACATTTCCGGATCTAGATGCTTTCAGTGATTACACAATAAATGCTGATGGACTATCCCTACAATCCAGGGAATGATGTGCACATTGTATATACCATAATGCTCTAAATCAAGGCTGGGGAACCTGTGGTCCTCTAGACGTTGGGACGTCCATCAGTCCCAATCAGCATGGCCAACCGTCTGAGTTGACAGGAGCTGCAGTCCAACATACGGAGGGCCAGAGCTTCCCCACCCATTTTCCAAACCATGTCATTCCCAGGGAAATGCATGCCCAACAGGCTTAGATACACATAGCTGCATTCCTCTTTCCTAATAAACTAGATTGGTTAAATACCTTGCATGATTCCAGTCTACAATTGGATGCACTTCTCTTTACAGAATACTTGTAGTTTCCTAGATCTCACCCCTGTGCAAACCCACTATTTAAATCCATTTTCACATCAAACACATTTATTATTTTCACATCAACTGTAAATGGTCATATTTCCTACCGTTTCTTAATTCAGTATGAAAACATTGTTCGCTTTCTCAGGTCCCACATAGCCATAAAGCTAAACTATATTTAGACTGATGAATAATAAGGAAGTGGAAACATAAACTGAAGAGGATTTACAAGTCATTGTTGGCACTAATCATGGTTATATATTAACACGTGCAGTGGGCATAGAATGGTTAGGCTTGTGTTATACTAATTCCACTAATCTTTCCAAACAAGACCCATTGTTTGGGTCCCAAACAATGCCTGCTCCCCTAGAAGTCGTTACCATGGTTAAGGCAACTTATTTGCCTCTTCAGCCTTTCTGCTTGCAAGATAACAACAAGGTTATCCTTGCTGGTTTCAATACTGCCTCCTTAGATCTCATCTTACAACAGAGCTTCATTCAGCAAACTAAACCATGGTTTCACTGTATGATTGTGATCTTCACTAGGGTTAAGGCAACGATCCATGGTTGATTATTATGTTTGTACTGCGCTAAAATGGAATTAGAAAATCACTGAGATAGCTCTCAATAAGTCAATGCAGCGAATTCCTGACACATGTAACAGGTATGAGTTGTAAACTTGGGTCTAAAAGCACCATTTAGTAATCTGGTATAACTCTTTGAACTCATGTCCCATTTCCCCTCTTTTCTTTTTTAAAACTAAGAAGGCATTTTTCCTATTATTGAGTGTGTGGCAATGAACTATCTCAAAACGTCCTTGCATATATGATAGGAATTAGTTTCAAATTCTCCAGATGTGGTTATGCAAGTCATGTTTCTGTAGAAGTATTATTTCTCAAGTCAAGCAATTTCTGCTCTCCCATTAAGCCATGCTTGTTGGGTGCTTATTTCCTTATGTAGGAGCCTTTCCTACAAGAAGAAAACTGTAAACAAGTCTATAAATATTCGTTTGAAGCCATTAATTCCTAATATACGGTGTGAGACAATTTTTCTTTATGCCTAGCTGGCTGGGCAAACGAGGCCTTTTTAAACACTTGACTGAATCTAACCTGTGTTCTGTAATTGTTTGCAGACTATTGCCTTTTCACAATGAGCTTTCCCCTCCTTAGATGTTTAAAAAATGGCTTTGAACAGAATGCAAATTAACAAACATGCAGGTTTCCGTGATAACCCAATTATCTTACACACTGATGATAAATCACCATTTCCTCTTGCTCATTTTGATCTATGCTATGTATAATATCTTCTGGACTTGTAACAAAAATTAATACCTGCTAGCTATCAAGTTTTGTAAAGATCCCACATACTTCAATTTTCTGATCAATAATCAAGATCGGGATGAGATATACAGTTCAGTTATTTCTTCCTCTAATACATTTAATGGTTTGTAAAGCTCGTATCAATGACCTAAATTTCCTACATTTTTAAAATGTCACAGTTCCAAGAATTCAGCTGCACCTAAAGTAGTAGGCTACTGACTAGTTTTGTTTCTTACTAATGTTTTTTCCCACTTTTATTATATATATATTTTTGAATTGTACCCCCCTCTCTCCCTACTTTCATTGTACCTTTATCCTGCTTATGAATGGAAGTCTTACTGGACTCACATCAAGGCTGCTGAGCAAATCTGCACCTACTTGGGTTTTCCATAGCAATACACTGCCAGCTGCTTCCACATCACTAAACTGGGCCCCCTCTTCCTATTTCAAAGCAACAAGTGAGTATCACATATCACAGTTTTTACTCACCTTACCTCACACAGCAACTAAGTGAAAGCCAGCATTACAGGAGCCTAAAAGATTTAAGTGCCTCTTGAAAATAAAACCAAGTAGTGAAATTACCGGGAACCTGGCACAGGGCCTTCTCGGCAGTGGCACCCACCCTGTGGAATGCCTTTCCATCAGACGTCAAGGAGACAAACAACGATACAACTTTTTAAAGGCGTCTGAATGTATGATGTTTTATTATGTTTTTATATGTGTTGGAAGCTGACCAGAGTGGCTGGGGCAACCCTATAAGATGTGTGGGGTATAAATAGTAAAAAATATTATTATTAGGAAGGCAGGCCTTGGAAAGCTGTTTTCAATGCCATGGTCAGTTGCACTTGTGAAAAGCAATGGATCACAAAAGCCAATGTGATCTCCAGTTAGGGAAGGGGCAGGTAGGGGATGCCAGCAGATATTGGCAGAGGCAGAGAACACCCATGAAGTATGCCATGCATCAAAGGATTACAACAAAGGAAGAATTGGCCAAGGCTGAAAAAGATGCCAAGTGTGACAATGGGAAGGTTAAAAAGGCCATTAAAAGAGTGAGGTTATGGATGGTCCCTCGCCAACATCTATCAATGTTTTACAACAGCATCTCGTTCTTTTGCCACTGCATAGAATAAGGATTAGCCCAAGGTTAAGTGAGATTATTGAAAACAGTTCTTTGCAGGAAGTGAATAGCACTTCTAGTTTTGATTCTGCTCCCACAGAAATGTGAGGCCAACCCTTTCAATGACCTCCACTGAATCTGGTTGCTTATATCCTTTATCTACTCTTACAACAAATGTGCCAGCCCAATTAATCCTCCAAAACAAAATCCTGGCCTGATCACCATGTGGACTGGCACCCCGAACTCAAGCTCAGTAGTAGAGCAACGGCTTTTCACGCAGAACATCAGATCCAATTCCCTGCATCTCCAGGAACAGCAGGGAAAAAAGCCCTGGAGAGCAGCTGCTGATTAGTGCAGACAGTGCTGAGCTACATGGACTGATGGTCTGACTCAAGTCTAAGGCAGCTCCTATGTTCCAATCTAAAAGATCCTGGGCAGAGCTGGTATCCTTGGGCACTGATTTGATGCATGCTGTTAACCCCCAGAGCCCTCTGCCTCTATCTCTTATTGCAAGGAGAATGCATTAAGAGTCAATTGTACTTTGCTAAAAGCATTGGAGCCATTCATTAAGTCATTCAGTTAAAGGAGCTATTATTCCACATTAATATAGGAGGGCAGCAAGATAGGGGCAGGGATAAGGACTTTGTTTGTATTTACCTGCCCAAGTGGTCTGACACCGGAGTTCATTTGTTTTGAGAGTGCACACAATATACCATAATTGAAGACAAGGGCAAGAAATAAGAGACCAGAAGGGTGAAATACACACTTTGCGTATCTTAATCCCTTGGTGTGTTATTTGCAAGACACTCCTATGTTTCAGGGAAAGTAAAGGACACCTTCCTTGCTGCCATTGAGGGGCATGGGTTATCTGTCCTATGTATACCTCCGGGAGGGATGAGGAGGAACCTATAACCTTCCAGGTGTTACTACTTTCCAGCTCCCATCATCTGGCCAGCATGGTCATGATGGGCATTTGAGTTCAACAACACCTGGACAGCTACAGGCTCTCCAGATCTATAGCAAATGAAGAGAGAGAGACTGCGCAAATGGCACTTCCAGAAGTGCTAAAGTCTAGCAATAGCCCACCTACTAATGCACATTCACTAGAACCTAGTGGCCATGCTCTAGTATGTGAATGGAGGCCTTCTCCTTCACTTCCATCAGAAGCGAAATGGCTCCTAACATGGCGTTCTCCACTATATGTACTCAAGTTTCGCTCTTCATAGAAGAGAATGGGAATCCCTTGCATGCATATGGCTTTGAATTATAGCTTACTAACCAGACCCAGCAGCCCACATGTCTATGGTCCATCCTTCCTTCCTTCCTTCCTTTTTTTTAGAGGGCAGCAATGCTACACAGGTGAACCAGGGTAGCACCCACCCACCTTTCTTCAGCTCACGGAAACATACAGTTTGCTCTGCACATGCACATCAGAGCCAGCAGAAACAGGCAGGAGTTCACTGACCGCCAAGTGCGTTTAAAGCAGTTCAATGGGTAGCCCGGAATCAGAACCCTGCTGAACAACAAAGTGTCTCTTGTTAAGCTATGGTGACGTTTATGAAGGCAGCACCACTCCCCTGGCCCACCTGCCCATTTCCTCGACCATGGAGCTATCAGGTGATGAGCATTATGGGGGATTAAGTAGCCAGGTCACACCTACATTATTAATCAATACTGGGATTGGAAAGGTCCATTTTCTATGGCAAAGCATATGATATTCAGAGGCTCCAAAATATAGCTATACATAATCAACACTTTTGATTCCTTAGGCTGGCTTTTGATTATTTACATAATTAAATACCCAGGCCACCAGAATTATTTTACCCTTGTCCATCTTTTTTCTTTCTTTTTTTGAATTAAGCTTCCATTCCACTGAAAAGCTGGTGGTGGTGCGTGTGTGTGCACGTATGTGTGTGAACTAGGCAGCAAGTTCACATTTCAGCTTGTTCGCTTCATCAACAACCCTGCCTTGTATCTGAACACACGTTGATAACAGAATGAAAATAATATTCTGTGCTAAACACTCAGCTGACTTCCACAGGATCTTCATACCCCCAGCCCTTACAACAATCAATGAATGCTGTTTGTGCAATTTTTCCCAAGGAGCATGGACCTCAAAAGCTACCTGCTGGATGGAATTGAAAACAAGGCAAAGCACCATTAAAGGCATGCACACAGACAGAAGAAACAGACAGCTGGAGAAGCTCCAGAGCTCCTCCTTACTTATGTGGCAGGAAGGATGTTTACCTATGAAATGAGGGAGAAGGGTGGCCTGTTGTGTGCCCAGCAGGCTCCCTCCTTCACCTCCTCCTATGAAAAGACAGATCAACAGTTACAAATTTGTTTGCTACCCACCCTCCTACTTCTGCAGTTTAGCAGGGCTTGGGGACAGAGAGCAATAGCATTAAAACAGAGCGCATGCCGGGGTGGAGATAGTTACAATGGTGAAAGTCCTGTGTCGCTTCCATCAATTGCTCACAAGCCATTCTTGTCTTGCCCCGGTCGTGCCATTCCCAAGTTGAGCTCCTGGGCAGATGACTAAGAAATCACAGCTGTTCAAAATAGCCGAAGCAGGAGTTGATTAGCCTTTGAGAATGGGAGAATTTATCCTTAAAAGAGCTGGAGAAAAGAAAGCAAGCATGAGCTTTTTTTTTTTTTTAAACCCCCACACAATGGTTTTAAATGCGTTTGCCACATAGCTCTGCTTTTAAAAAAAGAAAGAAAGGAAAGGAAAAAATGTGATTTCTTTTTCCTCTTTTCTTTTTGGATGTACAGTCTTAATGCTAATATACTTGCTACAGCTGTCTACCATGTTGAAGTGTAAAGGTTTGATGAAGGAGTTCGCTGAGAGAGAGAGAGAGAGAGAGGCAGAAAGATAGGAGAATTATTATTATTTTTTCACTGGTCTTCTGTTTTACTGCTACTCTTGAACTTCACCACCATGACTGTTATGTTGTCAGGGCAGCCTCTGTAAAATGACTGCAGGACTATACTCTTGGCTCCAAAGTGTGGCTCATCCAAGCGTTCTTTGATGAACCGTACGGCCTCCTCGTTGCTGAAAGCATCCCACAGCCCATCAGATGCTAAGATCATGAATTCTGGCTGAAGTTTGTCCAGGTCAAAGGTTAGGATATCTGGGTCAGGGATGACAACGTTCAGATTTTTCAGTGGGTAATCTCCAAGGGAGCGGGACATGGCCAGAATCCCCTGAACACGCCAGGAACCATTAAAACTGATGAAGCCACCTGGAGGGAAGAAAAACAAACAAACAAACACACATATTGTATTAAATTGCTTCTGCATGAGGTTGTTCTCAGATGCTTCTGTGCCTCTGGGCTGTAAAACTAGTTAGAAAACAGAGAAATTGTTTTGCTTTGCATTTCTTATTGCGATTTTTCTTTCCCAAGCACTCCTCACATTTCAATGCCCCCTTCCTTCCTTCCTTCCTTCCTTCCTTCCTTCCTTCCTTCCTTCCTTCCATTCCCCATAATACACCAGTGTCTCTGCTGCTAAGACGTAAGGAAGGAAAAACTCCTCAGGGAAACCATTTAGGAAACGTGAAGCTAAGAGTGAAGTTTCCTTCTTTGGAGAACCATTCCATTATAACTATACTTCCTGTGCTTCGATTCAATGAAAACTTTAAAGAAAGGAAAACACGCCACCATTGCAAGGTACTATTATAGGATGTGTGTATGTGTGTGTTAGCTTGAATGTGATATTTGAAATCACCCCTAAGCTTGTCGTTTTGTATCCACAAGATGGGATTCTACTAAAGTGGTAAAGCCAGTCTTTCCTTTTTTTAAAATAAAATATTTATTGAAGTTTTACAATTTTTATCAGACACAACAATGCAAACAAACAAAAAGAAAAAGAAAAACAAGTATAATTTCAAAACCTTATTTTCTTAAAACTTACTTCCCCGACCTCCTCATACCTCCCCTTTCTGCATTCCCATTTCAGATATTATATTCAGCAAATCCTCACCCTTAATTTTATCCAGTTGTCACCCTTTCTTTTCTTTTAGGTAAAGCCAGTCTTTCTGTCAAGTTATTGGCTGTAGGCTGTTGTGTTATCTCTTTGCATGACTAAAGAGTACAAGTGACTGGTTGCCATAGAAATTACCGTATTTTTTGCTCTATAACACGCACCAGACCATAACACGCACGTAGTTTTTAGAGGAGGAAAACAAGAAAAAAAATATTCTAAACAAAATTGTGGATATATGATTTTTGTGGTTCATGCTGTGGCCACAGACATGTGATCTGACAGTGAGTTTGGAGTAGCCCAATGCAAAAATCCTGAGGATCCATGTGGATCCATGCTTTGTAACCACGGAGGAGGGAAGGAAGGGGAACCATGGATCCTCTGCTCACGACTGCAGCAGATTTCCCCCCCCCCCCCCGCAGGCATTTGCTCCATAACACGCACAGACATTTCCCCTTACTTTCTAGGAGGAAAAAAGTGAGTGTTATGGTGCAAAAAATACGGTAATAGCTGGAGATGTTTTCAGAAGATGGGCTAAAGAGGGCAGGCCTTCTTCCTGTTCCCTGGCTGGTCTTGTCCATCTATGCTGAATCCAAAGCTATGACTTTATGAACCCCAAGAAAGAAAAGAAAGAAAGAAGGAAGGAAGGAAGGAAGGAAGGAAGGAAGGAAGGAAGGAAGGAAGGAAGGAAGGACCCTAATTGTGGGACAAGATTTGTTGGGATGTAAACAGATCCTAACCATCTTACATTCAGCCTGTATATATGTTTATATAAAAACTTTATATTAAAAAGACGCCACAGTCTCTAGTGACTCTCATTCTAAAGAAACCAAATGCAAGGTATGTGTTGGCACCCTGAACTGTGCATGTTGGGTGTGCATAACAATGCCTGTAAGGTCGAAATTACAGCTTCCTCCTGATTTGAAGATGCTCTCAGAAATGAAACTCATGAGTTGAAGTTCTCTCTCGCTTCCAGCTCATGATGTCACTACATGGCATTTCTGCTCTTCCTCACTTGATTTCACTGGCTGCTGCTGCTGCTGGCAAGGTAACACACCTGCTGGTGCTGCAAATATTCCTAAATATCAGTAGGAGGGGAAGACAGGGAGGAGGAGGAGAACTTAACATCTGCATCATTGCTGCTACCATTGTCTCATGGGTAACACCCCAAGGCTGGACTCCTATGCACATTGTTTCTTAGATCCATTGGATTAGTCCATTAAAAAAGAAAGGAAG
The DNA here is from genome assembly GCF_965112155.1 of Podarcis liolepis. NCBI lineage: Eukaryota > Metazoa > Chordata > Lepidosauria > Squamata > Lacertidae > Podarcis > Podarcis liolepis. Next base: position 83,750,546 of record NC_139556.1, read on the forward strand.
ATGTACTGTGAGAAGAAATACATATATATATATTGAGTAGCATGGTTAACAGAACCTGCATGAATGGACTGTGAAGATGATCTCCTTGGAGTTATTTCATCCATTTTATGCTATGTATTTTGAAATCCATTTTGCAATACCCAAACATTGCTACAAGGAGTTGGGTTGTGTCAGTATCCAAGCCAATGCTATTGAAATGGTTGTCACATAAATTCCTGAAGGCAAGTACATCCTTACATGTTTTGTATTTTTTTTTGTTTGTTCGCCAAATAGATATGACAAATTGCTGAACAGCAAGAAAATATCAGCCTTTGTTTCTGACGTTTGCCATACAGTGATGTGCTCAGGCAGCCTGTCTCCTAGCTCTAACCAAGCCCTCTTTCTCCCTTCGGTACAATTCAAGAAGAGGTTCGCACACATTTAAAAAGATTTATGAAGGCGGTGCCACATCAGATACACACTTGTAAAGACCAAAATCTCACCCTGGGGCAAAAAGGAAAGGAAATAACACAAATGAAGTTGATCCTCCTTCTCCTCAAGGGTTCTTGGTGGAGCTGTAATGCAATGATCCAGAAAAGTCTTTTAAAAATAATCACCTCACACTTCAGAGTTCTAGGAAGGAAAAGGGGGGAACGTTCTGGGTACAAACAGCAGGGGGGAAGGACTCCAGCCATTTGCAAAATTCCATTACCGTATTTTTCGCTCTATAAGACGTACCAGACCACAAGACGCACCTAGTTTTTGGAGGAGGAAAACAAGGAAAAAAATATTCTGAATCTCAGAAGCCAGAACAGCAAGAGGGATCGCTGCGCAGTGAAAGCAGCAATCCCTCTTGCTGTTCTGGCTTCTGTGATAGCTGCGCAGCCTGCATTCGCTCCATAAGACGCACACACATTTCCCCTTACTTTTTAGGAGAGAAAAAGTGAGTCTTATAGAGCAAAAAATACGGTACATTCTGTGACTGCCTTCAAACAGGATCCACAGGATTCCCATGGCTCTGCATATGTTTAAGACAAAACTTTTTTTGTTTGTTAACTTTGCTGCATTAAATGTTGACTCTGTAGCTGGCCTCCTTTTGCAATGTCTTGTTTTGAAATCTTCAGATAATATTTTAGTTTCCTGTTGCTTTGAATTGTATACTTTATATTTGACTTCCTTCTCTAATGTTTTATTCTGGATTGTTTTATTTGACGTTTTAATGTAGGTTGTAAACTGCTTTGAGATTCCTGCCCCCCCTTAAAAATTTAAAGCGGAATAGAAATGAAATTAACAACAATGCATGTAGCTCCCTTTGCCTGCAGCAAAGAGTTGATATTCATTGGTTTCCCCTCCTCCCTGACCCATCTTTACAGGATTGCTTTTGCTTTTCCAAGCCTCGACAGCCACCTCTTATGCACGGAAAGTGGCTTTCTGCTGCCTCTGTGAAGCAAAGGCTGAAATCTCAACAAAAAACATGTGGTGTTTGCCTGCGGCTGGATGAGAAGCATTTCCTTTTAGAAAAAAAGTTCAGGTTTCTGCCTTTGAAAGAGCACTTCGAAATCCTCATTACAAAACCAAACATTGTGCACTTCAAGCTTCTGCTTAAGAGGGAGGTTTTTTAAAAAAAGGTTTTTGGCACTGCTGCATGTTGGGCTCACGTCAAAACGACCCGAAAATTCAACATGAATAAAAAGTATATTCATATCAGGAATATTCAGTTTTTGCAAACTGGAGCTCCACACCTCAGCACACCTTTTACAGCTCCATGTGGCCTGCGTGCATGGCATCAGTCTACATGGATTCCCAAAGGAAACAAAAAACCAGCTCCCTTGTATATGTGTGATCACAAAGTACGTCAGTGAACAAAGCCTACCCCCTATTCTAATTACATAAAACTTAAATTGGTACAGGAAGCCCTTTGTTCTTCTGGTCCAGCAGAATTCAGTGGCCAAGCTGTGGAAGATGAGCAGCCAATCCTAACAAATGCATATTTTTGCTAGTGAGCATGAGAAGGAGCTAACACCAGAGAGCTGCATTGCTAATAGGCAGATACTCAAACCATAGAAATACAATTGATAGAGAGGGCTCTGTGTGATGTCATTTCCCCTCCTTTCCTGGAGAAAGAGCATATAGTACTTCCTGTTCCTCCTTCTCCCTTTGACCAGTGCTGGAGGCAAACATACCTCTGCTTGCCCCAGTTTTAGGCACATGCCTGAAGCTGGTTATACTGTAAATACAGTGGTGCCTCGCAAGATGAAATTAATTCATTCCGCAAGTTTTTTCGTCTAGCTAATTTTTCGTCTTGCGAAGCACGGTGTCGGAAAAGTTTTGGAAAAGCTTCAAAAACCGCCAAAAACCTCAAAAAAGGCTACCACACCGCGTTCTATGAGTTGCTCCTCGAAGTCAAGTCGCAACTGTATTAAGGGTGTTAAGAAAAAGAAAACAAACTTGCAAAAAACGCAAGACGCTTTCGTCTTGCGAAGCAAGCCCATAGGGAAATTCGTCTTGCGAAGCAGCTCAAAAACCGCAAAACCCTTTCGTCTAGCGAGTTTTTCGTCTTGCGAGGCATTCGTCTTGCGGGGCACCACTGTATAAGAATTTTGCCTGCATAGATTTGCTGCTGTCTTTTCTGTGAACCAATGTAAATAAATCTTGTTTTTAAACTTACTTCACAAGTTGTTAAGCTGGGTTAGAAGGGGGAAGCCCACTTACTTCATTAGCTGGACTTGAGCAAAACAAGGTTTTACAGTCTAATTCCTATACCTGTTACTGCTTGCACATACAGGAAGGCACTGCTCAAAGCAGGCAAATAAGCAGTAGCTGTTAAGGAAAAACAAGGGCAGGGCCAAGGGGCACCGTGGATTGACAGTGAGGACCCTGTCAAGGTATTGATCTCAGCAGCTGCCTGGTGATGTCTGGCACCATTGCTGCCCATAAAAATAAATTTAAAAAGGAACAACTCCCTCACCTACCCCGCCTTCCCAAACAAGGCCAATACAGCATACAGAGAGAAAAATAACATAAAAGTTGCATTTCCAAAGCAGCAGGAGTTCTTTCAGCTGATTATTTAAGTGAAAATTTTAGAATATTCATCTCTTTAATGAAGCCTCCTCTTCTGGATTACAATAATCAGGTTCAAATGTTAATTGCTAATAGGTGCTCTGCTGTTAAAAGACTACTTTGTGCTCTCTCACCAGTGTATGGAATCTACATTTTCTTCTCTTTCCCACAGAGAACTATTGCCTGCTCTGAATGAATCGTTATTACAGGACATAACGCAGCATTAGCCAGAAGAGTCACTGGTTTTTATCCATTCTGAACTGGAAGCTTCAAGTTGTTGTTTTTCTCTCCAATCAAGCTACCAGAGTTTTGTGTGTGCATCTTTCTATGTTGTGTGAATTTCTATGTTGTGTACCACCCTGTGATCTTTGGATGAAGGGCGGTATACAAATTTAATAAAGAATAAAAGAATAAGCAATCTCTAGTCCTGGCTTCTCCAACCTAGACTACTGCTAGACTACAAGTCCCATTAGCTACAGGCCATACTGGCTGGCTCCAGCCTCTCCACTCCCTGAGGAGAAGCTCCATACAGCCGTATTTCCAAAAATGCAAACAACATCTTCCCGCCAAGTTTATTACAGTATATAAACCCACAGTATATAAGGCCCACAGAAGTAAACACCAAACTTTATAAGCTTACCGGCTCTTTTAATCCTCTTCCTCTCCTTGAGCTGGTAGGGCTTGTGATCGTGCGACAAAGGGATAGCATTGCCATCCTTATCGCACAAGACGCCCCTCGAATCCCCAACGTTGGCCACCGTGAGCTCCTTATCTGACAGCAACGCAATCAAACACGTCGTACCTGAAAGGGGCAGAGGAGCAGGGACGGAGAGAGATGAAGAGAGCATCAAGACAATGGAGCGGAAATCACTACTGCTCACGTCAACACTTTCTCCCCCCCCGCAAAAAAAACTGTGTTATCTGCATTCAGCAGCCATCAGAAACAGCAGCTGTGTTTGTATCTGAACAAAACATCTAGTACTCCGATGACAGCCTATTTAATGACACTGATCAAATCTGACAGTCAATTTCTTCCCTGCACAATATTTCTAGTATATCTGATTTTGGGTTGGCATTACAGGGGTCAGTCCTCCGGCACAGCACTTCTCACCTGGCTTATCATTCAGGTGTAATTTTAAATGGCAGGAAATCACATTATATATATATACACACACACACCTTCTCACGGTATATAAAGACTGCCCCTTGTTTTTGGGGGACACAAATGCATGGGAGACTTGCAAAAACGCGAATGGCACCTTGCTGTGTGTGGTAAAGGACACGAGGAAACAGCTTCTAAATTACGAAAGGCAGAGGGAAATATATTCCCGGTGATAACCTGACAGGTGTCTTCTCTCACTGGGCAAGGAGAGTAATAAGAGAGAAAATTCCTATTGACATATCAGCCTGCTTGTTGCCGTTCATGACTGACAGCGACTTACATTTACAAGATGTAGGAATCAAGTATATCTGGGGCAGCTGCAACCTGCTTGACCCCCCTGTCAAATTGAGTGCCGTCAGCAAAGGCAACTTCTGGGCATGTGACCACGAGAAGCCTCGTTATCCAGAAAAGGTCGATTTTACATCCTCAGAGCATATGCTGCTGCCTCATACCTGCCCGGACCATCTAGCCCAATTCAGTTGTCCAATGCAACGGCAAACCTGCAGTCTCCTACATGCAATGCACTTGCTTTTAGCTGAGGGTTTAGGCGCTGGTCACTCCTCCTGCAAAGACACCATGAATGTGCCCTTCTGGAGGAGGAGGTTTGAGTCGCAAAACCATCTAGCATGAATCGATTCGGAAGAGTTCATCAAGAAAAGCTACCCAATCTCTTTAAAACCCCGTAGTTGGTTTTTTTTGGGGGGGTATGTATGATGCACTTCCTATAAAGATACAACTTCCTTGTAGAAAACTGAAAACAAGGAGAGCCCTGTGGATCAGGCCAAGGTAAGGCAGGTAAAGGTCAAGGACCCCTGGACAGTTAAGTCCTGTCAAAGGTGTCTATGGGATGCGGCGCTCATCTTGCTTTCAGGCCGAGGGAGCTGGCGTTTGTCCACAGACAGCTTTCCATGTCATGTGGCCAGCATGACTAAACTGCTTCTGGTGCAACGGAACACTGTGACAGAAACCACAGCACACGGAAACGCCGTTTACCTTCCCTACTTGCACTGGTGTGCTTTCAAACTGCTAGGTGGGACAGAGCAATGGGAGCTCACTCCGTCACAGGGATTCAAACCGCCAACCTTCCGACTGGCAAACCCAAGAGGCTCAGTGGTTTAGACCACAGTGCCACCCACGCCCCTATCAGGTCAAAGGCCCAGCCAGTCCAGCATTCTGGTGGCAAAGCAGATGCCCGTGGGAAGCTTGAAAGAAGAACATGAGTGCAAAAGCACCCTTCCCACTTGTGATTCTCAGCAACTGTTATTCAGAGGCATATGCTTCCTCCAAAAATGGAAGTAGGCCATAGCCACCATATCTAGCAATCTGATTACCGCCATGTGTGGTGATACACACTTAATGTCTCATTTTCTATACGTAGTTGCTACCAAAAAGAGTCCAACAGCGATTGAGTTTCAGCTGTCCTTAACAGGCAAGCCTATCCATATACTGCCGCAGACATCAAAAAGCATGTCCCCCCCACCGCCAAGCAGAACTAAGTCTTTCTGAACAAGATGGGATCTAGTTTTGCACATACTTTTTGTGTGCTAAGACCAGTCCCATGGTTTTGGAACGTTTGACTTAATTGCCAAGAAACCCCTGCATATCTGCCACAGAATCCCTACGCACCGCGTGGAATTCTGGATTGTGTTTACGGAACATGTTTCTTGCTGCACATTGGCCAGGCCTGCTGGGCCTCACCATCATGCTTAAAGGACAGCCTAGAAGACATGCAACACTCCAGGGTGTTGATCTGCCACTGATGGAAGCTTTCTGCCCTTTGCTGGTCTTCTCACTGAAAAACTAGCTAACAACCATCAGGGGCACGACAGAGCCTCCTAGGCCATTACCTGGATTTTAAAAGGGGTTGAATGCTAAATTCAAGTTCACAAGTATTTTCAGAAAGATTCCTGATGGCTCAAAGGGGGAACAGCATCCATGGAGGGGTTAATTAAGGAACTTAAGAACATACATGTTAAATAAATGATAATGAAATGCAACAGCCGTTTTTTGTCCTTCATCCCTCACTCCCTTCCATCCATCCATTCCAGTATTAAAGGTAAAGGGACCCCTGACCATTAGGTCCAGTTGTGGCCAACTCTGGGGTTGCATGCTCATCTCGCTCTATAGGCTGAGGGAGCCGGCGTTTGTCTGCAGACAGCTTCTGGGTCATGTGGCCAGCATGACTAAGCCGCTTCTGGCAAACCAGAGCAGCGCACGGAATCGCCGTTTACCTTCCCGCCGGAGCGGTACCTATTTATCTACTTGCACTTTGACGTGCTTTTGAACTGCTAGGTTGACAGGAGCTGGGACTGAGCAACGGGAGCTCACCCCATCGTGGGAATTCGAACCACCAACCTTCTGATCGGCAAGTCCTAGGCTCTGTGGTTTAACCCACAGCACCACCCATGTCCCTTCCATTCCAGTATTGCATCTGAACAAACTAGATGGGTCTGAACAGTTAGAAATCTTGAAGGACTAGAATCTGTCTTATGCTAACTCTGGGTTTCCTTCATGAAGTTGCAAGGAAAATCAGCTATTAAATATTTCTGGGGTACACACCTGACATTTAACTTGACTTACTTGAAGACTGCTGAAATTAATTTATTTTCGCATCATCACAATTCATGTTCTGGTTTATCATTTACCGGTAAATAAAATTAATTTCATGCTTGCTTTCTTTTTCCTTTTATGTGGGCCAGAGGAGTGCGAGGTGAATTTTCACCTCAGTTAGTTAATCTACATCTGATTATTCATAAGACTGAGACATCTGTCTCTGCATATAATGGAGACCTGGAAGATGGTGTGTGGTTGTGTGGGAATTATCAGCTATGCAGGAGAAGGTGGAAGTTATGAAAACCCATTGTTAATGTATGCATGAGAAGGAAAGAAGCATAAAGCAGCAACATAGGCACACATTTTGGAATCCTGATCCTGAAAAACTGTGATGCTGTTGCAGCCCAGAACACAGAAGTGATGTCGTTACAAGTTGGTGCAACAAGATGATTTCTGTAATGTTGCAACTGTGCTAGTTTTACCCCTTCTAAACAGTCACCTGCTGTTGGCTCAAATCAAAGGACTGGGCTGTGAAGGTTGTGTTGTACCTTCAAACGACTGGTTTACACCAGGTGGATTCAGTAGTTTTATAGGGAAGTTATGCATCACAGTTTCCAGTAATGCAGGAAAGTGGGAAGGGAGCCAGGAATAATGATCCCACCTCCAGTGTCACTTTTCACAGGCTACACCCCCAAACATTTGCAGCTGAATACACACACCGTCCTCCATGCAACCCTGTGTAATCTGGGTTCCCAATCGCATGGAAAAGCCTGCACATGTTCAGTTGAATGCACATGGGTTTCCCCTTCAGACTTCCACTCAATGTACAAAGATCTGAGGATTGAGCCAGCAGGGCCTGGGATGTTGGAGTGTGCATGGAGTGTGCATGTCTCATTTGTGTAAAGATCTTGGGCATGACCTCTCCTTTCTACTTTCTCTGGGGGTGGCTAAAGGAGGAAAGGCGAAAAAAATCACACAAACAGAGCATGTGCAGAGCACTGAGGTTGCATCTTACACTGTGCATGTCATGGAACAGATTGTGTATGTCCACTTCTCCATCCTAGAATTGCTGGCTGATTAGACTTCTCACATGGTGAGTCAGCCCAAAGAGGTAGATGCACCTCTTTGGTACATTACAGAAAAAGCCATTACTGCATAAGGCGAATGCTGAACAGCTTCACAGTGGTGCCTTGATACTCAAACAACTTGGAACCCAAACACTGCAAACCCGGAAGTAAGTGTTTCGGTTTGCAAACCTTTTTCGGAAGCCGAACATGAGTGTTACGCTGACAGTTTGAAAGCCACATTTCCGATTTCTTACGCTGACTATCTGAGTGTTACACTGAGGTCTGTCTGTTTTTGCTATTTGTTTTGCGTTTTTGTTTTTGCAACTATTTTTGTTTTGTTTTTGTGACTGCGTGGAACCCAGTTCAGCTAGTGATTGATTGTGTGACTGCAGTACATTGTTTATTGCTTTCATTTTATGGATCAATGGTCTCGTTAGATAGTAAAACTCATGTTAAATTGCTGTTTTAGAGGTTGTTTTTAAAAGTCTGGAATGGATTAATCCATTTTGCATTACTTTCTATGGTTTTGGAACAGACTTCCGGAACGGATTAAGTTTGAGAACTCTACCACTGTTCAGATTCTGTTCATTGGCTTTGGCAGACAATCTAGACACAGTTGGAGTTTTTAGGACAAAAAGTTATACATCTGAAAACAGCAACTCTTAAGAACACCATCTCAGATACTTGTCTGCAGCACCTGACTTTGACTTGACATTTTCAACTTCTGCACTAATTCCCATGTGACTGGAGAAGGAATAGATGCAAGCAATTGAGGGGATGGGCGGATGGACAGGTAACTGCATTAAATACCAGGCCTTTGTCAGTCCCACAGCTTTGGGAATAGGGAGATTTTGATCAGCCGAGCTGTATGGAAAGAGGCAGATTAAACAATGCTTTCTTGCAGAAAATTCAAGTACTTTACCCCACTGCCTTTAAGTTTGTTTTTAAAAATAAAGATAAAAATTGGGAGATCCAGTTACAGATTGCTTGCATCTCATCTGTTTTGCCCCTGAGAGATGTCAGCTAGTATGTGTCCGTCTCCTGGGTTTATGACAAATGTGATATCTAATCCTGCTTTACTCTCACGATGCTGCAGCAACACTGCAATCCTATCCCTGTTTATTTAGGAGTAAATCCCACTGAGTTAAATGGGGGACAGTCTAGGGTAACTGTGCACAGGACTGCCGTTTAACCCTCTTATATGACCTATTTCTCAGCCTCTCTCTCCTTTCTGAAGCGATACATTTGCATGAGCAGCTGCAAGACAATGTCACCGGACAACAGGAAACCATTGTAGGCAATGATGTCTTCAAAATGTATCATGAGAAACATTTAATGTGGTTTTCGTTTCATGCTTTATTTTGGGGAAGAATGAGTTCCTTATTGTTTCTAACATGTGTGTGCAAAAGAAGAAGAACCCCCGCCCCACACACGTACGAGGAGCAGGATGATAATTTCCAGTGTGATTTATGAAACCTCACTTTTCATCTTTTGCTGCAAGAGTCGGGGTTAGCATTAAGTCCCTGACCCCATGTGGGCAGCCTGCCATCATGAGAGAAGAAATCCTATTTGAACTTTGTTTTCCTTTCCAGCTATTGTTATTTCATTCGTGTAACCTTGCATTGTGTGTGTGTGTGTGTGTGTGTTGTTGCCGGGGCGAAGGTGCACTTCTCAGGCGCCTCCAAATTTAACGTAATTGCACAGTGGAAAATTCCTAACATAAAAGGCCCAAAATTGAGAACACATGTTGTGTCTTGGTCCCCAGACAGCCCACTGAACACCAACCTGCTGTGCGGTTTGAAAAGAAGTCACCAGAAAACATGAAGGCCCCTGTACGCTAACTGGAAGAGAAAGGCTGTGCTTTTCCCCGCATAACCAACAAGCTGGAAACAGAAAATTAAAATGAAACAAGGCATGGTATAGATCTCTTCCAATTGCACAGATTTACAAAACACACAATCATACACAAACTTCCTATCCCAACATCAGGGACGTTGGAGAATTCTGCTGGAAATGGGAAAGGAAACTGCCACTATGTGCATGTTCTTCTGAGGTCAGGTACAGACATTATGCAAGTGTGTAAAAGCAGTATTTGTGGTTTGTGGGGATTCTTTTTAGTCCTCAAACGTTATGTAAATAAGTTAAGTAGTTTTCTGCATTGTTGCAGACATTTCCCTTCCACTGAAATGCACTGAAACGGAGTACGTCGTTGATTGCTTAATTGATTATAGTGGTACCTCGGGTTACATACGCTTCAGGTTACATACACTTCAGGTTACAGACTCCGCTAACCCTGAAATAGTGCTTCAGGTTAAGAACTTTGCTTCAGGATGAGAACAGAAATTGTGCTACGGCAGCACGGCGGCAGCAGGAGGCCCCATTAGCTAAAGTGGTGCTTCATGTTAAGAACAGTTTCAGGTTAAGAACGGACCTCCGGAACAAATTAAGTACTTAACCCGAGGTACCACTGTACATTAGTTAAAGCCACAAAGGAAAGAATGTAGTAATGTAGGAAAAGCCTGCTGGGTCAGGCCCATCGCCCATTGCCTGTGGGGAAACTGGCAAGCGGGATCTGTGCACAAGAGCAGTTCCCAGCAAATGTATTCAGAAGCATTAATGCCTCTGACTCTGGAGGCAAAGTGTAGCCATTGTGACTAGCAGCTATTGGTAACCTTGTCCTCCACAAGAGACAAATAATGTTTGGTTTCAGTGGAAGCCGAACTGTAACAGAAGAGAAACAGTGCTGAATCCAACGATCCCAGTTATAGGATGGAAATCGCTGCCTCTGTACATCCCTAGCATCATCTGATGCTCCCCCTCCCCCCAAGAGTTGTAATTCACATCCTATCACTTTTTGACCATGATTAGATAGACGGTTACAGACTGCCAAGTTCATTTTTGGCAAGACGGCAGATAGCATGAGAGCGCTAGGAGGTGTCATGTAATTCCTGCGATTAAGCCAAGCCCTCCAGTTTGCAGAGATTACGCTGCTGTTTCCCCCCCGCCTCCCTCCTCTCACTAGACACTAAATTCACCTTACAAAGGAAAATACTGACACCCTAAAAGCTGTTTTTGGTTGTTATGGCAACTAATGCTCCATAAATTACTATGATCAAGAAAATGCCAGTGGCCTTGAATTAAGAGGAGGGTTCTTCCACTGCGGGTTCTATTTTCTATATCACTGCTGTGAACTCTCTTTTAAATTAAGAAGAGGAGGAAGAGGAGGAAAGGTGCTGCAGTGTTGCTCAGTAGAAGCAAAGAGAAAAAACAGGGACAAAGAGTTGCCATCAAATGATGGCGTGTGTTCAGCCCAGCATTTGTTTGGGTTTGTTGTTGTTTTGCATCCTGTGCGAGCTGTCCCTGATTCTGAAACCAAATGAGTATGCAAAGCTAGAAGGCATACACAGCCAAAGAGTGTGAGCTTGGAAATGCCACTTTCAGATTTCATCTTAGCTATATATTCTGGTCCTTTTCAGATGCCAGACTAAACTGTGATTTAGTGCTATGCCTATGAGAACCTCAAGGGACGCGGGTGGCACTGTGGGTTAAACCACAGAGCCTAGGGCTTGCCGATCGGAAGGTCGGCGGTTTGAATTCCCGCAACGGGGTGAGCTCCCATTGCTTGGTCCCTGCTCCTGCCAACCTAGCAGTTTGAAAGCACGTCAAAGTGCAGGTAGATAAATAGGGAAGGTAAATTCCGTGCACTGGCGTTTCCATGCACTGCTCTGGTTTCACCAGAAGTGGCTTAGTCATGCTGGCCACATGACCCGGAAGCTGTACGCCGGCTACCTCGGCCGATAAAGCGAGATGAGCGCCACAACCCCAGAGTCGGTCACGACTGGACCTAATGGTCAGGGGTCCCTTTACCTTTACCTCTGAGCACCTCAGGCCTGTATTTTCCACACTTCCTTTTCCTCAGATACCAGGAAGACTACAGAAGTTTCTGCAATGAAGAACTTGGGGACTTCTAGTTAGTTTAAACTAGTGCTGGTTCAAATAAAGCAGGAGCAAACCATGGTTTATGTTCCTGACCTGCTCATTATTCAGAGTTCAATCTAACCAGAGTTCCAGTCAACTTACAGGTTGATGCCAGAAAGGCATGATGACATTATCTAAAATCAGACTCCTGCCCCTTATGCCAACAGAAATGCTCAGACCAACACCAACAGGTAAAGGGAAAAGCAACAAGGAGAAGGGGCCCTTGAAGTAGCTTATCAGCAGTTAGAATATGGACAGCAGGTGGAACAACCTCCCAGGTCATCTGAGCTCAGTCAATCTTGCTATGGTGTAATGCACTGATTTCTAATCATCGTAATCGTTTCTAAAAATTGCATACATACATACATACATACATACATACATACATACATACATACATTTTAGCATTTGTGAATTTTAAGCCCAACTGTCGTTTGTTGTTGTCTTTTTAGGTATTGTAATTTTCTCTCTTTTGGGCAATACAGAAATAGCCACTCTATCTGTGAGTTCTGGGGTATTTAATATATTAAAAAATCTGCTCTGATAATCGGGCTCTGAACAGTCATGCGTCATGTGTGTCAAGATCCAAATGTGTTTAAAAGAACAAGCCCTTAGTTCTCCTGGCCTTATTCATTCTGAGATCTGTTTGCTAAATATTATTTTAGATACTACTTTTCTGCTCATATGCCCTTTACTGCCCCTCTTATTCCCGCAGGCTGGGAGAGATAATATGGTAATTACTTTCATTCCATTGGTTGCTAAATGTGAGAATCAATTATATCTGTTAACGATAGCGATACCTCTAGCTATGCTGCCACTTCATATCCTTATACCACGTTGCAGCCAAACACCCAAGGTGATATTTCATAATTCATTCCCCCACCTTCTCATTTGACTACCCCAAAACCCTGCAAATTAGAAGCTAATAAAGAAAAATTAAATCTGTATGGCACTGCAGGAAGGGAGAATTGCTTGACTTTGTAATTCTGCTCCTTTGAAGATATCATCATGGACATTTTAATATTTGCAGTGGAAACCGTGTGAGGATGCTAATTGGGCTTGATGTTTCCGGCTCAGAGATGATCAAAAAGGCCAGACTGGAAGCCCTGGCACAGCCTGTAGGGTCTTCCCTGCTGGGCTTGCCACAGGTCACAGTGGATCTCCAGAAGGCAAAGGAATTTGGGCTGAGGCCCATCCAAACAGAAGACAAGAGAGGATTCATCTTGCAATGTTAAACTGAAGATTAGAAAGAGACCATTAAAGATCAAGAGGACAGGGACGCATAGTACAGATTGTCAGAGCAAAAACATGAAGGTTAGCATTCTAATTGGTGGCCTATCCAAGACACATCCTGGGAATTGTGAAGGAGGGCCTGACAGAGGCAAAGATTCACAAGACCATCAAGGCTAGATGGATGCTTCTGAGCAGCTCACAACCAGGCCATAAAAACAATAGCCCTTCGCTGTTGTTTATCCCTCAGTAACTAGAATTCAGAGGAATACAGTGGTACCTCAGGTTACATACGCTTCAGGTTACATACACTTCAGGTTACAGACTCTGCTAACCCAGAAATAGTGCTTCAGGTTAAGAACTTTGCTTCAGGATAAGAACAGAAATCGTGCTCCGGCAGCACCAGGAAGCCCCATTAGCTAATGTGGTGCTTCAGGTTAAGAACAGTTTCAGGTTAAGAACGGACCTCCGGAACGAATTAAGTATTTAACCTGAGGTACCACTGTACAGCTTCTGGACCTAGAGATTCCCTTTAGAAATAGCTATCAACAGAACTACCCCCCCCTGAATGGGCCTGGACAATCAGGCAGAGACAGACTTTTTAAAAATTGAGGCCCTTGGGTTGTGGGCAGAGAAGCAACTGAACAGAGACGGCAGGGAATTTGTTTGAGGGCAATCCCTGAAACAAAAGACGGGGGAGAGACCCCGCAAAATCTCTAAAGGCCTGGTTTAAGAGACTAAACATGGGAATTGCTGTCACTGCTGAGGGTACTAAAAGAGCACACAGAGTAGCAGGCCCATGATCTTGCAATGAAGAAGTGGCTAGAGATATCACTGTGTGCTTTGAACTGTATTGCAAAGAAAGAGCAGGTGTAAAAAGCATTGCAAAACAATGATGAACAAAAAGAGATATTTCAAGACATATACATCCTGAGATGTTAAAGTGATTCTGAGCTTTCAAGCCCTTTACAGCAGCACTCAGAATCTTCTCTGTTAATTGGTAGTGCAGCACAAGGGTAAATTGCTAAACCCTGGGGATGAAAGGCCAAGCTATTTCTGAAAGATCTCAAAATATCTCCTGTTGAACCTGGCCGAGGAGTGAAGCCAAGATGACCCAAAGTGGTTTGGGATGTCGCCCTATCAGAGCATTTAACACACCACAGGGTAGTCAAGGGAATGTTCAAGCAAAATCATTTTGATGTAATATGTTTTCCATTTCTTTGCTTTGTCAACGTGCAATGTTATGGCATGGATATCTCTATACAATAGACTTTTGCATTATTGTAACATTCCTAACTTACCTGGCACTAGACCAAAACTGCTATGATTGTTTATGATTTGTTTTGTATTCTGGGAAATTAATAAAACATTTCTAAAGAAGGGTGAATATAGTGTTTTGATACTTTCAAATTCTATGGTTCCATGATTTCTAGCATTTTTTAATTAAAATATACAGTACCTGCCATAATGCAATTAATACATTTTTTTCTTAACAATATAGCGTGAATAGTATCCTTCAAACAATGAGGGTCAATAGTATATTATTTTGCCCCAATTATTAATAAAGTGCTGTTTACTAACTCAACAATTCTGGAATCAAAATGATCTCCTTAAATCCGTTTGAAATATTGTAAAATCTGAACTTGTACATGGCACAAGATCTCTATTAATTTATGAAACTCTTCTTACACAGGCCATGGGCTTGTGCAATATTGGATAACCCCATGCCTGGCTTTCTCATTTTAAAACTGGCAATAGATTTGAAGCTGGAAATGGTTTCAGTGCCAGATTAAGCAGCATGGAGAAAAACAGATGCCTACCTGAACAATGAAGAGTGTACCGAGGCAAAGAGATTATTACAACTCATGCAGACTAAACCAGAGATTATTAGAAACTGTGGTGGGAGGTGGGGGAGGAGAGAGACCTGCTGGCAGACAGTGAGGAAGTTGTTTGTGCAATCACGAAACAATGGAGGCAAAGCAATCTAGGTAGCAAATCTGCTAAAGATGGATTAGGACGAGGGATACAGGAACAAAATGCACACCTGTGCCAGCTCAAATGATGTATTGCTGTGGGGGGAAATGCAGTATGCTTTGGCAAAGACTAGGCTTGCCACCTCCATCAGAAAGAGAGAGGGGGGAAACTCCACAAATACACAGCTGCATACACTTAAATATACGCACATCTGATGGCTGCTTATCGACCAATATATAGAGGGGAAGTGGCAGAGCTATGGGTTGAATGCACACCAGATGTGGAATTGCACTGCAAACAGGTACAACTTTAGTATAATACTAAATATTTCAGTGAGGAATACTCTTATCCAGTTTTTCAATTTGTTGTGTTCTCTTGGCAGGCTATTCCATTACGCACTCCTGTTTCCATCCCTCCCCCTTTAAGCAGGGACATGAGAGAGCAGCAATTTCCATTCTGGCCTATATTGATCACAATCAGCCCGTTTCTGTTCTACTGCAGTTCAGCTTCTGCCAAATACTATGCCATTTATCTCGCTTTCTGCTATTTAACTGAAGTTATGTAACTTACATTCATTTCAGTGTAAATACTGAAAGTATGTTCTTTTTTAAAAACAACAACAAATCCTACCACTAATTATTATTCGTAAATGATACAAATAAATACTGATTGCATTCTCTTTTGATCCTTGCCACAGACGAACACACAAACTGCAGCAATTTCTACTTCCTTTTCCATTTTCATTAGAATTTTCTGACATCCATACCTTGGAGCCAGGATTACTTCCCTTAAAACCTGCACATTCTGGAATAGGCAGGGGCGTAGCGTGGGTTGTCAAGCACCCGGGGCAAGGCAAGTAATTTGCGCCCCCTAACCCGTGGATTTGCGCCCCCTAACCCTACAAATCTATGCCTATGAATGATGGTCCCTCTCTCTCTCTCTTTCTCATATTCCAATTGATTCCCATTTCCGCCGATCGATCCCCGAAGCTCTCACCCAGCGAAATTCGTGCGTAATTACACTTCGCCATCCCTAATCCTGCCGCTTCCACCGGGAAATCATGACGGTGCGTTTCTCCTCTCCAAACTTTCCCCGGCCCTTTGCCGGCCGGTGCAGCTCTTTTGGCTACGAGCTCCCCTCCTTCTCTGCCCGCTTCCGACCCCACCTCCCCCGTCCAGCCTCCCTACCTCCTGAAAAAAGGCGCCGGTGCCGAGCAGGACACCCCCGCGGCCATCGGAGAGAGGCGGGGCCGAGGGAGGCAAGCCAATGGGCGAGGGCACGACGGGGCTGGGCCCTCTGGACTCGCGCCCCCCCAGATGTTGCGCCCGGTGCGGCCGGCACCCCTGGCACCCCCCACGCTACGCCACTGGGAATAGGGCAGTAGTAGCTCAGTAAGTGTGGTGTAGTAGAGAGACCCAGTTGGGTGTAATGGTTAGAGAGTGTTGATCCCCGCACTTGGCTCCAAAGCTCACTTGGTGACCTTGGGCCAATCACTGCCTCTCAGGCTAACTTACTTTACAACAGCTGCACCAACTCCTAGGGGCAAAGGAAGTCCCCCCCCCATATTTTCTGAGGGGACTTAGTCCCCTCAATATTCAGGGGGCGTTTGCCCCCTGCCATTGGGCATGTGATGTCAGGGCGTTGAGCAGCACCACACACAGGCCCCCTCAATCCCCTTGAGAAGATGGGGCCTCTCGCTTCACAGGGTTGTTATGAAGTTTAAATGATGAGGCTAACCATGTACGTCCCTTTGAGTTCCTTGGAGAGAACGGTGGAATAGAAATTATATATTTCCTCCTATTTCCTCTCAGTTCCAGGTTATTCCTACAAACAACCATTTGCCTTTACAGTTGAATTTTGAAGGCGGTGATTTATTTTGAAGGGTGGTGAATACAGCACAAGTTATTATGGGCTGTCCCATGAATCGACTGGATGCCATTGCAGAAGAACGTAGCCTCAGGTGAGTGAGGAAAATTCTCAGGGATGATTCACACCCTGGCCTGCACTTTTTTGATCTCCTGCCCTTGGGCAGAAGATATAGAAGCATGATTAGTCGCACCAACAGGGTAAAGAACAGCTTCTATCCGTGGGCTGTTAGGCTGCTGAATGAAAAGATAACAACAGGGCAACTGACTTTTGGGTTTGGTGTGTCTGTGTGAGTAAACGAGGGGAATTAAGACTAAGAGAGCTGAGTGAGAGGTGCTTGTGTAATCTCACTGTATACAAGTTGTACAAGTGACAATAAAGTATTTCATTTATTTAAGCCATACCTTGCTCACAACTCAGAATGGGAAACTACAGTTAGAAACCAGTTTCCATGTCAGGCTTGGAGGTTTGCCCCATGTGGTTGTAATGCAAGCACAGTTTGCTGGAATTAGGAAGTGAGGGAGGGATGACAGTGTACAACAGGAAGCGGAAGTATGTGAGCCTGAGGGCCAAAGTAAAACTCATGTGGCTATTAAGTTCAGCTGAGCCAGAGTACTGGAGCTGGGCCAGGAAGTCCAGGTACAAGTCCCTGATGTGCACAGGTAGGGCAGCCATGGGCAAGTCATGGGACATAGATAATAGAAATTTGCCTTATTATACCAAGTGAGACCACTGGTCCATCTACCTTGGTACTGTATATACTGACTGGAAGCAGGTCTTCCAGATTTCAGAACTTTTCCATGCACAGCAAATGAACTACTACTGAGCCAAGACCCTCTCTCAAATCTCTCTCAGTCAAATCCCCCTCAAGGGTTGTTGTGATGATTAGATGCAGAAACATACACTGCAGTCATATGTACTCTTTGAAGTAAGGGTGGGGCACAAATGTAATACTTAAAAAGCAGGCAAAGGCAAGGGCATCTATAATAATACCAACATAAATAAATATGTTCCAATGACTAGCCAAAATCCCTTCAGCCAAAATAAAAATGTGTAGCTCGTAATTATGGGAAGGAATATTACCACTACTAAGACTAATAAATACTAATAAATCTGCCTCCATCTCCCCCCTGTTCTCTTGGGTTGTTGTGAATAATTGCATGATCTTTAGATTACTGAAGCTTGCAAATATTGGGTCTTGCTTAATTATGGTGTGAATTCAAGCTTGAACACCAGTATGTGTGTATATATGTGTGTGTACATAATAGTCAAGTCTGCTTTAATAAATAACCACCACATCTCACGTTTCCAACTTTAAGTTGCATTTACTCCCTCATACTATAGTGGGTTTCCATTATGAAAGGGCCAAGAACTGCAAATGGGGTAAAAATACAAACCCATGGGTTTATCAGCATGTGATGCCCACTTCTGGAAAAATGGTTTTTGGTTTTTAGCAGGGCTTTTATTTCCTTCCAACAGTGGGCCAGATCTATAGATGAGCTACTACAGAGAATGGGCTAGAGCTCAGGGGCAGAGCCCATGCGCGGCATGTGGAAGCTACTGGATTCAGTCCCCCCATTTCCAATTCTTTCTCTACAAAGGAAGTCACTGCTGCTTACTGGGACCATGACGGAATGGGAAGGTCAGTGTGGTGCTAATCTAGGGGTCCTGCTGTTGCGTGGCAATTCCCGCCCCCTCCCACAGACGGAGTAAATAAAGACACTGGACACCAGAATTTAGGTTAATGGGCGAAAATGGCCACAACTTTATTGATTACAGGTAAGAGCGGTATTGGCTTTAGGCATTGGCCCTAACAGACTATCCAGTCTAACCGGGAAGGGTTAAGCACCAACAGGGGGAGCCCCCGAGATGCACATCCCTAGGCGCTCCCCAAGGGGTTACCGCTCGGGAGCGCGCTTTAGGCCCTAGCCTCCGTAGGTTTCGGACGAGGCGACGGCCCCCGGAGTCCTTTAACGAACTACCCTTCAAGATTTGGGGGAGGTGATGGCGTTCCTCCCCCCCGACTTCATTTGCATAACAATACCCCTGCCAATGCCTAACCGCCAAAACCAAGGAGTTGTGACGTTTTGCTATGAGGTAGGCGAAAAAACCATGTGGCTTCTAAAATACAGCCAATTAGCCAAATGGAAAAACTCCTACCAGGCCCCTTGCGGCGACCAGCCGAAGCCCATAGCAAAGTCCGAATGCCCACCTAGAGGGTGGGTGGGTGGGAAACCGCAGCTGCTACAAAGAAGGAAAAGGGGCGAGCTAGGGCTGCCCCAACCTTAAGTGCCCCTTAGTAAGCCCGCCCCTCACGCCAGCCGATTGGCTGTCGCTATAGGTGATGAATATTAATGAGACTGGGAATCCCTGAGTCCCGCGGGGCTGGCGCCAGCCCCGTGAGAATGTAGACGGGGGCGTGAGCCCGCAACCCCCCCTTAGGTCGGGAGTGGCTTTGTGTTTGCACCTCATCAACCTTCCTGCGGTCTGGCCTCGTTTCGCTTTCTAGTGTTCTGGGAATCTTCAGATTATAAAATATATACGTGGGAATCTGTGGCCCTCCAGATTCTCCTGAACTACATATCCCTGGGCATCGGCCATGCTGCCTGAGGCTCATGGGAGTTGTAGTCCCCAACAGCACCTAGAGAGCCACAAGTTCCCCACCTTGATTAATACGCTGACAGAAAATACTTCAGTAGCTGTGCACTTGGTAAAACAGATATGGATAGGAGCTCCTTCTTCTCCCTGCCTAACCCAAGACAAGTAGAAAAGAATAGCTGGCGACTAACAAATCTTTCGGGTGACATTACATTTTATGTATCAAAGCACGGAAAGTTAATCACTGAGAAATGGAACTGCTATTGGGCAGCCTCTCCATCTTCTGGACTGCCTCATGAATATAATGCTGGCCTCTGCACAATAACGGTTGGAGACACAGCACCAACGTCTTCACACAAGACAAAAGGAGGGTGATTAATTGCTCTTCCTTTTGCTTTCTTTATTTTTTTAGTAAAAAATAATACAAGAGAGAAACTGCAATCTCAAAGCTGCTGCTCTGTGCACTGCTCATGACACACAGAAAATCTCCCATTAAATGCCACATAGATGAGAGCTTTCTAAACTTCGCATGTTGTTGACACACTTTTTAGACATACATCATTTCACAACACACTAATTCAGTTTTACTTGCAAACCGGCATTCAGGCATTTATTCTAACTGTGGGTGTTTCCCGTTGAGCTTTCGTCTTGATTTGTTTGCAAGGAGATCCCACAATGTTGGCTATTTAATGAAGGTTCCTTCTGATTTGTTTGAAGCAGGGTTAGGTGGTGGTGTGTCAAAGCATCTGTGACTCCCCAGATTCCTGTGCATTTTCCTGTCACTTTCCTAACTGCAAAAAGCCTGAACTTTTGGGGAAGCAGGACTGTTGCACAAGACCTCCTGCTCAGCTAGAATTGCACAACTTGAATTTGTCAGTACGTGGCTGAATCTCAACCAGACCCCTCCTGCCTGCCTTCTTACTTACAATGAGTCCAACAGGTTGCTCTGGCTGCGAGTTTCCTCCTCATTATTTTCAGTTTTGCCCCTGTAGAACTCAGCAGGGAGGAGGATGGGGAGAACAGTACAATTAGCTGGCTCTGCCTGCCATTGGCACTGACTCCAACTGCTGTTGGGCTCCTTGCCTTCCCAATGGGCACTAGGAACCACTGCTCTCAATCTGTCCCTCACAGATTGCTCTTGCTCACCTACCTAGCATATGGTCCCAGACTCATAAGGAATAGGGAAGATCATGATTCAGTTATTAGGCAATGTCTTCACATCCTACCACCTCCCCACCCCCCAGTCGTTCTCCCCTATTATTTGAAGAAGCAGAAATGTTGGCCTTGGCCTTGTTTCATTAACCACCTCTAAGTAGCAGTAGCAGTAGGAGTAGCAAGAGCAGCTTAGGCGTTGGGTGTTGATGGTAAACATATATTGAGGGTGGTCATTTTTTATTCAGTCTGTCCCCCTTAGGTACTTCCTGTCTGCAACAATCTGCACATTGTTTAAATTATTCCAATTAATTTTTTTGCTCCATAATGTTCAAATTATTCCAATTAATTTTGTTTTCAGAATCACCGACTACAAGGATGGCTGCAGGCAATATGGCAAAGTACTGATTGCTTTCCGTACTGCGAATACGCCTCATTTCCGCTTAGAAGTTCATGCTCATAATGATCTGCAGTTGATTGTTACAATAAACCCAGTCTCGAAGAATGGAAAAGTGCTTCCAACTAATTTTATAACTAAGGCGATATTCTGACTCCTGATATATCAAAAAGCAAACCTTCCATCAGCTGGTAAGCAAGGAGGTTCTTTCCCCGAGGACGTACAATTCTCAACCTAAATTAATTTAGCCAAATTGGGGGAAGCTTCTTCACTGTTCCAGCTTCTACTTTTACTCTCATTTGTTTAATCCCCCCCATTTCTATACAAGCAAATATAAAACAGCAAACTTAGATCTAAAGCCAACAATTTAACTGGCCTACAAATAGCCTAGGAGAATATACCAATAGCAAACTTGGGTGCTAAGCTGCCTCCAGAAGCCAGCTTTATTATCATTATCTATCTATCTATCTATCTATCTATCTATCTATCTATCTATCTATCTATCCATACCCCGCCCATCTGGCTGGGTTTCCCCAGCCACTCTGGGCGGCTTCCAACAGAATACTAAAAATATGATAAAACATCAAACATTAAAAACTTCCCTAAACAGCATTGCCTTCAGATGTGTTCTAAAAGTCAGATAGTTGTTTATTTCCTTGACATCTGATGGGAGGGTGTTCCATGTTACCATAAAGCACCAATGCTGCAGCAAGCAAAGGCTCCAGCAGCTCAGTCAGCTGCTTGTGGCTGGAAAGCCAGACAGGATGTTTGTGACTGTTGCCATGGAAACAAAGGGGCAGTCCAATCTGTACTGAGCACCGGATGTTAGCTCTGTGTGTGTGTCATATGACCCGTACTGGAAGTACATGGGTGGAGTTTCTTCTTGCTGTTGTCGAGTGCAGACATGTTTCTCTGTACTGATATGAGAGACAGAAATAAAAGATGTAAATAGTTTTCTGTCTGCTTCTTTCCCCTCTTGGGGGACACCAAAGGGGAGAGATGATGAACGGTGTGTTCCTCTCACACATCTGAGATGAATCGCCGGGACCTCGCCTGCTTATCAGCAGAGTGGAGACGTGGGGAGGTCGACAGGAATATCTGCCGGTGCCTACGCTGTGGCACATTCCTCTGACCCAGGCAGAATTCCAACAGTGGTAGCAGAGGATGGTTGCTGTTTTCTTCGATCCATCGGACATCTGGATGAGAGGCTGGTGAAAGGTCCTCCTCTGCTCCATGGAAGCCTGCTTTGAGAGGCTGATTCTCTGCAGCCAGAAGCTGACCAGAAGAAGCTGACAGCCAAGCCGATGCTCAAGGTATGAGACTTTTAAGGGCTTAGAAGAGTGAATGCAGATTGATTCATTCTCTGCTTCACGGAGAGCGTGTGTGGGAAAGCAGCTCCAACTTAGAAGAGGCCTGCATACCAGGCATTTTTGTGGTTTCCTGTCCGAGGAAAGGAATGCGCTGTTGCTAGGCAACGTCCTTCAGAAGGCTGTGCCTCAGAGAGGAGAAATGGAAAGTAACTCGAGAGGGCTGCACAGTCAGATAATGCTTCAGAGAGGCGAAAACAAAGTTTGTTATGACTAGGTCCTCACGAACTGCTGGAAGGGACTTTCCAACGCAGCCAGTGTCAGAGTTGCCAGGTGTCCAGAGTGTAAACAAGCCAGCTATTGGATTTTAGAGGCTTGTGTTTTAGAGTCAATGCAAGGACTCAAAATGGATGCCAAGAAGGGGGGAGGTTTGCCTTCTCCACCCCTCCTGACCAATGACAATTATTCATCTTGGTCTGTAAAGATGAAGGCCCTGCTGCAGAATCAGAGACTGTTTGGGGTGATTGAGAATCCCATCCCAGCAGCACCAACGCGTGCTTGGGAGTCACAGAATGTGAAGGCTAGGACTGCCATAA
Organism: Podarcis liolepis; assembly: GCF_965112155.1. Taxonomy (NCBI): domain Eukaryota; kingdom Metazoa; phylum Chordata; class Lepidosauria; order Squamata; family Lacertidae; genus Podarcis; species Podarcis liolepis. Next base: position 83,773,465 of record NC_139556.1, read on the forward strand.
TTCTGTGTGTGTCAGACTCGCAGCTTGTGCATATACAGCATTTGGAATTTGCGCAAGAGGTTTGGAACGCGCTGCGTACAACGCATCAGAGAGATGCTGGTTCTTCAGCGTTGCTGTATTTTGAGAAGTTGACCAATCTGAGATTAGCGCCTGATGGAGATGTTCAAGCGCACCTGACAGAGATGAAGTTTCTGCGTCAACAGATGGTGGAACGCAATTTCCGTCTACAGGAGGAAGTGTTTTGCTTCATGATGATAAACAGCCTTAGCCGCACTTACAAGGTTGTTGCCAGTCAGCTTGGTTCGCTACCTGCTCAGCAGCTAACCGCGGAAAGAGTGTCTACCGTCGTCCTGAACGAACACGACAGACTTGCTGCACTGGAAGTGAAAGACAGAGGGAGGCAAGAACAGAGTTCGAATCTTCCCACTGCTGAATCTACTGGAGAGCATGCCGTAGCATTGAGTGCCGTCCGATGCTACAATTGTGGACAGACTGGGCATCTACAGCGGAACTGTAAGAAGCCGCAACAGTCAAAAGGAGCCAAGAACAGCTCTACAAAGCCTGAGGCGTCAAGCAAAAGCCGTACCAACTGCCAGGTGAAACCTGCAAAGGCGATGATGGCGAAAGGAATCACGCCAGATGTTGGGAACGCATTCATAATCGATACCGGCGCCACAAAGCATCTTTGCCCACACAGAGGACTGTTTTCGACGTTGAAGAAGCAAAGCTTCACTGTGAAACAAGCCAACGGTCAAGAACTGGAAGCGACTGGAATTGGAACTGTGTATCTTGAGAGTCTGAACTTGACTATAAGCGATGTTTACCTGGTTCCAGAACTGAAATTTAGTCTGCTGAGTGCTTCACAGATTGCAAAGAAGGGACTAAAACTGTACTATGATGTTAAAAGATGCAAGATCTACAAAGATGGAGAACTGTTTCTTACTGCCAAAGAGAAAGATGGACTGTATTTGTTGACTTTTGATCAAAGTGATTACATGAAATGTAATACTTCTGATTCTAACGAATTTTCTCTTGCAGGTCTGACCAGTGTGAGCACCAAGAAAGTGGCTAAAAAGGTCGACAGAGCATTTCAGCGGGTGTATGCTGATGTGATTGGTCCCCTAGAACCATCTAGAGGCGGTGCAAAATATTACCTTTTGTGTGTTGATTGTTACACTAATTATTCTTGGGTTTACTTGATGAAGAAACCGCAGGAAACTTTAGAAAAGTTTCAGGAGTTTTGTGACAAGGTTAAAAGTATGCATGATGCTAACATTGATTGTCTTTTCACAGATGACAAGCCAGTTTTTCTTTTACAGGATTTCCAGAGGTTCCTGGATGAGAAAGGGATAAGACACAAACATGCTACTTCCGAAGAAGCATGGAAGAAATGTGTCTGTGTGAGGGTGAACAAAGAATTGCAAAAGGGGATGCATGCGCAATTGCTAAGTTCACATTTACCACATGATTATTGGGCCGAATCTTTAGCGTCCTATCTTCATGTGTGGTTGAGAAAAGTCTCAACAGAGCTGGGATGTTCTCCTTTTGAGAAGCTGTTCAATAGAAAACCTTCTGTTGCCTATTTCAAGGTTTTCGGGTCTCATGTGAGAACAGAAGCTCCAAATGGGGTAAAGAATGCCAGAGGCATCTTTGTGGGTTATGAAAAAGGTCTCTACAGAGTAATTTTGTCTGAATCTGGTCAGGTGATTCTCACAAAATTTCTAGAGAGTGCTCCTGAACAGGAGAGAGTGATAGTTCACACTTTTTCTACAGAGGATTCTGATGATGATGATGATGAGTTTGATCTTATTGAGTTCAGTGGTACTGATGATGACAGCGATAGCTCAGACAGCTCAGTTGTCACAGTCATTGAGAGGAAATCTCAAATAATGACTAGACCCTCAGAAGAGGAAGATGAACCACTAATTAAGCTTAATACTGGTTCTCCAGAGAGTTCAGAGACTGAACCAGAAAGCAGAGAAGAGCAGCAGCTCTTACGTAGGTCTGAGAGAACAACGAAGGGTGTACCACCCAAGAGGTATTCAAAGGAGTTTGCTAACCTTGCATATGTTGCTGTTGTAAACGATCAAGGACAGGTTGAAGCTGTGTCTGAGTCAGAGACAAAGGCACAACAGAGAGTTGTTAACCAAGGAAATGCAAAGTCACACAACCAGAGAGGTACATTGGTAAAACCAGTGGCGGGTAGTTCCAAGGGTGGAACTGAAACAACAGGGGAATGTTATAAGTATAACAACTGTTTGTTTTCTTCTCTGGATGACGCTTTGCTCGCAGCACGCATTGATACTTTAGGGGGAGTATGTTACCATAAAGCACCAATGCTGCAGCAAGCAAAGGCTCCAGCAGCTCAGTCAGCTGCTTGTGGCTGGAAAGCCAGACAGGATGTTTGTGACTGTTGCCATGGAAACAAAGGGGCAGTCCAATCTGTACTGAGCACCGGATGTTAGCTCTGTGTGTGTGTCATATGACCCGTACTGGAAGTACATGGGTGGAGTTTCTTCTTGCTGTTGTCGAGTGCAGACATGTTTCTCTGTACTGATATGAGAGACAGAAATAAAAGATGTAAATAGTTTTCTGTCTGCTTCTTTCCCCTCTTGGGGGACACCAAAGGGGAGAGATGATGAACGGTGTGTTCCTCTCACACATCTGAGATGAATCGCCGGGACCTCGCCTGCTTATCAGCAGAGTGGAGACGTGGGGAGGTCGACAGGAATATCTGCCGGTGCCTACGCTGTGGCACATTCCTCTGACCCAGGCAGAATTCCAACATTCCACAGGTCGGACACCACTGCTGAGAAGGCCCTCTGCCTGGTTCCCTGTAACCTCACTTCTCGCAGTGAGGGAATCGCCAGAAGGCCCTCAGAGCTGGACTTCAGTGTCTGGGCTTAATGATGGAGGTGGAGACGCTCCTTCAGGTCTACTGGGCGAAAGCCATTTAGGGCTTTAAAGGTCAGCACCAACACTTTGCATTGTGCTTGGAAACGTACTGGGGCAGGGCTGGGCAGCAGAGAAGTTGGGGCTGTGTGATACACCAGTGGTGCCAATCTGGCATTCCCACTAGTGCATCTGGGCAGCCTTGACCTTGACATCACCATGGTCATCTCAGTCAGGTAAAGTGTAGCGTTGTTGGTGCTGGGAGGATGGCTCTGCCCTACCACACCGGCCTCTACTGGAGGCAAGCATGTTTTCTTGTGGGCTTCCTCCCAAACTGCCTTTACGGAAAAGATGATGGGAGCACCCTAGGGTGTCCGAGGGCACTTTCATTCAATTGAGGATAAGACGGGAGTTTGGGCTAGGGTGGGGATGCAAACTGAAGAGCTATCTGTTGCAAGTGCAACTTATAGATAAAGAATCTTAAGAAGGGGCTTTGCAACTATCTGTCAACAGCAGACCTCTTGAACAAGACCTCTTGGGCACATCAAGAACAGAGTGCGGGAAACCAATTTTTAGGGGAAATTAAATTTGCCTTAATTTGTGGCCGATTTGGAAAATGAATAAAAAAGATTTGACAAAAAAGAAGAAGAGAGAATTCTTCACTTTGATGAGATGTATTTAGAGTAGAATGTCTATTTCTAATTTCACATCTGTAATGTATAAGTAAGTCTATATCTATGTCCCCTCCTGTCCTTTTGTGTGTGGGGTTGGGAATCAGTGGCCTTCCTCCAGATGTTTCTAGGAATCGAACTTCCACCATGAGCCTCAGACAGCACAGCCACTGGTAAGGTATGTTGGGAGTTGTAGTCCGGCAGCACTCAGTGGGCCAGATTCCCCACTCTTGATGAAGGAGTTATAAAAGACGCTGCAATGAGCTGCCTGTTTGTGTTGACATAGAACCATCTCACTGTAATACTGGTTGAAATTAATTGGGCTGGGAATGTCAGCCAACATACTGGGACACCGCTGTAAACCCTGAAAAACACCCCAACTTTGCCTTTTAAGGTATTGTACAAACAGATGAATTGAGCAATTGAGAAAACAGGTTCCAGGTTTTCTTAACCACAAAATGATTTGGGATTCTTCAATTACTTAAATGCTGAACAGGAGTCAGGCACTGGAGACTGGCTGAGAAAATTAGGAACATATAATTGGAAAGTTTTGTCTTGGGTAGTTGGCAGCAGGCTTGGGAATAGGGTCCAGGAGTCTGTCACTAGTCCTGTATATAGCAGCAATATGAAATGCTTGCAGAGATAATGGATTAAGGGTGGGATGCGAACCTAAACCAGTAAATCGGCTTACAATAAAATCTGCAGAGTGCCATGCAATTCATGCAAAGCCGTAGAGAGCAAGGAAGCTTGGAAAGAGGGTCTCCATTTAAAGCCTAGCCTTTTATTAGCCATACCACATCGTGTTGCTTCTGTTGGCATAAGAGTAAGATGACAACAAAAGGGTGAAATTACGTTACAGGTGTATATCAGTTTTAGATCATTTGAACTGTTAGCACCCTCAAAGGATTCTGGGAATTGCAGTCTGAGGGTCCTGAGAATTTTGTTAGAGAACTGGAGACCGTTCACAGAACTGCAGTTTCTAGGATTCCCTGGGATGAGAGAGCAATATTATATGAGTTTAAGAAATACTACCAAGACATTGCAGACCACATCACGTACATATTTCTGCATTTCTGGCCATGTGAACTTGCTCTCAGGTGGCCAAATAAGCACCCCATGTACACTGTAGGTTCTTTCCCAAGTTATATTCATTTTCTCCGCCACCCAGGAGGCAAATTTATGTCTAGTTTGTTTTGTTGAGTGGCTAAAGTATTGTACTTGCAGACTTGGCAGGAAAGGAGATCTAGGCTTAGACTTTTGTATTTCCACTGACACTTTTGCAAGACAGGATTATTATGAATCATAAGAATGATACCATAAAAAGTAACTTTCTGCATTACAATCATGTGCAGAGGAGGTTTCAAAACACAACATCAACATAAAGTATTCTTAGTTCATGACAGTGCACCTCCTTAGTCTGTCATATATATTTTTTAAAGTGCGGGAACCGAATTAATATTTATTGTTTTAAAGAAAGAACACAAACACGCAGCAAATGAACTCCTCCTTAACTCAGATGTTTCAGTCGTAAACATCAAGCATAAATGCTATGAAGAGCTACAGGTGCTACAAGCAGCATGAGTTGAGTGACAGATTGATGAACATTTATCACAAATTGTTGTTCCTTGAGCACTTCAGCTTTCGAAGCCAAAATATCCCCAACCATCTAAAGTGACTTATAGCAATGCTTTTCTCTTTTAAAAATCTGATTTAATAAAATCCATATGCCTTGATAACTGTACTTAAAACCAACACCTGTCTAAAAATATGGCTGCAAAGAAATTAATGCAACAATAAATATGAATCATATTTTATATAGGCTTCTATGGATTCAAAGCGAAAGCTCATACCAACCTCCCAAAAACAGAAAGTAGAGATCAACATCTTGTTGCATTATATAGCAGGGATAGACAACATAGCGCCCTCCAAATATTGCTGAACTACAACTCCCATCATCCCAAATGGCTATGTTGGGGATGATGGGAGATGTAGTCTGACAACATCTAGAGGATACCATATTAGAGACCTCTGGGTTACAGCTTCAAAACATGCACATTCTCATGTCTGTAACGCAACACACCTATTCTGCAACAAGCTATTCTGTCCTGATATTGTGTTTTTGTTAATTCGACTAAACTCAAAGTCGAGGAGAAATTTAGGTTGTAGTACTATACTCACTGGGGAATGAGTGTATGAGTGCATTCCCAGGATTGTGCTGTTAGTGTCATTATCCTAGTGTCATTATCCTATTTTGCAATCTGAAACATTCTTAAAAATGTATCAGCTGGATTTTAAGTGTCAATAGGATATACCGGTATATGCTTCTTAGATTATTCATTAAAGCTGCCAGTTTAAAATTTTGCATCCTGATGTTGCATTTCAAGTCCATCAAAACCAGATGTGGAATTGGAATTACAATAGCAATAACTCTTTTCCGCCCAGGGAAAAACTTCCATGATTCAAATAGCACTGATTATGACTGAGAAGAACCTTCTGCCCCCCAAATAGGCATTTAAATCTCACAGAAATCACCCACTCAAAATATGAGGAGGAGAAAATGTTCCAGATGTATATACAAATGTTGAAATGTAAGTACCCAACATTTCCATAGAAAGCTCCTGTGCACAGTATTGACGATTTGGCATGTGCATTAAGAATGACAAAAATGCAGCCTGTGCATCAGATTCACAGCAGCAGTGTGAACAGGTAGAGCTCCTGAAAAAAATGGCTTATTTATACCAACTTGCTAAAGGTGAGTAAAACAAGGGTCAAGGGTGAGTAAAACCCTGGACAGCTAAGGCCAGTCAAAGGCGACTATGGGGTTGTGGCACTCATCTCGCTTTCAGGCTGAGGAAGCCGGTGTTTGTCCACAGACAGCTTTCCAGGTCATGTGGCTAGTATGACCAAACTGCTTCTGGCGCAACGGAACACCATGACAGAAGCCAGAGTGCACAGAAATGCTGTTTACCTTCCCGCCACTGTGGTACCTATTTATCTACTGGCATTGGTGTGCTTTCGAACTGCTAGGTTGGCAGGAGCTGGGACAGAGTAATGGGAGCTCACTCCGTCATGGGGATCCGAACTGCCGACCTTCCAACTGGCAAGCCCAAGAGGCTCAGTGGTTTAGACCACAGTGCCACCCGCGTTTCTCAGTAAGTCGGTCCATTCCACAGACCGTTTAAGCATTAGGCTAATTGCTACCACTTTTCTGTATTAAAATAACACAGACGCCATCGCATTCATAAGATCCCTGATGAAGAATATTCCAAAAGCAACAGATTAAACTCTTAATATCTTGTGAAATAAAGCAGCCATGTATTATGGTAATCATTAAAGTAAAAAAAAAATAGATCACAGATTTGGGTAGAAAAATTGACATTCACTCCCCCGCCCCCAAAAATTCTTCTTAGGAATCTCGGTAGGCAGCCAACTATGGAACCACCCCAGACTTAGAAAAGGACTGCCTGAGGTTATAGTTATCCATTGGAATTTCCATTATCTTACTGTTTTCAGACAAATAACAGATCCCCTAACCCCCAGTGCCAAGAACATTTCAGGGTTTGCATCTACAGTACTCCTTTGCTTTGAAGACGCCAGCAAAACAATCATCTAAAGGAAAACATGTTTGTGTTTCGGCAGCACTAATAAATGCCAGAGATAGAGAACCGACACCTTACTTATTCTGGACACTGATGCAAAGGCCTACGATTTCCAAGGTAGAGGAAAAGGTGGGTTCACGAGAATCTTTATAATACTATGTGCCTTTCCCCCTTAAAACACAGGGGTTTGATGCCCTCTCTCTTTATGGCTATAAGACTAAAGAAGAAATAGTTGACATGGTGCCCTACAGATGTTTTGGGACCTACATTTTTTAGAAAGTGAAGTACCAGACACTCTAGATTTTGGAAACCACTTTGAGGACCAAACAACATATTATAAGTGAATCTATGTAACTATAGCCCAACATGTGTTTGTTTGAAAAGATGCTAGTGACTCTCTGTCACTTCTCTGCTCTCAATTACTCTGTCTTAAAGTGACCTTCCAAGCAAAAAAACCAGGAGTCTATGGACCAGAGTCACATTATTTGGTGTATAAGATATACTTTGGCCCGGTTGCTTTCTAAAACTAGAGACTATGTGGATCTAACCACCTCTCCAAAACTACAAAAGTAGAAATAAAAAAATTCCTTCCAGTAGCACCTTAAAGACCAACTAAGTTAGTTCTTGGTATGAGCTTTCGTGTGCATGCACACTTCTTCAGATACTGAAGAAGTGTGCATGCACATGAAAGCTCATACCAAGAACTAACTTAGTTGGTCTTTAAGGTGCTACTGGAAGGAATTTTTTTATTTTGACTATGGCAGACCAACACGGCTACCTATCTACTACAAAAGTAGACCAACACAAACAAACAGCCTTTGTGTTTCTTGAAGAGCTGTCTTCTCCATACCACATGGTATCTTTCTTAAACTAGCATTTCTTAAACTGGAGGGAATTTCAAAATACGTTTTGCCACGTGTCATGGGAGAGGACTCAAAAAGACCAATTGGGTTTACATAAGCATCACAGTGATTCTAAGGTCAATCTTTAGAGCCCGGCCTTTATTAATTAAATCCATGTGAGGAATCTATCAGATTACATTTCAAGATAGTAGCAGAGTTCAATGCGGTTCAGTACAGAAGAGAGAGAAATGGGGAATTCAAATAAGGTCCTGACATTACTAATAAGAAGTGCACAATAATCTCCTTCTTCTAAAGCTCATAGTACTTTATAAGTGGAGACCAATCTCTAACTTTCATGCTTGGTCTCAATTTAATAGAGAAGGTTGTCTTCATTTTGATATTCTTCCTAGTTGTTAATTGAGAGAATTACGGTTCCTCAACATCAGCTGGCTATGGTTGTGTTTGCAGCAATAGAGAGTCTTTTTCTCCAGATTGTTTGAAAAGATGCCATCCTGAAGCACTTGGAGATGTGTTCCATAATACAATATACATATAAGTGGAGAAGTTCTTTCCCCCTAGAGAGGGGGAGCGAGGGAAAGAGAGAGAGATTTGGGCACATCCACCACCTATGGAAGAGCTCTTAGCACCCTACAGTTTCACCAGCAGATGGTGTCCATACCTGGACAAATTCAGTACCATCTAGGCAACAATTTACGGCCACACTAGATGTAATGTCGGAGTTCCATCATTGGAGCTCTTGGAAATCTTGATAAAGCCAAATTCTTGACTGTGGAAGTGTCTAACAGACTTTGATTGAATGTGTTAAATATGCCTCCTCTAAACCTTCACACCCAATGCACAAAGGTCTGGAAGAAACACAAAATGTGCACACCAGGGGACAGGATACTGGGAGTAGGGCTTGTGTGCATCAAGCTGGCATCCCTAATATACACATTGTATTCTCTCAACATAAATTACGTTGCTAATTTGAATGCAGAATGGTTGATGTCCCCCACATTTACAGATGGGAAGGGGAAGCTAAAGCTCAGCTATATGAAACAATTTCATATATGGTTGCAGCCAGTTATTTAAGCAAAGTATTGGAGATGGGCAGATTTACAAGAATGTAGGAATATGCTGCAACGGCTGACTTGACTAATTATGTACGTGTAAAGGAAGAAAGGCAGAGAACACATGTATCTGTGGAAAACTGGACCCTCTACTGAAGGTTTTGGAAGAACTGCTTTTAATGTATTCAAGATGTGACAGTGTGTCGGATTCGAAGTAGTGCAAGTGTTTGTTTTCCAAAGCACACAAAATGGGCTTCCTTCACATTTTATACAGAGGGAGCCACGCTGTCTAGCCCATGTGAACTGCCCCTTAACCCAGAGATCTGGGGATAAGCTGTGGCTATTCAAGGGTAAGGAAATGGCACCAGCCAAGATTCAGAAGCAGCCGTCTCTGCATTCCTTTGTATATTCCTGGATTAATTCCTGGCACTGAGAAGAGGTCGCAGGCGGAAAGCCACTGAACTTTTGGCTCAATTTTTTTTGCTGTAGCCAAGTGGAGGGGACAAGATTGAAAAGGGGGGCAGCTCTCCTGAGAATACTGCAGATTCCCTTTCTGAATTCCAGGTCTCTACCTGAATTTGCATGGAATTTTTAGTAGCCCCTTTATTACTACAGGGTATAAAGAAAATCATATATTCCATCTATAAGACAGCTCTCACCGACCTGCTGAAGATGTTTAGGACTACAGCTGCCACCATCCTCAGCCAGCATGACTTGTGACCTAGTCCAATACCACTGCAATCATGTTAGTTCTTGGTATGAGCTTTCGTGTGCGTGCACACTTCTTCAGATACACCATGCACACGAAAGCTCATACCAAGAACTAACTTAGTTGGTCTTTAAGGTGCTACTGGAAGGAATTTTTTTATTTTGACTATGGCAGACCAACACGGCTACCTATCTGTAACTGCAATCATGCTGGCCAGAAACTGAATTCTGGCTGTTCTGCAATGATTTCCCACATCCTTATGTCTATTTACCACAAGTCTAGCTGTAAAAGGTAAAGGACCCCTGACAGTTAAGTTCAGTTGCGAACGACTCTGGGGTTGCGGTGCTCATCTTGCTTTACTGGCCAAGGGAGCTGATGTTTGTCCGCAGACAGTTTTTCCGGGTCATGTGGCCAGCAGGAAACACAGAAACGCTGTTTACCTTTCCACCAGAGCAGTACCTATTTATCTACTTGCACTTTGCCATGCTTTCAAACTGCTAGGTTGGCATGAGCTGGGACCGAGCAACACTGGGAGCTCACCCCGTCGCGGGGATTTGAACCGCCGACCTTCCGATCGGCAAGCCCTAGGCTAAGTGGTTTAGACCACAGCGCCACTCATGTCCCTATATTCTGGCTGTAGGCTTCCTCAAATTAAGCTCTGCAATGTTTGAAGGAAAACACACAAACACACATGCACACACAAATGTTAGATGGACCAGGACATGGCAAACACATCTTCTCCCCCAGCTTCCAACAAGCATCAGTCTTAAGCAAAGTCCCATCTGGTAAGTTCTTGAGTCACCTCAAGGGATTTAATTAGCAGATCCATCACAAGCGGTATAAATAATGACTAGTTTGTAGATGCTGCAGACATCTCTTGATCGCTTAGTGAGCAGAAGCATTAACAGGGCCCATCTGCTAGAAAAACCCCTTCAGGATTGGATATTGTATTTGACAAATTGTTTCAACCACAGCCATATTATCCCTAGGCTCCAGCAATCAGGTTTTATGAAGGACTAACACACATCAGTAGCAAAGCCATATATCAGATAAGCAGCTAATTTCATCAGGGTAGCCATAAATAACTGTCCACTCTCCTGCTGGCTGCAGGGCACCTCAATATAAAGATTGCTTACATTAAGTCCTTTAACATGTAGGAGAATACAAGAGGCAGCTTTTTAAAACGTTGCTTTCTGAGCTTCCAAAGTTATGTTTAAGGAGCAAAGGAAAACAATCTGGATTGCGTAATTTAATTTAGAGGAACAGTAGACCTGGTCAATGAAAGCAGTGCCACCCCTTTGTGCTTTATGTTTTATTCTTAGGCTGTGTCTACATTGGGGATTTTGCTTTGGTTGGTTCAATAATGGTTTTGTGCCACGTCACAACTGGTCAGTGTTCAAATGTTTAGTTTTGACCAATAATTGTGATTTTTAACCATGTTTCTGCCTTTTTAATGTACTGTATTTTAACACTGTATTTTAATGTACTCCTACTATTATTTTGACTGGTAAGTAAACAAGACTGTGCATGTAGTGTTCTTCAGGCATCCTATATGTATTGAATAGGGACAGCTCATTAAACTGGAGGAGAAATCAGGCAGGTATTGCCCTACCCAAAAGCCTAATTTCATTGGGTTGTAACCAATGGTGGCTTTGGTTTGAGGGGGAAACCTATTTCACCCCCCAAAATCAGGGTGCTTGAGGTCTGCCAATTCCCATTATGTACTGCAGTTCTCAGTGCTGTAGCCCATTCTGTTTTGGAGAGTCTCCCTGCCTCCAGATCAGCTTTCTGTCATGGCCCTGGAGTCAATTTCCCCTTCTTCCAGGGGATGAGGGGAAGGACTTGAGTCAGAAGGAGAACTGCATGAAGGGCCAGCTCAAGACATTTTGCCGCCTGTGGCGAAGGACAAGGCAGTACCCTCCCCCAAGGCACATACAGAAGCCTATTGGTAATTGAATCTCTCTCCAATACTGTTGAAAGGACAGCATATTCCACTGCACTTAAGGGCAGCAGGTGAGCACAGAGAGTACAGGGCAGGCCGCATGGCACTCACAGCTCTGGCCATTCCCTGCATCTTCAGCATCAGCCACCTGAGGCAGTTGTCTCACTCTGCCTCATCACTGACTGCATGCAAGGCCACACCCAGTAGCACTTCTGCAAGGTGAGACTCTGGTGCCAGTGCCCTAGGACTGCCATATCCCAGACTCAAAGGACCCCATCCCAGAAGCCCCAGAGGCACCTTTCAATGAAGGTGCAGCTTGCAACTGAGATCCTGCTGCTGCTCCTATACTGGGCTCAACTTTGTCCGTTTCTGAAGCAACAGTGGATCTCTTGCTCTCTGTTGGTATTCAGCCTGAACCCTGCACGGAGCAGCCTAGCTGCAGGTGACCTCTCATGGAGGGCATACAGGATTAATTGAATTGGTGGGACTGGTGAGAACTGAGTGCCCTAACTTGTGGAAGCAAAAGTGATTCCCGCTAACCACTATTAGATAAGAACTGTTGATTTGAATTTCTGGATGCTGATCAGCGCAATTCTGAACAAACAAAGTCACAGTGACATCTTGTGTTTTGACAGTGAAGTAAGACTGTCCTATGCACTCTACATGTCGCAATCTCACCCTTGGACGTCACTGTCTAATATTAGGCATGTCGATTTGGGTTGGCATAGCTGGGTGCTCTGGCAAACAAAATGTCATGTCAGTGACTCATAACCTCTCCTGAGCTTTTATCAAGCATCACTGGCTGCCAAGCGGGGTCAGCACACACCACCAATGATACTCCACAGGTCGTGACATCACAGTCAGTATGTTCCAACCCAAAAATACTTCCTTTTCCAGGGTAGCAGCTCACAGGATTGAATCACAAGGCTACAGGTTACGGCGTCTATCCTTCAAAGATCAAAACGAACTTGCCGGGAACAAGAGGAACATAATGCAACACAGCTGGTTGTCTTGCGATGTACTTTAACACAAAGGAACAACATTTCACAATGCGATAAGTGTTAGGTGCATTCATTTGTTAGCTTGAAAATCACAAATTAAAGCTGTCATCAGATATGACCCGATTAAAGCAGTTATACTTGATAATATTTTTGCTTCTAATTTCTACATGAATACTTTCATTTTGGGGCTCATCTGCAACTGTTAAATCATCATCTTTTTTGGTCCTGCAAACATACATCATAGAATAATTCCTTTATGCGCATGAATGCTCAGAACACCTAAACAGAATTCATACATTTTCCTCCGTTATTCAATAGAAATATATATTCCTGATTCAGGATTTTTGAGAAAGTTGCAAACAGTCTGTAAGAGGAATAGAGCTTTTTTTGGATTCTAAATGTTGGTAATAATATACTGGATAACACTTTATTGCACCGTTATATTTCTTAGTAAGAGACCACCCCCAACAGTGTTAATTGCGAAAGCCAATTGCAAACCAATGATTTGATGCTTGGATACAATTTTTAAAAAGTGATCTCCTTGGTACATTGTTAATTGTTTAATGGTTCAGTGCTATGGCTAAAATCAAAAAGAATTGTGCAACTAGTTCTGTGTCCAAGGGGCTCCTCCCATAGGAGGCAGTTCCACACTTACGAAACTGAATGAGGGTACTTCCCAAGGCAGATTTTGAAATTGCATGAGAAAAACAGAAAACTCCACTGGGCATGCCTAAGACCTTTTCTAGAGATGTTTCCTTGAGCAGAATCCAAAACCAATATTGCATCTGATTCAAAATGTTACACTAAAACGAGTGAGGCTGCAGGATCAGATGATGTTCATTATTAAGCAGACTGATTGAGAGCTGTGTGCAAGTGGCCTTTTGAAATTCTCTACCCTGTTTGTAGGCAGAGAAACTAGGAGGAGCATTTCACTAAATTTCTCCAGGTGAGGGACAAATTCTCCAACAGTTTCTCAGTGGCATTAGTGGTAACCATAACAAAGATCCCACCCCACGCCCCTTAAGGTTTTATTTTATGTTAGAACCTTTGCCTGGATCTATGTCTGGATGTGGCATTGTTCTGGGACATCAGTAGTGGGAAATGGTGGTTGCTCCAAAAAGATGGTGGATGATATTCAAAGTCACCTTATTTCCTTATTTGCTAGTGGCAGCAGCAATTGTGTTCGAAACCACGCCTGCCATTTGCAGCCTCCACAAACCTAGCATCTTTCTGTGGGAAGAAAATGGGGGCCAGCACAAAACCAAACAAACAAACAAAATGATGAGGAATATTCAGAGGAATACTTCCCTAAGGTGACTAAGAAAAATGAAAAATCACATCCATTTTCTCGGGGGGGGGGGGATTCTTCTGAGAAATTTCAACTCAGGTCTACATTGATTAAGTCATCACAAGGATATATGTATATGCGGCTACAAAGCAGACTTTGTTTTGATGCATGCAAACATTTACTTGGTAGTTTCCATCTAGAGAGGAATAGGCACTGGTGGTGAGGTAGCTGACCAGGAGGTAAATTTAGCAGGGATAAATAGCAGCAGAGGGCATCTTTCAGCAGCCGCGATAGTCCAGCAGAAAAAGATCAGGACTTTGAAGAGGGAAATCTGATTTCAATTCCCACTTACAAAGCCACACGGATAGTGTTCAGCTCAGTTACTATCTAATGGTTTTTTGTGAGACGAATAACATGAAAATTACATACCCCAAATATGTTCATAAACCTCAACAATTAATTTAAAGTATGCTCATTAAAGAATTATTGAAAGTGGATTATTGATGTACGCATTTCATTACAATGAACCTAAGAACCCCATTGCTAAGTGATGCACAAGCCAATCAGAGTGTGGCTTTGGCTGCAAATACACAAACACTGATGCAAAGCAGACCTATCCAAATCATGGCACAGGCTGAGTGCAGATGCCTTGCGCACCAAACACACAAAAGGTCTGTGGGGACCAAATGACAGGCCAGACGAAGGGCTTGTGTAGTTGCTCTACCGATCCGCACAACTTTTGGAAAGGTAGCCAAATGAAAATTTATATGTGATTTATTATCGTGTTTTTCATACCACTGCCACCCTGTTTCAGGTTTCTTCCAGTTTGGGATATTTATTATGGTTGGTTTGCCCAAGTGACATCTCAATGAGCTGGTCTCAACGCAGCTGTTTCAACAAAAGAAAGCCAGATGTACTGCCTCATCCCTTGCTGATAGAAAAAGCTCATTTTCCCTCAGTGACCCCATTCCCAATGTCCCTTCTTGAAAGGGTGAGGGAGGGAGGGAGGGAGAGAGAGAGAGAGGGAGAAAGGGAGGGAGGGAGGGAGGGAGGGGGAAGATGAATTTATTGACCTACAAGGCTGACATTTAATCTTGCTTGTTTTCTTCTCATGTTATTTTAGCCACAGTCTTGTAGTGGCTTCATAAATACCCAAGGGAATGGCTCCAGTCACGTTGCCATCAATCTCTAAGGCTACAGCCAGTAAAATTCTGTCATTCTAAATTTGGGCTTGAAACTGGTTTAGTAGCTGGAGATATGGGCGAAAGGAGGAAGCAATTTTTGGAGTATAAAAACCAGAACATCCAACTTGCTTTCCCATTCTCCACAAAAAATAAATAAATATCACTGATGATCTAGAATAGCAATCTGAAGCCTTGCTGGACCTAGAGTCTGATAGCCAGAAACGATAACAAACTTTTCATCTGTTTATGAACTTTGTAGCATAATTACACATTTCTCTTTCTCTCTCTGGGGTGACCACACATAAAAGGGCAAAACAAAAGGATGAGTACAAGTAATTCCCCCGCAAACCCAAAAGATTCCTAAAATAGAGGAATCACCTCAACTGAAAAACACACACAGAATAATTTTAGTGCATTAGGTTATGTTATAAATGCATCTTATGTTTCACAGTGATACAAGAGATACCAGAGATATAAAATGTTGGAAGTGACTTAGTCAGATAGCTGGTTAAATGAATCAAGTGAGATCATGTGGCTTACCAAATATGTTATGATTGCATAAAACAATTATAAAAAGACAGGGTCTGCATTTATTATTTTAATGAAGGCTTTGGTTGGTCTAATAAAGGTACCAACAATTATATTAGGAAACACTTCCTTTTTTTCTTCAAAACTCGTTTGTCAAATATAAACGGCTGCAGATATAATTGATTAATGAATGAACCAACACCCATTTTCTTTACTTGACTAAGAATTGTTTGCTTGGGTATCAGCCCTAAATAAAAGCATGAAGCTATGTTGTTATGCTGTTAATATATTTTGCATCATTATGCAGTCCACAATTTGATCCATTTGGCTGGCCTGCATGTATGGTCTCCCCTCCCTCCCACACCAATGGCCCACTCGCCTTTCGGGGGCCCTGTTGTCCGATGTGACTGGAAATGGAAAGATGACTTACAACCTAGTTTATTTGTTTTTTTCCCTTGGGTGAAGAAGGATTTCCCCGACATCTTGTTGAAAATGATTTTTTCCCTTTGCTTTGTCCCTGGGGATTGTGCCATCTTTTATCAAGACCAGACAGTTTCTATTTCAACACTTGTTTAAACACCTTTTTTTTTTTTTTTTTGGTCTCTTGTCCTAAACAGCTCTTTGCAACCAGCCAGCCAAGATGCCTTCCATCTTCCAACTGGAAGAGAAGCATTCTTAGTGTACATGTTATGCCAGTTTGGGTATTCCTCTCCCCAGCTCTCTTGGCTGAGCTGACATTTTGCCAGCCTCTGCCAGCAGAGTGGGGCAGAACGATGCAGCTTCCACCTGCCAAACACTGGAGGAAGCCAGCAGAAAGTCCTCAAATGGAGTATTCCAAGGGTGGGGAGCGGGCAAGGTTGAGCCAGTCCAAGATCGACTGGATCCCAAGCTAACCTCACTGGGTTCGATTGTTTCTCTCTTCCAGCTTCCACTGTGTCAGCCATGGCCAACAGGACCAGGGAAGCTGCAAAGACCCACCAGCGGGGTGGCAGTGAGTGTTTTGATTGCATCTCAATCTCCTTCTTGATTGTTACCCTCTCTTCTGACACCACTAAACCAAAATATCCCACGTGAGGCTTACTAAAAAATGCATTGACACATACACGCAGGACAGAAAAATCATGTGATGATGACAGAGTCCATCTATTACATTTAGCAGGGCTTCTTTCTGGAATGCTTCCTTAGTTAAAACTTCACTGGAAATCTTGTCAACTCACATGGTTATTTTTAGCTGAGCTCATCTTGTTTGGTGGCTTTGATGTGCTGACTTACTAATGAGAAAGATTTACACACAGAGAGGATATTAAGAATGCAGAGTCCACTGATGACATGGTACAGTTGGAAGGACAGATTAACATATAAAATTGCATCAAAGATGGAGAAACAGTGGTACCTCGGGTTAAGAACTTAATTCGTTCTGGAGGTCTGTTCTTAACCTGAAACTGTACTTAACCTGAAGAACCACTTCAGCTAATGGGGCTTGCTGCTGCCGCCGTGCCGCTGCTGCACGATTTCTGTTCTCATCCTGAAGCAAAGTTCTTAACCCGAGGTAATATTTCTGGGTTAGCAGAGTCTGTAACCTGAAGTGTATGTAACCTGAAGCGTATGTAACCCGAGGTACCACTGTACCTGACTTGAAACTCCTTATTCTGCAAGTTCTAAATTTAAATCAAATTATTTAATTTGGTCTTTTTTATTTCAGTTTTTTATTTTAATTGGCTTATGATTGGATATATTAATTGGATGTTTTGTATTCTGCCCGAAGGTTCCATAAAATGGGCGGAACCTGATATTAAAAATTTGGAACTTGACTATGTGATATGGGCAGGGAAAGGAGGGGTCAGCCCTATGAGGCAGAGTGAGCAAGATCATGAATGTCATGGGGGGGGGGTGTCATGAGAGGTCAGAAAATGGTTAGGTTACTTAAATTGTTGTTTTTATTGTTCTTTTATTCCCAGAGAGAGACATTTCTGGAGAGTCTCTGTTTCAGGTGCCAAAAAAACTTGGCCAGCATTGCACATTTTGCACACTGACTTGCGAGGGAGGAGGAAACCATTTGCCATTTCGCCTCAGGTGGCAAAATGTACTGGGACTGCCCTGTGGAAACAACCCCTCCTCATTATTCTCTGAAACATCTGGACACTTTGGGTCAAAAAAGTTAGTCATACCTTTCTTGCTACTTGAGTATATAAATATACCCTGTAGATAAAAACAACTTGTTGACACTGGCTATCAACCATCTAATTTTGATGGACCTTCTAGAAAATTACAAAAATTAATACCTGTAGGTGAAATGGTGAGAAAGCCTATAAATGGTGAGAAAGCCTGATCAATCTTCAATCTAGCCTGATCCACATACACAAAGATGGTCAGTTGGGCTATTAAAACAATTTGGCAGTCAGCTATCCTGTGGCCATAGTTTGAAATCTAAGCTAAGTAAATGGATATCTAGTGGGGGGTGGGTAGTTAATTCCTGCAGATAAACAACTCTTTATGGTGTATAACGCACATGAAGTCATAAGTATTTTGAGGCATGAGGCAAGTAAAAATAGAGTCTTAAAACTTAAGGCCTTGGTTTTAAATGGCTTACTTTAGGTGCAAGTTGGGCATACCTAGTGGGAATTTTGAGTAGCAGATTCGTATGCTACATAATATCTGAAAATCACCTCAGTTTCAAAAGCAGTTTGCCATAGGATAGAGGGGGATAACGCTCAAGAAATCTAAATCCCAAAGCACCTTGAACATACCAATGATTCCTCAATGAAAATTGGCAATGTGAGGTATGCCAATTTAGATTGCCTCATGATGAGGGTGGCTGTCAAAAACCCATGCAACCTTTCCTTAATTAAACCTATTTAAGCAAAAAGGCCACAGCTCAGTAGTAGAGTATTTGGCTTTACCTGCAGAAGCTCCCAGGTATATCCTGTCATGGCTGGGAATGTCCCCAGTCTGAAACCCTGCAGACTTTCTGCCAGTCAGTATAGACATTACTGCATTAGATGGGCCAGTGGTCTGACTGAGAATAAGGCCGCTTCCTATGTTCCTTGTAATAACACAGACAAGAAGCTGAAGGGAGTGTGAAACATTTTCAAAAGGCCAAACTTTGCAACCAGGAGGGCTAAACCTTCCTTTGATTTAGAATTAAACTGGCATTTTCAAGTCTTCACTATCGCTCACACATTACTTTTCTGTTGTGAGCCTAAGAAGTCTTAAGTGTGCATGAATGTGACAACACATGCATCATAGACACAGCTACTGGCCTGTGAGAACTGGGCTGCAGCTCCCCACAGGAACCTGGGTTGCATCACTGAGCCAGCCTCTTTAAACCATAGTTAAGTTAATTTATGGTTTAATGGTGAAATTGCGGCATGCTTCTGCATAATGCTGAAATCAGAGGTGTTTTCTTCCTGCTGTGCTGCCAGACGTTAAGCTTATCACTACATCTAAACCTGGGCTTGTGATGGTGCAGCAGGATCAAGGGAGGAGCGAGGTGCCTGCGATTTCAGTGGCATGAACCAGGAAACCACACCGTGTCACCTTTAAACCATAGTTTAGTTTAACTATGGTTTAAAATGGAATGCCGACATATGACCCAAGGCTATGCCAAAGAAGCGTGCAGGCTGAACTCAAGAACTAAGTGAACTAGTACAATGCCTAACCCTTCTGCTGTTGCACAACTTCAGCTCAATCGTGAGGCAGGACCTGCGATCGGCTGTGTCTACGGCAGAAGTTTCAGGATGCCAGATGCCTCAAAGATTTAATTCCACGTTAGATTTCCGACTGGCACTTAGGAGAACTCCAGCTGCTTCTGATTATAGATGTTAAGCACTTGAGAGGCAGCCAGAGGATATGTTCTGATGCCATCCTGCTGATGTATATGAAGACAGTTATACTTTCACCTGAAGTGCTTATAATTTCCTCACTTTAAAACTACTGCCTCTCTTCTTCCCTTTTGCAAACCCAGCCTCCGCCAGCACTCCACCTATTGCACGCCATGTAGAGCTGAGAAGCAGTTTGACCTTCTCATTAAAATGAAAGAAGTTTGACAAAGCACTGAAGTCTATCGTCGCAGGAGGAAACGTTATGCTTAGAATTGTCATGCAGCTGAAAGGCTGAAGGATTTGGAATTGCGAACATCTGCTTCGAGTATTATTATTTTGTGGGCTTTTCTTTTCCTTTTTTTCTTCAAAAAAAGGAAAACCACACATATTTCGCAGAGCAGTCATAATCAGGCTTCGCTTCAGAACAGGTAGCACCATTACTCCTCTTGTACCAAACAAGAGACTTGATTAGAATACTAAAGCAGCCTATCTTCCTCATTACGGGCATAAATACAGGACTCATATTTGCAGTGTGTAACATTCGGAGGGTACATATATTTAAAAAATCGCTTTTCACAAAAGACTTTTATTCCAGACTTGCTTATGCAGCTCTTAAATCTGACATGATTGCCTCATTTCAGCATTAAAAACCCCAATTTAAAAAGGAAAAACAAATGCTTCACACTTCTTTCCTATTGTTCAAACATATTTTCCAATGGGGATAAAAAGTTGTGTTTTCCCTCCCTTTTTAGATGCATTTATAATTTTCTGCCATCTACTTTTCCTCCCTATGCCTAAAGTTGAAAAGAGATGGATGGATCATCTGACGAGCACACAATATAAAAAACATATATCTTTCTCACTTTACAATCACAAAATGATATGAAATATACATGCATCTGAAGTGTTTGCCAAGTCACTGATTTCTGCTTTGCTCTACAGATTATATAAAACTGAATTACTGTCCTTTATTGTGTTGTGTATATAAACCAGATGGGTTTTTTAAAAAGTGGTGATTAAAGGAACAGATGCAGTAGGATTGATGGTAAGAAAAACAACAGGGTTCAGCCATATAAGTCAAGCAAAACAAGAGACAAATTGTGGTATAAAATCTAGAGATTTGTGCAATCAGGGACAGGGATGTTTTAACCCTTACTGTGTGATGTGATGTGGATAGTTATTCATCTTTAAAAATTCTTTGTAGTGGAAAATTTCTTTATTTCATCATTCTGTCTACCAGATGAACAGAACAAGCAATTTTCTTTTCAGATCGTAGTCTGGAGAATGCCAAACAAAAAAAATGAAAGATACTGCTGTCCATAGTATGTGTGTAAGAAGTGAGAATTCTGCAGAAGCGAATGTGCTGTAACAAATCATGTCACTAGGATGGCTGCAGTTTCAAAGATCCTCCACCACGAGAAAGACCACAGGTGGACATTCCACCTGAATTGTCAACATACCTGCTTCATCATAAGAGACAGTCAACTTTTCCAGCATTTCTCGGTCAATGGACAGAATTTGTTGTTCCAGGATGGTCTGGTAAGACAAAACACTATTCTCTTTGTCCTTTTCATAGTCTTGAAGGTGCTGTTTTAAGACTTCAGGTAAGCGGGATTTCACATATTCTGCTGCTGACTATAGAAACAAACAAAGAAAGAGAAAACCCAGTTAGTTTTGTTTGGGTAAAGCTTAGTTACTTGATTTATCTGTTTTGTCACATTTCTCCTTGTACAGGCATATTTAAACACATGCAAAAATATTAACGTTTTCAAAAAATGCAGTAACATCAGAATTGTGAAATAATAAATAAATAAATAAAAGGATGTACTTCTTCACATAGCACACAGTTAAATTCCAAAATCCATGACCACAGAATGAAGATGTACATCCATTCTAGATGGCTAGAATGGGAGGGCTTTAAAATGGATTTAGACAAATTCATGGAGGATAGGATATCAATGGCAACTAGCCATAATGGCTATATATTGCTTCCAATATCAGAAGGGGTATGTCTCTGAATACCAGCTGCTGGGAACAACAAACGCAGAGAGTGCTATCGTACTCAGGTCCTGCCTGCAGACTTAATGCAAGACATCTGATTAGAACAGGGTGGACTATTATGTTCTTACCCAAGGCCAGTCAAGTTATTTTGGCGCCTGAGGCAGAATATTCCACAAGTGCCTCTCCCACTCCCTGGCAGTATAAACACACACACACAAATAAAAATTAAAGAGGAAAACATTTGCTGCCCTTTATGACTCCCAAAGTCAGCCACTCGGGCGGTTGTCCTCCCATGCCTAATGGGAGGTCTGGCCCTGTTCTTCGTATGGTTCTTGATTTCTGAATTAGCTTCCCCTCCCCTTGAAAAATCACGTTGCAGTAATAAGGTGTTGTGAGCATTTGCCTCCCCTGAGACATAACGACAACAACAACAACCACTTAGTATTTATACCCCACCCATCTGGCTGGGTTTCCCCAGCCACTCTGCTGGGCGGCTTCCAACAAAATATTAAAATACAGTTTTAATTTCTGGATTTCTTTGGATCTGGTTATCACAGATCTCTACCCTATTTATTTCTGGTTTCATGGTAACCACATCTGTGGGCTCCACATCATTTTTAAAAAAGAAATATTATCTTCTAGATGACTACAAGAAACTAGATATGAATTCCCCAATATATCACTGGAGTAATATTTACTGTTGCAATCTTTGTAAAGTGATATCACAAGGGACTAAGTGAGGAATGAACTAACCTTACTTAACACTGTGAGATTCTTAAAACTTATATAAATATGGCTATTGCCTTAGGTACCTCCCCCCAGGTACCAACTCACAGAACACTGGTTCCTACTATCATTTCAGCTGGTATTCAAGAATGGAGAATACATTCTCTGACGTTACAAAGGAATTAATATACTGAGGAAATCTTTTTTTTTGACAAATCCGCTTATTGCCATCTCAATATTATATGAGACACTGGGCACTTTATGTGGCAGCTATTATTTGCCACTTATATGTGCAAACGTGCTTAACAGAGATGCATGGCTCCCAGCAAACTGTGGACAAAGAGCAGGGAGTTGTGGCCAGTTGTGGCTTTTCTAACATGTCCATGCTTCAAGAAATGCATCTCCTCTCCACTGATACGGTTTCTATATGTCCTCTTTTTCCAGGACATGTCCTCTTTTTCAAGGTTATGTAAAATGAGAATAGTCATAGCGATCCATAGTTAAATATAGAAGTTGGAAAATGTGCCCTCTTTTTCACTCTTCAAAAAAAATAAAAATGCAACTGTCACGTAAAATGTGAATTGTTCATCAAGGAAAGCCTGAATTGCAGTGAATGAATGGAAGGCGCAACTGGAAGCCCAATGGCTACGATGTAAACAATGGCTGTGGTGTAAACAATCATATGTTCGTTGTTTACACTGCTAGATTCTTGCAGCTGAACAGCCACCATATGCCCAACTTGTTAAAGATGCTTGGCAAATCACCAATATACTGGGCTGACTCAAAGTTTTTCTAGCTGAAGGATCATTTAACGCCTCAGCAGGATGGCTGAAGAGCAATGCTTGCTTTTGGTAATTTAAGTACAGTTCCCTCAATTAGTCATTGTTTGATTAAATTATTCAGAACATTTAGCTATAGCTAAATTTGGCACTCAACCACCAATGAACTGTTGTTAAATAGCACAGATTGCCAATAAACAATATAACACATCATTATTTGAGCCAATGGCCTGGAAGATATCCAAAATGTGCAGAGTTGTTCAGCAGGAGAGCAAAGTACAAAATGTTGAATTTGCATTTTAAAGAATACACAACATCTTGGCAACATTAAGCCAAATATATGGCAATGCATAAACTGATAGTAGTAAGCTTCTAACCCGAATAGTAAAAGGTAAAAAATGGTTAGCAAAGGTAAACAACAACAATAACCCACCAATAATGAGCTAAGAGACCCTGGATAGTCAACATGGTGCCCTAAAGATGCTGCTAAACTACAATTCCCATCATTCCTGGCCATTGCCTTTGCTGGCTGAGGCTGAATGGATTTGGAGTCCAACACCTTCTGGAGATTAATGACTTATAAATTATTTTATAAAGAGCATTCTAAGACAAGAAAACAACTCTTGAATTTTGTCCCATTGTAACCAATATAAGATGAAAAGTTTACCAATAATTTGCTACCCTTTTAACCTTTACCCTTTTATGGTACTCAAAAGCTGCTGCCTGAAGCTGCCACCTCACTTTGCCTAATGACAGAGCCAGCTCTGATAATGCCACGGTGCATCAAGGTTGAAGTAAATGTTAACAAGTGGTGCACTTCTTTAATACTGGACAAAACTTATAAACGTTGCCACCTGGAATGTATTCCTGAGATCACTTTTGCTACTGAACTGAAGAACTACATCCAGTGAAATTTTGCCCAGATATGTGTGTAAATACCGACAATGCAAACTCATTCCCAGATCAACCCAGAATGTCCTTTGACCTCTTGTGACCAAGCACAGTCCACATGGTTGGTGGAAGCTGAAATGGCTCTACTTGAGCACACTTGGGGAGATGCAACCTTGGAAAACATGTGCTGCTGCCCCAGTTACATGCAAGTCGTGAGCCACAGTGCAGGCAGAACATAACCAACATGGCTAGCAGTCACTGATAGTCTTCTCCTTCATGAACCTGTCTAATCCCAAAGGCTTCCAAGTTGGTGGCTGGGAGCAAGTTCCATAGCTTAAGTACTTTCTTTTGCCTGTCCTGAAACTTAACTGCATTGTCCGTGAGTTCGAGAGTTGCGAAAGAGGGATAAAAACTTTTCTCTATCCCCATTCTCTGTGCCATGCATCATTTTTATACACTTCCATTCTTGCTTGCCTTTTCTCTAATGCTCCACATGCCTTTCCCCACAAAGAAGTTGCTTCATCCCCTTGATAACTTTGGTTGCCCTTTTCATAAACTTCCCAGCCTTAGCAATCTGAGTGCAGAGGAAGAAATGGGGGGGGGGGGAGTCCTGTTTTCATCTACTGAATATATCTAAAGCTTTTTCTATACCGCCCTCCAATTCTATACTTCCCAGGCAGTTCACAATAAACACACAAAAATGCACTGTTAAAAACCCTAACAATTCTTTGTATCTTCCCTGTCCCTATCAAGAAAGCGGTTTGTGTTCCTGAAGCAGAAAAAGTTCATGCATCACTCCATGACCCCCATTTTGGATGTCAGAAGCAAGCAGGACTTGATATGCTTTTTGTTCCCTCTGGGAGTTCAAGCATCTGAGTCTGCTCTAAGTCTTAAGGCAGCAAAGGCAGAGCCTGCTGATAAAATATGTTGAGGTTATGTCTAGAGACGCCGCCCTTTCCACTTTTAGGAGGAAGCCTCGCTGAGTCTTTGTGCTGTGATTAAAAATAGGGCAGAGTGACAAGTCACAAAACAATGTAGGGTCTTCCATTTTACTCTCTTTTGGGTGAAGAGATGCAAGATGAAACTTTGTCCATCACTGATTCCGGCTTTCCTGTCTATGACACTAAACTACAGACAGAGAAGAAGGGAAAAAATCCCTCTGATCTCCTTCTCTTGGCTGCAACCAAAGTACAATCAAAGACGACATGCAATGGGAAAGGACCCAGTGAAACTTTTGTGCTTCCTTTCCAGTTTCCAAGGAAAATGGGCTCCGGCACAGGAAATGGTAGATTCTGCTTGTGAGATTTGGCTATAAATTGTCCCCTGCAATCCAAGTCTCGTTTGTTTCTGCAGGTTTATATTTAGTCTCCCTAACTCTACAGCTAATTGTGTTAGGAAGCCCTCACGTATCACTGAAGTTATATTCAATTTGTCTAGAAGCCAGGCAGTGCAGAACGAATGAAATTATTCCATCAAATGCAAATTAACTTGCAACATGAGCACAAGATATTTAATGCTAGGTTTTAAATAGTCATTTGCTTCCAGCACTAGGAAGCGAAAAGAAGACACGCCATACAGTAATTGTTTTAGTTCATCGGCACACTGGTGTCAAGCTCAGCAAGTGCCTGAGATGTGCATGTGCATTTTTGAATGGCTCACATCGTATAGCATTCTGATCTAAACACATTTGCAGCCATGTGGGTTAGAAAATACGTTGCACTTTTCCTGATTTTCAGTTATCACAGCATAGGCAATTAGCCCCTGGGGCCATTGTGGAATTGTGAAAGAGCAGCATAGGAATGTATGAAGCTGCTGTCCTTGCTAACTAGAAGCAGCTGGTCTATTCTGCTACCGTCAAACAGGGATGCAGGACAACTTTAGACAATAGACACCTTCAGACAACTTAAGTTTACACTGACTTGACTCAGGGTGATGCGAAAGTAGTAAATATTTGCAAAGCACTTGGGATTACTTTAGTACGTGCAACAGAAATACGAGTTGGATCCAGATGAGGTTCCAACTCAACTGTTGAAGGAAGAGCCTCTGCGTTCAACCCAGTGTGTGCAATATTTCTTTTCAGTGAATCAATGTAATTTGTCTTAATGCTGGACTTCAGCATGTTGCAAAGGGCCTCTGCACATCTGGAAATCTCCAGTCCTCTTTGTATCAGTTGACCACAGTTCAAGGATTTGGGGGGCAAATCAGCATTTTCTCTAAAGCAAATGGTGGCGCGCACACACACACACAAAAACAAAGCCGCTGCAACAGGAAACACTTTTGAAAAATGGAGAAATTAGAAACATCTCAAAGTTGTTCTAAAATGCCTCTAAGTATTTCCTACGAGGGAGATTTATGGTGCTCTCACATACTCTCTCCACCACCTCCAACTTTCCCATTGCATGACGAGATATTACAGAGATTTCATATTCCACCATCCTTTGGGGACAGACAAGGTCCTGCTGCCCTTGAAGGATGCTTAGGCACACATGTATTTGGCAGCAATGATATAAACAGTTTTTGCAGCACACATTTCAACTTTCTTAGGTCTACCTTTAAATTCATCTTGCTTCCAGTTAACTTCTGACATCTGGTTTTTTTGTTTTGTGAAAAACAACAGCAGAATGGATATACTGACCCAGCAGAGAGGGATGGTAAAGTATTTGAATGTGGAGCATTAAGACTTCTACTAGGCTTGTTGTTTATCATCGTTGGGATGAAAAATCTTTTGGGGATTTTTATTATTATTTAATGGGTGTGTGTGTTATTTTATAGTTTAATAACAACATTTTTATAGTCCATATATCTTCAAATTCCATGGTAACCAAAAAATGCTCCAAAAGAAACACGGAATTTTTACAAGCTTTTTTCCTTTTTTTGGCAGAAGGACTTGGTTGACACATGGTGTTTGTGTGTTTGCAACTGGCAATTGAACCTTATTAAAAGAAAGATAGGCCGTTTTATTTTATTTTTTCTTCTTGGGACTTTTAAAAAGAAACATTTGTGAAATTGATGAGAAACAATGGGGATATGAATATTGTCTGGAACTCATTGAAATGCCATAATATGGTTCTGCAAATATGCTGAGCTTTAAACAGTGAAAATCAAAGTAACAGGTTAAACTTTTAAAAAGCCATTGACAATATCGAAATACCTTGGAGAGTTATTATCTAGTCACCTTATGCAATTTAACTGTAAATGGCTACATTTTATCACTCCAATCAATAATAATAATAATAAAAATTTCTGAGTATAATTTCTTTCAGATAAGGCATGAGTTTATTCTCTAGTTAGAAAGATCTTCTTTAGATTCAGAGGAGAACTGTATGCACTTGAAAATATTCTTTATCCAAAATGGCAGTAAGGGATTAGTCAGGTATTTATGAGATCTAATCTCTACTGAAATATCAGCTTTCCTTAAAAAAAAAAAAAGTAGGAAGATCCAGACCTTCTGATTATTTGGAAAAATGAATCATAACAATGAATCCGTTAATTTAATAGATTAATTGCAAAAATCAAATAGCAATTGTACATAGCTCCATTTGGATGAAGCAGGTGCATAATTTAGATCACAATGCATGTTAGAGGGGAGGGGAAAGTCATGCTGGCTTTTTACATGCATTTTCCAAGTTCAAAATGGTTACGACCATTTGGAACATAATACTGAAACAGGCAAGTGCCTATCAATTCCAGCTGACATTTTAATAGGTTATCTCAAAAGCAATGTGGAAGAAGACAGATTTGCTATCCACAGCTAAAATGGCAATTTTAATTTCTGGAAGAAAAATATTCCTCATCAAGTATCTCAATGATTTTATTGGATATGGGACATAGCATTCTGTGAAAACTCAGGAAGGGCAGGTCAACTGAGAATTGTAATGAAGTTCAGTGATGTTCTGGAACGACACATTCAGCAGCACTGCATGACTGCTCACTCTGTTTGCATTGATTTGACTCAAGACACTCCTTTAAGTTTGCTGTAATTGTTTCCCCATCTCCAACATTATTGGATCTACATTGATGCCTACCTTGTTTCTGAGCTCAATCAGCTTTAAAGGCCTACATGTTTTGAGGTCAGAGTACATAAAGAACCCCTCACTTGCTCCCACATAATCCCTCCCTCCCACTGAGATCTTTGAGGAAATATCTGCTATGTGTCTCACCACTGTTGGAAGTAAGGGCTGGTGGGGACATGGGCAGTGGCATAGCGTGGGGGTGCAGGGGGGGCCAGCCGCACTGGGTGCAACATCTGGTGGGGTGCACTCGCAGCTCTCTGCCCCCTGCTAAAATCCACGGGTTAGGGGGCGCAAATTACTTGCCTTGCCCCGGGTGCTGACAACCCACGCTACGCCGCTGGACACGGGACAGAGACTTCTTGATTGCAGCACCATGGAACTCTTTCTCATCGAAGAGTTGTACAACTCATTGCTAACCTTCAGAAAGCTGGTGAAGAACATCTTGTTCCAATGATGCTTCAGTGGTGACCTGCCGTTCTGATTAGATTCACATCTGTTCTGTAGTTGATGGGGCTTTTCTATTTCTATGGTGCTGCTGTGCTTTTTAAAAATTAGGCTGAGTGGTGTATGAAATTTTATGGTTGATGTATGCCCCATAAAACATAGGGAAGCCTGCTTGAAACATGGGGTGGGTTTGGAGGGCAAGACCGATGGCTAATCTTGCCATTTGATTTTGAATTGATTTTAGAATATTGATTTTAGAATGCTGTGTTACTTTTATTGCTGTTAGCCGCTCTGAGCCCGGCTTCAGCTGGGGAGGGCAGGATATAAATACAATTATTATTATTATTATTATTATTATTAATCTGCCATGCAAATTGTTACATCTGGAGGAAGTTAAGGCATTTGGCTGGCTACTGTGAGAACCGGCTATGGGACTAGATGAGCCCTGGTTTGATCCAGCTGGTCTTTTCTTAAGATAGGCTCATATGTCAGGTGAAGAACATATTGTGACCTCTTTCCAACATTATGTCTGCCATCACCCTCAGTCTCCTCATGTTCTATGTCCTGTACAGTGGTACCTCAGGTTACATACGCTTAAGGTTACATACGCTTCAGGTTACAGACTCCACTAACCCAGAAATATTACCTCGGGTTAAGAACTTTGCTTCAGAATGAGAACAGAAATCGTGCAGCAGCGGCGCATATAACCACATATAAACATTTATCCCTCTTAGGCAAGATCATAATTAACCAAACATTTTTAATTCCCTCAGGCCATTAAATTAACGAGGCCTTACTGTGGATATTTAGAAGTTGAGGCATTCCTTGCCAATCATAGCTAAGAAATAAGAAATATTTCATCAAATATTGTTTCTAGTCGCACCTGTGGTTTATCCTTGAATGAACCTTCCACTCTTTTAAAAATTGTTTTCTTTTAATCTGATTATATGTCCGATTACGTGCCTGTAATTTGTTGAGCAAAGATTTACACCACCTATTACTACAACTGCACTTTTAAACTAGGTGCTATTGCAACAGTAAATGTGTGCATCCCAGAACTCAAATGTGGAGTGACATGGAATATACAATATAATCACTACTTCAAATGCAGTAATTCTGGTTTTTAAAGAGAAACATTTTATGTATCTAATTTGCCTTTGGCCACAGGAGTATTTTCACTAAAAGCAAACACTTCTCTCCTCATCCTGTTTCAATTCACACTACAGTGGTGCCCTGCAAGACGAATGCCTCGCAAGACGGAAAACTCGCTAGACGAAAGAGTTTTCCGTTTTGGAGGTGCTTCGCAAAATGAATCTCCTATGGGCTTGCTTCGCAAGACGACAATGTCTTGCGAGTTCCTGCTGGTTTCCCCCCCTCCCCCCCCTTTTCTAAGCTGCTAAGCTTATCTGACATCAGATAAGACATTCACAAGGCAAGATAATCTTTTGATCTGAGGGCATGACTTCTCAATGGACTAACCACTAGCTTAAAGGTAAAGGGACCCCTGACCATTAGGTCTAGTTGTGACCGACTCTGGGGTTGCAGCGCTCATCTCACTTTACTGGCTGAGGGAGCCGGCGTACAGCTTCTAGGTCATGTGGCCAGCATGACTAAGCGACTTCTGGTGAACCAGAGCAGTACATGGAAACGCCGTTTACCTTCCCGCCGGAGCAGTACCTATTTATCTACTTGCACTTTGACAAGCTTTCGAACTGCTAGGTTGGCAGGGACCGAACAACAGGAGCTCACCCCGTCGCGGGGATTCGAACCGCCGACCTTCCGATCGGCAATTCCTAGGCTCTGTGGTTTAACCCACAGCGCCACCTGCATCCCTAACCACTAGCTTAGGCGTGCTTAAAAAAATTATTATTATTAGTAGTAGTTTATTAAATCTGTATACTGTCCTTCATCTGGAGATCTTAGAGAAATTCACAGCATTAAATACAAAATAAAACCACAAAGTACATAATAAAAACATTAACAATAGCAAAACAAACCAATGACCCTGAGGATGAGACTCTTAATCCCAGGATTGTGGGTTCAAGCCCCACGTTGGGCAAAAGATTCCTGCATTGCAGGGGATTGGACAAGAATGACCCCTCTACAGGTTGGGGACCTTCCAACTCTACAGTTCTATGATTCTGGGACTAGATGGATCATTGGTTTAACAATGTAGAAGTCTGGTGGATCAAGCCACTGGCGCATCTAGTCCAGCATCTTCTTCTCACATTGCCCAACCATAGGTTTATGAAGCCCGCAAGCAAGACCTGAGTGCAAGAGCCCTCTCCCCCACTATGGTTTCCAGCCAACCAGTATTCAGAAATCTGACAGCCAGGTGGTGAAGTTTGACCCAACAGGGCAAATCTTAGATTTTTATTAAAAACTACCATTAAATATCACCATGGAAAAACCCAAAACTGACCAATACAGATTTCCACATAAATAGATATGTATAGGATGTACATGTTTTTCAGAGACATCTTTCTATATACTCTGAGATATGATCTACTGGAATACGTTACTATATTAAGAGCAAAACTGAGGAACTGTTATCTGGAATAGGTTATGTTTTGGGAAATATCTGAGGCATGCGAGACATATAATACTAGGCGTTCTCTGCTCCACTACTGCCTGTAAAACACTGATTTTTCAACTGAAGCTGGAAGCCATTAAGACTTTTATAAATGTGTACAATGAAGTGTGAAGAATGTGGACTTCTCCTTTTTTCATTCCGTTTCCAACTGTACAACGATCCAAGCTGAGCTTTAATGAAGTTCTGGAAAAATTGGAAGCATCGTGGCTTAGACTGATTATCAAAAGAAGCAATTCTGTTCGGCCTTGATGAAACTCACACCCTGCTTTAAGACAGTTCAAGGAAATGTGCCCGTAGCTCAAAAGCTCTCCACCAGCTAGACAAAATGCACTTCGTATTTTGAACACCTAAGTCTTAATTCTTTGGGTTGATCTAATGTTATTCAGACAATTAAGGTTATTGCTTCTGTAGCCCTATAGACACACTTATGAAGGTCTCACTGCTTGCCATTTGACAACTGAAGAGTTCTAGTAATCTCAATTTGTTCCAGAACAGATGTTCCCAAACTGTGGCTCGTGAGCTTCATTCGAGTGCAGTGGTTGAAGAAGGGAGACAGCACATCCATCGCATTAAATACTATTGCTTTTTAATTGCATTTTAAATTTCTTACATTTCTTATTTGCTGTCTATGGAATTTGAAAGGAATTCCTGGAAGGATCAAGTCCATAATGCAGGGATGCTAAACAAAACAGAGGCACCAAGTGGGTGGGAGACTTAGATATGACTCCACTTGGACAAAGACAACCTTGCATCTGTTATACATGCCATCACAGAGTTGGATCCTGGGAGTAACCCAGTCCAACCCCATGTGATGCAGGAATCTCAGCTAAAGCATCCATGTCAGATGGCCATCCAATCTCTGTATTATGTGTGCCGGCATGGTTGCTCGAGAGCAAACAGGCAAGACCCCCACTGGTCTTTTCAAAGGCTTTATTATCGGTGCAAAAACATTCACAGCGCAGAACTTCTCAATTCCATGTCTTGCTCACTCACTAGCAGAATTTGGGAGTGGGCAGTCCTTAAACTTTCCGCAGCAGAGTAGTCTCTTGACTCCCATCCTACCGACTGCGCAGAGAGGGCGTGGGCAAAGGGGGACCTGCTTCCTCCCCGCTTGGTTCATGCTCGGTGCTGTGGCTCTCCCTTGCATCCTCTGAGCCCTGCATCCCTTCCCCACTGGAGGCGTGGCTTCCCTCCTCTGCGGAGGAAGTGCTGCTTCTCACAATCTTTGGAGGCTCCCTGTAATCCAACTGCCCTTCCACCTCTCGCCTCTGAGCTGATGGCAGTTCCCCGACACTCTGCTTCATAGTCTCCTGTCTGGAATAGTACAGTGAATCGTATGCAGTGCCAGAAACGTCAGTTTAGTTCAGAATGTGGCTGCCAGTATGAACACATTATGCCAGTGATATATAATCTTCCCTGGTTCCCACTCCATTTATGGGACCAATTCAAACGAATGTTTTTGATATTTAAGGCCCTTCATAGCTTGGGATCCACATATACGAAGACAGTTTCTTTTTACATGTACCTATGCAGACTCTGAGATCTTTTAGAGGCAAATGCCCCTGCCAGGTGAGGTATGACTATCAATAAAAGGGCCTTTTCAGTGGTAGCACCTCAGTTGTAGAATCCACTTCCCAGACCGTGTTGCCTGGCACTTACTCTGCTGACAGGCAAAAGCCTTGTTATTTTCCCAGGCCTCCAAAATCTGTTTTGGTCTATGCTGTTTTATTCTGCTCTCTTGAGTCTTATTTAAGCTTTATACTACATCTTTTGAGGATTTTTAGCCCCATAATATATGTTAATTAGTTTACCAATGCCACGTTTTCTGTGTGATCAAGAACTCTGGGCAATTACCACAGTTAGTTCATTAAATATCACTGTCTGTCACTTTCTTCATTTCATTTCCCTCTAACCTCACCGTTTACAATCCCCCTCTTCCAAAACACACTCCTGTAACTCAAGATAACACTTTATGTACCTGGTAAAGCAGATGATAGCCCGCGCAAGCGCATGCCGTAATAAATGTGTTAGTATTTTCAGTTGCATGTACATGATCCCAACTTGATGCAGGCATAAGGAAACTAGAAAGAAATCACAATTTAAGATTGTTTTGGTAAGCAAAGTATCTTCCTCTGCTGTTCAGGATCCCCTATATTTCAATCAGCCAAGATAAATAATAAATCCTTGCTGGCTCTAGTGAGAGGCTGAAAAGCTCATGCCATGTAATCTTCCGTTAGTCAAAGAGAGTATTAATGGCTATGGTGAAAGTATCCAGTTGAACTAACAGATGTCAGTTGCTTCCTCAGGGATGAACAAGGTAAAAAAGAAGCAATGCTCACCAAATTACATATTTCCTCTTAGTCATTTCAAATGAACCTGTTTTTAAAAACCCCTCACAGGGACAACCTGCAGTATGTGCACTGTGTAACGGCCTCAGTCTGAAAGGTAATTAAGTGTCCTTCAGCTACAGTCTATTTTCCTACATCATGTCTTTTTTGCTTAATGAAAAATCTATAGTCAAACTAAAGGAGTTTTAAAAATCCATACTAATTCATTGCTGAAGACTGCTATGTTCTGCGCAGGGAAAAGCAAAGGCGAGTCTGAAAGCGAATCACACTTCCCCCATAAATCTATTCAAGAAGACTAATGGGGGTGAGGGTTAGTGGCACATCCTTGTTAATGATGTGTGTTTTTGGAGCTTTCAATGTGGGCAGCATGGATTTAAAGAGCAGTATTTTTAAAAAATAAAATAAAATAAATATTAGTAATAATTTATATAGCCATCAGCATGTGCAAAGTGCTTTATGGCCTTTAAGAACACATTGAAAGATTATTTAAAAAACGTGGAGATTTTGCCAGACGATCCAGTGGCTGCATAGCCCATGTAATGCCAAGCTACACACCCAAACGGGCTCACCCAGCCACCATCTTTCTCTTCCTCCTGCCTCCATGGCCAAGAGGCGAACGCTTGCATTCACTTCTCATTTCGCACAGGCTCCTGTCTTAGCATTGCTTACGGTAACACAAACTCTGGTTAGTTAAAGAAGCCAGATTCATAACCCATGATTTGAAGTCAGCTTGTTTAGAAACTGTCAGGGAACTGCCATCGGCTCAGAGGCGAGAAATAGAAGGGCAGTTGTGTTACAGGGAGCCTCTGAAAATCTTGCGAAGCAGTTCCTCTTCCAGGGAGGAGGAAAGCCCCACCTCCAGTGGAGAAGAGGTGCAAGGACCAGAGGATGCCAGGAAGAGCCTTAACACCGAGCCTGAGCATGCCCTTGCCATCGCCCATCCTGCGCAGTAGCCTGAGGCGCAAAGAGAGGAGGAGAAGGTTGGGGGTAACGAAACTTTTAAGTTGGGGGAGGTCCAAAAAAAGACCACTCCCGGATTCTGCTAGCGATTGAGCCAGACATGAGCTTTGGGGCTCTTCACTGTAAATAGTTTGCACCAAAATAACGCCTGTAAAACACAGGTTGGAGTCCTGCCTGGTTACTCTTGAGCAACCGCAACAGGCACCTGACAGAAACTGACCAGAGTTTTGTTTTGAGGCACAATCTGACCTGGAAACAGCAGGGTACAAACGGCCACGCTCCGGCTGAACTTTCCTGATGTGTGTTGCATAGAACGCTCAGAGTGCTTCTGACCGGCGTAACACAACCACAAGAGTGGCTAGAGGTGTCCTTATCATTTAAGAGCAAGCACAACACAACACAAAGTTTTTCTTCACTTTTCCCTTTTATGCAACTGAAGAGATTTGCTTACGGGGGACTCTGCATTACCAAAAACGAGTGGAGGGGGTCCCTTGTCAAGGACTCTTAAGGCAACAGTATCATGGCTGGGGTGGGTGTCTTTACATTTTTAACTCTTTCCCACTAGCAGTTTTTTTTGGGGTGCTACCTTCTTCCTCCACACCCCATACAATCAATGGAGACACCACTGTTTCTTTCCATGGAGGGGCGGGGGGAGAATGAACAGCTGCATCCCCCCAAAAAGTGGCTAGGGGTGGAGAAAGCCCACCCCCTCCAAGGAACCCTGTGGCAGCAATGGGGTTCCTTGCTGGGAGGAAAGAGAGTGGTTTTTTAGGGACTCGACAGCAGAAGCAGAAAGGGGAGGGGAGGAAACAAAATGTAAATACTGTATAAAATTATTCTCTACAGCAAAACCTTTTGGGGTTTTCATCATGCAAAATGGAAGCGCATCTCCTTTTGCTGATTTTGTTGCCATGAAATGGCTGTTAAGAAAACACCAAAACAAGATTATAGGCATTTTTCAGATATTGGAATTTTGGGAAACACTTGTTTGAAATTACATATGCTCTGATAGAATCTGGCTTGCCTTAAACAACCATTAACTACACACAATATAGAGATCCATAAAACAAAAAACAAACAAACTCATTCTTAATTGCTCCACATTTTTACTGGGTAACAGCAGCAGCTGGTGAGTAACACTGAAGCCTGAAAACTAATGCTAAGTAATTAGAAAGGAGGGAGTGTATCATTAATGTCACCTACAAAAATGTTCTGTGTGTGGTTGAGAAGTATCCCCATCGAAATATCCTGGCTTTCCTCAGATATGAAAAGCAGAAAAAATAGATATGACTGTAAGAAATATTTTATGGGCATACTTCTAAATGGCCTTATTCCCTCCACAACCCCTCCCCAAAAAATGCATTAAGGCTACATAGAAATAAGCAGGTCTACTAAGACCTTGAAAAATATGCACAGAGTCTTCATTTAAAAAAAAACTGCAGAAGAAAACCTTTATGGTAAGATAAGCATGGTCTTACATAATGCCGCTGAAGAAACTAATTAGCTGGAAGGTAGGTTATCATTTATAAAACAGATTTTCCTGCATCAGAAACTGGCAGTATGAAGGCTCCCTTCCCCACAGCCTTCACCAGAAATTTATGGCCGCTATTGTTAAAGGGGTTTACAACTCACCCTGCCTGCCCAGCAACTGTGTCCCGCTACCAAGTAAATTAATTACACATGGTTAATCCTGTTGCTAAAAATAAATCAGGTTTTCCTGTGCTGAAAGCCACTTTTCCTTCCCATCTGCTTCATTCCCAACCCCCTTTCCCGTCTTTTTTGGAAGATGTTTCTTGCAGTTGATTCCGACACCTGCTCAATAGGACATCAGCCTGCTTCATGACTTGCCTCTTACCTGAGTGAGCCCTTGTTGGAACCACTGCTTGCCTGGAATTGCACCGTGGATTGGCCCTGAACGTTGCTGTTGTCTGTGCCCGTAACAGCCTTGGTGGAAGGTTTGCTGCAACCTGGGACCCAGCTAGGGCAAGAAAGTGTGCTCAGGGCCAGTGAAGAAGAAGCCTCGTTTTGCACAGACAGAGCATGTGGCCCAAAGCAGGTATTCCTTAGGGCACAACTCTGGCAACCCTGGCCTTAAAAAAACCAAGACTGGCCATTTTTAGAATGTTCACATTTGACCATCCTTGGACTTCTCCCATGTATCACTGGAGTTTGCTTGGTTACGTAACGCACAGTATCTTGGGGTGTTAATAGACCACATGCTTAATATGAGTCAACACTGTGATGCGGTAGCAAAAAAAACCCCCTAATGTAGCATCAAGAGAAGATTCATGTCCTGATCAAGGGAAGTAATAGTCTATTCTGCAATGGTCAGACCACACCTGGAGTACTGTGTCCAGTTCTGGGCACCACAATTTAAGAAGGATATCGACAAGCTGGAATGCGTGAAGAGGAAGGCAACCAAGATGATCAAGGGTCTGGAAACGAAGCCTTATGAGGGGGTTGGGTATGCTTAGCCTGGAAAAGAGGAGACCGAGGAGATATGATGGCCATTTCCAAGTATCTCAAGGGCTGTCACATGGAGGATGGAGCAAGCTTATTTTCTCCTGCTCTGGAGGCTAAGACTCAAACCAATGGCTTCAAGTTACAAGAAAGGAGATTCCAACTCAAAATCTGGAAGAACTTTCTGGTGGTAAGAGCTGACAATGGAACAGACTCCCTCAGGAGGTTGTGTAGAGGGTTTTAAACCTTGAAGGGTTTTAAGCCGAGGTTGGATGGTCATCTGTCATGGATGATCTAATTGTGATTTCTGCACTGCAGGTGGTTGGACTAGATGACCCTCGGGATCCCTTCCAACTCCACAATTCAATGAATTCCCACTTATGACACACTTAAACCCAGGAAATATCTGAAAAGAAATGTGTCTCAACTTCAGAAATATGTATGCAACTTGAAATGCTTTCTGAGAAAGCTGAACATAAAGATTCGCAGTCAGAATATGTCTTGAGATGTTTAGGGACTCCTTCTGATCCCTCAACAGGAATAAGTCAAGTGATGTTAATGGAATCACACTGGGGCAAACCTCATGTGCATTCAAAAGAATAGCAGCCTCTTGGTAATAATTCTGAAGTCAAAACCTAGAATATTAAAAGCAGCACAGACTGTGGAAGATAATAAGCACGCTTGGGAAGTGCAAGAAACATTTACTCTTCAAAGGAAAGGAATAGGTTTAAAAATAGTTATGGGGGACTCAGAAATAGCACTCCCTTGGTGCAACACATTTTTAGATTATTTGGTACACTGCTACGGTTCAGCAAGAAAGAAGTCATTTCCATGTGGATCTCTTGCATTTTTCTATGATAGTATCACCATAAACCTGCTGGTTGAGACGTCTTTTTCCTACCAGTCTCCAGAACTTAAAACAAAAACCAGAACCTATGACCTAGAAGCCAAAGGCGGCAGAAATGATCTCTCCAGATTCTCCAAAGACACAACAACAACAACAACACCACAAAGTCAATGCGACCATTTCTGAAAAACACTGATTTTGTAGGAGCCAAAAATCACTGCACCCTCAAAGTCCTTTTTCAAATCAGAAATCATATAGCCATGAGAAAATTAATCTGGTAGTTCCAAGGAGATGTGCTAAGTTTGAATTAGTATTCACACTGAAGTGTCAAGGATATATTAAATCCATAATTACAGTAATCCACAGCTGCTTCAGTTGTAGAAAATAATGAATTGCCCAGTGAGAACTGGTGTCCATGAAATGGAAAGAAAAGGCCATCTGCTGTAGGACATAGCTCCAGCTTAATGCTTTGAACACAAGAGGGCTTGATCCTCCTTGACATCATCCATTTATGGATTTATGGCTATTAGTATTTCCAGATAACAGCATGGCAAAATTGAAAGACAGTCGAAATAAAGGAGGAAATGGAGGTTTTCAAATACTTATGGTATGTTCAAAATGCACTTGTCAATCTTTTTCCTTTTAATGCTTGTTTGTTTAAAAGAAGGGCTCTGTATAATTGGGTCTACCAACATTAGCTACTCTGCTTAATGCTATGTGTTAGTTATATGGAAGCCTGTTTAGATAATGAAGTTTATAGCACAGAATGTACATGCTTATTTGTGAGGACAATGTGTGCATCTGCTTCAGGAAGATTAAATAGAACTGGCATTTGAAAATATAACACGAGAAATGTTGAACTGGACTTCCGACAGCATAATTCATCTGAAGACCTTAGAGTATAGTAATAGAAGACACAAAACCCACACAGAGCAGTTGATATTATTAAAATGATATAACACTTGGCAGAAGGGAAGGGAAGAGATTTAGGAGCCATGCCAAGGTCGCTGCAAATTGGCAGCATGATCAGGTCCTACAATTCTGGTTTGCGTGTTTCAGCATTTATGCTCTGCTTTCCCATTCAACAAATCGCAACATCAACAGTTAAATGAGAAACAAGCACAACAACAAAAACCATAGCAAAGATTGAGCAGAGAAAGTAGATTAGTAAAATTCCGAGGTGTAAATAAATCAATAACCATTGGCTTGACATACCAGATTCCTGCTGAGGCAAAAAAACAGAGAGCGGATCTCTGTGACGAGGCAATTGATCCTGATTTTCAGGTCAAATGAAAACCTGTTTTCTGGTTCTGATGAAGTACTGAATTACGGCTTGACTCAAACTTCGAAAGGAGGATGGAAACTGGCAAATGAGATGGGACTGAGGTAGGGGAGGAGGAATACGCAACAAGCCCAGGGCTCCTTGATGGTTCTTGTAGGGCAGGAGTAGGGAAAGTTACTTAGTCTACTGTGAGCAAACTTATAGGATCCACAGGTTGGTGTGGGTGGGGCCAGAGGCAAAAGGAGAAATGCATGTGAGTCTTACTTTTGTACATAAGCCTGAATTACAGCTGTACAAAATTCAGAGTTACACACACACACACACACACACACACACACACACACACACACACACCTCTGCATGGATTACCAACAGTTCAGAGACACATTCCAGCCAGGCAAAGGCACTATGACAGAGCTGTATTGAAGGGTAGCCTGGGGAGAATCCTGAGGGCCTTATAGTGAGGGCTGGCAGGCCACTCCTGTCAGAGTGCCAAACCATAGTTTTACGTTTCATCTCAGGATGACTATTGCCTTTTCTAATTTGGAAGGACAGATTACCACTGGGCCACTGGCAAGATGCTGAAGGGCTCGACCCTCTCACCAACCTTCTTCATCCAAAGCCTTGAGAGGTTTTGGTGTGAACAATTTTTTATTTCACATTTCCTTGGCATGTTCAATGACAGGCAGGCAGAAGGAATGAAAGGATGTGGTACTCCAAGGACTGGAGCTGCTGCTATTATTACATCAGATGGCTACAGAAACAATGGCATGTTACTGCTCAAAAACTCACAGGAGAGTTCGTGATGGAAAGCTCTAATGTGCAGCTCTTATGTATGGTGATGCTATCAGAGGTCCATGTTCCTCACTTTACAGTTGACATCCCTCTTCTTTCAAGGGCTGTCAGAGGACAGTCCTGCATCTGAAGGTATGCCCATTCTAAGTCCAATTTAAAGGATCTTAAGAAGGAAGATAATGAGACCTTGAAGTTGCCCATCAACAGTTAGCTCCTAGATGCCAGACACAGGTCACTTGGACACGACCTTGCCTGCTATGGTGAGAAGTATTCCATTTCTACTTAAAATATAATAATCATTTTTAGTATTCTAAATTATAGTAATTATTGTGTAAATTTGTGTCCTCTTTTCTCTCCCTTGCTGATGTGCAAGTAGCTACCCTAGGATGCCAAAAGTTTATATAATGTTTTAACTGTGTTTACAGATAAAACGCCAAGATGGAGACAAAAAATCCCCCACACATTGCAATTTAATAATTCCTTAATAGGAAGGCTAAAATATTAATTTAAGTTCACATCTCAGTTCACAAACCTAGTGAGAGCTAAGTGTGCCAATTAATTGTTGTTTGCAATTCATAGGCTGTGGCGATCACACAGGCTCCCCGGACGTTTGACGGTCTATTGATCCCCGTGCCACCACTGTGCTCGCTTCCCCGCTGCCACCAACCCGTTTCTCTCGGGTACACACGGAGTCCCGACAGTTGTTAAAATTAAACCAAATAAACAAGTTTAATTTATAAGCATTAACAAGTTTATGGTTTCTCAGATAATTTTCTTGTCAGTTTCTTAACCTTAGTTTCTTTACCGGCCTATACCTTCCTAATACCTTCTGACTGATTATCTCAACTGTTTGACTGACTCCTCTTAACAGATTCTCTCACTCCTTCACATCAGACTAGCCCAACCCACAAACTTATCCTCCCTCTCTCTTCTCTAACTCCAGACTGACTTCTTAACAACTCTAACTCTAACTCCTCCCCTTGGGTTCCTATTGGTTAGTCATTTTACATTTAGTTAACCCTTTCCTTATGGACCCAATATGATGTCACACACCTAGGAGGGCAAACACCACATAGGCACATATATGATTTTTGGATCAGAAAATCTAAGGCTGGTTGTTCCAAATATTTATCAGAACGTAGCATGCCCTGAACTAGATCAGTTCATGAAGGAAATCAGGCAATACTGCTGGAGGAAATAAGAAAATGTGTGGCATTTTAAAAAATATATATCCCTGAAACATGTTATAATTAGAGTAAGAACTGTCTTCCGAATCCCCACAATGGAACTGGTGTGATATTTTTCCAACTACAAGCCTAACTGAACCATAACTAAAAACAGATGCTACTGAATGGTGATGAAATCAAACTGCTGGCCATTGATATATGTGTTCTACTTTGTTAACATGCGAATACAGGCTACTGCAGATTGAGTGGATGAGACCAATAGTGGGTCCAACAGTCAAGAAGAAATTTCTGCATGTGCTGCAGAGGAAAAATAGGGGCAGTTGGGGCTCATCAACCTAGGAAGGTAGCCCATCTGTAGAAGAAGGAAATCTCTGGTCCTAAACCTCTGTTGCCTTGTGGCTATACTCATCTGTGAAATAGGCTTCAAGAGTAAACCCTGAGGAAAAATCCATACCCAGTGCTTTGTGGAACATCTTTGGGAGAAGAAAACCCTAAGGAGTAAGTCCTATACAAATCCCTAAGATGGTTGGATGGCGCCTTGTACACCTCCTTCTGGCAATTCCTGCAGCCAAGCTGGTGCCAAATGTATTGTTCTGCTTCCTTTTGGGCCACATCAGCAAGAGCAATGCCATATGAGCAGCCCAGGACTTCCATACATAAAGCAACAAAAACAATGCAGAAGACAGCAGTTACAAGTTACTGGTCTCTGCAGCCACAGCAGGCGCTGTGATTCTCAAGCGGTTTGAGTTCGCCCCCGGAGGTGCCCTCCATTGTCTTTCAAGACATACGGGTGTCAACAACAAACAGGAGATGATGCCATATTATTTTAGTAAGCTAAAGTAAAATGTGATGCTTCTACAACAGCCCCAAATGCTGTGGCCAACATGAACCACAGGAGGAACTAAAATAGGTCTACATACGGAAAACAGAATCAACTTAAAAATGTTGTAACTTGGGAGATTAGAAGTTTTCACTAAATCTAAGGAAAGCTTACATTTTTATCACTTGGCAATGCAAAGAGCCTATTACTTTAGAAATTGTGACGATAATGCAGTCTCAAGGGCCTAGTATGACTCCCAACTCATTAACGGAAGTGATAAAAAAAAATCTTGTTTGCTGAGTCCCCACAATTTCTTCCGAAAAAGCTTGGTCAGGCAGAAAGAACAGAAAGAAAATTCATGATTGCTCAGCAGCTCACCTGAAGCACAGGTGCTGTGTCCGGCTCCTCCCTTTCTGCCATTACAGTTGTTGGAAGGTCTGCTGCCCTGGGTGGAAAGGAGCCAAGAAGGCACAAACCACCCTATTGCCAACACTCAACACTGTGATGGGGTTGAAGTTAAAAATCTAATGAGAACTAGGTTTTTTGAACAGGTGGGGGAAGAGAGGGAAAATGTGCCAGCCCAGAGCAATGCCAACTGTTGGAGGGATCAAAAGCAGCCCAAACATCATTGTATATTACTTTTTTTTAGTTTAAATCACATTAGGGATCCTTTGGAATTGAAATACGGGGTCAAATTCAAACAATTTTGTGTGTGTGCGCAAGCCTCAATGG
Organism: Podarcis liolepis; assembly: GCF_965112155.1. Lineage (NCBI taxonomy): Eukaryota > Metazoa > Chordata > Lepidosauria > Squamata > Lacertidae > Podarcis > Podarcis liolepis. The sequence goes on from NC_139556.1 coordinate 83,815,890, forward strand.
AAACAAAGGGAAGATAATACCACCAATGGCTATTAGCCAGAATGGCTATGCTCCACCTCTGCTGCCTTAGAATGCCAGTCCCTGGGAATCACAGGCTTCCCATGAGCATCCCATCGAACACCTCAGGTGGTGCAATGGGTCAGTGTGTCTGACTGTTAACCAGAAGACCGGTGGTGTGAACCCACCCAGTGTCAGGGGGCTGTCAATGATCCAGGTCATCCACAGGGCAGGCACACACATGGAAGACAGAGAATGCAATTAGCATTCCATTAGTAGAAAAACAACAAGACAGCAACGTTTCTGGTAAGTCTTAACTCAATGAAGGCGTTGCTGAAATTAAGCTCTAGGCATGCTCTTCCCCTCACTCTGGACGGGGACTGTCTGCGCGTATGCTGCGACTCTCAGCTTCTGATCCTGTCCTGGAAGGCCCTCCATCTCCTGACACACACACACGATCACCCCCAAGACCCCTTAGCTTCTATGATATATTTGGCCACTCTGGACCAATAGGATGCTGGATTGGACAGACCATGGCCTGCCCCAGCAAGGCTTTTTCTGATGCTCTTGTGTTCTTAAATGGAATGTATGCAAAATGTGTTTGTGTGGACTGTGCGCCACTTAGGAGAGCAGCTGCATGTGGATTTTAGGAAGGGAGAATCAAACAGTACCCACAGTACCCACGTTATCACATCCCTGCAAGCCGCATTTTCTCAGGACCTTAGCTCATGCTGGCTTTCTGTTTGTCCACACACAGGCAGGCTATGGCCAATAAATTACAGCATGCTGAAGGGTTTTTATTTAATTACTTCTTGTTGCTACCATCCTGCTATTTTCTTCTTCGGCAACACTTCAGCGGCCATATCTATAGCCGATAACTGCAGTGTATATAAAATGAATCATTGTACAAGGTTATCACCTGATACCTTACTATTTCTTCCAGTTTAGTGTATGAGCATCCAACTGTGAGCACAGAACACACCTAGCGGAAATACTATCGAACGCTCCAAATGTAGAGAAGAGGTACAAAAATGGCAGCATGGGAAAAGGCATCTTAAGTCCGGATTTTTTTTTAAAGTTAGCTATGCATTTCCTTTTAGAATTCGTTATTACAGGTATTTTGATGGCTGCTGACATAAGGTGCTTTAAAATGGATTAGATAGATTCATGGAGAACAGCCTATTAGCAGCTTTTAGCTGTAATAGCTCCAAATGAAAATTCCATGTTAAGAGCAGTGCACCTCCAATTATCTGATGCGGAGAACAAACATCAGAGAGAAGCTGCTATACCTCTCTGCTTGCAAGGTTTGTAGGGTCATCCGAATGCTGGACTGGACGGACCTTGGGTTTCAACTGGCATGGCAATTATCAGGTGCTCATGTCGACAGCAAACTTTATAATAGTTGTGCATTGCTACCCTTGCACTTGAGGTCTATTCTAACCCACCCTAACAGAGCCAAATGTTTTCTTTACCTTTTATTTTTGTTAAGCATAGAAAACAGAGGGAGAAAGTGGGGGTGGAGGGAGGCTAAAGAAACCAGGCCTGTGACAGAATTGCCATATTTTGCAACCTCTTCAAAAATGGTATCTGGTGTATCTGATATTCTCCTAACGCAGCATATATCAGCAGAGCTCCTTGAACAGCAGATGTTTTTAGCAATTAAGGCTCATTTGGATTTATCCAATATACAAAGGTAGGCACATTTTGGACACTGACACCTTTGCATTTAAAATGAGTGGGGTGGGGGTGGGGATATGTGACAGCTTAAAAAGAGGAAGCAATAGAGATAGGTGACTTTTGATTTTGGTACTTTGGTGCAGGGGGAAGAATATTTAGCACAAGAGGCAAGCAAGCAAGGAAGTTTAACTATCAAACCCACTATGCAATAGCTTTCTCTGTGAGTGCTTTATTAATTTGTTCTTTGGAAGTGTGTCAATTTTCCACCAAAGTCCGCAAGATATTTAGAGGGTATTCTGAGCTATTAAAAAAAAAGATGTGGGTATTTCATGATCCAATAGCCTGGCGTCTTATTTTAAGACTTATTTTATGGACAGATTTTCATTTTTTGCAGTGCTAGTAGAGATAATGTTTAATGCATTCCTCCTATCCCATTTCCCCAGTCAACATCATTTCCTAGAGCTGTTATTGACACAACCTGGTGCTAAATTAAAAAACAACAACTGGTAACTTTGAAATTTGTTATTTGTTTGGGGGACAAACAGATATGTTCTACTTTTCATAGTACAGTCCTAACTTGAAATGTATGGAAATCTATGGTTGAGAGACTACAGTTGTGCCATAATACCAGGCCTGCCCTCTCTACCCATAACCCCTAATACAATCCTAACCTTATATGGGAAACACTGATTGAAGCTAAGTGTTCAAAGCGAGTTGAGGAGTGTACCCAGATTGACTAGAGGGGGCTATGATGACGTGCAATGGGGGGTTTCGCAGGACAGACCCTGTGGTTTGCAACGGACGCTTATCACTTGGTGGATTGTGCGTTAGCATTAAAAAACCTATCAATAAATAAATTTTGAGATTGCATTGTGCATTACAATAAAAAAGAGAAGAAGCTCAGATGATGATGAATTAAATTTGTATACTACCTTATACCCGCAGGCCTCAGGGCAGTTTACAAAATAAAATCACAATATAAGAACACAAAATACATAATAAAAACAACAACAACAACAACCACCCAATAATCCCTCTCCTTAACACATTTAAAAGGGCATTGGATCAGGTCTGCTTAAAGAGGAACGTTTTTGCCTGGACTTAAAGGTATATAATGAAGGTGTCAGCCGAACCTCCCTGGGTATACATACCTCCACTTTTTTTTACACAGACACCAGCAATTGTATCCTGGCTCTATGATCATCTGAGCTGGCCCACTCATGGCTTTTGCTTTTCTAAACTGCCAGGTGGTTCTTAATTTAAGGCAATGCCTCTCCCTCTAGCGTTGTACAGCTCTGAAACAAAAGCAAATAAATAAACCCCCAAAGGTGATCTCTGCTTCTGTACTCTTCTTGTTCCCAACACCCAGCCTCTCAGCAATGGGACGTCAGGCAAGGATTCCTGGCTAATCCAAACAACACAACCGCCACCAGACCCACAGAATTGAAAAACAAAGTACTTGAGAAGCTCGTCATAATCCGTCCCTTTCCTGCATCAACTTCTGCAAGCCTGCAATTAAAAAGAAATCCTCCGGATAAAACATTGCAGGATTAAAAGAAAATCTGAGCCGAGGGGGAGGTGTGCTGGCGATGGGGAACCAGCCAGGCCAGCAGAATTTTGGATGGTTGGCTAACTTAAATCCAATTGGAGACTCGCAGAATCTGGTAGCTGTGACGAATACTTGCTGAGAACAGTTGAAGGTGAGGAGGAGTTAAAACAACGGCTCTTTGAAAGGAATTTAGCAGGAGGGCCAGATGACATTTCCCTTTATATGTACATGTAAATTAAATATTGTGCTGGTAATGACTTTTCTGATTCAGTACACTCTGCTTAAACGTGATTATGGCTCCTTCTCCGATGCTCATTCTTCACTTCAGATTACTTTTGGGTTGGTTTTTTTAAGGCCAGTACATTGACCTGTGCTATCGGGAAGGGGAAGGCTCATTCAGAAAAAGTGCTGCTTCAGTCTCTTTCTCCAAGGGCACAGGCAAATTGATCATGAACGACAACGTTCAAGCAAAGCATTCACAGCCATCAGCCCTGCCTGTCAGTCACATTCACAGCCAAAGAACTGCCACCCCTCAGCATGGATAATACATAACAGATAGTATAGGCAAGGTGGAACAAAACGTCAGCGGTGCGGTGGAGGTGCGAGCAACGGCTTCTCTTTGAACAGGAACTGGCTCTTATAATCCCATTTCTTTCACCCCGCAATCATTGCCAAAGAACAAGAAATGAATAGAACCCAATATAGGTTGCTTTGTGTGTCTCTTCCTACAGAACACGAAACCTTTACCTTTTTACAGTAATTAAAGCACTAACCAAAATGCAAATGCATGGGATTCCCATTAGCAAATCTTCAAAAGAGAGTCACCAAGCTGGTGAAATCTATACATGGGGAAAGGAAGGGGGGATTGCCCCAGCAATCTGATTATATTTGTGTAGATACCTCTGAAGTGCCGTCAAATTTCCAATTTCCCCCACAACTTTGTGACCGACTGTATCTTGTCTGTTTGTTTTACTGCAAATGCAATAGGGCAACAGAAACTTCAGAAGAACATTCCGAAAACTTTAATACTAATGAAAATCTTACAGGGGTTTTGAATGCTTTTCCGCAGCAACAACATTCAGGCATTCATCTTAGGGATAAAATCAGTATGCCGATCCTATCACCCTTCAAGGCCTCATGACACAACAGCAACAATTACTTCTCTCTCTCTGTGTGTGTGTGTGTATATGTGTGTGTGTGTGTGTGTGTGTGTGTGTGTGTGTGTGTGTGTGTGTCATAATCTGTTAGTAATGTCCAGTACAATTTTTAGCACATGGGAGGAGGATATAGTTCTATGGCCTTGAGTGATGCTTCCACTGAATGGGTGTTCCAAGGGCATTGGAAGAGCCCTGCTGGATCTCGCCAATCAGTGGCCAACCAGGTGTTTATGGGAAACCTGAAAGCAGGACATATGTGCTCTCCCCACCTGTGATGATAGCCATATCCTCCATGAATTCATTTAATCCTCTTTGGTTGGTGGCCATTGGCAACTCTTGTGGGAGCAAACACCACCAGGCATTGATGCTCTGTCTTTCTAGTGTGTGCTGCTGTCCCCCTACAAATGCTGCTCTGGCTGAGAAATACAAACCACCCTCACCAACTTCCATTCCTTTTTAGATCTGGAGGTGTGCCTGATCACTATGTTTGGTGGAGGAGGGAAATGGTGCACTCCTTTGGAAGCAGGGTGGGTAGGAGTCTCTGTCCGTGAACTCTCTCCATTATCCATCATCCCTCCCCACCTGTGCAACAGCTGTGCATGATGTGGGAATACAAGCAGTGGTTCTCAACCTGTGGGTCCCCAGATGTTGTTGGACTACAACTCCCATCATCCCTGAGCTCTGGCCTTGCTAGCTAGGGGTGATGGGAGTTGTAGTTCAACAACATCTGGGGACCCACAGGTTGAGAAAGGCTGGAATATAGACTATGCCCCAAATGTGTTGAGCTTGTGCACTTTGCTGTCTTGATGCCTAAAATTAATTTGGAGCTGAGAAGTTGCTCCAATGAGTTTTTCTGCCTACTCACCAAACTTAAACAGAGAATCGCCAGCTACTCATGAGAATCCCTGTCCCTGTGGGAGTTTCTGGCCTGAATGCAGGAGCCCCTCCTAGGGTAAACTTTTCCAAACTTGGGTCTCCAGCTGTTTTTGGATTACAGTTCCCATCACCCCTGACCACTGGACCTGCTAGCTGATGGATGATGGGAGTTGTTGTCCAAAAACAGTTGGAGACCCAAGTCTGGGAAACCCTGTCCTAGGGGAACGACTCTTCCCCTTTCTCTTGATGTGCTGCCTCTGAGGGACATCGCTGGACACACTTCCCTTCCCCAAGCCTTCCTGGTCATTGATAGCACCCACTCCTCCATGGGCAGGGGAGAGGCAGCCTCTGGGACTCCTGCCTCATCAGCAGATGTGGGTGCATCTGGAGGCAGAGGTTGTTTTCCCCCATCTGTTATCTCATCCTCCCCTTCAGAGTCCTCTCTTCAGGTGCCTCCCACTCCTGGTCTGAATCAGAGTACTCACAGCCTCTTTCTGCAGTTCTTCATTTTTATCCACTTGACTACTTTCCTTTTTTGGGACTTGGCACACACACCCTTTGCCATTCCTATTCTCTGCCAACTCCTTTCCTCTTGAAACACTATTGGAAGCTCACTTGCCACCTACAATTTTACCTCTATATTCCCCTACTGGCAAGGAAACTGCAATGTAAAACCTGGACTACACAAAGACTGTTCATTTTAACCTAGATTATTCAGTTTATGGAAGGGAGATTGAACCCCATGGAGGTGTACATGTGTTTTTATGGGAGGTTAGTCTCTTGACTATTTTTGGGTTCAGTATAATCAGTTTGAAACAGATGTTCAGATGGAAAGAATCTTTGATGAACACACATTACCATTTTCTTCTTCTCTAAAGAGATGCAAGATGTATTTAAGATTTTATGGTCTAGGAGATGGAAAAGCAACTTACATTTGATTTTCTGTCGTGGGGTTTTGTTATTGTTATTCTTTTAAAAAAACAAATACTGTTCATTTTTAGGGGAAAAAACCGATTTGCGTATGAAATCACCAGAGGTAAAGGATCGCAGTTTAACTGGTGCTGAATTTTGAAAGCCATTTTCTTGCTAAGCCCTGTACTGATGATAAGTGGAGTGACATAGTCAATAATAATCAAGTTTACAAGAATTGTCAAATGGCGGTTGAGTGGCGGTCATGGCCCAGGGCAGCTGTGGACAAGCCTGGGTCCCCTCTTTTGCCCTGTGTGACCATTAGAGGACATCACCCTCCTTTTCCAGTCACATGAACTTCTAACTGCCTGCCCATTTCCTCAGAAGAAGATGCATGAAGGCAGAGAAGCAGGCCTGAGAAGAGGCCAAAGTACCCTGTGGCGGCGCATGGGCAGGAGGAGGATTGTTGGCCGTGAACGAAAGAGCCCAAAGTGCTTGGGCGGAAAAGCAGCTCAGGGGAGTGTGAGGCTCCTGGTGGTGTGGTGGCATCCAAGCCAAAGAGCAAGGAGGCAGAGGAACTACATGTTGTGGTGAGTTGGGGGAGGTTGGGTTTGGCTCCCTCCCCCTCCCTCCTTTTCAACCGCAATGTCAAGGGAGCAACAAACAAAAGGCACTTTTCAGTGCCCCAGGCGAATCACTACAAGGGCAAACCTAATTGCTAGAAGTGGCTGGAGGAGGGGACCAATTTTGGGGAACTGGCAGCCATCTTGAGGGAGTGGCACGTTACTGTTGAGGGCTGTTCTTTAACACACACCCCTTAAGGGGCACCGTGGGTGTGGGCATAGGGAGCACATTTTGAGCAGGGACTATGTAGAGCTGTTCACTCTCTTGCCCTTGGAGGGGACAAACAGGGGACAATAGGAAATGTGATGGTTCTAGGAAAGGGGGAAGGCTCAGGTTGAATGCTGTTTTGAACAGTGGTTGGGGGCTTTTTAAAAATCAATGTAGCATAACCAGAGAGGGGTTGGCTTTTGTCCAGATGCCCAAATGGGGAACAGCACCCTTCCAAATGGTGGCCCTGGCCCAGAATTTATTTACATCGAAGGCTGGCTCTTACTCCAGGGTTGACTCAGCCAAAATAAGTTGGTTGACTCAGCTGGGCTGGCCCACACCAAAGCCTACTTACACCTGCAATCAATAAACTTGTGGCCTATTAAAACCCAAGACCCTCGTCCTGTGTCTTTATTTGTCTTATTGGGCCCTGCCAGCTACAGGCATCCTGTACCTGGGCCTGCAAACAAGCCTTTGCATGGAGGGGAAAGCACAGCTGCGATGCTCCAGCTTCTCCCTTTTCTAGACTCATCCAGAGAAATCAGAAACAGCACAGATGGTTTGTTGTCTTTGGAAAAAGCAATCTTGGGAGTGGAAGCACTCTGTATGACCCAACAAAACCCATCACTTTCTCAAAAAATGAAAATTTGTAGCATGTTGCAGACTGTGTTGACCTCTTCCAAGGTCTATCACAAACTTGCTACGACACTGAGTGCGATAATGGCCACACGCCGCGAACCTTTACAGTGTGAGTTGTAACCACCTCATTCCATAGCTCATATATCTTAGTGTATCTTAACAGCACAATATACAGAGTACTAACCCCTCCACCCGCAATTTCATCTTTATCAAGCTGGCAGCAATAAATGGGCATGACTGGATTTATTTCATGGCAGTGCCAAAGCACTCCGCACAAAATGTGAAACTGCCAAAATATTCCAACCAACACCCTGAGCTTTTGCTTCAATTCAACTACTTCTGAGGCTAGCCATAATGAGCATTTAATGTCCATGATATCTCAACAGAGAACTTCAAAGACACAACGGGAAGTTATTCTGCCTTTTCCGGGAGAACCTCCTTGAAAGAGCTCCTGGTCGGACGAGATAACGGCGCCACTTTGATTTCAAGCCTTTTGTATCACTCACTCTGTTTGTATATTTTAAACTGACACAGCCCCAACCTTTCATATTTCACAGCAAGTCTCGAGATTAACGGAACGTGTGTACCTTTATCGGGAACATGTAACAAGGCAACTTGTTGGCGAAGGAGCTTAACGTTTTGGAAAGTTCCCAAAGATATTTTAACTTTCTTCCCTGAAGAAAAATTTAAATAGGGTTGAGCCAGCAGTTCTAAACAACAGAGTTGCCATGAAACATAAAGTCTGCCTGGTTGAGTGCTTAAGTGGTGCACTTTCCAGTACAGGAACCTTGTACTGCTATGGAACATTTTCAAGCCATATTGAGTCTGGGCATGCAGATCCCAAAATTAGTTTTACATCTGTTGGGGAGGGGGGGAGCACATTCTTACTACTAACTAATCAGATGTAGATGTCCTCAAATGGGCTGGAGCACCAGGCTGCCCATCAAGCATGTGCCCCAAGGGTCCTGCCCTTTGGTTATCGACAGCTGTCAATTTCAATTCTACTTTAATTTGACACCAAGTCATCCATTCCACTTCAGTTAGACATAAACCAGGGGATGGGTTATAACCTGTTGAACATATGAAACTGTTTTATGCTGGACTCAAACCAGTGATGTGGCTCCCTCAGCATCCTCTACTCTTATTGACAACATCCCTTCAAAGTCTCAAGCGCCCCTGCTATGCAAAATCCCTTCTTTGCTGGTGATGCAAGAGTCTGAATCTGGGATCTTCTACCCATAAGCCATGAGCTACAGCATGGGGCTATTGGTTTCTGAAATAGTCAACCTATATGTTATTAAACATGGATTCATCATCATTTCTCTATCTAGATCACTCTGATGAATTAGGGTAAGAACGCTAAGAGCATGTTAAGGCTCTTGGGATGTACTATTGCATTTTCTTACACCAATCAACATTACACTTCCTACTCAAAGGGCTTACATAGTATATCAAGACAGGTAAGGTTGCCTAATGCAGCCTTTCTCAACCTGTGGGTCCCCAGATGTTGTTGAACTACAACTCCCATCACCCCTAGCTAGCAAGGCCAGAGCTCAGGGGTGATGGGAGTTGTAGTCCAACAACATCTGGGGACCCACAGGCTGAGAACCACTGGCCTAATGGAAGTATGGGAATTGAGGGGCTGGAAAATATGGAGCCAAGGTATACACAGCGAGTAAGGGATGAAGTAACAATGGAGAAGCTGCCAAGATGGGGCTCAGCTTAATAAATGGCAGGCTGTTCTTAGCAAATGGGATGTGAAGAAGAAAAAGGAAAACAGCTTGACAAATAAGAGGCTCAGACAGGAAGGCTGTTCCAGGGATATAGAACAGAACGGGAGTAGATAAGAAGAGAAGAATGGGAAGGAAAGAGAGGCCTGGCAGATGATGGAGTGCAATCACCATCTCAATAGATAAAAGGCAGAAGCTTTTATCATTATTGAATTACAAATGGAAAAAATCAAAGGAGCTTGCCCTGAATGCACAATGGATGAGCTGAAGTTTCAACCCAGATTTCTTGCAGGCTAGCATTACGAACTTAGGCACAGAATTATACTTCTTCCCAGAATACTGCAAATGGATGCACAGAGGGCATATAGATGGCTTGGTGTGCACCTTGACTCCCGGTGCAAGACAAAAACATCATTGATTTCTCAACTTTGGTTGAAGAGTTGGGGCTCTTGGGCTCTCTCTCTCTCTCTTCCCCCTAACTTACCATGCAAATTCTTCACTTCATTCCCAGTCCTGCCCATGGTTCAATGCAACATCTACATGATTAAAGGCAACATTAAAAAGGAATGCGCGCCAAAGAAGAAAGGAAAGGAGGTGGGGTGAGCTCATGTCCAAGACTGACAATTTTTGTACCTTCAGTTGTCAGGATTAAACCCTACCCAGACCTTTAACCTGAGATCTCCTCAGAGTAGGAGCAGGGGGAGAAGGATACCCCAGCAGATCTCTACACTGCCAGTAACCCTGAAGTGACATTAGATGCAGACATTCCTGTTCCAGAACTAGAGGTCACTGCAGCTGATGCCTCAGTTCCTGTCTGGCTCTTGACTCCACCCCACAAAAGAAGAGAGGATGGCAAGCTACATGAGGCTACTTTGGAGAATGGGGGAGCACATGGAACACTTGCCCAGAATGGGGCCTGGCTAATACCCAGTAAGGGGCAGAACCTCCAGTTCCTCTATATAAGCTCCAAGTCTGAGCTGTTTCATTGCTGAAGCAACAGCTGCCTTTGAAACTTCAGCCTTCTTGACTTGAGGAAACAAACAACATTGGGCACAACTTCCTCCTCTTAAAAATAAATATTTGGCAGCTGATGATACTTTAAACAAAATGCACGTACCCTTCCATTTCCCACAGTCTATTGGAATCGAGAATAAAATAAACTCTTACCAAGTCCTTCCGGCCAACCGGTGTCCTGGTATTGTCATGCACCCTCAATTTTGAGGGGAATGCATAACCCTGCTCTTCTCGGCATTCTAGCACAGGCGCTCAAGTTGTGGAAGGAGAAACCCTGCCTAGAGCCCTACCAAAGGCTTGAGCAAAGTGCAGCAAGAGTCTCCCCTATGAGTCTTATTCATGAAAGTACCAAGTAGTTAAGAATACAGCTTCTTCTGTCTTCTGAAAGCTGACTGAAATCACAATCCCTTGGGTGGATGAATTAATGCGGTTTCTATGATCCTTCTAGCGCAAAACATTTTTTATTTAAATGCTAGCTTGAAAACTCTCAAACATGCAAGGCAATGACAAATCAAAAGTGTTCCTTTTGAAAGAAAGTTTCCCCAGGCTGATTGGCACTCAGTTGTTTTCGCCCTGTTTTTCTGTTCAGCTTAAATAAGAATTCTTATGTTCATACATTTAATCTCCATTGGGACACCCCAGAGGAGCTAACCTCAATTTACATGAACCGAGAAATTGAGGCTTTAGTATATAGCATTTTATACATTGTATAGTGTTGAAATGCTGTCATTCCACCTGACCATGATAGGGACCTCTTTTTCACCTGAGTAACCAGGAACTTCTCCCCACCCCCAAAATAACATTAAAATCACATTAAATCACATGGATACAAGGTGAACATGTTTGTTTCTTCACAGGATCATGTCATCCAACCCTCAACCAGTCTAAGAGTAGCACTCCCAGCACGTAAAGCATTACTTCTCTAGCATCAACTTCTGTGCCAGTAGATTGAGTAGACTGATCCCTGTGTAAGGGTACCATACTAACTGCAACAACAAAAATGGCAGCGTTCAGTCAGAGTCAGAAGTTGAAACCTATGATCCCCTTGGAGGAACAGCAGCAGGTTTCACTAGAAGCTCTCCAAACAGCCAGGGACCCAGAAGAGCCAAAGGGTTCCAGTCATCCCTGCTCAGAACTGGGGAGGGGAGTTGTCGCTACACCAGCTGCCTGAGTTCTGGACTGGCTCCCACAGACCATCCCCATCTCCTCCACAGCCACAGGAGCTGAACAGATGACAACCTACCTTAATTAAGCTGCGACTAGCAGAAGCCCGACCCACTGGTTGAAGATCAACAATCTTCATAGGCTCAAACATTCCACAAAGACAGGATTAAAACACAAGCGCTATGTAGGATCAGACTGAAGGAAGCTGGCTTAGTTGTCCTTACATGATCAACTAACCTTACATGATCAACCTTACATGATACAACTAGCTCGCTGACTGTAAGGGAGGCATTTTTTGCTTCCAGCGATGTAAAATCTGTCAATGAACGCTGAACTAAAATGGAGTTAAAATTATGCATTCAGGCTTTGTTTCCTTTTCTTAAAATGTTGTTTTCTGTTTACATGCTATAATGGGTATGGGGTTGCTCGTGCGTAAGTTGCCGCCTCTCCTGGCTATGTTGCCTTGTTAAACCTTTCTGTCTGGACAGCCCTTCAATTCGTGGCTGCCTCAGTCGCTAGCAGAATCCGTCAGTGGGCGTTTCTTAAACCTTTTCCAACATAAAAGTTGTTTGACACCCAGTCTCCTCCTACTTTCTCTGCGTGGAAGTCTTCTGCGCAGGGTGGGCGTGGGTAGCGGAGGACCCGTGCTCTCCCTGCTGGTGTCCGGTGAAGAGTCCTGGAGCCCTCTCGCCGATTCCCCCATCAGCCCCTCTATATCCCTGGTGTTGCGCTGATTTGCTTCCCCATCTGCTGAGCTGCCTCTCTCCCTGCTGGGCCCTTCTCCAGCATCATTTGAGAGCCTTCCCTCTGCCTCTAGCTCCGATGTCAGTTCCCTGACACATGCCTATGGCACTTTCCTTTGTTTTATTTTATCAGAGTCCTAAACTCAAAATGCTGCTTTGCAAGAGCCTTCATTGAAAAAAGGCCTATTACTGTTTGAATTTGGGAGTTGTTACGGATTATGGCACAAGCAATAAAATTTAACAGAAGATGGCCAAGAACAAGGGCCAGTCTACACACTATAGCCTGATTTGACAGCAGACAGAGGAAGAGTGACACACTTAAACCTTTCCCTCTATACCATTTCCCCAATTTAAATATCCAATTCACAAGGTCAATTTAGGGGAAATGGTAAAAGGGTTAACTGCCTCAAGCTCTGCTCCAATTTACACCTTCCTCTCTGTGGCTGCTTTTAAGTAAAAAAAAAAAAATTTAAACAGAGAGAACTGGCTGTGCATTTTCCATGCAACATGTTAAGGGTGAGTTTTTACTGAAAGAAGGGAATATAGGAAAGTGTCAAATCATATGCAGCCATGAGACTGTGGAAAAACGTGGTGGCTCAAAGTGGACCAAGTGCCTAACAGCAGCAGGAATAACAACAACACCCACATATATGCACAGAACAAAGAGGGAGGCAGAGTTAAATAAATCACATTAAATAAAGGGGAAACAGCACAACAACAAAAATTATAAAACACTGCACTTGGATAAATGATATTGTGTACAAATAAAATCTGAATTCTATTACCTGCATAGATTTTACAAATTACCCTATTTTTCGCCCTATAGGACACACCGTCCCATAAGGCGCACCTAGTTTTTTGGGGGGGAAATAAAGGGGGGGAAATTATTTTTCCCCCCCAGGCGTGGGGCTGGGGCGGGGGAAGCCTGAGCTTCCCCTGACCCCAGCCCTCAGAACAGGCAACTCTCTGCAAGCCGTGGGAGCCCGGCGCCGGGCTCCCGCGCCTTGCGGAGAGCTGCGCGAAGCCTGGGTGCGCTGAGCTCAATGCGCCCAGGCTTCAGCATGCAGGCAACTCTCCGCAAGCTGACCCCTCTCGCACCGACCTCTCTCGCTCTCCAGGCCTCAGCAAAAGCCTGCATTCGCACCACAGGATGCACACACATTTCCCCTTCATTTTTGGAGGGGGAAAAGTGCGTCCTATAGGGCGAAAAATATGGTATTCCAAATATTTTTCCCCAGTGATGGCAATAATGCAGGCTACTGAAGTCTTATATCTAGCCACTAGAAATCTCATTCAACCAACCTTGAGATTTCAGCAGCACACATTCAAAACTATTTTCTCAGTCATAAGGGCTAGAAACATGCATTCAAAAGAAAAGGAAAGAAAGTTGAGATTATTAGGAAGCTGGATTCTGCGCTTTTTTTGTCTTTTCTGGCATAATTAAATTCTATCTTCCTGTGGAATCATGGCATATGTACAAAGTCCCATCTCAGAGAGAACTATAGGCTGTTGTTCAGTCTTTTTGAAAAATCTATCTATACAGCTGCTTTACAACAAAGCATGCATATTAATGGAACATTTTTGAATGAAAGTTCCACAAATGGCCCCAGGTTAAATCGCCAGGTGGAACCGAGAACAATCCTAACCAGAAGCCACAAAGTCTGTGTAGTCACATGGAAGACGGTGCAAAGCTTGTTTTCTCCTGCTCTGGAGGGTAGGCCTCGAACGAATGGCTTCAAGTTACAATAAAGGAGATTCCGACGAAACATCAGGAAGAATTTTATGACAGCAAGAGCTGTTCAACGGTGGAACAGACTCCCTTGGAGGTGGTGGACTCTCCTTCCTTGGGAGATTTCTAAACTGAAGTTTGATGGCCATCTGCTATGGATGCTTTGGTGGAGATTCTTGCACGGCAAGAGACTGGACTAGTCTGTGTATACAATACTGAGCTAGATAGATCAATGTTCCAGTTCGATATAAGATAGCTTCCCGATGTTTAAAGAAAAACAAGAAAAATGTACTGGCAACACAATGTCCTGGAAGTTGGGTTCATTTTTCAGGGCGCTGTGTGGAAAAACATGGTCATTGCAGGCATGGGCGTAGCCAGGATTTTTGTTGGGAGGGGAACAGAACCTCAGTTTGCTATGTATTTCTATTGATTTAGGGGGGCAGCTGATCCTCCCTGCCCCCCGGCTACACCCATGATTGCAGGCAGCAAGGCAATCACCCCATGCACCCTGGAGGGAACAGCCAACCATTACCACAAATGGCCCCACTGGGAAGCACTGCAAAGGGATCCCTCAACCACGGAGCTGACCCTGTTGCCTGCTAATAAGTCAGAAATTACTGACTGGCAAGAAAGGGGTTGAAAAGAAAGCAGATGGTATTTTGAATCTGGGCAAGCACAGAGTTTGCATTTGCAAGTATAGTTGGACAGGAGGCAGCCTAAAGGGCTGCGGGAATCTACGCGGTAATCTGGTGTAGAATCAGCAGTTTTGCTGGCAGCTGAAGGCTTCCTATTTGCCTCCACGGTGCTCTGTTTGCATCTTTCTTAATAGAAAACAAATAGTATGAAAGCGCTGTGAACTCTCCCATGCTCTCTCACTCAAAGGAAACGAAAGCCTCCAGCCCTACCCCTAGACTTTTCATTACTCAGGGGAGTGACTAATCCATCCTCTCCATCTGCAACGAGTCTGAAGATCATGGATCAGTAGCTAATACTGCTAAGAGCGTCATTAACTTCCAAGTGGTTTTCCGCAGGCAAATCCATGGATTTCTGGTATTATTCAGCATCCTGATCCACATTAGGGCACAGCAGAAACCTAAGAGCTTATTGACTCCTTTATAGCAGAGAGATTAACCCATTTATTGGGGGACCCAATTTTTTGGGCAATTGGTTTTTTGTTGGTTATGAGCACCTAGGCTTTTGGAAGTAGCAACCTGGTACTATCTAACAATGGGAACTAAAATTACAATCACTTATACTTGTTCACAAACATATCAATGCATCTAATGGATGTACAGGGTCAGGTTCCCCTCTCCCTTTCTCATAATACTAGAACTGGGGGAAATCCAATGGAACTGAATGTTGGAAGATTCATAACAGCAGAATAAAGTACTTCCAGTGCACAGCCCAACAAGGGAAGTCACTATCACATGATGTCATGACGTCCCTGCAACTTGGATGGCTTCAGGAGAATAGATAACTTCATGGAGGATGAAGCTGTCAACGACAGCCATGACACCTAAGTTGCCATGACAGCTAAGTTCTACCACCACCAATATGCCTCAATACCAGTTGCTGGGAATCACAAGTTGGGAGAGTGCTGTTGCACTCTGATACTGTCTATGGGCTTTCCATAGGCATCCGGTTGGCTCCTGTGAAAACAGGATGCTGGACTATGTTGGGCCCTCGGCCTGATCCAAGAAAGTTCTTCTTATGTTAGCTCAGGGCAGCAAATCTAGGTTTGTCTGCTAGCTTTACCCTTTCAACCAAGTCTTCATTTGGATCACTGTAACTTGCGGGTGGCGCTGTGGGTTAAACCACAGAGCCTAGGACTTGCCGATCAGAAGGTCGGCGGTTCGAATCCCCGCAACGGGGTGAGCTCCTGTTGCTCGGTCCCTGCTCCTGCCAACCTAGCAGTTCGAAAGCACATCAAAGTGCAAGTAGATAAATAGGTAAATTCTGGTAAGAAGGTAAACAGCATTTCTGTGCGCTGCTCTGGTTTGCCAGAAGCAGCTTAGTCATGCTGGCCACATGACTCGGAAGCTGTACGCCGGCTCCCTCGGGCAATAAAGCGAGATGAGCACCACAACCCCGGAGTCGGTCACGACTGGACCTAATGGTCAGGGGTCCCTTTGCCTTTACCTTTTACCTTGCTGTAACCTGTGGACGCGGGTGGCATTGTGGAGGGACGCGGGTGGCACTGTGGGTAAAACCTCAGCGCCTAGGACTTGCCGATCGCATGGTCGGCGGTTCGAATCCCCGTGGCGGGGTGCGCTCCCGTCGTTCGGTCCCAGCGCCTGCCAACCTAGCAGTTCGAAAGCACCCCCGGGTGCAAGTAGATAAATAGGGACCGCTTACCAGCGGGAAGGTAAACGGCGTTCCGTGTGCTGTGCTGGCTCGCCAGATGCAGCTTGTCACACTGGCCACGTGACCCGGAAGTGTCTGTGGACAGCGCTGGCTCCCGGCCTATAGAGTGAGATGAGCGCACAACCCTAGAGTCTGGCAAGACTGGCCTGAACGGGCAGGGGTACCTTTACCTTTACCTTTAACCTGTGGCTGCCTTCGGAAAGGGCTCAGAAACTTCCACTAGAGCTGCAGCCAAACTGTTGGCAAAGGCTGGTTACAGAGTGCACATGTCACCCTTGTTACAACAGCTCTACTATCTACTGGTCTGTTTTCAGACACAATGCTAAGTGCTGGTTATGACCTATAAAGCCCTATATGGCTTAGACTCCAGCCAGATGGGTGGGGTATAAATAATAAAATTATTAATATTATTATTATCTGAAGGACTGTATTCTCCCATACCAACCTACCTGGGCTCTGAGATCTTTGGAGGAGGCACTTTTCTCTATCCAGCCACCTGCACAGGCAAGTTTGTTGGGACAGGGTAGAGGGCCTTTTCGGTTATGTTAACTAATATATGCATTTTCATGCACTTAGTAAATGCACTTTTGCACATGTTTATTGGCTGGAGAAGTGCACTGCAAAATTCCAAGAAGTGTGGGTTCGCAAGGGTGTTTCTGTATTTCCCGGTTGATATAATCTCTCGTCCCTACACACGTGACATCCCACCAGATAAATTACATGATTTTCATCTGCAAAGCTAAAAAAGCATTGAAACAAAAAAAACAACAAAGCAAGACAACAGAGAGAAAACGGAAGAAAATCTTATTAACTAAGAACAAATTAGCGTGACAGACCAAGTTTAATTCAAGCATTGTTTTCCGCCTTTCAAAGTTGTTTTTTTTTTTTAAAAAGCAAAATTTAATTTCATTTCCCATTTAACATGCTCTGCAACATGTCATACAAAACAAATAAGCAGAAAAGCTTGGAAATTTTTTAATCAACTCCCTGCTTCTGAACTTCTGATTTCACTGCATGTAATCTGCAGAGACCACTTTTAACTCGCGGTGATGCAACAACGGAGAACACAGAATTTCTGTAAGCTGAGAAAATCAAATTTACCGAACAGTTGCTGCAGTGTGTGTGTGTGTGTGTGTGTGTGTGTATCTAACACAGGTTTTGATGGCAGAAACTCTCATTGCTTTTACAAGAATTTGTATTAGGTTGAAATTGCCTGAACATATGCTATAAATCATAGACAATATTTAAAACGACATAGATTTCCGGGGGCTGAGAGGAGGGGGAGAGAACAATGTAAAAGAGGAAGTGCAAACATGACCACAGATCTAATTTTGCTCTACCAGACAAGATATCATAAACTGTCAAGGCTTCATCGTCTTCTTTTTTTACCTCCCATCAAGGCCAGATTTGTTCCTATAAAAGGGTCATTATTTCCATTGCTTAAAGCTTCACTCCCACTTACAGCTGATAAACCAAGACAGTATCAATTTTCTTGCTACATAAGAATCTTCCTATTTATACTGTTATCTCTTAACATCATCATTCAACCTTTAGCCTTATTCTTTGGATGAGGGGGTGAGAATTAAATAATAATAATAATAATAATAATAATAATAATAATAATAATAATAATCCAGAGAGACCTGAAAGATTATGAGGAAGGCAGAGTATATAGTTTGGTGTGGGAGGGGGTGAATAAAGCATTTCATGCCAAAAAATCAGTATCTTTTGATTCACAGACTGATACCAGCAAAGCTGATACAGACTGTATCTGGTTTTCCATTAGGGGGGCAGGTTCCTCTAACAGCTCCTCTTTCAGGACTAAACAGAAACACTGGAAATGGGAAAAAAGCAAGTTCTATACAAGATCTCAAAGTAGCTGTTTTACTACAAAGGAATTTCAGAAATAGACTGGAAAGAGAAGCTGCTGAATTGCAACTCATTACCAAACTTAAAACCATGGAGAGACCTGGTCTCAACAGAGACATTGGATTCTTATCTCATTATACATGACTAAGCCATTTTTCACCTTCTCACCCCTTGCCTTTTCCTGCAAGACCTATTGCAGTCATTAAGAGTCGTCAACAGGCTCATCTCAGCTATCTGCCAATCACCCATTCCCACCACCCTTCTGAGTAATACCCCTCCCCACCTTCTCACTATATAGAAGGATCTGGCAACTTCTGTTTCAGTGTATCTGAAGAAGTGTGCATGCACACGAAAGCTCATACCAAGAACTAACTTAGTTGGTCTTTAAGGTGCTACTGGAAGGAATTTTTTTATCATCTAACAAGTATGTGCATAGGTAAAGGGACCCCTGACCATTAGGTCCAGTCGTGGGCAACTCTGGGGTTGCGGCACTCATCTTGCTTTATTGGCCGAGGGAGCCGGTATACAGCTTCCGGGTCATGTGGCCAGCATGACTAAGCCCCTTCTGGCAAACCAGAGCAGCACACGGAAACGCCATTTACCTTCCCGCAAGAGCAGTACCTATTTATCTACTTGCACTTTGATGTGCTTTTGAACTGCTAGGTTGGCAGGAGCTGGGACTGAGCAACGGGTGCTCACCCCGTCACGGGGATTTGAACCGCCGACCTTCTGATCAGCAAGTCCTAGGCTCTGTGGTTTAACCCACAGCGCCACCTGCGTCCCTACATACTCGTATGTGCATAGTTTTATACAAATAAGAGGAATGATATGTCCCCACCCCAAGTGGACTACAATCTAAAGTAGATGGACAGGACAGAGTAAAGGAAATTGGGACAGAGGAATGAAAACATGGGGAGAATATGTGATTATTTCAATTACACTAAATAATAGTTTAGTTGCTTCCCCAACCTGGTGCCCTCCAGGCAATATAGCAGGCTGTTCTTATCTCCCATCAACAACAGTCAGCATGGCCAAAGTCAAAAACCTCTAGAGAACACCAGATTGGGGAAGACTGCAATAAGATATTAAGGGCAAATGGGATAACCCAAAAGACACCTACAGATTGCAGACCTCGCCAATCAACTTTGTCCAAAGAGAAAATTGCTAATTAATATATGCAGAAACTCTTCCAGGCGGGACAAGGTATTCCAGAGCTGGAGAACAACACTAAAGACTCTCGGATATAATGAATAGAAATAGTAGTACTGAATGAATCAACCCTTAGGAATTATAATGAGACACTTTCCTCCTGACTCCAGGCAGCAAGAACTAAATAATTCTACCACTATTAGAACAATGAAAAAAAATTCTATAATTTGATTTATAGAAGCAAAGTTGTATACCAAGTAGGTGATTAGTCTGCAGTATTGACTTGCCATTTAATTAAAAAGCAATCCTGAGCTGTTTGATTCCCCCCCCCCCCGAAAGGACAAGCAAAGGTCTAACTATTCAGAGTTGTTTCTAACTATTGGTGCGGTTGTCTTTATGGGGTCCCTCATGGCTCATTCTTCTCAGCAAAAAGAGAGAGCCTGGAAAAGTCTTCAGCATGGAGACCTGGAGCAGTGAAAGGAAATTTGCTATTTGCCTCACTTGACATGCAGCTCAGTTTTTCCTAGCCAGATATAAGACTGAAAAGAATATTCATGTGTCAGGGGTGGAGGAAAAATAAATGTTTAAGCAAAGAGCTTTCCATTTATTCCACAGCAGAACTTAAGTCATGCAAGTAAGATACATTTGTGGCCAGAGAAAAACAATGCAGATCCACCATCAAAATCTGACTGGCTATACCCTATGATCCTATCGGTATCCTATTACGAAGTTGACGCCTTATTGCAACACTTGCCGGGCTCTGATCCATTTGTTTGAAAGTTCTTTCTTTCACAGATGTGCAAAAAACCCCGAACCAAACCAAAATTGGAACTCCTACTCAATGAATACCCAGTCCCTCTGCCAAAGGGCCTCCTGACCCCTGGCAGTGCCTGAGGAGAGTCAAAGGAGGTGCCACTGTTAAATCCAGAAAGTTTCCTGGCATTGTGTACGTCAAGAGGAACTCTCTTGGTCACTGGGGACTTCCATTATGATGAGATGAAAGTCAAGCTCAAAATCTCAGGAGGCACGGGATTTCAAAGCCTGTCAAGATTTGAGGGTGAGATTTGGGAGAGGCCTACATAAACCCTCATCTCTTGTGTTACATCAGGCTATAGTTGGTCACACGATTGGGGACCAAGCAATATTCTTTTCACCATATCATCCAGATTGGCCAAGGATGTGCATTTTTTCTTCTTTGTTGAGAAGAAACAAGGGGCAGGGAGAGCCAACCAGGTATCCTACAGATGCTGTTGGACTACAACTCCAATTATCCCTTAAAAAAACACCTCACAGAGATGAGGGGTGTCTTCGCAGGGCTGAGAAGGCACAATAAGCAACAGCAGGTTGGGGACCGCCCAACAGACTTTGAGCATCTGCTAGAAATGGGACCAGCTGTTAGCTAAATTGCATGCCCAAACATAGGGTTTCACCACTGGAAGTCTGAGCAGACCACCTGAGTGGAACTGAGTGGGATGGGAGAGGAATCAATGAGGTATTTTCTCTTTTTAATTTGAGAAGGAGGGGTAGAACAGAGCCGCCCAAGTTAATCTGATAACATCTCAGTTCCCAAACTTTTGAGTTCTACAGTTGAAGCCTTCAGCTCCTTTCCCACGAAAGGATATATTCCTTATCCCGGGACTCAGTCTGGGCAAACTGCTTGCTTTTTAATGAATTTGTACCAAATGTTACTGTGTCTCAGTAACACTGCATACGAATTGGCAACAGAAAGTTTTGATTTAAAAAATATACAGGGTACTTCACCCTCAATAATATCAATTATCTTTCCAAAGGACAGCAGAAATATTTAAAGCAACATCTGGCTGTAGAAGGAAGTCAGGATCACTAAAAGAAAAGTGTAAGTGTGTGTGTTGTTGTTGTGACTGTGATTTAGGAAGCTCTCATTAGGATGAAATATCAGCCTATCCTATTGGTTAGTTACAGGCTTGCTGCTGATGGAGAAAAATTAGCACTAACGAAGACAGACCTAGGATAAATGCACATTAATAGTGTTCACCAAAGACCACTTCATTACTGCATGGCCCAAAGGGCAAGAAATAAATAATGGTTCGGAGGAAAAGTCTCATTTGGAAGACTAGTGAGACCAAACATAGCACTTTGCAATTCAAGGAGCATATATTTGACTACCTCATCTATTTAAGGGATGCCACAAAAAATGGAATCAATTTCAAGCTTACTACATAAATAAGACATTTACAGTCCAAACCTTTGCATGCTTTACTCAGAAGGAAGTGGGACTTCTATTACATTTACTCCCAAGTAAATAGGCATAGGGATTGCGACTTTAATGTGATTGGTTTTTTTATTATTATAAAAAAATAACTTTTGGTATTTAAAGCCAGATGCCATTTCATTTACAATGAAAGATCTGATTAAATTCAGACTGTCAGGCTTACTAATGTCATATGTTCTGGAAATGGTATGTTATATTTTAAGAAACCAGGTCAGGAGTCTGCACAATTTGCCTGCTCAGAAGCAGGCAAACTCTTAAGTGCACCTGTTATGTTCGCTTTGCCAACACTGCAATATGGGGTTTATACATAAAAATTGAGCTAGAATCCAATTATTTACAGTGAAAGCACCAGATCATACTATCTGAAAAACAGTTGGGATACTCAAGTGATCTTCTTCACTACCATTGTTGAAAAATGTGCATGGTTCAACAGTCAACAAGTTTTACTCATATTTCTGTTTTAATGCTTGTGCATTGGAGTTGCCAGGAGTGGGTGGACTACAGTTCCCCATCCCTGATTATTGGCCATGATGGTTGATGGGGTTGCAATCCAGTAACATCTGGAGGCACTACACTAGCTACTCCTAAATCAGGAGTGATAAACTGGATCCAACTGGCACCACCTCCCGATCAGACTTGTTTGAAATCTCTACGCAAACAGTCATGTTTCCTTTGCAGACCATCAAGCTTTCTGTAGAGGAAAAACGTCTGTTTGCAGGCATGGTCTGAATCCAGCCCCGTCTGCAAATGGACAAAGTAGGGCATGCAATGAACCCCTTTGTAGGCGCACAGTCAGTACCAATAAGCTGATCAGACTCTCAGGCAGAGAGGTTCCCCACCCGCACCCCTAGGTCTTTCCAAGTATCTCATTTTGCATTTTAAGCATCTCTTAAACAACCCCTCAAATCAGGAATCATCCTCTAGCAGCAGGAATCTTTCTTCTGAACTTTTAATCAAGGGACCAGTCTATTTACAGCACAGTTTCAGCCTGTGGTATTTGGACCGTCAATGATGACTAAATAACAAAACCAGCAAGAGCCTTTCAGAGCACACAGTATTTGAGCTGGCTCAAATATATTAGTAAATACTCAAATAAACTGACAACGGAAGAGCATTCAGGGTCACAGATCTGTTTCTTCATTCACAAAGCACAACGCTACTGACATAATCTTCGTCACAGTGCTTTTGTAGGAATAGGACAGGGCCAACAGAAATTATTTATGTTTCTGTTGAAGCTGCAGTCAGATCCACACTTACCAGGGAGCAAGTCCCATTGAATTAAGCGGGGCTTACTTCTGAGTAGACACGCACAGGCTTGCTGTGAAGACCATAAGCTAAAAGGGGAGAGGGAGGAGAAAGAGGCTTGTTTACAAGATCAGTACAGACCCACTGCGGATAAGAAAATGTTCTAACAGTGGACATCCTGTGATGAAAAGAGATTAAAGGAAGGGGGGAAATAATAAGAGAGCATTTATAATTCATGGTCAGCCGGCATTGCAACACCACTCATGGAAACTAGAAAAGAGGCACTTCCTGTATTTCACTAGGATTTAAAATATCTATTGGCAGCCTTTTAAAACAAACACTCCTGGACAGTAGACCTCTGAAGGGAAATTCTGAGTCCCTTCCAAGACAATGTTCATAGAGCCTCCAACATTTAAGATTGATCTTCCATGAGAGCCTTTCTAGCCTATTAGCAATATTACAGCAAACCATTTCTATTACACAAAGTGGTTTCTCTCCTTGCTCGATGCCAGAAAATGGGCCATTAGATTGTCCCAAAGATCTGCAAGGATAGTTATACCTACTATGTGATTCATCGTGGGAGAGCTGGAAGCAGTTTGGTTTGGCCTGGCATAAACAGGTTTTGGGACGTCGATATTGCTTTGAGACTAGTATAGCCTGCTCGAATGATTGCTTCCACAACCTTGCAATACCTGCTCAAACTGTGTATTTGAAAGGAGAGAGAGAGAGTCAGAGACTCTCTAGGTCTCCAGTCCTTGCTTTCTCCCCAAACTGCTCAGACGTGAGTTTCCATTGCTTGCATAATATGCAACAACCCATGTAGCTTTAATTTCATTTCTGTGTTCATTTCCATGATTTGAACTTTGACTTAATCAAAGTATTTTATTATCATGCACCTCTTATTACAGCACTTCAGCCTCTACTCATTAAATGCAATTTCTGCAACTCAGGAGCTTCATTTCCTCTTTTGTCCCTGGATTAAAAAAATGCAATAAAGAGCTCCTTCAAATAAAGTTAATATATACAAGTTAGTTTCATGCCAAATTTTCGAAAAAGTGCTTGGCTTATGCCTGACAGTCATGTGCTTTATCACAGGTTAAACCTTTTCACAACTGTGTTATCATCACTCACCAATCCCAGGAAGTGTGTATTTTTCTTTACAGTGGCTGGCTTCAGATGTCATGGTAGACTATGGCTTATCATAATGGAAAAAGCTTCTGTTTCCATATTTGATTAACCACAGCTTGACGTTTTGCCCAAACCTGTCAAACTGTGATTAACCTTAAATATTGCTACTGTTTAATTGTTTGACAGTTTACTGTTTGAGCCCAACACTAAACTGGATAATCAAAATAAAAGTGAGAGTTGACCACCTTCTCAGAGGGATAAGAGGGAAGGGGAGAGTGTGCCTGAGCCACAGGTTTATTATGTCTTCCTAACACAGCCAATCCCCCTTTAGACGAAGGAAACCAGTTCGATTTTTAAGCACCATTCCACGTTATATTTTTCATCATAACTCAATTTTCAGAGATATGCTTTCCAACCTGCCCAGAATCTTTTAAGTATCAAGAACTGTGGTGCACATAGAATCCGTTTGTTTAAAAGATTAGCGAAACTAGA
The DNA here is from genome assembly GCF_965112155.1 of Podarcis liolepis. Classification (NCBI taxonomy): domain Eukaryota; kingdom Metazoa; phylum Chordata; class Lepidosauria; order Squamata; family Lacertidae; genus Podarcis; species Podarcis liolepis. The sequence continues at coordinate 83,840,403 of NC_139556.1, forward strand.
CACTCCTTAACAACCCGCTATCTCTGTCCTGTCTGCGCCGAGACCTAGGCCTCTCTCACCTGCAAAGATTCTTCTGCAAAGATCCCTGGTTGTTCTTGACCTTTGTGGCTCAGTGTTTCATGAGAATTGCTTAAGTGGCGTTAGAATTTGGAGACTCTTTCAACCTTACTTAGTTACCAATAGAAAAGTATTTACCGTATTTTTTGCTCTATAACAGTGTTCCCCAACCTTGGGTCTCCAGCTGTTTTTGGACTACAACTCCCATCACCCCAGCAAGACCAGTGGTCAAGGATGATGGGAATTGTAGTCCGAAAACAGCTGGAGACCCAAGGTTGGGGAACACTGCTCTATAAGATTCACTTTTTCCCTCCTAAAAAGTAAGGGGAAATGTGTATGCATCTTATGGAGCGAATGCAGGCTGCGCAGCTATCCCAGAAGCCAGAACAGCAAGAGGGATTGCTGCTTTCACTGCACAGCGATCCCTCTTGCTATTCTGGCTTCTGAGATTCTGGCTTCTGAGAATCTGATTTTCTTGTTTCCCTCCTCCAAAAACTAGGTGCGTCTTGTGGTCTGGTGCGTCTTATAGAGTGAAAAATACGGTATTATGTTTTCTTCCTAACCACCCCCCCCGGGTTATTTTTTTGCCATTGGTCACATATGTAAGCATTTGACAATATGTAAAACAGATGATCCAATCACAGGTCTTCAACCTTTCATCTAGTTTGGTCCAGTATCACTTGCTTCTGTCTTTCTGCAGGATGCTCCTCCCTCCCCCCAGGTGTCTGCTACTTATTCCTGCCGACAACCATCAGGTACCACCATCTGCTGCCACCTGTCACCTGAATTCCTGCCCAGGCAAGCCTTGGTGGAGCAAATCCAGGACCCACAGCCAAAACAAGACACTAACAGTGCAATCTTATGTTTGGTTATTCAAAAGTAAGTCCCATGCTGCGGCCAACGAAACCTGCTTCCTAGCAAATGTATATAGGATAGCAGTCAAAGCAATTTTTATTCATCTTGGCCTTAGGAGAGAACTGGGAATTCAGGATCCAAGAGCCAAACTGCAGACGCCCAAATTATCTTACCATGCCTTAAGAAGGGACTCCTACAGTATACCAATGTCTGAATTAAAACCAGCCATTTCCCCCCCAAGGAAGCTCTAGCTCCACCGTTATTTTCAAACGCAGATTCAAGAACATGAGTTTGACAGACTAGAAGCACATTGGTGCTTATAGCGATACAAAATGGCAGCCTGTTCCACAGCTGACGCAAGGGGTACACAAGACAACTTCAAGACAGCATTCAAAACGGTAAAAACATCCAGTTTCACTTAGGGAAAGTAGGAAACCTAACATTACAGAAAGCACCGGACAGGAAAACTGGCGGCTTCTATGCTAAAATTGTGAAAATATGTTCTGCGGCATTTAAATTTTATGTATCTATATGTCAGAGAACATAAAAATGCAACTGAGATGGAGCCACAACTGTTCGTTCCAGATGATCCAATTAAAAATGAAGTGGCTTTACTGTACTCAGAATCTGCTCAGAATATTAGCCAACAATTTGTGATTAGTTTCCATATGCTGAAAAACTCGTTTTGACAGAAATCCCAAGTGGCTAGTAGGACTGCCCAAAGTGTCAGGATTACATATTAAAAACAGCCAGAAATCTAACCAGCCACTGTGCCTCCCCCCCCCATTCATCTTTCCAAAAGTTGCAGGAGTTATGGAGGTGGTGTGATGGGTCACCGTGAAGTGCCAGAGCACACAGAAATGCCATTTACCTTCCCCCGACAGTGGCACCTATTTATCTACTTGCACTGGTACCCTTTTGAACTCCTATGTTTGGCAGGAAACTGGGACAGAGCAATGGGAGCTCACCCCGTTGCGGGGATTCGAACCGCTGACTTCCGATCAACAAACCCAAGATGCTCAGTGGTTCAGACCACAGCGCCACCCATATAGCTGATGGTCAAGGGTGACAGTAGTTGTGGTCCAACAATATCTGGAGAGCCATAGTTTCTCTGGCCTTGGCCTATAAAGGCTGCAGGCTATTCCTGTTCCTGTTTGCAGCATGCTATGCAGACATTAGAAGAATGTCTTCTTTCTATATCTCCACCTTATCATAAACTAGGTCAGTACAGAAGTACAGTCTATTTGGGTATCTGAATTTAAAGGCTTGCTAACAAATGGCCTGATTGTATCTTGAACTTGGCAGAGGAGGTTATTTCATTCTGACGAGCCTCCATAAAAGGAAATATACGGTAATGCTGTTGTTTGGGCGACAACAGTACAGATCTTGTTTATGAGACTGTAATCACTGTGTCTCTATTGGAGCTCCAAAATTGAACACAGGCTTTTCTATATCATTTTTTGGGGGGGCGCTGTCAAGGACAAGCATTGTTATAAAGTTGACTGCAGAGAGGCCTTTCTCGGGAAAAACAATGGGAGGAAAGAAAACCCAAAATGATTGTTGCAGGCACTTAATTTCCAAGCAACTGCCGGAAGAAAACATAGACCTCTTTCGTAGAACAAAGCTCTAGTGCATACAGGCTTAACTCATCATGTGAGTAAGAAATGAGGGAAAAGACCATCTGGTGCCTATTCCTCACCAGGGGACCAAAAGCTTCTGGAACATTCTACTCCACCAATGCACACATACACAAACTAGAATAGTAGTAGCCTTTGGTGATCAGAAGGCCAGCAACAACTTGGAGACAAGCTACCTTCTCCTTCTAGGAATAACTGTTTCCGAAATGATGAAGGACAAGATGGTCAGCCAGATGAAAAAAAGGTGATGGGAGGTTCGCACACCATCCCTCCAAACAGCAGTTGCAACTTGCTCCCATCCCATATTTACTGAGGGCAATAGCTCTTTTGGACAAGTTCACCAAATTTTGAAGAAAAGTCTCTCTCCTTCTTTGTTTTATAAAAATAAACACACACACACACAAAACCCTGCAATAAAAATAGAACGGGAACACAACCATGATAATAAATTGTGCAAAAATGTGGTATATACTACCACAGATGCAAATAAAATCGAGGCCTATTGCTGCACTTCCAGCAAAACTCAGTAGTGTTGTTATAAATCAGAGAGAGAGAATCATCAGGGTATTCACTTTATACCAATTTTCCTTTAGAGTGGGAGCTAAAGCAAGGGAACATCAAAGAACTTCATCATGGAAGGTATTTCATGGATCCTCAATCATCACAACGTGCAAATCCTCCATGCATTTGTAGTTCAGCAGCTCTGTATCAAATATTGTTCCCTTTCTAATAGAAAGCTTCCAATATTTGTGTAAACTGACTTTGAAACAGAGTAGGCTTTAAACCAAATCTCAAAGCATCAAGAGAAAAGAAGGAAACCTGACGGCAATAAACCATATTAGTCATCTGAGAATATCCTTTGTCCTAAATCTGGGCCCTGGCATCCTCAGGCAGTTGTCAGCTGGTCCCTGCTGCTGGCGTTTACCATGGGCACTCCTTTAAAATGATTTTTCTTCAGGCCAAATACGTTGGATAGCATTGGACAGCCTACCTGCAATTTTAGTGCCCGGGGTGGCACAGCTGTGGCAGAACACCAGTCATTACAACCATAAACGCTCTTTTATTCCAACCCAGTCATACCCTTAGAATGTCATCTAGTAAATACTAAGAGGGCCTGGTCTTTAAAGTCATAGGACAGATCATTCCTTTCCTGGTCCCTAAAAGCTATTCTTGGGGACGGTGCTGAGCCACAAGGGATCCTGAGTCAGTCTTATGGGCTCCTTTCCAATCTGCTGCTTCCAGATGCTCTGTTGCTATTTCTGCAGTCGACATATACCCCCATCAGAAGGGATCTTTATATAGCATTCAGAACAGTGCCCTTGATGAGTGAAAAAGGTGCATTGGCCACTTTTTCCCGAGGCTTGGGAAATTAGGTTCCAGAATTGCTTTGGTTTAGAACAGTGTTTTGGTTCAGAGTATTGCTTCCCATGGGCGACGGCTGTACCAATATTGCCAATTTAGGTACCGTATTTTTCGCTCTATAGGACGCAGGAAATGTGTATAGGAAATGTGTGTGCTTCCTACAGAGCGAATGCAGGCTCCTTGGCTTCAGCGATAGCAACGCAAAGCCTCCGAAGCGCAGAGGGAGTGCTCCCTCCACGCTCCAAAGGCTACGCGTTGCTTTCGCTGAAGCCTGGAGAGCGAGAGGGGTTGGTGCCCATCAAAAGTCTTACCTCTCACTGTCATGAAATCTAGGAACACTCCGCACATGGATCGCAGCATTGCAAATTTCCTCACCTCTGTCATTGGCTGTACCTACTGGAAATATCACAAAATGAGATGGCCCATGTGGAGAGTTATGGCTCGGAGAGGTATGATTTGTCATGTGGACGCCAATTGCAGCAGTACACCTGTCACAAACATGGCATATATTCTGGCTCAGTGAAAGACTATAATCTTTAGTCATCTTGATTAATAGCCATTAATGGCTCAGCTAGTAGCCAATATTTTCTTCCCATGATTTTTCTGGAACAACGTTTCCGTTTTTCGGTTCCATTCGTCTTCATTTTTATCCAGTTTCCCTTCACAATATGCCCACAATATTCAGGTTATTTACTGTTTAATAGTTGCATGTGAACCATAGGCCTTTGGGTGCTGGGATACAGCCTTTGCCATGAAACAGGAATGTTTGCTTAAACCAGAATGGCATGAACCCATCTTAAATCAAAATACGTCCTATCTGAAATGGGATTTCAGCAATAAAATGCAGTTAGCTTCCAGCTGTGCGATAGGTCTGTGTTTGCTTTTGTCTACTGGAGTCCCATCTGTAGGGAGCAACAAGGAGATATCCGAGAAACGTACAAGGAATGTGCTAAAGCCTCTTGATTTGTGTCCTTGGGAAGACTTGCACTGGCTAGCTTACTATATATTTCAGCTCAGGCCCCTCATTGTCCTGCTGTCTGGCCTTTCAGAAGCCATCAATTCCTTTAGATTACATGTCAAGAGAGAGTCTGTTTTACAAGTAACAAATAGGCCCAGCAGGAAAAGGAATGAGTAGTAGATACTGCCCCTGCCTGGTATCACTGGAGGCCTTACATACAGAGAGATAACTGTGGGGAAACACTGATAGTTAAAGAACGACGCAACAAACAATTCAATGTTGAATCAACAGGTATCCCCTTCCTTAGTGATATGGAAGTTACTACAGACTCACCAAAAGCAAACACCACAGATATTTTTCTATCTACACCACAGTCTAAAACTCCTTTACATCAATTCTCTTCCCATTGAGGTAATAATTTAGAATCTTCACTATTTTCTTCATACTGTAAATTAATTGTGAACTCATTCCTCAAGTGTAGTCAGAAATACAGCATCCACACATACAAGGAAGAAGCAGGCTCTCTCTCTCTCTTTAAGTGATATATCCATATACCCTTCCAATGCTACAATTCTAAAGGTAAGGTAAAAGGTAAAGGACTCCTGGATGGTTAAGTCCAGTCCAAGGTGACTAGGGGGTTGTGGCGCTCATCTTGCTTTTAGGCTAAGGGAGCCAGCGTGTGTCCACAGACAGCTTTCCAGGTCATGTGGCCAGCATGACTAAAACCACTTCTGGCGAAATGAGACACCGTAATGGAAACCAGAGCGCACAGAAATGCCGTTTACCTTCCCGTCACAGCAGTACCTATTTATCTACTTGCCCTGGTGTGCTTTCGAATTGCTAGGTTAGCAGGAGCTGGAACAGAGCAACGGAGGCTCACTCTGTTGCGGAGATTTGAACCGCTGACCTTCTGATCGGCAAGTCCAAGAGGCTTAGTGGTTTAGATCACAGTGCAACCCACATCAATTCTACGATCCCTTGTGAACTACACAAAAAAGCCTGGTTCTGTCAAGTCATTTCTGGAAGAGTATGATTACATCTTACTAAGATTAAATCACTGAAGAAGACCTGAAATGTCAAAACACACTTGGCAAGCTGACATTTTCAGCCCATGTTGTTTATACTTTTGGACACTAATGTGTTGCATGTTTGCTAGTGAAATAATTTGTTAAGCATTTATAAGCTCTGGGACTTTTGTCCTAGGCTGGACTGTTTTATGACTAATAGTTGCTTTGACTAGGATTTAAAAATACCTTTTCCATTATATATGCAGGTGTTTTTTTAAGCCGGAACTTGCTGGAAATCCATTCTGGCACCTCTCAGGTGGGCACCATTGCTATGATAAGGGAACAAGGGAGGCATTCATGGTGAGTTCCAGCACCTCTTTTCTAGATTGATTATATAATTTGAATAAATCTTTATATTATTTATGCTTATGGACTGATCATTTATTGTATTTTAATGTTCTGTTGGAAGCCGCCCAGAGTGGCTGGGGAAACCCAGCCAGATGAGTTTGGTATAACCCCAGCTCTCTGGATTAGGATCTATAAACCTGAATTAACTAACAGCTGAAAATATTAAACTGGATAAACCATTGACTGATTTCTGATTCCGTGCCTAAGTGTTTCTAAGCAATCCACAGGGCATTTAATTCAGAGTAATCCCACAGGCTTCCAATCCGTAGATTTTCAGCGAGACAACTCTGGAATAAAGGGTTTATAGTTTTATGCCATTTAGAAGTAACACTTTTGCAATCACGGGCTCCCTCTGGAATATGACATTTAACGACCTCCCCAGTGAATTTGGAGCACAAGTCATAATTAAGATTCCCTTGCATATCTGGGTAATGTTAACCATGAGGGGGCAATTTTGGGAGGGAAATAGCAAAGATCTCAGTAAATGGCAAGCAATGATAACAACACGGATATAAAGAGAGACACAAAAATTTAGTGTTGCAACCCTATCACAATAGCTTGTCAGTATGCATTTCCTTTCACATGCTTATTAAAAGTCATATATTGCTTGTCACTGCAGGGACATCAGAAAAATAATTACAGAAAATGAAAAATGGAAGGCATTGCACCCAACGCACACCCATACGTTAAAAAACAACCGCTTATTTGTGTCTAACATTATTTTAAAAAAACAACAACCAGGAAGGTTAGAAGTTAATCCAATAAGCACACAAGAATTTGCAAGCTTTAGAAACCATGCAACATTTCCCTTAAATAAACTGCAAGCCCACATCATCTACAGAGAAATGTAATTTATATTAATGAAGGGGGCAAGCACGCCCGGGGCTTTTCAAGAGATTGCTCTGGTACCAATTTTAATGATCTGGCTTGCATGAAGAGGATTTTGAACATTTTAGTGGTTCAGGATGCTTAAATGAAATAGCTTTTTAATTGTAAAGAATCAACTTAGAATCATACAGTAGATTTACATCTTAAAGCCAGAATGCAGCTTGTTCTGGTGCTTATAAGTAGGACTCCACTACAGATGCTTCAACACAAACAGTAATATCTCAGGCTGCATAGACACTACATATGTCTGAGGCACATTATCCCCCTTAAAGAATTCTGTTTGTTTGTTAAAGGTAGCTGGGGACTGTAACTCTGTGATGTGACCTACAGTACCCAGAATTCTTTGCAGGGGCAAATGTGCTTCGAATGTGTTTTAAAGGTAAAAAGTGGGTACGCAGCTTCACTGTGTCATCTGATGATATTTTGACTCAAAAAGGTGTCCTACCAACTCCCCCTCCAAGCCTAGTAGGAATTAGGCACAGTTCCACCTAAGAACCACCACACCCCAGTCTTTCCCTTTATTGCTGGCACACACAAAATGGCTGACTACTGAAAGCGATTTTGAATGGTGTCGCTCTCCATGGTGACTGTCTCTATGCCGCAAGCTTGCTAGTTTACAGCACCTTAACATATGACTTGGGGCTTTTCTCTAAACTATCACCACCTTTCACAATTTGTATGGAATTAAATAAGCCTGACAGTGGCAATTTCATGCGTGCCCCCTTCCGAACGAGACTTAAGTTATAGAAAAAGTTTTTGCTTCTATGAAAGTCTGTTCTGTGTGATCTTTTTCTTGTCTTTAAAAATGAATCCATTTGGTTCAGGATTTAGTAGGACCTTTCAGATAAATTTCATTATATGCTGTTCTGGAGTCCTGATACTCTGGCAAATCAATCATAGCCTTTAGGCCAGAATTCAAATTCCACCTCCACCATGAACATGCTACATTGGCAAATTATGTTTAAGACTCTTGCATATCTTGGCTTATTAAGACCAAATATGTAGGTATATTCAAACGGGGCTACCAAACTGTGATCCCAGACGTTCATGGTTCAAAACACACGTCTGCCAAAAAGGTAAGAGAGATCTTTTTATATGCCATGATCGCAGCAAGAGTTCTCATTGCGGCAAATTGGAAGAATGACAAAGTTCCATCAAGATCAGAATGGATTAAAAACTGGTTGAATATGAGGAACTAGATACCATGTCAGAAAAAATAAAAAATAAATCAAAACAGGTATTTATTTCAAAATGGGAAGTCTTTAAAATCTATTTGAAAAATAACAATTGTAGTTTAAGGTCAGTTGCAGGATTTGAATAATTTCAGCAGCAGTCTCAAGTACGATGTAAAGTCTAAGATAGACCAAAGGTTATTAAACTCTAACAAAACTTGTTATGTTAAGGGAGTGAACAAATAATGACAATATGAAGCAAGGAGTAGATGGGAAGTCTGGTTGACAGAAAAAGACCATTTTTATTTCAAGGTTTGGAGATTACTAGTTGATGTATCACTTTTTTGCTTTGTGGCGATGGATATTTGTTTTCTTTTTCTGTTCGGTGTGTTGAAGTGAATGATAACAAACAACAACAACAACAACCACACTTCTGCCATCAATTCAGTATGCAACTTACTTTTATCTCATCCCATCTGCAATACGGGGGTGTTAATAAAGAATGAAAGGTACTTTGAACACTCCAAAACGCTACAGCCTATGCAGTGGATTCCTGTTTATCTGTTTACGTACACAGGGACTCAGGTGGGCTTTGCAGAGGCCGCGTAACCAGTGACTCTTGAGTATGTTGAATGAACGCTCAAAGATCTGACAAGAACCCTCAGTGTGGAAGAATTCTAAAATCAATGTGTACTGGTTGGCCAGATCAACGTAAGAACAGATAGAAGCCATGAGATAATGAGGATGTTTGAGGAACTGGATCTTTGCAAATTCTGGTAAAAACTGACTGCAACTCCTGCACTAACATGTGGGTTGGGACTTGAGTTATGCAGCAGTTTCTGCTGTTCCCAAACATTTCAAGCAAGTTATTGGCTCAGAATGGAAGACCTGAAAATATATGTTTCTAAAGGTTTTTTCCTCTTATTCAAGATATGCATTTTAAAATGTATTTTTAGAGAGAACTCATCTAGAAATCATATTTTTTCATGGGAATTAAAAGAAAAAGAAACTGCAGGTTAAAATCAGACAGAATGAACGCATGTGAAAGTTACATGAAAACAGATTGCTTGTTCAACCCGACTCCAACGTGCTAAATTTCTCTTCTTTAAGAGAAACAAACAGCAGCAAAAAAAAAAAAAAAAAACCATCATCAAATATAAATCCTAAAAACTGCAGATGATTAAAAGAAACACTTAACGAACGCTTCACCATTGACTGATCCAATGCAACAGCGATAAGTAAATAAAACATCACCTCCCAAGCAATTACCCTGGATTCAAAATCCATTAATTTCCTGTCCTTCTCCCCTTATGGCAAAATACACTTCACTGACATTTACACAGTGCTAGAGGAAATAAACCTGGTATGTGCCACACACTTTCCCTTCTTTATTTTTTGCAAGCACTCAATAAGGGCCATGTATTTAAAATCCCTGTCATGCATCCTGCAGAGAACTTAAAGCCGACACCCTGCTCTGTATATTTTAGAAGGCACAAAATCAGATGACCTTAAATATACAAAAAAGCAAAGCGTAGAAGAGAGAGAGAGAAATGGAAGCTCAAAAAGGTAATTCAAGGTAACACAAATACTGCAGGCAGCTGCCTTAATGCTTCACTTTAAGGGTTTGTGCTGTAGTTGTGGATGGTTTTCAAAAACGTCCTGTGTATTATTTGGCAATATCTTCTCTGAAACAGGAAGCTTAGCCTGAATAACAACATACACCAGAGGTGCGTGGCCATCAAAATATTTAGCCCACAACATGTATGCAGCTGAGTTTTTTGTTGGGGGGAAAAAAAAGAAATTAAAAACCATTTGCTTCTGCTTTTGAAATTCTTCATGCCAAAGAATTCCAATTACTTCACAATCACAAGGTCACCCTTTGTTAGTTCCAGTTAAATTGATTTCAACATCAGAGTAGAGGGTAAAATTGTGGGTTAGCTCTTCGAAGCTCATTTTAGAAAGGTTTCAAGTACAGCAAGTACGTATCCTCACAAATGCATATTGGATCTGGAAATAAAAATAGACAGAGGTGTGTGCATATGAATGGCGACCACAGTGCGTCTTGCAAGTCACAGATGTTCACCGAACTGAGATGGTCTCCTATCAGCATCCACCCATATCCCTTACTTCCATAAGCTGAAGAAATGCTCACCCCATGTCATTATGCCATCTGGTTGTGAGAATGCTATTCTAGGCTGCGCCGACAGACGTCTAATGTCCAGATCAAGGGAAGTAATAGTCCCACTCTATTATGGCTTGACCAGAGCACAACTGAAGTACAGTGGTACCTCTGGTTGCGAACGGGATCTGTTCCGGAGGCCCATTTGCATCATGAAAAGAACACAACTCGCATCTGCACACGCGCGGGTTCTGATTCGACGCTTCTGCGCATGCACGTGACGTCATTTTGCGCGTCTGCGCATGCGCGAGCGGCAAACCCTTTCCGGTACTTCCGAGTCACCGCGGGACGTATCCTGAAAGAATGTTAGCATGAAGTGGACGAAACATGAGGAATGACTGTACTGGGTCCAATTCTGGGCATCAAAATTTAAGGAAGATATTGACAAGCTGGAAGGTGTGCAGAGGAGGGTAACCAAGATGATCAAGGGTCTAGAAACCAAGCCTTATGAGGAACGGTTGAGGGAGTTGTGTATGCTTAACCTGGAAAAGTGGATAGCCATCTTCATGTTACTGGACATCTCAATTCGGCTTCCTAAGGATCTGTGCTTTGGGGCGGGGGAATCCTTTTCTTTTCCAGTCTAGTGTGCCTTAGCACAATGCCTGGTGAAGAAGCTTTACTGGAGCAAATGTCCAACTCTCCTTTATCTTAGCTGCATTCCCATAGAATAAAAGCTTGGGTTTTGGGTTTTTTGCTACGGTTCTTAAAAGGAAGCAACCTACATCACCACGAGAAGGAAGCTTGTACAATGTGTATTTCTGGCCACAGCACGATTCTTTCAATTAGAGAGTTTCTACATTGCATAGAAGGTCTCCACGTCAGTGGGTAAATGCCACATGGTCACTGGAGCTAAATGTTAACAGAGGTGAGGGGAAAAACAATATAAGATAGCTATTTCTAGCTTGTTTCCCTATGATAAAGGTTGGCCCTAAATCTCTAGCTGTGAAAAAAGGGCTGGCATTAGCACATGGCATCCGTAGGCAGCTGTCAGCACCTGGGCAGAGCCCACTATTGATGGCTACCTGGGATCCTTAATCCGCCCCCCTTCAGGTCCAGCATTCTGAGCATCGGCCAGACAACATGATCTAGCCATCCTTTTCATTTTCCACACTGCCTCTGACTTAACATTGATCTGAGGCACTGTGGGAACCTAGCAGTTTGAAAGCACACCAGTGCAAGTAGATAAATAGGTACCACTGCAGTGGGAAGGTAAACGGCATTTCTGTGCGCTCTGGCACTTGTCACTGTGTCCCGTTGCAGCAGAAGCAGTTTATTCATGCTGGCCACATGACCCAAAAAGCTGTCTGGGTGGACAAATGCCGGCTCCCTTGGCCTGAAAAGCAAGATGAGCGCCACATAGTCGCCTTTGACTGGACTTAACTGTACAGGGGTCCTTTACCTTTTATCTTTTTTTTACCTTTACTGTTAGAAATTTTAAGGGTGGCTACTGCAGATTGTGACAGCAGTCACGAAATTAAAAGATGCCTGCTTCTTGGGAGAAAAGCAATGACAAATCTAGACAGCATCTTAAAAAGCAGAGACATCACCTTGCCAACAAAGGTCCGTATAGTTAAAGCTATGGTTTTCCCAGTAGTGATGTATGGAAGTGAGAGCTGGACCATAAAGAAGGGTGATCGCCGAAGAATAGATGCTTTTGAATTATGGTGCTGGAGGAGACTCTTGAGAGTCCCATGGACTGCAAGAAGATCAAACCTACCCATTCTTAAGGAAATCGGCCCTGAGTGCTCACTGAAAGGACAGATCCTGAAGTTGAGGCTCCAATACTTTGGCCACCTCATGAGAACTGAAGATTCCCTGGAAAAGACCCTGGGAAAGATGGAGCGCACAAGGAGAAGGGGACAACAGAGGACGAGATGGTTGGATAGTGTTCTCGAAGCTACCAGCATGAGTTTGACCAAACTGCGGGAGGCAGTGGAAGACAGGAGTGCCTGGCGTGCTCTGGTTCATGGGATCACGAAGAGTCGGACACAACTAAACAACAAGACATAGCTGCCCAGTGCTGCCATGCCAGCCAAGTAAGTCTGCCAGATACAGTGCTACTTCACAGAGGGCATCTGAAGAGCTGTCATAGAGCAGTCCTGTGTTTGATGGCATCCTCTGTTTGAAGGGCTATCTACTTGGTTGAAAAAATAAAGAGCCATTAGAAGAGAGAACAGGGGGTCTTGAATTTAGCACCTGGTCAGCACTAGAACCTAGAAACCCATTTTATACAGAGTCAAACCATTGGCACATCTAGCTTGGAACTGTCTCTACACTGATTGGCAACAGTTGTCTGGGACGGATCCATATCATACATTTGAATCACACAACTTTCCCAAACTGATCACAGGAAGTGTAGTTTTCCCATCGGGGAGGTTCAATTCCCAGCACTCGTAAGAAACTACAGTTCCCAAAATTCTTGGGGTGGGTGTCATGTGCTTTAAACTGTGCATCTGATGTGTTGTCAATATATGATGTGGTTCTGACCAGGGTCTCTCCCAGCCCTGAAGCCCTACATAGCCAGACTATGAACCCCTGGTCTCAGTTTGCCTTCTCGGTAGTGGCACCCGCCCTGTGGAACCTCCTCCCATCAGATTTTAAGGGAATAAACAACTATCTGACTTTTACAAGACATCTGAAGGCAGCCCTGTTTAGGGAAGTTTTTAATGTCTAATGTTTTATTGTATTTTTAATATTTTGCTGGAAGCCACCCAGAGTGGCTGGGGAAACCCAGCCAGATGGCCGGGGTATACATAATAAATTACTACTACTACTACAGTGAGGTGCAATATATTTCTATTAACTTACCATAATGACATGCATATATACATATCAATCAACACAAGCAAATTTGCACCTGTTTTTGGGGAGGCTATGTATTTCCTAATTGGGGGGATATGTAGCACATTGATCCCAATGACGGAGACAGAGACCTCACCCCCCCCAAAAAAGGACACTTTGTCCATGTACCCCAAATCTGGAACCAGCTCCAAAGGATGTGGAGCAAAGCTGCTGGAAACCTTGAGCTTTGGGGGCTGAATCCACGTGACCACACTGGTCAGATAAGAAGGAGTGAGGAGTAGGAGTCCTGTTTGTTGTTCACTTAACTGAGGATGAAAACATGAAAGCAGAAGTGTGGTGTGTGTGTGTGTGTGTGTGTGTGTGTGTGTGTGTTTTCCCAGCAGGAAAGGCTGGCAAAGTTCTTCTTCAGTCATGCATTTCATGGATTAGAGATGAAGGCATTTTTTAGCCATCAAAAGACCACCAGGCCTTAAAAGGACAGCCTGCAACTCTTGCATTTCTGCTGAACTGCTAAATGCTATTTTTATGCTGTTGCTTTTTGTTACTTGATGGGTGTCACCTGAAGGTGAAATGCACATCTCTTCTGCGAAGCTAGAAGGAGAGAGTGCAGGATGGTAAGCAAAAAGGCAGGGGTTGCGCGGTAGGCCTACAGTAAGACTGTTCTACAGAGACGTTGCCCCAACCCCTTCAGGGTGGGTTGCTGAGAATTCTGGGTAAAACACTGAATTTTCAGTGTTCCTTCTTGTATGGAGTACATCTGTGCTATTATTTTTCCCATGCTCCCCAAAATGGAACTCTATCCAGAGTTGGCTCAGCACAAGGCTCCAAAATTTACTTCAAGGGATTTAATTTCTAAAATGCGAAGTAAACGATGCAGTCATCAAACAATTTTCTGGGACTGTGAAAATTATTGATACACATGCAGAAAATCTAATTACCACTGAACATGCAATTGGCAACCAGTATTTCCAGTTGCAGATATTATTATTATTATTATTATTATTATTATTATTATTATTATTATTATTATTATTATTACCTTTCTTCCCCAAAGGGTGTCCAGGGCGACTCACAGTAATAACATCGCATAAAAATAATTTTAAACAGCACTGAAGCATATAAACTAACAGTGGCTCTTATGACTATAAATACATTTTCAAACTTGTGATTGTGGTGGCATTTATACTTAACTTTTTAGGTATGAACCTAAAACGTAACATGAAAGGAGGTTCCAAATACAATCGGCTACAGTATTAGTTTTGCCAAGCTGCATTTATGTCATGCAGTTCTCTCTGGTTCTCCCTCCTGAAATGTCCTTTGGGGAATTACCTGTGATTAATATATAAAATTAAAATATGGCCGCAACATGCATTTGGTGGTTATAAATTCCCTTACTTCTGAGTGCCTGGTCGGTCAACATAGCACTGTGAAACCTTTAAGTCATTCCTGAAGTAGTCCTATGGGCTTCTGTGAAGTGACTGCAGAGTAAGTAGTTGGACAACAGCACCTCAATTATCTTGAGAATGACAGCATTCATTTGCTGGACCCAAATTTTGCATATAATGAAAGGGAGAAGGAGGGTTGAATTTCAGGAAAAGCAAAAGACTTTTGAAGAAACATTAATTTGCTTTTTCTTGCTTCTTGTGCTTTTCAAAATGTGGAATAAATAAAATTAGCAAACTAAACACAGTGGTGGGGTAGGGGGTCCTGATGTTTTGCATTTCATGTGCTGGTTGGGGCTGATAGAAGCTGACATGTAGTGGGCCTCAGTTTAGCAAAGGCTGGCCTAAGGGATTCAATCTTAAACACAATTACTAGGGAACTTAATGCAGTGTGTAAACGTGGACAGAAGGAACTATTGATGGAGTGTGTCCAACGCTTTTAGGGCCACCTATGCATAATTCACATAAGGGGAAACATCCTGTAACAAAACAGAACATTCCTTCAAGTAAACATGCATAGAATTATGCTGTAAGTTATTCAAGATACATTTTATAGTTGATCTTTAAAACAAAGGAAGATTTAATTTCTTTTTCTTTCTTCTGTCTTTGACTTTATGAGAATGGAGCAAAAAAAACAGTGTTGGGTGGGAAATTAAAATAGGAAGCAATATTTTGCAGGTTGCCCTGAGGACATAATCTTTGCTTTAAAAAACACTGAAATATTATCCAGCAAGCTTTGCTCAACAACGCCATTCCCTCAAATACCAATGTCACCTGTAACACCACATTATGTTGATCAACAGATGTTCAACATGACATTTCTTCAAGACACTCCTTGGTTTCCTTGCAATTTTATTAAGGGACCAATTTATGGGGGGAAAACCTTACAACCATCTGTTATGGGGCAGAAATGGGGCAGAGCCACTATGATTGCTTTCCCAGAGATGGGTTGCTATTGCTTACAGAGAGGAAGAAGGATGAGGTGGCAGAAAGGTTGGCATGGTAAAATGCATCAGTCTGATGCTTCTGCCAGAGTGTCTGCAGCCTGCCAACCTCAGCTCCCTCCACAACTCACCTGCTGAGAAGGTAGAGTAGCATCTCTGCCCCACCCAGCAACCAGCTACCACAGATGGAAGCAATCTGAAAGCATGCACCGGTTTTGAGAAGCACTCGTGAATATCAGATCTGGCTTGAGAAACCTCTTGAAACCTTGCACCTCAGCTATAAAATTCATGCTTTCTGCCATGAACAGTTTAACTGATTTGGTAAATGACTGCTAGAAACTCACAGACACAGGATTTTCTTCCAGACTTGTGATTTGGCCCAGGAGGATGCTAAAGACAAAACGGAAAATAGCTCAGGTGTGCAACAGAACCTGGAAGCTGCCTTATACTACTTCAGACTTCTGGTCTATGTAGCTCGGTACTGTCTACACAGCTCTCCAGAGTTTCAGACCGGTGAATCTCCCATTGCTTTCTGGAGATTCCAGGGATTGAATCTGGGGGCTTCTGTATGCAAAGGAGATGCTATAGCACTGAGCTACGAACTTGATTGTGCAGAAAAGATGACGGTCAGCATTTACCTACAATTTCTACTGTTCTATTCTCTCACGCTTGCTCAGTCATTCTCTATATTCTCAAAGATTCATTTTTAGTGTTAATTCTGTGCATGCTTACTCAGAAAGTAAAACTCACTTATTTTGAATGGGGAAAATTCTCAGGTAAGCGTGCACAGAGCCGCAGCCTTTATGCTTCCTCTTCAGCCAAATGTGCATTATTAAGTTTGCAGAAGGAGCAAAGACTTGACATGACACCTTGGAGCAAGGGAAGAAACATCTGCAGCTCAATAAATTTTCCATTATGCACATATAAATATTTTATCATTCATTCAGTGCTAATTGTGTACACGCACATTTGCATGTGGCCATATTTATCTTAGGTGCAAATATTTTTATGATGTTTAAATTAAAACACACAAAGTGTCTATCTCCCCAGGCCACACCTCCAGCTCTCCTTGAATGTTTTTGCCTGGCTGAAATGGGTCCTTGAACTCTTTTAGTTCTTCTTGGCTGCTTACATGAAGGATAGAGAGGCATGTATGTTTGTGTATGTAGAAACTATTCTACTGCAAAAACCATAGAAAGCTGAGGTGAAGTTGGATAGCTGAGGCCTGAACAGTAAGCTATTCTTCCCTTGTGTGGGAACTATATGTTGTTGGTAAAGATCAGAAGAAGGAAGCAGAGGCGACTCTGTGTAAATATATTTCCAGAAGAAGGTGACACCAACAGGCCAGAGCAGTCAGAGGTACCGCAGAAGAAGCCTTGCTGTCAAGAGGCAGATTGTGACCAGTGACTGGACCTGTATTATAGGTAAATTTGGCTAGGGTGGAGGTATAGGTCATTTTGTTTGAGGCAAAAGGTTTTTAACCTTTAAAAACTGCTGTTAACCAAATTTAAAACATCAAAGTAAATATTACTGTTTGCTTATGTACAAAATATCTTTTTAATAAACTTTACAATTTAATAGTTCATTTGGGGGGGGCACATTCATTGCTTTGCCCACTTCCACCTACAGCCCTGCCCACTGCTAGCATTACCACTGACCTCTGACCTTGCTCATCACTCACTTAATGCATTTTGGGCAAACCTGTGCTAGGAGACACAAGTCTGCTGCCATTGTGACTAGTATGGACCTCTGCCGCCCCCCCCCCCCATTTTACGTCTACCTGGCTCCAACTCTCCCAGGTAAAACTCTCCTTCTTTCTTAAGGATTTAGTACTCTAATAGCATTGAAGTTGTTTTATCCTATATGGAATCTTTGAATGTTCTAGTCATTCAAGGGTAACTATAGCCAGGTCAGTAAAATGGAAGGCTGAGTGAAGCCGCTGCAATTTGATTTACAAAAGTGGCCCATCTCAGGAGTCCTATATCACAGTGTTTCCCAACCTTTTTTGGGCAAAGGCACACTTGTTTCATGAAAAAAAATCTCGAGGCACACCACCATGCCAGATGGGGAAAGGTCACTTTTTACTTATGTAAAAAAAATTAAAAAATAGTAACAGCATAGAAGGTAATGGTTAGGCTAGCATCCCTCTTCCAAATATGCTAGGTTTTTATTTGCAGGGACTGTTCTACATGGGAAAGCATTCAGCACTGTCATTCTCCCATCTGCCATCTGAATTGGTACTATTCTGGGTCAACTTACTCTGCTGCATGTGTAGATGAAAATGGCACCAAGTGTGGGGGAGGGGGCAGAACAGGTTTCAGATACAGGATATTAAGCATACACGTACTTCAGATTGAACTGGTTGCTTGCTTTGCAAGTTTTCATTTCCCAAATGACTGCCTTGGCAAGCGCAATACCTACCAGGCTCAACGCCGGTCTCGCGCTGCCGCTTCCCGCGCTCTCAAGGACCCGGGAGGAGGAAGGCGTGAAGGGAATCCCGAAGGCGCGAAAACCTCGCGCATGCGCAGGCCTTCCGCCTGCGACAGCCCAGTAGGCCGGCCGAAGCGAGCGGCGATGGGATGTGGGAGGGAGCTCGCTCGCCGCCCCGCGTGTGCCTATGTGGGGCACGTTACAGCCCCGTGACGTCAGCGCCACGCAGGCAGCCAGGCAGGCAGACGGCGAGAGCCCCGCGCTGGGCGGCCTCTCCTCGCCGCCGCCGCCCCGCCTCTCGCCGCCCGACTCGCCTGCCTCCCTCCCACGGAACACCAGGCAATGTCTCGCGGCACACTAGTGTGCCGCGGAACACCGGTTGGGAAACACTGCTATATCACACTGTTTGCTAGGGCTCCCTGAAGACTGCAGGTTAATGCTCCTTACAGCAAAGGTTCATTGCAGAAGGACTCGAGAGAGGTATGCACCATACCTATAAATAACAAGTTCAACAAGGCATGAAACTTGGGTCAATCCAGACTTAAAAGTTGATGAGTTTTCCTAGGATGCTGTATGCAGTGAAAATTGATATATATACCTGTACAGTAATGTGTGAATACAATAACGTCTTTCATGCCAGGCCAGACTATTTGTCTATTTAGCCCAGCTCATCAGGGTCTGAGAAAAAGACCCAGGGTTGCAGCCAATGTAGGTTAAGGTTTTGTGCCAGGGGAATGTTGTTGAACAACAGAAACAGGATGCTGGTAACTTTCTTGTACAATAGATTGTGCAATCTGTTGGACAACAAACTCCAACTAGCACAACTGTTGTGCTGGATTTCACCCTTGCCATAGAGGACAGCCAACGTCGGCTACAGCCCCAAATCAACAAAATATAAAAACAAGCATTACACAACTGGATTATGACTAGATTATCAAAATCCCTGCCCTTTTAGTTTCTAAACCTGCAATCCTATACCCATCTCTACTGAACTCAGTGGGAGTTGCTTCTAAGCAGACATGCACTGTAAGATTCCCTAAATGTTCATTCTTATGGAAAATATAGCAGAAATATAGTAGAAATATAAAAGGCATACCACTTGGGAAAACATTTTGGTTGAATCCACACAGTTATTTCAGAATCAGCTCTAATGGAACAAAAATTCAGGTAAAGGATTATTATAAAGGAAAAGTGAATCATGGTGAAACATGTTTAGTTATGCATCGTAGGCATTCTAATTGTCTATGTGCCTAATTTTGGATGTGAGATGCAAGCATGAATACATCCACATTAATTATTTCTGCATCACTGTAGAAAGGTTAACCAGGCCAGTAGAGATGGCAGCTTTTCTAGCCTCTTCAATGCTCAATATTTCAGCCATTAGCAAGGAACTTAAGGATCATCTTATGAAATATTAAAGATGGCTAGATGTTTATGAAACAGATGCATTTTTTAAGAGAAAGAGACTCTAACCATAATTTAGCTACTCTGTAATTTAGACTGGAATAATGACAGTCTTGAAATCTTGCTTTTCCTTTGTTCATGCCCAGTTCCTGAAAGCCACAAACACACAACCATCTACCACCCCTATTTGTTCGAGAAAAGCTTAAAATGTTGCTTATCAAGTCAGGCAAATTAAAACAGATGTGCTTTTGCAAAAAAGAAGAAGAAGAAGAAGAACTGTAGTCTTGTGCAATTTAGTAAGTGGGAGAGAAGAGATGAGATTAAACCCAAAACTGAACAACAGCTCAAATTTTTGTGTTTCTCCCATATCCCATTTTATTGTTTTTTCCTGTTTGGTATGATTTCATATTTGGTAAGCCTAATATTCAGCGTTTCCACGCATTCAACCATGTGTGAAAGCTGCTTATTTATTTTCATGGCTACTTCCACTTTATTTCGTAACAACACTGGAAAAGCAGATAAATAATTTTTGTGAATTATTATTGCAGGTGTGCTGTTATCCCCAAAGCTGCATATCAAGATTTTCATTTAAAAGAACTGATAGTAATTCAGGTTAGTATCATGGTGGCCCATAGCTACAGCAACCAGCTTAAGAGAGGGGGGCTTGAGCAATATTGCTAGTCTATACATGTCTACTAAAAAGTAAGATCCATTGAGTTCAATGGGATTTAAGGCTAAGACTGCAATCCTATCCTCTTACTTGGCAATTAAGTACTATTGAACTCAACAGGGTTTGCTTCTGAGCAGATATAGTTATACTGCTAGTCATGATTCCCCCCCCCCCCCCCAGAACCTAGGGCTTGCCAATCAGAAGGTCGGCAGTTCGAATCCCCGTGACGGGGTGAGCTCCCGTTGCTCAGTCCCAGCTCCTGCCAACCTAGCAGTTCAAAAGCACGTCAAAGTGCAAGTAGATAAATAGGTACCGCTCTGGCGGGAAGGTAAACAGCGTTTCCATGCACTGTTCTGGTTCGCCAGAAGCGGCTTAGTCATGCTGGCTCCCTCAGCCAATAAAGCGAGATGAGTGCCGCAACCCCAGAGTCGTCCGTGACTGGACCTAATAGTCAGGGGTCCCTTTACCTTTACCTCACTTGGGGAACAGGGAAAAAAAAGATAATCATGTTTTTCCTGCATCAGGGGCTGATAAGTAACGTTCAAGAGGAATCCCATCAATCTTATTCATTTAGTTAATGTAAAAGAACGCCATGCTACTTTCTACATTAGCTACTGCAATTATCCCCCTTGCCCCAAGATGGAAAGAGTTTGAGGAAAACGCCAATGCAGTTGTTATCACATCAATGCCACCTGCTGCTTTTCCTTGCCAGCAAATGCAGCGAGGGAAAGCATAGGCAGTCATTGCACCTCAGTGAGCACTCAGTCCTGGAATCAGAAGCTGCTCTGGAGACCTTATTGCAACCCTCTCTATTAGCTCTTCATGGCTGGATATTGTCCTTACCCATCATCATCTACAGAATACCTACATTTCTCTAAGCACTGTACAAGGATTAAAAACAAGGCAGTCATAAGAACAAGACACAAGCAAAGCCTGCAATATCGGACCAAACATATCTAGCTCAGTACTGTAGCATCACCAGTTCCCTAACCTTTGGGAACAAAAAACTAGATGGGGGAAATACGGCACAATTTATTGAGCTTTTAGGGCAACTTGCATTAAAACAAATCTAAGCTAAATCTATTTCAATTCAGTTTCTGCAGAAAAGCCAAAGCCAACTGAAATGCACTTTATTAGATCTAAACAGTGTAATTATGATGCCAAAGATTTCTCTCTCTCTCTCAGCACTCTAGTTGCAACATTTCCTATATGAATAACAGAATCATATAACTGTAGAGTTGGAAGGGACCCCTGAGGGTCATCTAGTCCAACCCGTTGCAATGTAAGAATCTTTTGCCCAATGTGGGGCTCGAACCTACAGCTCTGAGATTGAGAGTCTCATGCGCTACCAACTGAGCTGATAGGCAAGAGATCGATATGACTAAGAGGGACATTGGGCACAGCCAGTGGCGTAGCGTGGGGGTGCAGGGGGGGCCAGCTGCACCGGGCGCAACATCTGGGGGGTCGCGCTCGCACTCTCAGCTCTCTGCCCCTACCTGGCTCACTCTCTCTCTCTCTCACTGCAGTGCTGGCTGTGCGAATCCGATCCGCCGGGTCGCCGCCCACTGTGGAGGGGGGGTGCCAGGCGTGCGGTGCGGAGAGAGAGCGAGGGACTATCTGGGGGAGGGACAGTGCAGCGGCCGCCCAGCGCAGCGCTGAGCGCGGGATAGAACCACACCAGACCAGACCAGGCAGCAGCAAGAAGAAGCTGGCAGCGGCGGCAGGTTAGGGGTTAGGGGGCGCAAATTACTTGGCTTGCCCCGGGTGCTGACAACCCACGCTACGCCACTGGGCACAGCAATGTAGAGTAGACTAGCTCCTTTGCATTCACACAGGCCTCTCTATTCTCCTCCATTCCGGTCAGCAAAGCAGCATTGCACATGTTCAAGGCCACTTTCTAGTGAAGCAAAAGTGCTCCAGGATTAAAGTGAGGGGTGTGAGACCAGGGGCTAGAGAGAACGTTGCACCTGGCCCTTGGACTAAAAATTCCAGGCTCATGGTCTAACATTGATCCAAAAGGAAGCACGCCTCCAAAATGTTTCTACAGTGGTACCTTGAGCTACAAACGCTTCAGGTTACAGACTCCGCTAACCCAGAAATAGTACCTCGGGTTAAGAACTTTGCTTCAGGATGAGAACAGAAATCGCGTGGTGGCCGTGCGGCAGGCCCCATTAGCTAAAGTGGTGCTTCAGGTTAAGAACAGTTTCAGGTTAAGAACGGACCTCCGGAACGAATTAAGTTCTTAACCCGAGGTACCACTGTATTTGACAGCAGATTTTCATTTATGTGGTGCAAACTTGTATATACAGTGGTACCTCGGGTTACATACGCTTCAGATTACAGACTCTGCTAACCCAGAAATAGTGCTTCAGGTTAAGAACTATGCTTCAGGATGAGAACAGAAATTGTGCTCTGGCAGCGCAGCGGCTGCAGGAGGCCCCATTAGCTAAAGTGGTGCTTCAGGTTAAGAACAGTTTCAGGTTAAGAATGGACCTCCGGAACGAATTAAGTACTTAACCCGAGGTACCACTGTATATACATTTTTCATTACCCTTCCTCTGGGGAACTGGAGAGCTGTTTTCATATTAAGCCTGAGGTGGTCTCCCACCCAACAAATAAGCCAGGCCAGTTTCAGCTTCATCAGCAGAGCTGCACTATACACCTTAAGAGCATTCACTGGGCCGTTTCTTTTGCAGCTCGAGATACAATCTGGGGTCAAAAATAGAAAGAAAATGGCTTACATCCACTTGAGCCCTCTTGCAATCAATCAATCTAAACAAGTTTAATCCAAATACTTCATCTCCACTAGGCTGTGGACTGGGCTGTTCGCTTTAAATAATGTTGGGAGATTGTGAAGCTGAATTCTTCCCTCGGATTACATTTTTATTTATAGCCTGTGTTTAGCAACGGACAAGTGTTCCCGTTAAATATCCCAGCACTTTCAAGTTCAAGTTGTTTTGCAAGCATAATGACCACTCCTCCCAGTGCTCCAAGGCAATATGTCAAGACTATAAAGTGAATTCCTGTCTCAGCCCAGGCATTACTGGGTTATTTGGAGGAATGAGATGATGACCTCGGAGGAACCACATTTCACAGAAAGCACAAATTTCTCAAATAAAACTTTTATTCCCTTTTAAATCAGGAGCGTACATGCAAGAGCAATCCTCCCCGAGGAAGGCTGGCTCGCAGTTTTACATCGTGTTTAAATCTGAAAGTCCGACCTTACAATTGAACAGCTGACCTGGTAACTTCAGCCAGGCAGGAAAGAACTCCAGGCAGGCAAATGAGCTGGTAGAAGGAGGGCTGATTTTTCCATCCCTGCTCTGCCATTCCAATTGGTAGAAAGTACATATAGACTTTTAACAATTCTGCTACGATATGAATATTCCCCTCTTCTGCGCCAGCATGGAAACTCAGAGTGATTTTCAACATCTACATGCAGCCGCTGGGAGAGATCATCAGGGGGTTTGGGCTGGGTGTTCATCAGTATGCGGATGATACCCAGCTCTACCTCTCTTTCAAATCGGAACCAGTGAAGGCGGTGAAGGTCCTGTGTGAGTGTCTGGTTGGAGGATGGATGGCGGCCAACAGATTGAGGTTGAATCCTGACAAGACAGAAGTACTGTTTTTGGGGGACAGGAGGCGGGCAGGTGTGGAGGACTCCCTGGTCCTGAATGGGGTAACTGTGCCCCTGAAGGACCAGGTGCGCAGCCTGGGAGTCATTCAGCTGTCCATGGAGGCACAGGTCAATTCTGTGTCCAGGGCAGCTGTTTATCAGCTCCATTTGGCACGCAGGCTGAGACCCTACCTGCCCGCAGACTGTCTCGCCAGAGTGGTACATGCTCTGGTTATCTCTTGCTTGGACTACTGCAATGCGCTTTATGTGGGGCTACCTTTGAAGGTGACCCGGAAACTACAACTAATCCAGAATGCGGCAGCTAGACTGGTGACTGAAGAAGAAGAAGAGGAAGAAGAGTTTGGATTTGATATCCCGCCTTTCACTCCCTTTAAGGAGTCTCAAAGCGGCTAACATTCTCCTTTCCCTTCCTCCCCCACAACAAACACTCTGTGAGGTGAGTGGGGCTGAGAGACTTCAGAGAAGTGTGACTGGCCCAAGGTCACCCAGCAGCTGCATGTGGAGGAGTGGGGAATCGAACCCGGTTCACCAGATTATGAGTCCACCGCTCTTAACCACTACACCACGCTGGGAGCGTCTCCACCTCCATCGTTCTGCCCGGACACTGAGGTCCAGCACCGAGGGCCTTCTGGCGGTTCCCTCGCTGCGAGAAGCCAAGTTACAGGGAACCAGGCAGAGGGCCTTCTCGGTAGTGGCACCCGCCCTGTGGAACACCCTCCCACCGTCAAAGAGAAAAATAACTACCAAACTTTTAGAAGACATCTATAGGCAGCCCTGTTTAGGGAACCTTTTAATGTTTAATAGGTTATTGTATTTTAGTGTTTTGTTGGAAGTCGCCCAGAGTGGCTGGGGAAACCCAGCCAGATGGGTGGGGTATAAATAAATTATTATTATTATTAGCCTCCTAGAAGGCTAGAAAAATAAAACACTGCAGACAAAAAACATTGTCCACTTCTATATAATAATTCTGCATTCATTAGAAAATACTTTCAAATGAAGAACAGAAGATGAACCCTGCTGGATCAGGCCCATCTAGACCAACATCCTGTTCTCACAGTAGCCAACCAGAGGACTATGGGATTCCCATGAGCATGGCCTGAGCTTAGCAGCTCTCTCCCCTCCTGCTGTTTCCAACAACTAGACTCCTTGCCTCCAGCAACACTGATGGAACGCAGCCCAGGGTTAGTTTCTAAACTAAAGGAAGTTATGAGCATTTACATCAATTGCCTGTTCCGTTAAACTTTGAATACTGTAAACATTTTATTAAATCTTTGGAAGCAAGCCACAGGGTTTTTGGTAGAACTTCCAAATACATGTGTGCCTACATTTGTTATTAGATCTTCAGAGAACCAAAAAAGAGAAGAAAAATGTTATCTTGATGAGGAATCTCACCAGAAAAGGACAATAAACACAACATTCCCACCCTGACTTCTCAAAAGCTTGGAACAAAAGGCTACCCACTGGTGGAATCAATTCGCAAGTCTCTTTCTTAACAGGCAGTTCTCCGTTAAACCATATTTATCCATCCACTTCTGAAACCCCATTGTTTCAGTAGAGTAAAGCAAGTTCTCAAACCTTTCCCATTAAAATAAATAGAACTTTAAAATGCTTGCCCCCTCAAATTAAGGAGTATGTGCTGGCCTTTCGGCCAATTCAAGTATACCATCAATTGCCCTCAACTCATTTTCAAGCTCCTTTGCAATGTCTCTATCACCAGTGATGACCCAACTCAGGATTCCATTCCCGTGTGTGTGTATGTGTGTGTATGTATATGTATATGTATATGTATAAAGAAAGAAGCAGAGGCCAGAATCCATCACTTACTACTACAGAACTATACTTAGGTCTAAGTTAGTTTAGACTAATCTATTTCTATTCAACCACTTTGGGGATTTGGACCTAGAACTGGTAGCAATACCCCTAGAAAAGCCCCCATGCTCTCGCTTTGAACCAAGGTCTAGAATTGTTGTGCATGCCAGAAAACTGGAGCTGATGGGAGTTGGAGACCAACCATACCCAGAGGTTTTGCACCACTAACATAGATCACCAGGAGGTGCCTTGCTCTGCAGCCTGCCACCACCCAAGCCCCTCATTTCTCCTTCTTTACTATGAAATCTGTCACATTCCTTATTTGGCTTAAACAACAACAACAACAACAACAACAACAACAACAACCACCAGCTATGGTTTTTTTTTTTTTATAGCTGTAAGGTAAAAGGTAAGGGACCTCTGGACGGTTAAGTCCAGTCCAAGGTGACTATGGGGTTGTGGCGCTCATCTCGCTTTCAGGCCGAGGGAGCCGGCAGTTGTTCACAGACAGATTTCCGGGTCATTTGGCCAGCATGACTAAACCGCTTCTGGTGCAATGAAACAACATGACGGAAACCAGAGCGCACAGAAACACCGTTTACCTTCCCGCCGCAGCGGCACCTATTTATCTACTTGCACTGGCATGCTTCCGAACTGCTAGGTTGGCAAGAGTTGGGACAGAGCAATGGGAGCTCACCCCGTTGCGGGGATTCAAACTGCCAACCTTCTGATCAGCAAGTCCAAGAAGCTCAGTGGTTTAGAGTACAGCGCCACCCAGAAGGTGTAATCTGCTTTGGATAGCTCACGTGAGCTAAAAAACCAAGTTATACAGATCATAGATGGGGAACCTGTGACCTTACAAGATGTTGTTAGACTCCAAAATGCCATCAGCTCCAATCTGTAAGGCAAAGGGTCTGGGGCAATGGGATTAGAAGTCTCAAAATGTCTGGAGGCCACAGCTTGCCCATTCCTAGTGGCAGGCCTTTAAAAGGATGACTAAATGGATGGCTGGATGAAGATGAAGAAGGGCAGGAGCTGACCAAAGATGCGTGAGGCACAACCTTCCTTTGCCCTGGTGGGAAACATCTCAAATGCATTATGGAAGCATGCACAGTGCATTTATCAATTCTTTCAGTTTATGTATTCATAGAGGTGCATAAACATTTCAGATGCAGGGACCGATCTATATTAAATATGAATCAACTGTAGCGAAGAAGATAAGAGTGAAACCTTTGGAAATGAATTCAGAGGGATTCGGGGGACACAGGAAGTGCTGCAGTATTTTGAGAAGTATTAACTTCTGAAAATTGCTTGAGGAGGAAATGAAAGCAACACTTACAATAGTTGTAATGGGGGGGGGGGGAGAGAGAACATACATTATTACTCAGAAAGATCCCCCCCACTCCGCCTCTTTGTAATCCCTCATTCTAGGAGGCTGAAGTATTTTACAAGAAATAAGCTTGGCAATGTTTTTTTTTTCCATCAGGAAAACGCCCATTAAGGAAGCATGGATTTCAAAAGGACTGCTAAACCATACTAGAACTCTGCATCCATGGATAGGGAGGTACACAAGACCCACTCCCAATATTTCCAGGCACATTGACCTGCACACTGAGCCTCTGACCTTCGCAGTGTTAAGTGGGGAAGATCTGCAAGTGAGGTAGTTATTTGCATTTACAGTGGTACCTCAGGTTACATACGCTTCAGGTTAAAGACTCCGCCAACCCAGAAATAGTGCTTCAGGTTAAGAACTTTGCTTCAGGATGAGAACAGAAATCGTGCTCTGGCGGTACGGCGGCAGCAGGAGGCCCCATTAGCTAAAGTGGTGCTTCAGGTTAAGAACAGTTTCAGGTTAAGTACGGACCTCCGGAACGAATTAAGTACTTAACCCGAGGTACCACTTTATTTGAACACAAAGTTGACTTCCTGCATGATTGTGGACCTTAATCAAGTGAATGCAATTAAAAGTTGCATGAAGAACTTTCCTGTGCTAAATAGGGAAGGCCAAGCATGCATACGGAAGTGAGCACTTGAAAGGCACTCTCTCGTAGTGATGCTGCGTTGACCAGAAACGTAGGAAACTGCCTCATACCAAGTTGGACCATTGGTCCATCCATCTCAGTAGTGTCTACACCAGGGGTACCCAAACTTTTTTCAAAGAGGGCCAGATTTGATGACGTGAACATGCATGAGGGCCGACCAAAGTTGTTGCAGTTATTTAGCTTTTTTAAAGTTTTTACCCCAGAGTTGTTGAGTTTTTTTTAGGACTGAATAACTTGGCTGGATAAAACTGGCCGGATTAGACTTTGGACATGCCTGGTCTACAGTGATCGGCAGCAGTTCCCCAAGGTTTTGCGTCAGAGCCCTTCCCAGCCATACTGGGAGATGTGGAAGACTGAATCTGGGACCTTCTGCATGCAAAGTTTGAGCTACAGCTCTTCCCCAAAGCTTGACCCTCACGCCTCCACAGCACCAGGAGATGTTTTCTATCCAGTACATTTAGGTTTTTGTTTTTTGCTTTAAGTTAAAGGCTGATTTAAATACAATCACAGCGAAGTAAGGTAAAATGCAGGCATCTTGTGAAGACAAATTGCTACAAAGTGCTAAGCATATAACAGACAATCATCCTGCCATTTTTTAATACGAGAATGTTAAGTTTAACTTCTTTCTAACTCCCACTGTTTCATTCGCGGCCCACACACCTCCCTTAAGGGCCCAGTACTGTTTTCTGCTGAATTGTCTGATTGTTCCAGGGAAGGAGCGTCCTCCGAGCCACTAGGAAGTCAGAACAAATTAATTTCACTCGAACCTTGCGTGCCGCAATTGAAGCCAAGTTTGCAAAGGTGCAAATCAAGAGTGCACATCAGCCTTTTTTCAGCAACAAAGGACATGTGCCTTCAAATTTGTGTTCCCATTAATTTTCATTATATTCTAAATACATTGATTTTTCTAAAATGCATGACAGAAAAGCAAGCAGGAGTGGGGAACAAAACGAGGCAGGGGAAGTAACAAGCTGTTATCAAGCTGGCGAGCATTCAGGTCTCCCAAGATATTTTCATGCTCACTGAAGGAAAAGCAGTAGGCACTGAAAGTGGATTTCTGCTCTTTTTACAGCAAATGTAACATGACTTGTATATCCAAAGGGCTACTGAACCAACGGGGGCAAAGAAATCTCATTCTCTTCTCTCTTTAAACACATGCACACCAGATTTCCTTCAGTAATTTTTTGCAGTAGCTCAGGGTGAAGCCTTATTCTTTTAAAAGTTGTTGACGACATTTAAGCTAGCTCATGGCAACTTGTTCTCTTGACATTTTTGTAAAAAAGCTTGATGCATAAACAGAGAAAAGGGATGGTTTGCATCCAAATGCAGATGTTTTACGTTACAGCTTGTGGCTTCCAACACTCTACTCTTACTCATAACTAATTTCAGAATTATTTTTTTGAATTTTTGCATCAGAAATACAGTTAGGCTCAAAGGCAGCACTTTGAATGGTGCCTGGAAACGAACTGGGAGCCAACCAAGAACTCTTCATTATCTAAATACAAATTTCTAATTCTAAGCAGGCATCGGCCAACAACCCAGCTGCCGTATATAGAATGGGTAATCAAGTCTTCTTCTTGTTGTTTAGTTGTGTCTGACTCTTCGTGACCCCATGGACCAGAGCACGCCAGGCACTTCTGTCTTCCACTGCCTCCCGCAGTTTGGTCAGTCTAGGTGTTACCAAAGCATGAGAAAGTATGGCAGAGGAGAAGATTCACATCCCACGATCTGCACCATGCACCTAAAGCACTTTGATGCTCCTTTAAACAGCCATGGCTTCTCATGAAAACCTTTGTTTAGGGTGTTGTTCCCTATTCCCTTTGAAGCTATGGCTCCCAGAGTGGTTTAGTAATCAATCCCTCTTCCAAGGGAACTCTGGGAATTGTAGCTCTTTGAGGGTCTCCTAATAGCTCTCAGCACCCTTATCATACTGCAGCTCCCAGGATTCTTTGGGGGGAAGCCATGACTGTTTAAAGTGGTATAAAACTGCTCTAAATGTACAGTGAAGAGGTGGGCAAAAGGTGATTCAAGCTATGGGTGGCACTTAAGCATCCAATGCTGGATCCAAGCAGTGGCGTAGCGTGGGTTGTCAGCACCCGGGGCAAGGCAAGTAATTTGCGCCCCCTAACCCGTGAATTTGCGCCCCCTAACCCGTGGATTTGCGCCCCCTAACCCTAACCCCCAGATGTTGCGCCCGGTGCGGCCAGCCCCCCCTGCACCCCCCACGCTATGCCACTGGATCCAAGGGTACCTCCAAGCTGCAAACTTGTTATTTAAAAGGGAGTGTAACCCAACTCTACCACTGGTTAAATACTGCCTCCACAGTCAGGACAACAGTACCTCCATCTTAACTGTTTCAGCTTCAATTTATTACTTCCCCCCCATCCTATTACTGACACCACACATCTGTGCCAAGCACCATAAATATTGGCATAGTTGGCTGCTGCCCAATCCCTGTTACTTATCACAGAGTAAAGTCTGCCAAGGGGCTGGCTGAATGCAGAGGAATCAGGTCAGAGCCAAAGGTCACTTTACCTAAAAAGGTAAAGGTAAAGGACCCCTGACAGTTAAGTCCAGTCGCAGACGACTCTGGGGTTGTGGCGCTCATCTTGCTTTACATGCTGAGGAAGCCGGCGTTTGTCCACAGAAAGTTTTTCTGGGTCATGTGGCCTGCATGACCAAGCCGCTTCTGGCGCAACAGAACACCGAAACCAGAGCAGCGCACGGAAACGCCATTTACCTTCCCACTGGAACGGTACCTATTTATCTACTTGCACTTTTGGCATGCTCTCGAACTGCTAGGTTGGCAGGAGCTGGGACCAAGCAACGGGAGCTCACCCCGTCATAGGGATTCGAACCGCCGACCTTCTGATCGGCAAGCTCAGGAGGCTCAGTGGTTTAGACCACAGTGCCACCCACGTCCCCTCACTTTCCCTAGGGGTGCTTAAATCATTTTTTGAAACTTCCCTAGCAGCTCTCTAACATTGCACAACTCGTATTCTGAATGTTCACATCCTGCCCACCTGGTTTCTTTTTTTAAAAAAAAGATATGGAAGGTCACAGCTCCAGGAGGAGAGATTAGGTGCTCAATCAACAGATCAATGCACAGCCTTATTTAAGTCAATCTGTGTTTGCCTCCAGACCCTGTGAACATCCTGCTTACTCCTCCTGTTTCAAATTTCTCCTTTCTCACTCTCCTCTAAACTTCTGGAAGGTGGAATCAGGGCAGGGTTCAAATATAGCACCATGAGTCAGGCTAGGTAGATCTGGTACATGGTAGAAACGAAGAAATTAGATTGCGTTGTGTGGCTAGATAAATTTAGAAATTTTAAATCTGGCCCATGTTTTCCAACATTTTGGCAAGGCAAGTTCCAAAACACTAACTTTTAATTTTGAAAACTAATGGTTTGTCATACTCTAGAAGAAACAGTGGGAAACCAAAGCACGTAGTGATAAACAAACCAATCAAGGTGGCCAAAAGCAAAGACACAGATGGAGGGAAGGCCATTCCTAGGTGTTGAGTAAATAAGAGGAAAGGCTTAAGTGGCAATGCACAGGACTGCAAACAAGCTAGGTTCTGGGATAATAAAGAGACAGAGCAGCAGAACAGAGTTGAGAGTCACTGTCCCCTGCAGCTGATCTGCTTATTTTACCAATCATTTTTGTGGGCTGCTAGCAGGTTCTGGCTCATCAGGGCTGCTAAGCCTATGAAGGGAGACATGCTTCTTTCCACATTTACAATGACTGCATCTATCA
This sequence comes from Podarcis liolepis, assembly GCF_965112155.1. Classification (NCBI taxonomy): domain Eukaryota; kingdom Metazoa; phylum Chordata; class Lepidosauria; order Squamata; family Lacertidae; genus Podarcis; species Podarcis liolepis. Next base: position 83,871,862 of record NC_139556.1, read on the forward strand.
TTTTGTCAGAATAATATAGAAATATATACACTGGATGGGTGGGGCCCATTATTCAGCATTAATTCATGGGCATAATGCGTCTCAGGATTCTAAAACCATTTCTTGCATGCAGGCTCATCCATTCCAGAGCTGTCAAGAGAAGCAGCATAAATATAGCCCAGAGCTAGGCAACTTGTTTTGTGCATATCCTTCCATGCGTTGGGAACATAGAAGATCCAAGAGCAATTCCATACATACAGTTAATCTGCTAGCCAGATTCATGATTATCCAAAAGGTCTCAAGAGGGTAGAGGCAACACCATAACAATTTGGCCTAGTTGGTGCACAGTCTTACTCTGTATGGTCCAATAATGTTGATTACTGTATTTTTTGCTCTATAAGACTCACTTTTTCCCTCCGAAAAAGTAGGGGGAAATGTATGTGCGTCTTATGGAGCGAATGCAGGCTGCACAGCTATCCCAGAAGTCAAAACAGCAAGAGGGGTCACTGCTTTCGCTGCGCAGCAATCCCTCTTGCTGTTCTGGCTTCTGGGATTCAGAATTTTTCCCCCTTGTTTTCCTCCTCCAAAAACTAGGTGCGTCTTATGGTCTGGTGTGTCTTATAGAGCGAAAAATACGGTAGTTCTGCCATGAGCCTGGGAGCATAAGGAAACTTAGGATGGCCAAGAAACGAACTACAGTACAAACATTTTAACTTAAGAAAATTTCTCAATTCTCTTTCTAGAATCCTTTGCTTTTCATGCAAGCCTGCTAGCTGCCTCATACCAAGTAAGACTATTTGTCTATCAAACCCAATTCACAGTGTCCTCTATATGACTGCCAGCACCCAGGATCTCCCTCAATGGCAGGCAGTCCCAAACTCGGCCCTCCAGACGTTTTGGGACTACAACTCCCATTATCCCTAGCTAACAGGACCAGTGGTCAGGGATGATGCAAATGATTGTAGTCCCAAAACATCTGGAGGGGGATCCTCAAACACCGAGTTTGGGCGTGCTTGCTCAACAGTTTACCACATCACCTGCTTTCTGAGTCCTTCAACAATGCGATGTATGTGCCCTCCCATTCAACTATGGCCCCTGCACATCCCTGTTTAGGGAACTCCTCACTCCAATCACTAAGGATAGGCAAAACACATGAGCCCCTACACACATGTGATCCTAAATTAAAATTGAAATTATATGCCAGGGTATAAAGATTAATGCCACTCATCAAATGCTCTAAGCGTACCTTTATGTACAATCTCTATAAGTCTGGCTAGCAAATATTGCATGTCAACATTTATGGCAAGCGTCACTCTATTACAAGACACATAAATTAAATGCAATGAATAAGGGCTTTCTGGCAGCTCTTTCTCTTGTTCCGTTTTAATCTCCTTCATTATCTTCAGCCCTCTTATTCTCCCGACAGTTTTCTGCAGTCATGCCTTTCAGGATGCAAACTTCGATTGTGGCTGCAAATATTCCAAATTGTAGCTGACTGGAAATTAAACTGGAAGTGTTGCATCCTCAGAGAGCGCTCTCTAATAAAAATGAGGGTGGTCACTGATACCGCCGTGGGCAGGAAGCATTCTGAAGGAGCGCTAAAGGCAAGAACCTGGGAGTCATCTGTGCCTGCAAACCTTTTGGTACAATTGTTTCTTCTTCTGGCTCTCAAAAACTTTCTGAACGTCTTGCACACAAGCTTGAATACCAAACATGCAAGAGCACAGATCAAAGTGGCTGTAAGTGCTGCTGAAGATGAGCTCCCTCAACATTTGGTGGTGAGACAACAGGAGCAGGAAGGGGTACCGGGAAAATTCCACTCCTTGGTACAGGCGGCAACCGTTTTAGGTACGTCCAATTGATGCATGACCACCAACGCACAGGTCATTTTGGATGTGGGAGAGGGAGGAATGGGGGCAGAATTGAGGGTGGAACTCTGCCATGGCATGCTTTGACCTGGAATACAACCCCCAAGGAAACAGGAAGTTGCCTGTACTATACAGTGATACCTCAGGTTACAGACGCTTCAGGTTACATACGCTTCAGGTTACAGACTCTGCTAACCCAGAAATATTACCTCGGGTTAAGAACTTTGCTTTAGGGTGAGAACAGAAATCGGGCTCCGGCGGCGCAGCGACAGCAGGAGGCCCCATTAGCTAAAGTGGTGCTTCAGGTAAAGAACAGTTTCAGGTTAAGAACAGACCTCCGGAACAAATTAAGTAGTTAACCTGAGGTACCACTGTAGTTCTGTGTGGATTTCTGGTCACCTCATCTCAAAAGAGGATACTGTTGAGTTAGAAAAGGTTCAGAAAAGAGCAACCAATACGATTAATGGGGTGGAACGACCCTCCTATGAAGATAGGTTGCAGTGTTTAAGAGTTTTTACTTTAGAGAAAAGGCGAGGAAGAGGCAACATGATAGAAGTGTGTGAAATTATGCAAGTTGAATAAAGTTTCCCTCCCTTTTTCGTAACATGAGAACTTGGCATCAAAATGAAGCTGAATGTTGGAACATTCAGGACAGACAAAAGAAAGCTCTTCACATGTTGTGTGCTCCCAAACTACAGTGGTGCAATGTTGTTGTTGTTGTTTAGTTGTTTAGTCATGTCTGACTCTTCGTGACCCTATGGACCAGAGCACGCCAGGCACTCCTGTCTTCCACTGCCTCCCGCAGTTTGGTCAAACACATGCTGGGTGCTTCAAGAACACTGTCCAACCATCTTGCCCTCTGTCGTCCCCTTCTCCTTGTGCCCTCCATCTTTCCCAACATCAGGATCTTTTCCAGGGAGTCTTCTCTTCTCATGAGGTGACCAAGCTGTCTCCAACATACCTAAAAGACCACCTTCTGCCACAGTCACTTGGAAGCCAAGGAATGCCCCCTGTCGTTTGCTACCTATGGATCATCAAGACTGCAGGAGTGTAAAGAGGCATTCTGGGTGGCAGACAACCCTCCCTGCGTCTCGGCAACATGCAAAATCCCAAAAATTTGAATTGTTTTTATCCATGTTGGTTTTGGGTAGCCACAAATAGGAAGAGATGAAGTTGGGTGACTATGTAATTGGGATTTTGTTAGTTTACCAGGCTAGAACCCTTGGGATGGAGCAGGCTATAAATTAGCTATTTTCCGCGGTTCCCAAAATCCCTAGATGATGGGGCAAACATGCGTAGCAGTGCCTAGGGCCAAGCTCCTGCTGAAGCTCCTGTGTATGTATGTTGCTGGATGAGTAAGAGAGGCAGAATAAGTCACATGCTCTTTAGAATTAAAAACCAAGGTCGAGAAAGTGTTCCTCTAACAAAAAAAGCATCTGTGAAAACAAGAATAATTGCGTGCCCTTTATACAGAAGCTTACAAAATGGGCATCACCATTCTACAAAAGAATGTCGATGAGAGGGAAAAATTCCTGAACGGAACAATTGCCTTCTGCAATGGAAGCCTTGCTAAGTGGGTTGATTTAAATTTTTCTGTTGCTGGACTGTACACAAAATCCATCATTGTTGCTTTAGGGTTCTCTTCTCTCCCACTACCCACAACTCTTGTCTCCAGAGTTTAGAAAAGCAGGAGGCGGCTAGTCCTGCTTTTGGGAACAGTGATGCATTTGTTCAATTATCTACATACCTACAACCTCTTCATCAAATTAGCAGATCTCTATTTATAGCTGATTATACTGTAGGGGTGATCTAATGAGAAACCCACAGAGTGATAAAGCACTGTCAGGGTCTTTCTACTTTCTTCCCTCTGAGGATTTGCTGCGCATTAAAGCAGCTATGCGCCTGGTACAAGGGGTGCATGCATAGTGTTCAGTTTAACAGGCTGTAAACAAGGAATTTTTAAGAAAGGCAAGCCATTCAGCATTGCAGCTGACAAATTTAACTACACTTCCCCTTCCAAGGACTGTGTTGCGCATTTGCATTGCTTAAGTGATGAAGCAATACTGTAAATCTAATTAGGCACTGAGTAATTACTACAGCGGAAAAGAAATAAATCAGGAGTTGATAAGCAGTGTCATGTAAAGGGCGTTGCTATAGTTGTGTGTTGATTTTATGCAAATGTAGGCAGAGAATTCAGGGCGCTTGGAAATATTTTTTGATGTAGGTTGGGAGGGTTGTTGTTTTTTAAAAGCACCTGCCAGGAACTGGCTTAATCTATCGTGCTTTTGCAATTGATGAACTGAGCGGCTTATAATGGCCAAATTCTGTCTCTCTGTGGCACCATAACCTCCCCCACAGTTCTGTAGGTTTGAATAATGCACACTTCCTTTCAAAGGCAGCTGCACGATAGCCATATTAAAGAGTTCTCATGAACATGTGCTTAGAAAAATATGCAATGTCGTTTAATAACTTTCCTGTTTTCAGTGCAAAAAAATTTTTTTTTACTAAGCAAAGTACATACTCCTGCCCCTGAAACTATTTACTTCAGTCCGGACTGGCCCCTCATTTCCCCGAACAGCTACTGCAAGGAGGGAAATGCATCTTCAAGTATAAGTCAAGAGTCAGGTAATGAAAGATGAAAATGATTTGCCTAGGGCAGGTTTAGGCAATTAACAGAGCATTCCTAAGCACATTCCTATTCCACACTCAGTTCAAGGAGCTGGGCTGGCAGAGAGCAAACAAGCCTTTAAAGTAGACTTTGAGTTACTGCACCCTTTTTTGCTGACGTTCTACGATGGGGTTGCCAGGTCACGTAACTGAGCTGCAAGAGGTTTGGACTAGGTCCCCACAAACAATTTCCTCCAGAATGACTCTCTTATCAAGCGACTTTTGTAAATTTGAATGGCGAGGGCACGAAACCTCATAAGAATGTGTTAAACTAGCAGTGGCAGGTTTAGATGCCAGCAGAAGATCTCTGGAGATCACGTGGAAAAGTCCCTCCTTTCAAAGAGTTGGAAACCATTAACAGTTCCTGGGGACAGGTACCCAACTGCAGGTGTCACAGAGATGAGCAACACAGTGCTCTCCTGATGTCATTGGGCTTGAACTCCCATCACCCCTGACCTGACCATTCACCAAACTGACCAGAGCTGATGGGAGTTGGGACCCCGAATAACATCTGGAGGCACCATGTTGATTTCTGCCATATTGCTTTCAATATAGCAAGCATTCAGAAGCCCAGCCCTGCTCAAGTAGGGCTGGATCAGGGCCAACACATGAAGTATGGCATTAAAAAATATTTTATCTTCTGGCAAACAAGTGTAAGATAGAGGTACTTTCCTCTTCTGGAATTGGAATGTAGCCTAAAGCAACCATTTTTACTGGCACAACAGTGCATCGTATTGTATTTTTACTGGTAGTGCTTTTCAGTTAAACTGTTCAAATAGTTTGGAACTTCTTATAAAGGCAGACAAGGCTTGCTGCAACATAGACTCTATTTAAGCATCCATTAAAAATAGATGATGTAAAAGGGCAGATTAGTTTTCCAGCAATCACAGCTAACACAGGAAACAGTCATCGGCTATGAAAAAGGAAAGCCCAGTATTAACATCAAAACTGTTTCATGACTTAAAAGATGGAAATATTTTATCAGCTAATAGATTTTTTAAAAAAGAAAAAACAGGCCCCACGGGGGAGGGAAGCATTTATGAAATTAGCGTGTCATTATCTCACCGGTTATACCATCTATATAATTTTATATGCATACTGAGAAAAGAGCTGACCCAGATAAAACTATAACTAACAGCATATTTATCTGAAAAAGCTATCTTTTTAAGAGTGTTTTAACATTTCAAAACGCAGGTGGCGCTGTGGGTTAAACCACAGAGCCTAGGACTTGCGGATCAGAAGGTCGACGGTTCGAATCCCTGCAACGGGGTGAGCTCCCGTTGCTCAGTGCCTGCTCCTGCCAACCTAGCAGTTCGAAAGCATGTCAAAGTGCAAGTAGATAAATAGGTACCGCTCTGGCGGGAAGGTAAACGGCGTTTCTGTGTGCTGCTCTGGTTAGTCATGCTGGCCACATGACCCGGAAGATGTACGCTGGCTCCCTCGGCCAATAAAGCGAGATGAGTGCCGCAACCCCAGAGTCGGTCACGACTGGACCTAATGGTCAGGGGTCCCTTTACCTAACATTCCAAAACAGTTTTCTGTTCATGAAAGACATCTATCTGTGTTCCCAAACTAACAAGTGAAGCTCATCTGGGAACTTCTCAGTTTGTTATGTGAGGGGTAGCCAATGTGATCTCTCCAAATGTTGTTGGCCTGCAGCTCTCATTCTCCCTCATCATTGCCCAAGCAATGCTGCAGATGGGCTGAGAGGAACATAGACATTACAGTGGTACCTCGGGTTAAGAACTTAATTCATTCTGGAGGTCTGTTCTTAACCTGAAACTGTTCTTAACCTGAAGCCCCGCCGCCGCTGCATGATTTCTGTTCTCATCCTGAAGCAAAGTTCTTAACCCGAGGTAATATTTCTGGGTTAGCGGAGTCTGTAACCTGAAGCGTATGTAACCTGAGGTACCACTGTATAAGTAACTGGGCCCAATTCAGGGGTACTGTTGGGTATTTAAAGGATTCTGGGCACAGACCCATGACCCAAATGTGCAAATGCTAATTTGTATGTATAGATGTAAAGTTTGAACGAAATAAAAGGCAAGTAGCTGCAGCCTCACCGACACTGTATCGCCTCTCGATAGCAGTTGAGGGATTCACAAGTGGGAAGTGTGGTCTGCAGTCTGCAGGCTTCCCATAAGCATCTGGTTGGCCACTGTGAGAACAGAAAGCTTGGCTTTGGCCCATCCAGCAGAGTTCTTCTTAAGTTTTTATGCAGCATGTCTGAAGTTTTGCAAACGGGGGGAATGGAACAGATCTGATGTTGAGAGCGCATGTCAGGGGCTCAGACACCCTTAACAACATCCCTGGCCCAATTTATGCATCTTTAAACTTGATGGAAAGACATTGTTTTCTCCACCCAAAATGTTGCAGTCCACTGACCCAAGACTCACTGGCAACTGTTCATGCCCAGTGAAGGACCAATATTTATTTTCTCTTGCTTAAATTAATCATTTATTTGCTAGGAGTGGCTGCAACCTTATTGAATCTGGAAGACTGCTGCCTGACCCTAGCTGCTTGCCGATTCAGTATACAAACTGCATGGTAACATTTTTATTTTATTTTAAAAAGGTTTTTAAAGACACCACTAGGCTACAAAATGTTATGTGGTCCTCCCAGGCTGTGTGTCCCAAGGAGGAAGCTGAAAGCAGCATATTAATTATGCCATCTGTTCATTCACTTAGAAGATTCTTAACTTGTCAAGATTACGTCTCAGAGCTGTTTAAACGGCCTTCAAGCCTTAACTCCCTCTCTCTTTCTTAAAAGTGCAGCACCATTTTAAAGCTGAAACCAATTTGTTTCCAATCCGCAAGTTTTTTAAATTAAATTGTCAGGTTCGATGACATGACTTTGCTTATCTCCCTGCCTAGATTTCTGTGAGGGTAGGCTGGACTCATCCATCCATTTAATATAAAATGAGCCCTGCTTGACTGGACCAAACCCCCCCCCCCCCAGGTACATCTAGTAGGGAACTTTTTTCAGCCTGAGGGAGAGGCCAGAGGCTGAGATGGATGGCATACTATGCTTGCCTCTTGCCCTTGTACAGTGAAATTCAGAGGTTTCTACACACAGCCACAATCCTCTCACCACGCATCTCTTGATTCTGGATAGCTCAGATGGTTAGAGCGTGGTGCTGGCAATGCCAAGGTTGCAGGTTTGATCCCCATATGGGACAACTGCAAATTTCTCCATTTCAAGAGGTTGGACCAGGTGATCCTCAGGGTCTCTTCCAACTCTACAGTTCTATGATCATCCATCCACAGGGCAAGCAAGAGGCCTTATTGCAGTTCAAGGACACATTCCAGCCAGGCGAAAAATGCCTAGGGAAGGTGCAGGGTCATTGAAGGGTATGGCCTGGGAAAGAGGGTGTGAACAGCAAAGTCCAAAGAGCCATGTTGGCAGCTGTCCCTGGCCTGAGATTTCCCAGTACAATATTCTGTTCCCCTCCCCCCAGTAGCCAAGCAGGTATCTCAAAGAAGCCCCCAAGCAGGGATTTAATCATGACTTGGAATAAGCGCTGTAGCAAATGTGCACTGCCACTGTTCACAAGTCCTGCTTTATCTCCTATTTAGGTATCATCACACATAGCGCAGGAGAGGGGCCTCTGAGATGCTGAGCATAGTGCTCTGCATCAGCATCTGAACCCAATCCCATGATTTCACCTCCATGGCATTTTGTCTTTTTCGATTTACAGTGGTACCTTGGGTTAAGAACGTAATTCGTTCTGGAGGTCCGTTCTTAACCTGAAGCACCACTTTAGCTAATGGAGCCTCCTGTTGCTGCCACACCGCCGGAGCACGATTTCTGTTCTCATCCTGAAGCAAAGTTCTTAAGCCAGTGTGGTGTAGTGGTTAAGAGCGGTAGTCTTGTAATCTGGTGAACCGGGTTCACGTCTCCGCTCTTCCACATGCAGCTGCTGGGTGACCTTGGGCCAGTCACACTTCTTTGAAGTCTCTCAGCCCCACTCACCTCACAGAGTGTTTGTTGTGGGGGAGTAAGGGAAAGGAGAATGTTAGCCGCTTTGAGACTCCTTAGGGTAGTGATAAAGCGGGATATCAAATCCAAACTCTTCTTCTTCTTAACCTGAGGTGCTATTTCTGGGTTAGTGGAATCTGTAACCTGAAGCGTCTGTAACCTGAAGCGTATGTAACTTGAGGTACCACTGTACTGGGTACATCAGTGCTCGTGAAGACACAAGGCCCTTTTAAACAAAGCACAGCCTACATGTACACATCTGGAGTTTGGGAACATAGGAGGGAGGAAGACTCAGCCAGAAAATTAGGGAGTTTCGATAGAGGTTTTCATGGGCACTGAAGAAAACAAGCTGGTGATTTGCTGTCACTGCATGCACTTTTGGGGGGGTTGGGGCGGTATGTATTGCAGAGGTGGGGAACCTGTGCCTCTTCAGGTGTGGCAGCAGTACAGCTGCAGTCCAACAAAATCTGGGAGGCCACGGACTTTACATCCCAAGTATAAAAGACACCCTCAAGATAGCCAAAGACTTGAATAACAGGAGTGCTGTTATGGCTACAGTTCAGCCTTTTTAATAGGCTAACTTTGCAAAAGTTTCTCTCCTCATCCCATCCAGTCCTGCTCAGCAAATCAGAAACGTTACGGTGGAACTCAGTGTTCTGGAGAAAAAACCTGCGACAGCAATAATCTTCTGACTTCTAACAAATTGCACCCATTAATAGTAACCCAACAGCCACTGACCATGCAGAGTGGAGAGGTTAAAATGTATTTTTATATATATATATTTTATAAGATATTTATTAAGGTTTTCAAGGGGAAAAAACAAACGTATTTTTAAAGGGACACTGGCAGACACAGACAACCCCTACAAGAAGAAAGAAAATGTAGGGGGAAATATGGAGCTTCAGGTAGAAAACCTGTCACAGAAATGGCAAGAGGATTGAGATCTGTCCACTGTGAATCTACTTTTCCTGCCTGGTCATCAGTTGACAATTAATTTTAAAAGCTAATATGTAGGAGGAATCTGGAGATGCCTTTCCATGTTCCACCATATGTATACAAGCCACAGGGAAGAGGCTAAAAAGAGCTTCAAGTGACATACATGAAATTGCTTCAACGATACATAACTTAAACCTGCAATTCTCACAGCATTATCCCCACCCAGGTCTGGTCTCAAACAGCACTAATGGTGCCCAAGGATCAACCTTTTTCTTTTATTAAAAATTAGCCAGAAGGGTGAAATAGGGCAATCTGGATCAGAACTGCACAGTGCGCAAAGTAGTGTTAACTCTTCCCTTGCTAGTTTCCTGCTCTAAGTTATCCCCTTTCCTGCAGCTGCTTTTTGCTCCTAGTGGTTTCAAAACAAAACAAAACCTTACATCCGTGATGGTCCTGCTCCCCACTCAATGACTAAGATTACTGGCAAATCTCATCCCATTGCATGAGCTCAGTCTAGCCTATCTCACAGGGTTTAGAGAGGGGTAGGAAGCTGCACACCAGAGCTTTCCAAACTTTTCATGTTGGTGACACACTTTTTGGACAAGCATCATTTCGCGACACAGTGATTCGGTTTTACTAGCAAGCCAGAGGTTCAACCCACCCCCTTCCAGCCCCAAGAAGAACGCGGGAAGCATTTGAATGAGACACAGCCACACTGCAGCCGACACACTAATGTGCTGCAACACACAGTTTGGAAAGCTCTGCCATGCACAATGCCAAACTCCTTAAGAGAAAGGACAGATACACCAATTGGTAATTTAAGATTCCCAGCCAACAATGTGATTTTTTAATGAAATTGGATTGGTTCCACTGACCATCTACTTTAAAAGCATAGGGTTGTAACCAGTGCTAACCCTAGGCAGAGTAGACCCACTGGAAATAATGGACATGGTTAACTTAAGTTCACTAATTGCAGTGGGTCTACTCTAACTTAGCTGGATTCGACCAACAACAGGCACCACTCCATCAACTTCCGCACATGGTTCATTATTGAGTTCATTTCGAGAAGGCAGCCCACTCCAGGGTCACATGTGAGTGAAGTTCATGTGCACTCCTGAATGAGCAGGCTTCCTGATCAAGCTGAATAAATCAAATTGGCACAGGTGCTGTGCTCGCATCAAAGCTGCAAAACCAGAGTCATTTGCCTTTAAGCATGTACTGTGATGAAATCTCTAACGACAACATGAAAAACTTCCTTTGAAAGAAAGTTGGGTTTCTCCTCCAGGTTAACAGGTGATTAGATAATTAACTTGCTACCAGCACTATGCAATAGCTATAAAAGTGTCAGGGAATATAAAGAGCCAAAGAATTATGTGGCAAGAGACTAGACGGATGAAGGTTGTCTAATCATCTGGAAAAACCCGAGGCCAGAGCCAAAGCACTATTGTCCCACTTAAGAAAGGGAATTGTACCAACTGGCACTGTCCACATTCATTCATCCTTTACTACATTAAAAAAAGAGAACAAAAATAAACGATAGAGGTATTTTAAATGACTGCTCAGAAATATACACAAGTGAAACCTCCAACCCAGTGTACTATAGTCGCACCCAGAAAAGAATAGAAGGGCACCTGAATTTCTTAACAGTCAAAAATTGGGGTTTGTGCATTAGGGCTCCAATAAATATGAAAATTAATCTAATCCTTTGCTCAGAATGAAATAGGCAGTGTTTTGTTTTCTAAACAGACAAAGGTTTGTGGGGGGTGGGATTCCCCCTCCAACTAGTAAAATGCCTTATTGCCATTTCCATGGTTAGGAAGAGACAGGCACTAGCTGCACCAAAATGACCTCCTCGGGGTGCAAGCCTGGGCAGTCTGTATGGGGATCCTGGGCTGCCCAGATGACAAGCCTTGCTGATGTGGTCCAAAGGAAAGAAGAGCAATACATTTTGCACCAGCTTGGCTGCCGGAAGGAGGTGCATAAAGTATCGTGCAACTTTTGAAACTAAGGAAGAAAATTTAGAAAGGAAGGCTAGAATATTCTTGATAAGCTCTCTCTCTCTCCATCTCACTACTCATCATGGCTATAGCCCTCTCGAGTCCACATTTAAACAACAAATAGTGTACATGCATTAGAACCACACAAGACAATATATTTGGCACCCTCCGAAAAGGATACACAATTCCTACAGGTCTTGCTAGGTTTATTTGGGTGGGTGTGTTTGTTTTCAACGTGGTAGTCACCACTTATTTGAGGGGCTTCAGCCACAACCCTGAGGTAATAAGAGTCTTGCACACTTGTCTAGTGTGTTTCCTGGTGTGTTGGGAAACAGCAGAAGGAGAGGGGAGCACTGAGATAGATGGGCTCATGACCAATAAAAGGCAGCTTCCTGTGTTTCCATGATAATCTAGCTGGCTGCTAGGGAAACAGAATACTACACTACATGAGGCTTTGGTGTGATCCAGCAGGGTTCTTCTTATGTATTGCTGAGCCCACTTGCTCCTCGACAGCCTCTTCCAGGTGATCATTTTGGACAAAAAACATTCATGGAGAGAGAGAGAGAGAGAGAGAATTTGCCACACACTGTGCTAAGAAGTACCAGCAAGCACAAGTGTTCTGCAGACTTTCTGTCCTCCTGTATTTTTCTCTCTCACGTCTAAAACAGAATCTGGAGATGCTTCAGCTGATCCAGCATCACAAAAATCTGCAGCCGCTTGGCTTCCAGCAGTGGCGTAGCGTGGGGGGTGCAGGGGGGGCCGGCCACACCGGGCGCAACATCTGGGGGGGTGCGCGCTCGCACTCGCAGCTCTCTGTCCCTACCTGGCTCACTCACTCTCTCTCACTGCAGTGCTGGCTGTGCGAATCCGATCCGAGCCGCTGGGTCGCCGTCCACTGTGGAGGGGGGGGGGGTGCCAGGCGTGCGGTGCGGAGAGAGCGAGGGACTATCTGGGGGAGGGACAGTGCAGCGGCCGCCCAGCGCAGTGCTGAGCGCGGGAGAGAACCACACCAGACCAGACCAGGCAGCAGCAAGAAGCAGCTGGAAGCGGCGGCAGGTTAGGGGGCGCAAATTACTTGCCTTGCCCCGGGTGCTGACAACCCACGCTATGCCGCTGGCTCCCAGCCCATTCCTCCAAAGCCACCCAGTCATTTATATCCCAAAGTTTACCAATAGCCATAGCATCCTCCTAGTTTGCTTATCTAGATCGGTCATGGGAAGAGTGCTTTTCAAGGAGGTCCAGTCTTTTTGGAAGAATGGTTGTAAAAGGTGATGCTGGAGCATTTCTGTTGTGCCCAATAGCAACGAGCTTGTGGCAAGGTTGGGAACCTCTGGCCCAGGGGCCCTTCAGATCTTTCTACCTGGCCTTCAGAACTCTCCCCAGGCCACACACTTTGCACCCACAGTCTTTTTGCCTAGGTGGAACATGTCCTTGAATTCTGATAATGCCTCTTGTCTGTCTGGATGGAGGAGAGATGGTGTAGAAACTGACCTATTCTACAAAGATTTTGTCCCCACCCTCATGCTGCAAAGGTCAGCAGCTGCAGAATCAGACAATGGACCTTTAAGAAACAGACAGGTGCAAGCCGGCCAGCCTTAACCTAGACAGCTGCTGTGACAACCATCTCTCAATGGATGAGGAGTACCATCCAGCACCTGCCATAGTGACCTGTCCGTGGTCCTGACAGACCCCTCTCTACACTCTGCTCTATTGGATCAGACTCTGCTCTTCTGGTTGTGATTATTCCCTTCCAATGTGTGCCACTGATTTAACCCAGTCTGCCCTGGGAGGTTTAAGCCAAGCAAGGACAGGACACTATCCCCCAGAAAGACCAAAGGCAAAGTTGAGGGACTGTGCACCTCAACTGGGGGAGCTCAGGCAGTGGCAGCCAGGCAGGTCTCTCTTGCCTTAGTTTTCCATGCCCAGACAGGACTACTGCAAAGCACTCTTTATAGGGCTGCCATCAAAGATGGTTCAGAAGGTTCCACTGATCTAGAACGAGGCCACACAAGTTGTGTTGGGAGCTGGACTTGACGCCATTACTGTGCCAGCTGCACTGGCTATCTGGATTTCCAAGTGCTGGTTATGATATTTGAAGTATTCAATGATTTGATTTATGTGACTGTTCCACCATATTTTATTTGTTTATTGCATTTCTATCCCACCTTTTTCTCCAAGGAGCTCAAGATGGCATCCATGGTTCTGCCCCTCCTCATTTAATCGCCATGACAACCCTGTGATGTAGGTTAGGTTGAGGCAGTGATGGCTGAGGGAGGATTGGAGCCTTGGCTTCCCAGGTATTAGTCTGATACTCTAAGCACTTTTTTAAAAAAAGTATTTATACGCAGTAGCTGTGTTTTATTGTGCACTGGCTTGAGGATTGCCCTCAAGGGCAGGAGATATTTTTAAAATAATAATTAAAAAGCCCCTTCTGATACTGCACATTCATGCAACACACCATTTGCTTGAAAACTAGAATGAACACTGTGTTGTTACACTCAAAGGAGGATGCAAAGGTCTTTCAGCTTGGGGAAGCTTGGCTTGCCCCTTCATCTTCATCCAAAAGATTTTTCATTCCCTCTTGTGCAACACCTCCCAGCAACCTCTATTCCTCTCTCTATTAAATTCCTCCTTATTACTCTCAGACCACTTTTCCAATCCATCAAAGTCACCCTGATTTCCAATCCTATCCTCCAACCCTTCCTATCACCTCAGAGAGCTGCAGGTCTTACATTTTTATAGTGAAGAAATGTGTTATCACAGGTCTTTTTTTATATAATTATTGGTGTTGAGATAGCCCCGTCTGAAGTTATGGCATGTTTACAGTATCATCAAACACATTCGTAGCACCGGTGTGCTAGACTTCTCTTTACAAATAATAAAACACACTGGAAACCTGTGCTAAGGTTTGGTATTTTCATAGTGAAAAAAAGTGGGGTCTGGACTGTACCAGGTTCCCAAAAGCGGCAAAAGATTAAGAACTCACAAAAGTTGACTGAAGGAACCTGACAAACGGATTTCTGTTAAAATTAGTGAACATTTAATCAGTGCATCTGGTTAGAATCTCTTTCCTTGCCTTGGTCTATAGTTCTAACTTACAGGTCCAATTTTAGGAATGAAAATACCATTGCTTCTGGCACATTTAATTTACAGCAAAACAAGCTGGGATGGAAATATTTGTGCCTATTAGTGGTGAAAGAATTGGACATTTTCAAAGGTGTGTGGGGGGGGAAACAAGCCCTTTTATCCAGGCAGACGGAAAGTCTTAAAATTAGATTTTTCTCCCCACAGATTATACCATTTTGAGGGCACACAAACATGTGTCAAAGGAGACAAAAATATTTTTCATGTTTTTACAACCAATGCAATTATAGAACTGAAAACAAGCAACTTCCCTTTTCTTGATTGAAAAGCAATTGCAGTGAGGGACACTTTTAACCTCAGCAGTATAAACAATAAGATCACAATAACATCTCTGAAGAGGCTCCTTTCGTATAACATCTCACCATAAAGTTGCCTCAAGATAATAGTCTGAGCAAAGGAAGTTCGTCCCTAAACATAAACAGGAATGGACTGCCGGGGAAGAGGGGGAGGTGGGATCTGTGAAAAAACATTAACAGCGAGTCATAAATTGTATTTATCTTTTGAAGCACTGTAGGGTAAAATACTTTGTGCTGCAGGTGGCTAGGATCCAAACAGCTCAATGTGCCAGCAGAAGGAACAACCAGTCATTCTAAAGGTGCTGTTCCTTATTTCTACCCAATCACTCCTCCAGTTACAGTTCATCCTCCCCCCCCCCCTTGTAACCAGCACCATTCTAGAGGGTTCCTTGAAACATGAAAATAGGCCTCTGTGGCAAAAATCTAAAGATGCCCCTATGGTGGTGAAAAAGAAAGAAGGAAGGAAAGAAAGAAAGAATAAATACAGTGGTACCTCTGGATGCGAATGGGATCCGTTCCGGAGCTCCGTTCGCATCCTAAAGTGAACGCAACCCGTGTCTGCATGTGCACGGGTCGCGATTCGCCGCTTCCGTGCAAGCGCATGACATCATTTTGAGCGACAAAACCCGGAAGTAATGCGCTCCGTTACTTCCGGGTCGCTGCCGAGCGCAACCCGAAAATACTCATCCTGAAGCTACTTCAACCCGAGGTATGACTGTAGTAGTAAATAGCACTCTCTCTCTATCTATATATATAGTGCGCTATCTCTCTCTCTCTCTCTCTCTCTGTGTGTGTGTATAATGTTCTGCTTTCATGGCACCCCCAAATTTACACAACCCCCCCCCGCCTAATCCTAGAGTCAGCTCTTGGTTAACATCAAATAAAAGAGAGTTGGGCTCTAGTCAGGGTCTCTGGGTGGATTCTACAGAGAGGCCTTGCACCTAAACAACCTGATTCACAGGGAAACAAGAAAAAAGGAAGACTGGCCTCCCTGGTAATATAAATGAAATTAAAACTATTGTGGAGCCTTGTGATAGCAGAAAGCACTTCTACTCCCACAAGGTGAGGTACCCAATTTTGGCCAGATCTCCCTTACCTACTGCAACCCTCCAGGGGTTTTTTTTTTGGGGGGGGGCAGCAGCTGCAGTGGGAGGGGAGGGGAAGATTTGCAAAAAAGCAAGTGCCCTACTTCGCAGAAACAGAAGAGGTCTCGGTTAGCACAAAAGCCCCTGTTAGAATCCACCTGTTATATCTGGCAAAGAGAAAACTGGGAAAGTATAAATCCCTCAGTTCGCTTTGCGCTACTCTGCAAACTGCAGGCAGCTCCCCCCATCCTGCCAGCCTTTCGGCCAAACTCCTTCCCTAGAGCCAAGGTTATCAGTAACCCAAATGCTTCACAACCGTAACACCATCTTTCATCCAATTTTTCTCTTGCCAAGGTTTGCGAAGAATCTCGGCTTTCCTCCCTTGTCCCTTGAGGTCAGCAGCAACCATTCTCTAATAAAATCCAAAGTGGAAGCGGATTGCAGGGAAGCTGTTGCAGCAGAAGGGCTGCCTGTGACGGCCCCTCTGCTTCTCAATGCCAGCAGTTTCATTCAAAAGGCAGCGCAAGGAATATATGGCTCCAAGGGGAGCTGCAAGGATCCAGGTAAAAGGGGGAGGGGGCTGTGACAGGGCCGTCTTTACCTGGGGGTGCAAGGGGTGTGGGGCACCCGGGCGCTGATTTCTGGGGGGCGCCTGTCGCTGAAGCCACCTAAGCTCTTAACCATCTACCTGTTATGAAATAGTAAATAATTTTGATCAAGCTAGAAAAACAAAATACATATATATCTAGGTGTTACCAAAATGTACACCTACTGGACTTTCGACTTTGTGCGCTCATTTAACAAAGACGCGCTGCGCCAGCGGCGGCACTTGTCATTCACAACGGGGTCGCTGGACAGATCTTTGCACCCTGGCGGTGCATATGCTAAAGACAGTGCTGGGCTGTGATTCCCCCCACCCCAAAACGAAGTATTTTTCATCTCTTCCCTCAAGATGAATTGCTCAGGTAAAATGCTTCTGCGTGCTTGCCTGAGGTTCATAATGGTTCTTCCTGTAAAGTACACAGTTAAAACATATCCCAAACAAGCTAAAGGAGAAAATGGCCAGGTGCAATTTATTTCTGGACACTGAATATTTGTTGATGGGCTTTCATTTTTAGGATGCCGAGATTTGGGGGGGGGGGGAGGTTCCCCAATTAATGATGTATATTTAATCTTGATTAAGGTCATGCACTGACACAAGACCCAAAATAAGGAGGGTTTCTCACTGTCACTTCCACATGTTGAATGATTAACTCCCCGCAAATTTTCAGTGTGTTGCCAGGATCTTGCCAATGCTTCTACACATGTCCAGATGACAACTGCCTCTCGAAAACGTGCAGAAATGAGATGAAATCTGAATATGCCCTGACATTCATAAGCCTCCTTGGAAGTGCCAACTGGTCACCGAATGCATTTAAGAAATAAGTAAGATTGATTCGTTGCACTCCAGCAGCTCAGTGTACGTTGACAACGTTGGGCCCCCCCCCCATGCTTATATAGATAAAGCACTTACAACCTACTTGGGTAACTGAATATATGAACAATCTGGAGGAAATAATTGTAACGGAGTGGAAAATAATCTCAGCTGTCATAAGTGGGGGAATCGAAGTTGTCTCCTTGAGAGATTTACTCACCAACAATATCCATATGATCACCAGCTTTATTTACTTGTTATGCCGTTTGACGTAGAGCAAAAGCCGATTCTCATCTGCATTACATTTAAAGTGGTAAGCTTCGTGGCTAAAAGGATGAGCCCGGGGCTTCCATGTCTCTAAACACACAGGGTGACTTTAAGCAAGTGTATCTCTTATCTCTCCAACCAAGTCTCTTGTAGCATGAAGGCAACAACACCTACAGAATTGCTGTAGGATTACCAAGATAACATATGTGACATGCTGTGAACACAGAAATAATCTAGGCACTATGAGGTTTCACTGGAGGACTAAGTAGGAGGAATCTGCCTCTCTGTGTATGGATGTTTACAGGGGCTCTATGGGCTAGTTCCTCCACCTGATGGTGCCCAGCTGCCCAGCACCCACATTTTCAGCAAGCATGAAAAGCCCCTACACCCGGAGTGGAGGGAAATCAACCCAAAAATTATGGTTCAAAAATTGGTTTATGATGTTATTTTCTTTTTTCTTTTTGTTATTTTTGGAAAATTAAAAAAATGTTATCAAAAAGAAGAAGAAGCCCCTACACACAAAGTGTCAGGGTCTCAACCCATGGTTTCTGCAAGTGGGATCCACACACCTTACTCTGTGTACCAACAGGTCAAAAGAGGGATCTGATGGATTCTTTTCCAACGTGCTGGAGTGCCACCACTGCGGGCAGCGAAAGGTGGCAGTGGAGCTGGCAACTCAGCAGGAATCAGGCGGCCCAAGAAGATCCACCAGGTTCCATCTGGTCCTTTAAAGCTACTGGCTTTAACTGTTCTCTTCACCGTGTGCCTCACCACTCAGCTACAAACATTTTTGGACCATCTATTGCAACAAGGTAGAGGGGACCATCCACTGTCCAGATATAATCCTGTTCCAACAGTGGGCATTTCCAGACATATTCTGTGCAGCTAAGAACAGAAGGTGTGTGTGTGTATTCACAAGGGACTTGAAGCCAAATGTCGGCTTCTGTTCACATTCCAGCCATGCACTGCTGCCTGCCGCGAACTTGATAAACCCCTGGGTTTTCCGAGGATTGCTTGGAGCCATAAAAACAGGAGGGTAATCAAGTAGTTGGCAGGATGCAACACATGGCTGGCAAACTGGGTATGGCCACCAGCCACATGCTTGATAGGTTAACAGATTCTGAATGATTAGAATGGCAGAGAGCTTTTGACAGAAGGGGATGGGGGACAGGACAGGAGCCTGCATTCAGAACACATAAAAAAATAAAATAAAAAGGTCTACAACTATTTCCCAAGGCTCTCTCAACCATCCCAGAAGCCTCTCAGGGTATTAACAAGTTCCTGCACCATTGATCCAAGGTTGCTCATGTGGGATGCTCAAGCAAAGACACAGAACACAAGCCACAGGTCATACAAGCTATAAGTAAACTGCAATCTGCATTACGTTCCAAATCGGATTAGATCTCAGGTTTCACAACTCTGCTCTACTGCAAGCCTTACAATTCAGACACAGGCGACAATTTCTCCAAATAGTAGGAATCATTTCCATTAAGGGGGGGGGGATAACCTTTGCAATACACTGCAATTGGAATTCTAATTCCCAGCAAACCCTGATTTGAAAGTTGGAGTCAGTCCATACTGGGCTCATGCGTGAAGTCCCCCATCCTTTACCAGAGATTAGTAGTACATCAGCACCAAACACATATCATGGTTAGCGTTTGCCGGGATTCCCATCTTGACCACCATTTTGGGCCAGCTCAGATGAAACTGATCCGATCTCATCTTCAGTCAACAGCACCTTTGCCAACCATACGGCGATGGCCTGTCTAAATGCAGCCTCCACGGGTAAAATCCTATGTGCAGGTACTAAAATTACATAGTGAATTCTTATCTAGCAGTTAATCATGGGAGACTGGTGTAAGTTCATGGACTGCATTTAGAAAGGCCGTTTTCCAGATGGATGAGACAGGACTTCTTTGCTGGCTCCAGATATGTGATGGACCTGATCAGACCATTTGAGTATCATCCAAACCATCCTACTGAGATGGCCCCAAAGAGCTTTGGCAAACCCGGATTAGTTTAGTGTTAACCACAGTGAGCACTGGCGCAAATGTAATCCAAACCATGGTTAAGGAAAATGTAATAGGAGCCCTGCTGAATCAGAACAGAGGCCCATCTCGCATTCAGTACACACAGTGGCAATCAGATGCCTATGAGAAGGCCACAGCAAGACATGAATTCAGGCACACTCACGCTTCTTAAGGGAGTGGGAATAAAGTGGAAGAAGGGTACAATTGTGTGCCCTCCCAAGGCTACTTCCATACCACCAGCTCCGACCACCAGCACTGAGAACATACAGCCCCAAACTTAGAAACCTTTTAGTAAAACCAAAGCAAAAAGGGTTGTGCTGGGTTTTTGAACTGCTGCTATTTTGAGTTCATTCTGCATGCATTTAAAATTGGTTTTTAATAGTATTTTAGTTATGCTTACAAGTGTCCTTGGGAGGTCTTTCCTCTGAAACGGTAGTATACATAAATGAACAAACAATGCTTCTTTAGAAAAATCTTCCTTGGGATTTCCAGGGTTATATCTGCACCAGGCCAAAAGTATGCATGTCTATTTTTGCTATGTGTATCTTGGGAGTGGACTCATCGCCAGTTACAGCTTCCCACTGGGCAAACAGAAATGTGTACAACAACCAGGGAGAAGAGTCGGTGGAAGAAGATTGGAAGAAATTTAAAGACTATTTACAGAAATATTGCAAAATTAATGAATGTTAGAATGATGTCAGAATGAAGTTAAGTGGTTTAAGCAGCAATGTTATAAAGGTGTATGTAAAAATGGATTGTTAACAGGTGAGAATCTAAAGTTATAATATATTATGTTAAAGGACTAAGATAAAAACAAGGAGGGAAAGAAATTGCTGAATTAACTAACTGAATTGGAATACAAAAAAGGGAGGCGTGAGGAGGTCAGGGAAACAAGGAAATGAATGTAAGGTATGGAAAGACTGATTTTTTTAAAGTGTTTTTTTATCTTTTTTTGTATTCTGTATTTTTTCTTCTATTTTTATTTTTGTTTTTCTTTTTTTAATTCATGTAATTCTTTTCTTTGAAACCTTAATAAATATCATTTAAAAAAAACCAAACAGAAATGTGCACAACGATGGCCATATACAGAGAAGTAATGTCTGTGCATGAAATTACCTTGCGGGAAATATCACTCAGATAA
The DNA here is from genome assembly GCF_965112155.1 of Podarcis liolepis. Classification (NCBI taxonomy): domain Eukaryota; kingdom Metazoa; phylum Chordata; class Lepidosauria; order Squamata; family Lacertidae; genus Podarcis; species Podarcis liolepis. The sequence continues at coordinate 83,892,664 of NC_139556.1, forward strand.
GTCTAAAGTCAAAACTGTAAATGGGGCTTTAAATGGGGGGGATTACACATATTATTCAAACAGTGATATAAATATGTGGATTTGTTTTTCAGAGCAGAGGAGGTTTAAAATATGTATAAGTTGCACTTCAGAGGGCAGCTCTAAGCACCTTTCCTAGCATGGGATCAAGAGATTATTCCAATGCTGCGTCAGTATTTCTCTCTTTGTCAAGGAAAATCTATACAGATGAGGGAAAATGAATTTTAGATTACTTCTAAAAGTCTAAGTATAGTGCATTGACTATACAGAAATGAATGATGCTGCACTTCCATTGATTTAATACCAGACTGTAAGCAATAGCAAAGCTGATGCCACACACAGACATCTAGGTTAATCTTCAATGAAATATTTAGTAAATATACTTCTAGATATAAAACATACTTATAGTTTATGAGTTTGTCTTGCGGCAAAACCATCCATTATTTCTACATCTTGGATTCACATCATTTATATGTATGTATCTCAGAGCACCATTTACCCCTAATTTAATACAAAGCAGGTGCAAGTTCAAAAGGACCAGAGGACAAATCTGTCCACTTCTGTTTCTTTCAGTTCTCATTTTTCCAACGATAAATTTAGTTTGCATTTAAAATAAAGGCCTCGTGGAAATTCAGCGTTTTAGTGTGCATCTCTTCTAATATACGTGTGTACATACAATTTGCCTAACATACACATTTTTGCAAAGCAATTTGCCCTAACGTAACACATTTTTGCATGCTACTGTCACTACTATATGCATTTTTATTGCAGCATTGTTTTTGTACACGTTACTCATCTGGAGAACTGCATTTCAAAATTCAGAGAAGTTCAAATTTCAAAATATGATTGTGGTTCAGTTCCCGTACTTGTTTCACACAAGTGCAAACCAGACCGGCTCACCTTTAACTGCAAAATGAAATGAATTTCTTTCCATCCCTAAACCTAAGTGATATTGGCTCACATGTCCTTTCATTCTTTTTGGGCATTGATTCTGAGCACCCAATTGGCTCAAGAATGGGACCTTGGCTCCTGGGCAATGCAGGTGTTTCTAGTCCACATCAAGCAATATCCGAGCATCTTAACATCCATTCTGAAATAATATGATGACCATACTATCAGCAAGAGATGGGGAAAGTCAATGATCCACGAGGCCAGTGTTACAGGCATAGAATGCTGAAATTTGAAATGAAAGAAATATCACTTAAACAAAATGTACCAAATACAGCCGATGCCATGGACTGGCTGGACACCAAGGAGTGGTGGGAGGCAAGAGCTGGGGAACCCCCAAGGGAACCCCCAGGAGAAGAAGGCTCAGCCAGGGGATACTGCATCACGGTGTGGTACGCTGGTTTGCCATCAACTGATAGGAAGTGCCTACAGAGGGTGGTGAATACAGCACAAGATATTACGAGCTGTCCTGTGAATCCGCTGGATGACATCGTGGAAGAACGCTGCCTCAGGAGAGTGAGGAAAATTCTCAGAGACGATTCACACCCTGTCCGGCACTTTCTTGATCTCCTGCCCTCGGGCAGAAGATATAGAAGCATGATTAGTTGCACCAACAGGGTAAAGAACAGCTTCTATTCATGGGCTGTTAGGCTGCTGAATGAAAAGATAACAACAGGGCAACTGACTTTTGGGTTTGGTGTGTGTGTGTCAGTAAACGAGGGGAATTAAGACTAAGAGAGCTGAGTGGGGCGTGCTTGTGTAATCTCACTGTATACAAGTTGTACAAGTGACAATAAAGTATTTCAATTTCAATTATTGTTGGTGGGACGACAATGAGAGGGAGCAGACTGGGAAAGAGATGTGTTGGAAGCTGAAACGGTGATAGGGTTTAGTAAGTAGGAAGAGGCTGGGGCAGAAGGGAAGGCTAGAGAAGTAAAAAGGTAAAGGGACCCCTGATCATTCGGTTCAGTCGTGGCGCTCATCTCACTTTACTGGCCGAGGGAGCCGGCGTACAGCTTCCGGGTCATGTGGCCAGCATGACCAAGCCACTTCTGGCGAACCAGAGCAGTGCACGGAAACACCGTTTACCTTCCCGCCAGAGTGGTATCCATTTATCTACTTGCACTTTGACGTGCTTTCGAACTTGCTAGGTTAGCAGGGACCGAGCAACGGGAGCTCACCCTGTTGCGGGGATTCAAACCGCCGACCTTCTGATCAGCAAGTTCTAGGCTCAGTGGTTTAACCCACAGCGCCACCCGTGTCCCTTAGGCTGGAGAAGAGAGGAGGTTAAAAGGCACCACAGCCCCTATAGACAGCAACAAAGTGGTAGCACTGGGGAAGCATCGCGGAACAAATCAAAGCAGAATAAATCCACCAGTAACATCAGGAACATGCAGAAGTATGCACACACAATAAAACACCAGTCTTGCAGAGCTGTTGCCGAGGTATAATCATGCCATACCCATCTTGAAGCCAGAGCACTCCTCTGGCGCTACTTTCAAGGAGGAATTTAGAATGACGCACATCTACTGCTCACTGTTGCCATTACTCCAAGTGGTTTAGAGAGGGCTCTCGGTTCCCTTGCGGTTTTATGCTTGGAAATGCAAACATTGTTTCATCAGATAATGCCACATTGGACAAACAGAACTTCTCTGTTTAGAATGGAACATAGCAGGCCATCTGGGATCAAGGGCCTGACAAACTGGAACGTGTCCAGAGGAGGGCAACCAAAATGGTCAAAGGCCTGGAAAGGAAGGCTAAGGGAGCTGGGCATGTTTAGCCTGGAGAAGAGGAGGTTAAGGGGTAATATGATAGCCATGTTCAAATATATAAAAGGATGTCACATAGAGGAGGGAGAAAGGTTGTTTTCTGCTGCTCCAGAGAAGCGGACACGGAGCAATGGATCCAAACTACAAGAAAGAAGATTCCACCTAAACATTAGGAAGAACTTCCTGACAGTAAGAGCTGTTCGACAGTGGAATTTGCTGCCAATGAGTGTGGTGGAGACTCCTTCTTTGGAGGTCTTTAAGCAGAGGCTTGACAGCCATATGTCAGGAGTGAACTGATGGTGTTTCCTGCTTGGCAGGGGATTGGACTCGATGGCCCTTGTGGTCTCTTCCAACTCTATGATTCTATGATTCTATGAGATGAGTGCTTGTGGTACCTGGCACTTAAACCCTAATTTAATTTGAATTAATAAAACCTAGTATGTTTAAGACAAAGATGTGTTTAGAGTCTGTCGTTTCTTATGGATTTACGACCACCTTCCAGCACACACCTCGTTACAAAATCTTGGGCCAACCTTCTTGCAAAAAACCCCCCTGTGGTGTGGGGCTTCCAGAAAATCCTCCTATGCAAAAATTTGGTTATTTTGAACTAGAAGCATATAAAGTCTATGTTTTGCATTGGATTTTTTTTTCTGATGGCCTAGAGCAGAGATTGCCCTTCAGCCCCAGCCAGTAAGAACCATGGTCAGGAATAACGGTCAAGGGTGATGGGGAGGTTGAGATTCACAGCATCCGGAGGGCATCCTGTCCTAGAGAGCAATCTAATCTCGCTAGCAGGCTTATCTTACTTGTATTTAGCAAACAAAGGTCAAAACACTGACCTGCCAAACTTGCCTAATATTTTATTTGCAACTGGCATTGTTACTCAATGCACATACGAAACACGACACCTATCCCTGGAAAAATAAAATGCAGAAAAATCTTCCATTGGGGGGAAATTTCCCCAGAAAAGTTCTGGCCCACATCACAGCCAGTGACGCTCCGCAACGAAGTTTGACGGTTGCTGATGTGAGGGGACACCAGTGGCTCTCCCTCTACTCTGTCCCTAATACAGTGGTACCCCTGGTTAAGAACTTAATTCGTTCCGTTCTTAACCTGAAACTGTTCTTAGCATGAAGCACCACTTTAGCTAATGGGGCCTCCCGCTGCCGCTGCGCCGCCAGAGCATGATTTCTGTTCTCATCTTGAAGCAAAGTTCTTAACCCGAGGTACTATTTCTGGATTAGCAGAGTCTGTAACCTGAAGCGTATGTAACCCGAGGTACCACTGTACCTCATTAAAGCAAAGGGTAAACTACTAACAGAACAATAGGAATGCGGGTGGTGCTGTGGTCTAAACCACTGAGCTTCCTTGGGTTTGCCGATCAGAAGGTCGGCAGTTCGAATCCCCGTGACGGGGTGAGCTCCCATTGCTCTATCCCAGCTCCTGCCAGCCTAGCAGTTAGAAAGCACATCAAAATGCCAGTAGATAAATAGGTAGGTGATGGTTTCTCATGTGGTACAGAGGACAAAGCTTTGTGCACTCCAATTCTAGGTGCTCCAGAACTAGATCACTAAATGTTGGGATAAGTCATAAGGATGAAGTCCTAAACACCTTTGTTGAAATAAGTGGGGTTGATTCCAGATAAAATTATTTCAGGCTAAGGCACAAACTGTTCCTAGAAATGACCTATTGAAGAGGCAGGGAAGATTCCAGGGTTGCAGTTGTATTAATCAGCAGAACACACAGAATGATGCCGTGGCACCTCGGGGACCAATTTGATTGCAGCACCAAGCTTTCATTGGACCAAGAAAGGCCTAAACAAACATTGGGTTTGAAGGTCTCTGGGGGCAAAATAAGTGAGCGGTCTACGGGGTGGTTGGGAAATGCATTAAAATCAAGATCCTGGGCAAACTGAAGTAACAAACTGTCCAACAAACAAATAAACAAAGGGGGGGGGTTAATTTGAGAGCACTACAGGGAGAAAGATAAATAGATGAGTAAAGGTTAGCAATAAGCCCTGAAAAACTCCACTCAGCTTTTCAACAATGCAGACTTCCACAAATAAGAAGAATGTGATCTCCTAAAAAGTTAATTGGAATAGAGAGAGGGGGGCAGGGAGTGCTAGCAGTTTTTGCTACTCTCTAGATCAGGGCAGAGCCCGCATGGCACAATGGTTAGAGTGTTGGGCTATGACCTGGGAGACCAGGGTTCGAATCCCCTCTCAACCATGAAGCTCACTGGGTGATCTGGGGCCAGTCATAATCTCTTAGTCTAATCTACTTCACAGGGTTGTTGTGAGGGTGAAATGGGGAAGGAGGAGGAGCTTGAGCTCCTTGGAAGAAAAGGGTGGTATATATATGACATGAATGAAATGAATGAATGAATGAATTTCCAGCCCAAGGGCCACATTCTCTTCTGGGCATCCTTACGAGGGCCATATGGCAGTGGTGGGGCGGAGCCAGAGAAAAAAGTGGTGGGGCAATGGCTTCAAAGTATATATTTGTACAGTGGGCTGGTTGCTATTTGCACCCCTCTCTGTATCCTCCATCCATGCAAACAAGGGGCATTGTTAAGACTTCAAAGTTCACATTCAAAGTTCAAAGACACATTCAAGTCAGTGAATGTTCATGGCTTGCAAAGCAGGGTCAGTGAAAGGTACAGCATGGGGAGAGTCTTGAGGGCCACTCCAAAAGGACTTGAGGGCCACATTTGACACCCAGGCCTGAGATTCCCCACTCCTGCTCAAGATACAGAATTCTTTTCTTTTTTATTATTTATTCAATTTATATACTGCCCTTTATTCAAAGTCCCCAGGGAGATGTACAACATTAAAAACATATTTTACACAGTATTCTAATAAAAGACACTGAAACAATCACAGAAAAATAATGACAGTCCCTCCCCCATTTAGAAGGTCAAAGATTGTTTAATGGCCAGATGCCTGGATAAAGAGGAATGTTTTCGCCTTGTGCCTAAAGACATGTAATGATGGCACCTGGCAAGCCTCTCTGGGGAGAGGATTCCACAAATGGGGAGCCACTACAGAAAAGGCCCTTTTAAAAGCTGCTGTTGCCAAGGCATCTCTTCCTCCACAGAAAAGTTGCGAACACTGTTCAAAGGGAACTTTCCCCTCTCATGCCGACTACATCCCAAAATGACTGGCAAAAATGGCACCCTATAGTATCTAACACCTGTAGCCAAAAGCATGCCTGCCCTGTCAGCTAATCTGCAAGAAACGAGAGTAAGGGATGATGAATCTGCAGAGGATCTGGAATAATGGCCAGGCTTGGGAAGATGCAAGATCCAAGCCATCGTCCACATGAGGCTAAGCAACAGAAGCAAGATGAGAGATTAAGCAAGGTTAACAGAGCTGCAGACAGCCCAGATCCAGCCTGTTGCACAGGCAACCAGCCAAGATTTCATCTGATCAAGAAATAAATAGAATGACTTGTTGAAGCTCAGGTTGTATTTGGCCGGCCACTGCTGTTAAACAGGGTCACAGGAGGCCATATTATCTAGCAAGCCAAGGCACAATCATGTCTCCCTGGAGTCTAGAGCACCCTGTACCAAGCTTGTGAGGGCAGTGTGACACACACATTCCTCACCACCGAGCCTCAGAGAGCTGAAGCTTCAGTAATGGAGAAATCTTCCTCAATCAAAGTCAGACTGTAAGCCCGTCTAGCTCTACACTGAAACCTTGGAGAGATGCCGAGAATTAGACATGAGAGCGTTTCCCAGGAAAACTCAGGGATTGAATCCTGGAATCTCTCGCATGCAAAGCATGTACCCTACCACCGAGTGACATCCGTTCCATCAATCGCTGGAGAGCCGTGACCCTTCTTCACTCACAAGGTTGAACTTTTACAGCACGCGAGAATAAGAACCAGCTAGCCTCAGGATGAGTCCACCCTTCCTTTCTGCATGCTGCTAATCTGGATGCAGGCTGCCTGACTGAAAAGACTGAAGACCAGAAAAGTGACTCATGCACAACAGGCAAGTTCTTCAGAGGATGGCGTATTTCTTTCATGTCTTTGCAGCAGGAGCAAATGAATGACTATGGGAGAATGAGCTGTAGACTTCCCGAGTGCAGATGGCCAAGGGGCATCCTGTAGCATTCAGCCAAGCAGGATCCAATGCCCTTCTGGTGTTGGCCTGGCTTCTCCACCTAAGCCAGATGGCTAGGAACTGACGACCGCCAGACTGAACATCTACCAAGCCACACACTTGCTTGCCTCCAAAGCGCCAGCCCTGGCAACGTGTGCATGTAGAGCAGGCTTCCTCAACCAGATACCTCCAGATATTTTGCAATACAACCCCATCACCACTGACCACCAGCCATGCTGGCTGGGGCTGAGAGGAGATACAGGCCATAACATCTAAAGGGCAGCTAGTTGAGGAAGACTCTAATCTAATATTGCTTAGGACCTCAAGGCCTTAAGGATCACCTCTCCCTGTATAAATCAACCCGGACCCTGCACTTGTCATCGGAGAGCCTTCTCTATGCCCCCCCATCCAGGAGAGGTTCGGAGGGTGGCAACACAAGAACGGGCCTTTTCTGTGGTGGCTCCCAGATTGTGGAATGCTCTCTCCAGAGAGACTCACTTGGCACCGTCACATGTCTTTAGACACCAGGCAAAAGCATTCCTCTTTACCTAGGCCTATTGCTATGAAAGTGCAGGGAGGTATGCTGTTATTAAGATGATTATTTTACTATGAAGGCCATTCTGTCATTTATTTATTTTTTAACTCACTGATGCTCTGCGATGTGTTTTTAATGTTGTACTCTGCCCTCGCATCTTCTGATAAAAGGGCAGTATAAACACTGAATGCATAAATAAATGAAAATGCAACTAACATTTGCAGTCTTCACTACTGGTTTCTTCCAGGAAAGGACTGAACATTATTGGCCATGGAGAACATAATCAGGTGCAACTAGATGTCATCTGCATCCCACACTGAGAATTGTAGAGGAAGGGAATCTTTTTCAGACAGGGGACCACGTTCCCTTCTGGGTAACCTCCTGAATACCACATGCCAGTGGTGGGAGGAGCCAGAAGCAAAAGTGGGTGGGTTAAATTTTGTCTTTGTTCAGTAGGCTAGTTTCTACACACAGAGAGACACAGAGGATTTTCTATCCTCCATCCAGACAAGCAAGAGTCATAATCAGGCAAATGTGTCCATTAAGGGTGTGTTGTAGGGTCAGCAAGGGCTGTGACCTGGGGCAAATCTCAAGGGCTGAATAGGAGGGCTACACTTGACCCCTAGGCATGAGGTTCTCCACCCATGTTGCACTGCTTGGTCCAGTGCAATGCTCTAAAGCTCACAGACACCTTCTGCCTTTTGTTTCAAGCCGTACCCTAAAGCACCCTCCCGCGACTGTTTTGAGGACGTCTTTTGTCATTTCCTTAAGTGGAACATGCTTATGCATTCAGCAAGCATCCCGGTCGCCCCACGATAACCATTTCATTATGTAAATGTGCCCAGAGGCTCAGGCAAAAGGTTGCAAGCTTTTTTTTCAATAAATAAAAGTAATAGGTGCATTACTTGATTACCATTCTCTCTGAAGAGGCACACTTGTGGCAGGTATAAATTATAACAAAAAGGATCGGAAAAGTGAAAGTCGGGGAGGGCAGAAATTGCTCAGGGGGTCCAGTGATACAGGTTTGGGGGGAGTATATATTGATGGTCTTTAAAAAGAGACCCCTTGCATGCATTAGAGGAAGCAAGAGAGCAACAGATCCACAATGTGTGAATTTATAACAGCAAACCTATGGAAATGTGATCAGGACCACAAACAAAACGGTTAGCAAGCCACAAGAGGTAGCATTACATCAAAACCTGAACATTTCTTTGCTTTTCAAAGCACATGCCTCCTTTGATTTCTCTCATTGTTGTATGATAGTGACATTACAAATCCATTTGGAATCACTGGCAGCCATCTCCTGCAGACGTAGCAATCGCAGACTTTGCTTATCCTTCTCTCAACAGCGATGGGGCTTCAGATGATCACAGCAGACGCTTGAACCCAACATATCTTTCATTTCCACTAGTGCAAAGGTATCTGCTAGTTTGTGGGTGGCGAGCTATCATCGTTAAATTGAAAGGTTGCATGCTGTTGCTAGCAACTACGAAAAATGTGTCGACAGAAGAACTGGCGTGCTGCTAAACCCTGTTCTGGCGTTCAAAAGAATACACAAGGTTGAAAACTGCCTAGGGGCAGTGTGTACCACCCCCAGCCTAACTGATCCCATGTGCACTACCCTGTCTGTACTGAGGATTCTATATGCATTAAGCCGAGGGCCCTTAGAATTCCTGATCCCATGGGATTCCCTGTAGCAGGGAAGATTGGAATATCCCTTTGGTCCGACCAGCTCAATTTGGCAAGGTCAGAGGTGAGGCAGATAAGACCACCTCAGCACATCAAAGTTAGAAGTGGGAAGGGGTAGGGACAGCACACAGACCCCTGGTCCCATCTGCAACTGTGTTTCCTGGGTTGTTTTGACACCTCTATAGGATTACAGTTAAGAGGGTCCAAGATCCCACACTACATTCATTTTTACCTTAGAGCAGAAGTAAGCAAAACCATGCCCTCCACATGTTGATGAACTACAGCTCCCATCGTCTCTGACCATTAGCCATGACAGCTGAGGCTGATGGGAGATGGAGTCCAACATCTGGAGGGCACCATGTTGACTACCCCTGACTTACACGTTTGCTTCGCTACCCAAGGGTAATATTATGTAATACATGCACAAATCCTCAGCTAGCTGTGGAATGTTGGCTACATAGATCTTTCTTTATAACTTAACTCTTATGCCATTACAAGGATGTAATGGAAAAAAGCAGCTAACTTCCCAAGCCTTCGAAACCTGACCCTATTGTGCAAAGATTTGTTCTTGTAAGACCTACTTAAGTAAATGGTAGCCAATAGCCATTTAAGCTTCAAGGTTCTATACAAAGCAGTCATCTCATGATTAAGTATTCATACAGTAGAAAGCGGTTGGGCTCTCTACCAACATTAAATGCACTATCAATGTCAAGGTGAATTGCAATTAGCATGCAACTGATTCGGTGCCGATAAAAGTTTTATATTATTGAAACTGGGATACACTTCATGACAACACTAATTAACACTGTCCGGCTCTAGTCTTGATTTTTGCTACTTACCTGATGGCTCTAAAACTGTATCTGATTACATAACGGAGAATGATGCACCATGAGACATTTGCAAGAGCCCAAAACACATGCTGGTGGCAAGAGAGTTAGCCTGTGATCTTACTGACTTCTCACTAACAGGCTGCAAAATACTGACAATTACATAACTAGCTTGACATTCAGCAGCGGTTCATAGGCAATTGACCGAAGGAATCTGAAAACCTTGCGAAGCCTATGCATTCGTTGATCTAAGGCACCACATTCCAGACATTTTTAGCAATGACTACTTCTACTGATAAATTGTGGATATGCTTACACCTGAACCATCCTTGCGTGACCATCCTTAGCTTCCAAGCAAGGCGGAGCGCTTTTAAGCTCCCAGACCTGCTTACTGAGCTCTAGGAGGTTCTCATGAGATCTCGTGGAGTTCCTGTGAGAGCATCCCAGAGGCCAGTGAGCAAGTCTGAAAGCGAAAAAGATCTTCCCACACTGGGAAAACCCAGTTCGAAAAGAGCTTTTAAGACCTTGCGTGCAAGTGGTCCAAGCTAGTTCAACTCTCCGAAACAGATAATAATAATAATAATAATAATAATAATAATAATAATAATAATAATAATAATAATAATATCTTTATTGTCATTGCCCCCTCTCGGGGACAACGAAATTGCTCAAGCAACCATCTAACTACTAGTATTTCTTTGCACACAAGTTGCCTTCCCCAACCTGGTGCCCTCCAGGTGTTTTGGAGTACAATTTTCATCCTCCCTGATCATTGGTCATGCTGCATGGGGCTAATGGGAGTCATAGATCCAACATCATTTGTTTGGCCCCAGGTTGGGGAAAGGCTGATTTAAGGCATTACACTGGAGCCTTCACTTCTGTTTTGACACCGGAGATCTCAGCTTGCTTTGGTTTTGTGATACTTACCGTATTGGCCCGAATATAAGCCCCAAATTCTGACAGTGAAAAGTTAAAGTGTGGTTTGTATTCGTGACCTTATGCCACCGGCAAAGTGGTGTCGCTCCCCCCCCCCCCAGGAAGCAGCCCGGAGCACGGGGCAGTGGCGTGCAGCCTGCCCACCACTCCCAAGCCTCCCCCGGCACCAGCTTGGGGAGGCAGTGCTAGGAGTGCCAGGAGGCGGTATTGTCAGGAGGAGGGTGCGCAGTGCGCTCGGAACCGAGCACCAGCTGCCTCCGCCCCCCTTTCAGGGTGGTGGTGCCAGGAGGCAGGCCACACACACACAAATAATTTTAAAGGTGTGGCTTATTTGCAGGTGCGTCTTATATTCAGGCCAATATGGTACTTCTCTATTTCCCCTTTCTTTGGGAAAATTTCCCTGTCCTCTGCTGGGATGATCACAGCAAGCTCTCCTACGTCCCTGAACAGGGATGTCACATAAGCCTGCAACCTGAGCCACTGAAACCGAGGACAACTATACCAATTAGATTGTCTAAGGATCATTAGCTCCTCTTGGCCACTCACTTAGCAAGGGGAAGAGCACACAGCTCAGATGACATTTCAGATTTAGGCTCATCAGAAAGAGAAACCATATTTCTGCTAGACCTATCATTCAGTTTATAAAAGAGAATTAGAATCAACCTCCCAATGCTTTAATCACAAAGGAACTAAAAGTGTCCTGTTTCTCTCTCTCTCTCTCTCTCTCTCTCTCTCTCTCTCTCTCTCTCTCACACACACACACACACACACACACACACACACACACTTATTTTCCAAGTGATAGAATACTTCTGGTAGCAAGTGGCTGTAGGTCGTGCTGAATTTTTCAGCTTTCATATTCCAAAAACGAGGGGTGCTAAAAAGTTCTAACATGACTTGGGAATTCAAAAGATAATTGTGAATATCCTTGTTGCTTTCTTTCTTGCCAATTGTTACACACATCTCAGTACTTAAACAAACATTAAAAAAAACGACAAGCCTCTGGAACAGCATTCTGGTGACCACAGTCCTCTGCTACTACTGGTAAGGGCTCTCAAAGCCTCTCTTGGTTTTAAGTAAGGCTGAGGGCTGTTTTTTTTAGTTTGCCAAGATCCTAAAACAAAGCGAATGGGAAACGCCCAAGGTGTCCAGGGAAAGTACTGCAGCTCAACAGGGGAGCACCTGCTTTGAATGCAGAAAGCCCTGGGTTCAACTCCTGGTGTCTCCAGGTAGGGAGGGCTCTTTGCAGGAGCTATGGAACCAGAAGACAGCAAAGCAGGGAGGAGGGAGGGGGAGACAGAGTCCCCAAACACTACAGGACGGATCATATCTTAGCAACACAGCATATATAGATGGCCCTGCTTGCTGGCTTTCCAGAGGCATCTGGCTGGCCTCTGTGAAAACATGACGCCAAACTGGATGGTGCCTTCGGTCTGACTCTGCAGGGCTATTCTTATGTTCTTATCCAAGGCCGGTCAACTCATTTTGGCACATGAGGCAGAAAATTCCGCAAGTGCCTCTCCTACTTGCAAAGCTTCTGTTCTTACACCCCATATTTAATCCATGGGCCTCTCTAATTAAAGGATCTTAGGTAACCAGGGTGGAAAAATATCTCTCTCCCCCATGGCAATGCACCTTATCAGGAGCTGGAGGGCCTAGAGGCAGAAACATTTGATTCTGTGTGTAGCTGTGGCCTGGAAATGGAGGCATGGAAAATCTTTCACCTGCCAGGATTGCCACAGGGTCCTCCTGGACGGGACAAGCTGTAAGAGGCCTCCTCTGTTTGGGCAGGCTGTAGCTTTGCCTGAGGAACAAGATCTTCCTGGCTCTCGTGTGTGTTTCTGAGTGTTCCTTGCCTCCGGTTCCTGGCTTGGTCTCTTGGCTCTGACTCCCTGGCTCACCTCTGACAGCCGTCTGTACCTCAACCTCAACACAGTGCCAGTCAAGAGGAGAAAACCCTGAGCTAGGGTAGACTAACGGCCTGGTCCCAGACAAACCCTCATAAGCTTAAAAGCAGGCCTGTGTTAGCTTACAAAAGACAAAGCGATTGCTTGCCCAGAGCACTGGCCCAGCGGAAGAGGCAGATGGACAACCAACAAACACGAAACGATAGAGCCAAACTCCTAGTCGAGATGTGCACAGGCCCATGCCGGCAGCCCCGTCCGTCAGCTGCACGGAGCAACTGTGAAATCCTTCAAATTAGGCAGCTCTTGGGGGGAAGCTGGAGAAGGTACTCCAAAGTTCCCTTCAAGGCAGAAGCTGCACAGAGAGATTGGCAGCAGAAATACTGGCCCAGCACAGCTGCAAGTGGAGAGGCAGGCCTGGTGAGGGAGAAAACTTGCCCCTCTCTTATAAGCAATGAAAGGTTATTTAACAAGGAGGAGCAAGGCACTAATAAGTTCTACAGAATATATTTTACATTAAAATAAAAAATAAAAAGGGCAGAATGAGCTAAGCTGTATTCCCGACAGTTTTAAGGAACTTAAAGGTTCCTTAGCCCTCAAATAGCCCCTTTTAAGCGCAAATTTCAACGTAAGCCTAGAAACGAAGAAGAAAATGGTAAGATTTGTAGAGGTCATTTTTCAAGCTTGTCTCAGGGCAGAGATTGCCCCTCAGCGCCCTGTGAACCTTACTATGCACATTCAGGAATGCAACTTTTGGCCTAAGGGAGTTCCAGGATGCAGTTCAGTTTGTTATGGCAAAAACAAGGACTATGTACATCATCCTACCCAGAAAATCTCCACAGAAGTGCCTGTAGCCATCAAGATTAGACAGACAAGCCAATCCATGAGTTCAGCCACTTTCTTCAAGAACTTTGGCCCATTCAGAGGTGTCTCTCTGTACAAACGGGGTGGGGAACCAAAGGTAGGGGTGGGGGCAGGGAATGTGGCCTACCAGGCCTATCTATCCCTAGGCCACAGCCCTCATCGGTATGGATCACACCCCAAGTGTTTTTGCCTGGCTGGAAGGTGTCCTTGAACTCTGACAATGCCTCTTGCTTGTTTTCGATGGGGGGTGGATGACAGAGAGGGATGAGTGCATGTAGCAATTTGCCGACTGTGCAAAGGTGAAGTTTTAATTCGTTGCTCTGCTCACTTTTGCTTGTGGCCATGCCCACATCTGGGATGTGGCCCTCACAGGTTTTCCCAGAAGGCAATGCAGCCCTTACACTAACTAACTGCCTCTGGTGTAGTGCCTTTTTCAGCCATTCTGGGAACATGACTTGACGGGTGAGGTAAAAATACCTTAAATAAGCAAATGCAGGAGCCAATTCCCATATTTGGGGCCTGACACAGAACATCCTTTCACTCGTCACACAAAGGTAAATTTTGGCTCTGCCACATTGTGTACATTCAGCAGGGAGCTTTACCCAACTGCATATCCCCAACAAGTGAAGCTTTATGAAACGCATTTGGAAACACAAGTCTGCTGCATCCAACCTTAAGATGTTTAGGTTTGTGGCATGTGAAAGAGACTCATTTGCCTCTAACCCATGCTCAGTTTATCTGTGGCTGAAGACACTTCTTTTAGGATCAGGTTTTTGCCACCAATACACAGAAGCCTTTGTTAATGTTTTAAGACCAAGGTACTACCTCTGGAAAGTATTGGTGGTGGTGGGGACAGGAAACATATTTCAGATTCAAATTATCTAGCTGGACGACCTGCACATGGCAAAATACTCATTTTAAAGGTTTATCTTCTCCCCCTTAACGCAAGAGCTGCAGCAGTCCTGAGAAATACGTTGTAAGGTTTGCACTTCCCCTTATCAGAAGAAATGCTAGGTGCCCTGGAGCACTTTTATAACTACCAGGGAATGGGAAAAGTAAAGATTTACTAGAGGATATTTTATTGGCTGAAAGAACCCAGTCTCCACGCCAGTCCCCGCTATTAAAAATGGAAGCATAATATAATTAATGTTTACCCCCAAAGGCGATTGCCGAAAAAGGGTGGGGAGAGTGGGGTTGGGAAGAAAGGATTTGCCAATATTTGTGATGACTCGAAAATGTGCAAAGGATGAGGGGCGGGGGGAAGAACCCTGCAAGGCTGGAATAAATGAAAATAAATGTGCATTTCTCCCAGGGAGCCTTGAGGTTTCCTGTATGATGTGCAGAGGATAATTGTGCTGTGGCTTAGCAGTTAAAACACGTAGTTTGATTGTCTGGTTGAAGATCGTCAGCTGCTCACACAGCTGTGAATCAGACAAGGTCGGAGATGATGAGAGCCAGCAACGTTTCAGCATCATAATCAATTTGTAGCATCAGCGGCCTGATGGGTGCTCTATGCTGCCACCCACTTCTCTTCCCAAAGTTCATTAAAAGTTCCCACCAAGAAGAGGGATGCACCCTGCTCCTCTCTTCCCCGCCCCATCTTATCTCATCATCCAATCAGCCTTGAGTCCCACCACTCAAAAGTTGACAGCTTTGTCCCACCTCGCCACTCTCCATATCCTTGAGCTGTCTTTCTTGGAATGAATTTTCAGTGAAACAATGCATTTACAATTAGAGTATTTTATGGCTTGTATAACACTCCAGGCCCTAAGCACCCATTACTCAAATCTGCTGGGCTGGCCTGTGCACGAAAAGAAAAGGGAAGGAACTCATCCAGTGACTATGCATTTTTTTTTTGCCAGGTGACCAAGATGCTTATTAGAATCATGAGAAGCATCTTGTTCTAAAATATGCAAGAATTACTTTAGTCCTCCCACAGAACTGCTTTATACCAAGTCTAGTCCATTCAGAAGATCCCCCGAATGATCAGACCAAGCATCGATCTAGTCCGGAATCCCATTTCCCACGCCAGCCAACTAGAAACCTCTAGGAAGCCCACAAATAGGGCATGAAAAATCAGTAATCTGAAACCGGAGATTGCATATAACCATAATGGCTAATCATCGCTGATATTTTCCTCCAGTAATTTACCTAATTTGCAGTTTTGCAAAGCAATTTCCCCTAATGTAGTGCACAACTACATCCTATGACAGCAGATTCTATCAATTATGTGCGCGTGCTCTCTCTCTCTCTCTCTGTGTGTGTGTGTGTGTGTGTGTATATATATATATATATATATATATATATAATATATATATATATATCTTCCTGTTGCTTGTCCTGCATTTCCTGACAATCAGTTTCATTAGATGGTCCCAGGATTTAATTTTACAAGACTATTTTGATGGAAGCGCTAATCTCAGCAGAAGTGAGGCAAGATGAAGGTACCTTGGACAGCTCCAATCAGGCATCAGGTTGAATACTGTACTGCAGGGGTTGGCAAGGTTTACCTCGCCTGGGGCGGTTCACTCCCGCGGAGATTGCTTCATGGGCTGGATCACGTCTGCGCAGACCCTATTTCTGGCTTTGGCGTCTGTGCAGACGCAATTTCCGGCGTCTGCACATGTGCAGACACAATTTCCGGCATCACGGAAGCATGTCCCAGCTTAGCACAGCGTGCAGGGCGTTGCCAAGCAGGCAGCTCGGTTCGGGGGCCGTTTAAACGACCCCCGTGGGCCGCTTGGGCTGCAGGTTGCCGACCCCTGCTGTACTGCATGAGAACAGAGCTCAGATGTTGCTTTAGCAGGAGTTAACTATTGGACTGAGTCTCATATAGGAAGCTGCAGCTCTGCCTTACTAGCAAGCTATACTCTGCCTTTATGGTTGGAGGCAGCATTATTTCTGAAGACCAGCTGCTGGAAACCACAGGAGGAGAGAGATCACTGCTGTACTCAGGCTTCCCACTGGCATCTGGTTAGCCACAGTGAGAACAGGATGCTGGACTAGATAAGCCACAGGACTGATCCAATAGTCTCTTCTTATGTTCCTATCTATGTGCAGGACTAGTCTTTTTTTTAAAGTCCCTAAATTATACCTGGTCTGATTTACACTGTGCAGGGGATAGAGAATGTACACTCAAATTCTCATTTGTAATTCAACCTTTAAACATTTGGTTCATCGATTAAAATGACCCATGTTTGCTTTTCAGCCCCTAGCGTAGATGTCAGCAACTGAGACAGAGATTTTTTTTTTTTATAAAAGCATGATATTAACAGCATAAATATTTACTCCAGTCCTAATGCAAATGCAAGCATTTCCCATCAAGGCTGGAGGAAAGTTCTATAAATGGGAAACATCACTAACGTCCATGAAATCTTGTTTGAATTTGAGGTTTGGCTGTTTATTTTAAAGGTTATCAGGGAAAAACAAAGCCTTTCACTATTTCAATGCAGTACATAGCAAACTCCTTCCTCCAGCCACAACTTATTCTGCCTGAAACCTACTGTCAGTCCGTCTAGCTCAGTATTGTCTGTTCTGACTGCTAGGCAGGAGAAATTCCCAATTCAACCTAGGCTGTGTACACAATATACCTTCAAAGCACATTTGAAGCACACTCACATGAAGTTAGACCAAGGGCCACACTTACTCATCCCTGATTTATGGCAACCACACACAGTAGAATATACCTTTTCAACAGGTATGTAGAAGGGATGAGAAAGGTAGAATGGGGGGGGGGGTTGATGGGTGCAGCAGTCATTGGAACATGTTAACACCAAAGCACTGGAGAAGATAACAATAATTTTATTATTTGCATGCCACCCATCTGACTGGGTTGCCCCAGGTTATGTTGGAGGCTTCCTACATAACAAAAACAAAGCAAACATCCAACATTAAAAACCTTCTCAATACAGGGATGCCTTCAGAGGTCTTTGGAAAGTTGTGTAGTTGTTTATATGATTGTCATCTGACAGGAGGGCATTCCACCGGGGGGGGGGGGAGAGAAACAACTGCTGGGAAGGCCCTCCACCTGGTTCCCTGTAACTTTACTTCTCACAATGAGGGAACTGCCAGGAGGCCCCTGGAGCTTCATACTGCGCCAAGGGCCATCTGGCGGTTCCCTCACTGCGAGAAGCGAAGTTACAGGGAACCAGGCAGAGGGCCTTCTTGGTAGTGGCGCCTGCCCTGTGGAATGCCCTCCCACCAGATGTCAAAGGGAAAAACAACTACCAGACTTTTAGAAGACATCTGAAAGCAGCCCTGTTTAGGGAAGCTTTTAATATCTGAAGGACTACTGTATTTTAATAATTTGCTGGAAGCCGCCCAAGGGGCAGGGTATAAATAATAAATTATTATTAAAAAGGTATAAAGGTAAAGGACCCCTGACAGTTAAGTCCAGTTGCATACGACTCTGGGGTTGTGGTGCTCATCTTGCTTTACAGGCCGAGGGAGCCAGCGTTTGTCCGCAGACAGTTTTTTCCGGGTCATGTGGCCAGCATGACTAAGCCGCTTCTGGTGCAACAGAACATCGAAACCACAGCAGCACATGGAAACGCTGTTTACCTTCCCGACAGAGTGGTACCTATTTCTCTACTTGCATTTTGATGTGCTTTCAAACTGCTAGGTTGGCCGGAACTGGGACCAAGCAAGGGGAGCTCACCCCATTGCGGGGATTCAAACCACCGACCTTCTGATCTGCAAGCCCAAGAGGCTCAGTGGTTTAGACCACAGTGCCACCCGGGTCCCTAAATTATTATTATATAATTATTGGAGCTGCATCTCAGAGTCCAGGCTGAGCGATGGGGGTAAAGACGTTCCTTTATGTATACAGGGCTCAGGTCATTTAGGGCTTTGAAACACTCTGAATTGTGCTTGGAAACATACTGGGAGCCAATGTTAATCTTTTAGGACTGGTGTTATATGGTTCCGGCAGCCGCTCCCAGTCACCGTTCTACCAGCCACATTCTGGATTAGTTGTAGTTTCCGGGTCACCTTAAATGTAGCCCCATGTAGAGCACATTGCAGTAGTCCAAGTGGGAGATAACCAGAGCATGAGCCACTCTGGCGAGGCACTGCACAGACAGGTAGGGTCTCAGACGGCATATCAGATGGAGCTGGCAGACAGCTGCTCTGGACACAGAATTAACCTGGCCCCAGGCTGAGAACCTAGACCTTTAGGGGAACAGTTACCCCATTCAGGACCGACAACTCAATGCAGAAATTGCTGATCTAGATGGACCAAAGTTCTAACTATGTGTAAGACCGGTTCCTATGTTCCATCTCCCCACCAATACTATATTTAACATTGAGTACCAGCAAGTACTCTTAATTGGTTGGTAACTTTCTGTCCTGGGGGTCTAAAACTGAACAAGCTGGGCTAATCAGCAAGGCAGACGTGATCAAGGCACTTCCAGCATCAAAGAACTCCCCCCCCCCCACAAGAGCAAATTTGTCTTTCCAAACAAATCTTTACAGAAGTAAATCAGAGACCCACACTGTCATTACTTGTCCTTTGAAGTCAAGGAAAAACTAGCAAGAGTAGCCACTTAAAAGGACCTAAGAAAATACAGTTCTGAGTGTATATTAAGCTATGCTACTTGAATAGTTATTAAGTCCCATTTCCTGCATTTTTCTATTCAGGCATTCAGAAGGTACACAAAAATGCCATTGAAAAAAAAATGAGGGAAAAGACAACTAAAAATATTCCCTCTTTTGTAAAAGAATCCATTATGCTGTTTCTTTCCCAGACCATTCGAATAAAGAAAGCTTGTGTTGATAAAAGTAACTCTCACACAAATTGAACGATTAAAAATGTCAGTCGCATGTAGCAGGTACATCCTGCTCCAATAACACCACTTATTTGCTTTTATGCAAAATTTGTTTCCTTTGTGGGTGGAAACCCAAGACAGGAAAACCACTTACGTCTACCTCACTTACAAAGAAGAGCAGACACTTTGCTCGTATAAGAATGATGAGCTATTTAACTTTTTTTTATATTTGAAAAGAGGGACTCTAGTTACGTATTTAGCAAAATTACTTTAAAAGAGACCGAGAGGGGCTTCACAGACGGCTCCGAAAATAAAAAACTTTTGTTATCAAAATCCTACTTTACTCTGTAATAAAATGGTTTTAGAAGGTAGCAGATTAAAAAAACAACAACAGAAAGAGGATACAATATAAATATATAGTTCATCCCCTTGTTATAGGAATTTTGAGGTCTCGCATATATATACATCATATGTTCATAAAGCTACAAGGCAAACGGTGTTCTCGAAGCTACCAGCATGAGTTTGACCAAACTGTGGGAGGCAGGGGAAGACAGGAGTGCCTGGTGTGCTCTGGTCCATGGGGTCATGAAGAGTCGGACACAACTAAACGACTAAACAACAAAGAGCACAGGACAGAGCCAAATGGCATTTACTGCTACTATACTGTTAAAGGCAAAACTGAAAGGGTCCCAAAGAGGTTTGACAACCATCTGCTGGGTGTACACTTTGTTATTTATTTATTTATTATAGCATTTAGATCCCACCTTTTCCTCCAAGGAGCTCAAGGTGGTGTACAAAGTTTACCTTCCTCCAATTTTATCCTCACAACAATGCTTTGAGGTGAGCTAGGCTGAAAAATGGCAAGGGGGCCGAGGTGAGCTGTGAGCTTCATGGCTGAATGGGATTTGAACCCTGGCCTCCCGGGGTTATAGTCCAACACTCTAAACACTATACCACACTGGCTTTATCTCAATTTCCTGCATCAGGCACAATGTGGTACACCTAAAAAGCCCCTGCTACAATTCTGTGCTTCGTTCAAATCGGCATGCAGCAAAAGTTTTTAACACAGCAACAAGCCTGTGTACACATAGCAGAAAAAATGCAAAGACCAGAACACCTTTTCTAACCCTTTTTTAATAATAATAATAATAACAATAACAACAACAAATTATTTATACCCCGCCCATCTGGCTGGGTTCCCCAGCCACTCTGGGCGGCTTCCAACAAAATATTAAAATACAATAGTGTGTCAAACATTAAAAGTTTCCCTAAACAGGGCTACCTTCAGATGTCTTCTAAAAGTCAGGTAGTTGTTTTTCTCTTTGACATCTGGTGGGAGGGCGTTCCACAGGGCAGGCGCCACTACCGAGAAGGCCCTCTGCCTGGTTCCCTGTAACTTGGCTTCTCGCAGCAAGGGAACCGCCAGAAGGCCCTCGGCGCTGGACCTCAGTGTCCGGGCAGAATAATGGGGGTGGAGACGCTCCTTCAGGTATACAGGACCAAGGCCGTTTAGGGCTTTAAAGGTCAGCACCAACACTTTGAATTGTGCTCGGAAACATACTGGGAGCTGCTTTTTTAAATGGCTGCTTCAAATGTTATGACCCTCACAGTGAGGCGGCCAAAATTTTGCACGGTAGTGATACACACACTGGCTGTAAACAGCGAGTTAGGAAGTGGAATATCACCACCTGGCCACTTGTCTGTGATGAAATCAAGAGCAAATGGTTACCACACTTTTTTTAAAAAACAAAACCCCACAGCTGCCCCCTAGCTCAGCTATCCTATCAACTATTTATTTCCCCGGGTCCACCCATAAAAACACACATTTAACACTGTCATTTTCAATGAGGCCTGTTAACAACAAGTGTGCAATACTATACAGAGGAAGAAGGCGAGGACAAACAAAGGACTGGGGGTGCTAAAAGACCGCAGAGAGCTTAAATGCATTCTGAGCAGATAACCAGCTGCTACAGAGTAACATCATCCACTCCTAACACTTCGCTGATTAAAAGGCAACTGTAACCTATCTTTCAACCAAGTTTCCAATGCAGCTAACAAGGCATATTAGACACAATATAAATTAATACAAAAACATACTAGAAATGCAGAAGTATGGAACAGAGCAGCAGAATCAAGAACAGGAGCTAATCAAGGCAACCCCCCCCCAAAAGCCCCCCCCTGAAGAGGACTGCTTTGGTTTCCTGCTGAAAAACCATGGAGGAAGCAAAATGGAACTTCATTAGGGAGTTCCACAGCTATGATGCCATCACAGAATTCCACCAAATAGTTCCTCTGCAGATTAACTGTTATTACTGCAGTGGTACCTCGGGTTAAGTACTTAATTTGTTCCGGAGGTCCGTACATAACCTGAAACTGTTCTTAACCTGAAGCACCACTTTAGCTAATGGGGCCTCCTGCTGCTGCCGCACCGCGGGAGCACGATTTCTGTTCTCACCCTGAAGGAAAGTTCTTAACCTGAAGCACTATTTCTGGGTTAGAGGAGTCTGTAACCTGAAGCATATGTAACCTGAAACGTATGTAACCCGAGGTACTACTGTATTACCTAAAGACCCAGTGCTCCTCCAATTCTGGATATTTCATTTGCAAAACATTCTGCCTTATATCCGGGGGAATTGTTCATAGGTACCAACATTTTTGGCCATTTCATCTTTAGAGGGGCAGATTCGTGTAATGTGCACTGACATCTAGAAGACAGGAACCCAATACCTGATTGCATGAGCCAATCTCTCCATTTAGCCAGAATAAATTCGGACTGCCTGTTTTCCAGCTCTGTTACCTTCCCACTACATCACAGACAGTCAGCTGAAATACTCCCCAACATTTTCCCAGTCTTGAGCCTCCACCCACAAGGAGCTTACAGGTAACCCATTTCAAGAAATTCCAGTTCCGTGATTGCATCCTTTGACTAACAACTAAGCTCAAGCACTCCAGATTAGGAGACAATACACTTTTGTCCAAAAGTACGTGTTAAAAGGATGGAAACTTCCATATGCTTTTTTTGCTCTTGATTCCGAGTAGAATGGAGGAGTTAAGAAGCAGCAAAAGAACGTTAAGGAGAGTCTGGCTGGATCACAACAAAGAGTCTATCTAATGCAGTACCCTGTGTCCCACAATGGCTAAACAGATACCTATAGGTAACTCCCACCCCCAATGCAAGAGATAGCCCTCTCCTGCTGTGGTTCTCCAGCAACTGGTCTTCAGAGACAAGCTGCCTCAGCTCCTGGAGGTGGTACAGCCATCAGAGGTAGCAGTCCCTGGTCCTCCACACTGTGTGACCTATAAGGGCAAAAAAGGGTTTTGTTCCGTATAATCAGCTTCCTGCAATAACAAACAAGGACTATGCACGACCCATATATTTTAACATCCCTGCTCTTCATGCAGTCACAAACACCTAAATTTTAAAATAATGGCATCTGAGGTCAAATATACTAATGCAATTTACTCCTATAAGTGAAATACCATCTGATACAACAAAAGAAGACTCATTATTACACACTGAGCAAAAAGTTCGATGCTAGCATTCTGTTTTAAAAGCATGATGGAAAGCCTACTGTAAACAGAACTCAGTGAACCAGACAGCACTTAGCTAGAATTTTTTTTGCCGGGGTGGTGGTGGAGAGAAATAATATTCTAAACTGGTTAGGAAGAAAGGTTTTGCTAAGCTATATTTCTGCCACAAATCTGGATTTAACTAACGTACATAAAGCTACCAAATTTCAACACAAGGGGTTTCTGGGGGGATGAGTTGGGATAGAGAAGAGATGGTTTTCAAAGGGCTCTGGGCTATAAAAGTTTATACTTAGCTTGAAATGCTTCTACTTTTTAAAGAGTGACACAATCCACCAGGCATTTCTCCTGAGAAAAGAACCCATCAAAATGAGTGGGGAGCCACAGAAAAATGCTACCGTGTTCTTGCACAGCTCCTGATTTTTGTAAGGTGGCCTGCAGGAAAGAATTTGGGACTCCAGGAAGCATACAATCACACAAACACACAAGCATTTGCTTCCCTTCTTTGAAAAACAAAATAAAAATGTTTATCTTAACCAAACATCAACATCCGTTACAAGGTATCAGTAATAAAAGACTTCAACAAATAACTAATCTGAAATTTAGTTGATTCTTAAACCCACAGTGGTTGTTCCTAAAACAAAGTCCCAGTCATAGGGATAGTCTGCATCCTGCTATCCCTGGAGATTTGGGCTGCAGATCTATGCCCACTTACTGGGTGCAAATGAGCCTTACTTCCGAGGAAGAACATAAGCTTAGGCTGGGGCTGTTAGAGCCCCCCCTCCCCCAGTGTGGTGAGTGCACAGAAGGAGCACAAGAGGTGCAGCCTATCAGGAGTTATGAGAACAGCTGCTACCCTTGGGGACCTCGATTTGTGCCAGATCGCTGTCACAGCTTTCCCGGCAAGTCTGACTTGCCAGAACAGCTGTAGGAAACCCGAAGACCCTCAGATCATAGCACAACAGAGGCAGAATAAAAACAAACACAAGCAAAGCACTTCAGGTGGTGCACCAAGTATTTCATTTAACACACCAGCAAGATTCCTCCCCCAGCACCCTGTCACTTCCCCCAGCCACTCTTAGCATACAAGCAAAAGAAAAGGGAGGAAAACCTCCTTGTATTTCATCGCTGATTAACCCGACACAGATAATAGGTCTGCAGCTAGGGTGTCACTAGCCGATTCTGCCACTCCCCAAGCCCACCCGCGCACCCTGCAATGTAAAAAAGCTACAGCAACCTTTCCAGGCATCCCTTGCAAAGAGGAAGGGAGCGACACATGGTATTTGCACTGCTGTCCAAGACAAACAGCCTGTCTCGGCAAGTAGAAAGGCTACAGAACGCGCCGTAAACAAAGAACAAACTTCTATGGACAGAAATAATAATAATAATAAAGGCAGTGGCACGAGGTTAATTCCTTGGGTCGGCTAGAAGAAAGTAAGTTTTTCAGTTCTGTTCCCCAACTGGGGACATTAGGGATCTCCTGCTAGCTCCTTTCTTTCCTACAATAAAAAACACCCCCTCTTTCAATAAACTTTCCCTTTAAACCAACCATTACAGCATCTGCTGACTTTACTCAGCTGGCAGCAGCATGTGAAGCCTCATAGCTTGGTTAGAAGAGCTTTAACAGAGCAAGTTTGTGATCACAGTCATTACTGCCAAGATGCTCAAACTGCAAGGTATTTTTAAAAAGGAAAGAATGGAAGACTAGGCTTTTGTCCTGCTGTACCTTTAAATGGCTTCTACCCAAACCAGAGGTGCGAATGACCATAAAACAACAAC
The DNA here is from genome assembly GCF_965112155.1 of Podarcis liolepis. NCBI lineage: Eukaryota > Metazoa > Chordata > Lepidosauria > Squamata > Lacertidae > Podarcis > Podarcis liolepis. Next base: position 83,917,330 of record NC_139556.1, read on the forward strand.
TTTGCTACTTGTTTAAGTCAAACAAGGGCAATAAATAGGAAATGGCAGCAAATCCCGAACCCCCAAAATGAACAGCCCGAGACTTGCCTCGCCTCCGTGCCCATCAAATATCCCAAATATGGAAGGATGGGTCTTGTTCACCAGGTCAGTGATTACTTCGAACCTGTCCTCCATGTGGTCTCTCCGGCCTTGGATGGAGTAAACGGCCACGTTGTGGTTCTTAAACTCCCAGGTCTTGGAGAACTCGGCATCCAGCACATCCAATCCGCCGAGCCGGTCATTCTGCATGATCTCCGCCACTTTGCCCTTCACCATCTTCACGGCGTCCCTGCTGGACTTGACGATGGTTTTCACTTCATCCGTATGGAAGAAGTAGCTCCACAGTGCCAGGCTGATGCATAGCAGAAAGAGGGTCTCTGGTCTCAGCAAGAAGTAACGCATGATCCGACCCAGCAGAGAGAGCAAAGTCATTGTATCCTCTATCATTTATTACGGAGACAGTGGATTTCCCCCTCCCTCCTGAGCATGCACCGCACACCCGCACAAACCCTGGCGATTGGGATGGGTCTAAAGACAAGGCAGCAAATCAGTGCATGCTCCGGTAATACAAACCCACTGAGGGCAGGGTTATCATCGGCTACTAAAGCTGCCTCCTCCTCCTCTCCCTGTACCACTGCTTCAGGCAGCTCGAGTCACAGATGGCTGGGAGTAGCTCTGGTGTCAAGTAGTACAAAATCAGCACACCACTTCTGTGCAACCAAGGGCAGGCTGATCTGCCTCCTCTTCTGGCTCCTGCTGTTTCCAACCAGCACGGGGCTCTGGAGAAGGTGAACTGCAAGAAAACAAGCATCCGCACATGAGCAAAAAGGGGGAAGGGGGATGGAGAAACGAGCACTTAAAAAAAAAACAAAAACAGCAGCAAGAAAGAGAGATCTGTCAGCCTCTGTGTGCTATTGCAAAGAACTCTTCCAGCCAGGATGGAGGAGAGGAGGAAACAGCCTATGTTCGAGGGAGGACACAAAAGGACCCCTTCTGCCTTCTCCCGCCTGCTCCTCCTCTTGCTGCTGTTTCCCGGGCGCTCGCTCCCAGCTGCCCAGAGATGCCTCCGAAGTAGGACAGTAAATCAATTCATGCTTTTGCCGTCTGCAAACTCCAGGCAGAGCACACTTTTATCCAGCAGCAGCCCGGAACAGTTGCTAGCAGAGGCTCCAGGGGAGCATAGAGAGAGAAAGAGAGAGATTGGAAGGTACCGAAGGAAAACAGCAACAACCACAAAATGCCACAAGGAGAATGCGCATGGAAAAACCAGGAACAATGAAAAGAAAAAAATAACAAAGGGCCACGTGGGCTTTAGGAGGTGAGGACTGCATTGGAAAGCAAGACAGGATTACAGGGCAGCAGTATAGAGGAGCAGTAGTAGAAATCAAAAGGGAATGAATTATTATATTATTTATATTATTATTAGCACCTTCAGTGGGTAGAGCTGGGTCCTATTAAAAAGTAGCAGGGGTGGTGTATTGTTGTGTTTCTTGTAAAATAAACAAAACAAGTCAGAATGTCACAATCAGGAGGGCCCTTAAGGCGAGCCCCCAGAACTGCAGGGTCCTAAAAATAAGGAGCAGGGCTTTAAAACAAGGCCCGCTTGGTCACTCCTGGTAAGATAATGCAGCTCCCCAGGAAATCCCCGGCACGGGCGCTTGCACCAAGGCTCCCTCACACAGCTGCCATGCAGCCTTTTCCTTTGCAAGCCCCAAAAGGCATCGACCACCCGCATCATGCGCTCTCTTTGCAGCCCGTCTGATGATGGTGAACTTCTGGGGGTGGTGTCTTGTTTTTGTGGAGGGGTGATTTCTGCTTCTGGCACGGGCTCCAGTTTGCAGGCCACGAGGGCGAAGGGGTGCATGCCTGGGGAAGCGCGGACTCCCAAGGAGGAGGAGGGAGAGAGGGAGGGACGCGCTTCCTTTCCCCCAGCCCTTACACCCACCGACTGTACCATCCCGGAGCTGCTGCAGAGATTTGCATGCTCAGGCGGCCGACCTCGCCGAGGGAGAAAGGCGGCGGCAGCAGCAGCAGCCCGCCTCGCGCCTCTCCGCCCGCTTTGCTGCAAGAAGAGGGGAGCGAGCTGCCGGCTCCAACCCCCGGGCCGGCCAGCCAACCAACCAAGCCGGCAGCCAAGCGGCCGGCTCGCCCCTCGCCTCCCTCGGGCCTCCGCTGCGCTCCCGTATACCACTCGCCCCTCGCCTCGCTGCCCCGCCGCCCCTTCCCCGGCCGCCGTCACCTGCAGGGCCGCCCGCGAGACACCTGGCTCAGCCTCGCCGCCTCCGCCGCCGGTCCCTCCCACTGGGCTGGGCTAGTGGCCGCCGCTGCCTACGGATCCCAGGAGCCTTTGCGCAGGAGCGCTCTCGTACGATTGGCGGGAGGCCGCGCCGCGGGATTCTGGGGTTTGTAGTCCTCGAGGGAGGGCGGGCTCTCTTGCGCCCTCTACCAATGAAGTCATCATTATTATTTATTTATACACCTCTTGCCTACAAAAAAAAGCAGCAGCAGCAACAACAACTAGTACTACTACCAGTAGTGGTTTACAGGAAGATAAAATAATAAAACGGAGGGGGGGAAATCCAACCCTACTTTAATACCTATATTAGTCTTCCTAGCTAGGACTGATGGGAACTGTAGTTCCACCACCGTGGTTCTCAACCTGTGGATCCCCAGATGTTGTTGGACTACAACTCCCATAATCCCTGAGCTCTAGCTAGGGGTGATGGGAGTTGTAGTCCAACATCATCTGGGGACCCACAGGTTGAGAAAGGCTAGCAGCGCCGTGTTGGTTACCCACTGCTTTATACAGTTATAGATTGGGGGGGGGGTTTCCCCAAACCCTAGAAATTAATGTGAGGGTTTTGATCAATTGGGATATGGATTAAAGTTCAGAACTGTGCCAAACAGGGAATTCCTGGGTTGGCTTATGCAACCCTGGCTGGCTGGGGGAAGAGCAAACCCATGAACATGACTACAGGTGTTGATGGGCCATTGGGGAGTTAGAGGTTACCAAGGTGGCGGGGTGTATGTTTGAGGGCACGGGAAAAGGGTTTCTGAGAAGAAGAAGCAGGAGGAAGGAGGGAGATCCGTCTTGGGCAGGGAGGCAGAAGGTTGCCTGCACTGCTTACTGCACTGCTGTGGGCCATGCAGTAAGAACTGGGCTCCCTCCACACAGACTGAAGGTGTAAGTAGGCGAATAGACCATATTTCTTAAAGCCACAACAGTCTCCACCATGTCTTCCGTTCTCCAAAGGAACCAGGCAAGGAGATGGGCAGGCACCCGATTTTTGTAACAATACTATAAAGAGAGCCACTGTTGTGGTCAGAGCGTTGGACTTTGGAAGTCCCTCCCTGGAGAAGTTACACTGTCTCCCTCCTTGTTGTCTTTCTGCCGGCAGATGAAGATTTTCTTGTTTCAACAGGCTTTGGGGAATTGACTCCTTATAATGACTGTCATATTGTTTTTAACTGGAATTATGGATATGTTTTAACCAGATGTTATATATGTAAAAGTAAGGTAAAGGACCCCTGGATGGTTAAGTCCAGTCGAATTTGACTATGGGGTGCAGCACTCATCTCACTTTCAGGCTAAGGGAGCTGCCGTTTGTCCGCAGACAGCTTTTCTGGGTCATGTGGCCAGCATGACTAAAACGTTTCCAACCAAAACACAACGGGACACCGTGACGGAAGCCAGAGCACATGGAAATGCCGTTTTCCTTCCTGCCGCAACAGTACCTATTTATCTACTCATGCTGGTATGCTTTCGAACTGCTAGGTTGGCAGGAGCTTGGACAAAGCAACGGGAGCTCACCCAGTCGTGCAGATTTGAACTGCCAATCATACAACCAACAAGCCCAAGAGGCTCAGTGGTTTAGACCACAGCACCACCCTTGTCCCGTTATATGTGTATATAATTTTAATTCTAGTAATGTTCAATTGTGTTTAAATTATTGTTTTTTCTTTGTTTTTAGCAGTTCTTGTTTTTATCTATAAGCTGCCATGTGTCCCATAAGGGAAGAAGCCACAGTATAAATAAATGCAAAAATAATAATAATGGAGTTTGCTGATGCATCCGAGGCAATCAGCCAGGCTGCTGCCCACCCTCTCTCACTGGCAACCCACATGGTCTAAATATAGGCTTCCCTCAGTCTCGCCTGTTCAGCCAATTTAATGGTCTTGATCCTATTTAACTTTGACCGGATCATGCCCTGTGTATACGGCAAGTAATATGAAGGAAGTTCAAATTCATGTATACCCGACAGGAGAGTGTGGTAACTTCTCACGGTTTCCTGAACACTGCTTTTAAAAAACAAACAAACACATCCAGCTCTTTAGAGGGAAATGTCACGGATGATGACAGATTCGAGCAAACAACAGATATATAAAAATAACAACACTATTTTAAGGATACTTGGAAGTTCACTGGTTCAGATAATTATCTTCTGCTCAGTACTTCTCCCATCGTAATGTATCTCTTTTATTTGAGCAGGTCAGTCGGAGCAACACCATTATGTAGAGAAACCGACTCTGTTAACTGCACAGACGTTTTGTTTATGAACAGGGCAGCCTCAGAAAGGGAATTTACTGTTTTATTTTTAAAACAGAGCGTGCTCTTTGATCGTGTCAAAGAAATAATTATGCCATGGTACTTTTTCTAATATCCTTTTTAAAAAATTCATTTATATATGAGCAGGGCCAGTCTTACCATTCTACTTCGGCTGCTTACACATTATACCTTTAAAACACATAATTTCCCTCAAAGAAGAAGAAGGAGAAGAAGAGTTTGGATTTGATATCCCACTTTATCACTACCCGAAGGAGTCTCCAAGCGGCTAACATTCTCCTTTCCCTTCCTCCCCCACAACAAACACTCTGTGAGGTGAGTGGGGCTGAGAGACTTCAGAGAAGTGTGACTGGCCCAAGGTCACCCAGCAGCTGCATGTGGAGGAGCGGAGACGCGAACCCGGTTCACCAGATTACGAGACTACCGCTCTTAACCATTACAGCACACTGGCAGTATCCTGTTAAAAACTAAGAGGTAGGCTGGATCTTCCTCACCCTTGGTGTAGAGTGTTGGACTAGCACCAGCAAGATTCAAATTCATATCCTCCCGAGATGTTAAGCTCATTGGGTGACCTTACTCCTTCTCCTGACCTACCTCACAGGGTTGTTGTGAGAATTAAATGGTGGCGGTGAACCTTGTATACCAAGTTCCTTGGAGAAACATGTAATAAATATATAAATGAACCACAATAAAATGTAAATTAAAGGATGAACATGGAATAGATCATAATGAACAATAAGAAATAATCATCTTTCCCGGGAACATCTGATTAAAAACTGGGATTGTATTGTATTAAAAGAAAGGAGAAAAGTTCAATCCTGGGAACAAAACAGCTCATTGTCTCTCCTTTGTTTTGTGGCGGATGTTCTGTAGAGTAAATCTTATTTTAATTGTTTATTGCATTATTGCCCTATTTACTCATTATGAGTTAAGACTCACGCAAAGATGCCTGCATCTGCTCTGGCAAGATTTGCTCCAGAATGATTGTGTTTGGGGCTTTTTAAATAACTGCTGCATTTGCGGCTTCTCCTGGCAATATATAATTGAGTTAAATTCTATGTTTAATGAAAGCTTTAATAAAATACCTTCCAAAATGTGGAGCGTAATGTTCACGATGGCCAAGGAATTCATTGCTCGCATTATCTGCCTTGCAATGAAATATAAATGCATATGGTACCCTGAGGATGTCTCCCGCTTGTAGGAAAGTTTCGTTCATATTTTTCTCGATTCTAATTCATGCGGCACATCAGCCTGCAAAACACAGAGACAGCAGCATCCTCACTTCAAACCTTTCTGCCCCAAACATGGGAAGTGTGCCGCATGGGCGTAGCCAGGATTTGGGGGGGGGGGGCAGGCTTTATGTTGATCAGTTAGTTAAGTATTTTTATTTATTTACTTGAGCTGCCCTCCTCTGCATCGCCAGCTACGCCCATTGGGTTGGGTGGCACTGAGGACATGAAGTCAGTGATTCTGAGAGCCAAAGTAAAGTCACTTCCAGATTACCAGTTTATCATGCATTCATCCTGTTTTGCTTGCAGGCAGACTAGACCACAGCAGTTTGTTTCAACATTCATTCAAATTTGTATGTGGGGGGAATACATGACATTGCAACTGTCCTTCCATACTTCCCAGTGCATTGTCGCGCATGGGTGTAGCCAGGAGGGTATGGGGGGCAGTTTACCCCCCCAAAAAAAATCAAGTAAATAAATAGAAATACTTAACTGACCAATTGCATTGCACATATCTCAGTTCTGCCCCACTCCAACATAAAGCCTTCCCCCCCTAAAATAAATCCTGGCTATGCCCATGTTTTCACACCACTTTCCATACCGCAAGAAGTCTGGTTTTGTGGCAGGTTTGTGGTATAAGAGCTCTCCACTCGACTTCAGTTGCACATCCTGAATTTGCCAGCAAGTATATGGATACCATCACCTCCTGGCAAATAGTAGGGGAAGAAATGGAGGCAGTGAGAGATTTTACTTTCTTGGGCTCCATGATCACTGCAGATGGTGACAGCAGTCATGAAATTAAAAGACGCCTGCCTCTTGGGAGAAAAGCAATGACAAACATAGACAGCATCTTAAAAAGCAGAGACATCACCTTGCCAACAAAGGTCCATATAGTTAAAGCTATAGTTTTCCCAGTAGTGATGTATAGAAGTGAGAGCTGGACCATCAAGAAGGCTGATTGCCGAAGAATGGATGCTTTTGAATTATGGTGCTGGAGGAGACTCTTGAGAGTCCCATGGACTGCAAGAAGATCCAACCTATCCATTCTTAAGGAAATCAGCCCTGAGTGCTCACTGGAAGGACAGATCCTGAAGCTGAAGCTCCAATACTTTGGCCACCTCATGAGAAGAGAAGACTCCCTGGAAAAGACCTTGATGTTGGGAAAGATTGAGGGCACAAGGAGAAGGGGACAACAGAGGATGAGATGGTTGGACAGTGTTCTTGAAGCTACTAACATGAGTTTGACCAAACTGCAGGAGGCAGTGGAAGACAGGAGTGCCTGGCGTGCTCTTGTCCATGGGGTCACAAAGAATCGGACACGACTAAACAACAACAACAATTTGGATCCCAACTGAAAATAGCGAAAGTCTGGAAATGCCCTAAAGGTGATGTGAGAGATTCAGGAACAGGATGCTTCTACCTATTTTAAATTAATAATAGGTGAACTTATTTGGATTGGGGCCATGGCACCAATTGTGGAGGTAAAAACAAAAAACAAACCTTTCCTCCAGTGCTGCTGTCTCAATGAAAACCAAGCCTTCCCCACTGCCATTTGATCCACAGGACAAAATATACAGGTGCCATATTGGTATTTACTTCACTCCTTCTATTTAGTCCCATGCCACTAGAGAAGGCCTAGGGGTGAAATGCGACGCTGCAGACCTTTTTACCTGACCCTCAGAACTCTCACCAGGCCATTCCTATCATTGATCCTCCAAATAGTTTTGCCTGGTGTTCTTGAACTCTGACCATGACTCGTTTGCCAGGATGAAGGATACAGATGTGTGCGCACATCTTTGTACTGCCCACTGTACAAAAGAAACTATTCTTCTTCTTCTTAATTATTCAACTTATACACTGCCCTTGTTGTTCCGCCCACTTTTGCCTCTGGCTCCTCCCACCACTGGCATGTGGCCCTCAGAAGGTTGCCCAGAAGAGAATGTCGGCCCTTGGATGGAAAAGGTTTCCCCACCTCTGCACTAAAGTGCAACTATGCAATGCATAGTGCTCACCGCTGTAAGTTTAAGTGGGATTAAATTCTGAAATGTTCATAGCAAAATGATTGCAAGCCAGAGATAAATTCTCATTCAATTTCCTGTTCTGATAAAAAGAAGGAAAAATGGGTTAGAAAAAAAAGTTAGGCTGCATATTATGAGGAAGAATGCTATGCCTCCGCTTGATTTCAACCAAAAGATCAGCAAGACTCGCCATTCAGGCAGGTACTTTATTGCAATACTGTTTCTTCAACCCGGTGAAGATCGACTGGAGAAAAGAGAGTGTCAAAGGAATAGCAGGTGATTATCATCTAAAATTAGCTAATAGCTCTGCGATTCCCCCCCCCCCCAGGTCTGTGCTGTCTGTTCTATAATGTTGTGAAACATTAGGCAAATATTTCTCACGCAAAAGCCCCTCCTACTCATTATATGCACAGAAAGCACTGAAGTTGTGGTTTCAATTAATTGTAGGTATTAATTTTTAACAGCAAACTGGGCATCATTATAAATTAGACATTCAGGTATTGCAGTGACTCATTAGGACGAAATCAACAAGTACAATATTTATTTCACAATGGGGGGGGGGAATTGAGATAAAACCTCTTTGGAAGATTTCACCTTTTATTTTTAACACATTTTGATTCCAGATAATTATCATTCACTGTTGACTTTGATGATCATTGGAATCTAATGACTGCCCTAAAAAACTATTTGGGGGGGGGATTTACATTATTATTAAACACACAACCAGCTATGTTCTCCTTTCCTATATGTTATGCTGAGACATGGATTTCAGTTTCCTGAATACAAATTAAAATGCATGTGAAGCTAATTTAAATAATCAACATAATAAAAATGCAATTTCATTTCATTTACTCTGGGTATTCGTTGAGGATATCATTACTTCACCCTGGGGAAAGCTTGTAAAAGCGGAATCTATAATCTTTGTAAATTACAGTACAGCATTCAAGAGTGATGAAAATAATTTGGCAAGAGCCCGAGGGAAATTTTGGCTTATATGCAATTGTCATGACACCATCTCTTCAAAGGGTGAAACCAGGGATTAATAGTGAGATAGGGAATTGTCCTTGGAGCCAACCCCAGGTGGACCAACTAATTCAAAACACTGGTATCCCAGGTGTGCCAGTACCTCTCCAGCCCAAAAAGGTTATGTTGCCCACCTCTGACTCAGGCTTATTCATCCTTCCCCTTGTGCCTCTGCTTTCCACCAGGGGAAACAACTCTTTAGAGCTCAATTGGAGCAAATAGCAATTAGGTTTTCCACAGACTTCTCTTTGTTCCGGTTTAGAGCTAAAGAGCAGGTTTTCCCTGGGAAGGGAGGGGGACAAGAGGGAAACTGCCTAGCAAACACGGGTCCAGCAGAAAACCATTTGGCCCCTTGCTTTCCAGGCACGGAACAAGCGGAAGTGTGGACACGCATGCCGGGTCCTTTTAAATGAGAGGCTTCTCCCACTAAAGGCGGAACTTGCTCCTCAAACAAAAAGCTACAGCTCTCATTTAAGTCTCAGTCTGGTGCTGAGCCCCCATCCATTTTTGGAATTGCAATGGGTTCTCTTTTTTTGTACTGTTTTAAACTGTATTTTAACTTGTTGCAACCCACCCTGAGACCTTATGATGAAGGGTGGGTAATTAACAATAATTAATAGTAATTATTAATAGTAATTAAGAGCTGGCTAGGGTGCCCCGGAAAGCCAAGCCTAGCCTGAACCTAGACCTTGCCCTACTTTACTCTACTTGCTTGAATCTGATTGTTTTCCTGGGGTCAAACTCTCCCCCCATACTTACGAGGCCATTGCTGAAACAGAAATTGCAGTCATGCCAGCACAGTTAATTACAAAGACAAACCCCTGATGCAGATGGACAGGGTTGAAATGGGAATTGTGGTTTAACTCAGGAAATATTTCTTTTGGCCAACAAGATAAAAGCAAAGGATAGTGAGGCTGCCACTGGTTGCGATGGAAGGGAAAACCACTCTACTGCTGCCAGATGTTCTCATCTACACATTAACAGCATTACGTACATATACTTGTGTATGGCTTTTATTTTATGCTTATTTCATAATGTGGCCCCAACACTCTCCAATAGGGATCCTCCCACCCTGCTTCTCAACCAAGCAATGCCAGATCAGCCATGTTCGAATGTTTTAAGGATTTATCCCTTCTTTGCAGGTTTTTAAGCAGAGGTTGGATGTTTTAGCTGAGATTCCTGCATTTCAGGGAGTTGGGACTAGATGTCCGTTGGGGTGCCTTCCAACTCTACAATTCTATGATTCTGCGAAATAGCAGACAAAAGACCAAATAACACATGCAAAGGTTATCACTTGTCTTAAGACTAGATCCTCATTGCTTCTCTCCTGCTCTTACTCAGTTCTTTCATTTCAGATCTCACTCATCTGTCTACTACTCCAACCATAATCTTATCTCCTTTCCCTATCTCCATCCAGCTTGGGGCGTCTCTTTCTGATTGCTTCTTCAGACAGAGCTACTGTCTGCTCAATTGGTGAGAGCCTCTCACCCAGATCCAGCCCAATCAAGAAATCTATAGACCATGTAAAAGGTAAAGGTAAAGGACCCCTGGGCGGTTAAGTCCAGTCAAAGGCGACTATGGGGTTGTGGCGCTCATCTCGCTTTCAGGCAGAGGGAGCCGGCGTTTGTCCACAGACAGCTTTCCAGATCATGTGGCCAGCATGACAAAACTGCTTCTGGTACAACGGAACACCATGACAGAAACAGAGCACACAGAAACACCGTTTACCTTCCTGCAGCAGTGGTACCTATTTATCTACTTGCACTGGCATGCTTTCAAACTGGTAGGTTGGCAGGAGCTGGGACAGAGCAACGGGAGCTCACCCCGCTACACAGATTTGGACCGCTGACCATCTGATCAGCAAGCCCAAGAGGCGTAGTGGTTTAGACCACAGCACCACCCACGTCCTACTGTACACCATGTACTGTACACAGCGAACCATTTGTACATATCCTGCTCTTGGATTGCTCATTTTGACACTTGTCATCCTAACCTTTCCAAAAACCTCATATTCATCAACTTTCAACTTGTCCTAAGTTGCCTAAGCCTGCTCAAGGAGACTTGCTTTAGTTTTGCTTATGCTGTAAATTCCATGTCCCCATAATCTCCAGCGCATCTCGATGAATCAGAACATGGTATATCTTACTGTAGAATAAAAATGTGACTGTCATCATGCTGCAGTTCACTTGGCAACTGACAGGTGCCGCTATGAACTTCAGTGTGACAAAAGGCAGTGCAGGCAAGCCACAGTGGGACAGCTATAACAACTTATGGCACCAACACCACCCCCAGCTTTGCCTGCCAGTCTCAGGTCCCCTGCTCACAGGAGTTAGTCAGAGCCTAGCCAGAGAAGCCACATTCCTCCTCCACAGCTGGCCTCAGAATCTTCTGCTACTGCTGACCAGCATGGAAAACAGGAGGAACAGTGCAGGGAGGAAGAAACAGCAGAGCTCCCTGTGTGCTGTTTTTGGCATAGGAAGTTTCTGTGTTTGCAGACTTCCCCACTCACTTCAGTGGAGGAGAGAACTCTCCACAAATAACATTAGTACACTAAGCTGCCTTTTATCATTTTCCTTTTAAGGGAATTAGAGAGTCGTTATGGACAGGAAAGATGAGGGCATGTAAAGGCTCTTGCGAGCAATCTCAAGCTGGAACAGAAGACATTGGGTAGTAGCCAGCTAAGTCCTACTCAGAGTAGATACGGTGAAATGAATGGACTTAAGTTAGGGCACTTCCAGAGGGTTGCAATTTTCACATGGGAGTCCATCACATACTAGCAAATTCAGATTGTGTAATTATACTCGGTCGGGAGACATCTTGCATGACAAACCCACTTCTCAGGTTTTTTAGCAATATGGTCTGCAATGGGGAAATCCTCTGTAAGGTAACACATGATGTGATGCAACTTTGTCTAACCTCCCCCGAATGAATGCTCATTAAATATCCAACATGGTCCAAACTCTCCAGAAACAAATCAGGAAGAGCACTCAATAGCCAGGTTGCCTAAAAGCTCATCTGAATTTCTGCTTGTCCTGCCACTTTCCCCTGGGAAAACACACTCTTTACCGCTGAATCGGAGCAAACATCAATCAGGTTTTCTGTGGATTGGTGTTTGCTGCGATTCAACAGTAAAGAGCGTGTTTTCCCTGGGAAAGCAAGGGAGAAAACTGCTTGGACCCATGCCCAGAAAGCAAGAGGCAAGCAGAAAACCACTCAGACCCATGCTTTCTAGCACTGGGACAAACGAAGTGTGGACAAGCCCTTCCTTAACGTTCTTCTGATTCTCATCTCAGCCTGAGCTAATGCTGCCCTTACATTGCTCTTTCAGTCTGAGAGGTGGTTCTAGCTGTCAAAGTACTGAAAGATTAAATCTGGTCCCAAATGTTGTTGTAACAAGTTAATTACTAGAAGCTGGCTTTGCTCCCACATGGTTGCAATTTGTTTTCTCTCACACAGATAAAAAATAAAAGGGTCTTATCACAGGAATGTAATATTAGAAAACATCTGAGAGCACTCAGGCCGTTCTCTGGCCGTGATGAAATGGATTTGGGGTGGGGGTGGGGGACTGAAACACACCAAAATATAAAATTGTCTTTCCCAACAGGGAACCCAAGCCCTGGGGGTGATTATCAGTATATTCTATCTTCTCTTATGGCCTCTGATTAAAAAATCATTGAAGCTTTTATACTTATCCTCTTCAATAGATATCAGTTTTTAATCTTATAGCCAACCCCAGGTACCTCATGCCAAAGGGTCTTTTGTACAAAATTAAATCCTTTCACAGCTTCAAAATGAAAAGTTAGCCTTCTGGCTAAAGAGGTCAGTATGATATACCCACTTCATACCTACTTTCCATTGGGGAGAAGAGGGGGGAAACTGGAATAACACTGCACAGTATATACTGTGCAGTGAATTCGGAGAGTTGAATAGGTTGTATGCCTGTAAAGGTAAAGGTAAAGGGACCCCTGACCATTAGGTCCAGTCGTGGCCGACTCTGGGGTTGCGGCGCTCATCTCGCTTTTTTGGCCGAGGGAGCCGGCATACAGCTTCCAGGTCATGTGGCCAGCATGACTAAGCCGCTTCTGGCGAACCAGAGCAGCACACAGAAACGCCGTTTACCTTCCCGCCGGAGGGGTACCTATTTATCTACTTGCACTTTGATGTGCTTTCAAACTGATAGGTTGGCAGGAGCTGGGACCGAGAAACGGGAGCTCACCCCGTCCCGGGGATTCGAACTGCCGACCTTCTGATCGGCAAGCCCTAGGCTCTGTGGTTTAACCCGCAGCGCCACCCGCACCCCTCCTGTATGCCTGAGTCCCTGCTAATTCCTGGATCCAACAATTATTCCATTGCTGGAATAGCCAGGCAAGTTGCTTTGTTATGGCCCGCTATGTATGGGCGGTTATGGTAACAAAGAAAACAGCTTTGTGTCAGAGGCCAAATAGATTGGAGCCCCTCCCTCAACTGTCTCTTAGGGTAGATCTACACACGGGGGAAAAACAAAGGAAAAAAAACAGGGGGGGGGAATCACAAATATTATTTTTGCTCTGCATCGCCATCTGGTGTTGCATGTGTTTTTTACTAGCTTAAGCTTCAGGGCCGCTAATCCCAGAGGGGCCCCAGAAGTGACTTTAGCCCACATTGCTTTTTTTTTCTTTTCTTTTTAAAAGGATCTAGTAGACCCAATTTGAGACATACAACTCAAATTGATTAATTTGTTTTAGCAAAAACTCTGAAACATTACAGTTGCCAACATGTTTGGCAAATGAACCAGAAGGGATGTTCAAAATGTGATGTACTGCTACCTTAAATTTAGTTATGTACTGTATTTTTCGCTCTATAAGACGCACCAGACCACAAGACGCACCTAGCTTTTGGAGGAGGAAAACAAGAAAAAAAATATTCTGAATCTCAGAAGCCAGAACAGCAAGAGGGATCGCTGCGTAGTGAAAGCAGCAATCCCTCTTGCTGTTCTGGCTTCTGGGATAGCTGCGCAGCCTGCATTCGCTCCATAAGACACACACACATTTCCCCTTACTTTTTAGGAGGGAAAAAGTGAGTCTTATAGAACAAAAAATACGGTATATGCAGCCTTGACATATTATTCTAGCCTACTTGTTCCTGGCCAGGAAGAAATAGCAAGCATGCCCATTTCCTCATGTCGGAGAGTATGATGAAAACTCTTGTTTCAGCAAGGAAGCAGTTCAGACTGGAAACTTATGTAGGATCCGGAGGCCACATCTATCTGGCTCTCAGTCAGGCTCTGATCCACAGAGTTATTTCCATGTGCTCAAGAAGCAGTTCTGAGGTTCCTGCATGACATGCTGTTTCCAGTGTGGTGTAGTGGTTAAGAGCGGTGGACTCGTAATCTGGTGAACGGGGTTCGCGTCTCCGCTCCTCCGCATGCAGCTGCTGGGTGACCTTGGGCCTGTCACACTTCTTTGAAGTCTCTCAACCCCACTCACCTCACAGAGTGTTTGTTGTGGGGGAGGAAGGGAAAGGAGAATGTTAGTCGCTTTGAGACTCCTTTGGGTAGTGATAAAGCGGGATATCAAATCCAAACTCTTCTTCTTTTGTGGGAGATGGGTGGTTGTGGCAGTCCAAGAAATGACCAGGAACCCAGGGAGCTGGTGTGGGGACCTCCAGTAGGAAACCTCCAGCCAGCGATGTCTGGATCCTACAAAACTCCAGGGTCACTGCTTGTATGGGTATCTGCTGGATGGTTGTCGTCCCCATAACTTGTTATTCGTCAGAAGAACCCCCAGATTCAAGGCCTGCACAGGGCTGAAACTCTGACAGGGTAAGGCTTGGCCACAGGAAAGTTGCTTTTGCATTCATAAACTGAACTTTCATCCCTTTTCTTTCTTCTCTTCTGTTTGTCCACTCCTTTTCAATCAATAATTAAAAAAGTATATATTATGCTTTTCGGGTTTATACATTTCACTAATTTTATAATCATTTTAACATTTCAAAACTTGACTTCCTTCCCCCTCTTTCTGCGATTCCTTAAATTTATTTTTAAATATTTGCTGCATATCCAAATTAACTTAATTTGCTCATTTATTCATCTACTTAAAATATATACTCTTATAAAACTGCAGGTTATTACAATAATCCTGCCAATGTTATTATCTGTTTACAATTTATCCGTAAATATCCAATAAACCATTTCCATTCTTTTATACAATCAATCATTTCTATTCTTTTATCAATCATTTTATTCGTATGCCACCTTTCCATGCTGAAGGCAGCGTACAGCATATAACTACAAAGATAGCAAAAGTAGTCATAAATGATAAACAAAACATCAGAAAGTAAACAACCAAACAGAACACTTTCCACATAATACTAATTTTATACCAGACACTCACACAGGACATTCACTGCCTTATCTGATTTAAAGGAGAAGTAGAGCTGGGTATCGTCCGTGTACTGGTTAACACTCAGCCCAAACCCTCTGATGATCTCTCCCAGAGGCTTCATATAGACGTTGAAAATCATGGGGGAAGAGGACAGAGCCCTGAGGCACCCCACAAGTGAATGTAAGTGAAATATACTCAGAGTCGCAAAGTGATTTCATGCTCTTTATTCAGCTCATAGTGGTGAGGAGGAATGAATGGAAGCCCCCTCAAAGTATCTGCTTTATATACATTATTTACACAATGGGCTGCACATGATTGGCTAATTCTGGAATTCTACTGTAAGCCAATCAGGTTGTGGATTCACTTATATCTGGAGCATGATTGGGTGGTTCCTGCCAATCAATCATACTGCTGCATTGTTCTAGGACCAATCAGACTGCTGCATTCTGAATCCTATTGTTCTAGGACCAATCAGACTGCTGCAATTTGGATCCTATTGTTCTAGGACCAATCAGACTGCTACAGTTTGGATCCTATTCAACTCAGTACATAACAGTAAGGAAGGCAGCAAGTGGGGCAGGGCTCAATTTGCCCTAATAGACCAGTCGTCCCTGGCACTAGGGTTCTGTTATCAGGGAAGGAATTAGTTTAATGCTGTAGTAGTTTAAAGCAAGTCCTGAGGATCTTAACCTTAAAACACTGTCCTTACCGTGTATAAGATCATGGTTTTTGCTATAAAAAAATTTGGCCAAAATTGGGGGTCATCTTATACAGTACATGGATAGCGAACAACTCAAGAAATATTGATTTATTAATTTTGGGTTTTTAAAAATAGGGGTCGTCCTATACATGGGGGCCTCTTATACATGGAAAAATATGGTATATCTGTCCTTGTAGAGAGAATTAGCTCCAGAGCATGTAAAAAGATAAAATAGCATGGCTTTAAAAAAAAATTATTCAGGCTGCATGTATAAAATACAGCACAGAACATTGAGCTGTTTATAGACGCATTGTTTAAAAATGTCATTTTATAGCTTATATAGTTTGTCATTTTTTAATATCACAACCGAGTCCAACCTGTAATGAAAAACAAAGATCTCTCGAGGAGGATCGTTCTGTGATCATGGCAGAAAATAACGTCTGCATTATTGATCCTTTGCTGCGTTTACCATTCTTTTGAGGCCTACAGGCATATATCAAAAGCACCAAGGAATTGAGTTGTGCTGGAAAGTGGGATTGTATTCAATATTACTAATTGATTGTTACGGGCATCTCTTTTCCAAAAGAAATTAGCGTGTTGCCCCTGTCAGGCTCAGTTCCCCTGCTGCGAAAATAAATAAATAAAGCCAAGCCCAATATTGTGTGAAATATAGATAATATGCAGCTGGGAATAAATCCTGAAAACATCATGGCATGAGGAGATGGAAGCAGGATTTATGGCGGCAGGTAACCACATTTCCTCTAGGCATCCATCTTTCTTCAACAAAAGAACATCACAAGGTATTATCAAAAGAAATGCCAGCTGGAACAGGCAAGTGGCCCAGAGAGCCAGTGTGGTGTAGTGGTTAAGAGTGGTAGTCTTGTAATCTGGTGAACCAGGTTCGCTTCCCCACTCCTTCACATGCAGCTGCTGGGTGACCTTGGGCTAGTCACACTTCTCTGATGTCTCTCAGCCCCACTCACCTCACAGAGTGTTTGTTGTGGGGGAGGAAGGGAAAGGAGAATGTTAGCAGCTTTGAGACTCCTTAGGGTAGTGATAAAGCGGGATATCAAATCCAAACTCCTCCAAACTCCTCCATCTAACTCATCATCCTGTTCCCACAGCAGCCAACCAGATGCTCCGGGGAAGACCACAAGAGGGGTCAAGTACAACCGTGCTTCCCCTGAAAAGTATTAAGAAGAGGAGGCCACACAAAGGATGTATAACAGCAGCTCTTACTATACAACAGCATGAAGAAGCAGCGGTAATCCTGTTGGCTTGCCATGCTCCATCTCGTGTCTGAAGTGGGCCTTCCATACAAAGGCTGACCTGGGCATTCCCAGCAGCCTTTTCTAACTTGATGCCCTCCAGATGTTTCATACTACAACCCACACCATACCTTGGCCTTGCTTGCTCTGGCATCTAAAAGTTGTAGCAGATCTGGCGAGAACCGGGTTGGGGAAGGCTACTCTACAGCAGGAGCAGGGAACCAGTGGACCTGTTGGACTCCCATCAGCCCCCAGAACTTATGGTTACCAGACATCCCCGTTTCCCAGGGACAGTCCCCGGATTCACAAATCTGTCCCTGGACAACATCCGTCCCCGGATTTCTTTTAATGTCCCCAGATTTATATTTTAAGTGTTGTAGATTTATTACTAGGGAATGAATGTTGCGTGATTGGTTCAATGGCACAAGACACATCATATAGGTGAGGCAAAACGGCGGGCGCAACGGCAGCGAGCAGCTCCTGAGGCCAGCCAGTGCCAACTGTGCTACCAGCCTGGCTCGGGGCTGCTGAGACAGCCGCTGCCGCTGCCACTACTGAGGGGGAACCGGGGATGCCCAGCGCGTCAACTGGGGGAACCGCTGACACCCCCCCCCGGTGACCCAAATCGAGCCAGGAGTGAGAGCGCCCAGCCACCCAGCCAACTGCCCAGTGGCGCTCCAGGGCCAGGAAAACCCTGGAGCCGACAGAGGGAGAAAGGGGAGAGGAGAAGGAGAAGGAAGAGAGAGAAACAGGGAAGACAAAAAAGAGGGGAGCCCCGACCTTGTCACGCTGCTGCTGCTGCCACCGCTGAGGAGAAGAGGTAAGAGAGCACCAGGAGGGCAAGGACACATGGCCAAGCCCAGGCCTGGCCCGAGCCTAATCCATGGTGGCTAGCACTCCAAGAGAGCAGGCCGGGACCCAGAGGAAGGCCATGCGACAAAGGAGACCACAGAAGAGAAGATATTGCTTCTTCTTCTTCTACTACTACTACTTCTTTTTCTTCTTAAAAAGAACTTTAAAAAAAAACACTTTTTTTGTTTGTTTGTTTTTTTAAAGTGTTCCCGGATTCTTTGAAAAAAAAATCTGGTAACCTTAGCTTAACTGTGTATGTGTTGCCCCTGATTCGACAATAATTTGATTTTGAGAAAAACACATATAATGTGGGCGGGCTTTTTGTTTTCAATGCTCATATAGTTATTTCAAATTACATGTGTGCAATCATTTGAGAATGGCTTTATGAGGATGCCCTTTCCCATGGGAAAATCTGCAGAAAGGACAGATCTATCCACCTTTTCTCAATGTGGCAATACTTTGATGCATATGGTGTACAAATGGACCTTTTTATGAGAGCTTGGGACACTTCAATTAATCAAGTTTTGAAATGGCATCCAGTGATTCAGCCAACAAGAGAAGCATAGCGCTTATGCAGTGCAATCTGTTTCCCTACCATCCCAGAGTACACTCCCTCCACCTACATGATGCTATTGATTTTCCAGTTGGCTTGCAAGATCAAGCTCTCCACACAGTCATTAATATTTCAGTGCTGCAAGACTACCTGAAATTTATTTCTAGCTACTTATTCACTGGGAGTACAACCAAGACTGAACTATCATTAAGAAAAACTACTGGGTCAGTAATGGAATTGTGTTAATGGGTTCTGGTATACTTAAATACAAGGAGATTCTGGGCAGATTCGTAGTTCAGGCAGTTGATGTTAAATGATTATATCAGGCTGACCCAAGTTTCAAGGTTTTCCCAACCAGCAGAGGAATGGGACTGGAGCTGAAGATCAACAGAAGGTGTGGAGTTGCTACATGCAGAACTAAAGGCTCCCACCTTCAGCTCCTGAAGCTGGCTGGACAGCCTGTTTGCAGGTGAGACACAAGCCCCCTTAATGCGTTAATTGAGGATGTTTAACATATGAAGGGACGCGGGTGGCGCTGTGGGTTAAACCACAGAGCCTAGGACTTGCTGATCAGAAGGTCGGTGGTTCGAATCCCCGCGACGGGGTGAGCTCCCGTTGCTCGGTCCCTGCTCCTGCCAACCTAGCAGTTCAAAAGCACCTCAAAGTGCAAGGAGATAAATAGGTACTGCTCCGGCGGGAAGGTAAACGGCATTTCCATGCCCTGCTCTGGTTTGCCAGAAGTGGCTTAGTCATGCTGGCCACATGACCCGGAAGCTGTACGCCGGCTCCCTTGGCCAATAAAGCGAGATGAGTGCCGCAACCCCAGAGTCAGTCACGACGGGACCTAATGGTCAGGGGTCCCGTAACCCGTAAATCATATGAAGTCACTTCGTGCACATCTAAAGGAGGCTACAGGCATGCTGAGAATCTGGTCCATATGTATCAAGGTGGTGAACCTGCTTGGATCCAGGGGCCATAGGCTAACTTTGGGAGGTGGGCTGTCCCACCTCCCTGTCAAAATCCCTTGTGCAGGGTCCTCAAGTACCCAATAGCCAGTGGAAGAAGTCCCACTTGCCACTCATGTTTGCAAAAGGTAGCTGTCCTCCCCCACCACCAAGAAAGAAGCCTGCATTGGTAGGGCCAGCCCTATCATTAGGTGGTGGGGAGCCTGTTGTCCTCAGTTGGGGTTGGACTTCCAACCCCCAGTAGCCCCAAACAGCATGGCCAATGGCCAGGAATGTTGGGAGCTAGAGTCAAACAACATCGGAAGAATCACAGGTTGCCCAGAGGAGGGCAACCAAAATGGTCAAAGGCCTGGAAACGATGCCTTATGAGGAGTGGCTAAGGGAGCTGGGCATGTTTAGCCTGGAGAAGAGGAGGTTAAGGGGTGATATGATAGCCATGTTCAAATATATAAAAGGATGTCATATAGAGGAGGAAGAAAGGTTGTTTTCTGCTGCTCCAGAGAAGCGGACACGGAGCAATGGATGCAAACTACAAGAAAGAAGATTCCACCTAAACATTAGGAAGAGCTTCCTGACAGTAAGAGCTGTTCGACAGTGGAATTTGCTGCCAAGGAGTGTGGTGGAGTCTCCTTCTTTGGCGGTCTTTAAGCAGAGGCTTGACAACCGTATGTCAGGAGTGCTCTGATGGTGTTTCCTGCTTGGCAGGGGGTTGGACTCGATGGCCCTTGTGGTCTATTCCAACTCTATGATTCTAGGTCCCCCCCCCACCCTGCATTCAACAGACAGAGGAAGCCACTTCAAGTAGCTGTTTTACTTCATTATTGAATTAAATATATTCTAGTCTGGTACACTCTTCTCCGACAATTTATTATTTCAGTGCACTACCTCATTAAATACTTATGCCCCAGGACACTGGGTACAAATATTTGGGAAGAGATAAAAACAGTATGGGGTGGATTAACATATGAAATATGGCCCAATAACAGGAGGAAAGTAATCAAAGCGTAATGCAAAAGAAAGGAAGGAAATTGATTTACAAGCACTTTGGGTTGGCCACAAAACAGACAACTCTCTCATTAAGCACAAAAGTATCTGAAAACAAGGAATCTTAATTTTCTTGTTCATTAAGTTTTATACGCACACAATTGTGTGTGCACATGTGTGCGCATTGGGTTGTGAGACTTTTAAATTAGCACCACACCAGGTGTGCAACTTTGATCCTTTATCTCCTTTCATGGATTACATGAAGTACATCGAGTTGCTGTTGAATTGACACACTAAAGAAGGCACACTCATATATCAGAAATGCATGTGTGGTCATCAAGCAATGTTTGTGAACGTGATTGCCACATCCATAGTGAAGTAAATTTTAGATCAGGTATCAATACGAGAACAATGTTACTGGGTCAGATCCACGATCTTGATCCATCTAACACAGGATGCAAGTGCACGAGGAAATCTATGTGCAGCAAGAAATCTATGCCTGGGTCTCCTCCATTTGGGTGGCTAGTGCAAGGTAGATGGGTCTTGCAAAGCTTCTAGTGGTTTTACTACAATCCAGCAGTATAAAAAATGGATAAAATAAAAATGGTGCATGGGTCAGTTGTTCAAAGGGGGGCGGGAATTCCAAAGTTCCACTGGGCCAATTAAGTCTGCTTACAGACTCTTGCCCAAATGTGTACTTCAGAGGGCTTACGCTCCACAAATATTGTACAGGCCAAGGGGAGAAGGGTGAGAAGCTTGAAACCGACAATACAGGAGCAATCCTATCAATATCTGAGTGAGTTAGCAGCCAGGCGATCTTAATTCCTCAGCTGGAGATGCACCAGCTTATCACCTGTATCCTGACTTAGGGCTTAGCCACCAGGGCCGTCTTACCCATAGGCGCTAGGGGTGCGAGGCACCCAGGCGTGGGCTCTCAGGGGTGCCAGGCCGAGAGTCCAGGGCCGAGATTTGGAGTCTGGAGATTGGGAAGAGCCGACAGCCACTGGCAAGCGGAGCAAAGCCCATCGGAGCGCTGCAGCTTTTCTGCTGCAGGTGAGAGAGGTGCTGAGGCAGCTGGCTGGCTCCTTCCTCCTGTATGCCTGGGATGGGCAGGCCGCTCAGTTGCTGTCCTAAAAAAAGGTCAGCAACTTTGGGGTTCCCCCCCTAAAAAAAGATCAACAACTCAAGGCAACCTGGGGGGTGGTGCTGGGTGGATCTTTGCACCCTGGCACCGCATATGCTTAAGACAGCACTGTTAGTCACACTTACTTTTCCTCCAGTCTTTCCAGTCTGCAAGTTAAAGTTCCATGGCCAAGCAGCCCACCCACCCCTCTTTTTGCTCCAGAGCTCTCCCATTGAAACCCCATTCCTTAAAGCTTAACTGACGCAAACGTCAATCCGTTGAAAACCTGCTTTGATGTTTGTTCCAATTCAGCATTAGAAAGTGGGTTTTTGTGCGGAAAAGTTCAGGGGAAGGAAGGATACTGCTCTGACACAGAGTGTTGAAAGTATGGACCTGGGGAGAGAGGTGCAAAAGGAAAGTGTGGATAAGCCCTTAGCCATGACCCAGCTGACCAGTGGATCCTTAGCTGCCATAAGCTCTGGAAAAGGGTCATTTTGTAGTCACCCCATGTACCACTGCCAAGAAGAGAGAGGGAAGAAATTTGGTTCCTTGCTCAGTATTCCAAGCATGGGTCACACTGCAGATTTGTAGAAAGTCATTACAGTGGTACCCCAGGTTACAGTCGCTTCAGGTTATAGTCGCTTCAGATTACAGACTCTGCTAACCCAGAAATAGTACCTCGGGTTAAGAACTTTGCTTCAGAATGAGAACAGAAATCGCGTGGCGGCAGCAGCAGCAGCAGGCCCCATTAGCTAAAGTGGTACCTCAGGTTAAGAAGAGTTTCAGGTTAAGAACGGACCTCCGGAACGAATTAAGTTCTTAACCCGAGGTACCACTATATGATATTGGCAGCTTTGTTTTCCATTCCCTTCCTAACGGAGGAGCAGAAAAGCTCAAAGGGAGGGCATGATATAACCGGGAGGAGAAACGGAGAGCTTTTAAAGTAATGCCTGGAAAGTTTAAGTCAATGCAGAACATAAATGGAGTCAGTTTAAGGATATAACCAGAGACCGACCTACTCATAGCAACAGAAGAGGCACAGCTTACAATGTGGCAGCATACAAAACTTTGGAGGCAGAGCACAGTCATCATGGCTAGTAGTCGCTGACAACTTTTCTCTTCCCTGACTTTGCCCAATCCTCTTTTATAGCGCTGCAATTTCCCCACTGCCAGCTCTTGCAGTTTGAGTGCTCCGAAAGTGCTTCTCTTGCTGTGTTTAACTCGGAATACATTAGAATTTCTTTCATTGGATTCATTGGCATTCATTTTTCATCCTGTCACAAAAAAGGAGTGGCAACTGCATTTATTGCTGAAAACCCAGTATGATCAATCATCTGGAAGAAGACACTCTCATTCATCCAGAGGGGATTGTGTCCTGTCCTTTGAACCATATGTGTGTTCTGTCAACGCACAGCTCTTCCCACTGTGGAAACTAATGAAACACGACAAAAAGCAAGCAAGAAAAACCACACCGATACACAGAGGTCACCTATGTACCAGAGAGAGCCAATACTTCACAGGCTGCTGTCAAATCTGATATTATCTCCTTCCACCAATCCACACTATGTCTTTCCAAACTGGATAGTCTTGAAACTTCCACTTGCCCTGCAACTTTTTCCTCTTTCCCAGCACTGAGCAGAACTGCTCGACAGAGACACAAATCCTGTTAATGTGGTCATATTTATTTATCGCCTTAGAAAAACTCTAAATGACACACGTACAGGAAATGAGTCTCTTTGCTGGATGGAGGCTATGACTCTGTTCGCACGCAAATAAATAGAAACATAGGGACAATTCAACTAACTGATGCCACTAGCAGAAGCCCGTGCAAGGACATCATGGGGCTCCTTCCCCTCCATGCATTCCCTGTACCCCCAAATTGGCTTAGAATCATAGAGTTGGAAGGTACCCCCAAGGGTCATCAAGTCCAACCCCCTGCAATGCTGGAATCTCAACTAAAACATCCATGACAGATGGCCATCCAACCTCCGCTTAAAAACTCCCCAAGGAAGGAGCGTCCACCACCTCTTGTAGGAGTCTGTTCCACAGTTGAATAGCTCTTGCTGTCAGAAATTTCTTCCTGATGTCCAGTCTGAATCTCCTTTCTTGTAACTTGAAACCATTGGTTTGAGTTCTACCTTCCAGAGCAGGAGAAAACAAGCTTGCTCCATCTTCCATGTGACAGCCTTTGAGATAGCTGAAGATGGCTTGCTTTCATATCTCCTCTCAGTCTCCTCTTTTCCAGGCTTGCGTGTGTGTTTGTGTGTCAGGAGAAACTCCATATCAGCGAATGGCAGGTGGTGGGGAGAGAGGGTGATCATTATATTGGACAGGATGAAATAATTGCACTGGTGGAACGTTTGGAAAAGTACAACATTGAATTCATCTCCCTAGCAGCTGACTTGTAGAGCATCAAAACCACCGGTCCAGGTCCACCTAACTCAATATTGCCTGCACTGACTGGCAGTGGCTTTCTGGGGTTCTGGACTTCCCGAGCCCTACCTAGATAACCTGGCAGCTTCTGTGCATGGAAGCAGGTGCTTGATCACTGAGCTATGCCCCTTCCTGCTCTGGTGGGGTGATTAGACATGCATGGTCCCACCGCCTACATTCTGGTTCAAGCTGCTCTCGTTCTTCGGCCTCTAATCTGCTTTGCATGATATTGAAACAAGAGGATATTTTTGTTTCCTTGCAGTATTCCAGGTGGATCTGAATGTGACAGCCCAGATTTATTATGTGGAACGACCCCACTACTTGAGCCACCTGTACAGTAATAAGCACGTTCCGGGTTTTAGACAATGCTGTGCGTTGTTTTGGCAATCTGGATGATACGAGGCAACTATCGGCATTTAGAAATCATTTGGAAGGATCTGCTGGCACAGAGAGCAGCGGTCAAATTGCTAGCTAGATAGCTAGCTGGCTAGAAGCAGCCATTCACAAACAGCCTGGGGTGCTTTCATACCATTGTTTTTTGCAGGTGTGGTTCAATTACACAACAGCAAATTCAGGTTACACATTCAAAGCAGACTTGGCAACCCACCCACTTCCAAAAACCACCTGGACTTTATGCAGGAAAGGAAAATGATGGGGGAAAGCACCAGAATCATAGAACTGTAGAGATCCCGAGAGTCATCTAGCCCAATCCCCTGCAATGTGTCAAGAAAGTGTGCATGAACAATTGCTTGAACTGCTATTGTATAATCTCCCTGCAAACAAATTGGATCATGTTCATTCACATTTCACACCCGCACCATACATCTAAAGCACTCTTATACCACTTTAAATAGCCATGACTTCCCCTAAAGAATCCTGTTTGTTAAGGGTGCTGGGAACTGTAGCTCTGTGAAGGGTCTTCTAACCATTCTCAGCACTAAGTAAGAGGGTTAGGACAGCAGACAGGGAGAGAAACTGAGGGCTCATCCCCCGGGAAAACCTGCTCTTTTAGCCTTGAATCGTCAGGCCCAAGAGTTTTGTAAGCTCACCTTGTCCTGACTTTAAAAGCTTGGAAGGGGGCTGTCCCAGTTCTTTGAAACAACTCAGTTGCTTCTATGACAGGCATAGGCAAACTCGGCCCTCCAGATGTTTTGGGACTACAACTCCCATCATCCCTAGCTAACAGGACCAGTGGTCAGGGATGATGTAGTCCCAACTGTAGTCCCAAAACATCTGGAGGACCGAGTTTGCCTATGCCTATTCTATGGAATTCCCAACTCCATGTCCTGATCTTGCACTCCTTAAACTTGGGCCAGCTGGCCTTTCCTTTCCTTTCCAAAAGGCCTCGGTCCAGTATATCTGAAGGAGCGTCTCCACCCCCATCGTTCTACCCGGATACTGAGGTCCACTGCCGAGGGCCTTCTGGTGGTTCCCTCGCTACGAGAAGCCAAGTTACAGGGAACCAGGCAGAGGGCCTTCTCGGTAGTGGCACCCTCCCTGTGGAATGTCCTCCCACCAGATGTCAAAGAGAACAACAACTACCAGACTTTTAGAAGACATCTGAAGGCAGCCCTGTTTAGGGAAGCTTTTAATGTTTGATGTATTACAGTATTTTAATATTTTTTTGGAAGCCGCCCAGAGTGGCTGGGGAAACCCAGCCAGATGGGCGGGGTAAAAATAAATTATTATTATTATTATTATTATTATTATTATTATTATTATTATTATTATTATTATTATTCCTATGTCGCCTGAGTGTAGCAGCTGATGTGACTCATAACTCAACCTGTAAGTCTTCTTTGCTTCAATAAATATCTCTTCCTTACCGCTGCAGGTTAAGAGTCTCTGAGCTCGTACACACTTCTGCTTGTCCTGTGCCTAAAAAGCACGGGGCAGAGCAGTTTTCCATTTGCCCCACCACTTTCCCTGGGAAAACTCACTCCTTAGCACTGAATCAGAACAAACATCAATGCATGAAAAACCCAGTTGATATTTGCTCCGATCCAGTGGTAAAGATCAGGTTTACCCAGGGGCAAGCAGAAATCTGGATGAACCCTCTGTCTTCATGGTCTGGGAGGGAGCCAGGACAGTAGGTATATTCCAGTCACACATGCCATATTTTTTTCCCTCTACTCATGTCTAGCAAAGGTTGCCAGGCTTTAGGCCAGAGGTGGTTCCTTCTTGTTGTTGTAGATTTCAACTCCCAGGATGGCCAATGGTCAGAGAGGATGAGAGTTTCAGTCGACAAAACCTGGAGGGCACCAGGTGAAATATCAAAATGTCCACTTCACCCAAACTCTGGAGTAGAACCCTTTTCCCTCTCTCTCTCAAAAATAAAAAAGGCACAGAAATAGAGACTGGGGGCACAAAAAGATGCTCCTCTAAAATGGCACTCCACTGTGGATTTAATACTGTTTCATGGGAAGAGCTGCTTGGATTTTATTTAGAGTTAACCTTTACAATTTGGTGAAGCGGGAGCATTTCTCAGCGAATACTCGCAGCACAACCTCAAGCCTCATGAATTTACGAGCCACTGTTCAATTAACTTTGGAATTCTTTTCCTCCATTCATTGCTCCATCATTTGTCAGCCTACCAAATGATCATAAAAGTGTTCTGGACGCAGACACTCCAAAGAGACCGATTGATTCAGGTGTGCAGCAGGCTCAGCATTACAGCTCATTTCATGTTTCATAAATTTTTAGATCAAACATTTGTCCCTGACATGCCTTCCAATGTGATTGACATACTAGACCTTCTTTCAAAGATGAGCGGAATCTCCTTACAGAGCTACACGTTGTTAATCAAGTAAAATGTTGCTCTAGGAAGTCTCCCTTCGTGCGACGCTTTTTGAAGGTGAATGGGGTTGTGTTCACACCTCTCTCTTTAAAGGAGAGCTGTTTCTGCCCACATTAATGTCTGCAATAAACTGCTCCACTTCTTCCTTGCTTGTACAATGACTCCACTGGGGATTAAACTACCGCTTATCCTTCTCTGCTTTGTCTCCATGCTGAGAAACTGGGAGGGAGGTTTGAGGCTATTCTACATTCCCATGCACTGAGCTAGGGAATATAGAAGGGACTCAGGCATCCTCCATTGATTTTAACCCTTGCTGGATCCAGAAACTAGAAGGGACTCAGCCTACCCCCCAAAAAAACAACAACATTGCAACACTATGTTACTACAAAGGCACAGATAAGTTCACCTGCCCTTTTGGGCAGAAATAGAACATGCAGCATCCTCGCTATTGTTGCATTGCTGTGCTGCAGTTCTTGTATTGATAAAGCAACATACCTGAGGAACTAGGGCCCCTCCATACTCTTCCTATGGATGTGAAGCAGCAACTGACTGCACACTGTGTTTCTGGTTCCCAGCCAGAGAACAGATTTCAAACTGGTAGCTGGGGCTTGAACCTGGGACCTTTGACTTTCTCCTTGCAGCCATGGAGTCACCTTTGAATGCCTAGCATTTTAAAACTTTGCTTTTTAAAGAAACATCTAGGAAGAGATCCACAGCATTACACCTAACGTATTCAAAACGTGGTGTGTGTGTTTGCAATCAATGCCTGATGGAAGGGAGCTTGAAAGTTAGCATGCTCTTTTGCAACACCGGGCTAAAAACAAAATATGCATTTTGGAACATGACATATAGTTTGGTCCTCAGCCTTCATCAAAGTTATGCAATAAATAAAAATATGAAACGCACTTGTCATTTAAAATGCTTCTCTTACTATTTAACCTCCCCACCTTGCCACATCTTGCCTTGGCAAAGAGGCCTGAAGGTAAAATTATTATCAGATGTAAGTTCAAACAATAGCCTAAAAACACAGAAAGCAGCTTGGGTTTGAAGCTTTGCAACTTTTGCATCTTGACTGCAAACTTTAATTAATAATCAGTTGTCTGAGGCTTTTACTTGTCAAGTTTTAAAAGTTTGGTTCATTCTGTTTTCAAATTAAAATGCGATCTATATCTATATATACATCTCTCTCTATATATAACACAGTGCTTGTATTTCCATTCTAAAGCCTCAGAGAAACTAGGACAATGTAAAAGATGCAGCTGGATATGAGGGTTGGGCTATTGTAGAAATGGGGGGTGGGAGCTGCTAATTAATACCAGCTGAGATGAATGGGCTTAGGATCCAGCCTAGTCCCCCCTCTTTGTTCCTGCTCCAACCATGTCCTCAGAAGAAACACCCCTTTTGGGGGACTTAAACTAGCCTCTCGGCTAGCTAGCTTTGGCTCATCTGGCTGAGCCCTGGCTGAATTGGGCAGTGCAAGGTAAAAGTAAAGACTGGACCATTAGGTCCAGTCGTGGCCGACTCTGGGGTTGCGGCGCTCATCTCGCTTTATTGGCCGAGGGAGCCGGCGTACAGGTCATGTGGCCAGCATGACTAAGCCACTTCTGGCGAACCAAAGCAGCGCACAGAAATGCCGTTTACCTTCCCGCCGGAGTGGTACCTATTTATCTACTTGCACTTTGAGGTGCTTTCAAACTGCTAGGTTGGCAGGAGCAGGGACCAAACAATGGGAGCTCACCCCGTCGTGGAGATTTGAACCACCAACCTTCTGATTGGCAAGTCCTAGGCTCTGTGGTTTAACCCACAGCGCCACCCGCGTCCCTAGTGCAAGGTTACACCAGTGTAATTTTGGCTGAGCCAGAGATGGGGAATTAATGCTGAGCTGGAGATCCACTGCATCCCAGGCTGGTCACCCCAGTGGTTCTTGCCATAGGATTGCCCCCTAATACTTGAACTGAATCAGAAAAACATGCTGATTCTCAAAACTATTTGGAAATGGAACGCACATACTAGTACCCTTCCATTCAAGATTGGCAGCAGCCCCCCACCCTAGTCAGTTTATTCCAGAGGAGAACGCTTTGCAGTTTCAAAAAAATGTTTTTATGGGGTTGTGTTTATTTACAGATTTACAAATTAAAAAGGAATGGAAGGGCAGCACAAGGCATTAGGGGGTGGAAATAAATCAACGTTCATTGAATAGCAATGAATGCACTTCAAACAGAGCATGTACCATAAGATTGGGTTTTGTGCATGGGGATAATCAGGGTTTCTGCTACCATTAGATACAAATTATGGGGATTTCATAACAGTTGATGCTGGTTCAAACTCTGAATAAATGAAGCTGCTTATTCACCAAGTAATGAGAATTTTCACTAGCAAGGGTTTTAACGCAGAACAATTCCTGTCAGACTGGCTGTTCCATCCTAACAACAACCGCCTCACACATCCCCACAGGACTATTTAAGTATGTGTATTCTGATAAAAATGTTCCAACACAAGTAACTACAGACTGCCAATAAGGCAAAACAACTGCTAGGCAAGCTGGTTTCAAACATAAATTTAGTAACTTGCTGGAATATTCTTGTAACTTTTGCAATCTCCCAGTATATTTTCACAAGTCATGTTACCCAATCACACATGTGCTTGTTGTGTGTCAACTCGTACACCTATATTTTGCACTTTGTACAATGGTCTGAGGACCAATGGCACTGATGGGCAAGCATATCAGAAAAAAGTGTTGCCACTTGCAAAGGTTTCAAACAATTATCCGAATCCCACAGCACCTAGAAAAGCACAGTGTTTAAGAGGCTTCCCTGACCCTTGGCTCTTTGGAAATCCATGTCAGCTGTTTTTGAAGCTACAGCTTACAAATGTATCTTGAATGTGCACAACCATTCGCATTTTGATATTTCAATCTCACAGGCACCTATTACAATGTAGTTTGCATTTTTTTTTCCTTTGCAATTTGGGGGGGTGAGGTGAGGTGAGCAGGTGCACATATCAAAGAGGGAAGTGGATAATCACCATGTTGTGATGATCTTTTCTTGTGTCTTCTGTCCCTCCCAACATAATGACATTTCATTGGGTTGCTTATTGCTGCTGTTTCAAGATGAAACGCAGTGTTGAGCCCTGAATAAATATATCAGATTTCATGAGGATTTCCTTATGATACAGAGATATCATGCAGTAAATAAATAATCTGATGCCTGGAGGGCTTGGCTAATTAGTTCCAGTTTAATTGAGGCATTTGAGGGCATCCATAGAGGTGTGTGTTGGGCTCATGAAACGGGGTTTGTGAGCTGGCTGAGGGGATCTGAACCCTTGCC
Organism: Podarcis liolepis; assembly: GCF_965112155.1. Classification (NCBI taxonomy): domain Eukaryota; kingdom Metazoa; phylum Chordata; class Lepidosauria; order Squamata; family Lacertidae; genus Podarcis; species Podarcis liolepis. The sequence continues at coordinate 83,947,566 of NC_139556.1, forward strand.
TGTAAGAAAGTCTTTAGATGATGACATGTAGGACTTCCGCTTGAGGCGCCACGGAAGATGGCTGAAAATTCCATCGCTCTGGCTCCCACGGGGTAATTAGAGGCTGAGATGGGAGTAATCAGCCTCCCAAAATCTTCCCAGGATACGGGAAGACACAGTCTCATCCGCGGATGCCCAAAAACCAGCCCCACTTTCGTAAGGAAGGAGGGGCTGGGGGCACTGGGTGGAAAGCCCCCAAGAGAGTCCGGCTCTCCTGGACGCTGTCTCATCTGATCTAATCCAATGAGCCTGACATGAACCTGGATACAGCAGTACCTTGGTTTTCAAACTTAATCTTTTTCGGAATTCTGTTCCAAAACCAAAGCGTTCCAAAACCAAGGCGCGCTTTCCCATAGAAAGTAACGCAAAATGGATTAATCCATTCCAGACTTTTAAAAACAACCCCTAAAACAGCAATTTAACATGAGTTTTGCTATCTAACGAGATCATTGATCCATAAATTGAAAGCAATAATCAAAGTGCTGTACTATAAAATAAATAAAACAGTATTGTAGATGATAAAAATTAAAATTATTATTTTTTTCTTACCTGCATTGATGATAGTCATTATTTGGATGGGGGGGGGGTATCCATTTCTGCAGTCACACAATCAATTAATCAATCAATCAATCAATAGCTGAACTGGGATCCACACAGTCACAAAAACAAATTAACAGGAAAAAGCCTCAAAACAAAAAACGCAAAATAAATAGCAAAAACAAAAGCACCAAATGTAAGCTCCAAATGTCACCTCAGAACACTGCAATCAGAAACAGAAGGCTTGAATTACAATGGGGGGTGCAAATTAGCAGCGCAACAGGAAACACAGGGGGACTAAAAACGGAGCACGTTCGGCTTCTGGAAAAAAAGTTTGAAAACCGGAACACTTACTTCCGGTTTTGCAGCATTCGCGTTCATGAACTAAGCTGTTCGAAAACCGAGGTACCACTGTATTAACAAAATGTCTGTCACTCTGCTGATTCTGTTTTATTTCTGTTTATTGGATGTTACTTCACGGGATAATTATAAACCACCGAGCGTGCCTGCTAAGTAGAAACAAATGAGTAGGTCGTTGCTGCTTAGGCTGCAACATTTAAATTATGAATCTATGCATTCTAATATTTTTCAGTAATTTTGCTGTCTTGTTCCCATCTGCCAGCAGCAGATGCCTTGAAGCACTTTTCCAGATTAAAGAAGTGGGGAAAAGAAAGAGAGAGCCTCCCTTACACAAATTCACTTAACGCAGAACATCAAAGTCACCAAAATGGGTGAAGCTCCCCTAATCCAAAAACAACATCCTGAATGAGTGAAGAAGTCCCACACCTTTCTTACGCTTCAGTGGCCACATCTATTAAAATCACCCTTATACCATTTTAAATAGTCATGGTTTCCCCTAGAGAATCTTGGTAATTGCAGCTCGTTGTGGGTGCTGAGTATTGCTGAGGAGACCCTTCGCAGAGCAACAATTCCCAGCATCCTCAAGTTAACTACAATTCCCAGGATGCTTTGGTGGTGGTGGAGAAGCCATGACGGTTAAAGTGATATAAGGATGTCCCATTGGACCTACCTGTGGCCATGGTGGACCTTGAAGGGCCTCACCGCAGCCATGATGGCCCCACTGGGTGTATCTGCAGTCCACAGGTCCTCCTGCAGCTATGATGGGCTCTGGCAGGTCTTCCCATGTGTTATGTACTGAGTTGAATAGGATCCAAACTGAAGCAGTCTGATTGGTCCTAGAACAATAGGATCCAAATTGCAGCAGTCTGATTAGTCCTAGAACAATAGGATTGAGAATGCAGCAGTCCGATTGGTCCTAGAACAATGCAGCAGTATGATTGGTTGGCAGGAACCACCCAATCCTGCTCCAGATAGAAGTGAATCCACAACCTGATTGGCTTACAGTAGAATTCCGGAATTAGCCAATCATGTGTAGCCGATTGTGTAAATAATGTATATAAAGCAGATACTGTGAGGGGACATTCATTCATTCCTCCTCACCACTATGAGCTGAATAAAGAGCATGAAATCACTTTGCGACTCTGAGTATATTTCACTGGCGACGAGGATGGGATCCCGCTGAGCTGACTGCCACACACAGCACCGCAGCACCGCCACCTGCCGCAACGCTGCCTCGCACCGTGGATCCAGGCTTCAGCTCCGGGACACAAGGAACTCAGAATGGCAGCCAACAGCAGCTTCTCGCCATTCAACCCAGCATCTGGAGACTGGGAAGCGTATGCCTCCCGTTTCACCTTCCTCCTAGAAGCCAAAGGGGTCACCGACGAAGAAGACGCCAAGAAGAGGGCGATATTCTTCAGCGTCTGCGGAGAGGAGACGTTTGAAATCGCCCGGGCTCTCCTTGTGCCTGAAGACGTCGCTACTGTTCCATACAAAACAATAATGGAACAGCTGAAGGGGCACTTTTCGCCGCAGCCCTCAGTGGTGGCTCGTCGAAATGCCTTCTACGCAAAGCGACAAGCCCCTGGGGAAACCATAACTGGGTTTGTGACCTCTCTCCACCAAGCCGCCCGGTTCTGCAACTTCTCAGAGCTGGAGAACATGCTTCGTGACCGCCTCGTCGGTGGCCTGAAGGATGAGAAGCTGCAACGACGCCTCTACGCCAAGAAGGACCTAACGTTCCAGGTCGCTCTGGAGGAGGCCCTGGCAACGGAAGCTGCCGAGAGGTCGACGCAAGAGGCACGGCCGAGCCTGCCATCCCAACCGAGGGTCCACCACGAAGACCTCACCGACGACTCAGGATCCGACAGGGAGGAGGTGCACCGAGTACAGCAGCGCACTCAAGCAGCGCACAGACCACAGCTGCCTCGACGAGAAGGAGGAAACTGCGCAAGCTGCGGGGAGAGTCACGAGAGGAGGACCTGCCGTTTCCGCAACGCAGAGTGCAGGCAGTGCAGAAAATTGGGACACATCACCCGGGTGTGTCGGGCTCGGCCCACCCGACACCAGGCATCAGATGACCAACCCAAGAGCCCCAGGTCCCGGGGCCCAACGCACCAAGGCAACTCAACGGAGCTCACGGACTGCCAGGTATACCAGTTGCCCCACCCCAACGTAGAGAAAATTTATGTAGAGGTACAGATAGAGGGGGCCCCATGCCGCATGGAGCTTGACACGGGTTCAACTCTATCCATAATCTCGGCAAGGACCTTAAGGAAACTGTGTCCTACTGGGGGTCCCAAACTCAGGCCGGCCCCATTCACCCTATGGGACTTCCAGAAACGTAAGGTCCCCACAATGGGGGTGGGGACCTTCAGGGTGCAATACCGAGGGCGGACGCGGCAACTGGACTTGCTTGTGGTCAAGGGCCCCTACATTAGCTTACTGGGATTGGCATGGTTTGGACCATTGGGGCTAGCTGTCACTGGGGTGAACCACACTAGCTTACAAGTGGACGTGGATGCCATATGCAAGGAATTTCCAGGGGTTTTCGACGGGAAATTGGGACAGTATACGGGCCCCCCCATTGTGCTACAGCTTGACCCCGCAGTAAGACCGGTCAGGCTCAAGGCCCGCCGGGTCCCGTTCGCCTTGAAACCCCGTATAGACGAGGAATTGGACCGACTCGTGGAGCAAGGAGTGCTGGAGCCGGTGCCTAATGCCCCCTGGGAAACCCCAATCGTCACACCCGTCAAGCCTAATGGTTCGGTCCGTATCTGCGCAGACTACAAATGTACCATAAACAAGGCCCTCACGGCCCACGCATACCCAGTGCCAGTGGTCAGCCATGTCCTTGCCACCCTGGCTGGGTCGAAAATTTTTGGCAAGCTGGACTTGGCCCAAGCATATCAACAGCTGCCAGTAGATGAGGCCACAGCAGAGGCACAGACGATTGTGACGCACAGAGGAGCGTTCAGGGTAAAGCGGCTGCAATTTGGGGTCAGCGTGGCACCAGGCATATTCCAGAATCTAATGGACTCTCTCCTTAAAGGGATTCCTGGCGTCACCCCCTTCTTCGATGATGTGTTGATTGCCGGGCCCACACCAGAGGAGTTTGAGGACCGCCTCCGCACAGTTCTGCACCGTTTCCAGACGGCGGGTCTCAAGGTGAAGCGGGAAAAATGTCTACTAGGAGTGCCTCAGGTGGACTTTCTGGGATTTATGGTGGACGCAGAAGGGGTCCACCCGACTGGGGACAAGGTACGGGCCATTTGTGATGCCCCAGCACCCAAGAGCAAGACTGAACTTCAGGCCTTCTTGGGACTATTGAACTTTTACCATTCCTTCCTTCCCCACAAGGCGGCGGTAGCGGAGCCCCTACACAGACTCCTGGACAAGCGAGCCCCTTGGGTGTGGGGCCAGCGCCAGGAGGCCGCATTCCAGGCAGTCAAGGACTTGCTTGTCTCAAACTCTGTCTTGGCACACTTCGACGAGAGGCTGCCGGTGGTGCTAGCATGCGACGCCTCACCCTATGGCATTGGCGCTGTCCTGGGGCACCAACTCCCGGATGGAAGAGAGGTACCGGTGGCGTACTTTTCACAGACACTCAACGCAACCGAGCGGAACTATTCGCAAATCGACAAGGAGGGTCTGGCAATCGTGAAGGGAGTAAAAAAATTCCATGATTTCTTGTACGGGCGGCCCTTCACCGTGGTGACTGACCACAAGCCGTTGCTTGGCTTGTTTGCTCCCGAAAAGCAGACCCCCCAAGTGCTGTCTCCTCGCGTCCTCAGGTGGTCAATTTTCCTTGCCAGCTACCAGTATGCACTGATTCACCGACCTGGGAAGGCGATGGGCCATGCGGACGCCCTCAGCAGGCTACCACTACCGGAAACAGGCCCCGACCCAGCACCTGCACAAGAGGTTATGACCCTGGAGCTGCTTCCCGACCGCCCCATTCAGGCACAAGAAGTTGCACACCATTCCAAGAAAGATAGGGTCATCTCCCGGGTCCTGGACTGGGTGTGGAGGGGATGGCCCAGCAGCAGCCCCGGGCCAGAATTCGCCGGCTACACAACCCGCAAACATGAACTGTCGGCCCACAAGGGGTGCCTGTTATGGGGAAGCAGGGTCGTTGTTCCCCAGCCCCTCCGCAAAAGGGTCCTCACAGCCCTACACGAGACACATCCAGGGGTAGTAAGAATGAAGGCCCTGGCCAGGAGTTATGTGTGGTGGCCGGGGATCGATGGAGAGATAGAGGCCTGGGTCAAACACTGCCAGGCCTGCCAAGAATCCCGCCCCAAGGGCCCCAGTCCAGTCCTGGGAGTCCGCCCGAGCACCATGGTCACGCCTGCATGTGGATTTCGCTGGCCCCTTTCAGGGGAAAACATTCTTCATAGTGGTGGACTCCTACACCAAATGGCTGGAAGTCGCACTGGTACCGTCCACTTCCACGTCCGCAGCCATCCGGGTACTACGCAGGCTGTTTGCAACCCACGGGCTCCCTGACACTCTCGTCTCAGACAACGGGACTGCATTTACGTCAGGAGAATTCCAAACCTTCACAGCACAGAACGCCATCCGCCACATCCGTTCGGCGCCGTTCCACCCTGCCACCAATGGCCAAGCAGAACGCATGGTGCGGACCACCAAGGACACCCTCCGCCGCATGACACAAGGGGACTGGGAGTACCGCCTTGCCACATTCCTTCTAGCACAGCACAGCACCCCCAGCTCAACGACTGGCCGGAGCCCCGCTGAACTACTAATGGGTCGGCGCCTTGCAATCAGATTGGACCGCCTTCACCCCGATAGAGCTCAGGATGAGGTAGTGGTGGGGGAAGGCAGGAACCCACGGACCTTCAAGGCCCAGGACCCAGTGTACGCAAAGAATTTTGGGGCAGGCCCAGCATGGGTACCCGCCACAGTCACCAGGGTCACTGGCCCAGTGTCGTACGAGGTGCTAACGGATGGGGGGCAATGCTGGCGCCGCCACTGCGACCAGATACGGCGACGATTCCTGGGAGAAACCCAGGAGGAGGACAGGTCAGAGGAGTCCCAAGGGAACAGCGGGGCAGTGAGGCCCATAGAGCAGGAGGGGCCAGCAGGAGAGGCAGAATCAGTAAATACAGAGAGGACCCGTGAGGCCGGAAGGACACCGGAACCAGAACCACGACTGAGCGAGCCGGTTGCACCAGACCAAACAGCCCCATCACAGCCGGTATCCTTGGAACACGAGCCAGAACCTAGAGCCCGGACCAGGGAACACCCCAGGCCGCAACGCACACGCAGGCCGCCGGCATACCTTGAGGACTATGAATGCGACCTCCCGGGCAGGACTGGAACTTAGAGGGGAGGGGTGTTATGTACTGAGTTGAATAGGATCCAAACTGAAGCAGTCTGATTGGTCTTAGAACAATAGGATCCAAATTGCAGCAGTCTGATTAGTCCTAGAACAATAGGATTGAGAATGCAGCAGTCCGATTGGTCCTAGAACAATGCAGCAGTATGATTGGTTGGCAGGAACCACCCAATCCTGCTCCAGATAGAAGTGAATCCACAACCTGATTGGCTTACAGTAGAATTCCGGAATTAGCCAATCATGTGCAGCCCATTGTGTAAATAATGTATATAAAGCAGATACTGTGAGGGGACATTCATTCATTCATTCCTCCTCACCACTATGAGCTGAATAAAGAGCATGAAATCACTTTGCGACTCTGAGTATATTTCACCATGGTTTCAACGGGCCCCATTGGGCCTACCCGCAGCCACAGTGGGCCCCGTCAGGCCTTCCCATGGCTACGACGGGCCCTGCTGAGCTTCCTCCTGCCATGTGATGTCACACATGTACGCTGGGCCTCCCAAATTTGGGTGGAACTTGTCGCCTGTTTCTGACACACTAAAAAACTTGGGCCCACTGATACAAGTGTTCAGATACAGGAGATGTGTTCTTTCATATATCGGGGCCCCAAGTAACTTAGGTAAACACCAGCAACTAAAATTCTTCCAGGAAGCAAATCAGCAAGCAATTTAGTTCTTTCAGGATCAGTGTTACACAGCCAGAGGCGTACCTATGCTCCTGTTGGCAAGGAGCTCTCTCCTGTCCCTTGCCCCCTTGCCAGAGGAGCTGAGTCAGAGTGGAGAGGCATGGTTTTTGTAACCCCCTGGGCCTGTACCCTTGGTGGGAGCCAACTTTGCCAACCCTAGGTACGCCCGTGTACACAATACCTGCTAGCAGATTCAGTCCTCATTTTGATAGCTGCATTCTGCTTGGCACAACTTTAATGCAGGTGAGCCACAGCTATAAAAACTGTAGGCTGAGTGAGCTCTTATGGGAACACTCACACGGGCCAAATACTTGTAGTGTCTTCTTACTGCCTCCAGTGCCTAAAGGAAAATAACTAGCTGTTCTTTTTAAACGACATCTTAAGTTTCAAAACGAAGCTATCCATTTAATTGATGGACAGCAGTCAACGCTGGCCAAAAAGGAACTACAGTGGTACCTCAGATTACCTATGCTTCAGGTTACATATGCTTCAGGTTACACACTCCGCTAACCCAGAAATAGTGCTTCAGGTTAAGAACTTTGCTTCAGGATAAGAACAGAAATCGGGCTCTGGCGACGCAGCAGAGGCCCCATTAGCTAAAGTGGTGCTTCAGGTTAAGAACAGTTTCAGGTTAAGAACGGACCTCCGGAACGAATTAAGTACTTAACCCGAGGTACCACTGTACAACTTTTAAGCTGTGCATCTTAAGTGATGTTTGGCCAAGTTGTTGCACTCCGTTGTGTTGTTTGTTGCACCATGAGCTTGAGAATTACAGAAAACATTGAAGGCTTCTCACTATTTTAAGCAGGATGCAGTTGTGCGGAAATGTCACAGGGGTGCCAATGGGGGCAGCATTCTGAAATTGCAGGTAGTTTTAGCTTCATACTGCAAATTTTGCAAAAAGAGAAATCAGCTGTCACTCGGTTAAATTACAATTAGAAATAGCAACATTTCACAATGGGTAATTCACCAGGGAGCAGTGAAATGGATTGGTTTTTACCCACTAACGAGAAAACCAAAAACCAAACTCCCTCCCACAAAGAAAAGTGGAACACTAGAAGACTGACCATTGCTGCGTTGTCATAAGCCAAGTCTCTTTTGAATTACCTGTTTACTGAGCGTTCATTCTGGTTTATTTGTACCAAGTCTGCAAGGAGGTTGGAGGATGACGGCTATTTGTCAGGCAGCCATTATTATTAGTTTGTGGGAAGCTTATATATGACGTTGCATCAAGCGTTAATTCCGCACTTTCCAATGCAAGTTCCCCTATCATTTTCCTTATAGCAAGAATTCAGTGTTTGGAGGGAAATGGGTTTGTTGTGCAAGAGCACCAAATCAATTTATATTGTGCAACCTGAATTTGCTTGTATGTGATTGAATCCCATCCCAAAAGAGCTGTGTCGTCTTATATTAAGAAGCTGTCTTAGGGCTCAAGAGATGTATTTTATATGCTGCTGCTTCATTAATTATTGTAGGGAATGATCGCTTATAGTCAGTAGTGGCTGTTGCCCAATGGCTTGGGTTGGGCAGCAATAAGAGAGTTTGAAACTAGATGGAGCTAAAGCCAAGAATAGTGGAGCCAGCTCTAATTGCAATGTGTTCCAGTACTACTGAATAATACACAGGTAACGCCAAGGAAGAAGCAGCTTACAATCAGTGTCACTCCTTGGAATGGCTGTAAATAAAGAAGGCAGAATCGGGATTCAAGATGACCGTAATAGAGTGGCGAACCTGGCCCAAACTAACAAAATGAATTCAAATGGGGACAAATGTAAGGCTTACCGATAGTACATGTGGAAAGGATCTAGGGGTCTTAGTAGACCACAAGTTTAACATGAGCCAATAGTGTGGTGCATCAGCAAAAAAGCTAATGGTATTCTAGGCTACATCAACAGAAGTATAGTGTCCAGATCAAGGGAATTAATAGTATCATTGTATTCTGCTTTAGTCAGACCACACTTGGAATAGTATGTCCAGTTCTGGGCTCCACAATTTAAGAAGTATGTTGACAAGCTGGAATTTGTGCAGAGGAGGGCAACCAAGATGACCAAGGGCCTGGAAACCAAGGCTTTTGAGGAGCACTTGAAGAAGCTGGGTATGTTTAGCATGGAAAAGAGGAAACTGAGAGGAGATAGGATAGCCATCTTCAAATATCTTAAGGGAAGAGGGAGCATGCTTGTTTTCTCCTGATCTGGAGGGTAGGACTAGAACCAATGTCTTCAAGTTACAAGAAAGGAGATTCCAACTAATCATCAGGAAGAACTTTCTGGTGGTAAGAGCTGTTCTAAGAGCTGTTCAACAGTGGCATGGTCTCCCTCAGGAGGTGGTGGACTCTCCTTCACTGGAGGTTTTTAAGCAGTGGTTGGTTGGCCATCTGTCATGGATGCTTTACGTTGAGATTCCTGCATTGCAGGAGGTTGGGCTAGATGACCCTTGGGGTCCCTTCCAACTCTACAATTCTATGCTTCTATAAGGAGGCAGGCAGGCTGAGGGCAGACTGAGCATGGTGGGGCAATGCCCCATTCCCTCTAATGGATTAGCCTTCATTTTTTCTAAAGCACTTTGATCATTTTATTATTTGTGTTACTGAATGCTGTGTTTTTATCAAAGTATTGTGTCAACCATTCCAGGATCCTACCAGATACACAATGATCTAAAAATGACATTGTAATGCATTGCAGGTGGTTGGATTAGATGACCCCTTGGGTTCCTTCCAACTCTACAAATTAATTATTCTATCATTATTAGCATTATTATTTTTAGCGTTTTACTATTTGTGTTAAATGGATGTATTTTATTGCTATATTGTGTAAATATGGGCTCCCTGGGCTCCCACCAGATACAGGGTGATCTAAAAAGGATGTTGTTGTCTATCAGACCCAAAGTTTTCTATTTTGATTGTAGCAGCTCTCTAGGTCAAGAGAGCTCGAACTGCTAGCCTTGACCATTAGCCACACTGGCAAGGATCGAAGGGTGTAGGAGTCTAACAACATCTGGAAGGCTACAGGCTCCCCATCCCTGTTTTAGGGTCTCAAATGGAGACCTCTCTCATTACATTCTACCTGATCCTTCCAGGGGCAGATGGGGCTCAGCAACCTAGGAAGACTGTCTCACCAGAGTGGTGCACGCTCTGGTTATCTCTCGCTTGAACTACAGCAATGAGCTCTATGTGGGGCTACCTTTGAAGGTGACCCGGAAACTACAACTAATCCAGAATGTGGCAGCTAGACTGATGACTGGGAGCGGCTGCCGAGACCATATAACACCGGTCTTGAAAGACCTACATTGCCTCCCAGTACATTTCCGGGCACAATTCAAAGTGTTGTGCTGACCTTTAAGGCCCGAAACAGCCTCGGTCCAGTATACCTGAAGGAGCGTCTCCACTCCAATCGTTCTGCCCAGACACTGAGGTCCAGTGCCGAGGGCCTTCTGGCGGTTCCCTCGCTGTGAGAAGTGAAGTTACAGGGAACCAAGCAGAAGGCCTTCTCGGTAGTGGCACCCGCCCTATGGAACGCCCTCCCACCAGATGTCAAAGAGAACAACAACTACCAGACTTCTAGAAGACATCTGAAGACAGCTCTGTTTAGGGAAGCTTTTAATGTTTGACAGTATTTTAATATTTTGTTAGAAGTCGCCCAGAGTGGCTGGGGTATAAATAATAATAATAATAATAATAATAATTATTATTATTATTATTATTTAGGAGAAGGAAAACTCTGATTCCTAAACCTCTGCTGCCTTGCACATCTGCAAGGCCAAGAAGGAGGAAGTGTCTTTTCACCTGGGCAGTTCAAAACCTCCATACGCACTGCCCAGGCTAGTGCCCCGGACAGGTCACTTTGGTGGCGCCAACACTGCGGTTTGACTTCACCCCTGGGGAGGCACACTCCATTGTCTCTTAAGATAGACAAATGCCAACAACCTGATCCTTTTAATTAAGGGTGGAGGGACTGAATTTTCTGGATTACATCCAGCTAGGTCATATTCAGGCAGACCCATTGAAATCAATGGGCACGACTAACTTAAGTCCATTGATTTCTGTGGAACTGCTCTGAGTATGACTTAGTTTGAGACCACCAATTGTATGCAGAGCATATGCTCCGCTAGTCGGGTATGAGCTCGAACCTTGCTGTTTGGGTAGGTGTTTAAAAGTGAGCTCTTTATTGCCTTTGCAACATAATTCATTGGCTATCACATTGTGAATGGTGAAACACCAAAGAGGTGGAGCCTCTGCAAAGCAAACTATATTAAACGTGCAGGATGAGGGCTAAAAGCTCTCAGTGCAAGTAAGAAGCTAAACCAGCTGATCAGCACCAAGGTAGGAACAATAATAACTGCTTACCTAGGCAGACGTGCAGAAAGAGAAGCGAGGGCTTTTTGATACTGGATGGAGCATATGCAGCCTTTTCCAATGCAGTCTGGACTTTTTATGTTTTTCTTTTCAATGCCAAATTAATGTGTGTTTTAAAAACGTTTTTATTGTAAGGTGCAATGAATGAATAGTACCAAAGGTGATGTTATAGAATGCATTTTTTGAAGAAAAAACGAAAATAAGCAGGGCAAGCTTATGCATGTCTGCTCAGAAGTTACTATTCAGTTAAGTGGGGTTATGGCCAATTAAGTTCACATTCAGGGCATTTGAAATACTGTATTTTTCGCTCTATAGGATGCACCGGACCATAGGACGCACCAGACCACAGGAGGGGGAGAACAGGAATTTTTTTTTTCGTGTTCTCCCCCTCTAAAACAAGGTGTGTTCTGTGCGTTGAAGGTGCATTCACCCAAAGCCTCCGGAGCCCAGCAGGAGTTCCCACTGGGCTCCGGAGGCTTTGGGTTCCTTTCAACCTGCTCTTTGGGGCTGGCAGGGGGAAACGCTGCTTTCCCCTACTGCCAGTCCCAAAGACCAGGTCCCAAAGACCAGGCTGCCTTCCCGCTGCCCCCCGAGCTTGTGGGGCTGGCAGTGGAGGGAAGCATTGCAGCCTTTCCCCCACCTTCGTACAGCCTTCGTAGCCTCCGCAGGGCAGTGGGGTGAAGGCACCCTGCTGCCCTGCGGAGGCTTTGCGCAGCCGTCCGCAAGCTAGAAGCCCTCTGCTCCTATATGCCGATGATGCAGTGATCCTTTCCTACTCTAGAGTCGGTTTATGCAGAGCTCTAAAGATTTTTGCGGCTTATTGCAAACTCAACCATCTGACAATTAATCATGGGAAATCTAAAGTCCTGGTCTTTACCAGGTCTTGGAAAACTTACAGCTGGAAGTTAGATGGAGTCCAATTAGAACAGGTTTTCAAATATAAATACCTGGGAGTCTTTTTTCACTACAACCTAAGCTGGAAGCCACAGATACAGTATTTACTAAACAAAGGGAAAACAATACTTTATACTCTACTCCAATTTTTTGCGCCCGACGGAGCCTCCCACATCCCTTCTGCATTGAAGGTATACCACGCAAAAGTGGTTTCCACCCTCTGTTATGCTGCCCCGCTCTGGGCCCCAGGGTCCAATTTAACATCGCTTGAGACATCGCAGAATCAGTTTCTCCGTCGCCTCCTGAAACTCCCCATGTGTGTGAGCAACGCAGCCATATGTCTGGAGTTAAGGATTGCATCATTGGAGACTGTCATCTGGAAGCGAGTCTTTGGCTATTGGCTGTCCAGCTGGCATAGGCTTCCCGACCATTACCTTTTCCAGTGCCTCTGGCGGGACGACTTTGTCAATCCGTGGGTAGGAAAAATCCATGCCAAACTTCTGAGCATTGGAATTTCCCCAGCGGACTCCTTGAAGATGAACTTACGCTCAGCCAAAAGCCTTATAGAGCAAAGATTAGCAGACATTGAAAATCAATACAACCTCGCCTGGGGTGGGGGTGTCTGCTCCCCCAGGTATCACGGAATAACCCCACCACTTGGCCTTCCATCATACATGTCATCTCTTTCATCTGTACCACACTGACTTGCATTTATTCGTGCAAGGTTCAATGTCCTTCCATCGAACCTGCTGAGCCACAGATTTTCCAAGGGTTTGGTGTCTCCGCTATGCGTGTGTGATGGGAAAACTGTTGAATCTCTTCCACATATAATGTTCAACTGTCCCCTACATAGCATAGCCAGGACTAAATTCCTGGGTCCTGCTTTATTGCGCTTGGTTGGCAGGCCTGTTGAGTCACACGCCGCACTACTTATGCAGGATACAGATCCTTCTGTAACTCTGCAGGTGGCGAGATTCCTGAATGCGGTTATCTCACACACAAAAACCACCAAAAAACAACAACATCATCAAAAACTAATCGGACAGTTATGATGAGAGTGCATGTTGGATCTCGTCTTCAGTTTTCCTTTTTCTGCGATCCGTCCCTTGGAGCTCTCCGGGCCCCAAGCTGTTATTTGGCTCTGCTCAATGACCCACCCTTGCATCGTGGTGTTCACCTTCTGGTGTCGAATATATCGGTCTTTATGCCTCTGTGCTTTTATGTTTGTACATATTTTATGGGCTAATAGCCGCAAATAAATAAATAAATAAATAAATAAATAAATAAATAGAACAGCTAGACGGAGCGCTCCGCAGCGCTCCGTCTCGCTGTTCTGGCTGCGGGGACTGACTTTGTAGCCTCCGCAGGGCAGCGAGATGAAGGCACAAAGAAGGCTTTGCGCAGCTAACCCCAAGCAAGAACAGCCAGACGGAGCGCTGCGCAGCGCTCCGTCTCCCTGTTCTGGCTTTGGGCTTAGCCGCACAGCCTGCATTCGCTCTATAGGATGCACACACATTTCCCCTTAAATTTTGGAGGGGGAAAGTGTGTCCTATAGAGCGAAAAATACGGTACATTGTCCCCATCCTTGCCCCCACCCCCAGATAATGGGAACTGCTGTTTACACACAGAGCTACAATTCTGAACTCCTTTAACAAACAACAGTTTCTAGGATTATATTGTGGGGGGGGGGGGCGAGCCATGAGCTTTAAATGTATACTGTGGATGGGACCAAATTAACCTACAGGTTGTTGTTGTTTAGTCGTTTAGTCGTGTCCGACTCTTTGTGACCCCATGGCACTCCTGTCTTCCACTGCCTCCTGCAGTCTGGTCAAACTCGAGAACACTGTCCAACCATCTCATCCTCTGTCCTCCTCTTCTCCTTCTGCCCTCAATCTTTCCCAACATCAGGGTCTTTTCCAGGGAGTCTTCTCTTCTCATGAGGTGGCCAAAGTACTGGAGCCTCAGCTTCAGGATCTGTCCTTCCAGTGAGCACTCAGGGCTGATTTCCTTAAGAATGGAGAGGTTTGATCTTCTTGCAGTCCATGGGACTCTCAAGAGTCTCCTCCAATAATTCAAAAACCTACAGGACCGCAGCCTGTGTGAATGTAAAAACTTTAACAGCAGTTATCAGTTGATACAAAAACTGTGATACAAACTTGAATGTACATCTTAGGGTCACATTTAGAAAAGATCTTGCTTTCCTCTCTTGGGATAATGTATCCTCCCCCCCCCTTTCTTTTAAAAAGGGATGTATTGATGGTACTGCTGAGATGCTAGAAAAGAAAGTATAAAAAGAAAACAGGACTGCAAGCGTGTCCTTATAGTTCCAATGACACGGAAGAAATAAATGGTCAAGCACTTATGTGTTAAATAATATTTGGAGACCCGATTTGTATGCATTTTGAGCAAAATGATGCGAAATAAGTTAGAAGATGAACGCCATATAAGCAAGTGGCAAAGAAGTGTCATAGCTTAGTGGTACCTGCTGCACTGCAGGCAGCTGGTTCAAGGTTCAACCCCTGGCATCTCCAGGTAGGACTAGGGAAGTTTCCCTGTCTGAAACCCAGGACAGCAGCTGACAGTCAGTGTTGACAATACTGAGCGAGATGGGCTTATAAGGTAGATTCCAGTTTCTAGCTCGCCTTGCAAATATAAAATAGAATCCCCACCACGTGAGCTTAAAAAGCAAACATTGGAAATGTAAAAATGAGAGCAGGGGAGGCTATTAGTATGGTGCGAGGATCATTTTGTGAAAAAGCGATGGGGTGTGTGGAATAAAAATTAAATAATAAGAGGCAAAGATTATGAGATCTCACTAGACCCAGTGTTCTTTTCGTTAAATGATATGGAAGGCTCAGTGAAATGGTAACGTAGGGAAGTAATTTTGCATGTCCTAACAGCCACATGATTATTAATTGAAAAATAAAATAAAATAAATGATGATTATTATCAATGCCACCAACAAATGACTGAACAGAAAAGGTTTAGCTCTCCCTATGCTCTTAATGTGCTCAAGACATGCTTTGGATTGGTCATTTTGGGATCTGCCAGTGTCATCCATAGCAGTTTTGGTTTGGCATGGCAGGATAACTGTGCTTGGTAAGTATGCACAGTATATAAGGAAGACGTGAAAGGTAGATAAGGAAGAATCTTTATGCAGAAAATTGGGAAGAGCCAGGGAAGAGCATCTGCAAACCCAGCTTTCTTACCCTTAAGTGATCTTTTCCCCCAAAGATGTGGCAGGAGTGTCTAACTGATGTTTATATGCTACATTAGTGGTATGTTTGGAACCACCTATCATGTTGTTTGCCTTTAAGGTATAAAAATGAGAAAGAAGCAAGTACAGGTCTCCTCCTGTACTGCCACTTTGCCAGTGGAAGCAGAGTGAGGCAAAAGAAGGTGCCAAATGGTTTTAAGTTTCTGTTGCTGCCCGAGATTCCTCTTCAAGTAGGGCAATTGCTGCAGACACTCAACAAAGACCAGTTCACAAAAGAAAGCTCCTTGCAGTTGCTCCAAGAAAGCCTCTCTTCACTTGGCAGAGAAACCGTGGCATAAACTTAACATTTGCAAAGATATGCAGGAAATGTTCCGGCCAAGCTGTTCTCCTTTTATTCCCATTAGTTTAGTTTTCCTTCTTTGTTTAGGCTGGGAAAAGCATAAGGGCTGACTGAGAAGTTGATTCACAAACTGTTTACTCTGAAGGAACATCTCACTTACCACTGTTTTATCTGTTTTAGTCTTACTGTATGTCTAGTTGCATTTCTTTGGCACTGAAGATAGTTCCACACTTTTTGCGGCGAATGCAACTGCTGGTTTGGGTTTGTTGTGCTTATGTCCATATAATAGCATCTCTTGATCATAGTGGCTCTGTTTTAACACACGTTTGAATAAATAAAATCTATAGAAAGCTGGACAAAACTGTCTCAGACCTGAATAAAAAGAAGCACGGAGAATGCTGAACATCACCTCATGCTTTTGAGGAGGAACGTGAGATGCTAGCAGCTCCTGTTTGCTGTAAGGTACAGCTAGGCTTCTCCTCTGGCTCCTCTAACACAGAAGAAGCTGTCTACCCAACCTTTCTTCCTCCATGGGATCTGAGACAGTGTACATGTGGGTCCCAGGCAGTCATCTACCCATGTACTGACCAGACTCAGGTTGGCTCAGCCATCAGTAAGGTTGGGACCTGAATTGAAAACCTGTGCTCTGACATTCAGTGTTGTAATGCTTTCCCCACAAAACAGGCAGTTGTTTGGGGAAGGGTTGCAGATCAGTCGCAGAACCACTGCTTTAGATGCAGAAAAGGTCCCAGGTTCAACACCCAGTGTGTTCAGGGAGGGCTTGGGGGGGGGGGACTTGAGCAGGAAATCCTGGGGAGAACCACTGCCAGTCAGTTTAGACATCATGTCCCACAAGTGTCCTGGAAAAACCGGGACATCCTGGGTTTTTTTCTTGCGAGAAGACGGCAACCATTTTGGGTGTGATCTTGCGCAATTTCCTCCCTGGAAAAGTGCCTTTGGAGGGCTGTGATCTCGCACGGCACCTCAAAACACATATTTTTTGGTGCTGTGTTCAGAAAAGGTGTTTTTTGGGGGGAGAAAGATGGTGTCCCAGTTTTTGTCTTCAATGTGCTGGAAGATATGAGACAGGACTGAGCTTAGATGGGCCCAAGCGTCTTAACTGTATAAAGTAGTTTTCATGTACCCAGCTGAACTTCCAACAGCACCTGGAGGAAACAAGCTTCCCACATTCCTGATTTCCAGTCAATTCACCTTTTTAATAATAATAATAATTATACTTCCTTATTTATATGCCGCCCATCTGACTGGGTTGCCCCCAGTCACTCTGGGCTGCTTTCAACAAATTAAAACATCAAACGCGGTAAAACATCAAACATTAAAAACTTCCCTATACACTCCCTATGTTCCAAGGCCTGCACCTTCCACCAGAAGTATTGCCTCTCAACTGCCCCAGTGAACTCATTGCCCCTCATTATCCTCTACTCCCTCGTCTACTCCCACACTAGGGCGTACTTTCAAATCCCCAAAATTAGGGGTGCTCAAAAGTTGCAACGTGCCCTGGGGATTCAAGAGATATTTGGGTTAAATGAGTATAATTTAGTTTTGCTTGGTAAGTAAAGCGTGTGCAAAATTGCACATAGAAATAATTAAAAAAGGGATTGCGAAGTACTTGCCTTTAGATTATATGTTATTTCTCTTCCTTCTCCTTCCTTTTCTTTAGCATGACCAGACCTTATCGGAAGCTAAAATTCAAAACCCTTTGGTTTCCTGAAAGTACTGAATGTGCTTCTTCATCGAACGTAGACATCTCGAGCTGCCAAATCACAAAAAAACACACAACAGATTTGAATTCATCACGCCTGAAAAACATATATTTAAGGCTCCTCACTGAATAACCTTGCAAAAAATTAAGTCCCCCATGCCCAACCTCCAGGGCTGGATTTAGGTTTGATGAGGCCCTAAGCTACTGAAGGTAATGGGGCCCTTTATATGTCCAGCTGCCCTTTGTCAACAACAAATTGTCACTGGTTTTCGTGTTGAATATATGCTATATGGCACCGTATTTTTCGCTCCATAAGACGCACCTTTTCCCTCCTAAAAAGTAAGGGGAAATGTGTGTGCGTCTTATGGAGTGAATGCAGGGGGGAGGCAGGCGGGAAAAGCCCCCAAGAGCCGCACACAAGCTCAGCGCGGCTCTTGCGGGCTTTTCCCCAGGAGGGAGAAGGGACTGACTGGCCGCACAAAAGCCACACGCTCTTTAAAGGGTGTGCGGCTTCTGCTGGCTTTTCTACGAGGTGGGGGAATTCCGTCAGTGATGAAGCTGCCCTTCTCCCTCCTCGGGGAAAAGCCCCCAAGAGCCACACACACACTCCACGCTGCTCGTGAAAGGGAGCGCTGAGCAGAGCCTGGGACGCATACAGGCTCTGCTCAGAGCTCCCTTTAAATAATATTTTTTTGCTTGAATTCCCCCTCTAAAAACTAGGTGCGCCTTATGGTCAGGTGCGCCTTATGGAGCGAAAAATACACTAATTTATGGACCTAATAGGTATCTAAAGCCATTTGCACATAACAAAATATGTATTTTCTCAAAGTAATTGTTGAACTGCAGTATATTAATAGTGTAATTGGGGGGGGGGCAAAAGAGTGTGTCTCTCTCTCTTCAAGTGGGGTCCTAAGCTATAGATTGTTTAGCTTGTACATAAATCCGGCACTGCCAACTTCCCACATGCTGCTAGCTTTTTCTGCACTGTGCTCAGAGGTAAAGCTTGTAGAATTAGGGAACTCTGGGACATGTAGTTCTCAAGCATAAAAGGGCCATAGATGACAAGTCCTAGAGTGCCAGGCCTGCCTCAGCGGGTCAAGCTCATAGGCTGCCATCTAGGCAGGGCTGTCCAATCAAAGCCAAGCTGTTCTGAGGCCTGGGCTGAATAAGGCCCAGTGTGCTGAAAGCGGCTTTTGGGGACCAGGAAGGCTGGCGCTGCAACCTATGAACCCCTAAGCTCAGGGTGCCAGGTAAGGAGGGAGAGGGCCAGGGTTACTGGTGGTGGGTCATGCCTGAACCCAATAATAATAATAATAATAATAATAATAATAATAATAATAATTTATTTATACCCCAGCCACTCTGGGCGGCTCCCAACAGAATATTAAGAAGACAATGAAACATCAAACATTAAAAACTTCCCTAAACAGGGTTGCCTTCAGACAGTGCTTTTATTCGGGGGCGGGCGCATACCCCTAAACATTTTGTGAATCTTTGTACTTTTGTCCATTTACTGTATCCCCCCCCCATATGAACTATAAAATGGTGATTTTCCTGAGTCAGAATGAGAGTACCCCTAAACATTTTGTTTCATTTTTAAAAAGCACTGCCTTCAGATGTCTTCTAAAAGTCAGATAGTTGTTTATTTCCTTGACATTTTAAATACACTTCAGCCAGATTGCTGGGTTCGAGACACGCACGCCCAATTGAGCCCTGGTTTTGAAGCACACGCCCTCCTCTAGGGTCATAGAGTTTGCTGCCCAAGCACTCTCTGATTCTCTTGGAAATGATAGTTTCTTTGTTAAACAATAAAAAGTGCAAAATTACAAGTGCATAGAGTAACATAAGACACACACGTAAAAAATGCAAAAACAATAAATAGTATTTCTTGGTTCTCTTGGAAACAGGTGAGTGAGGCCTAGGGTGGTGGTATTATTATTATTATTATTATTATTATTATTATTATTATTATTATTATTATTTCTATACCACTTTGTTTTTAAGAAAAACATCTTTTAAAAAGCAGTTTACAACACAAACCACCTAACAGTTTACAACACAAACCTAGCAGTTTACAACACAAACCACCTAACCACAACAATTCTTTTCTTATACCCTGCCCATGTGACTAGGTTACCCCAGCCGCTCTGGACCGCTTCCAGCAAAAAACAGAGGGGAAAGGGGACATCAGTCATTAAAAGCTTCCTTCAGATGTCTACTAAGTCATATAGTTGCTTATCTTTGACATCTGACAGGAGGGCGTTCCACAGGGCGGGTGTGACTACTGAGAAGGATTTCTTCCAGGATCCCTATAATTTCACTCTTTGCAATGAAGGAACCGCCAGAAGGTCTTCAGAGCTGGACCTCAGTGTTGGGGCTGAACAATGGGGTGGGGTGGAGATGCTGCTTCAGATATACACATAAAATAAAAACAATCCAAATTAAACATTACTGGAGAAAGTCGCATATTAAGTATGCCTTCCAAGCAACATCTTTATGCGCCCCCTCACCCAGCTTGTCCGGAGTTTTGGGCTGGGTTGCCATCAGTATGCCGATGACACCCAACTCTATCTGTTGATGGATGGCCATCCTGACTCGGCCCCAGACACACTGACCAGATGCTTGGAAGCTGTGGCTGGATGGTTACGTGGAAGCCAGTTGAAGTTAAATCCTTCGAAGACAGAGGTCCTCTGGCTGGGACGGGACAATATGGGATTGGGGGGGCAACTCCCATCTCTTGCGGGGGTGCAATTAGTGCCAGCACCGTCCGTTAAGAGTTTGGGTGTAATCTTCGATACCTCCCTCTCTATGGAGGCGCAGATTACAACTATAACAAAGGCGGCATTTTTTCATCTCCGCCAAGCTAAGCAGTTGGCCCCTTATCTCTCTCACCCTGACCTAGCCACTGTGATCCACGCGACGGTCACCTCCAGACTGGATTATTGTAACTCGCTCTACGTGGGGCTGCCCTTGAGACTGACCCAGAAACTCCAGCGTGTGCAGAATGCCGCGGCGAGACTCCTTATGGGGTCTTCGCTGCGAGATCACATTCATCCGGTACTATACCAACTGCACTGGCTCCCGGTGGAGTACAGGATCAGGTTTAAGGAGCTGGTTTTAACCTTTAAAGCCCTATACGGCCTAGGACCCTTGTACCTACGGGACCGCCTCTCCTGGTATGCCCCACAGAGGAACCTACAGCCTGCAAATAAAAACATCCTGAAGGTCCCAGGCCTCAGAGAGGTTAGGCTGGCCTCAACTAGAGCCAGGGCTTTCTCGGCTGCGGCTCCAATCTGGTGGAACGCTCTGTCACAAGAGACTAGGGCCCTGCAGGACCTGACATCTTTCCGCAAGGCCTGCAAGACAGAGTTGTTCCACCAGGGCTTTGGTCAGGGCCCAGCCTGACTCCCTCCTCTGGCAACCTGCACAGAACTTTGCTTAACGGTTGCCATTAATTTGATTTTAATTAATTGTTATAATGAAATGTTTTAGAATGTTAGATTATTTGATTGTTTGATTATTTGATTGTTGTTAGCCGCCCTGAGCCCGGCTTTGGCTGGGGATGGCGGGATATAAATAAAATTTATTATTTATTATTATGATTTATTATTATTAACAGGGAAGTAAAATATTGCCTTAAAGATTTCAAAACAAAGCAGGTCAGCTACAGAATGTGCATTTAATACAACAGCAAAAATTATCTTTAAACATTTCAGAAGAAAACATTGCTAAAGGAAGTCAAATATAATATACACATTTAAAAGAGCATAATTAACAAGAAAATAAAATTGACATCTGTAGACCATAATGCAGAGCTTTGAAGGGCCAAAGCTCAGCAGTGGAGCATCTGCTTTGCATGCGGAAGGTCCCAATCCCTGGCATCTCTAGCTAGGGCTGTGGGGAGACGCCTGTCTGAAATCCTGGAGAGGCTCTGTCAGCCAACCAGTGTAGACAGTAGTGAGCCAGCTGGCCCAGTGGCCTGACTTGGTAGACGGCATCTTCCTCTGCTCCTGTGCCCCATCTCTGAGTAAATGCGCACAGACAGCAGTAAGAAGGACACTCGGGCACCTCTACATGAAAAGGGCCAAAGCATCCCTTGATGTACAGAAGGGGGGAAAACCTGAAGCAACGAGAAGGCACAGTAATAGTATAAGGTGTAGAAATAGCAATCTGGAAGACTAAAATAAGTAATTTATACATTCAGCTAAAGGTCGCGGGTGGCGCTGTGGGTTAAACCACAGAGCCTAGGACTTGCCGATCAGAAGGTCGGCGGTTCAAATCCCCGTGACGGGGTGAGCTCCCGTTGCTCAGTCCCTGCTCCTGCCAACCTAGCAGTTCAAAAGCACGTCAAAGTGCAAGTAGATAAATAGGTACCGCTCCGGCGGGAAGGTAAACGGCGTTTCCATGCGCTACTCTGGTTCGCCAGAAGCGGCTTAGTCATGCTGGTCACATGACATGGAAGCTGTACGCTGGCTCTCTTGGCCAGTAAAGCGAGATGAGCGCCGCAACCCCAGAGTCGGCCACGACTGGACCTAATGGTCAGGGGTCCCTTTACCTTTACTAAAGGTCAAAACTGTTTAGGTATAATGGACAATGAAGATCTGGGGGGCTGGCTGCTCCAGATGTGTTCAGACAAGCCGCTTTGTCCCATCTCAGTTCAGGGTCGTGGCCAGTATTGTGTTTTCTGGTCACATGTTCAACATTTATGTGAAAGGTAGCGTGTCACATCCGTATGCAACCCATGTAAACTTTCACTCTGATTGGGGTTGCATGGCTGCCAGAGGCCGTAGTCAACAGGTTGGGAAGAAGAAGAAGATGATTGGTGTTGGGGCATGTAGCCAGATCCTGTTTCCCTTTTGTGTGTTCTTATGCTTGCTGTTCTAGAGAAGGGAGAAAGGCGGGGACTACGACACATTGGTTGGAATACTTCCTCTCAGGGCTTTTTTTCAGCCGGGATTCACTGGAACTCAGAATGGCACCATTGCCATTCTAAGAGAACGAGGGAGGCATTTGTGGTGAGTTCCAGCACCTCTTTTTCTAGAAAAATAGCACTGCTTGTTCTGTTCCAGCAGATGGAGTACAGCAAATCTTAAAAGTTCAGGGCACCAAAGGTAAATAGAGGATTAATAAATTTGGACAGACATTCTTAAGCATAATTTACAATTTAGACTCACTTTTTCCTTGTGGTAATGGGACAGCCAGCCTTGACTCCGTCCCTGCGCACCCCTTAGCCCCAGTAAAGTGTATGTATCCTCCTCCCAAACTGTTAATGGAAAAGGAGCCCTGTCCTCCTTTGAATCTGATCACCTTCACTGTTTCCCATATACTGCAATCTGCTTTCTATATCCATTCCACAGTGTCATTTCTTCTGCTTTCTAATTTTATTTATTTATTTCTATTTCGCTGAGAGTATTACAGAGAATTAAAGTAAATCAGAAGAAAAAGAAAAGAGAAAAGGGGGATTACATAAAAATGCATTAAAAAGCAGGGGAAAACATCAATAACAACAATAACAAAAAGTAACACTAAAATATAATTAAGGTTACAGAACCAAATAGCATATGTGTAAATAGATAAACCTATTATTTCCCTCATGTATGTATTGTTTCATGGGTTGCTATGGTTTTGATAATATAATATTATTAAATTTGGACAAATTTCTTCTGCTTTCTAGAGTTGCTAGAGTTCTCTGAATGGGCAGAAAGAGATGAGGACCAGATCACTGGTTGGTTACTACTGAGAAGAGGAGAAAGTTGCTGAGAAATTTTAGCAAATCCTAAGGAAGGAGCAGGTAGCTTTTACATTCATTTCCTTTAATGCTGAGAGTAATTACATCCACACCACAGACTTAAAATGATTTAACAGACTTTCCCTCTCTGGGAAACTTTGGGAACTGAAAGCTAGGGATCTCAAACAGAGACAGTATTCTCACCAAAATATCGTTCCCATGATTCTCTGGGAGCAGCTGTGACATTGCTATAAAATGGACATGTCTTCAGTGTAGATATGCCCAGAGGACTGATGAAATCTCTCTCTCCTTTGTCTCCTCTGCACTTTCCCTCATTTTTCCATTCTGATAAACTGACATTTGTTTCCAATTCCCCAAACTTTGGGAACAACCCAAACATAGAGAGAAACTATGAGAACTAATCTTTTTCCTCTCTGCAAAATATAAAATAGTCTTATGTTTTCTCTGGGATTTTTTTAAAAAAGCACATTATCACTTTAAAGTGACAAGGGGAGAGAGCAGCTCTGAAGTTGTTGGCAGCTGCTTTTGCTGTGTTTATGTGTGTGCATAGATGTGAGGAATCATAGTTGTTCCTTAACTGTGACATCCACATATTCAGCATGTGTGCAAAGCAGCCTTTGTGCATAGATGTCAATGTGTTGTTGGAACCTTCGTGCATTCGGAGTCTATGGGTGTAGGTATGTACAGTCAACTCGCAACTTACGTGCATTAAACATGTGGTCGCAGATTTATGTGCTTGGCTGAAAAAGTTTTTTAAAAATTAAAAGGGGGTGGGAGAGTGAGGGGGAACCTTTGGCAATCCCACCCACCATTGCACACACCCTGGGAGAGCATTCAGAAGTGCAGAGAGAATCAACAGCGGTCTTGAGAGAGTGTGATATGTGCTGCGCTGCACTTTTTACGGTTTTTACAAGGTTGTTCTGATCATACAGTGGTACCTCAGGTTACATATGCTTCAGGCTACATACGCTTCAGGTTACAGACTCCGCTAACCGAGAAATAGTACCTCGGGTTAAGAACTTTGCTTCAGGATGAGAACAGAAATCGTGCTCCGGCGGCGCGGCAGCAGCAGGAGGCCCCATTAGCTAAAGTGGTGCTTCAGGTTAAGAACAGTTTCAGGTTAAGAACGGACCTCCGGAACAAATTAAGTACTTAACCCGAGGTACCACTGTATGTGGTTTTGGCTATTACGTTGAGAGTCGACTATGTTTATATGCTATCCAGCACATGGGGTGCTATTCCATTAAGTTTTACACAGAGCAGATGAACATGATGTAAGTTACGTCCATTAATTTCAGTGGGTCTACTCTGTATAAAACGTAGTTGAATACCACCCCTGGATATCAGGTGTAGTAAGGGTCAGGAAGGCTAGCCGGAGGCTGTGTGATTTGAGGCCCCCGCTGCCCTGCCCAATTCTGAACAGGGCTTACCGGTAAGTCTTCTCTCTGCTACAGCTTGGTCTTTGGTGCCCTCTAGAGACTGTTCTTACTCTTCCTGCTTGTTATTTCAACCTTGTTTTATATTACAACTGCACTCCAAGCCAGCTTTTTCCAACTTGTTGCTCTTCAGGTGTTTTGGACTGCAATGTTTGAGGCTGAAGTTCAAAATTTAGGAAAGGCACCAGGTTTCAGAAAGATTTTTTGGGGGAAAGAGTATCACCATCCCACATGATCTTCACCCAATCTGAACTGGAAGTCTCCGGCTTAAGCCCCAAATTGAGGCGTTCCTAAAGCAAATGAAGGATTGAACTCTGATTAATAAGACTACACACAGAGTCTTGAACCAGCAAGGCTCTGGGAAGGGTGCATGTAATACTCTCTGCTTGTCTCTCCACCCCTTGGCCCAGGTCATTTTATTCACAAAAGAACTTTTACAGAGAGTTCGTAAGAACCAATCAGATTTCTTCTGAGCATTTCAACAAACCCCACGTGGGAACAAAGTTAAAATACCAAAACTAATTAAGCACGCATATTTCTGGGGTAAACAAAACAGAACTACAAAGGAGTGCATTTGGCAACCCCGGAGGTGATAAACAAGCAATATACATGATAAGGAGGATGGCCAGGAAGACAGTGATCATTATCACCTTCAGGTGAGATCTGTTTCCCGGCCCTAAGATTAACATCCTAAGATTAACATATCAGAAAAGCTACATCAAAGAAACTTGCCCACTATCTTTATGGCCCAGGATGCCTTCCTGGCAAGCAACTGGAAGCAACTGGGCTGCATACGTGACTTGTCAAGAAAGACAAATGGGCAGGAGAGAAAATGGCCAGAGATGCACAGGGTGTCGGATTCTCAGCCTTGGTCAGAGGTAATTGGTCTTTCTCCAGGCATTCGGCTGAGATCCTGGCTGACCTCCCCGTCTGCATCTCCCGGCAGGATACAGGCAAGGTCTTTCCGTCGATCCCACTCAGCATGAGAGGGACACACCAACTCCTCCCTCCTCCCTGCTTCCCTCAGGGAGGGGAAAAGAGACAGACAGAAATCTATTTACATTGCTTTATTTCTGTCATACCAGCAGTATAGAGAAACGTGTCTGCACTCTCCAGTCTCCAACAGTAGAGATAGAAACTCCACCCCTGTACTTCCATTACAGGTCACATGACACTCTGAGCTAACATCCGGTGCTCAGTACAGTAAATAGACTGCCCCTTTGTTCCAATAGTACAGTCCCAGACATCAACATCCTGTTTTGCATTCCAGACACCTGCAGCTGGTTTTCGCATTGCTGCTTTTTCCTGACACAGGGTTGTGGGATTTGATCAGAAATGAATTTCAATGAATCAATGAATCCAGTCAACACAATCCAGTCAATGAATCCAGTCAACACAATGCATTCATCGTGGACACAATGGCTTGATGCATATTTTATAATTCCTCATAGTAATCCCACCTGACCCCACACTCTGGATATTTGCACTCCTACACCAAACTAGATGAATAATTGGATGAATAATGTTTCAAAAACCCCAGCAAGCCTCATGAGAAAGTCATAGCTCTACAGTTTATATTGTGAATCACCCTGAGATCTACCTGAGGGGTGGTGTACACATTTATTAAATACAGCCCCAAAACTCAAAACTGAAGCAAGTTGATCATTACCACTTAATCCACTTAATCCTATAAAGCCTTCGGTGGCTCAGGACCACAATACCTCAAAGGACCGCCTCTTCCCATATGAACCTACATCTTCTGAGGCCCTCCTTCTTGTGTCTCCTCCTCAAGAGGTCTGGAGGGTGCCTTGTCTGCAGTAGCTCCCCGTCTGTGGAATGCTCTCCCCAGGGAAGTTCGCCTGGTGCCTTCCTTACACACTTTTAGGCGCCAGGCAAAAATGGTCCTTTTTAACCAGGCCTTTGGTTGCTCTGTTGACAACCTATGCCCTTTTAAAATGTGGCTCTTTTCTGGGTGTGTGTGTGTGTGTGTTATTGGGTTGTTGTTTTCATTCTGATTATATATGTTGTGATCTTTTCTGTGAACTGCCCTGAGACCTCCGGGTATGGGGCGGTATGTAATCCTCATAGACCTGAAAATAACCAGCAGGACTTACTTTGTTCTGATCAGTGTGTGAGTCAACAAACATTGGGTGTGATCTCACTCTGCCCTAAGTGTTTTGAACAAGAATGCTTTTCACGGTGTTAATGAAGTAGCTTTCTGTGGAGCCTGGCTTAATTTGAGGTAGATCTGACCAAGTTTTAATCCCAGAACCTAATTTTTAGTGCTTCAAATGTGCAATATCTGAATAACCACGGATATATGGAAGGACTCCGTGAACCTTTGGCATGTCATTGTTCATGTTCTTGCGATGTAGAAAGTGGGAGACAGACATTTTTCATACTTTATCAGCCAATAATCAGTATGCAATTATTTAAAAATGGGCTTTCCACTAGGAAACTCTATTTTAGATCACTATCTAGCAAGGTAGCTTATGGAAAGCTTAACACAGCCTGCGTAGCTGGAAATGGCCTTATTTCTCTCCAATGACCAGAAGGTGTCACTCTCACGACACTGGGCTTGCCTACTAGATCTTTGAATCTCCTGCTGAGAGTGTTGAGTCAAAGCCTCTTTTTCTTCCATGTTCTGGCATTAGGTGTTTGATACAGCACTTTCTGAACCTCTGTGTCCACAAACCTCTTCGCACACATCTGCCTCACACACGATATACATTTTCTGTCGATTTTTTACCACTTTAACAGACATGGTCCCCCCCCCCAAGAATATTGGGAAATGTAGCTTGTTAACTGCAGTTTCTAGAGTACCCTGGGAATAGGAATTAATCGTTTAATCAGTTTAAGGCTGTGTGCCTATTACCAGCTTAAAACAAAGCTAGCATAGCCTCCAGCATTTCTCCGATGAAAATAGCGACATCCTACCACAGGGACGCGGGTGGCGCTGTGGGTAAAAGCCTCAGTGCCTAGGACTTGCCGATCGCATGGTCGGCGGTTCGAATCCCCGCGGCGGGGTGCTCTCCCATTGCTCGGTCCCAGCGCCTGACAACCTAGCAGTTCGAAAGCACCCTCGGGTGCAAGTAGATAAATAGGGACCGCTTACCAGCGGGAAGGTAAACGGCGTTCCGTGTGCTGCGCTGGCTCGCCAGATGCAGCTTGTCACGCTGGCCACGTGACCCGGAAGTGTCTGCGGACAGCGCTGGCTCCCGGCCTATAGAGTGAGATGAGCGCACAACCCTAGAGTCTGGCAAGACTGGCCCGTACGGGCACGGGTACCTTTACCTTTACTTTACCACAGGGACGCAGGTGGCGCTGTGGGTTAAAGCACAGAGCCTAGGACTTGCTGATCAGAAGGTCGGCGGTTCGAATCCCCGTGACGGGGTGAGCTCCCGTTGCTCGGTCCCTGCTCCTGCCAACCTAGCAGTTCGAAAGCACGTCAAAGTGATAGTAGATAAATAGGAACCGCTCCGGCGGGAAGGTAAACAGCGTTTCCATGCGCTGCTCTGGTTCACCAGAAGCAGCTTAGTCATGCTGGCCACATGACCTGGAAGCTGTCTGCGGACAAACGCCAGCTCCCTCGGCCCATAGAGCGAGATGAGCGCCGCAACCCCAGAGTCAGTCACGACTGGACCTAATGGTCAGGGGTACCTTTACCTTTACCTTTACCTTTACCTTTACCACACCCTCCAATATTTCTTCGATGAAAATAGGAACGTCCTAAAGAAATGTGGGACATTCCAGGATCAAGTCAGAAACTGGGATGGCTTCTGTAAATCCGGGACTGGCCCTGGAAAATAGGGAAACTTGGAGAGTCTGATTCTCTTTCTCAGTTTGGATTGAAGTTGGTTTGAGAGAAATTATAGGCTAGATGTCAGCCGGCAGAGGATCCAACCTGCACGGCAGGTTGCCAGGAATGGATAAGACAAGGAAAAGTCTTTACCAACTGCTTTTTATTCAGTTTGCACAGAGAGAGGCTTGGAAATGCAGCCTCTTGGAACAATGGCTTTGCCCTGAATGAGTCTCCACCCCCTCCCTCTCACTTGCACCATCACTGTGGTTGCTGCTACCTGCCCTCTGCCTTTGAGCTCTTTACTCTCCTATTTTCAATGCTTATCAGGTTCTGGGAGAGGGGCGGTCTGGAATGCTTTCTAAAGACACTGTGTTCGTCATCTATCCCTCTAATGCTTATTCCTCCTCCTCCTCCTCCTCCTCCTCCTCTCCCATTATTTCACAGCTTTCCCCCTCATCTGCCTCTGAACTGTGATCTCCCTCAAACCCCTGTTGTAATTCCGAACTGTCTTCTTCTTTGGAAGGGCCAGGCTGGGGAGGCGGTCACCACCATTCCTCCTCTTCCCAGTCCCTGATCCTCCCAATCACATGCATAAAGCATTGTGTAAGCCAGGAAACTGATGTACAGGCCCTAGCATGCAGACAGCTGATTTGTCATAATTTACATAATTTTCTAATGGGGAGATTAATATTTGGGCCGCCTTGCATATTGGCTTATTAATACAGTCGCCAGCTGATGAGTGTAAACCTGTTCTAAGATGCAACTTAAAATTCATGAGATGTTCCTGGCACACCCTGTCGCAGAAGTAACCTTTGTACCTCTGGCCTTTGGGGCTTTTACAGGTGAAGCATTTTTAGCTCAAAACATGCCCCAGAAACAAACTTCCCTTGCCTTTTACAGAAGCGTCACACGGTCATGCTTACTCCAGTGGTGAGAAATTCCATGGCCATGGCACTTGCCTGAGTTGGGTTTCCTTTGGAAAGAAGTTAGTGGAGACTTGTGATGTTTTGTTATGTTTACATTTATTTACAAATGTACAGGCTGAGCCTAGGTGGAGACACAGTTTAACACTCACAGCAGGCAAACTGCCCCACACCAGATCCCCAGAGTGAGGCAGCTCCCCTCACTACAAAAAGGCACTTCCTGGAGCTTCCCCTCTCTCTGAATCTCTCTTAAAACCTCTCACTGCAGTCTGCTTCTCAAAATGTTTCTACAGTGGTACCTCGGGTTAAGTACTTAATTCATTCCGTGGGTCCATTCTTAACCTGAAGCACCACTTTAGCTAATGGGGCCTCCCACTGCCACCGTGCCGCCGCCACACAATTTCTGTTCTCATCCTGAAGCAAAGTTCTTAACCCGAGGTACTATTTCTGGGTTAGTGGAGTCTGTAACCTGAAGTGTCTGTAACCTGAAGCATCTGTAACCTGAGGTACCACTGTATTGATTTCCACCCTAGTTTGCCCCTTCTCTCTAGCTGGAGGCAGTGGGGAAGAATAAGGGTGAATCATCTCCCCCACCAGTCTCCTAGCCTTTTAGGATTACATTTCAAAGAATCATAGAATTGTGGAGTTGGAAAGGACTCCAAGGGCCATCTTGTCCAATCCCCTGCAGTGCAGGAAACTCAATTAGATCATGACAATTGGCCACCCAACCTCTGCTTAAAAACCTCCAAGGAAGGCCGGTCCACAACCTCTAGAGGGAGTCTGTTTCACTGTCGAACAGCTTACTGTCAGAAGGTTCCTCCTGATGTTTAATTGGAATTTCCTTTCTTGTAACTTCAAACCTTTGGTTCAAGGCCTACTCCCAGACTCGAACCCTCCAGAAGATGAAACGTGCTCCCTCTTCAATGTGACAGCCCTTTAGATATTTGAAGGTGGCTATCATATTTCCTCTCAGTTTGTGGTGCCCAGAACTGGACACAGAATTCCAGGTGTGGAAGGCAGTGGAGTGGCAGACCACACCTGTGTCCTGTTCTGGCCACCAGAACAATTTCCCCGGCAGATTATATGTCTGGAAGCTTTGCCATTCCTGTTACGCAACATCTGCAGTCTTTTTTACCCTATTAACTTCCTGCGATCCAAACTTCTGAAACTCACAATATAGTCACAACCCTGGATGTACCTTGGCTTGTACCCAATAGTGTGGGAACATAGGAAGCAGACTTATACTGGTTTGGTTCACACAACACACTAAGCCATAGTTTATCAGGCATTTCCAGCTCCTCTGCAAAGCAAGAACTTCAGCTGGGATGCTTAAAAGGGGGAGTACTGACCATCAGCAGTGTTACTTCACCTGTTCCTCACTCGGTAAGTTACTTCCAAGTAAAGATACTGAGAAATAAGCTCTTTGGGGCAGGGTGGGATGGAGCTTACAAATTGTTTACCCAGTATAATGTCACAAAACATGATGGCATGCTCCCATTGCAGGGGTGTTTATGCCATGAATCATAGGGGAAGAAGTTGAAGTATGGTGTTACTATGCAGGGAGTAGGTAAAGGCAGATGATTCAATCAAACAAAGCCAGGACCTGACCGATTAACATAGCAAAGTATTTCATTCACCTAGAATAATGGCACGTTTTGAGTTAGAAGGGGCCTTGGAGCTCCGCCAATCCAAAGTCCTACTCGGTGTAGGAATTTTTGTGCATGTCTGAGAGGTTGCTTCTGCTGAAATAGCGCCACTGAAGGAGAGGCCATCTGTTCCTCTGTGAAACAGGTTGTCCTGTTAGCAGGTTTCCTCTATTGTTAAACCGGAATATGTTTCTTTGAAATGCCCTCCCATTCATTCTGGAGCGACAGAGAACAAGTTTGCTCCATCTTCCATGTCAGCGTTTCGCATACTGTAGACAGGGGACCAAAGTGGGTCTCAGGGTTGTTTCAGGTGGGTTGTCTGCAGCTGTCTCCCACCAACCTCTCCTGGGAACCCAGATGGGTCTCATTTGTCTTTCTCCTCTTTTGCTGCCACCGCTGTACCAGGAAGAGGAGGGTGGAGCGAGCAGAAAGGAAAGAGGAGACTGAGGCAGAAGTGGAGGAAGTGAGCAGCCTGAGCTATGCTATCTTCAAGCATCCTAACTGACTATGGCATTTTATGATTGGCTCTGGCCCCATCGTCCGCCATTTTGTGACTGATAGGCCTCTCAAGTGGGCCCCAGGGGTAGAAAATGTGAGAGCCCCTGTTCTGTGTGACAGCCTTTTGGACTTTTGAAGACAGCAGTCACCCTGTCTTCCCTTAATCTTATCCAGGCTAAACATATGTCGCTGTTTCACAAGACCAGTTTTCTTCACCATTGAGGTTGCCCTGCTCTGGACCTGCTTTGTGAAATCCAACTTCAAATATGGCACCCAAACTGGGCACTAGTTTGTTACATAAGCTGCCTTGGCTGAAAGGCTATAGACATAAAATAAAAAGATGGTAATTAATATTCAGTTTCATGTAATAAAAATAATAATAAGAAGAAGAGTTTGGATTTGATATCCCGCCTTTCACTCCCTTTAAGGAGTCTCAAAGCGGCTAACATTCTCCTTTCCCTTCCTCCCCCACAACAAACACTGTGAGGTGAGTGGGGCTGAGAGACTTCAAAGAAGTGTGACTGGCCCAAGGTCACCCAGCAGCTGCATGTGGAGGAGCGGAGACGTGAACCCGGTTCCCCAGATTACAAGACTACCACTCTTAACCACTACACCACACTGGCTCCCAAATAAATGAACATCGTGGCTTAGGCTGCAGTATTACAAGCATCAACAAGTCATGGGCTTCCTGAGGAATATTAGTTGACCCTCTCAACCCCATATAGTTTGGTTACCAATCTTTATTGTGGAAGTTTTACTGGTTTTATTTGCATTTGAATTGTAATTATCTTATGTGTATTTGGTTTTTTAATTTAAAAAAAGGTTTATGCATTTTAGCTGTGTTTTTACCTGGTATACATATGTTTAACTACAGTGTGGTTTTTATTATTTTGTAAGTCACTTTGGGACCTAGGTGTGGTTGAAAAGCAGGGTATAATTTATTCAGAATTATAGCAGTAAATATTGTGTGCATGTGTGTGCCTCCTCTCAAAACCTCTAGAGTTCTCATTAAACATTTGTTTGTTCACTTGTTTCTCTTAGGTGTGGCACCTGAGCACTGTTAAGACGGCTATGGCTATTAAACGCAAGTTCAGCACTCTCTCCTGGTACTACTGGCAATACCAGCTGATCACGATGGCTTATCTCATGGATCCTTTTGAATGGTGGATCTTCCACAGTTTGCTGCTTGTTTGCATTATGGGGTCAGCCTACGTTTTTTATGCCATTGTTCCTCCTCAGATCCGCTTGGTTCTGAAGCTCGTTTATCATGTGTTTGGCTTGCAACCAGAAAGCACCATTCCAGCCATGATGTGAACTTACAATGCACAATAGTGACTGTTCTCTCCCCCCCCCCCCCTTTAAGCCATGTGCTTACAGAGACATTCTGGGATTTATAAAAGCAACTTTATTCTTCTTCTTCTAGCAAAGAAGCCTCAGGGAAGTCACAATAGTTGCATCCTTATTCACCTTATATCACCTATAGAGTCTCTGCATGTCTCAAGCAGATTGGTGGGTGAAATGTCATGTAAAAAAAATTTTTTTTAACTTATCCAGAGAGGTTTGCTCCTGGGATTTTCTTCAGCTGTAATTGCTTCCCTTGATGTTCATTGTTTCTTACCAGAATTCAATCTCGCGACGTGCTTGTTTCCATTCAGATTTTATTCCAATTCATTATGTACCACTATTCTGTGAGAAACTATAAAATGCGAATAAAACATGGAAAATAGATAGGACAATGACTGTACTGTGCCTGAATGTTGTGCTATTTTATGGACACGATCCAGGTTTAGGTTGTAATCCTGTACACACTTGCTTGGAATTAGCCTCATTGAATCAGTGGAACTTACTTTGGAGGAGTAAACTTGTAGTAAAGAAGTGAGCAGTCAGAGCTGTCCTTCCTTGCTGGCTTTCCTCTGTGCCTATCCATCTCAAATGCATTCAGCGCGTTCGACAGAGATACAACCAACAGTGCCAGTGTTGATCTGCAAGTGTGGAACTCACTGCCTGGATTTGGGTGTATAATATCAGGCCCAGCATTTTCCAGCTTATCAATAAACTCTGCTGGATCAAAATGAAGGTCCATGTGGTCCCGCATCCTCCTTCCCAAATATGGCTTTGGGAGACCCAGAAGCTGGGTATGAATGCCAATGAATGGCATTCAGTGGCATGTGGCCTCTGAACATGGACAGTCTATAGCAGGAGTGGGGAATCCATAGGCGCCGACTCCATGGGGCCTGAGGGGGCCCGAGCCCCCTCAAAAATTCGTTGGGGGGGCTCTGCCCCCCCAATAATCTCGGGCACCCCTCCAGCAGAGTGCCACCGCCGCCCCTCCCCCAGCCCAAAATGCACAGGGTCGGGCTGCATGCCTCCTGCCCTCCCTCCCGAGCAAAAGCTCCACCCAATTTCCTTCGGAGCTGATTAATAGGCGCAGCACGCTCTCCCCTATTCGCTCACGAGGAGGCGGCGCCACTTTATCTGCATATTCATGAGCTTATTTATTATTCATGAGCTTTCGCGGGCTCCCCCAATATTTTTTATAAGTCGGCGCCCCTGGGGGAATCACTGGTCTACGGGCCAAATGTGGCCTGCCAGGCCTCCTCACTTGGACCACGAGACATCAGGTTGTGGGTGGGTAAGGACAGGGCTTAAGAGGAACAATCGGAAGCATAAAATGAGCTCCCAGTGAATCATCTCTTTGCTAGAGCAAAGCACCCTCCCACCTGTTCATAAGCTGACAGGTGGGTGGGAGTGTGTCTCGCTCAAGGAGGGGGAAGTGGTCTCCATTCAATGGAATCTGCTTCTCTTCCAGCACTGCTCTTGAAAGGAGCTTCACACTGCTTCTTTAAACCTCCTCAGACCTGCTCAAAAGCCCTCCGCAAGCTGATTTGCAGAGGAGCAGCACAAAGCTGTTTGCAAAGGCCATAGTGAAACCAGGTGACGGATAGGTGGGCGGCCCCACTCACCTGTTAAATTAGGCCCACCAAGGATGGGGCAAAACAATCTAGCCTGCAGGTCAGAAAAAGTCACCCACTCCTGATTTATAGGTCTCAATAAACTTGTCTGCCATAAATTCACCGAACCCAGCTTGTCAAGCCATTAGATTGGAGAACTGGGCCCAAGCCAACAAATTTAATTTCATGAGGGACAAATGTAACTTAGGCAGGAAGAAACAGATGCACAAATATAGGATGGGGGGGGGCACCTGGCTTACTAGCAGTACATGTGAAAGGGGTCTAGTAGTCTTAGTGGACCACAAGCTGAACATGAGTCAACAATGTTATGCAGCAGCAAAAAAAGCTAGTGCTATTCTAGGCTGCATCAACAGAAGTATAGCGTCCAGATCAAGGGAAGTAATAGTACCACTCTATTCTGCCATAGTCAGACCACACCTGGAATACTGTGTCCAATTCTGGGCACCACAATTTAAGAAGGATGTTGACAAGCTGGAACGTGCGCAGAGGAAGGCAACCAAGGTGATCAGGGGTCTGGAAACTAAGCACTTGAAGGAGCTGGGTATGTTTAGCCTGGAAAAGAGGAGACTGAGAGGAGATATGATAGCCATTTTAAATATCACATGGAAGAGGAAGCATGCTTGTTTTCTCCTGATCTGGAGGGTAGGACTCAAACCAATGACTTCAAGTTGCAAGAAAGGAGATTCCGACGAAACATTTGGAAAAACTTTCTGACAGTAAGAGCTGTTCAGCAGTGGAACAGACTCAGAGGTGGGAGAAGACCCTCCTTCCTTGGAGGTTTTTAAGCAGAGGTTGGGTGGCCATCTGTCATGGATGCTTTAGCTGAGATTCCTGCATTGCAGGGGGCTGGACTAAATGACCCTTGGGGTCCCTTCCAGCTGTTAAGATTCTCTGATTCTGTGATTCTACATAGACAAAGTTGTTGCTTAAATTCTCACATCTTACTAACTTCTACTTCTTGGGCACATAGACAAAGATGTTGCTTAAATTCTTACATCTTACCATAAATAAATTAAGCAACCACATGCCCCAGCATTTCATGGAACTTTGGTGTTGCAATCCAACCTACAGAGGTTGAAACAAATCGAATCTGATTTCTGTGGGATTGTCAGCCACACTGCACACCCAAAGACTGATGTAAGATGTGCAACAATTCCATGCACTAACTCCTAATACATCTCAGGAACTAGCAGAGATTTACTGGTTCAGGTTGTCTTCCACTCAGTCCTCACCCTTGCCATCTTGATTTAAGCACTTTTCAGTATACACAGTTCTGTCTGAGGACAGCTCTATGCTTTATATGGCAGACAAAACCCCTGTGCGAGCCCTGTGCGTTTCTCTGATGTTTCTTTCAGCAAGTATGTTAAGTTGGGGGTTTTTAGTTCAGAAAAATAGACCACCTCTCCCCATATAAACCATCCTGGACTCATCCTGAGGCCCTTCTTCGTGTGCCTCCTCCACATGAGGTCCAGAGGGTGGCAACACAAAAAAGAGATTTTTCTGTAGTGGCTCCCTGTTTGTGGAAGGCTCACCTGGTGCCTTCATTATATCTTTTTAGGCGACAGGTGAAAATGTTCCTCTTCCACCATGCCTTCGGCTGATTAATATTCTACAGCCTCTTAAATGTGTTTGTGGGAAGGGTCTCCCAGGTCCTAGTCCGACATTCTGACCACTATACCGCACCAGATCTCAAGCTGATTTCGCCCAGGTGACTTGGACTATGGCCAGTGGTCAGGGGTGGTGGGTGGGTACCAGGTTGCAGAAACCTCCATAATGTGCGGAGCTCCCATGACAAGTGCACAGGAGTTCTTCAGCAGAAAACTCAGTGTGGAATGTGGTCCATGAAGTCAGAAAGATCAGAAACCACTGTCATACTGGATCTGTTCCTGCACCCATAGCAAACAACTCGTGGTAGAACACAACGCCGAAGATCTTGTTTTTCTGCAAATCATATCAGGAAAAGGAAATCACCCAAGGTGTGGCTGGAAATTCTGTGGACATCTATCGACGGAAGGCATAACCATCTATTGTAAGTGGAATGCAATTTGATGGGAGCCTAGAGGTTGGGTTTAGCGTTTGATCGTTCTCTTCACTTAAGAAAAACTTAAGGTTGTCAGGGAGCTTCCTCAAGCCTGAATGCCAAAAAGAAAAACCCATATTCTCTAGGATGGGGTAGCACAGATAACCAAGCACGAGATTGGCAGGGCAGGCATTTCTCTCCAAAGGCCTGTCGAGGCATGAGGGGAACAGGCCTGGCAAGGGAAGCAGCCAGATAATAACAGAATGCAGATGAAGTTGAATCAGCATGTTGCTCAAAGGGGTGTGTCTGAAATTATGCATAAGTTGTCCCAGTGTTCTGACTCTTTGAATTACCATTTATAGAAGATAACTCCATGCCTCTTAAAGCTGAGTGACAGGGAGAGATCAATGGATAAAGGCTTTCCCGTCAAAGCATCTCCATACACCTGCTTGGATATATTTCTGGCACACAGTTGTTAAATGACCAGGATCACTACTGCCCATAAAAAGGTGACAATTCTACATTAAGGCTTAGCAGGTCCAGGCCCTGAGAGGCTTCTTTGCCTTTCAAGCAAAGGCAGGGAATCTGCAGCCTTCCTTGACATGTCCTGGGAGTCTAGCAGTGGGCAAGACACCAAATCAGAGGTTTCTTGGCTTCTGGCTGAGGAGCTGGGTCAGGGTCCTGGCTTTGAGCCTGATACTGGCGATCAGGGGCTCACTGAATCCAAGGCTAGGAGGCAGGAGCCCAATGAATGGGGTCCCAAAGTACCAGGGACTTTACAGGCCTGAGAAGCCAAGAATCTCCTATGCTATCTTTCCAGTCTAACGGTTCAGGGAGCCATAGCTGTCAACGTTTCCCTTTTCTTGTGAGGAATCCTATTCGGAATAAGGGAATTTCCCTTCAAAAAAGGGAAATGTTGACAGCTATGCAGGGAGCATAAATAAGGGACAGTATGCTTTATATCTCTCAACCTCTCAAGGTCCTACGTGGAGAGAAACCACACAGGGACTCTTTGAAAGACAGATAATGCTTGAGGTATAGGATCCTTGAATCTCCAACTGCATGGGTGCTGAGCACCCATAATATTACATTGCCGGTTGCTCTCCTCGCTTCTGTATTGCAGTGTGCTTTGTTTTGTTTTGTGCAAGCTTGTAACTGAAATAATTCTGTGTGGTTATATTTGTCATTTGTCCTGTTTAATGGAAATAAAACAAAATTCCTCAAAAGGAAAAGGAACAAGCAGTTGGCAATGTCGAACCAAGGGTGACGCTATCGTGGTAGGACTGATGAGTCTTCAGCATGCTCTTCATTCACTCTCCAGTCCTCCTTCATGAGCCCAGAAAATCCTTGAAGAACTACTTGAGAATGATTTACCGATGGTATTTAACTCTGAGTAGACTTGCTAAGATGTATAAGACTGAATCAGGTAAGTGCTGGAGATGCAGTGATGTCGGGGGTACATTCTTTCATATGTGGTTGACCTGTAAAAGAGTATTGGGAAGTAATTTATAATGAATTGAAAAAAAATGTTTAAAAGCACCTTTCCCCCAAAAAAACACAGAGTCCTTTTTGTTGGGGATAATTCAGATGGAAATTCCCAGGTGTCAAAAAAGGTTATTTATGTATGCCATTAGTGTTTTGTTAGCTCAAAAATGGAAAATGAGCAAGGTCTCAACCAAAGAAGAATGGCAATTTAAACTGATGGAATATGCGCGGCTTGCAGATCTAACTTAAAGAATAAGAGAACAAGAAGAACATTCGTTTAAAGAAGATTGGAAAATGTTTATTGAATATATGGGGGGAAATTGGGTACACTTGAAAACGCTGGCAGCACTAAGATAAATTCAACAGTGTAAATAAGCCGTTATGAGAGGATTTTTGATACAAAAGAATGCAATTAAGAAGAGAATGCAAAATGAGAAAAAAAGATAAAATTTTGGAAAAAATGAAGGAGAGAAGAAACTGAGGGTGAAACCAAAGTCTCAGGAGATTTTGAAAGAAATAAAGCTATATCAAGTACAATATATGAAAATGATGAATCAGGAAATAGAATGGAAGATTAAACAGATGAGACAAAAGACATTTGAATCGGCAAATAAGTGTGGGAAATTGCTGGCTTGGCAATTGAAAAAAAGACAAAAATTAAATACCATTACGAATCTGGAAGTGGAAGGAAAGAATATACAGAATCCAGTGGAAATCAGAAAGTGCTTCCAGAGGTATTTCAAACAACTATATACACAAGAAAAGCAGAATGAAATGGACATTGATAAATTCTTGAAAATAAATGGACTACAAAAAATTTCCCAAGAAAATAAATCAATGCTGGATTACAAAATAACGGAGCAGGAAGTAGAAGGGGCCATTCAGAACTTGCAATTGGGTAAATCTCCAGGACTGGATGGACTGACTTCTAGATACTACAGAACTTTGAAAGAATGGTTAATACAACCTTTAAAGGAAGTCTGTAATGAAATATTGGAAGGGAAAAGGGCACCAGAGTCGTGGAAGGAAGCTTACATCACACTTATACCAAAATTAGAGACTGAAAAGACGCAGTTTAAGAACTACCACCCCATATCACTGCTTAATGTGGATTATAAAATTTTTGCAGATATTTTGGCCAGAAGATTGAAAAAGGTGTTAGCAGAAGAAATTCATAAAGACCAAGCGGGTTTTCTCCCAGGCAGACATTTGTCTGACAATACGAGGAATATAATTAATATTTTAGAAAAGTTACAAGTGAAGATTAATACTAAAGCAGTTTTGATCTTTGTGGATGCGGAGAAAGCCTTTGACAATATTTCCTGGAGTTTTATGAAAAAGAATTTATTGGGGATGGGGGTTGGTCAAGGTTTTGGGAGTGGTATAGGTGCAATTTACTCAGAACAAAAGGCTAAATTAATTGTGAACAATGTAGTGACGGAAGAATTTAAGATTGAGAAAGGAACACGACAAGGTTGCCCAATCTCTCCATTGCTGTTTATATCGGTCCTGGAGGTTTTGCTAAATATCATTAGAAGGGACCAATTGGTAAAAGGTATCCAAGTGGGAACCAAACAGTATAAATTAAAAGCATTTGCGGATGATTTGGTATTGACTTTACAGGAGCCAGAATCAAGCACTAAAAGAGTATTAGAACTGATCCAAGAATTTGGTCAGGTAGCAGGTTTTAAGTTGAATAAGATGAAAACTAAAGTTTTAGAGAAAAATCTAAATGAGTTTGAGAGAGATAAGTTCCAGAAGGAGACAGGATTGATATTGGTTAAGAAAGTGAAATATTTAGGGGGTTAATATGACTGCTAAGAATGTGAATTTATTTAAGGATAACTGAAAAATGTTGGACGGAAGTGAAAAAGGATCTAGAAATCTGGTCAAATTTGAAGTTATCGTTGCTAGGCCGAATCGCTGTGATAAAAATGAATGTATTGCCAAGAATGCTGTTTTTGTTCCAAACATTGCAAATTTTGGACAAAATGGATTGTTTCAAGAAGTGGCAGAGAGATATCTCTAGATTTGTCTGGCAGGGCAAGAAGCCTCGTATAAAATTTAAAATATTAACAGATGCCAAAGAAAGAGGTGGATTTGCCCTGCCAGACCTCAAACTTTATTATGAATCAGCCGCATTTTGTTGGCTGAGAGAATGGATGCTTCTTGAAAACACAGATGTGTTGGAT
Source organism: Podarcis liolepis (assembly GCF_965112155.1). NCBI lineage: Eukaryota > Metazoa > Chordata > Lepidosauria > Squamata > Lacertidae > Podarcis > Podarcis liolepis. The sequence continues at coordinate 83,987,800 of NC_139556.1, forward strand.
TTGGAAGGTTTTCACAATGTATTTGGTTGGCACGCATATTTGTGGTATGACAAGGTTAAAGCACATAAAGCATTTAAAAGCCACATTGTTAGAAAAGCACTGTTTAATGTTTGGGTAAGATATAAGGATTTGCTAGAAAGTAAAACCCCAAGATGGTTGTCACCAATGGAAGCAAAGGCTCAGAAAAAAACTCAACCTCAGGGTTGTGTTTTCAAGCCCCCATGTTAGGCAAAAGATTCCTGCCTTGCAGGACCCTTGTGGTCCCTTCCAACTCTACAATTCTATGGTTCTGCGGTATCGGCCCTGTGATCCTCGGATGAAGGGCGGTATATAAATTTAATTAATTAATTTCAATTCTGGCAGGTGAAGCCAGCAGGACTGCATATAACTGCCCCAAACACCATCACAAAAAACCCCCACGATGAGTGTCTGGAAGGGCCCTGAGGCAACATCTCCTCAAAAGCTGGCCAGCCTGGCAGTTGAATTTTGCTTCAACAGTGGCAAGATGAAAATGTCCTCCCCTGCACCTGCGGGCAGCACACTTGAGCACAGCATGCAAGCCAGGCTGTGTGACATACAGCTGTCTCCCATTCCCTGTCCTTTTGGCATTTGCAGCCCGAGGCAGGGCCGGCCCTAGGTATTTCATTTCCCGCTAAATAAAACGAGGTGGCATCACTCTGCATAAAACAAAGTGCAAAGGTGATCTTCTGTGTGTGGTGTTTGCCAGAGCCTGCGGTCCTCTTCCTCTGGAACTGCTAATTAGGATTACCCTAATGAGCTTTGTGGGTTGGAGCCAAGGAGAGAATTGATTTCACATTAAATCAGGGGTGGGAAACTACAACTCCCCTCATCCCAACCATTGGCCATTGTGGCTGGGGCTGTTGGGAGTTGGAGTCCAGTAAATCCAGAGGGCCACAGCTTCCCCATCATTTGGAAATGTGGTTTTAAGGAGCTTAAACTAGTCAGTTTGTAGCCTTTCCATATTCTCATTAGGAAAATCGTTTGGATTAGTGGATCCATAGGACCCAAGTGATGTAATTCTGGTTTTACTGGCTCAGGAATCGAGCGGCTGCCCAACTATTTCCTTCGGTCACACCCTGCTGATGACACTTTAATAGGGGACTGGAATGTCACTGAGACACATTTGTTCCTTAAGGCACTCCAGTTGTGTGGTCATTTAAGGCAAGTCCCAGGAAGCACGTTGTTTCAGCCAGCTGTTGTCTGGCTCTCCCCATTTGGTCTGCAAGGCTGTTTTGTGGAAACCACGTCCCCTGCCCCACACCTATGTGATGTCAGGTATGGGGCAGGCAGTGGCATGGCTGCAGAAAGCAGGATTGAACCCCTCACATGTCACCTAATTCATGTGGGGAGTTTGATCCTGCTTGATTTGAGCACGCCACCCAAGAGAAACTAGCTGGCATGCCCAAACCTTGTGGGAAACAGGATCGGACTCCCCAGGTATCAGCTGATGTTCAAGGAATTCAATCCTGCTTGGATAGAATCTCCCCTGCCCATCCCCAAGGACCAACTGTGACAGGCAGACAAGGCAACCCACTTGTTAATCTCCCAACATCCATGTCACACCAGATAATTGGCATGTCCAAGTTGGCTCACCAGGATTGGTTGGGGGAAGATAAAGATTTGATTTCGCCAGGCCAAAAACATTCCCCACCTCTTACATAGAAGGAGATGACCAAGCCCTACTCTTGCCTCCTAAAGGTAAAGGTAAAGGACCCTTGGATGGTTAATTCCAGTCAAAGATTAATTGGGGTACGGCGCTCATCTTGCTTTACAAGCCGAGGAAGCCAGCGTTTGTCCACAGACAGCTTTCCAGGTCATATGGCCAGCATGACTAAACCACTTCAGGCGCGACGGGACACCATGACGAATGCCAGAGCACATGGAAACGCCATTTCCCTTCCTGCCACAGCAGTACATATTTATCTACTCACACTGGCATGTTTTCGAACTGCTAGGTTGGCAGAAGTTGGGACAGAGCAACGGGAGCTCACCCCGTCGTGTGGATTTGAACCGTTGACCTTCTGATCGGCAAGCCCAAGTGGCTCAGTGGTTTAGACCACAGCGCCACCTGCATCCTCGCCTAAAATATCCTGCCAGCATTTCCCTTTGGCAAAGGCACCACGTTGCCCATACAGCAGCACAAGTCAACTGGTACTCCTCATGCAGTCGGATTTGCTGATGATCATCCTGAGTCTGAAGCAGACCGGTATACTGGCTTCACTTTGTCCAGATCCAGAACCCAAAATACCCACTTATAACTTTGTTAAAGAATAATAATCCTAACATATTAGAGTTGCTGGCCAGCCATTCCCGTTTTTAGGCAGACAGATTGCTAATAGTCCAGACTGGTGACTAACATTTAGCTGAGGGTGGTGACTAACATTCCGTCAACATAAAGTAATGACAGGAGATGATCTTCTGATAGCTGGGAATTTCACTCATGTGCGTGGAGAGACACGCTTCAGAGTTTTAACCTAGTGACACCCTTCCCATTGAAGAGGGTGTGGGCAGAGTTGGAGGCCCCCACAGCAATGCACAGTTTTAAAAGAAAGAGCAAAAGCAGTTTCTGGCTACTGCCAGGAGAGAAAAGAGCCGAAAGATGTCCTCTACCTTGGTCCAGATGGGATGTGTGCTAGGCCAGGAGTAGTCACTGTGACACCCTCCAGAAGTTAGAATCATAGATTTGTACAGTTGGAAGAAGCCCCAGGGGTCATCTAGTCCAACCCCCTGCAGTGCAGGAATCTCAGCTAAAGCATCCATGACTCCAGCTCCCATCAGCCCCAGCCAGCATGGCCAAAGATCAGGGATGATGGGAGTTGAATGGCAAAACAGCTGGAGCCCACCATGTTATCTACCCCTGTACTATACAGTGCATTTGCTGGTGGTATGTGTTGCTATATTTTTGTATCACTACCAAAACAACAAACAAACAAACAAACCACTGCAGATGCTGATGGTACCCCTTTTCAGGGGTCACCTCAGTGGTGCCCCTTGCCCTCACACTTTCCTTAAGAGGCTACATTCACTCCAGTGTCCAAGTATCATTTCTCTGGTTCCAGAACCAATGTGTGCAACCCTCCTTGCCTGTTCTCTAGTTTGAAAAACTGGAGGACTGATTTCCTTTTAGTTATTTCCTGTTCTTTGTTATTTGTTGTTAGCTCTTGTTTTGTATTCTCCTTAAGCGCCAATAAAATAATACAGAACGTACATCCATAATATTAAAACACATAACAATATAAAAAGAGGCCTTGCCAGCTTCCTGAGCATTAAAACACAATTTCCCTTGTGCATCCCTGACAACTGTTGCTTGGACAAGTGCCATTTATTCCAGCCTTGGTGCTTGAAGATATGTGCTTTACCACCTTCCTGTTACACCTTTGCCAATCCTTGCTAATAACATAGGGCAAGGAGATGGCTCACCCAGCCACATCTCTGCTTGCTGCACACCTGAATTGACATATGAGGTCAGGTGTGGGATGGAGAGATGCAATTGGGGGGAGGGAACAATCTAGCAGGCCAAATGGGGACCCGTGCCAGGCCTGCAGGCTGGATGTTCCCTGCCTCTGAATAGATTATTTGAATCTGTAGATAAATAGCTTAGTCATGCTGGCCACATGACCCGGAAACTGTACACCTGCTCCCTCGGCCAATAAAATGAGATGAGCACTGCAACCCCAGAGTCGGCTACGACTGGACCTAATGGTCAGGGGTCCCTTTACCTTTACCTTTTTATTTCATTCTAAAATAGTAAATGTAGCCATGTTGGCCCATATGAAAAATGCAAAAATCCATATTAAGGCAAAGCTTTTATAGGTCTAGACCAGTGTTGTCCCAACCTTGTCCCAACCAGCTGTTTTCGGACTAAAATTCTCATCATCCCTGCCCACTGGTCTTGCTAGCTAGGGATGATGGGATTTGTAGTCCAAAAACAGCTGGAGACTGGTTTAGACCAAACAGAAGGTCACAAAATACTGTGGAGGCTTTTGGGTTCTCCAGAACTCTTCATGATACTAAAGGGGAAATGAAATGATGATTGTGGGAGACGGGGGGAAACCCAAAAAAGGCAGGGTGTAGACACCTGTCTCTGTATCCAGTAAGAATCTTAAGAAAGAGGAAGGGATGCAGTAGGAGACATCTCAACGATTCTTTGTTAGATGCTATGCAAGTTTGATACATTTCAGTCTTTTTTTGCCTGGTTTTGGAAGAGAAACTGCCTTGGATGCTCTGTGTTTGTGGTCCTTAATGTACCACAATGTAATCTGTTGTTGTTGTTGTTGTTGTTGTTGTTGTTGTTGTTGTTGTTGTTGTTGTTGTTGTTGTTGTTAATAATCACTTGTACTCCCACCCATCTGACTGGGTTGCCCCAGTCACTCTGACAGGGAGTATAGAAGAACACATAATGCATCAAACAGCACTGACTGCCCCCACCCTTAAACAAACAAACAAACAAACAAACAAGCAGACAGACAAACAAACATTGAGTGCTTTTTTGGGATGGGATGCTTGTTTTGGAGGGTGGTTGTTGTCTGTTTTATTCGGGGGGGTTGTGGGGTAGGTGCATCAGTTTTCCTCCTGTGAAATGGGTATTTTCTGGTACTTCGATTTCCCAGTGTACTCTTGGGCCACAAAAGGTTGGGGGCCTCTATGCCCGGAAAGAGGTAGAGGAAATAAAACCCAGTGGGTTATCCTAGAGATCTCCCCATGACTTTCAGTACTGTTGAGCACAGCATCCTTCTTGGGCAATTGTTGAAAACAGGACCTCTGTCTGGGCAAGACTGAGGTGCTGATGGTTGGTGGCGATGGGCACAGCGGATAACTAGGAATGGTGTTTGGCTTGTTCTTGCTTAAGATCCAATTTCTCATTTCACAACACTCTGTCCTCCACACCCCCTCAAGAGGTGTGCTGCTACTGGTTGGCACAAAAGGTTTTTCAAAATGGACTAAGATGCTTCATGCTTCAGCTTATTTGCCACGGCTATGGAAAGCTAAGCACATGAAGCAACAAAAGTGGTGGTGGAATACGTCTCACCAAAGCCTGTGATCCCAGACAAGCGACTCAACCCAGCGTCAGGCTTGCTGAGGAGGAAAACGGATGCACAGAACTCTTGCATTGACAAGTGAAACAATAATTAATACACACACACATACACACACTCATATATATACACATAATGTCCAGTAGCACCTTAGAGACCAACTAAGTTTGTTCTTGGTATAAGCTTTCGTGCACATACTCACTTTCTTCAGATACAATTCAGATACGATTCAGTTAACAATCCCAAACTTGGGGTACATTCCGCATGTTGACCCACAATATAGCTTATTTCTATAAACACCCTCTGCCAGAAGGGCTTTATATGGGCACATGCCCACCACATGTGAAGTGCTGTGCCTATACTATTGCAGACTCTCCAGCACAGTGATGGCATAGTTTTATTAATACAGTGGTGCCTTGCAAGACGAAAAGAATCCGTTCCGCAAGTCTCTTCATCTTGCGGTTTTTTCATCTTGCGAAGCAAGCCCATTAGCGGCTTAGCGGATTAGTGCTATTAGCGGCTTAGCGGGCTTAGCGGATCAGCTGATAAGCGGCTTAGCGGCTTAGCGGATCAGCTGATAAGCGGCTTAGCGGCTCAGCTGTTAAGCGGCTTAGCGGATCAGCTGATAAGCGGCTTAGCGGATCAGCTGTTAAGCGGCTTAGCGGCTTAGGATCAGCTGATAAGCGGCTTAGCGGCTTGGGAAAAAGGGGGGGGAGGGAAAAACCCCCGCAGGAACTCGCAAGACATTTTCGTCTTGCAAAGCAAGCCCATAGGAAATTCGTTTTGCGAAGCACCTCCAAAACGGAAAACCCTTTCGTCTAGCAGGTTTTCCGTATTGCGAGGCATTCGTCTTGCGGGGCACCACTGTATAACAATGCCATAATGGTGTCAAATGCCACTGGTGTAGCAATTTAAATGAATTTTCGCGTATCCAAGTTGATACTGATTTTAGTTATTTTTTAGCCCATCTTGAACAGCAGAGGGTGATTCAGAGGGTACTCTGCCAGTGGTTACTCCGGTCAAAAATGAAAGACAGAAAACTCACCTTTGGGAAGAAACATAGGGTAGCAGCCAGAGAAGGGCTCTAAATGAAGATGGAAAGAGGCAAGTGATGTTGGCTCAGTATCTATGATTGATCTATGAATGAAATTGCAGGAAAACGCCCTCATGGTCCCCAGGAGCAAAATCCACAATCAGCATCACTTTAAGGCCTGCCAGGCCTTCCCTTTCTCTGTCAGAGATATCTGCCAAGTACCACCCTCTCTTCCCGGAGGTGTTGACAGGGAAGTTCAAAAGGCCTTGCTGATTTTCAGGGCAAGCGCCAAACTGCTTCCTAGCACAGAGCACCTTTTGCTAACTTTGACTGGGTAATTGGTTAATTCCTTCCTGGAATAAGATTGTCTTGCAACAGTAAGAATGGATTCTTGCAGTGTGCTTTATGTAGGTCCTTTAAAAAGTCATGCTCGGAATATGCTGGCCATGTTACAAACTTGGACTCATTGGAAGAAACACAACACACCAGTGCTGAAGGATATTTGTTTCTTGTTAGTTTCTGGGCACAGTGCAAAGTGCTGGTGTTGAGTCAGTAAAGGCCTGGGACTAGGACAACTTTGTTAGAATTCCTGCTCCGTGATTGTTGTCTTTCACATGACGGTATATGTTTTGACTCCACAGAGTGGGAAGTGACAGTGACAGGATGTTTGTGTTACTGTGTTCCGTGAAGTGGGACTATTGTCCTTTGTTCTTTCTCTTTGCTGTCTGATTCTAGAGAGAGAGGGAGCCATGTTACAGAGCTCCGTGTGTGTTTATATGTAAATAAAGTAGATTAGCCAAAATGCTGAGTTGCTGAGGTCTGTTACGCAAGCTGTGAAGGCTCTGCGGATCCCTAAGTGTGTCGATGTCTGTTGGCATCGGTCGCTGTGATGTTCGGGCTGAAAAGAGCTAATGAAGCTCCCGAACAATTGACCAGGAGGGAGAGAACATGCCAGTCGGGCATGTGTCTCTGCCAAGTTCCTACTTGAGTGTAGGACAAGCTCCTGGCAAACTTCTCCTATATCGGGGTAGGGAACTAGATCTTGCCAGTGAGGCATAGCCTGAATTCCTTAATCTGCCCACCCCCATGGGCCAATTGTGACAGGAGAACAGGGCTGCCCACTTGCCAAAGTTAGGGCTACCTTTGAAGGTGACCTGGAAACTGCAACTAATCCAGAATGCGGCAGCTAAACTGGTGACTGGGAGCGGCCGCGGAGACCACATAACACCGGTCCTGAAAGACCTACATTGGCTCCCAGTACGTTTCTGAGCACAATTCAAAGTGTTGGTGCTGACCTTTAAAGTCCTAAACAGCCTCGGTCCTGTATACCTGAAGGAGCGTCTCCACCCCCATCGTTCAGCCCGGACACTGAATCCAGCGCCGAGGGCCTTCTGGCGGTTCCCTCATTGCGAGAAGTGAGGTTACAGGGAACCAGACAGGGGGCCTTCTCGGTAGTGGTGCCTGTCCTGTGGAACGCCCTCCCAGCAGATGTGAAGGAAATAAGCAGCTATCCTATCTTTAAAAGACATCTGAAGGCAGCCCTGTCTAGGGAAGTTTTTAATATTTAATGCTGTATTGTTTTTAACACTTGATGGAAGCCGCCCAGAGTGGCTGGGGAAACTCAGCCAGACGGGCGGGGTATAAATAACAAATTATTATTATTATTATTAAAGGCACTCGCTGCAAGTGCTGATGAGAGATTACATCAGGCTGCTTTGAAGTCCGTTGGCAGGCATGGTTTGGGTTCAAATTGCACCTGCAAAGCTGGGCTCACTGATCATAGACTCTTAGGCTTGTAAGGGAAGGGAAAGTACCCCAAGGGTCATCTAAATTCAATCTCCTGCAATGCAGGCACCTTTTTGCCCAATGTGTGTCTTGAACCCACAACCCTGAGATAAAGAGTCTCATGCCCTATGACACTGATGGAAAGCCTGTTTGGTTGCACCAGGGTAGGGACAGGGGAGCCTCAGGCCCACAGGCCCAATGCAGCCCTCCAGGCATCTCTATCTGGGCCTGGGGACTCTCTTCAGCCCACACTGAAGGAAGGTAAGGACAGGTGACCCCACCTAGGCCCGAAGTCACCCCCCCAAAAAAGCAGGCTCAAAGCTTCTCAAAGCTTTTCAAAATCATTTTCTCAGCAGCTAAGCATCTGCTCATTTGCTCTGCTGTTGCAAGGCAAAATGTTATTCTTCTATCAGTCCGAGAAGGCTTCAAAAGGCTAATGAATAGACTCTGTTCAAAGCAAGCCTGAGAACTGACTTTTATCTCATTCTAGTTGCAACATCTTTGGACATGCTGAACCGCTCTCATTCCCCTTTCCTGGGAAGGGGTGGCAAGAGTCCAATAGTCCCAAGACAGGAGCTTTCTGTTCATGCTCAGAGGAACTCATGGGGCAGGACTCCTGAAGGAGGAGAAAGGGGAGGGAACTGGAAGGGGAATATATACTCTGTGCAAATGACTGTGAACTCGTGCTTGTTTGTGAACTATTACACTTGCTCCTTCTACCAGTTCATGGATGGTAGAAATAAAAGCTTTTTCTCCAAAACTATTCCTTGAGTGTCTGTTGACTCCCATCTCCCTTTCCCGGGCGCGATATTTTCCCCACCCGAGGTCAAAGCCTCATAAGGCTACAACACAATCTCCTCAGCCACACCTCTCACTAGTATCTCTCTGAGAGACTTTTCACTTATTTATATACCACCCTTCCTATGAAGATTGCAGTACAGTTTACAGTCTAAAAACATAACATAACATAACAACAAACAAAGCAATACCTGCCCTCGTTCTAAAAGACAGATTGATTAATTATCCCAATATGCTCCTCAGAGATATTTCCCTCATACCTATCATTTCCCTTACTATTTTTCTTTCTTTCTTTATATAGATTTTTCGTACTCTCTGCTTCTCTTATTTTCATTTTCTTCCTCCTCTCTCTTCTTTGCTTCACTGGTGCAGCTCACATGAGGGCTGTGTGGGCAGTTAATTGGGAGTAGGTTTTATTTCAAATCATTTCAAGTTAATTCCATCAAGTTTCCAAATACCAGCAAAGCAATTATAAAGAACTACAATAACCAGAATGAGAAAAACACCAGTTGCCAAATTACTACTATTTTTTAAATAACTGGTTTTCCTCCACAGTCTTTAACAGCAGTCAATCCCACGGAAAATTAAACAGAAGAAGCTTTTCTCACCATTTGCCTCCATGTAAAAGGAAAGCAAATAACTCTCCACTGCTTTTTTTCCATGCCATGATGCTGTTAAAGGCACAAGAGCTGAACCCTAGAAAAGAAGTTGGCAACCTTAGAGCCAACAAGCTTCGGGAAAGAAAGAAATAAGTCAAACTCCAAATAATGTGCAGTTTGTTAGAAATTGGCATAATTAGGTGCTTGGCTATTTCTCTGCCTCTTTTATTCTGAAGGGTTATGACCTGAACCTAAATCACATTTAAATACCCTCCAGCATTTCTCCGATGAAAATAGGAATCCTCTTCCTCTTCCTCTTCTTCATATCCTACTCTTCTGACTGGGTTGCCCCAGCGAATCTGGGCACTTCCAACATATATAAAAACATTAACCATTAAACATTTTTTAAAATTCCCTTTAAAGGCCTGTCTTCAGATGTCTTCTAAAGGTTGTATAGTTACTTATCTCCTTGGCTCGGGGGTCGCATAACTCCATACCCTCCAACATTTCTCCGTTGAAAATAGGGACATCTTAAGGAAAAGCAGGACATTCCAGGATCAAATCAAACGGGACAACTTCGGCAAATCTGGGACTGTCCCTGGAAAATAGGGATACAGTACTTTGGAGGGACACTTGGAAGTGGTAATTTCATGCACACCAGAGGAGGTCATTTTCCAGAAAATGTACCTAGGTCAGGATAACAGCCTTAAAGCTCAGCCATATCCTTCTTTATGATGGAACGACAGCTGTAACACCTGCTTTGAATAATCTCTGATTTATTCATTGGGGCTTACTTCCTAGCGTCTGCTCTGCTCAGGCACCTGAAGGCAAAGGTGTAATTTAGATTTAGCCCTCAAGTGGGCGGGCAGGTAGATCAAGCCATGTGGGACAGCTATGCCTCACCGAGCTTGGGAAAAAATCCTTAATGACTCTCCTTCCTCAGTTTGCAATCAGTTAGCTTGACAGCCGAGTGCATCTGCAGCCCTCTCTGATCCCGGTACTTGAAAGGTGAGACTTTATTCTTCTTTTTTGAAATGGGCTATGGGAAATACAGCACACCCTTTTTTGTCTGGAAAGGCACAGGATAACATTTTATTTATTTTTTATTTAAGATGCTTTTGTTTTTTTTGTTTTTAAAAAGTAAAGATGTATAACTTGGCAGAGAGCCACAGTAAAGTAATTATAAATTATGTGGGATCGCAGTTTCTTTCCTCTGATTCTTGAAGGCAGTAAGAAAGTCAAGAACCTTAGAGTCTGCTTGGAGAGATCAGGCAGTATCTTATCAGTTATCCAGTTGGCAAACAAAAAGAGATATTCCCCAGTTTCAGTTTCTGTCCCTAGTTTCAATTACTGTTTGGTTCTCCATCCTTGTAGATTTCAGTGTTTTGCCCTCCTCCAAGTAGTCTTTAAGGGGGGAGTTCTATCTTTTGTGACAATCTTCATTAGCTGCTGTTTTAGAAGGTTCCAGCAAGACATGGAACCTAGAAGACAGTTTTATACTAAACCACGGTTACAGATTGCAGATATTCCTGGCTGTTCCTGGAGAGCTTGGGGATTTAACCTTGGGTCTTCTGCACGCAAGGCAGATCCTATACTACTGAGCTACCACCTTCCCTATGATTTTGCCCTTAACCTCTTTCCAAGGGCAATCCGTGGTGCAGTGGTACCTCAGGTTACAGATGCTTCAGGTTACAGAGTCCACTAACCCAGAAATAGTATCTTGGGTTAAGAACTTTGCTTCAGGATGAGAACAAAAATCGCGTGGCGACGGGGGGAGGCCTCATTAGCTAAAGTGGTACCTCAGGTTAAGAACGGTTTCAGGCTAAGAACGGACCTCCAGAACGAATTAAGTTCTTAACCCGAGGTACCACTGTATATGAATCTCGTAGCCTTCCTGGATCTCCACAACCAAGTCTTTCTGGGGCTGGTGGAGAGCAGCGGTCTGGTCTCCCATCTCCATTTCGCTTCCTTACTCGGATTGTCTTTTTGGAACCAATCACATTCAGTGATTGAATTGCAAAGAACTCCCCCCACCCCTGGGACACGGATGGTGCTGTGGTTTAAACCACAGAGCCTAGGACTTCCCGATCAGAAGGTCGGCAGTTTGAATCCCCGCGATGGGGTGAGCTCCTGTTGCTCGGTCCCTGCTCCTGCCAACCTAGCAGTTCGAAAGCACGTCAAAGTGCAAGTAGATAAATAGGTACCACTCCGGCGGGAAGGTAAACGGTGTTTCTGTTCGCTGCTCTGGTTCGCCAGAAGCGGCTTAGTCATGCTGGCCACATGACCCAGAAGTTGTATGCCATCTTCCTTGGCCCATAGAGCGAGATGAGCGCCGCAACCCCAGAGTCGGCCACGACTGGACCTAATGGTCAGGGGTCCCTTTACCTTTACCTGGTAAGGGGCAGGTGAGATGTGAGGAATGTTGACTTCTTAACCTCCATAATTTGAGCGTTGTGAAGAAGTCCAAAGCAGCCCCATCAGTCCAGGGATGGAGGATAAATTTTGCTTGGGCAAAATAAGAGTCAGTTTAGGCATCAGACTGATCAAACTTGCAGCTGGATCTTCCTTCATCTTCTACCACACCTGAGGTATAGCAGACAAGGCAGCCTCAGACTGCATACAAATATAACATTACAGTATCTGAGTGGCGTGAGCTGCTATGGAACATTTATTTCTTCAGGGCTGAGCATGGGAAACATTTATTCTCTGAGTCTGAGCTTTAGACACTGGCTGTGTGCAGCAACTGACTGGCTAGCACCAGTGCTGCAAACTCCCTTCCTCTTTACTTGAGTGGTTTTGCATTTCTTTCTTGAATAGCTTTTGTAAGAAGGAAAAGGTGAGGGGTGGGCCAGAGACAGGGACAGGCAACCCACAGCCTTACAAGTATTGTTGGAACTGTAACTCCCACCCCCCTGACCATTGGCCATGCTGGCTGAGGCAGTTGGGAGTCCAGCAGTATCTGGAAGTCTGCAGGTTTCCCATCCCTGGTTTGAATTAATGAAAGAATAATGTGGTGCTTTATAAAATGTATATAATGTAGTATGCAGATGTCGGACTGATGTCTTGAATTCAAATTGCTGACATATTTGTCTTTTACATAGCAAAGTAAAAAAAAAGCTGAACTCACATAATGGCAGGAAAAAACTCATTAAATGTTGTAATATTATGTTACCCAAAGCATTATGAATTCCAGGTGCTGATGCTTACAGATTGCATGTGATGTTCAGTATGTACTTGAGCAATGCTCTCATTTCCCTTCTCACTGACAGAGCAGAAAACTTGACTTCTGACACAGACCTTGAGCTGCTGCTGCAGTGAGGGGTGGGGAACCTTGTGAGGAGTCCAAAGGGACTAGCACCTTTTCACTTTCTTACAATGTGCACTCTTTCCCGGTTTTACAGGCCCCATCTGCGCTGTACATTTAAAGCAGCATCATACCATTTTAAACAGTCATGGCTCCCCCACCAATAATCCTGGGAACTGTAGTTTGTTAAGGGTGCAGAGAGTTGTTAGGATACCCCTATTCGCCTCACAGAGCGACAGTTCCCAGAGTAAATTTAATCAATCCCTCCACCCAGGGAACTCTGGGAATTGTAGCTCCATGAGGGAAATAGAGGTCTCTTCAGAACTCTCAGCTCCCTTAACAAATTGTAGTTCTCCAGGTTCCTTGGGGAAAACCTTGACAGCTTAATGAAGCATGACATTGCTTTAAATGCATTGTGTAGGTGGGGCCGCAGTCTGTGAGAGAGTTCTTTATTGCTCCCATTTTACAGATGGTGAGAAAAAGGCTAAGCAATAAAATGCCCAAGACCATCCATCTACTCCCTTGGTGGCTGTTGCCCCCTGGGACAACTAAGGAAGAAGACAGGGAAACTAACAGTAGGTTAGTTTCCAAAGATTGGCAGAGCCACCCTCCGACTGGTGGTAAGGAAAAAGCTGAGGGAAAGCTGAGATGGATCAGCCTTCAATGATCTACATTCCCCCCTGGCCTTTAAAAAAGCACCGAGCACATTGTTAATGCTGCAGGGTCCTCTGAGGACATTATTTGAAATTTCAGATCACCTTTGGCAGGGCTTTGTCCATCCATCCCATCGTGATATTATTCCTGCAGCACCAGAGGAATAAAAGAAGTGCCTTTGTGCTGACGCTAAAACATCATCCTTTGGTTTCTCTGACCTGTTGTGTTTGCGCAAACAGCTGATTGAGGGTTTTTTTTTTAAAAAAAAATATCCCCCCAAAATGAAGTTTTAAAGCTATTTTTAAGGAAATTCGCAAAAAACAAACACTCACTTCCCGCATGGGTTGCCAAACTCCTGGGTTTCCCTGGACATTTTCAGCATTTTTGGACGGTCTGCCTGGACGAATCCTGGATATATCTTGGAAATCCCAGACGTATGGCAGCCCTAGACTGAATCAAATCACACAGCAAAATGCTGGGGCACAGGAGAAGTGGAACCCCCCCCCCCGTAGGCTAGCAACACAAGAAAAATCAGTAATACGTCATTCAGAAAAAACCTTCTGTGTTTGCTCATACAGGCACACTTATTTATATCTAAAGGCAGCTACGTGGATCTTGCCAAAAGGCACATACAACATTTGTATGAGCAGGCAGTGTGTCTGACTTGCTTTAGATGCCTGAAAGTGCTTTTGGCCCTTGTGCCAAATACTTGCTCATTTCCCTACCAATGACGTACAGCTCAGCAACTGCAAATAAGAGCCTTCTAATAGCTGAAATTAAAGCAATTAAAACAAGGAGTCCCTTGGGGGGAGTCTTTGTTATATTTTGAGTTGACCCACAGGCTTCAGTCTTGTGTACTACTAATTCAAGGGTCTTGCTTACAGATAAAGATACTTAGGGCTGAGTTGACAAATCAAAATTTCCAACCTCTTTGGATATGGACTTTACACGAGACCTTTGTCAGCAAAGCTATACTGAAGAATTATGAAAGCCCATGAAGGCAAATCTGTTGGTTTTGAGTTCATTTCCCAATGTGTTTGTATTGCTGGGAAAACTAAGGCTTATAAAGGGTGTTATCTGTTGAGAAATGATCAGTGGGATTTTGCATAATAGTTACTAGGTTTCAAGACAGATGAAGCAGTTTGTTGTTTTTGTTCCACCCTCCATTAAGTAATGATCAAAGTCCTCAAGTAGGTGGATTATTTCCATAGCAGCCATAAGTATGGAAGTCTTGTTTCAAGCTTGTCTTAAGGTATCCATCCAATTGAATATGGAGCAACCCAGTCAGAAAGGAGACATAAAAAGATTGTTTATTATTAATAGGGCATAGGGTTGATCTGCAGAACTTGTTACCAGGCTAAATGCAGACCAGCAGACAAGTATGGCAGTGCACCGCAGACCTGGGAGGAACCAAGCTAGATATGGCAGGGGTAGGCAAAGTGCTGTGCTCCAGATGTTACGCTCCAGCTGCCATACACCGCAGGCCACAACAAGCCTGGCCATTTTCCAGGAACGCTTGGAGTTGAGGTGCAGCAACATCTCAAGGGCTACTTTGGAGATGCAGTGTTAATTGCATGCAAGCAATTAGCACACATGTTTGTTTTTTGAAAAGCGAAAGAGCTGCCACATAGGACATGGGGACAGGATCTTGATTGCTGCGCACTTGATCTTGATTAAGAATGATGCTCCCCTAAGCTGCCTTTAGACCTAGGAAGGAAATTCATCTCCCTGAGGCTGCAAAAATGGGGAAGCTGAGTATCTTCAGGCCACTGTGCTTGTCTAAGAGGCTGGCTTGGGTTGCCAAGTTGAACACTCTGTACTCACGTGGGGTTTTATTTTAATGCTGTGGGTTACAGGGGAAGGCACTTTCTGTCTGCCGCAGTCCAGGCTGCTTTCAGATTGCCCTGAGGCCTGTCTCAATGTGAAGGGGGAGGTTTCATTTATTAGACTTATTAGTCGCTTGTCACTCCAAGGTCTCCAAGCAAATTAGAGCAAAAAAACAACAACACCCACCCAAGATAGACAGGGTTGCTTTCACCTGACAGGCAACTTGGCCTTTTCCAATACCTGACTGTAGTTCACCTGCTTGGAAGATTCTGCCCCGGTCCACTTCATGCATGAATGGATGAAGGACAGTGTCTTGTGAATAAATGCCAGTCCTTGGAGATCCATGGGTCTCTGCTCATGTCAACATGTGGCTCGTGGCTTGGATTTGCATAGGATGAATGCTTAGCATCCGAAGGCCTCCGTGAGAGATGGAATCCCAGTTGTGCAGGGCTCCTGTGAATGGGTTCATATGTGCATAAGCTTTTCTTCTCCATGTGCGGATGTCAGGGGGTGGGGTGAGGAAGCCACATGACCTTGGGGGGGGGCTCCTCTGTCCTTTTAATTGCACGGCCCCCTTCACATGATTTATGTGTGAAGGGGGTTCCCTTATTACAGACTGAATACGGTGTGGGTGTCTGGTAGCTGAACGACCAGAATGAACGACCTGTGGGTCTGCCCACGTCTATGATTCTGCAAATGTAGGCAAGGCCAATGTTGCGTTGGAGTTGGATTCAGCTAAGTTAAAGCACTAGTGGAAGCCAATGCCATGAATCTAGCTAGTGCAACAGGACTTCCTGTCATCCCCATATGGGAGAGAAGGAGGGAGATTGTTCCATATGGCAACATAAATGCATGTGCTGACTGAGCAACTGCCTGAGTGCATTGCTGAATTCTACCCTTGGGTAAGGTGGGGAAAAAAAGATAAAGGTAAAGGACCCCTGGATGGTTAAGTCCAGTCAAAGGTGACTGTGGGGTTGCGGCACTCATCTCACTTTCAGGCTGAGGCAGCTGGCGTTTGTCCGCAGACAGCTTTCTGGGTTATGTGGTCAACATGACTAAACCGCTTCTGGCGCAACGGGACACCGTGACAGAAGCCAGAGCGCATGGGAATGCCGTTTACCTTCCTGCCGCAGCGGTACCTATTTATCTACTTGCACTGGTGTGCTTTCAAACTGCTAGGTTGGCAGGAGCTGGGACAGAGCAACAGGAGCTCACCCCATCGTGGGGATTTGAACCTCCGACCTTCGAATCGGCAAGCCCAAGAGGCTCAGTGGTTTAGACCACAGCGCCACCCCGCATCCCTTGGATATACCCTTCCCATTGTGGAAAATGGAAGGTAACCATGCCCAGTGCTGATGAGGGTGGAGGAAGCACTTCCCTTGAAACACAGTTTGCCTCCTCTAGCCATGGGGCAAAGACCACAAGATGCTGATCTGTCTAATCCAGCATCTTGTTCTCACAGTGGCTGACGAAAAGGCTGTGGGAAACCTGGAAGCAGGATTTGAGCACTAGAGCACTCCTCCCTCCTGTGGTTTCCAGCAATTGGTCTTCAGAAGCATTTTTTCCTCCAACTGTAGAAGCAGAGCACAGCTACTATGGCG